>NW_027507903.1:630403765-631793823 GCF_037356315.1 Lithobates pipiens
TTCTGAAATTAAACAAAATTACTTACTCTATTTACAGATGATCTCTGATGAAAATCCATATTAAAAAAACATGAATAAACCACCAAAAAACAATTTTTTGGGGGGAGAAAATGAAAGTGTCAATATTAAAAATGGAACAATATGACATTAACTGTCTTCATGGGAGATGTTTCTACCAGTTTTTCTACTTAACATGGACTAAAAGCAAAATGTTGTGCACAAAAAGGAAATCAAAAACAAAGGGAGTGAAAACATGTCAAAATAAATATATAGTTCTGGTTCAATATTACATGAATCTTCTTCATTGTTTTTTTTTGTAATAATAAGACCTAGATGAAGTCACAAATGGAAAGGAAAAAAAAATAGAAATAGAGGGAGAGATAAAATAATAATAAGTATCTTATATATCAGGTGTAAGTGTAAATGAAAAAATCATATGATGTGTATCAGTGGATAAACCCAGTTGACTGAACAAGAAACCTATTTTCACACAAACGTTTATATGTTTCTTTGCAGATTAAATATTCCATAGAGAGTAATCAAGATCTCCTTGGGTTTGTGTTTGTGATTGTAATAAAAATAAATGTATTATGTTTTTTTTGTTCCTGAGAGAGGAAGAATGATGGTCTGCTTATGTAAATAAGGCAGATCACCTTACTGTGACAAGGGAAGATAGAGAACTTGTGTTTCTGAAAAGCAGGAGCATGGATCGCTGTTTTCCCACAGTTAAAGCACCTCCCCCACAGTTTTCAAAGCACTCCCAGGGAACACACTTGGACCCCTTTCACACTGTGGCGCTGTGGGCGTCAGTGGTAAAGCACCGCTAGCTTTTAGCAGCGCTTTTCCGCTAGCGGGGTGCTTTAAACCCCCCCGAAGGGGTTAAAGACGCCCGCTTAGTGCTGCTTTCAAAGTGCTTGTAAGACACTTTGAAAGTAGCGCCCATTCATTTCATTTGGCAGAGGGCGGTGGAGTAGCTGTGTATACACTATTCCTGCACCGCCCCAAAGTTGCTGCTTGTAGGACTTTTTTTCCTGTCCTGCAAGCGCACCCAGGGCCATCTTTAATATTGATTGAGACCTGGGCAAACATTTTCTTGCCCCTCTCCCCCTCCGTTCTGAGACATACAAAAAATAGCAGGTAGATTCCAAATCAGATCACGCAGCAAATGCAATTGGTTGCTAGAGGTTACAGACTATCCTTACCAATCACTGGCTGGTTGCTATAGGTTACAACACATGATTTCTGCTTGCCGATTGGTTGCTAGAGATTACTGCACATTATTAGTGCTCACTGATTGGTTGCTAGGGGTTACAGCACATGATTACCACTTACTGAATGGTTGCTAGAGATTACAGTAGATCACTAATGTTCACTGATTGGTTGCTACAGGTTAATGCACATCATTACCACTCACTGAGCAGTGGAGCAATCCCAAATAATTGAGCAAGTAAAGCGGAACATTAATACACGTATTAAAGAAAAGGGTCAGAGAGTGCAGACATATTACAGGAGAGGGTCAGAGACTGAAAACATACTGCAGGAGATGACCAGACACTGCGGACATGCTACATGAGACAAATCTGAGACTGTGGGCATGCTACAGCAGGCAATCTGAGACTGCATACATACTACAGGAGGCAGAGACTGCAAAAGTGCTACAGGAGACAATTTATAGACTGCGGACATGTTAAAGGAGACCATCAGAGTCTGCGGATGTATTACAGGAGACAATCAGAGACTGCAGACATGCTACAGGAAAAATCATAGACTGCAGACATGTTACCGGAGACAATCAGAGACTACGAACATGCAACAGGTGACAATCAAAAACTGCGGACATGCTACAGGAAACAACCAGAGACTGTGGTTGTACTACAGGAGACAATCAGAGACTGCAGACATGCTATAGGAGACAATCATAGACTGCAGTCATGCTACAGGAGACAATCAGAGACTACGAACATGCAACAGGTGACAATCAAAGACTGCGGACATACTACAGGAAACAACCAGAGACTGTGGACATGGGCAGGGCTTCCACTCTCTGCTCTCATTTCAACAGTTCAACCCTGAGCATACAGGCTGCATGGGGTGGGGTTAGATAGTCAGTGGAGCTCCGGATCCCGGGCCCCAGATACGGAGTACGCGGCAGTTGCCCACAATGCCACGATTTTAAGGGGACTTAACTGTACGCCCATTTGCCCAGCTGTGCCATTGTGCCAACATACACCGTCGTGCGCTGGTCGGCTAGTGGTTAAGGTAAATGTATGACCCCTTGCTGTATCATTGGCCTTTTATTTAGGCATAGGTTATCACCAGTCTATTATTATTTATATCTATTATTTATTCATTTATTTTTTTCATTTTTTTTTTATTTACTTTTTCAATTGTTTTCTATATTTTTGGTGTTGATTTTTTAACTTGATTGGGGAACTTGTCATTCCCCCCCCCCTTTTTCTTTGTTCCTTTATGACGGGGATATGCAATTAGTGGAGCTCCAGCTGTTCCAGAACTACAAGTCCCATCATCATCCTGCCTCTGGGTGTCATGCTTGTGGCTGTCAGAGTTTTGCTATGCCTCATGGGACTTGTAGTTCTGCAACAGCTGGAGGTCCGCTAATTGCACATCCCTGCTCTATGATATAGATCTAGTAGGCCCTAATAAGTCCATCATAAGCATCTGTGATAACTACCAATACAAGTGCTTTCCTTATGTGAGTGTTGGGAGGGGCATTTTAAGCATATACCCACACACCACCACACTCTGAGCTATTTACCCTAATTACATATTGTTTTTTTATTTTTTTCCCCACACTTTGACTAATGTGATATTGTTTGTGGGGCCCTGGTGGTTGGTCTATTTAAAAAAAAAAAAAAATTTAAGAAAATTATTTTAACAAATAAACCCCAAGATACATAATTCTATGAAAGTATTTACCTTCTAATAATATACTGAGAAGCCTAAATTGAATACTTTTGTGCATCTTGCTTAACTAAAAACTTATTGTATGATTCTTTTTATTGTATTGTTCTCAATAAAATATTTGAAAAGAGAAAGAGAAATTATAATTCAAAAAGCAAATATTAGGGTTCCCCAGAAAAGTATCTGCTCGGAATTGACTTTTTGGATCCGTCTCCAGGGGACACATGTGAGAACAATTTCAAACAGACTGTTCCCTTTCCAATGCTGGTGTAAACCTGGAGTAATCTTCAGGGTGCAGATACCAGGACCTTGCTGTATACCAACCTCTATCTACTCAGAACAATTTGAGCTTGTCTACTTCTGAACCAGTTTACCTGGTCTCTCTATCTAATCAATTGTTTATGCCAAGCACCTGAATTGTTCCCTCCTGTTCCCTGGAGCCTTGAAAAAATTCTCATATGTATTTACATTGGTTTCCAGATTCATACCCGCATACATCCTCCTTGTCTGCCACGGGGGGAGCCTCTAGTTCGGGCTTGTGGTTTCATACATGGCCAATGTACAGCCTAAATATTTCTCCTGAAGAAGCGGTCACCCGCGAAACTAGTAGAGAAAAAAAATTATTTCGAGAATTGTTTCAACAGCAGATACTTTTCGGGGCAACCCTGAGTATTTGCTTTTTGAATTATAATTTTCTTCAAAATTGTTGTTTTAATGTACCCTGTGTGCCATTTTTATATGTAATAAATAGTTTTTTTTTATACTACTTGCATTGCTTGTTATTAGTATTGAGACAGTCCATCACAATTTTAGAGTCTGGGAACAGATTTATGACCAGCTTCAACAACTGTCCTATCTTTCCATTCTCACCCCCTTCTTTCTATATATCAACTTGGATGATGGTACTTTGTTAGTTTCTGAATTAATTTTTTTTACATGAGGCTATACTCTATATTCAATACACAGATAGTATGTTAGATATGTCTGAACAGAGCTTATTCAGGTGTGGGCATGACCAAAATATGTGACAAAGGGTTCCCGTTTGGCCACAGAGTCTCCAACAAGTGGGAGTGGGGTTGAGACCCCACCCCAAAGCACCTTGTCCCCATGTTGATGAGGACAAGGGCCTCTTCCCGACAACCCTGGCCGTTGGTTGTCGGGGTCTGCGGGCGTGGGGCTTATCGGAATCCGGGAGCCCCCTTTAATAAGGGGGCCCCCGGATACCGGCCCCCCACCCTATGTGAATGAGTATGGGGTACAATGTACCCCTACCCATTCACCTGTAAAATAAAAGTACCCCAAAAAAAACACAACACAGGAGATAAAATATTTTATTGCACAGCTCCAGGGGTCTTCCGTCTTCGGGGGTCTTGTCCCCCTCTTCGGTTCTTCTGCCGGGCCACCGCGCCTTCTTATAGCTCTTTTAGAGGCGGTGGCCCGGTCTTCTGTCGCCGCCTTCCGTTCTTCTGCCGGGCCACCGCGCCTTCTTATAGCTCTTTTAGAGGCGGTAGCCCGGTCTTCTGTCGCCGCTGTCGCCGCCTTCCGTTCTTCTTCTTCTTCTTCTTCTCCAGGAGATGTGGACACAACGCTCTCTCCGGCCGGAATGCCAGAGCCGCGCTGCGCGGCCACTTATATAGTGACAATGGGGCGGTGTCACATGGTATATGTCACATGGGTTGGTCACATGGGTTGATGTCACATGGGGACTATGACATCGTAAGGGGGCGGGGTCACCATGTGACCAACCCATGTGACATATACCATGTGACACCGCCCCATTGTCACTATATAAGTGGCCGCGCAGCGCGGCTCTGGCATTCCGGCCGGAGAGAGCGTCGTGTCCACATCTCCTGGAGAAGAAGAAGAAGAAGAAGAACGGAAGGCGGCGACGGTGACAGCGGCGACAGAAGACCGGGCCACCCCCTCTAAAAGAGCTATAAGAAGGCGCGGTGGCCCGGCAGAAGAACGGAAGGCGGCGACAGAAGACCGGGCCACCGCCTCTAAAAGAGCTATAAGAAGGCGCGGTGGCCCGGCAGAAGAACCGAAGAGGGGGACAAGACCCCCAAAGACGGAAGAAGAGGCCGCGGCGACGAAGAAGAATGCCGGGCTCCTTCGCTAGTAAAAGAGCTACAAGAAGATAGCGGAGGAGTCCGGCGAGAAGACCCCCGAAGACGGAAGACCCCCGGAGCTGTGCAATAAATTATTTTATCTTGTGTGTTGTGTTTTTTTGTACTTTATTTTACAGGTGAATGGGTAGGGGTACATTGTACCCCATACTCATTCACATAGGGTGGGGGGCCGGTATCCGGGGGCCCCCTTATTAAAGGGGGCTCCCGGATTCCGATAAGCCCCCCGCCCGCAGACCCCGACAACCAACGGCCAGGGTTGTCGGGAAGAGGCCCTTGTCCTCATCAACATGGGGACAAGGTGCTTTGGGGTGGGGGGGCCGCGCAGCCCCCCCTTCCCCAAGGCACCCCCCATGTTGAGGGCACGCGACCTGGTACGGCTCAGGAGGGGGGGGGCGCGCTCGCTCGCCCCCCTTTCCTGGCCGGCCGGGTAGCGTGCTCGGACAAGGGTCTGTTGTGGACTTTGGGGGACCCCCACGCTGATTTTTTTTCGGCGTTGGGGTTCCCCTTTAAGTTCATTCCAGGCGGCGGAGCCGTCGCGGGCCCCGCCTACCTTGACACGCGCTCGAAATGAGCGGACTATCCGCCGCGTGTGTGGGCGAGTCCGTTCATTTCAAAAGTTGCGCGGACTTAGTACGACGAACTTAGTCTGCCGTATTAGTCCGCTCAAAAAGTGCCGTGTGTGGGCAAGTTCGTTCATTCAAAAGTTTGAGCGGACTGTCTGACGAACTTAGTTTGGGCAGACAGTCCACCCGTGTGTACGCCGCCTTAGTATCACATTGTCATTTTGTGTTCTATGGGGCCACTCTGGAAGCCAGAAATGAGTAGTTGTGATCTGATATGTTTGGCAAGAGGTTCCATTATTGAATTAAATATGAGAGGTGATAGGGGGCATCGCTGAATGAATGAATGAATTAATTAATGATTTGTATAGCAGTGCAAATGCGAACTGAATTGCCTCAAGGCGCACAATCTGTCCTGTGTTGTCTAGTTTATAAGCCCTTGTACACACGGTCAGAAATTCCTGTGGAACGTATTCCGCGTTGTCGGATAATCCGACCGTGTGTGGTCTCCATCGGACTGTTTCCATCGGAGTATCCGACGGACCAAGTTCTCCAACTTGTCTATAAAATTTTCCGACAACATGCTCCGATCGGACATAGTCCGATCGTGTGTAGCCTACTCCGATGGACAAGGTGCCACGCATGCTCACAATCAAATTCCGACACGAAAGCGCTCGCTCAGGTAAAACTACTGCTCGTAATCGATATAGCACATTCGTCACGCTGCAATGTTAAGAATTCTTTCATGAAGTGTATTCTCTTGTTCTTTACAATGCTGCAAGAATGAACTTGTTTTGATGCTCATAGTCACACACACTTCTCCCGAACGTATTTCTTGAGTCTTTTTACTCATTTTAGCAATACAATATTTTAAATCGTCACATCTACAAAATCTTTTTTTTTTTTCTGGAATTTTGTGGTTGGTTTTTTTCATCAACATCTCCTTTTTTGACAGTTTGCTCATCTTTGCATTTTTTCGGGTGTGTTTCGTGTTTCAACTTACCACAACACCATTATCTTTTTTGTATTTTGTTTTTCTTTTTTAATCTACAGGAGGTTGTTTAGTGTTGGTGCCCCTTGTTATTCATTTCACTTTGTATTTTTGAAATGTACCTGCCTGCTCACAAATAAACTGTCCTTATTGAAGTAAAACACATACGCAAGTATTTCTTCAAACAAAAAAAATCCTTTATTTAGGTGTCAAACAACTAAAGAGGGAGGCAGCGCTGGAGAAACTGGTCAATTTGGCGAAGCCTTTGGCTCCCAGGGCAGACATGAACTAATTTGAAAATGCAAAATTGGTGGCCTGAGGAGTACATATCTCAGGGAGAGCAGTCTGGTCCAGAAGTTCAAGAGATTACAAGAGGCTGCATCTTCTGTCAGACCAGACTGAACCCAGGCCATCACTCTCTAGTCTTCCTTGGGAACTTCCCTCCAGGCTTCCTTCCAGGCTGTGGCTCGGCTCCTGTAGTTGTGGCAGGAGGAGGAGAAGGAGGGCGATGGTCAACCTCCTGGCTGCCACTTGCCACAGCCTCCTCCCGACTGAGGTCTTCCTGTGTATGGAAATGGGACATAGTTTTAGTTTTTTGGTCATCAATCACACAATTTTGTGCTCATGATTGTTGCAAATTTAATGTTACCAAACAGAACAGACTATCATTCTGAGCCCAACATTTTTCATTCTTGGCCCAAACATTTTTGGTCACTACTGTCTATTGAGATGTAAACCACTTTGTTAAATCACAACTTACTGATCAATAATAAAATCTAGTTAACATCATTAAATTTACGACAAGAAATATGTTCAACAATGCTATACCTGTCTCAAGCTGGGCCCCTCCACATGTTGCTGCCTGGAAGGCCCAAGTTGGACGTTGTAAGCCTCAGCTGGGGGTGAAGGAAGCCTTGAAGGAAGACTGGAGAGTGGTGGCCTGGGTACCCCCTGGTCTACCAGAAAATGCAGCCTCTCGAAGTACACCATCCTGGCGTAATAAATGGCATCTGGATCTCCTGATTAGGGATGGTGGAACGGTTCGCCCGGCGGTCGGTTTGCGGCAAATTTTGCCTGTTCGCGATTCACCCGATCGGCGGACTATTGCCGCTGTTCACTCGGTGGACTTAGGTGTATGACACATCCATCATGGGGTACAGGACAGCCAATTGAGACATTTCAGCACATGGACAATTGGACATTCCCCCTACCTTATAAATAGACCCGATCCGGCGGCCATTTTACATTCTGTCTTTTGTCAGTGTAGGGTGTACAAATCGCTAGCTATTAGGTCCACAAAAGTCCTTTTAAGGACTGACATGGTATAGATGTAGTACAGTATATAGGGTTGAGTGCACTGCTATGCTTGTGATTGCAGCAGCCTGTCTTTAGTGAGTGCGGAGAGGGACAGGAAGGCTGTGTGTAGCAGGGGCAGTCAGTTTAATCAGTAGCTATTACTATTAGGTCCACAAAGGTCCTTTTAAGGACTGGTATGGTATAGGTGTAGTACAGTATATAGGGTTCAGTGCACTGCTGTGCTTGTGATTGCAGCCGCCTGTCTTTTGTGAGTGCAGGGAGGGACAGGACGCTGTGTGTAGCAGGGACAGTCAGTTTAATCAGTAGCTATTACTATTAGGTCCACAAATGTCCTTTTAAGGACTGGTATGGTATAGGTGTAGTACAGTATATAGGTTTGTACACGTATAACATTCTTTCTTCCAAATATAGAAAGAATATTATACTTGACTGCTGCCCTATTCTGCAGCAGTCCTTTATCAGTGTAGGGACTGAGGTACAGTCTGCTAATCACTAGCTACTAGTTCCACAAAGGTCCTTATAAGGACTGGTACAGGTCCACAATATATAGGGTTGTGGTGCACTACTGCATATTGCTGCCCTATTCTGCAGCAGTCCTTTATCAGTGTAGGGACTGAGGTACAGTCTGCTAATCACTAGCTACTAGTTCCACAAAGGTCCTTATAAGGACTGGTATAGGTCCACATTATATAGGGTTGTGGTGCACTACTGCTGACTGCTGCCCTATTCTGCAGCAGTGCTTTATCAGTGTAGGGACTGAGGTACAGTCTTCTAATCACTAGCTACTAGCTCCACAAAGGTCCTTATAAGGACTGGTATAGGTCCACAATATATAAGGTTGTGGTGCACTACTGCAGACTGCTGCCCTATTCAGCAGCAGTCCTTTATCAGTGTAGGGACTGAGGTACAGTCTGCTAATCACTAGCTACTAGTTCCACAAAGGTCCTTATAAGGACTGGCATAGGTGTACTATTTGGTGTGCAGTATATAGTTGTGTAATACACGTATAAAATACTTGCACGTATAGAAAGCATAGTATAGTGCATTTCCACTGTGCAGCATTGTGACTGCTGAGTGGTTCTGCAGCCATACTACAAAGAGTGACAAACGCAATAAAAAAAAGTATTATAACTGGTGTGATAGACCAGTGGCCCCCAAAATTAACAGATTGAAGCGGGTTGTTATATACCTTCTTCCACATACATACCGCACTTCTCTAGAGACTTTTGTCACAGGGTCATTTAAAAAATGACAGGCAGAGGAAGAGGCAGGCCCTTCCGTAGGGGTGGTAGGGGTAGGGCAGGAGCAACAGGCTTGAGCTAAAGTGGCAAATTGCAGAAGGTGCGTGCGTTTACGTCAAAGGATGCACCAGACTTGGTTGAGTGGCTCACTCATCCTTACTCTTCTGTACCCTCCTCATCCTCTCGATCTGCACCCTCTTCTTCACTCTCTGCTATGTGCACCCCCAAAGACACTACCACCAACACCACCACCACCACCACCACCATATACCTTCCGCTTGAGTCACAGGAATTATTTTCTGATCCATATGAAGACATTTCCGATGCGCAGCCACTCTTGGCATTGGATCAGGAAGAGGAGGTAGCAACAACCACCACTCAGCAGTCTGACGACAGTACCCAGATCAGCCCAAGGAGGAGGTTGGTCCCCACTGTTGCTGCCTACTCCAAGATCTCTAATTATAGCAGTGGGGAAGGTGACATCGATGATGACGTGTCTAGTGATGTCACGTGGGTGCCCACAAGAGAGGAAGAGGAGGGGAGTTCAGAGGGAGATATGGACCAGCAGATAGAGAGGAGAAGCAGGAAGAACTTAGATTGCACAGGAGGGACAAAGCAGACTGCGACTGTATCAGGAGCGAGGCATCAATAGTGTACGGTCACATCTGGCGCTCCCAGGACGCTGGCACATGGCTCCGCAGTGTGGGCTTTGTTTAACGTCTCCGCTGCTGACAATAGTGTTGCCACCTGCAATCTTTGCAGTCAACGCATAAGTCGCGGTAAGCCCAACACTCACCTAGGGACAACCGCCTTAAGAAGGCACATGAGCTGCCATCACCGAGCCCAGTGGGAGCAATGGAACACACAAAGCCACACTCCAGGTTCTCACCGTCCAGCCTCGTCTTCTACTTCTCCTTTTCCTCTCTCCTCACAATTGTCCTCCACTCCATCTTCCATCACGCCAAGCTCACGTTTTTCTGCAAAAAGGCAGGCTTCCTTGGGCCAAATGTTTGAGCGTAAAAAAATGATGACGCCAGATAACCCTCTTGCCCAATGGTTGACTGCTGGCTTGTCAGAACTGATAGCCTGCCAACTACTGCCATATAAACTGGTGGACTCTGAGGCATTTCGAAAATTTGTGGCCATTGGAACACCACAATGGAAGGTCCCAGGATGGAAGTATTTCTCACAGAAGGGTATCCCAGAGCTATATGGCCATGTTCAGCGGCAAGTGAATGTATCTCTGGCACACAGTGTCGGTGCCAAGATACATCTGACCACAGACACGTGGTCTAGCAAACACAGGCAGGGAAGGTGTATCACTTTTACTGCCCACTGGGTGAACCTTCTGACAGCCGTCAAGCATGTAACCCGTGGCACCCGTGTAGATTTGGTTTTACCGCCACGGATTGCATGCAGGCCTGGCTCTTCTTCTCCTCCTCCTCCTACTCCATCCTCCTCCCTCTCCTCCTCGGCTGACTCCTCCTTTTCTGCTGCTAGCGTCTCTTCCGCTGCACTGCCCAAGCTCCCCAGAACCTATTCGACATGTCAGGTGAGACGTTGCCATGCCATGCTGCGTCTGTTGTGCCTGGAAGCCAAGAGCCACACTGGCCCGGCACTCCTTTCAGCTTTGCGTTCACAGGCAAATCAGTGGCTAACACCGCTCAATTTGACAGTTGGTAAAGTGGTGTGTGACAATGGTGCCAATCTGCTTAGCGCATTGAAACAGGGCAAAATTATGCACGTGCCATGCATGGCACACATCTTAAACTTGGTCGTGCAGCGATTCAATGTTGTCAAATACCCTGGGGTCCAGGACATCTTGCGGCAGGCAAGGAAAATCTCGGCCCATTTCAGAAGATCTTACACGGCCATGGCTCACCTTGCTGACATTCAGCGGTGACAAAATCTGCTGGTCAGACGTCTTATTTGCGATTGGCCGACGTGATGGAACTCAAACTTCTATATGCTTGATAGACTGCTCCAGCAGAAATGTGCAGTTAACGTCTACCTGTATGAACTCTGCGGCAGAACGGGTTCTGGGGAGCTGGTTTTTTTTTTCACCGCGCCAGTAGCTGCTCATGCGCGACACATGCAGACTTCTGAGGCCAGAATGGTACCTTATACCTTCTTTATGGAGCGTGTCATTGATCAAGCTGTGGAGGAGCAGGAGCGGGAAGATGAGGAAGTCGCAATGCTGGATGATTTCCCAGGGGGGCCTACTCTATCTGAGACAAGTCAACAGCAGGAGTCTCAAGAGGAGTCAGAGGAGGATGGTGCCAGGGCGGATGAGGAGGAGCAAGAAGAGCATGCTTTAAACTTTTCTGGGATCCCTGTTGTTGTGCGTGGATGGGGAGAGGAGGATGATATTATCCTGGACGATGAGCAGGAGCCAGGCCACCACACCGCTTCCAGTTTAGTGCAAATGGGGGCCTTCATGCTCCAGTGTTTTAAAAGTGACCCCCGTATAAAAAGCATAAGGGTCAAGGACCAGTACTGGGTGGCAACGTACTTATACCCCCGATACAAACACAAAATGGCGGAAATGTTACCGCCGTCACAGAGGGCTGTCAGAATGGAGCTCTTCCAGGCCTTGCTTCGAGAAATGCTGCATTCTGCTTTTGTGTGCGCTGGCAGAGGAGCAATTCCCACTCCCATGGAAAGAGTTGCGTGTACCAATCCAACAGAGCCTGCAAGAAGAGGGCAGTTTGAAGATGTGTTGGTGACTTCCGATGTGAGGTCATTCTTTCAGCCGACCCATCGACAGGTGTCATCCGGATCCAGCATCAGGGAACGCCTAGACCGACAGGTGTCCGACTACATCGGGTTAACGGCCGATGTGGACGCTCTGAGGAGTGATGAACCCCTGGACTACTGGGTGGGCAGGCTTGACCTCTGGCCAGAGCTTGCCCAATTTGCAATGGAACTGCTGGCTTGCCCCTCGTCCAGTGTCCTGTCCGAAAGGACGTTCAGCGCAGCAGGGGGAATCGTGACCGATAAGCGCACTTGCCTAGCTCACGACAGTGTTGACTACCTCACATTTATAAAAATGAATGAGGGATGGATCTCGGAGGAATTCAACACATGTGAGCAGTAGACCATGTATATTTCTATAAACTATTTATCTAATCGAGCACACAGACCTAGTTTCTACATTTGGCTCACTTCCTTGTACAAAAAAAGCACACCGTACTATATGCCCAGACACTCCTGTTTGAAGAGGTTGAGCAGTGTCATATTTTTGGGGCCCAGCAGCAAGTTGCTGGTATCAATGCTGCTGTTAGTGCTCTATATCACGGTGCTGGTGTCAGTGCCCTATATCTCGGTGCTGGTGTCAGTGCTCTATATCACGGTGCTGGTGTCAGTGCACTCTATCATGGTGCTGGTGTCAGTGCTCTATATCACGGTGCTGGTGTCAGTGCACTCTATCACGGTGCTGGTGTCAGTGCTCTATATCACGGGGCTGGTGTCAGTGCTCTATATCACAGTGCTGGTGTCAGTGCACTCTATCACGGTGCTGGTGTCAGTGCTCTATATCAAGGTGCTGGTGTCAGTGCTCCATATCACAGTGCTGGTGTCAGTGCACTCTATCACGTTGCTGGTGTCAGTGCTCTATATCACTGTGCTGGTGTCAGTGCTCTATATCATGGTGCTGGTGTCAATGCACTCTATCTCGGTGCTGGTGTCAGTGCTCTATATCACGGTGTTGGTGTCAGTGCTCTATATTCTGGTGCTGGTGTCAGTGCTCTATATCATGGTGCTGGTGTCAGTTCTCTATATCACGGTGCTGGTGTCAGTGCACTCTATCACGGTGCTGGTGTCAGTGCTCTATATCACGGTGCTGGTGTCAGTGCTCTATATCACGGTGCTGGTGTCAGTGCACTCTATCACGGTGCTGGTGTCAGTGCTCTATATCACGGTGCTGGTTTCAGTGCTCTATATCACGGTGCTGGTGTCAGTGCACTCTATCACGGTGCTGGTGTCAGTGCTCTATATCACGGTGCTGGTGTCAGTGCACTCTATCACGGTGCTGGTGTCAGTGCTCTATATCACGGTGCTGGTGTCAGTGCTCTATATCACTGTGCTGGTGTCAGTGCACTCTATCTCGGTGCTGGTGTCAGTGCTCTATATCACGGTGCTGGTGTCAGTGCACTCTATCACGGTGCTAGTGTCAGTGCTCTATATCTCGGTGCTGGTGATCATCTCCTGCACCCTCTTCATAGCCTACCCTGACCTTTCCTCTCCTCCATTGCCTTCATGCGCTCCTGAGTCCTGAATTGTCAGAATTTCACATATAAAAAAAGAATGATTATCGATCCCAGATTCACTTCATACATGTGTTATGTCAGTGGCCATGTGGTGGGACTATGTGTGCACAGCTAGTAATTATTTTGTGGCTGGAAATATGACCTGTAGGTTTTGAAAATTTGCCTGCCATTGAAGTCAATGGGGCCTTTGCAGTTCGTAAACTTTCGGCCGCGTTCGCGGTTCGCAAAACATCCCTTCGGAAGTTCATCCATCTCTAATTCTGTACATTCAGGAAAGTATCCATGCCTTTCTTAAAGCAATCTACTGAGCAGGCCATAACCACTTCTGGCGGGAGTCTATTCCACATTTTCACAGCTCTTACTGTGAAAAAACGTTTCCGTATTTGAAGATGAAATCTCTTTTCCTCTAGACGTAAAGAGTGTCCCCGTGTCCTCTGGGTTGACCGTACAGAGAATAACTCAACACCAAGTTCACTATATGGACCCCTTATATATTTGAACATGTTGATCATATCCCCCCTTAATCTCCTCTTCTCAAGAGTGAATACATTCAGTTCCTCTAATCTTTCCTCATAGCCAAGCTCCTCCATACCTCTTATCAGTTTGGTTGCCCTTCTCTGCACTTTCTCCAGTTCCCAGATATCCTTTTTGAGAACTGGTGCCCAAAACTGAACTGCATATTCCAGGTGAGGTCTTACTAATGATTTGAACAGGGGCAAAATGATATCTCTCTCTCTGGAGTCCATACCTCTTTTAATACAAAAAGGACTTTGCTCGCTTTGGAAACAGCAGCTTGACATCGCATGTTATTATTGAGCTTATGATCTACCAAAACCCCCAGATCCTTCTCCAGCACGGATTCCCCTAGTTGTGCTCCCCCTAGCATGTATGATGCACGCATATTCTTAGCCCCCAAGTGCATAACTTTACATTTATCAACATTAAACCTCATCTGCCACATAGTCGCCCAATTAGACAGTGTATTGAGGTCGGCTTGTAAATTGGAGACATCCTGTAAGGACGTTATTCCACTGCATATCTTGGTGTCATCTGCAAAGACAGAAATGTTACTTTTGATCCCAGACCCGATATCATTAATAAAGATGTTAAAAAGTAAGGGTCCCAGCACTGAACCTTGGGGAACACCACTAATAACCTTAGACCATTCAGAGTAAGCATCATTAACCACTACTCTCTGAATTCTGTCTTTTAGCCAGTTTTCTATCCATTTACAAACTGATATTTCCAAACCTGTAGACTTTACCTTATGCATGAGCCGTGTGTAAGGGACTGTGTCGAACACTTTTGCAAAATCCAAGTATACCACGTCCACCGCCACCCCTCTGTCCAAGGTTTTACCTCCTCATAAAAATAAATCAGGTTTGTCTGACAACTTCTGTCTTTCATGAATCCATGCTCTCTGTTGCTTTAAGTGTTTTTTTCCAGCAAGAACTCATCTATGTGGTCTTTTATTCATCTCTCCAGTATCTTCCCGGCTATAGAAGTTAAACTAACAGGTCTATAGTTACTTGGTAAAGACTTTGATCCCTTTTTAAATATAGGCACCACGTTCGCCTTGCGCCAATCCAGTGGTACTATTTCCGTCATTAATGAGTCCCTAAAAATTAGATACAATGGCTCTGAATTTACAGATCTCATTTCTTTTAGGATCCGTGCGTGAATGCCATCAGGGCCAGGTGCTTTATCCACCTTTATTCTGTCTAAATATTTCTGGACCATATCACTTTTGAGCCAAGGTGGATCATTTGGGTCTGTGTCACTACCACCCCCATTATGGACATGAGCTCCCCCATGCTCTTTTGTATACACAGAGCTGAAGAAAGTATTTAATAAATTAGCCTTCTCTTTCTCCCCAGTCACCCACTCTAGATTATTTTGTAAAGGGCCTACATGCTCAGACTTGACCTTTTTACTATTAATATATTTAAAGAATTTTTTGGGGTTTGTCCTACTATCTTTTGCAATCTGTCGTTCGTTTAGAATTTTTGTACCCTTGATTTCCTTTTTACATATTCTGTTAAATTCTTTGTAACATTTAAATGACACTAGTGTTTCTTCATTTTTATACATTTCAAAAGCTCTTCTCTTATAGTTTATAGCTTTTTTAACTTTAGCTGTGAGCCACATAGGTTTTGTTTTTAGCCTTTTAAACTTATTGCCCATGGGAATATACTTTGCAGTGAGGTCTCAAACAGTCTTTTTGAAGAATTCCCATTTCTGTTCTTTGCCCATTGACGCAAATATTCTCTCCCAGTCTAAGTCCTGGAGAGCAGCCCTCATCCTTGGAAAATTAGCTCTCTTGAAGTTAAGTGTTTTTATCTTACCCGTATGTATTTCTTGTTTAACGCTAACTTCAAAAGAAATCATGTTATGATCACTGCTACCCAGGTGTTCCTTTATCTGGACATTAGTAATAAGCTCTGCATGGTTTGAGATTAAAGTGGGTGTTGTGTGCCTCCAGCACAGTATACACCTGTAGCCACCATTTATTGCTGGTGTTCTCTAATACAGGCATCTGCAGGAGTTAAAGTGGGTGTTGTGTGCCTCCAGCACAGTATACACCTGTAGCTACCCTTTATTGCTGGTGTTCTCTAATACAGGCATCTGCAGGAGTTAATGTGGGTGTTGTGTGCCTCCAGCACAGTATACACCTGTAGCTACCCTGTATTGCTGGTGTTCTCTAATACAGGCATCTGCAGCAGTTGAAGTGGGTGTTATGTGCCTCCAGCACAGTATACACCTGCAGCTACCCTTTATTGCTGGTGTTCTCTAATGTAGGTATCTGCAGGAGTTAAAGTGGGTGTTGTGTGCCTCCAGCACAGCATACACATGTAGCTACCCTTTATTGCTGGTGTTCTCTAATACAGGCATCTACGGGTTTTCTGTAATACAGGCATCTGCAGCATTTACAGTGGGCCTCCAGCACAATATACACCTGAAGCTATCCCTTATTGCTGGTGTTGTTCTGTTTCTGTAACACAGGCAGGCAGCTGCAGTAATTACAGAAGGTGTACTGTGTCATCTGCTACCCAATTGCTGTTTTTTCCATCTCTCTGCAGGCCATTACTATGTCTGGAAGGCCAACAAGGAGAGGCAGACAGTCACGAGCCAATAAAAGAGGGCAAGCAGGCTCTGTGTCTAGAGAAAACAGTGCTGGTCATGGACGCGGTGCATCATCATCAGCACGTGGCCATAGGACACGCTTGTCCTTATTTTTGGCAGCTGGACGTGTTGAGCCGCATCATGCCAAAGACTTGTTAGAGTGGAGGATCAAGCCCTCCTCATCCTCCTCATCCTCTCTCACCCAGGCTCAGGGTACTAGCAAAGCAGCTGCCAACGCGTCCTCTTCCCTCGTCTCAATGTCATCAGTCACTCCTTCCCTAGACCTACCATGTCCTCCTGAAGAGTCCCCCGAACTGTTTGACCACAGTGTTCGGTACATGCTCCAGGAGGATGCCCAGCGTTTTGAAGGCTCTGATGATGATACCCAGCTAGAGGAAGGCAGTTGCCTGAGCGCAGAGAGAGGGGATGCTCAAGAAGGACAGCAATCTGGCAGTCATGTTCCTCAAGCTTCAGCATACTGCCAGGTTTGCTCCAGTGATGAAGAGGGAGGGGATGATGAAGTCACTGACTCCAAGTGGGTGCCTGATAGGAGTGAGGAGGAGGAGGAGGCACATCTCCAATGAGGCAGGATGCCCTCCGGGGGCCAGCTTAAGCACATCGCACCACAGAGCTCCACCTGTGCAGGGCGCTGCCTCTGCGCGTTATTCCAAAAGTTCTTTGGTGTGGGCCTTTTTTGAGACGAGTGCATCAGATCGCATTGCTTCTATTTGCAACATATGTCTTAAGCGTATCTCGCGTGGCCAAAACATCAGCCACTTGGGCACCACAAGCTTGACCAGATATATGTTGTCCTGCCATGCAGCTCATTGGCAAGCGTACCTTAAAGACCCACACCAAAGAACAAAGCAGACCTCTCCTTGCTTCCTTATCAGCTGGGATCTCCAACGCCACTACACCTTTAGTCCTCTCTGAAACCTGCACTGAGAGGAAAGATGGTGTAGAATTAGGTGTGTCACAGCCAAGTACTTTGCGGGCACTCTGCTAGCAGTACACTGATGTCCGATTGTAGCAGGCAAATTTCCCTGCCCCAGCTGCTGGACCATCAAAAGAAGTTCACTCCCAGCCATCCACATGCCTAACGGTTGAATGCTAGCTTGGCTAAATTGCTAGCACTTCAACTGCTGCCTTTTCAGTTGGTAGATTTGGCCCCCTTCCGTGAGTTTGTGCAAAGTGGAGTTCCTTAGTGGCAGGTCCCCTAATGCCACTTTTTCTCATGGAAGGCAATTCCGGCTCTCTACCAGCATGTGGAAAGCAATGTTCATGGCAATGTTCATGCCTCGCTGGACAGGGCGGTCAGCGGTAAGGTGCATATTACCGCTGACTCATGGTCCAGCAGGCATGGACAGGGACGTTACCTATCCATTCACGGCCCATTGGGTCACTCTTCTGGTAGGTGGGAAGGATGCAGGACAAGGTGCAGTAGTGTTGGAGGTTGTTCCGCCACCACGCCTCCAAAATGCTACTACTGGTTGTGACACACCTCTCTCCTCCACCCCCTCCTCTTCTTCTTCCTCCATGGGCTCTTCCAGTGCTTTGTCCTTGGAACCAGCAGTGCTCCGTAGGCATTCAAGGGGCTACGCAAGCACACAGACAAAAAGATACCATGACGTGCTTGCGCTGGTTTGTTTGGGGGACAGGAGCCACACTGGGGCAGATATTTTGTCAGCTCTGCAGGGGCAGGCAGAGAGGTGTTTAACGCCACGCAGCTTAAACCAGGAATGGTGGTTTGTGACAATGGCACCAACCTCCTCTCTGCCCTCTGACAGGGACAACTGACCCATGTGCCCTGTGTGGCTCATGTCCTTAACCTGGTGGTGTAGCGGTTCTTGGGCAGGTACCCAGGCTTACAGGATGTCCTGAGGCAGGCCAGGAAAGTCTGTGTGCATTTCCGCCGATCATTTAATGATAGTTCTCAGCTGGCTAAGCTCCAAAAGAAGTTGAACCTGCCCAAGAACCGCCTTATATGTGACATGCCCACCAGGTGGAACTCAACATGGCCATGCTGCAGCGGCTGCACACGCAGCAGAGGGCCATCAATGAGTACCTGTGCAACTAGGGCACCAGGACAGGGTCAGGGGAGCTCGTTTTTTTTCACCATGCCAGTGGGGCATGATCAGGGATGCATGCACTGTCCTGTCACCATTTGAGGAGGCCAAGAGGATGGTGAACAGTGACAGTGCATGCATCAGTGACACTGTACCTCTTGTCCACCTGTTGGAGCACACGCTGCATGGAATAATGGACAGGGCACTTGAGGCAGAACAGAGGCAGGAAGAGGAGGACGTCCTTGCCTCTCAAGGCCCCCTTTATCCAGACAGTGTTCCTACTGTCCCACCCATCACACAGGAAGAGGACAAGGAGGAGGAGGAGGAGGAAGATTGTTTCAACATGGAGGTGGAGCCTGGCACTCAGCATCAGCAGCAGCAGTCTTTTAGGGATAATTTACACTCCCAAGAAACCCGTGGACTTGTACGTGGCTGGGAGGAGGTGGCTGCGGATCATGTTGTCCTTAGTGACCCTGAGGACTCCGAACCGAATGCCTCAGTTAACATACGCTGCATGGCCTCCCTGATCCTGCAAAGCCTGCGGAAGGATCCTTGTATTGTACAGATCAAGGAGAGGGACCATTACTGTCTGGCCACTCTCCCTTATCCATGGTACAAGGGTAAGGTTGCATACCTTAAGACCTTATCTTGCCATCGCAGAGGGAGCAGAGGATGAGACATCTCCGGGAGGCCTTGCAAAAAGGTCTGTGCAATGCGTTCCCAGAGACTGGGAGGTTACAAACTCCTGGTCATGGATAACGTGTTGCTGAGGCTTCGGTCAGTCACAGAAGGAGTGGTGGAGAAGGTGGCCATATGACTGATGCGTTCAGACAATTTTTTAGTCCACAGCCCCAAGGTATGATCAGTTCAAGCAATCATCGCCAGCGTCTGATTTACATGGTGCAGGAATACCTAGGGGCAAGGTCAGACTTGGACACCTTTCCCACCGAAAATCCTCTGGCTTACTGGGTCTTGAGGATGGATCACTGGCCAGATCTTGCACAGTATGCAATTGAGCTACTGGCCTATCCTGCATCCAGCGTTCTTTCGGAACGCACCTTCAGTGCTGCTGGAGGCTTTGAAACCTGTGCACCTGACCACCGACTCGGTTGATTGACTGACCTTCATAAAGATGAATCAGTCTTGGACCACCACCAGCTACCAAGCACCTGAAGCTGATGTAACCGAATAATTTTCTTTGAAATGTCACATCCCTTCAAGACTGCCTACGCTGATACTGAGTGACTGTCTTGTTATGTTGACTGACTATCCTCTTCCTCCTCAATGATCCTGCTGATAGCTTGGAAGGACATTTTTGGTTCTGGGTGATCCCACCAGCCGAATTTTTCTGCCCCTGTTTAATAGGGGCGTGTAATTAAAATTTTTGATGAAATGCTTTGCAGCAGGGCTCATTCCTGCACTCCAACTAGAGTATATGGGAGAGGTTGCAGTGTCGTGGCACCAGCACCAGTGCCTAAGGTCCAATTTTTCAGCCCCTGTTTAACAGGGGCGTGTAATTACCATTTTTGATGCAATGCTTTGCAGTAGGGCTCATTCCTGCACTCCAACTAGATTATATGGGAGAGGTTGTAGTGTGGCACCAGTGCCTAAGGCCCAATTTTTTAGCCCCTGTTTAACAGGGGCATGTAATTACAATTTTTGATGCAATGCTTTGCAGCAGGGCTCATTCCTGCACTTCAACTAGAGTATCTGGGAGAGGTTGCAGTGTCGTGACACCAGCACCAGTTACTACGGCACAATTTTTCAGCCCTTGTTTAACAGGGGCATGTAATTACAATTTTTTTTTTATATCAATGAGTTTTTATTAAGTTCTTCAAAGACAAACAGAACATAACACAATACAATACAGAAAGGAAAATTGGGGTGGGTATCTGGACTCAGGACATACAGCCAGTAGATATGCAAAATATATAGTACAGACAGGTGAAGTACTTATCGTTCAGTTAGTAAAAATCAAAGCAAAAATTATTGTATCAGTCAGCGATAATAAGGTTCTAAAATAAGATGTAATTACGTATCAAGGCCCAAATCTGGTGGTCCACAGCTTCCAATCTTTATCGAATTGCTTACAGCAAAATGAGTTAATTGCAATCAATCTTTCAAACGTATCATTTCTATTGACAATGGTGACTACTTCAGAGAAGCTAAGGGCCATAGATTTCTTCCAATTGCGAAGAATTAGGTTTCGTGTGGCTAGTAAAATATGTGTCACCATAGCTCTATCCCCACGCGGAAAGGTTTCAATACCAAAGTGCAGTATAGCTAGATTGGGGTTTGGGTGGGTTAGGATACCTGTGAGATCAGAAATAGTTTGGAAAACTTTGTTCCATAAGCTTTTCAAACATGGGCATTCCCATATAATGTGAATCAAGTTTGCAGTGTGACCACAATTCCGCCAGCAAAGTGGTGAAGAGGATGGGAACATGATAGACATTCGAAAAGGGGTATAATGCCACCTATAAATAATTTTCAAGGTCATTTCCCAGTGACTCACACAGTGGGAGAATTTGTGGATAGATTTAAAGGCAGAGAGCCATTGTTCATCAGTAAAGGTGGTTGCTAAAACTCCTTCCCACTTTCTGAGGGCTGGTGGTTTGTGAAAGATGCGTTTATCCTGGAAGATGTTATAAAATAATGATATACCTTTGGTATTATGATGTGAATTCGAAAAAAATGCCCATGCCTTAGTGGGTACTCGGATGGTGGGTATCGGACGTGATTTTAAATAGTGAGAAATACGGGTGCAGGAAAACCATGTGGTGTGTGGTAAATCAAATTCTGATATAACCTGTGCTACCGATTTGGGTTCCTTGTCCCTGCATAAGTCTTGGATATAGTGAATATTTTTCTCCTGCAGTTGTGAAGTTTGTAGAAAGGGGAGTTTGGCATGTAGGATTTCTAATGGTAAGTCATATGGTATGTCAGTTACTTCTTTGTTATCTTGTTTGAGAAGGAATCGCCACGCTTGTAGTGATACCTGTATAGTGGGGGGTAAACTTCTGGTGTCCCAAGTGTCCCAGGAGTCACTAAATAGGAAATCTGTGGGATTACCTACAGGGAGCGCAGAAATTTCCATGTCTGCCCACAGTGGGCTTTCCACTCGATTGAACCAGTGCTTGAGTTGGTCAAGTCTTGTAGCCCACATATAATCTCTTAAGTCCATATATCCAGCTCCTCCTATGGATTTGTGAGGTGTAAGAATGTGGCGAGGGCATCTAGCTTTTTTACCCCCCCACATGAATTTCCACATGGCATTGGACAGCTTGTCAATATAGTGTAGGGGTATAGGAATTGGTAATGAGCGAAACATATACAATATTTGAGGCAGTATAGACATTTTATAGGCTGCAATTTTACCCAGCCATGACAACTCCCTTCTTCCCATTTCCGTAAGTTGGCGGTCTATTTTGGCCAAGAGAGGTTTGAAGTTAGCATCAGCTAAGGTGGGGAGAGTGTTAGTTAACGTCAGACCTAGATAGGTAAAGTTGTTGGTGGTCCAAGAATATGGAAGCGTGAATTGCAAGGACTTTTTTACTTGCGGGTGGGTTCCCAGATCTAAAATCAGTGATTTAGTGTGATTTACCTTGTAGTAGGATATGGCTCCAAAATCAGACAGGGCCTTGTGGGCTTGAGGGAGAGAGTGAATAGGATCAGTTAATAGTAGAATAATGTCGTCAGCAAACAGATTTATGACATGCTTGGATTTGCCAAAGGAGAAACCTTTGATCCGATAGTTCGCCCGTATAGATTGCGCTAATGGCTCTATAATCAGATTAAATATAGTGGGAGAAAGAGGGCACCCTTGGTGAGTGCCATTTGTTATGTCAAACGATTTGGACAATAGGCCTGCCGTGTATACCTGTGCTGATGGGCACGAATAAAGTGCCATAATAGCAGTGAATATTGGTCCCCTGAAGCCAAATTTGATCAATACCTCTTTCATATACGTCCAGTGCACTCTATCGAACGCCTTCTCTGCATCTATGGAAAGAAGCAGAGAAGGCGTTCCGGAGGCTTTAGCATGGTGAATAACATTGATAACGCGCCTAGTGGCGTCTGAAGTCTGCCGCCCCTTCACAAAGCCCATCTGGTCTTTTGGTATAATGCATGGAATGATATTGGTCAGTCTCCTGGCCAGCAATTTAGCATAGATTTTTATATCAGAATTTAAAAGGGAAATTGGCCTAAAATTTGCGGGAGTGGTGGGATCTTTACCCGGTTTTGGCAAAGTTACAATGTGTGCTCTCAGCATCTCAGAGGGGAAGGAGGAGATTGATTCCGCTTTAGCGAAAACGTCAAGAAGGTGTGGGGAGAGCAGGTCCATGAGGATTTTATAGTACTCGTTCCCGAAGCCACCAGGGCCCGGGGATTTGCCATTGGGCAAGGTGGATATAGTCTTAGCTATCTCCTGGATCGTGAATGGGGCATTTAATTGAGTAAGATGGTCCTCCGAGAGAGAAGGGAGATTGATGGCCTTCAGGAATGTCTGAATGTCTTGTTCCGTCGGTTGTGGAGTGTTCATGTCATTGCGTAGATTATAGAGAGCTCCATAATAATCCGCAAACTGGTTCACTATGTCCTGGGGGTTTGTGATTTTGTGGTGTGATGTCAGGTGTATTAGATGAGCAATTTTGGAGCGGGTGCGGGCAGCTTTAATTCTATTAGCTAGGTATTTCCCTGCTCTATTGGCATGAGCGTAAGAATTTAATTGCAGTCTGCGTAGATGTTTGTCAAATTTTTGTGCAAGGAGGTTTCTTAGTTTGTGTCTAAGGTCGGTGATGGCAGCCGCTATAGCGGGCGTGGGGGAGACTTTGTTGTGGGTGTCTAGCGAATGTATTTCATCTAGCATGTCTTTAAGTAAAGAATTGTATTTCTTCTTCTCTCTGGCTCCTAACTGTATAAGAATACCTCTCATGAATGCTTTGTGTGTGTTCCAGAGGATAAAGGGATCAATGTCTGGGGTGGAATTGGTTTGGAAAAATTCTCTGAGATGCTGAGAGATTATTGGGGCAAGATTGGGTTCTTGAAGAAGCCTATTATTGCAACGCCAGATGGGTGGTGAGGGAGCGGCCTTTTGTGTATCAATAGACAATGAGATTGCAGCATGATCCGACCACGTGATATCATGTATCGTAGTGGCCCGGACCCTCTGCAAAAGCCACTTGTCAGTTAGGAACATATCAATCCTTGAATAAGTACAGTGTCTAGCTGAGAAAAAGGTATAGTCCCTTTCATTAGCGTGGTGACATCTCCAGACGTCGAAAAGGTCTCTTGTGTGTAGAAGATTAGGCAGAGGTGAAGATCTACATTTGTGAACAGCCGTAGTGTCCAAATGATGATCCGCTACCAGGTTGAAGTCCCCTCCAATGAGAAGACTACCGTAAAGCATAGATTCAGCTTTTTTGAGCACTCGTCTGATAAATCTTAGTTGATGGGAGTTCGGAGCATAAAGCGTTACCAAGGTGAAGGGTTGAGAGCCAAAGTCTCCTGTTAGAATTATGAATCTACCTTTATCATCTATGAATGATTCCTTGAGAAGGAAGGACACAGTGTTCTTGATTGCTACCATCACCCCACCTTTTTTGCTGTCTGGAGTACATGCCAAAAATATGTGTGGGTAATCTTTATGGGTACAGGCCGGAGTTTTCCGCTGTTGGAAATGAGTCTCTTGGACGATTAGTATGTCCGCTTTTTGTTTGTGGGCCTCTCGCCAGAGTGAAAAACGTTTGGCGGGGTGGTTCAGCCCCCGCACGTTAAGAGATAAGCATGTAATAGTCATTTATGATGTGGTAAGAAAGTCTGTGGGATCATAAGTGCATGGTACTCACTATTGTCGCACGTTCTCAATAGATGCGGCTGCACCAGTGCGGAACGGAATAATGTTGGGTTTTTCCCAAGGAAGTTCTCGGTTGCGTCGTAGAGGTCCATGAGTCCAGAAGGGAGGAAAAAAGGAAAGAAACAAAAACAGAAGACAAAAACGTATAATGCATGTATAGTAAAAAAGGATCTAACAACTGATCCGTGTGCAGTCATGACTGCTGAACTTAGTAACAGGGCGATTGAAGAGTAGAAACTAACTCCGTCTGCCAGAGAGAAGAGATGTAAAGAATGTGGAGTAGTTAAGAGCTACTCCCAGCCTGTGGTTTGTTGTGGCGCTTGTGTGAGACTAGCTGCCATTCCTCCTGGAGAGGCGAGGGGCGCCGTGGGGGAGCTAGAGTAGGTGGTGGCTCCTGCAGAATCCCCCATTGGGTCAGGAGGTTAATGCCTTCTTCAAATTTATTAATGGATTTGGTGACCCCATTATGTGTGATGATGAGTGTAGCTGGATATTTCCATTTGTGTAGAATTTTATGGTTTCTTAAAGCTTTCGTGATTGTCGCCAGATTGCGTCTTCTCTGTAACGTATGCCGAGAGAGGTCCGGGAGGATTTGCAAATCTGCATATTGGGGAGGCATATTGTCGGGGCTGCGTGCTGCTTGAAATATTTGCTCTTTAACATGGTAGAAATGGATCCTCAATAGCGTGTCTCTCGGGGTGCCCTCAGGGAGGAAGGAGGGTTTGGGGATCCTATGGATCCGGTCCACTATTAAGTCCTGTGCGGTCAAATTAGGCAGCAGAGAGGAAAACAGCGTTTGGGCAAATTGTAAGAGTTGTTGTGCAGAGACAGATTTAGGTATTCCCCTTAATTTAATGTTGTTACGTCTGCTGCGGTCTTCGAGGTCTGCGACCTTGTCTTTCAACCATGCTATGTCCTCCCCCTGTGCTGTATGTGCATCCACCATCACATTATAGGTAGCTGAAAAATCCTCCATTTTGCGTTCCACCCTATCCACTCTGACCCCCTATAGCCTGCACTTCTCTGTGGCACTGGTTAATACCTTGCACCATATCTGCATGGAGAGCTGATCGAAGTGATATCAGCATTTCTTTTAGTACAGTATCTGAAATAGGTTGGCCAGATGTGGGAAATTGTGCTATGGGGTCAGGGTCTTGTGATGGTTGTGCTGTCTTGTCACATTGTGAGGCGCTTACCTCCATGGCTGGGTGTCTGTCAGGAGATAGCAGCCTGGGTTTGGATTTGGCTGGGCTCCTTGTAGTGGGGCTCGGCGTACCTGACGACTGGCCGCTGAAGGATCCCGCAGAGTCTCGGTGGGAGTTAAGCTCTCCGCCTTCCGTCCCGTTCTGCACGGCCTGCTCTGCTCTGAGGCGAGGATGTGATCCGCCGCCATCTTGCGGGGGCCCGCGGGACTTCGCCGGGAAGAAGTGAGCCATCTTCTGCGGTTGAAGGGTGTTTTTTCGTCTCCTCGACATTCCTCAGCCGTTCCGCTGATCGTTCGGGTGAGTTTGCGGGTGAAATACGGCCGGTGAGCGCTGATGCAACGTATTCTCTCTGGCAAGCGAACGGAGCTCCAGAATCAGGCGTCCATCTTAGAGCTCGGTCGCCACGCCCTAATTACAATTTTTGATGCAATGCTTTGCATAAGGGCTCATTCCTGCACTCCAACTAGAGTATCTGGGAGAGGTTGCAGTGTCGTGGCACCAGCACCAAGGCCCAATTTTTCAGCCCCTGTTTAACAGGGGCATGTAATTACAATTCTTGATATAATATTTCACAGCAGGACCCATTCCTGTGCCCACCGAGAGTAACTGTGAGGACTTATAGTGTTGTAGCACCAGCACCACCACCACAACCACCAAAGGCCCAATTTTTCTACCACTGTTCAACAATGGCATGTAATTACAATTCTTGATATAATCGTTCACAGCAGGGCACTCTAGAGCCCACCAAGAGTCACTTTGAGGGCTTACAGTGTTGTGGCAACACCAACACCTTAGGCCCACATTTCTGTAGAGCATATAGGGCAGGCCCCTACTTTCAAACATCCAACTTACAAACGTCTCCTACTTGCAAACAGAAGGAGACAACAGGAAGTGAGATGAAAAAAGACGGACGGCAAAACAAATTATACAGGGGTGATAACCCTTCCCCATGTTTTCCAAAAAGCTGAAAAAAAATAGATTTTTTGACTGGAGCTACACTTTAAAAATGTACCAGTTCAAAATTACAAACAGATTCTACTTCTACAGATTCTACAAACCTACACAGTCCCTGGCTTGTTTGCAACACCTATATACTGCTGTTCTGAGTATATAGGGCCTGGGGGCCCCCACGCCTTTCCTTTTTTTAAATCTGGGTACGGGATTCCCCTTAATATCCGTACAAGACCCAAAGGGGCTGGTAATGGGCAGGGGGGTCTACCCATGCCATTTTTCTCAATTATTTCATCCATATAGCCAGAACCAGACATTACATTAAAACCGCAAGCAGTTTTAAATGACTTTTTACATTATGCCGCGTACACACGTAGCGGACTATCCAACGCACTTAGTCTGACGGACTTCCCGCCAGACTGTCCGTCCGATTTTCTGAACGGGCTACTTGCCCACACACGGGACTTTTTCAGCGGACTAATACGGCATACTACCGTACTATCCGCCCTACTTTTGAAATGAACGGACTCGCCCACACACGCGGAGGAAAGTCCGCTCATTTCGAGCGGGTCTCCAGGTAGGCGGGGCCCACGAGGGAGACGTCACTGGCCCCGCCACCTGGTATGGACTTAAAGGGGAACCCCAACACCAAAAAAATCGGCATGGGGTTCCCCCCAGATCCGCATCAGACCCATGTCCGAGCACGCTACTCGGCCGGCCAGGAAAGGGGGGGACGAGCGAGCGGGCCCCCCCTCCTGAGCCGTACCAGGCCGCGTGCCCTCAACATGGGGGTTGCCTTGGGGAAGGGTGGCCGCGCGGCCCCCCCACCCCAAAACACCTTGTCCCCATGTTGATGAGGACAAGGGCCTCTTCCCGACAACCCTGGCCGTTGGTTGTCGGGGTCTGCGGGTGGGGGGCTTATCAGAATCCGGGAGCCCCCTTTAATAAAGGGGCCCCTGGATACCGGCCCCCCACCCTATGTGAATGAGTATGTGGTACAATGTACCCCTACCCATTCACCTGTGAAAAAAAGTACAAAAAAAACACTACACAGGGTAAAAATAGTTTATTGCACAGCTCCGGGGGTCTTCCGTCTTTGGGGGTCTTCTCGCCGGACTCCTCCGCTATCTTCTGCTAGCTCTTTTGCTAGCGGAGGAGCCCGGCTTTCTTCCTCGCCGTCGGCCTCTTCTTCTGACTTTGAGGGTCTTGTCCCCCTCTTCGGGGGTCTTGTCCCCCTCTTCGGTTCTTCTGCCGGGCCACCGCACCTTCTTCTAGCTCTTTTACAGGCGGTGAGGCCCTTGTCCTCATCAACATGGGGACAAGGTGCTTTGTGGTGGGGGGGCCACGTGGCCCCCCTTCCCCAAGGCACCCCCCATGTTGAGGGCACGCTGCCTTGTACGGCTCAGGAGGGGGGCCGCTCGCTCGTCCCCCCCTTTCCTGGCCGGCCGGGTAGCGTGCTCGGACAAGGGTCTGATGTGGATCTGGGGGGAACCCCCACGCCGATTTTTTTGGCGTTGGGGTTCCCCTTTAAGTCCATACCAGGTGGCGGGGCCAGCGACGTCTCCTTCGTGGGCCCCGTCTACCAGGAGACCCGCTTGAAATGAGCGGACTTTTCTCCGGGCGGGAAAAGTCCATCCATTTCAAAAGTACTGGCATACGCACGGCCGGATTGTCCGCCGAAATGCGAGTCCGGCGGGAAGATTGGAGTGCAAAACTACTTTCTAAGTCTGCCGTACTTTCGGGTCAAAAAAGTCTACCGGAGGCTACACACGGGGGGATTGTCCGGTGGACTTGAGTTTGTCGGACTTTTCCACCCGATTGTTTGATCGTGTGTACGCGGCATTAGAAATGTCATTTTGTGCAGGGACTGTTCTAAACACGGGAAATACGTGCACTTCACAGGCATACTATAGACACCCCCCATGCACGATATTTAAAGGAATATTTCACTTTTTTTTTACTTCAATCGTCATTAAAATCAGTGCTCCCGAAAAAACGGGTGTTTTTAAAAAAAAATTTGGCATTGACCCATAGCCCCTGGGGCAGGAGCCGGGTTTCCAAACCATTTTTAGGACAATATCTTGCATATTAGCCATTCAAATTAGCACTTTTTATTTCGAACGTTCGACTCCCATAGACTTCAATGGGGTTCTAAAGTTCGCACAAATTTTTGGTCCGTTCGAAAGCTCTGGTCCGAAACCGAACCGGGGGGTGTTCAGCTCATCCCTACTGAAGACTCATGATTAGATGCTAAGATTGTGAATACATGGAAGAAGCAGCAACTTATCATTGAGGAGGAGCACACATCAATGTACAAGGGCAATTTGGAGGCAAGCCTACCATAATGTGATAACATACTGTGCATACTTGCACATCATAGCAAGACCCTTGGGGACCCTCTATGGCACAGATCTGCTTCAAATCTCAACTCCAAAATCAGCTACCCTCCAAGTTATAAGTCTTCAGAGTGTGCATGTTTTATAATTTTTATACCTTTTTCAGCAGTCCCCAGGCCAAGGTGTGCCGACACTTATTTCTCTTTGTCTCTTCTCCGGTCCAGGAGATCCTCTCCTGATGCAGAGAGTTATGCTATCATGAGTAATGTCTCTGCTTCATTATACAGCAAATAAAGGGCACTGTAGAGAAGATACTTAGGAGGTGGAGACATGACCCCTATTCATTCAAAGTATGTCCTTAGACGTTTGGGTTGAATGATATTGGGTGTAATTATTTTCTGAAGATTGTGAGGAATAGCAAGCAGCTTGTTATGGGGGCACCCAGGCTGAGCCACAGCTCCCTGTATCAATTCAGACAAAGAGCTGCAGTTCGGCCCCACCCCCTCTCTCTCCTGATTGGTTAAGTGACTTTGATTAACAGCAGTGTGAACCAATGGCACTGCTGCTTTGTCTCAGCCAATCAGGAGAGAAAGTCCCGGATGGCCAATATACTCGTGGACAGAGGGGGCTCAGGTAAGTATTAGGGGGCTGAGGGGTGCTGCTGCACACAGAAGGTTTTTTTTTATCTTAATGCTTAGAATTCATTAAGATAAAAAAACCTTCTGACTTTACAACCTCTTTAAAGTATTGTTGTTAAAATCTGGTCAGGTGGCTTCTACACCCCAGAGGATCTCTTCCATCTCCCTGGCTTTTAGGTCAATGTAACAAAAATGGAAATTGAAGCACCACACCACTGCTACAAAGTTACAAATTTATTCCAATAAAAGTCAGGGGGACAATCCAAAAAAGACTATAAAAGACATGGAGAGCACATATTTCCCCATGCACCTTTTGAACGGACCGTAAATTTGTGCAAACTTTAGAACCCCATTGAAGTCTATGGGACTCGAACGTTTGAAATAAAAAGTGCTCATTTTAATGGCTAATATGCAAGATACTGTCCTAAAAAAGGGTTTGGGGACCTGGCTCCTGCCCCAGGGGACATGGGTCAATGCCTAAAATGTTTTGAAAAACGGCCGTTTTTTTCGGGAGCACTGATTTTAATGACGATTAAAGTGAAAAAAAAAAGTTAAATATTCCTTTAACCACTTGCTTACTGGGCACTTAAACCCCCCTCAGTCCCAGACCAATTTTCAGCTTTCAGCGCTGATGCACTTTGAATGACAATTGCGCGGGCATACAACACTGTACCCAAATGAAATTTTTATCATTTTTTTCCCACAAATAGAGCTTTCTTTTGGTGGTATTTAATCACAGCTGGGAGTTTTATTTTTTGCTAAACAAACAAAAAAAGATGCAAAAAAAAAAAAATCATGTTTAATAGTTTGTTATAAAATTTTGCAAACAGGTCATTTTTCTCCTTCATTGAAGTGCGCTGATGAGGCGACACTGATAGGCTGCACTGGTGGGCACTGATGGGCTGCATTGGTGGGCACTGATGGGCTGCATTGGTGGGCACTGATAGGCTGCACTGGTGGGCACTGATAGGCATAGTTAAGACGGCACTAATAGGCACAGATAAGGCGGCACCGATGGGCACAGATAAGGCGGCACTGATGGGCAAAGATGGGCACAGATAAGTTGGCACGGATGGGTGGCACAGATGGGTGGCACGGATGGGCACTGATAGGTACCACTGATAGATGGGACTGATGGGCACTGATAGGTGGCACTGATAGGTGGCTCTGATAGGTGGCACTGCTGGGCACTGATGGGCAGCACTGCTGGGCACTGATGGGCACTGGTAGATGACACTGATGGGCACGGATATGTTGCACTGGGGTGCAGCACCTTTGTTGAGGCAGATTGTGGGCACTGCTGGGTGGCACTGTGGACACTGCTGGGTGGCACTGCTGGGTGGCACTGTGGGCACTGCTGGGTGGCACTATGGGCACTGCTGGGTGGCACTGACGGGGGGCAGTAATTTTTTATTATGTGTAGTTATGAGGGGGCAGGTGGGCACTGGCAGGGCTGGCCGTGATCGGGACTGATGTCCCGATCACGGCCGCCGGTGATCGGCTTTTTTTTTTCTCCTCGCGCTGTCAGCGCGAGGAGGAGTAATAGCCAATTACCGACTCCGTTATATCACATGATCAGCTGTCATTGGCTGACAGCTGATCACGTGATAAGGAGATCACGTGTATCGGTGATCAGTCGAGACTCGTAGACTCGTCGATCACAGAGCGCGCCGCACGCCCCTCAGGGGGCGCGCAGGCCGCTCGTGCACGGGACGACGTCTATTGACGTCGTCCCGAAAAAGGAGATCCGCGCTGTAGCCGTCATTAGGCTATAGCGCGGGTCTCAATTGGTTAACCACTTAAGCCCCGGACCATTTTGCTGGTCAAAGACCAGACCACTTTTTGCGATTCGGCACTGCATCGCTTTAACTGACAATTGCGCGGTCATGCGACGTGGCTCCCAAACAAAATTGACGTCCTTTTTTTCCCAAAATAGAGCTTTCTTTTAGTGGTATTTGATCACCCCTGCGGTTTTTATTTTTTGCGCTATAAACAAAAATAGAGCGACAATTGTGAAAAAAAACGCATTATTTTTAACTTTTTGTTATAATAAATAGCCTTCAAAACGCTGGGCATCCTCATGGAGCATGTACCCAACACTGTGCTCAAACAGTTCGGGGGACTCCTCGGGAGGACATGGCGGGTCTAGGGAAGGAGTGACTGATGATGACATTGAGATGAGGGAAGAGGATGCGTTGACAGCTGCTTTGCTAGTACCCTGAGCCTGGGTGAGAGAGGATGAGGAGGATGAAGAGGGCTTGGTCTTCCACTCCACCAAGTCTTCGGCATGATGCGGCTTAACACATTCAGCTGCCGAATATAAGGACAAGAGTGTCCCATGGCCACGTGCTGATGACGATGCACCGCGTCCACGACCAGCACTGTTGTCTCTAGACACAGAGCCTGCTTGCCCTCTTTTATTGGCTTGTGACTGTCTGCCTCTCCTTGTTGGCCTTCCAGACATAGTAATGGCCTGCAGGGGGGAGATGGGAAAACCAGCAATTGGGTAGTGTATATTGTGCTGGAGGCACACAACACCCACTAACTCCTGCAGATGCCTGTATGATAGAACACCAGAAATAAAGGGTAGATACAGGTGTATACTGTGCTGTGCTGGAGGCACACAACACCCACTAACTCCTGCAGATGCCTTTATTATAGAACACCAGCAATAAAGGGTAGATACAGGAGTATATTGTGCTGTGCTGGAGGCACACAACACCCACTAACTCCTGCAGATGCCTTTATTATAGAACACCAGCAATAAAGGGTAGTTACAGGAGTATATTGTGCTATGCTGGAGGCACACAATGCCCACTAACTCCTGCAGATGGCTCTATTAGAGAACAGCAATAAAGGTAGATACGGGTGTATACTGCGCTGGAGGCACACAACACCCACTAACTCCTGCAGATGGCTGTATTAGAGAAGAACAGCAATAAAGGGTAGATACGGGTGTATATTGTGCTGGAGGCACACAACACCCACTAACTCCTGCAGATGGCTGTATTAGAGAACAACAGCAATAAAGGGTAGATACAGGTGTATATTGTGCTGTGCTGGAGGCACACAACACCCACTAACTCCTGCAGATGGCTGTATTAAATAACACCAGCAATAAAGGGTAGATACAGGTGTATATTGTGCTGTGCTGGAGGCACACAACACCCACTAACTCCTGCAGATGGCTGTATTAAAGAACACCAGCAATAAAGGGTATATACAGGTGTATATTGTGCTGTGCTGGAGGCACACAACACCCACTAACTCCTGCAGATGGCTGTATTAGAGAACAACAGCAATAAAGGGTAGATACAGGTGTATATTGTGCTGTGCTGGAGGCACACAACACCCACTAACTCCTGCAGATGGCTGTATTAAAGAACACCAGCAATAAAGGGTATATACAGGTGTATATTGTGCTGTGCTGGAGGCACACAACACCCACTAACTCCTGCAGATGGCTGTATTAGAGAACAACAGCAATAAAGGGTAGATACAGGTGTATATTGTGCTGTGCTGGAGGCACACAACACCCACTAACTCCTGCAGCTGGTTCTATTAGAGAACAGCAATAAAGGGTAGATACAGGTGTATACTGCGCTGGAGGCACACAACACCCACTAACTCCTGCCGATGGCTCTATTAGAGAACAGCAATAAAAGGTAGATACAGGTGTATACTGCGCTGGAGGCACACAACACCCACTAACTCCTGCAGACGCCGGAACACTGCACAAGGCCGCCGCGCTGGCGGCCTTATATATTGTGGGGGGTGTACTAAACCCCCTGAGCTATAATTGGCCACAGGCATCCTGCCTGTGGCCAATTATGGCTCTCCTCGCTGCCAGCGCTTTGATTGGCCAAGCATGCGGGGTCACAGTGCATGCTTGGCCAATCATGAGCCAGCAATGCGCTGCGATGGCACAGTGCATTGTGGGCCCTGAGCGCCGAACAAATTTGGAGCGAACAGCCCACAGAGTCCTGGCTTTGCCGAATGGGCGAACAGCCAATGTTCGAGTCGAAAATGCGTTCGACTCGAACACCAAACTTATTCCTACTCTGCAATACCCAGCAATGCCCTGCCAATACTCTGCAGTGCCCTGCCAATACTCTGCAATACCCAGCAATAATCTGCAATACCCAGCAATACTCTGCAATAGCCTGCAATACCCTGCCAATACTCTGCCATAAACTGCCATAGCCAGCAATACCCAGCCCTACTGGGTGATACCCTGCAATACCCAGACATACTCTGCAATACCCAGCCATACTCAGTGATACCCTGCAATACCCAGCCATACTCTGCAATACCCAGCCATACTCAGCCATGCTCAGCCATACTCGGTGATACCCTGCAATGCCCAGCCATACTCGGTGATATGCTGCAATATCCTGCCATGCTCTGCCATACTCAGTGATACCCTAAAATACCCAGCCTTACTCGGTGATACCCTGCAATACTCTGTGATACCCAGCCGTGCTCAGCCATGCTCGGCCTCTGTATGTGACCAGGCTGTGGAAGTCTCACACATGTGTTATCCCCGTACTCAGGAGGAGTAGGAGAATCTATTTTGGGGTGTAATTTTTGGTATGTACATGCTATGTGTTAGAAATATTGTATAAATGGACAAATTTTTGTTAAATAAAAAAAAAAGCATTTTAACCACTTCCCGCTCACCGGCCATCGTATGACGTCCTTGACTTTGTGCAGGGATATCTGAATGATGCCTGTAGCTACAGGCATCATTAAGATATCAGCTTTTTCAGCCGGCGATTCCCTACACCATAAGAATGATCATAGCAGCTGTTCCACTGCTTGATCATTCTCACAGGAGGCGAGAGGGGACGTCCCCCCTCCCGCCGCCCTCCGGTGCTTCTGCCGATTCGCCAATACGATCAAAGCCAGAATCGTTTTTTTTTTTTTTTTTAATTTCAGGCTTCCCAGTCTAGAGGTGAGATGTGGGGTCTTATTGACCCCACATCTCACTGTAAAGAGGACCTGTCATGCCATATTCCCATTACAAGGGATGTTTACATTCCTTGTAATAGGAATAAAAGTGATAAAAAAATGTATTTTTGGGGAAAAAAATTTCAAACTAAAATAAATAAAGTAAAATGAACAATAATGTGCTCGCATGCAGAAGCGAACGCATATGTAAGTCCCTCCCACATATGAAAACGGTGTTCAAAGCACACATGTGAGGTATCGCTGCGAACGTTAGAGTGGGAGCAATAATTTTGGCCCTAGACCTCATCTGTAACTCAAAAGATGTAACCAGTAAATTTTTTTAAAACAACGCCTATTGGGATTTTTAAGTAGCGACGTTTGGCGCCATTCCACGAGCATGTGCAATTTTGAATTTCAAAGATTTTATTTTCAAAAGACATAGTACAAAAACATATCAGGTGCAGACATCAGATCATAAATGCATTCTAGAATAGTCAACCGTCTGAGAATCTTAAGTACAGGCGAAACATTACAAACCCCTGAAACCACTGGAGGTCAACACTCTGTTCCCACAATCTGTAACCTCGGGGAGTGACATATATTCAAGCAACATTAAAAAAAACAGAAAAAAAAGGAGAAAAGGGAAAGGAGCCCGGGAGCCAGGGGGAACGGCCCAGCACCCCTAATGGAAGCTCGCTGTGCCGGGCTTTCACCCCCCAAACCCCCAGATACCCACTGCTCCCGATGCAAATCTGGGAAAGGCACAGAGCGGTGAAGAATTATGTGTAAATGGCTAGAGCTTCATGGGGAGACCCCCAAATCAGTTGTGCAGAAAAGCTTAGACTCAATCGGGGCCCCTTCTGGGTAGACTGTGAGAACGAGACTCTAATATGGCAACACCAGCAGCTACGCTTGTAGATACGCGTAGAAAAGGAGAGAAAGAAGAAAGGAAGGGGTTGGGGGGTTCTAGATGGGAAGAGACACAGAAGAGAGGAAAAGGGTTGACAGGGGGAGCCAGGGGGGACAGGAGGAACCCGACCAGTACCTAGGTAATAGTGCCAGCGGTGAAGGACCACCCTAAGGGATGCAAAAATTTTGGACCTGCGGGGGGCTAGGGAAGGGAAGGGGGAAAAGAGAGCCAGGCGACAGGATTAAATCCGGGCAACGATTGCCGAGCTAGTTCGAGTTGGAGGAACGCCCGCTATAAGGGAGATGCCCACGTGTTGGGCCCAAGGTTCCCAGATAGCCTCAAACTTCTCTCTGTAATTTAGTAATACGCTCGTGACTTTTTCCTGTGTCATGATCCATGAGATCTTACGTTTGGCGGCACGAATCGGCATGTGCAATTTTGAAGGGTGACATGTTAGGTATCTATTTACTCGGCGTAACTTCATCTTTCACATTATGCAAAAACATTGTGCCAACTTTCTGTTTTTTTTTAAAGCACAAAATAGTTTTTTTAAAAAAAAAAAGCGTTAAAAAAATTGCTGCGCAAATACCTTGCAAGATAAAAAGTTGCAACGACCACCATTGTATTCTCTAGGGTCTTGGCTAAACAACATATATAATGTTTTGGGGTTCTATGTAATTTTCTAGCAAATAAATTATGATTTTTACATGTAGGAGAGAAATGTCAGAATTGGCCTGGGTGCTCCAGAACGCCTGATGGCGCTCCCTGCATGTTGGGCCTCTTTATGTGGCCACGCTGTGTAAAAGTCTCACACATGTGGTATCGCCATACTCAGGAGTAATAGCAGAATGTGTTTTGGGGTGTAATTTGTGGTATTCATATGCTGTGTGTGAGAAATAACCTGATAATATGAAAATTTTGTGGAAAAAAAAGGAAAAAAAAAATCTTGATTTTGCAAAGAATTGTGGGAAAAAATGACAACTTCAAAAAACTCATCATGCCTCTTACTAAATACCTTGGAATGTCTTATTTCCAAAAAGGGGACATTTGGGGGGTATTTGTACTTTTCTGGCAGGTTAGGGTCTCAAGAAATGAGATTGGCCATCAGTACTTCAGGTGTGATCAATTTTCAGATATTGGCACCATAGCTTGTGGACTCTATAACTTTCACAAAGACCAAATAATATCCACCAATTTGTACTTATTTTTACCAAAGATATGTAGTAGTATAAATTTTGGCCAAATTTTATGAAGAAAAATTACTAATCTGCTAAATTTTATAACAGAAACAAAGAAAATTTCATTTTTTTTACTGAATTTATGGTCTTTTTTCTTTAATAGCACAAAAAATAAAAAAAACAGCGGTGATTAACCACTTTCAGACCGGACCATTTTGCTGGTAAATGACCAGAGGTCTTTTTACACTTTGGCACTGCGCTGCTTTAACTGGTAATTGCGCGGTCATGCAATGTTGTACCCAAACAAAATTTGCGTCCTTTTCTTCCCACAAATAGAGCTTTCTTTTGATGGTATTTGATTGCCTCTGCGATTTTTATTTTTTGCGATATAAACGTAAAAAGACCGCAAATTTTGAAAAAAAATGATATTTTCTACTTTTTGTTATTAGAAAAATCCAATAAACTCAATTTTAGTCATACATTTAGGCCAAAATGTATTCAGCCACATGTCTTTGGTAAAAAAAAAGTCAATAATTGTATATTTATTGGTTTGCGCAAAAGTTGTCACATCTACAAACTAAGGTACGTTTTCTGGAATTTACGCAGCTTTTAGTTTACGACTGCCTATCTCATTTCTTGAGGTGCTAAAATGGCAGGGCAGTACAAAACCCCCCCAAATGACCCCATTTTGGAAAGTAGACCCCCTAAGGAAATTGATAAGAGGCATGTTGAGCCCATTGAATATTTTATTTTTTTGCCTCAAGCGATTGAATAATGACAAAAAAAAATTTTTTATTTTTTTTTTACACAAAGTTGTCACTAAATGATATATTGCTCACACATGCTATGGGCGTATGTGAAATGACACCCCAAAATAAATTCTGCTGCTTCTCCTGAGTACGGGGATACCACATATGTGGGACTTTTTGGGAGCCTAGCCGCGTACGGGGCCCCGAAAACCAAGCACCGCCTTCAGGCTTTCTAAGGGCGTAAATTTTTGAGTTCACTTCTCACTACCTATTACAGTTTTGAAGGCCATAAAATGCCAAGATGGCACAAAACCCCCACAAATGACCCCATTTTAGAAAGTAGACACCCCAAGCTATTTGCTGAGAGGCATGTTGAGTTCATGGAATATTTTATATTTTGCCACAAGTTGCGGGAAAATTACAAACTTTTTTTTTTTTTTTTTTTTTTTCACAAAGTTGTCACTAAATGATATATTGCTCACACATGCCATGGGCATATGTGAAATGACACCCCAAAATAAATTCTGCTGCTTCTCCTGAGTACGGGGATACCACATATGTGGGACTTTTTGGGAGCCTAGCCGCGTACGGGGCCCCGAAAACCAAGCACCGCCTTCAGGCTTTCTAAGGGCGTAAATATTTGACTTCACTCCTCACTACCTATTACAGTTTTGAAGGCCATAAAATGCCAAGATGGCACAAAACCCCCACAAATGACCCCATTTTAGAAAGTAGACACCCCAAGCTATTTGCTGAGAGGCATGTTGAGTCCATGGAATATTTTATATTTTGCCACAAGTTGCGGGAAAATTACAAACTTTTTTTTTTTTTTTTTTTTTTCACAAAGTTGTCACTAAATGATATATTGCTCACGCATGCCATGGGCATATGTGAAATGACACCCCAAAATAAATTCTGCTGCTTCTCCTGAGTACGGGGATACCACATATGTGGGACTTTTTGGGAGCCTAGCCGCGTACGGGGCCCCGAAAACCAAGCACCGCCTTCAGGCTTTCTAAGGGCGTTACAGTTTTGAAGGCCATAAAATGCCAAGATGGCACAAACCCCCCCCAAATGACCCCATTTTGGAAAGTAGACACCCCTAAATTTAGGGGTACACTAGTGAGACTAGGTAATAAATGGCGGGTGCCCTGAAACTATAAAAAAATAACTAACCAACCAGCGTCACCTGTAACAGTTATATGGTGATCACTGGTGAAAGGGTTAACTAGGGGGCAATCAGGGGGCTTTATGCGGTAGTATATGGGGGTCCCTGGCGCTATAAAAAGCTGCGGCGAACCTAAATACCTACCTGCCTAACTAGCGTCACCTGTGACACTAATACAGCGATCAGAAAAACGATCGCTTATTAGGCTGGGTTCACACTGGAGCGATGCGGGAACGCCACGAATGCGCGGCGGGTTCCCGCATCGCATGCCTCCCGGCGGCAGTTCACACTGCCCTATGCGAACTGCTGGGAGTGTCAGTGAAATGTTACTGACACCCCCAGATCAGTTCGCATATCGCAGTGCGATCTGCAAACTCGGATCGCATGGTGTGAACACCCATGCGATCCGATTCTGCTGCCGGCCAAAAAAAGGGTCCCGTGCGAATTTGCGGCGGGTGCGGCGGGTGCGGCGAATGGCTGAACTCGAATCGCACAGAGATCGGATGTGATTTGCACTGCAGTGCGGTGCGAATCACATCCGTTCTCAAACCGCTGCAATCTGAACCCAGCCTTAGTGACACTGGCGACGGGGGGTGATCACGGGGTTAAACCTTTATTGGGGGGGTTAGGGGGGTACCTTAGAACTAAAGGGGGCTAACCCTAACTGCCCTAACAGTTATTAGTCACAAATGACACCCGCCGGGTGATCAGGGGGTTAAACCTTTATTAGGTAATAAATGGCGGGTGCCCTGAAACTATAAAAAAATAACTAACCAACCAGCGTCACCTGTAACAGTTATATGGTGATCACTGGTGAAAGGGTTAACTAGGGGGCAATCAGGGGGCTTTATGCGGTAGTATATGGGGGTCCCTGGCGCTATAAAAAGCTGCGGCGAACCTAAATACCTACCTGCCTAACTAGCGTCACCTGTGACACTAATACGGCGATCAGAAAAATGATCGCTTATTAGGCTGGGTTCACACTGGAGCGATGCGGAAACGCCGCGAATCCGCGGCGGGTTCCCGCATCGCATGCCTCCCGGCGGCAGTTCACACTGCCCTATGCGAACTGCTGGGAGTGTCAGTGAAATGTTACTGACACCCCCAGATCAGTTCGCATATCGCAGTGCGATCTGCAAACTCGGATCGCATGGTGTGAACACCCATGCGATCCGATTCTGCTGCGGGCCAAAAAAAGGGTCCCGTGCGAATTTGCGGCGGGTGCGGCGGGTGTGGCGGGTGCGGCGGGTGCGGCGAATGGCTGAACTCGAATCGCACAGAGATCGGATGTGATTTGCACTGCAGTGCGGTGCGAATCACATTCGTTCTCATAAACCGCTGCAATGTGAACCCAGCCTTAGTGACACTGGCGACGGGGGGTGATCACGGGGTTAAACCTTTATTGGGGGGGTTAGGGGGGTACATTAGAACTAAAGGGGGCTAACTCTAACTGCCCTAACAGTTATTACAGTCACAAATGACACCAATGCAAAAAAAAAAAAAAAAAATGACATTGGTGTCACTGTGACTGGGGGGCAGGGGTAATTGGGGGGGTGATCGGGGGGTAAAGGGGGGGTGTGAGTGTGCCTGGCATGTTCTACTGTGTGTGTAGAGTGTTGGTGCAACTCACCGATCCGCTCTCCTCCGTGTCGGAACGGAAAATACCGACAGGGAGGAGAGAATACATCACTTCCTCTCCTGTGTTTACATTACAGGAGAGGAAGTGATGTCACCGGGGATTTCCATTCGTCGAGAGCGATCGCGAGGGGGTGGCCATGAATGAATGGCCGCCCCCTCATCCCGGATCGCTCTCGAAGAAATGCCGACCGCCGCAGGCACCGGGGGGGGGCCCGATCGGGCCCCCCACCCGCGGGCAGGCAGGGACTTATATATACGCCCATATGCCTGCCCGTGCCATTCTGCCGACGTATATCGTCGTGCGGCGGTCGGCAAGTGGTTAAATATCACCAAAAAGAAAGCTCTATTTGTGTGAAAAAAAAGGACAAAAATGTCATATGGGTACAGTGTTGCATGACTGAGTAATTGTCATTCAAAATCTGAGAGCACCGAAAGCTGAAATTTGGTCTGGTTATTAAAGTGGTTGTAAACCCTTACAAACCACTTTGACCTACAGGTAAGCCTAGATTAAGGCTTACCTGTAGGTCCAAGAAATATCTCCTAAACCTATACGGTTTAGGAGATATTTACCTGAAGACAGCCACCGCTGTCTACGGCGCAGGCGCACTGGGTAAGCCGCAGATCACAGCGCTATGCCGCGAGTGTCAGCTCCCGTGCGCATGTGCGGGAGTGACGTCATCGCTGCTCCGGCGAATCACACCGCCGGAGCAGCGAGACCCACAGAGACCCACCAAGAAGATGGACGCTCGGAACTACAGGGGACAGCGGTGACTTTGCTGGCTCCTGTGTCAGGTAAGTGACACATAATGGACTACTATGCGATGCATAGAAGTTCATTATGCTTTACCTTTGCAGGGAATCAAAGAGAAAGTAAACCCATCAGGGTTTACTTCCTCTTTAAGGGTGTTTAAGGGCCCAGTGGTCAAGTGATTAAATAAAAGAATAAATATAAAAATTTACCTATTTAATGTGAAATTTGTGCTTTGTTTTCCTTCAGAGCAGATCCATTTAGAGGACATTACATGGGGCAGAGCATAGGTCAGGGGACATTACATGGGACAGGGGACATTATATAGGACAGGGCACATTACATGGGACAGGGGACATTACATGGGACAGGGAACATTACATGGAACAGGTGACATTACATGGGAAATGGGACACTACATGGGGCAGAGTACATTACAGGGGACATTACAGGGCACATTACATGGGACAGGGGACATTACATGGGGCAGAGCACATGACAGGGGACAATACATGGGGCAGAGCACATTACATGGGGTAGAGCACATGGCAGGGGACATTACTTGGGGCAAGTCACATGACAAGGGAAATTACATGGGACAGGGGACATTACATGGGACAGGGGACATGACATGGGGCAGAGCACATGACAGTGCACATTACATGGGACGGGGCACATTACATGGGACAGGGGACAGGGCAGGGGACATTACAAGGGGCAGGGGACATTACATGGGACAGGGCATATTACATGTTACAGGGGACAGGACAAGGGACATTACATAGGGCAGGGGACATTACATGGGGCGGAGCACATTACATGGGACAGGGCACATGACAGGGGAAATTACATGGGACAGGGCACCTGACAGGGGACATTACATGGGACAGGGGACATCACATGGGACAGGGCACATTACATGGGACAGGACAAGGGACATTACATTGGGCAGGGGACATTACATGGTACGGGGCACATTACATGGGACAGGGCACATTACATGGGACAGGGCACATGGCAGGGGACATTACATGGGACAGGGGACATGACATGGGACAGGGGACATGACAGTGAACATTACATGGGGCAGAGCACATGACAGTGCACATTATATGGGATGGGGCACATTACATGGGGCAGGAGACATTACATGGGACAGGGCACATTACATGGGGCAGGGGACATTACATGGGACAGGGCACATTACATGGGGCAAGGGACATGACAGGGGACATTACATGGGACAGGGCACATGACAGGGGACATTACATGGGCCAGGGCACATGACAGGGTACATTACATGGGACAGGGCACATGACAGGAGACATTACATGGGACAGGGGACATGACATGGGACAGGGGACATTACGTGGAACAGGGCACATTACATGGGACAGGGGACAGGACAGGGAACATTACATGGGGCAGGGGACATTACATGGGACAGGGCACATTACATGGGACAGGGGACAGGACAAGGGACATTACAACATGACAGGGGACATGGCACATTACATGGGGTAGGGGACAGACTGTTGGGCACATTGTGCGGGGACACAGCGGAGCACACTTCAGTGCTTGCTTTCTTAAGAGCTTGTTTCATATCTTCTCCAGTGGCGCGCTGTTCCCCCTCGGCCCCTCCTCCTCCTCCTATCCTGTCCACCCCAGATGATGTCACTTACAAGCACTCGGGAAGGACAGGAGGGGAGGAGGGGTCTGCTGGAAACAGCACGCTACAGCCAATAGGGTGCCAGCCGCTTCCCTGCCTATCTCTGCCTGTGTTGGTGCAATCCTCCTGTCAGCTGCCTGCGACTGACAGTCAGATCGCTGCGGAACCCCTGGGGACCTCCCGCAGAACCCTGGTTGAGAACCATTGAGCTAGAGGATGGTGCTAGTGAGAAGGAGGCTGTACAAGTGAATGTATTTCATTCAACACGATTTGCAACCACCGGCTCCAGAGGTGTTCCCCATCCTGCATCCTTCCCAGCCATCAGCATATTGACCCATTGCACCATAACGGATATGTAGAATTCCTGCCCCATGCTTGTAGATTTTGATATCCCCATCTGAGAGATGTATAGTGTGCAATGGACATTCTTTTTAAGATTTGTTTTTAATTGATTAAATAACATTTAGATATTTTTATATACACAGTATTTAGTATAGTACCATTAAAGTCCTAAGCCCCTGTACACACGGTCGGAGATTTCCACAACCAAATCCGTCGGATTTTGCCCGTTGGATCTTGTCCGAAACTGTTGCATACACACGGTCGGACAAAGTTGGCGAAAAATCCGATCTTTCAGAACGTGATGACGTAATTTCGTTACGATGGGACTACATTCAGGCTAGTAGCCAATAGCTCTGATGTAGGAATTTGATCTGAGCATGAGTGGCACTTGGTCCGATCAAAATTCTCTACACATGATCGGAGTATGTCCGACTGGCCCAGTTGGTCGGGAAATATTTCCAACATGTTTGAAAATTGGGTCCGACGGATATTCCGACGGAATCAATCCGATGCATACCACACACAGTCGGATTATCCAACGGCACGGTCCGATAGGACACATTCCGACGGATTCTCCGACCGTGTGTACAAGGGCTAAGAGGTTTGTTTGGGGGGATTCTTTTTCAATGTCTAATGTTGAGGAATGTGGTACCTAAAAATATGTAAACCGTGTTATTATCATTTCCCCATATATTTGGCCCATGTATTCTAGGCTTAAGGACGATACACACAGAAATGAGACTGTTGAGTTTCTAGTGTCATTAGCAGTGGCTGGCAAGTAAAAAGGGATATTGGATCCAGTAAGTAGCTAAAAACCCATTCTTAGATCTCTAAGCCCTTGTACACACGGTCGGAAAATCCATCGGAATGTGTCCTATCAGACCGTGTCGTCGGATAATCCGACTGTGTGTGGTATACATCGGACTGATTCCGTCGGAATATCCGTCGTACCCAATTTTCCAACATGTTGGAAATATTTCCCGACCAACTGGGCCGATCGGACATACTCCGATCATGTGTAGAGAATTTTGATCGGACGAAGTGCCACGCATGCTCAGATCAAATTCCTACATCAAAGCTATTGGCTACTAGCCTGAATATAGTGCCATCGTAACGAAATTACGTCATCACGTTCTGAAAGATCGGATTTTTCGCCAACTTTGTCTGACCGTGTGTATGCAACAGTTTCGGACAAGATCCGACTGACAAAATCCGAGGGGCAAAATCCGACGGATTTGGTTATGGAAATCTCCGACCGTGTATACAGGGGCTAAGAAATCTCTAGAGGTCATAAAGTAGATATTTTAATAAAAGCAAAACGCAGTTTAAGCCTAGGTTCACATCTATGCAGCTGCGCTTGATGCATTTTTCAGGCACATTTTTTAGTGCATTTTGCATTTTTAAACCAGAGTTTTATAAGCGTTTTAGGATGCAATTTTTACGCATTTTGCATTTTACGGTTTTTTTCGCTTTAAATGCACTGTAAAACACACTGTATATATCTGGTTGCTAAGGAGGGGGCTGGGAAGCCCCCGCATCATTAGCAACTGAAGAGTCATCAGCTGTCAGTGGGCTTCCCTACTGAAAGTAAAAAAAAATAACAAAAATTTGCTGGCAAAAAAACAGTTGTGAGGTTCCCCCCCAGGTCCATACCAGGCCTTTCAGGTCTAGTATGGATTCTGAGGGGACCCAATCAAAATTGTTTAAAAAATGGTGTGGGATCCGCCCAAAATTTATTCCAGACCCTTATCCGAGCATGCCGCCTGGCAGGTCAGGAAAGGAAGGGGATGAGGGAGCGCCACCCCCCTCCTGAACCGTACCAGGCAGCATGCCCTCAACATGGGGGGGTGGGTGCTTTGGGGCCAGAGGGGGTGCTTTGGGGCAGGGGGGGCTCTGTGCCCTCCCACACCAAAGCACCTCACCCCACCCATGTTGATGAGGACAAGGGCCTCTTCTTGACAACCCAAGCCAGTGGTTTTTTGGGTCTGTGGGTGGGGGGCTTATCAGAATCTGGAAGAGACAGCAGCGACAGCAAGAGACAGCTCAAGGAGGAGATGGTGGGAAGAGTCTGTGGCGACAAGAAGAGACAGTTTGAGTTGAAGACAGTGGGAAGAGACAGAAGCGGTGGGAAGAGACAGCTTGAGGAAGAGACGGCTACCTGATACCCATTCACATGGGGGGACAGAATCTGGGGGCCCCCTTCTTAAAGGGGGGCTTCCAGATTCCGATAAGCCTCCTGCCCCCAGACCCTAACAACCACCGGCTAGAGTTGTCAGAAGAGGCTCTTGTCCTCATCAACATGTAGCAAGGTGCTTTGCACTCACCCCCCCTATGTTGAGGGCATGCTGCCTGGTATGGTTCAGGAGGGAGTGTTCGCTCATCCCCTACCTTTCCTGACCTGCAGGGCTGCATGCTCGGATAAGGGTCTGATATGGATTTTGGGGGGACCCCATGCCCTTTTTCTTTTGGTGTGGGGGTCCCCTCCGAATCCTTGCTAGACCCGAAGGGCCTGGTATACATCTGGGGGGGAATCTCACGCTGTTTTTGCTTTTTTTCCCGCATTTTCTTGACGGCAATTTTTTTTTACATTCAACTTTCAGCGGGGAAGCCCACTGACAGCTGATGACTCATCGGTTGTCAAGGATGCGGCGGCCGGCTTCCTGGTCACCTGCTTACCAACAAGCTATATACAGTGGTAAAATAAGAACTGCAAAACACATCAAAAATTGGATCAAAAATGCATCACTTGCATTTCTAGTGCAGCTCCATTGAAGTCTATTAGCCACAAATTGCGGGAAAAAAGTCACCAACCCTTTCCAATAATGCACCGGCCATAAAACGCATGGAGGTGAACTAGCACCGTAGGAAACCATGTTAAATTAACTGTTCCAATCATTAGTAAGACCTCATCTGGAATATGCAGTTAAGTTTTGGGCACCAGTTCTCAAAAAGGATATCAGGGAACTGGAGAAAGTGCAGAGAAGGGCAACCAAACTGATAAGAGGCATGGAGGAGCTCAGCTATGAGGAAAGATTAGAGGAACTGAATTTATTCACTCTTGATAAGAGGAGATTAAGGGGGATATAGTGAACTTGGTGTCGAGTTATTCATTTTACAGTCAACAAAGAGGACACGGGGGCACTCTTTTGGAGAGGAAAAGAGATTTCATCTCCAAATACGAAAAGGTTTCTTCACAGTAAGAGCTGTGAAAATGTGGAATAGACTCCCTTGCAGAGGTGGTTCTGGCCAGCTCAGTAGATTGCTTTAAGAAGGGCCTGGATTGTTTCCTAAGTGTACATAATATAACTGGGTACTGACATTTATAGGTAAAGTTGATCCGGGGAAAATCTGATTGCCTCTCGGGGGATCAGGAAGGAATGGTTTCCCCTGCTTTAGCAAATTAGATCATGCTCTGAAGGGGTTTTTTGCCTTCCTCTGGATCAACTGTGGGTATAGAATTGGGTATATGGGATTGTATGATATTATTTTATTTTTTTGTGGTTGAACTAGAATGGACTTGTGTCTTTTTTTAACCTGACTAACTATGTAACTGTAGTGCGTTTCTGCAATCTGTAAAACACACAAAAAGAACGCATAGGTGTGAATGTAGGGTAAGGGAAGTTTTAAGAGATACCATGGAATAAAGGTCTGAAGGGTGGTAACCTTTTTTAGGAGCCCAATTTGGGCAATTGAACTCTAATACCAATTTATTATTAATCATGGCTTCAGTACGGTAGAAGTCTAATATTTGGAGACCAGTGCACACCAAGTTCTCTACAAGTTTATCTTAATAATTAAACTTTTACCAAAGGTTTTAAATAAAAAGCTTTTTGTTTATATACAATATCTTTAAACTGTCTTTGATCTCTTTATTCCTCAAGCTGTATATGAAAGGGTTTATAAAGGGAGTAAACACTGTATACAACAAGGACATTATCTTACTGATCATTTGTGATTGTCCTTTCTGTGGAATCAGATATGTAGCAGCTAGAGTTCCATAAAATATAAACACAACAGTGAGATGGGAGCTACAAGTGGAAAAGGATTTCAGTCTTCCAGAAAAGGAGGATATCTTTAATATTGATAAAACAATATAAATATATGAAATCACTATCCCTAGGATGGGTAATATTAGCAAAGGAATACAAGACAAGGTTGTTTCCATTTGAACTCTGGATGTATCTGAGCAGGAAAGTTCCACAAGAGGATTGAAATCACAAAATAAATAGTCAATAACATTTGGCCCACAGAATTCTAATTGACATATTTCAAGTATTGATATTAATGCCAAAGAACAGCTAAAAATCCAGGATGCAAGAACTAATTTATTGCAAAATGTTTGTTTCATAATAGAGAAATAATGCAGAGGAGAGCAGATAGCCAGATAGCGGTCATAGGACATCACTGTCAGAAGGAAACATTCAAATCCTTCTGTTGAACCAAAGACATAATATTGAGCAATGCAACCAGAAAAAGATATGGGGGTCCTCTCATGTAGAACAATATTTAACATGTTAGGAGCAATAGCTGTGATCAGCAAGATGTCAGATATAGAGAGTTGGGAGAGGAAGAAGTACATGGGAGAATGAAGGGTCTTGGTGTAATATACCAACATGATGATTAAACAGTTTCCACATATTGTCACAATGTATATAATAAAGACCAAGGTGAAGAGAAGCAGATTAAATACGGACATTTTGTTAAATCCCAAAAAGAAGAATGTGGTGACATTACCTTTATGTGTGGTCTGTGTGAAAGCATAAAACAGTTATATAACTTTATGTTTTATTTTTAAATAAGCTCAAGGAATATTTTCCTTGCTAATTGGACAGTCTCTATTCCTTTAGTTAATTTTTAATATAAGAAAAATGACATGACCATTGAGAAGAAGTGGTACTTTGGGCAAATAAAAAATAACATATACTGTACATACATGATATGTTAAAAGAAAAAAAAAAAAGCTTTGCAAAACTACATTTACATAGCAAGAAGGGAGTTACTAAATATATATATATATATATATATATATATATATATATATATATATATATATATATATATATATATAGATATATATATAGATCTATATATGTATATATTGTATTTGACTTTAGGTATACTTTAATGCCATGACAGTAGTGGGAAACTGTGCTACACAATGCAAAGAAAATGGATAGATTAAGTTATAAAATGTCTCATTTGTCATAATGATTACTATTTCAATCAATTAAAGCATTATAAATTGGTGAATTTAGTCTGAAATAAAAAATAAAATAAAAAACTTACTCTATTTACTAATAATCTCTGATGAAAACTCATTTATTTTTTTTGATAATTTAACTTAAATTTTAAATAAACCAAAAAAAAAAATGTAGATTCTTTTTTGTTTGTTGTTATGTTTTTTGATAACAGAAAATGAGAGATTCAATATTAAAAGTGTAACAGTAGTACATGAATTTCTTCATGAGAGAGTTTTCTACCAGTTTTTCTATTGAGCATAGAATAAAAGCAGAATGTCATGAATAGAAAGAATAAATAAAAAAAAGCAAAAAAAAAAAAAGCAAAGGGAGTGAAAATACTGCCAAATATGTCAAAATAATGTCAACAATGAAATATATAGTTTTATTTCAACAAATCTTCTTCATAGGATTTATTTTTTATTTTTTTACCAGCGTTTCTATTTAATAGGGAAAAAAATAGACCTATTAAGTCATGAATGGAAAGAAAAAAAAATAGAAAGAGAGGGAATGATAAAATAATAAAAAGTATCTTATCTATCTATTGTAAGTGTAAAGCATATAATGTGTATCGGTGGATAAGCTCAGTTGACTGAACAGGAAACCTTTATTCACACAAACATTTATATGTTTCTTTGCAGATTAAAGATTCCATAGAGAGTAAGTAAGATCTCTTTGGGTTTATGTTTGTGACTGTACTAAAAATAAAATGTATTTTTTTCAAAATAAAATACTCAATACAATACAATACAGTACTAGTAAATAATTGCTCAGAAACTATTTAAAGTTAAAGTAAAGCTAGAGTAAGGCTTTAAAGTCTAACTTCAGCTTTCCTTTCATTTTACATACACTGTAATGGATATGTCTTTGGTGTCAGAAGAATTATGCTAAAATGCCTATTTCAATATATGATAAGTTACTGCTTCTTAAATCACCCTTAACTTTACTTAGAGATGACTGCTTATTGCAAAGCTGAACTGCAAAGAGTTAAAAAGAATTGTGTGCCTTTTCCCGAGAATTACAACCGAGACAGATATGGCATCAGCATCATCTTGAAAGTCCCATTTGCCCTTTTTTGAATGTTGAACACATATCCGGGATGGAGGCTTGCTTGCTGCTACTAATAGGTTGTGTCAGGTCGCACCATTTTTTATCGCTAAATGGGGTAGAAGATACCCAATTCCCTTATGACCTGCCATACCCCAACTTTAATAGTTAATTACCCATCCATTTCTATATTCCTCTCAATAGGCCACTGGCTGGATCTAAAAACTTCTTTTTGAATTAATATTATATATACTCGTATGGTCTTGTATTGCTGATATATGGATCTATGTAATATAATGTATGGGATGTAATTCTAATTAGTGCACTTCTGTCGGCCATGGGTGAACCTGTCTGCGGTTGGAGAGTTGGGGGTTGTTAGGATGTTCCTTTGACCCCGGGGCTGCGATGCATGGCAGTCTCGCCCCTCCCCCCCCCCCATTGTCTCTCTTAGTGACTGGGGTTGGGGGCCTGCCCCCTATGCATCGGTGTCATGATTGTTTGCTCTGCTCAGGTGGGATTACACACCTGAGCTTGTAGCTCTTTTCCTTCTTTCTCCACCAATTGGAGCTTCATGACGCTGGTGGGGACCCGCCCTTTGCTGGGGATTTAGGCTGTCTGTGGTAACCAGCTGACCATTTCACCTTGATTCAGCCACACAAGCAGGATTCCATGCATATCTGCAGCCATAGAATTATACACCAGGTAACTGAGACTATTGCATTTAAAATGATTGCATTAATTGCACACCATTTATTTAATTTACCTACAAGTATGGATCTGTTCCATCAATAGTAAAATAATTTCAATAGGCTTTATCTCTATATTTCTGCAGAATAGCATGCCCTGGTAAGCACACATTCTACACTATCATGGTCACCTGGGCTTTACACAGCTGCTATCCTCGTTTTGGGTGCGATTCCTCACCTCAGCCCCGGGGGAGATCGATATCCCTGTCCTCTGTATCTCCTGGACAGATGCTTGGTGTCACCTATGGGCCGGACAGTAAGGTATAGCCCCCCCTTTTCTAGAGAGATTGTTCTCCGTTTAAAGGTTATCCCATATTTATAGACATTTTTGATCTAATTTCAGAGCATCTGTACTCCTGATGATTGGCAAGAGCCATGAAACGTGCGTCGAGTATATATCCAACTGATGCCCAGATTATTTCGACTTATTATAAGCAATGGTTAATGTTTATTGGTTTTATGAATGGATGAGTATATCTACACATCTGCATTGCTACTGATGTTGTATTGTACCTTGCAAAATGACTGTATATCTAAACAAATGTATTCAAAGAAATGTACTACAATTAACTGTGTCCTATATGAGTTTGACACTTTTTGTGATATGGTTTTATACCCAACAAATAAATATATTTTTTACTCAGCAACATGCCTCATTTAAAGTCCCATTTGCCCTTTTTTGAATGTTGAACACATATCCGGGATGGAGGCTTGCTTGCTGCTACTAATAGGTTGTGTCAGGTCGCACCATTTTTTATCATCTTGAAAGAAGGAAGTCACCCTATATATACATTTGTTACAGTAATACAGTAATATGTCACAATAATATGTTTTGCATATGTCTCGCCTTGCTTGTTTGAATATTTAGCTGTTGTTATATAAATTTCAAAAAGAGGAAATTAAAAACAGAAAGTAATTTCACACTGGACTGAGGGTGTCAGAGTGGTTACTTCAGCGTGTGCACGCTTTATATTCAATAGTTTGATCAGGGGCCAATATAAAAATACCAGACCTTAGTTCTGGTTCTGATCCAATACATCTGGCGCCCAATGTGGGGCTGTGGGCTCTGTACCCGAGTATAGCCGATCGAGAAGGGATCGGGACAAGCCAATACGTAGACTGGATGGAGACTGCTTACCTCTAAAAATGGTAAGACACTTTTGATATCTTGTATATCTAGTCTACTGTTTATCCTGTACCCGTGATTGGCTAATCTCTGTCTATATTGTCTCTCAACGGTCAGCAAAGAGACAGGTATATATCTTGCCCATAGCCTATTGAATCTGTACTAATTATATCTGCTGCCTGCATTGTTCTGCTCTGTTTTCTTGATCGATCTTGTGTTTTGTGGTGGCTGTTGGGAATGAGAGATTGATTATATAGTCACGGATGAAGACGTGGTTAAACTTCTCCTGGGAAGTGCGGTGAAGCACGGGAAAAACCAGAAGGAGGCGTCAGGGCGTGGTTTAAACTTCTCCTGGGAAATATATTGTGCAGTAAAGCACAGGTGCGGTGAAGCACGGGTGCGGTGAAGCACAGGAAAACCAGTAGGGGGTGTCCGGAATACGCCCCGCAATGGCGTGGGGATCCCGTGAGATCTGAACAGTCCTGTATTTCTCTACGGTTGTCACACATATTATTGTTGGTGGTAATGTCATGTCCTAAGTGTGTTTGTGGTCTACACGGTCAGTCCATGATATAAGAGAGAAACTCTTGGTTATAAACCTTTGTTGGCGGAGATCACAGATGTGTTGGTATTCAGATTAAACGTACATTATCCAGTTAAACTTGGCTAAGGTTGGCAAGTCACCACAGGCTATAGAAAGCGAAGTTAGAAGGAGGGGACATGCAGCCGAAAGGTGCCCCTTGCAACCTGAACAACCAGAAGGGCTTGAAGAGGCAGAAAAGAGTGAGAGGTTTGGGTTTTGTCCTAGGAAACCCAAACCACATTTAAAGTGGAGTATTGAAATTCATCTTAAAGTAATGCATTATTGAATTTTCATTTGTTTTGTCTGTTCTGTCTTTTTGAGAGTAATAGTTGGTCACATATTGCTCGAACCCACAACCTGTGGCCACCTCAGGTGGACAGGGCTGTGACTCTCTCTCTCTCTCTCACTCTCTATTTGTCTTGTCCTCGTTAACTTGAGACTGTGATATGGTCTCTGTACCGGTATCAGGTGATGTATAGAGGTATTGTCGGATCCCTTGAGTCTAAGCCCTTGTACACACGGTTGGAGAATCCGTCGGAATGTGTCCTATCGGACCGTTTTGTCGGATAATCCGACTGTGTGTGGTAAGCATCGGACTGTTTCCGTCAGAATAACTGTCGGACCAAATTTTCCAACTTGCTGGAAATATTTTTCCGACAAACTGGTCTGATCGGACATACTCCGATCATGTGTAGAGAATTCCAATCGGACAAAGTGCCACGCATGCTCAGATCAAATTCCTACACCAAAGCTATTGGCTACTAGCCTGAACGTAGTCCTGTCGTAATGAAATAACGTCATCACGTTCTGAACGATTGGATTTTCCGACAACTTCGTCCGACCGCGTGTATGCAACAGTTTCGGACAAGATCCGTCGGACAAAATCCGACGGACAGAATAGGTCGGATTTGGTTGTCGGAATCTCCGACCATGTGTACAAGGGCTTAGACTAGTCTGAAAATCCTAAGCAGACAACACATAAATATCCCAGTCATCAAGACAGAACGAAGCAAGGTAGTGTTATATATTGGAAAGTGGTCCAAACGAGGACAGGTGGCAGTCAGAGGGTTGTTGGACCCTTGAGTCCAAGACAGCTTCATAAAACCGCCATACAAATCCTGAGCCCAAACACATAAACTTCCCAATAGCTAACAATTAGGGCTGGAATTGGAGAGACCTAAAAAGGGTATTTGGTATTAGAGCGAGAAGAAGATGCTGTCAAAAGGGAAATAAATTGGCAAAAGTGTGTGGGGTTGATATGTATTTGGGCGGAGAGCTACAGGTAGATGAATGGTGTAATATTTTGAAATGTTAAAAAGGTCTGTTGTCAGATCAAGGACTGCTACGAGCAGCAGAAGCTTGGTTCAAAGTTGCGAAAGCTATTCATGAAGAAGGGTGGATGGAACAGGAAATGCATTAAGATGGTCGTATTGTATATGTGTATAGAAAGCCAGAAAAGAGGAAGCTAAGTAGTCAGCCACCGCCCTATAATGGTGTCTGGTCCCCAGGAAGTAGACACTGCCCTTCATCCTTTGTCTACCGCCCCTCTGTTCTAGGTGACATCTCCCCCTCCATTCTATGTCCTCCGGGAACATATTACAATCAAAGTAGCATTTAGTTTCAATAATTTTTATTGAATATCACAGGTTTATACAATGCCACAATATCGTACAAAAGTCAGGTATTTATACATTCAATTCTTGCAATTAACCATCATGGAGTAAGAGCTAGTGATATCCGTTAACACAAGAACAGTGAAAAGAAAAGAAAGGAAAAGTAAAATAAAATAAGATAACTGGATGCCTTATTGAAATATATACTCTATACTTTGCGTATATGTATTTTGACACAGGATATCAGCAAAAACTTTACTTCGAGAGTTATAAGAAAATATTTTAACTCTATTGTATTCAATATCACTTACAGGAAGCGGATTTACCCCAATCTATCCAGGGCTGCCATAAATCTTGCTTGGTCACTAGGTTGCCTTGGGAAGCTGCAAACATTAATTCGTATCGTATGTGTAAATCCACCTCTCTTATGATCTCGCTTAGCTGCGGTATGCCTTCAGTTCTCCATCGTCTCAGTATCGCTAATCTAGTGCTCGCTAATATGTGAAAGACTACCAGCCTGTATTTTTTGGGAATCTATCTATCCCCAGTGTTAACACCGCCAGACCGGAGTCCCCGCCAGTAATAAAGCCGGTTATTTTAGAAATCAAGTTGAATACTTGGCGCCACAACTTATTTAATTTTGGGCACATCCAAAGTATGTGACCCAGCGACCCCCTGTGTCCGCAAAGTCTCCAGCATAGCGGTGAAACATGGGGATGAAAACCCGCCAGCCTCACCGGAGTTAGATACCATCTTAGAAGGATCTTAGTAGAAAGTTCCCACAAATTCACTGATTTAGTCGCCATGTAAACAACCTTTATAGATTCTTCCCATTGTTCCTGAGAATAGGAAGATCCGAGCTCTAGTTCCCAAGATCTCATAGATGGAGACCTCCGAAACTCAGATTTGTGATTTAAGAGGTTATAAAACAATGATATGCCTTTAATTTTTGTCTGATCATTTCGGTAGTACAGATATACTCTCACCGGGAGGGGTATTTGGGTTGTAGGGACTGTATTAAGTAGGTGTACTATCTGCATGTAAGTGTATTGATCCCTAGTCTCCAACCCAAACTCTAGTTGTAGTGCCCTGAATGTTTTAATAGATGGACCAATCATAATATCTTGTACTGATAAAATCCCCCTCCTCTGCCAGTTTCTAACGGATAGTTGAGGGATGAGGAGCCGCAGGCTCGATAATGTTAAAGGGATTGCCTTGGTGGGTTGGTCTGGGCTAGCATTACCTAGAAGTGTCTTCCAGGCAGCCAGCGTGGCTCTCATTGGGGGAGACAAAATACCCACCATCCGCGGGATGAGTGAGCTCGTTAACAATAGATCTTCAAAAAAATATGGAACGCTTCACGAATTTGCATGTCATCCTTGCGCAGGGGCCATGCTAATCTTCTCTGTATCATTCCAATTTTAGTATATGTCCTGCCGAAGCGAGGACTCAAAGTAGCATTTAAATTAATGTATAGGGTGTCTTGATTATTTCAGCCAGAGTCTGACTTTAAGCACTGTTTTTGTTGTAGTTGCCTATCCTTGCATTATTGAACTTAAAAGGTGTTTCTTTATCATACATCACGGGACACAGAGCCTTCATTACATAGTGGGTTAGATAGGCACCATCGGTGATTGGACACTGGCTAACCCCAATTAAGGAGAATTCCTCCCCTATATAACCCCTCTCAAATGGAAGGTACCTCAGTTTTTTCGCCAGTGTCTAAGGTGGTTGGTCACGTAAAACATGTGCTATGAAGAAAGCTCTATGCAGGTCCCTTCAGGGGTCTAAGGGCTATACTAACCGGATCCATATCTCGGGCTGATATTTGACTCCAAAGATGATATGTTACCCGGGCCTCGCCATCCGAAGAAACAAGGTTTTGCCTGTAAGTCCTCTCCTTTAGAAGACTGGGCTCTGGGAAAACCAGACTTGGTGTACTATTAAAACAGTGGCATGAAAGAGTCTTTTACAGGTCCAGGTAAGAGGTTCCTCTGAGAAGGAACCCAAAAAACCCTGAAGGTGGGCACAACACTACCCACCGTGATGGGTGAAGATTGGAAACTGTTTTCAGCAGCTCCTGCGGCAGGGACAAGTAAGAAAAGTTAATCCTATTTAACCCCTTCCCGCCGAGCGTACGCGAATGTGCGTACTCGGCTTCCGGGGGTTATACCGGGATGATGCCCGCACCTGCAGGCATCATCCTGGTACCGTTTTTTTCAGCGGGCGATTGGCTATCCAGCCATAACAACCGAAGCGGCTAAAAGCCGCTCGGCTGTTATGCCGGAGGAGCGGGATGGGACATCTTCGGCTGCTGGGGAGGAACTGGAATGAAGCCGTAATCGGCTTTGTTCCAGTATCCTAAACGTAAACACGGAAGCGACGTCATGACGTCACTTCCCGTTTACTCGGCTGCCAATGGCGCCGGTTTAAAAAATATATACGGTATTCAGAATCGCCGTTTTCGGCGATCTGAATACATTGAAGTGTAAAGGAGGGGTGGGGGGTCTTTCAGACCCCCGATCCCTCCATAAAGAGTACCTGTCACCACCTATTACTGTCACAAGGGATGTTTACATTTCTTGTGACAGCAATAAAAGTGATCAAATTTTTTATTTTTTTTTAAAAACAATTTAGTCATTTTAATATAAATAAAATAAATGGAAAAAAAATTAAAATTTTAAAGCGCCCGCCGTCCCCGCGAGCTCGCGAAGCAAAGAAAACGCATATGGAAGTCGCGCCCGCATATGTAAACGGTGTTCAAATCACACATGTGAGGTATCGCCGCGATCGCCAGAGCGAGAGCAATAATTCTAGCACTAGACCTCCTCTGTAACGCAAACCTAGTAACCATAAAAAAAATTTAAAGCGTTGCCTATTGAGATTTTTTTTTTTTTTTTTATTATTGCCACTTCAGTAATCTTATGTAGGAGACTCAATTCACCTGGCAGCTCATTTATGTCTCTTCACGGTTCCACATCATCATGGCTTATTTAATTAGGTAGCTTTTTTTATTTATTTTTATCCATTCAAGGATTGATTATGCTCACGTAGAATTTACATAACATTAGCAAATAGCAAAAAAGAAAAAAATATATTGTAAACGAAAACCACTTCAACACTTAGGCCGCGTACACACGGGCGGACTGTTCGCCCAACTTTGTCCGCTGAACAGTGTTTCAGCGGACAGTCCGCTCGTGTGTGGGCTTCAGCGGACAGTTTCAGTGGACAGTCTGACGAACAAAGTTTTTCGGAATTCCCGTTAGACAGTCCGCTGAAACTTGGTTTGAGCGGACAGTCCACTCGTGTGTAGGCTTGTTCGTCAAACTAAGTCTCGCGCATGCTCAGAAAGAATTTACACGGCGAAGGTTGCATTGCAGTGTATAGGACGTCGTATTTTTCGTCCCGTCGTACGTGCCGTTCAAGTCATCGCGCACAGTTTCAGCAGACTGTTCGTTCATCGTGTGTGGTCAAGTCCGCTCATGCTAATTTTGAGCGGACTGTTTGTCAAACTGTTTGACGAACAAAGTTGGGCGAACAGTCCGCCCGTGTGTACGCGGCCTAAATGTTATCCAAAATACTCTTTTGGTTTGCTTACCCTTCTCCTTACCCCCTACCCCCCATAATCGCCATAGGATCATTACGTTTACCCAATTTTAGTCAAGCTTTCCTCTCCCCCCTCCCCGGCTCCATGGCGATCCTCAATGACTAACTATCGCAAACATCAGTAGGAGACCGCCAGAGCAACCTTGGGAGAGAGAGCCAAAAAAACAAAACAAAAGGGTAGGGTCTATTTCCTGAAACAACCCCTATTCCCGCCCGTCTACTTATGGAGACATCCCCAACTTCTGTAGCCAAGAACCCCATATCCTCAAAAACTTCTTATTATTACCCTGTTTAATAAAGAAGACCCTCTCATTACAAATTGTGATTTTTATACTTGCTAGCCAAGTTTCGACTAGCGGGCCCGAATGCGACTGCCATTGTTGCACGATTAATTTTCTTGCTTGAAAGAGACATCTAATAACGGGTATAGTAGCAGCTTTAGAAATTGTGCGTCCTTCGGGTATTGCCAAAAGACAAGTCCTGGCCGTTGCTAGTAATTTTAAGTTAAAAATTCTATTGATCTGGTCTATAACCTGCAACCAATACCTAAATAATTTTGGACACCGCCAAAGCATATGAATAAAGTCTCTGGTTAATCCACATCTAGGGCATTGATCATTATTTTTCCAGCCCAGTTTAAACATCTTCTTAGGGGTATAATACACCCGATAGAAAAAAAAAAGCTGGGAAGCCTTCTGGGAGGGGGAAACTGACACCCTAGTTCCCTGTTCCACTATCCAATCCCATTCGGGGTTGGACAATGGACCCATGTCGCTCTCCCATCTTCTTCTATTTTTAAGCAGGCCTTCACGATCTAACACTTTATCCCCAAATCTGGAATACAGGTAAGAAATCAAACCCTTGAGCGTGTCCGAGGACATAATTTGTGAGAGCACAGGAATCTGGACCCACTGGACCTTTTGAGGTCCAAATTGTGACTGGATTCTATGTCTAACCTGGAGATATTTATAAAATGAACGGTTTGACAATGAAAACTCAAACTTTAAGCTGGCAAATGATTTAATATCTGGACCCTGAAATATTTGAATTAGTTGGTTTATCCCTTGGTTCGCCCATTCCCTACATCTTTCCAGTTTAGCTAGCTCAGCTAAATTTCTATTATCCCATAGGGGGGGCAGTACAGATACCCCCTGATATCCTAGTAGAGCCTTAACTGATTTCCAAAGTTTAACAATCTGATTAATCGTTGGACAGCGTATAACAAATGAATTTGCCTCAAGGGCCTCAGTAAGTATGTTATGTGGGCATCCTAACATCATCAAGCGGTGGCAAGGCGTACCCCCATTTAAACTTCCTCCTCCTGCTAGATGCTGCAGCTGCGCCGCTAGATAGTAGAGTCTAGGATGTGGAACCGCCATCCCCCCTTCCTCCAGTGGCAGCTGCAATATCCGTAGGCTAATCCTAGGCGGACCTTTTCTCCATATAAGAACTCTAAATAGAGATTCTATTCTCTTAAACCACCTCAAACCTATCAAAATCGGCGAGTTATAGAGTAGGTATAAATTTTGGGGAAGCCATACCATCTTAATCAGATTGCAGCGACCCCCCATCGAGAGGGGGAAGCGGCTCCATATATCTGCCTTTTGTTTCAACTTCAGCAAAAGAGGGGCTAGGTTATCTTCCAAGTATAGATTAACATCCCTTGCTATCCAAACCCCCAGATACTTGAATTTCTCCACCACCTTCAAGTTGGAAATGTCCTGTAATATATGGGTAGCCCCAATTTCTATCGGAAGTAATTCAGATTTATCCTAATTTATAGTCAAGCCAGACATTTGACCAAATTCTCTAACCGTATCCATTGCCGCTTTTAACGAGGCTTGGGTATCCCCCAAAAAGAGCAGGATATCATCGGCAAACAATGCGATCTTTTCCTCCATCTGGCCTCTCCTGAATCCCTGTATATCGGAGTTAGCCCTAATAGCAATGGCCAATGGCTCTATTGCTAGAACAAACAATAGAGAGGAAAGGGGGCAACCCTGTCTCGTACCTCGTTCCAGGAGGAGCACATTAGAGTACTCGTTGTTAATTTTAATTTTCGCTGTTGGGTTAGTGTAGAGCAATTTTATCCATTTGATAAAATTTGCTCCAAACCCAAATCTGGCAAGAGCCGCGAACAAGTATTCCCACTCAAGGCTGTCAAATGCCTTAGCTGCATCCAGGGTCAATATGGCCCTGGAGCCTCCATTTTCTACCGGTATCTGAATATTCAGGTGGGTTCTGCGTATATTAATACTGGTAGACCTATTCGGAATAAATCCCGACTGGTCAAAGTGGATAAGCTTGTGAATGCACCTTTTTAAACGTGTTGCCAATATTTTGGCTAAAATCTTTATGTCAGTACATAAAAGCGAAATCGGACGATACGAAGCAGGATCCATAGGGTCTTTACCCTCCTTGGGGATAACCACTATAGTGGCTTCCTGCATCGAGAAAGGCAACGTCCCGTCCACCAGGGCCTGACTCAATGTCGTCAGCAGCTCTGGCAGCAGGGCTTCTCCATATCTTTTATAAACCTCAATGGGTAACCCATCAGGTCCTGGTGATTTTAGGTTGGGCATCTCAGCCACAGCTTTTCGGAGTTCATCGATAGTAATTGGAGCCTCCATAAACATAGAGTCTATCTACTGATAACGTTGGTGTATTTATGTTGCGCAAGAAAACAGCCGTCATGCCCCCGTCTCCACCCCTCTGGGGTTTATACAGAGAACTATAGTAATGGTGGAATATACTGATCATTGTAGGTTCAGAAGTAATCTCTCCCTGTAGGGTCCTAACTGCTAATACCATTGAGGGAGCGGTATTTGCTTTAACCAGTAAAGACAATAAACGACCCACTTTTCTCCTTCCCCGAAGTTCACTTGTCTCTGAAATATACATCTATTATCAATCTTTCTCCTGGTAATCATCTTATACTCTTGCTGCTTATCCAACCATACCTTCTGTGTAGATGGAGTTGGATTAATAATATACTGCTGTTCTGCCGCTAACACAGTGTTCCTAGCTTCCTCCTCCCCATTCTTCATTTCCGCTTTAATTCTGGCTATTCGTTGAATAAAAAGTCCTCTTAAAAAAGCTTTTAATGAGTCCCATACCGCTCCCGCCGATGCCGGGATCTGGGTCAGTTAGTATCTCTAGCCATGAGGGGTCAATTTTCCATTGCCCAAAATGCTTCTTTTTCCCAACAATAAGGGTCAAAATCAAAGGGGAGTGGTCTGGTACACCCCACGGGCCGTATTCTACAGCATCTACCAGAGCTAGAGCGTGGCTATTCACCAAGACCATATCGAGTCTAGATAATGTAGAAAAAGACATTGAGAAGCAGGAGTATTGGCGCTCCAGTGGGTGTCGAGTACGCCACGAGTCGCATAGACCCACTTCATATAGGAAGCGAGATAATCTCGTCTTGTCCCGTACTACTGTTGTATTTACTATTGGAAATCTGCCTATTGGGATTTTTAGGTACCGTACTTTGTTGTCAATCCACGAGTGCGTGCAATTATAAAGTGTGACATGTTTGGTATCTATTTACTCGGCGTAACATTATCTTTCACATTATGCAAAAAAATTGGGCTAATTTACTGTTTCGTTTTTTTTTAATTCATGAAAGTGTCCCTTTTCCAAAAAAGTTGCGTTTAAAACACCGCTGCGCAAATACCGTGTGACATAAAATATTGCAACAATCGCCGTTTTATTCTCAAGAGTCTCTGCTAAAAAAATATATATAATGTTTGGGGGTTCCAAGTAATTTTCTAGCAAAAAATATGGATTTTAACTTGTAAACACCAAATGCCAAAAATAGGCTTAGTCATGAAAGGGATAAATTGTATATTATGGATTTCTTCATATGAGTAGTTGCATGTCTTACCTGGTTTCCGCCAACTAGAGGGAGTAAAGAGCAGCCTGGTGTATACTTACATGCCTTTCCAGCATACACGCTCAATGAAGCCAGTCTCCGGACGGCTCACATCCTCCGCTGCAGGCTCTGCCACAAAGGGTTAAAAATAGAGGTCCCACATAGTCTGGGGGGTCCCGTGGGGCTCAGAAAATGGTCCTCTTCCTTCCCCTCATTCGCAGCCGCCGACAGTTTTTGTTTTGCACGCGTTGGCAAAAACAGGGGGGTGTGGTTGCGGGCCGTGCACATACGGCGTGCATGGTGCTCCACTGCACAGGCGCCAAAGCGGTGAATTTAAAGCCCAGGGTGCCAGAGCTCTGTAATGCGGAAGGACACAGAGCTGTGGGCAGTAAGCATCCTAAGGGATCGGATCCAGGCAATCCTAAGACACCTACTCAGTGTCAGGTTGTGCAGTTTAAAGCATATATGTATATTGTGAGACTTGTAGCACAACAGTGATTGCACCTTGTACTAGTACCTCTGCTTGTAGCTTAGGACTATGTCTCCTCGTAAGAGGGTCTCAGGGAGAGGTAACAAAGGCACGAAAAAATCACCGCCTATGTCTAGGGGTCCTAAAGATGCCTTTAGATTACCATCCCCCCCCGCAAGACTGGAGCCAGCCTCACAGGATGAGTCAGTGCCCCTGTAAGGTTTGGCAGCCTCTCCTAATGTTTCATCCCCAGCGTATGTCACAGAAGACTCCCTTAAGGTTACATTGGAGGGTTTTGAAGGAAGAACTATGAATTGTATTTCAGCTTCCTTAAAAGATAGCAGAAAAGGGGGTAGATCCCCTCCCTCTGCTGCAATTCCTCTTTTAGATGATTCCTTTGACAATGAGGAAAGATCCCCATTAGAGATGGACGAACTTCCGACGGGACGTTTCGCGAATGCGAACCTCGAACACGGCCGAAAGTTTGCGAACCGCAAAGTTCGTGGCCGGTCCCATTGACTTCAATGGCAGGCGAATTTTCAAAATCTACAGGTCATATTTCCAGCCACAAAATAGTTAATAGCTGTGCACACATAGTCCCACCACATGGCCACTGACGTAACACATGTATGAAGTGAATCTGGGATAGAAGACTACATGCATTCTTTTTTTATATGTGAAATTCTGACAATTTAGGACTCAGGAGCGCATTAAGGCAATGGAGGAGAGGAAAGGTCAGGGTAGGCTATGAAGAGGGTGCAGGAGATGATCACCAGCACCGAGATATAGAGCACTAACATCAGCACTGTGATAGAGTGCACTGACACCAGCACCGTGATATAGAGCACTGACACCAGCACCGTGATGTAGAGCACTGACACCATCACCGTGATATAGAGCACTGACACCAGCACCGTGATAGAGTGCACTGACACCAGCACCGTGATATAGAGCACTGACACCAGCACCGTGATATAGAGCACTGACACCAGCACCGTGATACAGAGCACTGACACCAGCACCGTGATACAGAGCACTGACACCAGCACCGTGATATAGAGCACTGACACCAGCACCGTGATATAGAGCACTGACACCAGCACCGTGATATAGAGCACTGACACCAGCACCGTGATAGAGTGCACTGACACCAGCACCATGCTATAGAGCACTGACACCAGCACCGTGATATAGAGCACTGACACCAGCACCGTGATAGAGTGCACTGACACCAGCACCGTGATATAGAGCACTGACACCAGCACCGTGATATAAAGCGCTGACACCAGCACCGTAATAGAGTGCACTGACACCAGCACCGTGATATAGAGCACTGACACCAGCACCGTGATATAGAGCGCTGAACCCAGCACCGTGATATAGAGCACTGACACCAGCACAGTGATATACAGCACTGACACCAGCACTGAGATAGAGAGCACTAACAACAGCACTGATACCAGCAACTTGCTACTGGGCCCCAAAAATATGACACCGCTCAACCTCTTCAAACAGGAGGGTACGGGCCGGCAGATTGTGTCGCCGCTGAATGTCAGCACAGCGAGTCATGGCCATGTAAGATCTTCTGAAATGGGCCTAGATTTTCATTGCCTGCCGCAAGATGTCCTAGACCCCAGGGTATTTGACAACGAATCACTGCACGACCAAGTTTAAGACGTGTGCCATGCATGGCACGTGCGTAATTTTGCCCTGTTTCAATGCGCTAAGCACTTTACCAACTGTCAAATTGAGTGGTGTTAGCCACTGATCTGCCTGTGAACGCAAAGCTGAAAGGAGTGCCGTGCCAGTGTGGCTCTTGGCTTCCAGGCACAACAGACGCAGCACGGCATGGCAACGTTTCACCTGGCATGTCAAATAGGTTCTGGGGAGCTTGGGCGGCGCAGCGGAAGAGACGCTAGCAGCGGAAAAGGAGGAGTCAGCCGAGAAAGAGAGGGAGGAGGATGGAGTAGGAGGAGGAGAAGAAGAGGCAGGCCTGCATGCAATCTGTGGCGGTAAAACCAAATCTACACGGGTGCCAGGGGGTAAAATGCTTGACGGCCATCAGAAGGTTCACCCAGTGGGCAGTAAAAGTGGTATACCTTCCCTGCCCGTGTTTGCTAGACCACGTGTCTGTAGTCAGTTGTATCTTGGCACTGCTGAACATGGCCATATAGCTCTGGGATGCCCTTCTGTGAGAAATACTTCCTTTCTGGGACCTTCCACTGTGGTGTTCCAATGGCCACAAATTTTCGAAAGGCCTCCGAGTCCACTAGTTTATATGGCAGTAGTTGGCAGGCTATCAGTTCTGACAAGCCAGCCGTCAACCGTTGGGCAAGAGGGTTATCCGGTGTACTAATTTTTTTTACGCTCGAACATTTGGCCCACGGAAGCCTGCCTTTTTGCAGAAAAATGTGAGCTTGGCGTGATGGAAGGTGGAGTGGAGGACAATTGTGAGGAGAGAGGAGAAGGAGAAGTAGAAGACAAGGCTGGACGGTGAGAGCCTGGGGTGTGGCTTTGTGTGTTCCGTTGCTCACACTGGGCATGGTGATGGCAGCTCATGTGCCTTCTTAAGGTGGTCGTCCCTAGGTGAGTGTTCGGCTTACCGCGACTTATGCGTTGACTGCAAAGATTGCAGATGGCAACAGTATTGTCAGCAGCGGACACGTAAAAAAAAAAGCCCACACTGCGGAGCCATGTGCCGGCATCCTGGGAGCTCCAGATGTGACCGTACATGGTTGATGCCTCGCTCCTGATACAGTCGCAGTCTGCTTTGTCCCTCCTGTGCAATCTAAGTTCTTCCTGCTTCCCCTCCCTATCTGCTGGTCCATATCTCCCTCTGAACTCCCCTCCTCTTCCTCTCTTGTGGGCACCCACGTGACATCACTAGACACGTCATCATCGACGTCACCTTCCCCACCGCTATAATTAGGGATCTCGGAGTAGGCAGCAACAGTGGGGACCAACCTCCTCCTTGGGCTGATCTGGGTACTGTCGCCAGACTGCTGAGTGGCGGTTGTTGCTACCTCCTCTTCCTGATCCAATGCCAAGAGTGGCTGCGCATCGGAAATGTCTTGATATGGATCGGAAAATAATTCCTGTGACTCAAGCTGAAGGTATATGGTGGTGGTGGTGTTGGTGTTAGTGTCTTTGGGGGTGCACAATCAGAGCAGAGAGTGAAGAAGAGGGTGCAGATAGAGAGGATGAGGAGGGTGCAGAAGAGTAAGGCTGAGTGAGCCACTCAACCAAGTCTGGTGTGTCCTTTGACGTAACCGCACGCACCTTCTGCAATTTGCCACTTTTGCTCAAGCCTGTTGCTCCTGCCCTACCCCTACCACCCCTGCGGAAGGCCTGCCTCTTCCTCTGCCTGTCATTTTTTAAATTACCCTGTGACAAAAGTCTCTAGAGAAGTGCAGTATGTATGTGAAAGAAGGTATATAACACCCCGCTTCAATCTGTTGTTTTTGGGGGCCACTGGTCTATCACACCAGTTATAATACTTTTTTTTTACTGCGTTTGTCACTCTTTGTAGTATCGCTGCAGAACCACTCAGCAGTCACAATGCTGCACAGTGGAAACGCACTATACTATGCTTTCTATATGTGCAAGTATTTTATAGGTGTATTACACAACTATATACTGCACACCAAATAGTACACCTATACCAGTCCTTATAAGGACCTTTGTGGAACTAGTAGCTAGTGATTAGCAGACTGTACCTCAGTCCCCACACTGATAAAGGACTGCTGCAGAATAGGCCAGCAGTAGTGCACCACAACCCTATATATTGTGGACCTATACCAGTCCTTATAAGGACCTCTGTGGAACTAGTAGCTAGTGATTAGCAGACTGTACCTTAGTCCCTACACTGATAAAGGACTGCTGCGGAATAGGGCAGCAATCTGCAGTAGTGCACCACAACCCTATATATTGTGGACCTATACCAGTCCTTATAAGGACCTTTGTGGAACTAGTAGCTAGTGATTAGCAGACTGTACCTCAGTCCCTACACTGATAAAGGACTGCTGCAGAATATGGCAGCAGTCAGCAGTAGTGCACCACAACCCTATATATTGTGGACCTATACCAGTCCTTATAAGGACCTTTGTGGAACTAGTAGCTAGTGATTAGCATACTGTACCTTAGTCCCTACACTGATAATGGACTGCTGCAGAATAGGGCAACAATCTGCAGTAGTGCACCACAACCCTATATATTGTTGACCTATACCAGTCCTTATAAGGACCTCTGTGGAACTAGTAGCTAGTGATTAGCAGACTGTACCCCAGTCCCTACACTGATAAAGGACTGCTGCAGAATAGGGCAGCAGTCAGCAGTAGTGCACCACAACCCTTTAGATTGTGGACCTATACCAGTCCTTATAAGGACCTTTGTGGAACTAGTAGCTATTGATTAGCAGACTGTACCTTAGTCCCTACACTGATAAAGGACTGCTGCACAATAGGGCATCAATCTGCAGTAGTGCACCACAACCCTATATATTGTGGACCTATACCAGTCCTTATAAGGACATTTGTGGAACTAGTAGCTAGTGATTAGCAGACTGTACCTCAGTCCCTACACTGATAAAGGACTGCTGCAGAATAGGGCAGCAATCTGCAGTAGTGCACCACAACCCTATATATTGTGGACCTATACCAGTCCTTATAAGGACCTTTGTGGAACTAGTAGCTAGTGATTAGCAGACTGTACCTCAGTCTCTACACTGATAATGGACTGCTGCAGAATAGGGCAGCAATCTGCAGTAGTGCACCACAACCATATATATTGTGGACCTATACCAGTCCTTATAAGGACCTTTGTGGAACTAGTAGCTAGTGATTAGCAGACTGTACCTCAGTCCCTACACTGATAAAGGACTGCTACAGAATAGGGCAGCAATCTGCAGTAGTGCACCACAACCCTATATATTGTGGACCTATACCAGTCCTTATAAGGACCTTTGTGGAACTAGTAGCTAGTGATTAGCAGACTGTACCTCAGTCCCTACACTGATAAAGGACTGCTGCAGAATAGGGCAGCAGTCAGCAGTAGTGCACCACAACCCTATATATTGTGGACCTTTACCAGTCCTTATAAGGACCTTTGTGGAACTAGTAGCTAGTGATTAGCAGACTGTACTTCAGTCCCTACATTGATAAAGGACTGCTGCAGAATAGGGCAGCAGTCAAGTATAATATTTTTTTATATTTGGAAGAAAGAATATTATACGTGTACAACCCTATGTACTGTACTACACCTATACCATACCAGTCCTTAAAAGGACCTTTGTGGACCTAATAGTAATAGCTAATGATTAACCACTTGCCGACCGCCTCACGCCGATCTACGTCATCAGAATGGCACGGGCAGGCATAAGCACATATATGTACGTCCTTTGCCTCCCGCGGGTCGGGGGCCCGATCGGGCCCCCGCCCGGTGCCTGCGGCGGTCGGTTTTCGTTCGGGAGCGATCCCGGACGAGGGGACGGCCATTCATTCATGGCCACCCCCTCGCGATCGCTCCCGACGAATGGAAATCCCCGGTGACATCACTTCCTCTCCTGTAATGTAAACACAGGAGAGGAAGTGATGTATTCTCTCCTCCGTGTCGGTATTTTTCGTTCCGACACGGAGGAGAGCGGATCAGTGAGTTGCACCAACACATCCCACACACAGTAGAACATGCCAGGCACACTCACACCCCCCCTTTACCCCCCGATCACCCCCCCAATTACCCCTGCCCCCCAGTCACAGTGACACCAATGTCATTTTTTTTTTTTTTTTTTTTTTTTTTGCATTGGTGTCATTTGTGACTGTAATAACTGTTAGGGCAGTTAGGGTTAGCCCCCTTTAGTTCTAATGTACCCCCCTAACCCCCCCAATAAAGGTTTAACCCCGTGATCACCCCCCGTCGCCAGTGTCACTAAGGCTGGGTTCACATTGCAGCGGTTTATGAGAACGAATGTGATTCGCACCGCACTGCAGTGCAAATCACATCCGATCTCTGTGCGATTCGAGTTCAGCCATTCGCCGCACCCGCCGCACCCGCCACACCCGCCGCACCCGCCGCAAATTCGCACGGGACCCTTTTTTTGGCCCGCAGCAGAATCGGATCGCATGGGTGTTCACACCATGCGATCCGAGTTTGCAGATCGCACTGCGATATGCGAACTGATCTGGGGGTGTCAGTAACATTTCACTGACACTCCCAGCAGTTCGCATAGGGCAGTGTGAACTGCCGCCGGGAGGCATGCGATGCGGGAACCCGCCGCGGATTCGCGGCGTTTCCGCATCGCTCCAGTGTGAACCCAGCCTAATAAGCGATCATTTTTCTGATCGCCGTATTAGTGTCACAGGTGACGCTAGTTAGGCAGGTAGGTATTTAGGTTCGCCGCAGCTTTTTATAGCGCTAGGGACCCCCATATACTACCGCATAAAGCCCCCTGATTGCCCCCTAGTTAACCCTTTCACCAGTGATCACCATATAACTGTTACAGGTGACGCTGGTTGGTTAGTTATTTTTTTATAGTTTCAGGGCACCCGCCATTTATTACCTAATAAAGGTTTAACCCCCTGATCACCCGGCAGGTGTCATTTGTGACTAATAACTGTTAGGGCAGTTAGGGTTAGCCCCCTTTAGTTCTAAGGTACCCCCCTAACCCCCCCAATAAAGGTTTAACCCCGTGATCACCCCCCGTCGCCAGTGTCACTAAGGCTGGGTTCACATTGCAGCGGTTTATGAGAACGGATGTGATTCGCACCGCACTGCAGTGCAAATCACATCCGATCTCTGTGCGATTCGAGTTCAGCTATACAGATAGTATGGCTGAATTCGTGTCGCACCCGCCGCAAACTCGCACGGGACCCTTTTTTTGGTCCGCAGCAGAATCGGATCGCATGGGTGTTCACACCATGCGATCCAAGTTTGCAGATCGCACTGCGATATGCGAACTGATCTGGGGGTGTCATTAACATTTCACTGACACTCCCAGCAGTTCGCATAGGGCAGTGTGAACTGCCGCCGGGAGGCATGCGATGCGGGAACCCGCCGCGCATTCGTGGCGTTCCCGCATCGCTCCAGTGTGAACCCAGCCTAATAAGCGATCGTTTTTCTGATCGCTGTATTAGTGTCACAGGTGACGCTAGTTAGGCAGGTAGGTATTTAGGTTCGCCGCAGCTTTTTATAGCGCCAGGGACCCCCATATACTACCGCATAAAGCCCCCTGATTGCCCCCTAGTTAACCCTTTCACCAGTGATCACCATATAACTGTTACAGGTGACGCTGGTTGGTTAGTTATTTTTTTATAGTTTCAGGGCACCCGCCATTTATTACCTAGTCTCACTAGTGTACCCCTAAATTTAGGGGTGTCTACTTTCTAAAATGGGGTCATTTGGGGGGGGGGGTTTGTGCCATCTTGGCATTTTATGGCCTTCAAAACTGTAACGCCCTTAGAAAGCCTGAAGGCGGTGCTTGGTTTTTGGGGCCCCGTACGCGGCTAGGCTCCCAAAAAGTCCCACATATGTGGTATCCCCGTACTCAGGAGAAGCAGCAGAATTTATTTTGGGGTGTCATTTCACATATGCCCATGGCATGCGTGAGCAATATATCATTTAGTGACAACTTTGTGAAAAAAAAAAAAAGTTTGTAATTTTCCCGCAACTTGTGGCAAAATATAAAATATTCCATGGACTCAACATGCCTCTCAGCAAATAGCTTGGGGTGTCTACTTTCTAAAATGGGGTCATTTGTGGGGGTTTTGTGCCATCTTGGCATTTTATGGCCTTCAAAACTGTAATAGGTAGTGAGAAGTGAACTCAAAAAATTACGCCCTTAGAAAGCCTGAAGGCGGTGCTTGGTTTTCGGGGCCCCGTACGCGGCTAGGCTCCCAAAAAGTCCCACATATGTGGTATCCCCGTACTCAGGAGAAGCAGCAGAATTTATTTTGGGGTGTCATTTCACATATGCCCATGGCATGCATGAGCAATATATCATTTAGTGACAACTTTGTGAAAAAAAAAAAAAAAAAAAAAAAGTTTGTAATTTTCCCGCAACTTGTGGCAAAATATAAAATATTCCATGGACTCAACATGCCTCTCAGCAAATAGCTTGGGGTGTCTACTTTCTAAAATGGGGTCATTTGTGGGGGTTTTGTGCCATCTTGGCATTTTATGGCCTTCAAAACTGTAATAGGTAGTGAGGCGTGAAATCAAAAATTGACGCCCTTAGAAAGCCTGAAGGCGGTGCTTGGTTTTCGGGGCCCTGTACGCGGCTAGGCTCCCAAAAAGTCCCACATATGTGGTATCCCCGTACTCAGGAGAAGCAGCAGAATTTATTTTGGGGTGTCATTTCACATACGCCCATAGCATGTGTGAGCAATATATCATTTAGTGACAACTTTGTGTAAAAAAAAAAAAAAAATTTTTTTTTTGTCATTATTCAATCGCTTGAGGCAAAAAAATAAAATATTCAATGGGCTCAACATGCCTCTTATCAATTTCCTTAGGGGGTCTACTTTCCAAAATGGGGTCATTTGGGGGGGTTTTGTACTGCCCTGTCATTTTAGCACCTCAAGAAATGAGATAGGCAGTCGTAAACTAAAAGCTGCGTAAATTCCAGAAAACGTACCTTAGTTTGTAGATGTGACAACTTTTGCGCAAACCAATAAATATACAATTATTGACTTTTTTTTTACCAAAGACATGTGGCTGAATACATTTTGTCCTAAATGTATGACTAAAATTGAGTTTATTGGATTTTTCTAATAACAAAAAGTAGAAAATATCATTTTTTTTCAAAATTTGCGGTCTTTTTACGTTTATATCGCAAAAAATAAAAATCGCAGAGGCAATCAAATACCATCAAAAGAAAGCTCTATTTGTGGGAAGAAAAGGACGCAAATTTTGTTTGGGTACAACATTGCATGACCGCGCAATTACCAGTTAAAGCAGCGCAGTGCCAAAGTGTAAAAAGACCTCTGGTCATTTACCAGCAAAATGGTCCGGTCTGAAAGTGGTTAAACTGACTGTCCCTGCTACACACAGTGTCCTGTCCCTCCCTGCACTCACAAAAGACAGGCGACTGCAATCACAAGCACAGCAGTGCACTGAACCCTATATACTGCACTACACATGTACCATACCAGTCCTTAAAAGGACCTTTGTGGACCTAATAGTAATAGCTACTGATTAAACTAACTGTCCCTGCTAAACACAGCGTCCTGTCCCTCCCTGCACTCACTAAAAACAGGCTGCTGCAATCACAAGCATAGCAGTGCACTTAACCCTATATGCTGTACTACACCTATACCATACCAATCCTTAAAAGGACTTTTGTGGACCTAATAGCTAGAGATTTGTGTCACTGCAGTCTCTCCCTGCTCCACACAGCAACCTCTCCCTATAGTGACATACAAAAGAATGTAAAATGGCCGCTGGATCGGGTCTATTTATAAGTTAGGGGGAGTTTCCAATTGTCCATGTGCTGAAATGTCTCAATTGGCTGTCCTGTACCTCATGATGGATGTGTCATCATGGGTCAAAGTTCTTTCACACTGTAAACACATAAGTCCACCGGGCGAACAGCGACAATAGTCCGCCGATCGGACGAATCGCGAACAGGCAAAATTCGCAGCGAACCGACCGCCGGGCAAACCGTTCGGCCCATTCCTAATTGTAAGCCCTGATTGGCTTAAGCAGTGAAAGCTTCAGCCAATCAGGGCACAGACCACTGTCATGATTGGACACTGTCATCATGACTTTATCCAATCATGGCTCATTCCCATCCCACAGTATAAAAATATTCTTTCAATGGCAGCCATTTTCAGCATGATTTCGGCGTGGAGAGAGATAGAACAGGACTCTGTTCAGTGGTATTAGTTAGTGTGCTATACTGTGCTTTTTTGCTTCAATTGTCAGTTTAGAATATTAGGTTAGTGTCAGTCGAGGGATAGTGTGAGTGTAGTGAGGAGGACCATCATTCAGCTTTGCATAGTGTGCAGCTAGTGTAGGGACAGCTCAGATAGTTTCACTGTAGCGAAGTGTGAGACTGAGTCAGTAATCTTTACATTAGTGTATAGCTAGAGTAGGGACAGTTTAGGTAGTGTCAGTGTTGTGACAGTTGAACATTGTCTATTTGATTGCATTACTACCAGTTTACTGTGTGTTACTGCCAGTTTAACAGCATATAGTTCTGTGTGTGTTACTGTCAGTTTAACGGCATGTAGTTTTGTGTGCGTTATTGCTTGTTTAACGCCATATACATTTCTGTGTGTTACTGCCAGTTTAACGCCATATAGTTTTGTTTACGTTACTGCTAGTTTAACGCCATATCATTTTGTGTGCGTTACTGCCAGTTTAACGACACATAGTTCTGTGTGTGTTACTGCTAGTTTAACGCCATTTACTTTGGGGGGGTTACTGCAAGTTTTAAACCTTATAGTTCTGTGCGTCCCTGTACCTTTAGCACATTATATTGCAGTATATTATAGTGTATTCGTGGAATGTGTTTGTGTCTTGTGAGTACACAAATTAAAGTGAACCAAAAATCACTTTACATTGATTAAAGTGCATCCACATACAGATTTCAACTTCTTCTTTACATTTGCTAATAAGCATCGCCCCCTTCCTCCCAATAAAGTCTGGGAGGACAGCAAGGTGAGGCAAACGTTCCCATGGCTATGTAAGGGGGGCAGCAACAAATGTGTCTACGGGCAAATGTGGCAAATGTGGTAATTTGGACAGGGTATAATCCCCAATTCTCATTAAATTAGTAGGTACGATGCCTGGCGGGTGTGGAGATGCGACTCGCTGTACATCTTGCGGCATGTATGCATTTCTTGATCATCTGATTGAGGGCAAATACTCCTGTGCAAAATGTAAGCACATTGTCTCCCTGAAAGCCCAGGTTCTGAATCTAGGGGAGCAACTGCCCATACTAAGAAGACCCTCCATACTAAAGGAGAGCCGGGAATGTACCCGACAGGTGCCGGAAGGGGCCAGCAGAGAGGCGGGTGGGGACAAAGAGGTGCAGGCACCAGAAAAGAGTAGATGGGTGACAGTGCACTGATGGTCTAGCCATTCATTATGGCGGATTCCACGGGCATTCAAATTTCCCACAAACGCCCCATAATGTTCAGTATTCGACGAACAGACAAACATTGGGCTCATCCCTAGTTGTAACTCTTATGAAAACTCAATAAAATTTATTGAACCAGAAATATTCCAGGAAAAATACAGCATTATGGCCACTAAATGGAACTTATGAAACAATCATATTATGGGGATGAGTGATGTGGTTTAAACATTTCTTAAGTGTAGTGTTGATAAAATGGGTAAAAGTGTTTCTTATGCAGCATTGTCATTGTCACACATGACATTGTTGGGTAAAGATGGCATGGGGTTAGCCACCTCTTGGTCTAAGCCTGGAGATCTGCCAGAAGTTTGGCCCAGTGTAGCTCCTGTCCCCAAAACAGCATTGCTGCATTTAGCTTGGGATGTTCTGTAGGCTCTGGGATGCTTGGGGGGACTAATTATTCTGAGTAGCTAGATGATGGTGCTAGTGAGGAGAAGGCTATGCAAGTGACTGTACAGGACACAATTTGCAACCACCTGCTCCAGAGGTGTTCCCCATCCTGCATCCTTCCCAGCCATCAGTATATTGACCCAGTGTACCATAAAGCATATGTATGTAGCACCCTGGGGTTTAGGCAGGGAGCTCCTCCCAAATGTACTTGTCAGGAGTAGTTATCCCAGTCAATTGATAGAGATCTATTGATTTCTCCCTACGTTTGGCCTTATTGCACTTTTCTCTTCCACCACTAGGTGGCCAGGTACTTGGTGGTACTAGATATGAGAAGGGCAACCCAAGGTCAGGTTATGGATATATGGGGTATCTCGGCCAATGGGCAGGGGTTTTCTTGGATCCCTTGGCCTGCTGGGAGAGCCTATACATTCGGGTGAGCTCAGGTGATCTATGTTCTGTGCCACCTGGATGGCTGTCTGGGAGGACATGTGTCGTATGCCCCGGGCTACTAGGCCGAAGATTGGCCTATCCCAGCGGCATACAGCTTCTAGGTTGTGTGAGGGCCTATCCAGGAGTAAGAGAGCAGTGTAGGGTTGGTATTGCAGCTAGCAGTCCAACCAGAAGTGACGGTTCTGTCAGCTGGAGAACCTGTCAGTGGTCGGAGGTATAGGGTAGCTGTCACCACAAAGGGTACAATCACCTTTACTAGGAACCACAGTGAGTAACTGAAGCAAGTACTGGAACCATATTCCCACCTGAAAGGGTACGGTGGAGAATCGGGAAACTTCAAGCGGTGATCAAGTCAGGGACCCAACACGTGGAGGAGATGCTTGCAGAGTAGCCTTGTGAGTCATGTCAGGGACCTCACCAATTAGCAAGGGTGAAGCTTGAGAAGTATCTGGGGTGCTAGAGACCCAGCAGAGAAGTGGGGGTGACGCTTAAGGGGATACCACCGCAAACCTTGGAGGAGCTCAAGGAATTCAGAATCAGTGAATGAGTGGGTTTAGTGAGAGACCGGGAGTTCAGTGTTGAAGACCTACAAGAGGCAGTTGTAGTGAAGATGAAAGGACTGTTACATTTGAGTTAGGAACTGTTAAAGATTGTTACCATAGGAGACAGCATTCCTGCAAGTGCAGATGTAGTTTCTTGCTGGGGCCTTTCCCTTCACTACTGTTCTCTTATTGAAGTCTCGGAGTCTGCCAATTGAGTTTGCAACTATCATTTTTTTTTCACAATCAAAGTTTATTGAAAGTTAACATAACATACAGTTGACTTTTAAGATTTGTCAAGTAGAATACAAAGAAAAAAAATAATGTAATTTTACACTTTAACATTGCTCAATTTACAATTGGTGGTATAGTAATAGTGCATTGGTTGAAGGAAATTTGACTTGTTGGGAAAAAAAGGGTAAGTTAGGGGTAGAGGATAGGGCAATAGAAATATAGAGGAAGAATAAAAGAAAATAAACTAGGGTTACAGGATGATTGGTCATAGTAGATTAACTTAAATCGTAAAGCAGTGTCAGGTATATATAGTATTTGAATGGACAGATAGTATATGCTTATATTTTAGGACTGTGGTGTTGTTACTCAGGACTGGGAGTACCGGGGGTGTTGTTTTTATACATTTGCTGTTATGAACTCATCTGAGTGTGTGAAAAGCCACCAAGGTTGCACATCTTATTGAAATTGATGCTGTTTTCTTTTTCCATTGCTAGTATTTCTTCCATTCTGTATATATAATGTACTTTGTCCAGCCAATCCTTGACTTTCAGAGTGTGGTGAATTTCCAGTGTAGGGGGATAAGGGTCTTTGCTGCAATTTAATAGGTGCCTGGTGAGGGTTTTCTTGTATTTACTTAGTGTGTCGGAAGTAACATGAATTAAGCAGGCTGCAGCATTTAGATTTAGTGTGGTTTCAGTGATGTGTTTGATCCAATTTATTATTTTTTGCCAGTAGTCAAGGATTGGGGGACAATTCCACCAGATGTGTAGGAATGAACCTATGTCTGTGCCATATCTCCACCATGGGCAGCACAGTGGTATAGTGGTGAGCACTTTCACCTAGCAGCAATAGGGTTGCTGGTTCAAATCCCGACCACGACACCATCTGCCTGGAGTTTGCATGTTCTCCCTGTGCCTGCGTGGGTTTCCTCCGGGTACTCCGGTTTCCTCCCACACTCCAAAGACATGCTGGTAGGTTAATTAGACCCTGTCCAAAAAAATTGGCCATAATATGTGTATGTCAATGTTGTAAGTGTGTCGGGACTCTACAGGTTAAAGGACCGCATAAATAGCCACAGATGGACACCGGTGGCAAGAAAAGCACCCTGAGGCGATTCAGTTTGTATAGGTAGTGCTATACAAGTCATTCATTCATGTATCCAGGGTTGTTGGGAACCATTTCCTGGTCTTTTGTGGTGTCACATATCCCTAGCTTAATATTTTTTATGATATTTCTTGGGATTTAGTGAACATTTGTGGGCTAAAATAAATGCCTTTTTCCCATTGAGCATCAATGATTTTGATTCCCAGGTCTAATTCCCATTTTCCTCTATGCTTGTTACTGGTTTTGTGTTTTGACTGGTTCAACCAGGTGTATGCAAGGGAGGTTGTTTTAGCACCCAGGATCTTTTGTAGCATAAAGATTCTAAGGGTGCCATGGATAAGCAGTATGAAGCCTTCTGTTTACTATTCAGCAGGAAATCTTTCAATTGCATGTAGAATCAGAAGCCAGGAAATTTTTCACCATACTCTTCTTAAAGTGAATCTAGTGTTCCGATCCTGTTTCCAAGGAAACAGCGGGTTACTAGGAAGTTGGAGCTATAGTTAGGACTCTGAAGTTTTCTGTGATATAGGCCAGGGATTAAGTCAGGATTGTTGGCGTTTGGTGTTAGTGGGCCTGTCATTGAGGCCAATTTGTGCGGAAGGACTATCTTATGCAATATGTCTATCATGTTTGTAATCAAAGGATGTTTTATGTTTCTGGTTGATTTAGAGTGGATTGTCCAAGGGTAATAGAGTAGCTGTTGTTTATTGTGTGTACTAATTGTACCCAGTCTTTGTTATTACTGTGGCAGTGCCAGTCAATGAGTCTGGTAATGTGGGTGGCTTGATAATATTTTCTGAAATCTGGGAGGCCAATGCTTCCTTTATTTTTGGGGAGGGTAAGCCCGCGGAAGTTTATTCTGAGATTTATATCTGGCCATAAAAATCATCTTTGTAGTCCTATAAGTTTAATGAAAAATGAGTTAGGTATTTATATAGGTAATGCATTAAAGAAATACAGTAGCCTTGTGAGAATTGTAATTTTCAGTATTTATGCTCTACTGAACCATGAGAATAGTTTTGGGGTCCATTTTCTGAGGTCTTTTGTTATTGAGATTAATAAAGGTTTAAAATTGGTTTCATGGATGGATTCAATGTTTGGTGTAAAGTTAATCCCTAGATATTTGAGAGAGTTTTGTTCCCACTTATAGGTGCACTTTCTTTTTTGTCAAGTGTAATTGATCGGGGTAGGGTTAAGTTAAGTGCTTCAGATTTGGTTTGGTTGATTTTAAAGTTTTAGATATATCCAAATGTTTTAAAAATGTCATTGAGGTTAGGGATCGACATGTGGGGTTGTATGAGGAAAAGCAAGAGATCATCTGCATAAGCAACTATTTTGTATTATCTTTTATTAATTTGGAAACTGTAGATGTCAGTGGTCAATTGATAGATCTGATAAATGGTTCTAGTGTTAGGATAAACAGAGGAGGTGACAAGGGGCATCCCTGATGGGTACCATTCTATATGTTGATTGGGTTTGATGGAATATTATTTATTTTGATTTTGGCTTGGGGATTTTGATAAAGGGCCCTTATCCAATTTAACATGTTGTTTCCTAGGCCAACATAAGAGCATGTAGTCAACATATAGTCCCGCGAGACTCTATCAAAGGCCTTTTCGGTATCTGTGGACAGAAAAAGGCCCTTGATCTCGGAGTCCTTGGCGTAGAGGATTGGGTTTAATGATTTTATTATGTTGTCTCTGGCTTCTTTCCCTGGCATAAAACCCACTTGTTCTGGGCCAATGATTTTTAAAAGGAGGGGTTTTATTCTGTTTGCAAGAATTTTAGCTAAGAGTTTCATATCCACATTGAGGAGAGAAATAGGTCTGAAGTTAGTGCATTCTGTGTGGTCTTTGTCTGGTTTGGGGACTACTGCTATGTATGCCATTAGGAAGGAGTTGGATTTTTTTTTGCTTTGTGCTAAGTAGGCATGAACCGAAACACCCCCTGGTTCGGTTCGCATCAGAACTTTTGAACGGACCGCAAATTCGTACGAACTTTAGAACCCCATTGAAGTCTATGGGACTCGAACGTTCAAAATAAAAAGTGCGAATTTTAATGGCTAATATGCAAGATACTGTCCTAAAAAGGGTTTGGGGACATGGCTCCTGCCCCAGGGGACATGGGTCAATGCCTAAATTTTTTTAAAACTGTCCGTTTTGGCGGGAGCACTGATTTTAATGATGATTAAAGTTAAAAAAAAGTGAAATATTCCTTTATGGGGTGTCTATAGTATGCCTGGGAAGTGCCACGTGTTTCCCGTGTTTAGAACAGTCCCTGCACAAAATGACTTTAACGGAAAGAAAAGTCATTTAAAACTGCTTGCGTTTTTAATGTAATATCTAGTTCCGACAATATGGATGAAAATAATTGAGAGAAATGGCATGGGTAGCCCCCCCCCCCCCCACCCATTACCAGCCCCTTTGGGTCTTGTACAGATATTAAGGGGAACCCCGTACCCATATTAAAAAAAGGAAAGACATGGGGCCCCCAGGCCCTATATACTCAGAACAGCAGTATACAGGCGGTGCAAACAAGACAGGGACTATGTAGGTTTGTTGTGTTAAGTAGAATCTGTTTGTAATTTTGAACTGGTACATTTTTAAAGTTTAGCTCCAGTCAAAAAATCTATTTTTAAGCTTTTTGAAAAACATAGGGAAGGGTTCTCACCCCTGTATAATTTGTTTTGCCGTCCGTCTTTTTTCATCTCACTTCCTGATGTCTCCTTCCGTTTGCAAGTAGGAGACGTTTGTAAGTTGAATGTTTGGAAGTAGGGGCCTGCCCTATATGCTCTGTAGAAATGGCGGAACAAGGTGTTGGTGTTGCCACAACATTGTAAGCCCTCAAAGTGACTCTTGGTGGGCGCTGGAGCGCCCTGCTTTGAACGATTATATCAAGAATTGTAATTGCATGCCATTGTTGAACAGTGGTAGAAAAATTGGGCCTTTGGTGGTTGTGGTGCTGCTGCTGGTGCCACAACACTATAAGTCCTCACAGTTACTCTCGGTGGGCACAGGAATGGGCCCTGCTGTGAAATATTATATCAAGAACTGTAATTGCATGCCCCTGTTAAACAGGGGCAGAAAAATTTGGCCTTAGGCACTGCTGCTGGTGCCACCACACTGCAACCTCTCCCATATACTCTAGTTGTAGTGCAGGAATGAGCCCTGCTGCAAAGCATTGCATCAAATATTGTAATTAAACATCCCTGTTAAACAGGGGCTGAAAAATTGGGCCTTAGGCACTGGTGCTGGTGCCACGACACTGCAACTTCTCCCATATACTCTAGTTGTAGTGCAGGAATGAGCCCTGCTGCAAAGCATTGCATCAAAAATTGTAATTAACCGCCCCTGTTAAACAGGGGCTGAAAAATTGGGCCTTAGGCACTGGTGCTGGTGCCACGACACTGCAACCTCTCCCATATACTCTAGTTGTGGTGCAGGAATGAGCCCTGCTGCAAAGCATTGCATCAAAAATTGTAATTAAATGCCCCTGTTAAACAGGGGCTGAAAAATTGGGCCTTAGGCACTGGTGCTGGTGCCACGACACTGCAACTTCTCCCATATACTCTAGTTGTAGTGCAGGAATGAGCCCTGCTGCAAAGCATTGCATCAAAAATTGTAATTAAATGCCCCTGTTAAACAGGGGCTGAAAAATTGGGCTGGTGGCACTGGTGCTATGACACTGCGACCTCTCCCATATACTCTAGTTGTAGTACAGGAATGAGCCCTGCTGCAACACATTGCATCAAAAATTGTAATTAAATGCCCCTGTTAAACAGGGGCTGAAAAATTGGGCTGGTGGCACTGGTGCTGGTGCCACGACACTGCAACCTCTCCCATATACTCTAGTTGTGGTGCAGGAATGAGCCCTGCTGCAAAGCATTGCATCAAAAATTGTAATTAAACACCCCTGTTAAACAGGGGCTGAAAAATTGGGCTGCTGGCACTGGTGCTGGTGCCGCGACACTGCAACCTCTCCCATATACTCTAGTTGTGGTGCAGGAATGAGCCCTGCTGCAAAGCATTGCATCAAAAATTGTAATTAAACTCCCCTGTTAAACAGGGGCAGAAAAATTGGGCTGGTGGCATCACCCAGAACCAAAAATGTTCTTCCGACATATCAGCGAAGGAGAAAGAGGATAGACAATCAACATAACAGGACAGTCACTCAGCATCAGCATAGGCAGTCTTGAAGGGATGTGATATTTCAAAATAAAATTATTCAGTTACATCAGCTTCAGGTGCTTGGTAGCTGTGGGTGATCCAAGACTGATTCATCTTTATGAAGGTCAGTCGATCAACCGAGTCGGTGGACAGGCGCACCCTATGATTGGTAACAAAGCCACCAGCAGCACTGAAGGTGCGTTCCGAAAGAACGCTGGATGCAGGACAGGCCAGTAGCTCAATTGCATACTGTGCAAGCTCTGGTCAGTGATCCATCCTCAAGACCCAGTAAGCCAGAGGATTTTCGGTGGGAAAGGTGTCCAAGTCTGACCTTGCCCCTAGGTATTCCTGCACCATGTAAATTAGACGCTGGCAATGGTTGCTGGAACCGATCATACCTTGGGGCTGCGGACTAAAAAATTGTCTGAACGCATCGGTCAGACGGCCACCTTCTCCACCGCTCCTTCTGACCGATGCCTCAGCAACACGTTGTCCAGGACCAGGAGTTTGTAACCTCCCAGTCTCTGGGAACGCGTTGCACAGATCTTTCTGCAAGGCCTCCCGGAGATGTCTCATCCTCTGCTCCCTCTGCAATGGCAAGATAAGGTCAGCAACCTTACCCTTGTACCGTGGATCAAGGAGAGTGGCTAGCCAGTAATGGTCCCTCTCCTTGATCCGAAGAATACAAGGATCCTTCCGCAGGCTTTGCAGGATCAGGGAGGCCATGCAGCGTAGGATAGCTGAGGCATTCAGTCCTCTGGGTCACTAAGGGCAACACGATCCGCAGCTACCCCCTCCCAACCACGTACAAGGACACGGGTTTCTTAGGACTGCAAATCATCCCTACAAGACTGCTGCTGCTGCTGCTGATGCCCAGTGCCAGCCTCCACAGCCTGACACAATCCTCCTCCTTGTCCTCTTCCTGTGTGATGGGTGGAACAGCAGGAACACTGTCTGGATAAAGGGGGCCTTGAGAGGCAAGGAAGTCCTCCTCTTCCTGCCTCTGTTCTGCCTCAAGTGCCCTGTCCATTATTCCACGCAGCGTATGCTCCAACAGGTGGACAAGAGGTACAGTGTCACTGATGCATGCACTGTCACTGCTCACCATCCTTGTGGCCTGCTCAAACGGTGACAGGACAGTGCATGCATCCCTGATCATGCCCCACTGGCGTGGTGAGAAAAAACCGAGCTCCCCTGACCCTGTACTGGTGCCGTAGTCACACAGGTACTCATTGATGGCCCTCTGCTGCATGTGCAGATGCTGCAGCATGGCCAATGTTGAGTTCCACCTGGTGGGCATGTCACATATAAGGTGGTTCTTGGGCAGGTTCAACTCCTTTTGGAGCTCAGCCAGCCGAGCACAGGCATTAAATGATTGGTGGAAATGCACACAGACTTTCCTGGCCTGCTTCAGGACATCCTGTAAGCCGGGGTACCTGCCCAAGAACCGCTGCACCACCAGGTTAAGGACGTGAGCTACACAGGGCACATGGGTCAGTTGTCCTGCATCCTTCCCAGCTGCCAGAAGAGTGACCAAATGGGCCGTGAAAGACAGGTAATATCCCTGCCCATGCCTGCTGGACCATGAGTCAGCGGTTATATGCACCTTACCGCTGTCCAGCGAGGCAAGGACATTGCCTTCCACATGCCGGTAGAGAGCCGGATTCGCCTTCCGTGAGCAAAAGTGGCGTTTGAGGACCTGCCACTGAGGAACCGCACATTGTACAAACTCACGGAAGGGGGCCGAGTCTACCAACTGAAAAGGCAGCAGTTGAAGTGCTAGCAAATTAGCCAAGCTAGCATTCAACCGCTGGGCATGTGGATGGCTGGGAGTGAACTTCTTTCAACGGTCCAGCAGCTGGGGCAGGGAAAATTGCCTGCTATAATCAGATGTGGGTGTACTGCTAGCAGAGTGCCCGGAAGCACTTGGCTGTGACACACCTAATTCTACACCTTCATTCCTCTCAGAGCAGGTTTCAGAGAGGACTGAAGGTCTAGTGGGGTTGGAGATCCCAGCTGATGAGGAGCAAGGAGAGGTCCGCTTTGTTCTTTGGTGTGGATCTTTGAGGTACAACTGACTGCAAGCTCTATTACAGAAGAGCAATATAGCTAGCTATATAGGTGGATATAATAGTGTATACTGCGGTCAGGGCACGCAGACAACACGCACAATCTCCTACAACTGACTGCAAGCTCTATTACAGAAGAGCAATATAGCTAGATATATATGAGGATATAATGGTGTATAGTGCACTCAGGGCACACAGACAACACCCACAAACTCCTGCAGATTGCTAAAAGCTCAATTACAGAAGAGCAAGAACGCTAAATCGGACGATAACGAACGGTGTATACTGTGTTGAAGGTAAACAGAGAACACCCACTAACTCCTACAGATGCCAACATACTACACAAGGCTGCCGCGCAGGCGGCCTTATATAGTGTGGGGCGTGTACTACACAGCCTGAGCTATGATTGGCCACAGGCATCCTGCCTGTGGCCAATCATGGCTGTCCTCGCTGCTGGCGCTGTGATTGGCCAAGCATGGGGGGTCACAGTGCATGCTTGGCCAATCATGAGCCAGCAATGCACTGCGATGGCGCAGTGCATTGTGGGCCGTGAGCGCCACACGAATTTGGCGCGAACGGTCCATAACGTTCGGTATTCACCAAATGTGCGAACAGCCAATGTTGGTGTCGAACGTATGTTTGAGTCGAACATCAAGCTCATCCCTAGTGCTAAGTAGTTAAAGGCTGATATGAGGTGTTTAGAAAGTAGTTGTGTTTAAATTTTGTAATATTGGGATGTGAATCCATCTGGGCCTGGACTTTTCCCGGGTTTTAAAACCTTAATTACTGCTTGTCTTTCTGCAATGGGTTCTTCTATTTTTCAGGAATTCTTGAATTGTTTCTTCTTTCGTATGCATTATGTGTGGGGGTTTGTGTTGGGTTGTAGGTCGTATAAGAAGGTCCCTTCTTTATTATGTATGGTGTGGATATGACCCTCAAATGTAAAAGAGGGTAGATAGATTGGGGTTCTGCAGAGGGGAGGAGGTTGGTTCTTTGAGAACCGTTTGTGAGTTTTAGCTCAGAAAAAACACCCAAGGGGTTCCGAGCTAGCTAGCGTTTTTGCCACTCAACTCCAGATGCAACTCTGGGGGGGTAGGTGAAAGGTGCATTAGTGGATAGGAGAAATACTGTAATATGTGACAGTTATTTTGTCTGGACTCTTGAAATTCCGGGAGTACCTGGAAGTTTGCATATCTTGATATAAATGTTTGTATTCTTTGACGTTAATAGTTTAAGATTTTATCATTAATAGCATGAATAAGATGGACAACAAATACATTTAGAAATATATAACTTTTTTCTGAGAAAAGTACAACTGTATGGTCAATAATAAGAAAAAAACTATAATCCTTTTTTAAGCTAATTATACTCTAAGGCAGGGATCTTCAAACTATGGTCCTCCAGTTGTTGCGTAACTTTACGTCCCATGAGGCATTGTAAAACTCTGACATTTACAGACATGACTAGGCATGATGAGAATTGTAGTTCCTGAACAACGGGAGGGCCATAGTTTGAAGACCCCTGCTCTAAGGGAACCAGCAACCAGCTTTTGTCTCCATTGGGACTCACCACCCCTCAGTCCTGTTAATAGTATACTGGGTGCAGGTTTCCTGTAAGTGAGTGTAACTCTTGTAGTGGAGTAATATCTTAAATAACATAACTCTAGAAATCTTAATAATATAACTAATGTTATAGGGTGCTAGGCTGGGTGATAAAAATATACCAAGCTTGTTATCCCAGATGGATGATTGTCATTGGACTCTGTTGTTGTAGTGGGTATTAAAAGGTGTTAAACCCTATTTGGTTTTTGTGGTCCAATAACCTTCTCCTGGGTCTATTTTTGCGGCATAGTTTTTGGAGTGTTGAGGCTTTTATCAGTTGGCTTACCCACTGATGAGTGAACTCAGACAGGAGGTTCCTGAGGTGGAGTTCTTTGGTAGGGTTGGTCTGGTGTGTGGAGTTCGTCCATCTTGATTGGAAAAGGTAATCTAGGATACAGCTGCATCACTCATTAATATTTGTTTTTAACTGTGTAAATAAAGTCAACAGGTGAACAAAAGTCTTAAAGTGGGTGATAAGTGTAGCGTTGCTATGTTTAAGGTGCCATCTAATGTTATGACATTCTTAGATCAAGAAATCTCTAGAGTTCATAAAGCAGAATTTTTAACAAAAACAAAACACAGTTTAAAGTGCGTTGTAAGAGGTACCATGGAATGAAAGTTTGAAGGGTGGAAGCCTTCTTTAGGAACCAAATTAAACTCTAATACCAATTTATTATTAAGCAATGCTTCAGTACGGTAGAAGTATAATATTTGGAGACCAGTGCACATCAAGTTCTGTACAAGTTTAAACAGATACATCTTAATAATGTAACTTTTACCAAAAGTTTTGAATAAAAAGCCTTTTGTTTATATACAACATCTTTAAACTGTCCTTGATCTCTCTATTCCTCAAGCTGTATATGAAAGGGTTTACAAAGGGAGTAAACACTGTATATAACAAGGACATGATCTTACTGATCGTTTGTGATTGTCCTTTCTTTGGAATCAGATATACAGCAATTAGGGTTCCATAAAATATAAACACAACAGAGAGATGGGAGCTACAAGTGGGAAAGGATTTCAGTCTTCCCGAAAAGGAAGAGGACATTTTTAATATTGTTAAAACAATATAAATATATGAAACCACTATCACTAGAAAGGGTAATATTAGCACAGAGACACACAACAAGGTGGCTTCTAATTTAACTCTGGATGTATCCGAACAAGAAAGTTCCAGAAGAGGATTGAAATCACAAAATAAATAGTCAATAACATTCGATCCACAGAATTCTAGTTGACTTATTTCAAGTGTTGGTATTAATCCCATATAACAACTTAAAATCCAGGATGCAAGAACTAGTTTAATGCAAAGTGTTTGTTTCATAATGGAGGTATAATGCAGAGGAGAGCAGATGGCAAGATAGCGGTCATAGGACATCACTGTCAGAAGATAACATTCAAATGCTTCTATTGTGGCAAAGACATAATATTGAGTGATGCAACCAGAAAAGGACATGGAGGTCAGCTCATGCAGAACAATATTTAAAATGTTAGGAGCAATATCTGTGGTCAGTATGATGTCAGATACAGAGAGTTGGGAGAGGAAGAAGTACATGGGAGAATGAAGGGTCTTGCTGTAATATACCAACATGATGATCAAAAAGTTTCCACATATTGTCACAATGTATATAATAAGGACCAAGGTGAAGAGCAGCAGATTATATACAGCATTGTTATTGAATCCCAAAAATAAGAATGCGGTGACATTACCTTTATGTGTGGTCTGTGTGGAAGCAGAAAATATTTAAATAACTTTTTTTTTATGTATTAACCATAGCAGAACAAATATATGTTGACTTTGCAAAATAATTGATAGCAAATAAGGTGAACCTGGAAAAAAATTAAATAATAAAATAAAAATGTCTTTCTAACACTAATATTTGGTTGATTGAAGTAACCTTGGCTTCATCCTTTTTAATAAGCTCAGTAAATGTTTGGTTTGCTAACTGGACAGTCTCTATTTTGTAGTAATTTTTCATACACGAAAGTGAGTACACCCCTCACATTTTTTTGTAAATATGTTATTATATCTTTTCATGTGACAACACTGAAGAAATGACACTTTGCTACAATGTAAAGTAGTGAGTGTACAGCTTGTATAACAGTGTAAATTTGCTGTCCCCTCAAAATAACTAAACACACAGCCATTAATGTCTAAACCTCTGGCAACAAAAGTGAGTACACCCCTAAGTGATAATGTCCAAATTGGGCCCAGATAGCCATTTTCCCTCCCCCGGTGTCATGTGACTCATTAGTGTTACAAGGTCTCAGCTGTGAATGGGGAGCAGGTGTGTTAAATTTGGTGTTATTGCTCTCACTCTCTCATACTGGTCACTGGAAGTTCAACATGGCACCTCATGGCAAAGAACTCTTTGAGGATCTGAAAAAAAATTATTGTTGCTCTACATAAAGATGGCCTAGGCGATAAGAAGAGTGCCAAGACCCTGAAAATGAGCTGCAGCATGGTGGCCAAGACCATACAGCCATTTAACAGGACAGGGTCTACTCAGAACAGGCCTCGCCATGGTCGACTAAAGATGTTTAGTGCACATGCTCAGCGCCATATCCAGAGGTTGTCTTTGGGAAATAGATGTATGAGTCCTGCCAGAATTGCTGCAGAGGTTGAAGGGGTGGGGGGGTCAACCTATCGATGCTCAGACCATACGCCACACACTGCATCAAATTGATCTACATGGCTGTCATCCCAGAAGGAAGCCTCTTCTAAAAATGATGCACAAGAAAGTCTGAAAACAGTTTGCTGAAGACAAGCAGACTAAGAACATGGATTACTGGAACCATGTCCTGTGGGAGAGATCAAGATAAACCTATTTGGTTCAGATGGTATTAAGCGTGTGTGGCAGCAACCAACTGAGGAGTACAAAGACAAGTGTGTCTTGTCTACAATCAAGCATATTTGTGGGAGTGTCATGGTCTGGGGCTGCATGAGTGCTGACGGCTACAGTTCATTAAGGAAACCATGAATGCCAACACGGGAACCATAATGACTGAAGCAGAGCATGAAGCATGACCCCTTCCCTTCAGAGACTGGGCCGCAGGGCAGTATTCCAACATGATAACAAACCCAAACATACTTCCAAGATGACCACTGCCTTCCTAAAGAAGCTAAGAGTAAATGTGATGGACTGGCCAAGCATGTCTCTAGACCTAAACAATATTGAGCATCTGTGGGGCATCCGCAAACGGAAGGTGGAGGAGCGCAAGGTCTCTAACATCCACCAGCTCCGTGATGTCATCAAGGAGGAGTGAAAGAGGACTCCAGTGGCAACCTGTGAAGCTCTGGTGAACTCCATGCCCATGAGGGTTAAGGCAGTGCTGGAAAATAATAGTGGCTACACAAAATATTGACACTTTGGGCCCAATTTGGACATTTTCACTTAGGGGTGTACTCACTTTTGTTGCTAGCAATTTAGACATTAATGACTGTGCTGAGTTATTTTGAGGGGACAGCAAATTTCTTTTTTTTAGATCTTCAGGTAGTTTTTTGCCATGAGGTGCCATGTTGAACTTCCAGTGACCAGTATGAGAGAGTGAGAGCGACAACACCAAATTGAACACACCTGCTCCCCTTTCACACCTGAGACCTTGTAACACTAACGAGTCACATGACAAGGAGGAGGGAAAATGGCTAATTGGGCCCAATTTGGACATTTTCTGTTATGGGTGTACTCACTTTTGTTGCCAGTGGTTTAGACATTAATGGCTGTGTGTTTAGTTATTTTGAGGGCACAGCAAATTGACACTGTTATACAAGCTGTACACTCACTACTTTACATTGTAGCAAAGTGTCGTTTCTTCAGTGTTGTCACATGAAAAGATATAATAAAATATTTACAAAAATGTGAGGGGTGTACTCACTTTTTGCAAGATACTGCATATATATATATATATATATATATATATATATATATATATATATATATATATATATATATATACAGTATATAGTATTTGGCTTTAGGTATACTTAATGTCATGACAGACAGTAATGGAAAACTACGCTACACAATGCAAAGAAAACGGATGGTTCAAGTTATAGAATTTCTCATTTGTCTTAATGATTACTATTTCAATCAATTAAAGCATTATAACTTGGTAAATTTAGTCTGAAATTAAAAAAATGTACTTACTCGATTTACTAATGATCTCTGATGAAAATCCATATTTTCTGATAATGTAACTTAATTTTAAGTAAACCAAAAAAAAAATGTAGATTCTTATTTTTTTGATAACATAAAATTAAAGTCTCAATATTAAAAATGTAGCAATGTTACATACATTTCTTCATGAGAGAGCTTTCTTTTTTTTATATTTAACATGTAATAAAAGCAGAATGTCATGAATGAAAAGAATAAAAAAATAAAATAAAAATAAAAACAAAGGGAGTGAAAATATTTCAAATATGTCAAAATAGTGTAAAAAATGAATATGTAGTTCTGGTTCAATTAATCTTCTTCATAGGAGTTTTGTTTTTTGTTTTTTTCTTTCCTTTTTACCAGTGTTTCTATTTAACAGGGAAAAAAATTAGACCTAGATAAAGTCATGAATTGAAAGAAAAAAATAGAAAAAGGAAGAAATAAAATAATAATAAGTATCGTATCTATCTATTGTAAGTGTAAAGCATATGATGTGTATCGGTGGATAAGCTCAGTTGACTGAACAGGAAACCTTTTTTTTCACACAAACATTTATATGTTTCTTTGTAGATTAAAGATTCCATAGAGAGTAATCAAGATCTCTTTGGATTTATGTTTGTGACTGTAAAATATAATAATAATAATAATAATAAATGTATTTTTTTCAAAATACAATGCTCTTGTAAATAATTTGCCTTTGAACTATTTAAAGTTAAATGGAAGCTAGAGGTAAGCTTTAAAACCTAACTCCAGCTTTCCTTTCACTTTAAATAGTTCATTTTGGCCAAGCTGGCCCAAACAACTTTTTCCTTTACTAATTGCTGTGGTCACCGTCAGCACATTTTTTCTTTTTTTTCAACACAGTGTGAAGGGATATGAACCATCAGATTGCAACACTGCTGAGGTGAATGGAAAAGTTTTACATTTCATTCATATTTTTTGGAAGTAAACATGTGCAATGTACTGATGTCATCACTGGGATGGGTTCAGCATGACTTGCTTGTGTGTGAGTTCTTAGTAAATCTGAGTCAATGAATTCACACTGTATCCAGAAGATATGATCTGTGTAGTTAGCTTTAGGTCAGTAGTTCAATATACATTATATTACCAAAAGTATTGTGACACCTGCCTTTACACGCACATAAACTTTAACCCCCCTGGCGGTATTTCCGAGTCTGGCTCAGGGTGGAGATTTTATACCAAAAGCGGTAACCCCGAGCCAGACTCGGGATCGCATCGCTGAATGCAGGGAGATTTTACTTACCTTGTCCCCTGGATCCTGCGATGTCTCCCCGCAGTGTGAGCGGCTCGTCCTCTGCTCGATGTATCACGGAGCCGATCTCCGTTCCCTGCGAGCGTTGCGACGCACGGGGACGGAGAACGGCGCCAAATTCAAAAAGTGAAACACACACATTACATATGTATAATGTAATCTTACAGATGACATTGCTGGTTGTAATTATTTCACATCCCCTTTGTCCCTAGTGTTCTGTCCAGTGTCCTGCATGCAGTTTTATAATATAAAAACTGTTCTTTATGCCTGGAAACTGGAGATTGTCCATAGCAACCAAAACTGTCCCTTTACATCAAAAGTGGTTTTAGACCAGCTAGAAAACAGCGATAATAAATTAGAATCACTTGCAGAATTGAGCGTTAGCAATTTGTGGGGAGATCCGTCATCAAATATTGAAAAGTAATGACAGTGACAATTCTGCAACTGAGCAAATTCCAGCGTTTTTGATTTGATTACATTATTGAATAATTTTTGAATATTATTATTATATTATTATTTTGTATAATTATTTATAGTTATTTATTATATTATAATTTATGATTACATTTTTTAAACGTTATCATACCCGGGATGTCTACTAGACTCTGGTTTGGACAGATTTAAGTGAGTTATTCCTAAGAATTACAGGACTACAATATAAAACGCCAAATTTCCATGCAAAATAACTGTACTGTTTTCAGCACCTAAAATATGAAATAATCGTACCGCCAGGGAGGTTAATGGCATCCCTGTCTTAGTCTGTAGGTTTTCATATTGAGTTGGCCCACCCTTTACAGCTATAACAGCTTCAACTCTTCTGGGCAGGTGTTCTATTGGGTTGAGGTCAGAACTCGCTCATCCATGTCTTTATGGACCCTGCTTTGTGCAGGGGTTCAAATCATTTTGTGGAGGGGAGATTTTGGTGTTGGGATGTTTTTCAGGGGTTAGCATACCAAGACATTTTGGACAATATAATGCTCCTTACTTTGTGGGAACAGTTTGGGGGTGGCCCCTTCCTGTTCCAACATGACTCCTTACCAGTGCACAAACAAGGTCCATAAAGACATGGATGAGCGAGTTTGGGGTGGAGGAACTTGGCTGGCCTGCACAGAGTTCTGACCTCAACCCGATAGAACACCTTTGGTATGAATTAGAGTGGAGACTGCGAGCCAGGCCTTCTCGAGCCTGACCTTACAAATGCACTTCTGAAAGAATGGTCAAACATTCCCATAGACACACTCCTAAACCTTGTGGACAGCCTTCTCAGAAGAGTTGAAGCTGTTATAGCTGCAAAGGGTGGGCCAACTCAATATTGAACCCTATGGACTAAGACTGTGATGCCATTAAAGTTCGTGTGCGTGTAAATGCAGGTGTCCCAATACTTTTGGTAATATAGTGTATTACATGAATTTGGCACAAAACATTAATAAGAGGGATTCCTCCCAGAAGAGTGGTGCAGTAGCTTTATTGAATTTGCCGCCTAAAAGTCATAAACCCCGGAGCCCCTCACCATATCTATGTGATAAACCCGGAGCCCCTCACTGTGTGTATGTGATAAACCCCGGAGCCCCTCACCATATCTATGTGATAAACCCCGGAGCCCCTCACCGTGTGTATGTGATAAACCCCGGAGCCCCTCACCATATCTATGTGATAAACCCCGGAGCCCCTCACCGTGTGTATGTGATAAACCCCGGAGCCCCTCACCATATCTATGTGATAAATTCTGGAAGAATGGTGAAACATTCACATAGACACACTCCTACCTAAACATTTGTGGACAGCCTTCCCAGAAGAGTTGAAGCTGTTATAGCTGTAATGTGTGATGCAACTCAATGTTGAACCCTACAGACGAAGACTGGGATGCCAATAAAGCTCATGTGCCGTGAAGACTGATACCTCAACTCTGGATTACTCCCAGGGTCCCCACCAGGCAACAATGGATTGAGCGGGTAAACAAAATGTTAATACTAGAAAAACTGACATACCAACACAGAAATGCACCGCATAAATTTTACACGATGTGGCAGGAATGGTTGGATGTACCGGGCCTAGCACCCCACCAGCTGGTCAAAGACCGATTGTTACAGGAATAGGCGTCAAGTTAAAGTGGATAAGTCCGGGCTAATTGATAGTTATATGACTTGTACATGGGGGACTGCTAATGAGGATGGGCTGGGCAGCCTAATTGGTTGAGATATGTTCCCAGGGCTCTAGGAATAGGTCCAACTCTCTGTTGTACTTCATGTGTTGTGTTTAAAATGTTTCTGTGTTTTCTTCTTTTCTGTTTTCTTTTTTTTTGCTTCGCACTGCCACTCAAAATATGGGACTTTTTATGTTTAACCGCTTTTTGATGGATTCAAAGAAACTCATATACTGTATATTGTTTCCTATCTCTATGTCATTGCTTTGTATAACCTGTATGTGGCATTGTGCAAAACCAAATAAAACGTTTTCTGATTTAAAAAAAAAAGCTCATGTGCATTTTTATGTCAATACTTTTGACAATATAGTGTACATTTAAACAGAAGTAAATTCTAGGTAAAAGAAAATTCTTGATAATAATTCTTTATCAACTGTACACTGACAACCATGCAAGCACAGCTCAGTGTACAATCCAGAATCTGTAAGATGGTGGGAGTACGAGTATAGTGCCAGGACGAGGTAACTCTATGTGCATGTGCCATAGTTATGTAATATATGGCCCAACAGTAGAGAAGACTGACTTAAGACTCATGATAAGATGCTAAGATTGTGATTACATAGTTACATAGTTACATTGTTGTGATATGGCTGAACCAGAGTGACTCCATCTTTATAAGTTCATATAAGATTAACTTGGGTTAACCTTACTAGTTACCTTAAACTCTGTATCTGCAGACTGTAGCAGTTTTTCTATAAAACATGCATATAGGAAAATATAGCTTGCATAGGCAGTTTTATTCTGTACTGTCCAAATAAAGAAATTGTGTCACAATATGTCTGGCCACATATCTCATAACTGTGATTCAGAAGCAGATGACATAATTAATGATATGTAATGATATGTAATGATGATATGTAATGTACGCCCCTGTATTATCCACACCCATTTTCTATGCAATGATTGGCTGATGAGGGTGCATATAAAATGCAGCCCCTCCCACAATAAACCAGACAACTGCTGAACTGTAATCTTAACTCATCACCTTCTTGTGTAGGCCAAGATGTTGTCTCCTTAATACTGCAGTGTTAAGTAAAGGGTTTCGTGAGTATTGTAATTGCGTTAGTTATACCTCTAGCTGGTCTTTTTCAGGTATATAGAAATACCATTTTAATCACAACATACATAGTTACATAGTTAGTAAGGTTGAATAAAGACACCAGTCCATCCAGTTCAACCTGAGTGAGTGTCTACAATTGTCCCTATCCCTGTACATTGCACACTCACATCGGTCCCTACCCTCAAGGAGCCCACAATCCAAGGTCCCCATTCATATACTAGGGCCAATTTTGGACAGAAGCCAATGAACCTATCTGGAAGAGGCAGCAACTTAACATCAAGGAAGAGCACACATCAATGTACAAGGGCAATTTGGAGGTAAGTCTACCATAATATGCCTCTATGGCACAGATCTGCTTAAAATCTTAACTCCAAACTCAGCTATCCTGCACATTGGAAGGCTTCAAAAAGAGCATGTTTTATAATTGTTATACCTTTTTCAGCAGTCCTCAGGCCATTTACATGATGTGCTGATGCTTCTTTCTCCTTGTCTCTTCCCTGGTCCAGACAGTCCTCTCCTGATGCAGAGAGTTATACTATTGTGAGTGATGTCCCTGCTTCATTATACAGTAAATAAAGGGCACTGTAAAGAAGGTCATTTGGGAGGTGGAGTCATGACCCCTATTCATTCAAAGTATGTCCTTAGACTTTGGGGTTGAATGATACTGGGTGTCATTCAATTTTTTTTAATTTTGAGAAATGCAAACGTAAAAAACTCACAATACAGATAGAAAAAAAATACACAAAAAAATAATAATAACAGGTTCAAGAAAAGACGGATATAACTGTGGGAATGATGGATAGAAGTGCTCCGCATGATCCAACAGATAAATCAAAGACTTATTGAACAAATAATTGATTACAGTTCTGCTGACGATAAGGGAGCTCAGTCTCAGACGCCCTTCGACCTATCAAGGTTGGAGTTTGGCCTTTCAAGTAATTGGAGAGAATCTGATAATATCCATTCGTGTTTGGAAGAAACTTTTCCCTTTAAGTTTGGGAATCCAGTACTTGGGAGTTCCACTTACCTGCTGTTACTATAAAAGTGTGTATGACCCTTGGAATATACATTCTTTTGGGTCAGAATCATCTGGTAAGCCCACATCTATTAAGGTGGTGGTATCAACACACGGGTGGCTGCATGTTGCATCTCTATGATTGGATTGTCCGTCTGATATTGAACCGCACATGTGGGACTTGAATTTTCTTCTTTTGGAAAGGACTTTTCACATTTTAGATTCTTTTCACACTTATTTTTCATGTATATATATTTGGACACATAAAAGTATACTGTTATACTGAAGTGGTACAACATTTATGGTATGCTAATTAATGCAATATATGTTATATGAATCACTGTAGTTTTATGCAGTTTTGCACTTATGTGTGATATTTGTCTATAGATGTGCGTACAATATTTACTTTTTTAGCGCTACACTTTGCGTAACTTTTTCAGATATAACAGTAGGAATGATGGATAGAAGTGTTCAGCGTGATCCAACAGATAAATCAAACACTTATTGAACAAATCTCTGATTCTCTATTTTTTTTTTACTTAAAATTTTAGGTCAAAAACCACTAAACATATAAGGAGTACCCATCCTTTGATCCTATAATGTGTTTATAATTTTAATACAATGAGGTAGATTTGATATTAAAGTGATGAATGCTCACACTTGCTCTCAAAACAGTGCAAGTACCTAATACTTTAATAATAAATCTACCTCATTGAAACCAAAATATAATAATATGTAGGGAAGAGCAGTATCCCTTTTAAATGTAGTGAAGTGGACCTAAAATAAAAAATAAAAAAAGTTGGGTGAGGCAAAAAGTGAAGACATCCTGTAGTTTTTCTCATGTTCCTCGCAAGAGGTGAAAAAGGTGAGGGTTAAGCTGAATAGTTTCCCCCAAACTGAAAATAAAATTGTTGTTTGCTATACAATAACCCATACACTGACATGAATCCGAGGATACCTGTATAAGTATAAGTTAATAGTATTTTGCCCATCTAGAAGATCAAACGAAGAACACAGTTTACTAAAGGGCTGAGCCTTAATAAGGTTCAGAAACCTAAAGCCTAGTACATATCACTAGTATTTTTTCGTTCAACCCGAAAAAAGGTACAGCTCAGGTTGGAGCTGCTGTACTAACAATCCAATGTTAGTACAATGTTCTCCCCTGCTGTGCTATTGTGTTCTGACAGGGGGATGACCCTCCCCCCCGCCAAAAAAATCCAGTCAGTGCTCTCAGCCATTGGCTGAGAGTGTTGATTGGGAGCAGGTCAACTGATAGTTTTCAAGCAGGATTGTGGGCTTCTGTTGGACCATCTGCCACACACGGGCTAAATGTCGGCTGTTTTTTAATTGAACCAGCCAATGGCACCCGACATTCGGCCCGTGTGTACTAGGCTTCAGGATGATACACATGGAGAGGCGACTGTTGAGTTTTTAACTGCTTGCCTACAAGCTGCCGTTATTATACTGTGGCAGGTCGGCATGATCCCGCGAACCGCTGTAGCTATATGTCGGCTCACGGGATTGGGATAGAAGGCCTTGTGGCCATGAGCGATTGCGAGCAGGACACGGAAGTGTGTGTATAAACACACGAATCCGTGTTTTGTTCTGAGAGGGATGACAGATTGTGTGTTCCTATTAGCTAAGAACAATGATCTGTCACTTCTACTAGTCAGGGGGGGGGGGGCTTCAGTTAGAATCTCCTCCCAGGGAACACAGTTAATCCCTTGATCACCCCCTAGTGTTAACCCCTTCCCTGCCAGTGACATTTTTACAGTAATCAGTGCATTTTAATAGCACTGATCGCTTAAATGTCAATGTCCCAAAAATGTGTCAAAATTGTCCGATGTGTCCGCCATAATGTCGCAGTCATGATAAAAATCTCAGATCGCCGCCATTACTAGTAAAAAAAATAATAATAAAAAAATGCTATAAATCTATCCCCTATATTGTAGCCGCTATAACTTTTGGGCAAACCAATCAATAAATGCTTAATTTTGCCAAAAATATGTAGAAGAATACGTATCAGCCTAAACTGAGAAAAAAATTAGCTTTTTCTAAAAAAAAATATTAAAAAATTGGGAATATTTATTACAGCAAAAAGTACAAAATATAGTTTTTTTTCTAAATTGTCACTCTTTTTTTGTTTATAGCGCAAAAAATAAAAACCACAGATGCGATCAAATACCACCAAAAGAAATCTCAATTTGTGGGAAAGAAAGGACATCAATTTTGTTTGGGAGCAACATTGCACGAATGCGCAATTGTCAGTTAAAGTGAGAAGTGCCAAATCACAACCAAATCTTCCTGGGCTGAAGTGGTTAATGTCATATCCGATCAGCCCCTAACCTATCCACCTTTAGGAGATTCCTGAAAACTCACTTTTTCAGGAAAGCTTTGGTACGCTAGGTAGAATTGTATATAACACCTCTTAAATATATTAAAATATAATTAAAATACAACTACCCACATATCTTTGTGGAGTATAATGGCAGCAGCCTTTATTATAGGTTTTAATAATATTATATAAAAGCCATTTAATCTTTGAATTATAAAGCAAAACATATTTAAATTATCAATAACATCACTGAGGCTTAGCTATCAGAAGCTCAAGCCAAATAAACAATCAATAAAGTCCCTTTTTTCTTCAAAGGAAAAAAGGACACACCACCTCATAACAGGCCTGCGACATGGGAAAGGAAGGTGGGATGTGTTCTGATCTTCTTTGTCCGGTATACTGCAGCTTCTGACGCACTTTTTTCTATTTTATAGGGCATCAGCTCGTGGCAAAACCGTTACTGATCCCGTGGACCAATCAAAGGTAAGTACATTAAAAAACATTTAACTGTAAAATAATTTATTTAATTAAATCCCTCTACCAGCGTCCCATACATAGTGGGCGGGGACAATGCTTGCCCCTCCCACTATCATTATGGTACGCTAGGTAGAATTGTATATAACACCTCTTAAATATATTAAAATATCATTAAAATACAACTACATACATATCTTTGTGGAGTATAATGGCAGTGCCCTTTATTATAGGTTTTAATAATATTATATAAAAGCCATTTAATCTTTGAATTATAAAGCAAAACATATTTAAATTATCAATAACATCACTGAGGCTTAGCTATCAAAAGCTCAAGCCAAATAAACAATCAATAAAGTCCCATAAGCTGGACTTATTATAAATGAGCATGGCACCCCAACCGGCCCAGGGCCAACTCCACACTAGACTGTATATTCATATTAAATATATCCAAGCTATATCAGACAGGTGAATATAATCAGGACGGTAAAAGCCAAGTACACCGCCCTCCAATTCCACGTGTCGATATGAGATACCTCCAATAAGAGGCATAAATTTAGCCATAGCTCTATTAACCTTTTTCTTTTTTTCCTTTTCAAAATACTTCAAAGAAGGAGAAAACCAATGGAAACGAGGAACGATTTCCGAAAAAAACAAAATACACTCAGGCAGCAAAGCATGAAGGCACAAAAAATCAGCTTTAATACTAGCTACCAAGTCCAAGGTTTGTCGGAAACCGATGTCATTCCCAGATAAATTAAAAACTACAACATTGGGACTAGGCCATTCAGAATTCAATAAAGAAAACCCACCCCTCAAATCAGTCCATTTCATACCCCTATGCCCATACCAATGAAGAACATATTTGCATAGAAGAGGGCAAATCCAAATTTGCACCATAACATCTGGAGTTTGCTCTTTCGTGGGCCCAATACACAAATGAATGGCCGATGATCCAGACGATGAGAGGCTGATCTGAAATCAAACAAAATTGTTAGGATGAATATATTTGCTAAAACAATTTGAATTCCACCTACCAATCTTTTTAATGTCAGTAGCTGAAAAACCAATTTCGGCTGTGGCCGTAGCCGCACCAATACAAAAGGAATGGGAAGATATAGCCAAATGGTCTAAATTTAAAAAACTTAGACATTTTTTAAAAACTGCATTAAATTGAAATACGGTCAACGGGTGACCATTATCATGAATCAAGAATTGCTTGTCGATGGGAGGTCTCAAAGACAAGTAATTCCTAGAAAGATAAACAGCACATATAGAAAAGTTCACATTAGACCTAATAGTAATCCAATTTCCCCGTCCAATCTGATCACATTTGCTCTTGGGTACATACAAACGAAGAACGTCTGGAGCCAAATGCACAGACGACCTTGCCAAGCCCAAATGAGAACATCGATTAGGCGGAAGGAGTTCAGAAATCCTTAGAGCTCCATAAAAGCAGACACAAAAAGAAACCTTGAATAACAAAGCTTCAAAAGGCGAAAAACAAACTCTATCAGCGGCAGAGCAAAGCTTACCTAACAGGTCAACAGAGATAGGTAGTCTCTTATCTGGAACTGAAAATCGCCTACGATAACCCCGTAATGCCAATTTTACAGAAAAATAAGAATTGCAAGAAGATCTGTCGTGCAAACGTCTAAAAAATGAAATACCAGCTAATGTTTTAACAATAATGAATGTGAATACTGTTGAAACATCAAGGAATTCAAAAAGGCCAAAACTAAACCTTCAGAAATAACATCATCGTTCAAATTGAATTGCTAGCAAAAAACAGCACCACCTATGCCTCGCGGCCTTATAAAATGCCCACGTGGAGGGTGCAATAGAATTGTGCAGAGCAGACCGCACCAGCATCAAATCAACGTCCATAAATGAGGACGACACGACTCCCCAACCGCTTCTACATCTGCAACCAATGTGCGGAATTTTGACATCTGTTGACGAGATAGAGAATCAGCCACAACATTTCAAAAACCTTTTATAAATTTCGCCTTCAACCAAATATTTAGAGTAAGACACTCAAAAACTAAATAACGTAGAATAGCAATAACAGGAATGGATTTTGACACCAAACAATTTACTGCATACACAACACCCTTATTATCAGAATGTAAAAGTATTATTTTATTTCTGAAATGGTCTCCCCATAATTCAAGCGCCACAACAACTGGAAAATTTTCTAAAAGAACAATATTGTTCACAAAACCTTTTGAAACCCAAGAACGGTGCAACAGTTCAGTCGACCATCTACCTTGCCAAAATGCACCATAGCCAAAACCCCCTGCAGCATCAGTATATAAATGAAGAGCAGAAGCCGCACAGAAGGGGGACTGCCACAGTGAGTGACCATTAAAAGAAATTAAAAATCTATTCCAAATCAATAAATCCTCATAAACATCCGAAGTTATCCGAATAAAATGTGTAGGTGAAGTAACTCCCACAATCGTTCTATAAAGACGCCTAGAGAAAACTCGTCCCATAGGAATAACTCTAGTAGCGAAAGCCAACAAACCTAACATTGGATAGTTTTCAATAGAATTTTCTGTTTAGACAGAAAAAAATCCAACAATAACCATGTTTTTGCAATTTTTTCAACAGGAAGGCGAAATTCCATCCTAACCGTATCAATTTGTATACCCAAAAATTCTAAACAAGTACAAGGAAAAACTGATTTTTCTTCCGCTAAAGGTATTCCAACAAATTCACATAATAATCGAAATTCATTAAAAATATTCAAACAATCCAAACTATCCCTTTTTCCAATAAACAAAAAATCATCCAAATAATGTATACAATTATTGGAACCCGTTCTGTAACACACAACCCACTCTAAAAAAGAAGAAAAAATCTCAAAGCAATAACACGATATAGAACAGCCTATAGGCAAACATTTATCAAAATAAAACTGATTCTCAAAAACAAAACCCAAAGAATTAAACGTGGAAGGACGTACTGGCAAAAGACGAAATGCTGATTTTATGTCAGCTTTTGCCAATAGAGCCGACTCACCAACACATCTAATCTTTTCGATAGCATCTTCAAATGAAGAGTACGAAACTGAACACAATGTAGGATCAATTTCATCATTCAAAGAAAAACCATCAGGGTAGGACAAATGATGAATCATTCTAAAAGAACCAACTTCTTTTTTAGCAATGACCCCTAATGGAGAAACCCTGAAATTGTCAAATGGCGGACTATTAAATGGGCCAGCAACCATGCCATCTTCAATTTCTTTACAAATCTTCTTACGAACAACATCAGCATGCAACGAAACTGAAATTAAATTCTGAAAAACAACACACCCAGAACCATATAAAGTGGGCAAAATAAAACCTAAACCAAACCCATTATTTAAAATCTCCGCTTTCTTGGGTTCTGGATACAGAAGGAGCCAATGTAAAAAAAAAATCCAAATTCACCGGCGTTGTTGCTTTTAAGAAATGTATCCTTCATAATAGCAGAATTCATTTGCATTTGCTTCTTAAAACAACGATTAGCTGGGTGCACCCCACCACAATGAGCGCATTCGTGTTTATACTTACAATTTTGAAGCCATTTGCAATGGCCTCCATTGAAATGGAAGCATAATCCTTTGTGAAAAAGGCCCACCAATAGGTACAAAAGGTTTAACCACAGCTTTTTGAGGTAATAACAAGTTCATCCACAGCCCTACATCTTTCATACCCCATTTCAAAGACTTATGAACCGAAAGTTTCTGTCGAAAGGCCTCACCATAAGAGAACCAAGCTAAACCTGGACAATTTTTATAAGCTTCTAAAATGATTTCAACACGTTGAAACATGAAGTAGAAAAGATGTAGCTGGATAGCCGCACTCCAAATTATTCAACTTTATTTCAAAAATGTAATTAAAATCATAGCATCTAGGCTGGCAAACAGACTAACTGCACAGCCGCTGACATGTTTCACACCGAACACGGTGCTTAGTCATAGCTACTTCAGTTCCTGTTGCAAACAGAGCCAGCACCCTGTGGGATTGTGGAGACAGCTGTTTTGGGAGAAGTCATTACCTTAGAGCGGTAATTCTTTGTATTTCTTTGTAACACGTTGAAACATACCGCCACATAACTCAGGATGATGTTCGCCCATGATACTAGCATAAATACAAAATTACTGTAACCAATTATTAAAATTGTGGGTGCCTAAACGTCTCCTGTCCTCATCTGATTTCTCACCATCCTTCTTATCAAACCTATTTTCTTTAAATGACGGTAACAATGAAAGCAATTCAAGTTAATCTCCTTTCCAAATTTTTTCTTTAACAGAAATAGGTAAATGAAAGCCCAACGGAGATAATTCACATGCAAGTACTTCTTTAAAGTAAGGTTTAGGAACATTAGAAACAGTAGCACAAGAGGGAATTATAGGTAAACCAAAGGAATTCAAATCAACATTATGTAAAACAGTAGAATTCGGAGCATTATGCACACCATCTTTCCAAACTGATACAAGAGCAGCGTCATCAGCAGTGTTAGGCAACAAATTTGACAAAAGTTGCGACATATTCAACACAAAGTTTTGCAAAAGAGAGGCATCAAATGACTCACCTCTAGGTAAATGTGAAACATCTGGAGTCTGAGGAACAGAAGGATGCTGAACAGCATCAGAAAGGGAGCAATCTGCAGTCATCCTAGAAGCCTTGTCAGTTGCCATGGCAACATTGTCAAGCACAAGTGAAGCATCATCAACCACAGCAGTCACTGTATCAGCACCATGTAAAGCACTTGAGCCTATGTTCCCAGCAGTAGCAGTATGCCCAGCAACATTTAAATGCTTTGTTTTCTTATCCTTCTTTAAACTAGCACTAACAGTACCTTTTTCGTTTTGCAGGGGCGAATCAATCGATTCAAATCTTCGCGGTCGTCTCCACGTACGTTTATGGGCAGCCCGAGGGTCCACTGCGCATGCGCTGTCCTTGGAGATCGGAGAATAGGCCGAACAGCTGCGTATATCTCCGAAAGAGCCTTGCGTCACCGGGTCAAGAGGAGGGACCCACTGGGAGGAAGAGGAAGCCCCCGTAACAGGAACATCCGAGGGCACTTGAGAGAGGGCACCATGGAAAGCAAACCGCTCCACCGGAGGTACATCCACAGACGGAATATGACCGGCACCAGCCTCCGGAGACGCCGACAGACACGACCGAAGCCACCGTTCTCCATCCTCGACACCAGCCCTTTCGATCATTTGGCGCAGTTAATCCCACACCCACGTAACAACTGTCCCTGAGCCACCCCCATCAAATTATTCACTGCATCTATTACCTTTTGTACCACCACCCCCCTCCCTTAAGAATGAAAGCTCTACGAGCCGGGCCCTCCTGCCCCATCTGTATTGAACCGTACTGTAATTGTGATGTCCCCCCTCTACATTGTAAAGCGCTGAGTAAACTGTTAGCGCTATATAAAGTGTGTATAATAATTAGCAGTGGCTGGCAAGTAAAAAGGGATATTGCTAAGAAGGGTCCAGTAAGTAACTAAAAACCCATTCTTACATCAGGAAATCTCTAGAGGTCATAAAGCAAAATTTTAACAAAAACAAACCACAGACATTAGAGAAAATTTTGAGAGAAAAGGAATCAAATCATTGAGGATACCATGTCCCAGTAATTATGTAGAGAGAAAGGGGAGGGGGGCCAAAAAGAGGGGCTGGGGAATCACCAACCCCAGGGACTTTTAAGGTATCAAATCACAGAATTAACAATAAAATAGATACAAAGGTATAATTTTATTCATATTATACAGAAACAATAACATAACTTTGTTGTTACATTCATAAAAGTAGTTTTGCACATTACAGCGTGGAAAAGCACTCCAGGATTACCCAGCTTTGTCCATGCAGGGAAAGAAAAAAGCTGCGATTTTCAACATGTTTCGCTCAATTTGAGCTTCTTCAGGAAATTTAAGCAGCCAATAATTAACACTAAAATGATAAAGGTATACAATAAATGTTTAGTTAATTACTACAATTAGATAAGATAAACGTATCAAAAGTACAAATTAAGGCATAAATTGGTCTATAGAAAAGATAAGATAAGATAATGTCAGTGTTCAATAAATACATATTTAGGTTCAGTTGTGGTTATAGATTGGATATAGTACAAAGATACATAAAAAATAAGATCTCACCAAAATCGCCAGGACTCCCCGTATCAATAATAAATTCATGTGATATCATTGGAAAATCAATTAGATTTGGGTATAAGCCTATAGTGGCTCATGACCAAGAAAAAGAGAGCGTATCGCCATTTGGGTCTGCAGAGAAGAATAATAAATAGTAATTCAATAAATAGATAGTATCTAACCAGAAATGAAAAAGCCAGATAAATTCAACTGAAATTTATAGGTAGAATAAATAAATAAATAAATGGGAAAATGGAATAGGCAACGGAATAAGTATTAGTCACCTGAGAAGGTTAATTGAATCAATACAAATGCCACAAAGTCATGGTAGCATTAAATTGTGTGTCAGGGTCATCCAAGAACTAAAAGTTGTTAGGGGTTCATATAATGACTGAAAAAGAGAAAAAGAACGCAAAAAAAAGGAATGAGTAAAGTATGCCATGCAGGGATCCCCAAAGGGTCTGGCTTAGGCAATTGTAGAGAAATTTTTTCGAGATAAGAGTAAATAAAGGTTTGTTGTATATGGGTTAGCCTACCTTTACGGTAAGAGGAGTTCCTGGATATAGGTACAGGAGGTGTTATAGACGTCTGGTCTCGTCAAGCCTGTCAGACATAGACTAATGTCAGGATTTTCTAAAATGGCCGCGACGGCGCTCTCACGCGACTTGCGTCATGCGCAATATGTCTACTCACTGCCAGACAAGCCTGTCAGATATAGACTACTGTCAGGATTTTCCAAAATGGCCACGATGGCGTTCTCACGCGACCTGCGTCATGCGCAGCGCGGTGACGCACCTCGCGCATGCGCACTAACAAACTCGGCTCCGAGGCAAGATGGGCAGCCCTCCCCTTTTTTCCTCCCGCCGAGCTGGAGAGGCTTATAATTCCTCTTCTCAATCAGTTGCCTCTTGGCAATTGACGAGACCAGACGTCTATAACACCTCCTGTACCTATATCCAGGAACTCCTCTTACCGTAAAGGTACGCTAACCCATATACAACAAACCTTTATTTACTCTTATCTAGACAAAAATTTCGGTTTTCTCTTTTCTCTACAATTGCCTAAGCCAGACCCTTTGGGAATCCCTGCATGGCATACTTTACTCATTCCTTTTTTTGCGTTCTTTTTCTCTTTTTCAGTCATTATATGAACCCCTAACAACTTTTAGTTCTTGAATGACCCTGACACACAATTTAATGCTACCATGACTTTGTGGCATTTGTATTGATTCAATTAACCTTCTCAGGTAACTAATACTGATTCCGTTGCCTATTCCATTTTCCCATTTATTTATTTAAATTATTCTACCTATAAATTTCAGTTAAATTTATCTGGCTTTTTCATTTCTGGTCAGATACTATCTATTTAACTATTTACTATTTATTATTCTTCTCTGCAGACCCAAATGGCGACACGCTCTCTTTTTCTTGGTCATGAGCCACTATAGGCTTATAGACAAATCTAATTGATTTTCCAATGATATCACATGAATTTATTATCGATACGGGGAGCCCTGGCGATTTTGGTGAGATCTTATTATCATGTATCTTTGTACTATATCCAATCTATAACCGCAAGTGAACTTAAATATGAATTTATTGAACACTGACATTATCTTATCTTATCTTTTCTATAGACCAATTTATGCCTTAATTTGTACTTTTGCTACGTTTATCTTATCTAATTGTAGTAATTAACTAAACATTTATTGTATATCTTTATCATTTTAGTGTTAATTATTGGCTGCTTAAATTTCCTGAAAAAGCTCAAATTGAGCGAAACATGTTGAAAATCGCAGCTTTTTTCTTTCCCTGCATGGACAAAGCTGGGTAATCCTGGAGTGCTTTTCCACGCTGTAATGTGCAAAACTACTTTTATGAATGTAACAACAAAGTTATGTTATTGTTTCTGTATAATATGAATAAAATTATACCTTTTTATCTATTTTATTGTTAATTCTGTGATTTGATACCCTAAAAGTCCCTGGGGTTGGTGATTCCCCAGCCCCTCTTTTTGGCCCCCCTCCCTTTTCTCTCTCCAAAAACAAACCACAGTTTAAGTGGAGTTGTAAGAGGTACCATGGAATGAAGGTCTGAAGGGTGTTAGCCCTTGTACACATGGTTGGACATTCCGACAACAAAATCCGTCGGATTTTGTCTGACGGATTTTGTCCGAAACTTGTGTTGCACACACACGGTCGGACAAAGTTGTCGGAAAATCCGATCGTACGTAACGTGATGACGTTATTTCGTTACGACGGGACTACGATCAGGCTAGTAGCCAATAGCTTTGGTCTAGGAATTTGATCTGAGCATGCGTGGCACTTTGTCCGATCGGTATTCTCTACACACAATCGGACAAAGTCCAATCAGATCATGTGGTCGGAAAGTTTTATAGCCCGGCTCTAAAACTTTGTTCGTCGGATATTGCAACGGAAACAGTCCGATGGAGCCCACACACAGTCGGATTATCCAACAACACAGTCCGATTGGACATTTTCTGTCGGAACGTCTGACCGTGTGTACAAGGGCTTAGCCTTTTTTAGGAACCTAATTTGGGCAATTGAACTCTAATACCAATTTATTATTAAGCAATGCTTCAGTAGGGTAGAAGTCTAAATTTTGGAGACTGGTGCACACCAAGTTGTCTACTAGTTGAAACAGATATATCTTAATAATTTAACTTTTACCAAAGGTTTTGAATAAAATGCCTTTTGTCAATATACACCATCTTCAAATTGTCCTTGATATCTTTATTCCTCAAGCTGTATATGAAAGGGTTTACAAAGGGAGTGAAAACCGTGTACAACAAGGACATTATCTTACTGATCATTTGTGATTGTCCTTCCTTTGGAAACAGATATGCAGCAATTAGGGTTCCATAAAATATAAACACAACAATGAGATGGGAGCTACAAGTGGAAAAGGATTTCAGTCTTCCAGAAAAGGAGGAGGACATCTTTAATATTGTTAAAACAATGTAAGTATATGAAACCACTATCACTAGGAAGGGTAATATTAGTACAGGACAGGACAACAAGGTGGCTTCTATTTGAACTTTGGATGTATCTGAACAGGAAAGTTCCACAAGAGGATTCAAATCACAAAATAAATAGTCAATGACATTCGATCCACAGAATTCTAGTTGACATATGCTGAGTGTTGGTATTAATGCCATAGAACAGCTGAAAATCCAGGATGCAAGAACTAGTTGAATGCAAAGTGATTGTTTCATAATGGAGGTATAATGCAGAGGAGAGCAGATGGCCAGATAGCGGTCATAGGACATCACTGTCAGAATGTAACATTCAAATGATTCTATTGTGCTGTAGATATAAAATTGAGTGATGCAACCAGAAAAGGATATGGAGGTCCTCTCTTGCAGAACAATATGTAAAATGTTAGGAGCAATATCTGTGGTCAGTATGATGTCAGATATAGAGAGTTGGGAGAGGAAGAAGTACATGGGAGAATGAAGGGTCTTTCTGTAATATACCAACATGATGATCAAAAGGTTTCCAAATATGGTTACAATGTATATAATGAGGACCAAGGTGAAGAGCAGCAGATTATATACGGCATTGCTGTTAAATCCCAAAAATATGAATTTATTGACATTACTTTTATGTGTGGTCTGTGTGAAAGCAAAAAAAAGATTTATATAACTTTTTATGTATGAACTATAGCAGGAAAAATGTATATTGACTTTGCAACATGATTGATAGCAAATAATGTGAACCTGTGACTTTGAATACCCTTTGAATACAGCTTGGGAAATGGGAAATTAAAAAAAGAACACCATTTTTGTTTTCTAACAGATATTTGGTTGATTGAAGTGACCATGGTCTCATCTTATTTAATAAACTCAGTGAATGTTTTCTTTGCTAATTGGAAAGTCTTTATTTGTTTAGTTAATTTTCCATATAAGAAAAATTACATGAACATTCAGAAGAAGTGGAACTTTGGTCAAATAAAAAATGACATATCTCAAAAAAAAGCTTTGCAAAACTACATTTACATAGCAAGAAAGAGGTTAATATATATATATATATATATATATATATATATATATATATATATATATATATATATATATATACAGTGCCTTGCAAAAGTATTCACCCTCCTTGGTATTTTTCGTGTTTTGCTGCCTCACAACCTGGAATTAACATGGATTGTTTGAGGATGTGCATCATTTAATTTACAGAACATGCCCACAACATTGAAGATTTTTATTTTTTCATAGTGAAGCAAACAACAAACAGAAAAAAAGTCAATGTGCATAACTATTCACCCTTCTAAAGTCAATACTTTGTAGAGCCACCTTTTGAGGCTATCACAGCTTCAAGTCGCTTTGGACAAGTCTCTATGAGCTTGCCAAATCTTACCACTGGGATTTTTGCCCATTCCTACTTGCAAAACTGCGCCAGCTCCTTCAAGTTGGATTGTTTGAGCTTGTGAACAGTAATCTTTAAGTCTGACCACAGATTATCTATTGGATTGAGGTCTGGACGTTGACTAGGCCATTCCAACACATTTACATGTTTCCCCTTAAACCACTCAAGTGTTTCTTTAGCAGTGTGTTTGGGGTCATTGTCTTGCTGGAAGGTGAACCTCCATCCTAGCATCAAATCATGTGGTGCAGGTTTTGCTCAAGAATATCCCTTATTTAGCACCATCCAGCTTTCCCTCAACTCTGATCAGTTTCCCAGTCCCTACTGCTGAAAAACATCCCCCCAACATGATGCTACCACCACCATGTTTCACTGGTTTCACTGTGGGGATGGTTTTCTTTGGGGGATGTGATGTGTTGGGTTTGCACCATACATAGTATTTTCTTTGATGGATGGCCAAAAAGTTAAATTTTAGTCTCATCAGACCAGAGAACCTTCCTCCATACATTTTGGGAATCTCCCACATGCCTTTTCACAAACTCAAAACCTGCCATTTTTTTTTTTTTTTGCAGAAATTAATGGCTTTCTTCTGGCCACTCTGCCATAAAACCCAACTCTATGGAGCGTGCGGCTTATTGTCGTCCTATGTAAAGATACTCCAGTCTCTGCTGTGGAACTCTGCAGCTCCTCCAGGGTTACCTTAGGTCTCTGTGCTGCCTCTATGATTAATGCCCTCCTTGCCCTGTCCGTCAATTTTGGTGTGCGGATGTTGATTGGTAGGTTTGCTGTTGTGCCATGTTCTCTCCATTTGGTTATGATAGATTTGATGGTGCTCCTAGGGATCATCAAAGATTTGAATTTTTTTTATAACCTAACCCTGACTTGTACTTCTCAACAACATTATCCCTTATTTGTTTGGAGAGTTCCTTGGTCTTCATGGCAGTGTTTGGTTAGTGGTGCCTCTTGCTTAGGTGTTGCAGCCTCTGGGGCCTTTCAAAAGGGTGGGTATATGTAATGACAGACCGTGTGACACTTAGGCCGCGTACACACGCGGGGACTGTTCGCTCAACTTTGTCCGCTGAACAGTGTTTCGGCGGACAGTCCGCTCGTGTGTGGGCTTTCAGCGGACAGTTTCAGCGGACAGTCTGACGAACAACGTTTTTCGGAAATTCCGTAAAACTGTCCGCTGAAACTTGGTTTGAGCGGACAGTCCGCCCGTGTGTAGGCTTGTTCGTCAAACTATGTCTCGCGCATGCTCAGAAAGAATTTACACGCCGAAGGTTGCATTGCAGTGTATAGGACGTCGTTTTCTAGTCCCGTCGTACGTGCCGTTCACGTCATCGCGCACGGTTTCAGCGGACTGTTCGTTCGTCGTGTGTGGCCAAGTCCGTCCATGCTAATTTTGAGCGGACTGTCCGCTGAAACTGTTTGACGAACAAAGTTGAGCGAACAGTCCCCGCGTGTGTACGCGGCCTTAGATTGCACACAGATGGACATCATTTCACTAATTATGTGACTTCTGAAGGTAATTGGTTGCACCAGAGCTTTTTATGGGCTTCATAACAAAGGGGGAGAATGCATACGCACATGCCAATTATCATTTTTTTATTTCTGAAAAATTGTTTTATGTATATATTTTTCTAATTTTAATTCACCAAATTAGACTATTGTGTTCTGATCTATAACATACAATTCCTATTAAAAAAACATTGAACTAAAGACTGCAATGTAACAAAATAGGTAACAAGTCAATGGGGGGTGAATACTTTTGCAAGACACTGTATATATAATTATATAACACATAATAGCTTGGTGAATTTAGTCTGAAATTTAAAGAAAAATTACTTACTCTATTTGCTAATGATCTCTCATCAAAACCCATAATTTTTTGATAATTTAAATAAATTTTAAATAAACAAACAAAAAACAATGTCGATTTGTTTTTCTTTTTTTGATAACAGAAAATTAAAGTGTCAATATTAAAAGTGTAACAATAGTACATGATTTTCCTCATGAGAGAATTGTCTATCAGTTTTTCTATTGAGCATGGAATAAAAGCAGAATGTCATAAATGGAAATAATAAAAAAACAAAAAAAAAAAACAAAGGGAGTGAAAATACTGTCAAATATGTCAAATAATGTCAACAATGAAATATATAGTCCTGGTTCAACAAATCTTCTTCATAGGAGTTTTTTTGGAAAGAAAAAATAGAAAGAGAGGGAGAGATAAAATAATAATAAGTATCTTATATATCTGGTGTAAATGTAAAGTATACGATGTGTATCGGTGGATAAGCTCAGTTGACTGAACAGGAAACCTTTATTCACATTTATATGTTTCTTTGCAGATTAAAGATTCCATAGAGATTAAGTAAGATCTCTTTGGATTTATGTTTGTGACTGTAATAAAAATAAATGTATTTTTTTTTTTCAAAATACAATACTCAATACAATACTAGTAAATAATTGCTTAGAAACTATTTAAAGTTAAAGGAAAGCTAGAGTTAGGCTTTAAAGCCTAACTTCAGCTTTCCTTTCACTTTATATACACTATATTCCTTTACACACACATGGACTTTAATGGCATCCCAGTCTTTGTCCGTAGGGTTCAATGTTGAGTTAGCCCACCCTTTGCAGCTGTAACAACTTTAACTCTTCTGGGAAGGCTGTCCACAAGGTTTAGGAGTATGTCTATGGAAATGTTTGACCATCCTTCCAGAAGCACATTTGTGAGGCCAGGCACTGATGTTGGACAAGAAGGTCGTGTTCGCAGTCTGTGCTCAAATTCCTCCCAAAGGTGTTCTATCAGGCTGAGGTCAGGACTCTGTGCAGGCCCGTCGAGTTCCTCCAACCCAAACTTGCTCATGTATGTCTTTATGGACCTTGCTTTGTGCACTGGTCCAAATCATTTGGTGGAAGGGGATTATGGTATGGGCTTGTTTTTCAGGGGTTGGGCATGGCCCCTTAGTGCCAGTGATCAGCTTAAAGCATTTTGGACAATTTCATGCTCTCAACTTTGTGGGAACAGTTTTGGGATGGCCCTTTCCAGTTCCAACATGACTGTACATCTGTGCACAAAGCAAGGTCCATAAAGATATGGATCTGTGCTCCATCAAAGTCTATGAGTCCCCTGCGCCTAGCCCGCTGGAGGATATCTTCCTTTAGAGAGTAATTGTGCAGGCAGCAGAGGACATCTCTAGGTCAGTCTTCGGCTGGATTCTTGGGTCCTAAGGTCCTGTGGACCCTGTCAATAGCAGTGGTGGTCTCAGGGGGTGCTACAAGTACGCGTTAAATATGGCGGTTACAGTTGTTTTAAGGTCTGTTTGTCGAGTGGCTTCTAAAAGGCCACAAATTCTGATGTTGCATCTGTGACTGCGATTTTCCAAATCATCCAGGAACAGATGCAGCTGTGCAACTTGGTCTGATACATCACCATGTGCAACTTGTAAACTGTGGACTTCTTGATGGAGGATGGTAGTGTCAGTTTCCAATGAGGAGACAAGTGGCTACCTCGGCTACCTCTTGTTTAAGCCCTGTTAGCGCTCTGCGGAGTGCTGCCTCTACACGTGAGGCTAATGAGTCAAAGTTCTCTCTGGTAGGCAATTTCTGCAAGAGAGCCTATAGGGTCGGATTGTTGATAAGTGTAGAAGGGGGCTCTTGTGAGGGCAATACAGTATAGGTAGTACTTACTGTGGAAGCCGTTAGTGCTGCTGAGATTAGTGGCATGCCTGAAGTTCTGATGCTGGGAGGTCTGGGACCACAATGAAGCCCCGTACCTTGCCAATGTGTGGAGTGGTAGTTGCCAACCCCCTCCCAAGGGCTGTAGGGAGTTTTAAGGGAGAGTGAGGGGGGTAGGCAAGGAGAGAGGTAGCTTGGTGGTGAAAATGGTGGCATGTCATTGCCATGATAAGACCTCTCTTTTTCCCCTTCAGCTGCAGGCAGGCTGAGCTCAGTCCTTGCAGCAGGGGGCGGCGCCATCTCGGCTGGGTCCGGGGTAGAGGCGACCAGGTTCACCAGGATCAGGAACTGCTCCATGGAGGCAGTGGGATCAAGACAGTTGTGGTACGACTTCCCTGTCTTGCAGAGCGACTTTGGTAGAAGGAAATGTGGGGCAAGTCTGATCAATGAAGCTGCAGGTCGGGCCGCGGGTCGGGAGCTCAGCGACCACGCCCCAATCCATTTAGGGCTTTCTTTTTCATAGAGTGTGGAAAGACAAATTTGACATTTTTTATTCATACTTTTAAAAAAATGTCTACTTTTTGGGAGATTGCACCTTACAGTTTTTTTTTTTTTTTTACATACAGCAGATGGAAAAATGTAAGTACTTGAGAGCACAGCTTTTATAACATTTTAACATTTTTTGTGAACAGAGGGTGCAGAGTTAACATTTAAATACCTTCATTAGACTGTATTTTTGCAGATTTATGATTTAAATAGTGTACCTATTTAGGCAAAAACTCTCATCCTTATTAATGAGAGAGAGACTGTTATTTTTCTGACACATAGAAATAACATAGATTTCTTGCCCTTATCATAAATAGTGCTCGTCAGAGGCAATTCAAGAATGACAAAGCAGGCAGGCTCCATCCGTAAATGCAAAAATTAAATGTAATGCTTTCTGGGACAAAGGGGAGACATGTTTTCAGTAATTAGCTGCACATACTTCAGAGCACGCTTCATAGGCGTAATTAAGGAAGGTAAAGAGTTAGACCAGACAGTTTTCATGTAAGGTATCACTATTATGTCACACTACTTGGAGACATCATATTCCAAATTTATAATTTAATTAACATTTTGTGATTTTCCAAATAACCCAAGACAAAAATTCTTAGAGAAGAAAAAGATAGACCCTGGGCAAACATTGCATGTTTTGTGCTACTGTCAGATAGCAAAAATATTGGATGATGGGTGTTGGTGGTGACCAAACACTGTGAACACAAAAAAAGAAATTCCTGCAGAGCACCAGATGGATCTTGCTTTAGCAAACATTCACTATATCTGCAATTATGATACAGCAGTGAAAAAAAATGGGTTTTGGGTGTTGCTGGTGCCCAAATGCCATAAACCCACAGAATAATTCCTGTAGGGCATATGATGGACCCTGCTTTTACAAACATTCAGGTATGTGCAGCTGTGACATGGCTGTAAAAATTTTTTTTTTAGGTTTGGATGGTGCCTAAACACCATAGTCCCACAGAACAATTCTTGCAGAGCACAGGATGGACCCTTTTAAACAAATTTCATGGCATTTGCAACTGCGAAAAAGCTGCTAAATGTTGTGGATGTCACATTAAAATTGCTTTTGCAAATATAATAAGAACAGTTATTTCCATATTTTTCTACTATAATTGTAGCAGACAGTGGCAGGAGATGTTAATGTAGCACTATCCCCGAAGGAGCTGCTGGTTAGATTTGGGCTTACCGTTTCCTTCTTCTCTCCACACTTCACGTCTAGGGGTGTCCCATGGTAGATGACCCAGTAACTCGAGAGACTGACAACAGATCCACTTGAATGGATTTTATTTGCAAAATGTAGACAAGGAACAGTCTCTTAAATTGGCATCAGAGGGTTGGAAAAGGAAGTTCAGGTACTCTTAAGCCCCGTATACACTATCAGATTGTCTGCTGAGTTTTTCCTTCAGATATTCAAAACCATATAATATGAGGTCAAACCTTAGGAGTTTCAATGTGTATGCAATCAGGCAGACCCTTCTACTACATGGTTTTGGTAAATCTGAAGGAAAAACTCAGCAGACAATCTGATAGTGTGTATGGGGCTTTAGTGTCAAAGTCAATGATGAAGAACTTTCTTACTTTGTCTAAATCCAGAGAATAGCCATTCACAACTGGGTGTTCACTCAAGTTGGATAGTCCCTCTCTCACAAGACCTAGCAGCCAACAAGGTGCTTACTCAGGAACAAGTCTCTGCCACAGATGTTGTTGTAGAACGTACAAGATAATGTCTCTGCCACAGACGTTGTTGTAGAACACGTAGGAAAACTAAACTTGAAGATCACTCGTGGGATACCTGGATCTTTCAGCCAGCTTGGCGATATCCACAAGACCGTATTCTCTTGGGTACTTCAGCCCTTCCAGGCTCCTACTAAGAAACCAACCCGTATGTGGTCTTCTTCTGAAGAGTCCTCCCCTGGAATGCTTGAAGTCACTGGGTCTCTCCCAAACCAGAGACGGCACCCTAACACCTCAGAATCCTACTTTAGTTTCCTTCCCTCGGGCTAGCCAGCCCAGAAACATCACAATTGGGTGGATCCGCATCCCAGGTCATAGCCTTCCTGGGGGCTGGTCAGGAGGACCAGGACCATGAAGTCAATACATCCTTCTGGACCGGGTCACCGATCCATGTGACGTCCGCATCTTAAATACCCTCTCCCAGAAAGCACAGCAAGTGCACCACTCCCACTGAGCAGGCTATGAGAGAGAGTAACTTAAGCACCCAACCAGACCATAGGTCCATACCTGCCAGGAGAGACAGTGCCCCTTGTTGTCAGGCGGAACATCTCACAGTCCAGTCAGACTGATGCTGAAGTCCAAATTTAGACAATTGTACCCAAACCAAACTACAGTTTAGGTATAACACTAACTTTGAAAAACACATAGCGCATGCTCTTCAGGAGCCGTCGCTACATTAACATTGGCAGATAGTGGGATGTACTAACAGTGGCTGGGCATGTTCAAAGACTGGACATTGACAGAAATTGTGTCAGCATGTTATATATGTCTGTGGCCTGGAACAGTGAATGGTTCAGCATTGAATGAAGCAAAAAAATTCAAATAAATAATAATATTTGATGGTGGCGGGATCCCCAAATATTTACAAATTGCCCACTGGGCACTGTTGTAATATGTTGGCCGATTCATGTAGGATGTTGTATTAAAGTACCATAATGACCAGAAATTCAGTTGAGTTGTCCAAGCCAACTGAATTTTAACATATCAAAGGGACAGCTGAAGACCCTATCGTGTGTTGATCTTATGCAAGTCTACCGAGGTGTGTGAGGTATGGCCTGTTAACCTAATTGAACATTTCAAAGATTCAAAGAATACATTGTTTTAACTTAAGGATGATTTAAGACCATAGAAGAAGTATTTATTGATGGTAATTAGACTTGAGGGGGGTATTCATGGGAAACATTTGGTTGACCTAGAAGAAACCCCCCCCCCCCCATTGTCGGAGAAGTACTTGAGGGGACATTCAAGCTAACGCTCAGTCAGTCTTGTCTGGGTGTGTGATTATAAAGACACAGGTCTAGGAGACATGTCATAGTACTCTGTTGGATTTTGTCATCTGTTGCAAGGATTTGTTCTGTGTTGGAAGTCAGTAAAGTGCATCTCTCTGGAAGAATTGAGTTGCTGCAGAAGAGTACTTATAATAACTACTAATCATCTACCCACTATAAAATATATCACTACAGGCACCTCAACCCCCTTCCTAACCAGACCAATTTTCAGCTTTCAGTATTCTCACATTTTGAATGAAATTACTCAATCATGCAACACTGTACCCATATGAATCTGTTGTGCATTTTTCAAACAAAAAGAGCTTTCTTTGGTGGAATTTAATCACCACTGGGTTTTTTATTTGTTGCACTATAAATGAAAAAAGACTGAAAATTTGGTTAAAAAAAAAAATCTTTCTTTGTTTTTGTTATAACATTTTGCAAATTAGTAATTTTGGCCAAAAGAGATAACAAACCAGGTGGATGGCTGCGAGTTATTGAATTTCAAAATAGAGGAACATTGGCATTAATATATGTCTTAACTTCTTCATTATATAACATTATCAGAAGGATGCTATACAGTGAACATACTCCATCATCGAACTATCCTCTTTTTTTTTTTCAAATTCTTTATTTGCAAAATAACAATACAGTAGCTGTAAACATACTTGGTTACAAAGGGCAGAACTTGTTGTATTTACAATGTCTGCACATCTCGACTTCCAGAGCATATGAAAAACAAAACATTTTACGTCCCTGGGTCGAGACTACTGTATTCCCATTCTGGGATAACAGTCTCATGAGTATGAAGCTGCTTATGTCCCTTGTGTTGGTACTTTTGGTTCATTAGCAAGTATGGGGTGAAATTTGATGTCGACTCAGGAGTCAATGTTCCTTTAAAGGGATAGATAGAGAAAGAAATGTGAGGGTAAAGTACGCTAAAGAGGGGGAAAGAGATAGGGAAGGAGGAAGGGGTAGGCTCCAGCAGGGAGGGTAGGCCCAGGGGGTAAGAAGAAGGATGGGGAGTGGGGGGGGATTCGCCCATCCTCCAGCCCCCCCATCGGTGTCGCTACACCTGATTAGGGGTCCCTGAGCCCTCCCATTTATGTTGTCAACCTTGCATATTCCTCTGAGTAGTAGAATTCCAGCCAATAGTACAATTTTTTGAGGAACTGCTCCCTGAGGCCCCTGTCTGTGGCCACAAGGTCTTCCATAGTCTGCATTTCCGCTACTTGCTTCAACCACACAGCCACTCTCGGAGGCTCCGTCTGTTTCCAGAAAAGGGGGATGCAACTTTTTGCTGCCGTGATCAGTGCTAGGAGGATGGACCTTCTGTACGTTTTGCTTGGTATGTCATGGTGGTGTATTAAAAAGAGCTCAGGGGTCTTGGGTAGTTTCCTGCCTATGAACTTTTGTATAATGCAATGTATCTCTGTCCAGTATGGTGTCAGAAGCTTGCAGGACCAGAAGACATGAAGGAGGCTGCCTGCCTCTTCGCCACATCTCCAACAGCGGTCCGAGCTCTGGGGGAACATGCCGTGTATTCTGACTGGGGTGTAGTACCAGCGTGACAAGATTTTGTATCCTGCCTCCTGTTGATTGGCACTCATCGATGTTTTGTACGTGAAGAGAAGTATTCTCTCCACTTGCCTCTCAGTCAGCTGTATTCCCAGGTCCCGTTCCCATTTAGCTATACAAGGAAGTCTAAATTCCTTGGGGGGTGTGACCAAGATTTGATAAGCTAGCGATATCGTGTGCCTAATCAGCTCCAGTTCCGAGCAAAGGAGCACGAAGGGTATAAGGTTTCTCAAAAATAGCTGTGGTTGGGGTTGCGCTCTAATAAAGTGTGCTAGTTGTATTTTCTGCCAAGTATTATATCATCTCTAGACATCCACCTGCCGCCTCTGATGAATTGGTGCAGTAGATGTCTATCTTTATCTCTGAGAACCTGAAACCTGGTATCTGTCAATTCCAGTATAAAGTCTGGGTTCCCTATTATTGGGGTCAGTGGTGAGGGCAGAGACGCAATCGATTGGTCTCGGTAGGTTTTTTGAGCTAGTCTCAAGGTCTCGCCCACCGTAGGGTGTTTTGTCAGTTGTTCTGGGAGGCCTTTCTGGCACCAGGGCAGCCCCACCAGGGTTGCCCTTGTCAGGTATTGTTCCATTTGGATCCACTGCTTGAGCGTCCCGTGTCGACACCAGTCAATGATCCTTGTCAGGTGGCACGCTGCGCGATATAGTGAGGCATCCGGAAAAGCCATTCCCCCAGCGCTTTTGGTAAACGCAGGATGGACTGTGCCAAGCGCGGATGCCTACCTGCCCAGATGAACATAGTCAGTGCTCTGTTTGTTGCTCTGAGGAAGGTATTTGGGATCCTAACCAGGAGGGCTTGAAGGTGGTATAGTATTCTGGGCTTAATGTTCATTTTTATTATATTACACCTCCCGAACCACGAGAACATGCCTTGTTGCCACCTCTGAAGGTCCTTTTTAATGTTTTGCAGTAGGGGAGGGAAGTTGATGGAGAAGATGTCCTCCAGTTTGTTGGGCAGTCGGATGCCCAGGTACTTAATGTGGGAACTTGCCCACTTAAAAGGAAAATCCTCTCATAGCAAGGAGTACAAGAAGGCTGGCATTGAAACATTTAATACTTCAGATTTCTGGAAGTTGACCTTAAAAAAGGACAACCCTCCATACTTCATCAATTACGACATTAAGTTGGGCATTGAGATCAGGGGATTAGATATGAAGAAGAACAGGTCATCAGCGAAAGCTTCTACTTTCGGGAAGAGGGAATCACTCAGTTTAATGCCGGATATGTTGGGATTATCCCTCACCGTGCGCAAGAAGGGTTCTAAAGAGAGGATGAAGATCAGCGGGGACAAGGGGCAACCCTGCCTCGTACCATTGGTTATGTCAAAGGCAGAGGAGAGCCACCCATTGACCTTCACCTGGGTAGAAGGTTTGGAGTAGATGGCCTGGACCCAATTTAGCATTCTCTGTCCCAGTCCTATGTGGCGGAGGGTTTCCATTAGAAAAGGCCAGTGAACCCTATCGAACGCCTTTTTTGCGTCGGTCGAGAGCAGTAACATCGGGGTATTCCGTGTTTTAGCAGCGTAAATCAGATTAATGGCTTTCGTAGTATTGTCTCTCGCCTCTCTTGATGTCACAAACCCAACCTGGTCGGAGTGTACTAGTGAGGGGATCCATTCTGAAAGCCTTATTGATAAAAACGTTGTGAAGATCTTCAAGTCGACATTCAGATAAGATATCGGCCTATAGTTTTGGCACAGCAGGGGGTCTTTGTCCTCCTTGGGTATTACAGAAATAAAGGCCCTTAATGAGTCCACCGGGGGGATTGCTCCTTCACCAGTCGCATTGTAAGCAGCTAAGAAATGAGGTATCAGAATGTCGCCAAAGGTTTTGTAATACGCCAACGAGTATCCGTCTGGTCCCGGGGCTTTGCCATTTTGCATTCTGGCTATTGCTAGTGTCACCTTGCCCCTCGATTGCGGTTCCTCTAGTACCCCTAAGGCTTCTTCCGGCAATTGCGGGAGGCCCAACTTCCGGATATAGTCCCGTCTCTTTCTAGGGATTGCCCTCTGGCAGAGTGTTGTCGCGGTAGGTTGTAGAGGGAGGTATAGTATTTGCAAAACTGGTCTGCAATCTCTTCGGTGGTGTGCACCTTAGTTCCTCCCTTCTTCTTAAGTTCTGGAATGAAGGTTTGTGCCCATTGGGCCCTCAAGGCCCTTGCCAGCAGTTTTCCACATTTATTGCTGTGTTCATAAAAAGTGCGTCTACATTTTGCTATGACTGCTTTAGCCCTGAACAGTGCCAAAGTTTTCAGTTGATTCCTTAGGCCCGTACTGCCTCCAGTGTCCTGATCCTACTCAAAAGGTTGGAAGTCTGTTGGGCCCTTGCTTTCTTGAGACGGGTGCCTATTTTTTATGAGGACACCCCTAATGGTGCATTTGTGGGCCTCCCAGACTATCAGTGGCGAACTGCCCATGTCCGTGTTTGAGGTGAAGAAGTTTTTCAACTCCCTGGAGATCTCCTCCGCTACCTCGGGGGACTGTATCAAAGTTTCGTTGAGCTTCCATTGCCATTGTTTGCTAACTGGGTCAAGAATGTCTGTGTCCATAAACACTGGGGCGTGGTCTGAGAAGGGGATAGGCCCTATGGAGGCTGATTTCACTCTGGTGAGCAGTGACTGGGGTAGCATCCATAGATCGATCCTAGTGTAAGAATCGTGGGGATGGGAATAGAAGGAATAGTCCCTCTGGGTGGGGTTCAGTACCCTCCAAACATCAACCAAGTGGAAAGCATGGAAGTGCCTCTTAAGACGTTTTAGGGTTGAGTATGAAACCTGGGACGCTTGCCTGGAAGAGTCCAAGGAAGGGTCTAGGGTAAAGTTAAGGTCTCCCCCCAGGACCACCGCCCCCTCCGACAATTCCTGCAGTCTAGTCAGTGTGGGTTTGAGGAAACCTATCTGTCCCGTATTGGGGAAATATAAGTTGACCAAATTCACCATGGTGTCACCCAGAGTTCCTTTGACAAACAGGGCCCTTCCCTCCCCATCACTCCACTGGTCATGCAGTTTCCAGGGCACCGTGGCCCGGATCATCATGCTAACCCCCTTGGACTTGGACTCGGAGGAGCAGCCTTGGAAGACGGTCGGGAAGTACCGGTCGTGGAGTTTCGGTATTTTTTCGGCTCAAAAGTGGGTCTCCTGGATTAAACATATATGTGCTTTGGAATGTCTCAGGTTGGATAAGACCATGGAACGTTGATGGACATAAGTCGGAGAGTGTTTGTGGGCACCATGTGGACTGGGCTGGAGGATGGGGATCTGGGGCAACGAGAGTGGGGGGGTGTGGAGGGGGGGATAGTAGAAAGGGGTGACTAGGTTTTGCTGTGGGGAGTACTACAGGGAAAGGAAGAGGGAGGTAGCAGAGGAGAAGTAGGGGGGGAAATGATAGAAAGAAGCAGAAAAGTGGTCAGACGGGCTCTGAGATGTCAGTGAGCCCTGTTACCTAAAACGCCCACGGCGTTTGCAAGACTATATCTTGATACACCCTTAGGGCTCTCAAACAGAGCCCCAGAGGGGTGTCGTCCTATTAGGGTGAGTGACTGGGCACAACGAGGGTCAGGAGCTCCCTACCCAGACCCATAGCATTAATTAAACTGTGCATAAAACACCAGCACAACAACAAATTAATTTCCTACACAAAAAAGGCCAAGCCAGCCTTTACTGCATCAACCCAGATGTTAGGCAGAGGACATAACTTGTGTGCCTGCGGAAGGACCCATACCGCCCACCAAACATCCATCACCGTTAACTGTGAGTCTCTGGTAAATAGAGCCTCGAAGGAATTCTCTGTAAGGTCATCCCAGCGTGGCAGGCGGCCGATATCCTCCCAGCCAGCATCAGAAATAAGCAGTAGGACAGTAATTGTTAAGGGCACAGGTATAGCCACGTTATAGTGGCAAAACAAATATTATTTCGTAGACAGCACCCTTATGCAAGTTTATAACATTCCTGTACATTCCCCTAATGTGTCACACATATCACAGCCCGGAGCCAACCATCCCGCCCACGCATCCAGCAAACCAATCACTGCTTAAACCACCTGGAGGGCCCACTGCCCATGGCAGCATGAGCAGGGGGGCTAACCAAAGACCAAAGAGGTGTTTCTCCCCAGTCTCCGACAGCTGTACCAGATGGCGCCTAGCACTGGGCTGCTCAAACCAGCACTCTGACATAAACCCCACTCCCTCCCCCCTCAAGGCGCTGATTGCCAGCAATAACTCAAGCATGTTTCCTGTATTCCCTGATTATGTTGAGTCAAGGTTTGCTAGCCCACATGAGGTCTCCCTGCGGGCCCCCTCTTAATTCACAACCCATGTCTGTGTCGTCTCATGCATTGGGGAGTCCACTGCAGGACTGTTCTCCTCCGAGTGCCACGGTCTCCCCCGGTGGTTCAGTCTCCTTTTCAGGGGGTCGCCGGCCTGGCTGTCCTCTGGGTGGCCCCCCTTCTACCTGGCCTGAGATGATAAGAGAATCCCCCCCAAGAGCACCGTGGCCACGGGAGAGGAGGGGGGAGGCTCAGGGCTGGTGTTGTTCGCCTCTCCTCCCACCCGGTCCGGCAGCGATTTGGGGGAGAGAATACTGAAAGCAAAGGAGGCGGCACACCCAGGAGGGGAAAAAGCCATCCAAGTTGTGCACACAGGGAAAATCATTATCTAGGTCCCAATGCTTGCGGTAGGTACTATCCGTCTCAACATAGCAGCGGCCTGTGTCCCCAACTCACGTATAGGGGCTGTCCATCCTACTGCTCCGAATCGCCTCCCCCAATCGAGGTAGGCTCCCTCTGCCTGTGTCTCGAAGATCGCCGGGGCAAACCCCTTAAAGCACCCTGGTGGGCTGGACGGTGATCTCTGCTAGATAGAGGGCTCAGCCAGTCTTGCAGCGGGAACGGTTCCATCCCGAGGAATCTGAATAGCTCGGGGAGGTCCACATGGCGTCGCAGGGTGAAGGAAGCACTTACTTTCCGGATCGTCGGTTGGAGGGGGAATCCCCACCTGTAAGTCAGTTCTGCTCGGCACAACCTTTCTAGCAGTGGCTTTAGCATAGCCCTTCTAATCAATGTAGAGCGAGCCACATCCGGGTATATTGAGATCTGCGCTCCTTCAAAGCCCACCGGTCCATTAAGCCTTGCTGCTTGCAGGATTTGTTCCTTGTGGCTGTAACGGTGAATGCGACATATTACATCCCATGGCCGATCCATGTCTGTGGGCTTTGGGCCGAGCGATCTGTGTACCCTGTCAAATTCCAGTGAAGCAGGCAGGTCTCCCCCCAACAGCTTATGAGCAATCGCCCGCACAGTCTCTACCAGATTCTCCGTGCCCGTTGCTTCTGGTATTCCCCGAAGCGGCAAATTTTTGCCACGGCTGCGGTTCTCCAGGTCTTTCGCATGCAATTGGGCCTCTGACAGCTGCTCCTGATGCTTCAGGTGGTCTCTCTCCAGTTGCGAAATACAAGACTCCAGGGACCCCACCGTGGCCTCTTCTCTGGTCAGCCGCTCGTCTATCTCCTGTACCTCAGATCGGATCTCCTGGAGGTCCCGGCGTTGCTGCTCCTCCACCCGGAGCACCAGGGCCTCCATGTCCGCCTTGGTAGGAAGGGCCTCCAGGTCTGTTTTCGTTGGGAGGGCCCGCAATAGTGCTCGGATGTCTGAATCATCTCCCAGTTGTTGAGAAGGGAGAGTAGTCCCCGCCTGGCTGGGTGGTGAAGGAGTCAGGAGAGCCGGGAGTCCCGACAAGGGCTGGGAGCTGGATACCAGTGGGGACGCCATGTTTTCCGGGGACAGCGACGGCCGGGCCTCTCTACGCGGCAGCTCCGTGCTGGTCTCCGTGTTGGGTCTGGATCATTCTGTGAGGTACCTGTCGATCTGAGAGGTCGTAGTCTTCTTGGCAGGTCCTTTGTTTTTTCCCCTTTTGCAATAGCTCATGGCAGGTTAAGTTGTGGCTGTTGCGCTGGCATTCCTACTCTATTTGTTGGGTCTGGTATCGGGAGCTCAGGCGTACCCCGACATTATCCGGCCATGTCCAGGCCACTTCCCCAGGGCAGCGATTTCAACATTAGTCAAAGAGTAAAGTCAAGCTGACCATCCCTAACCGGCCGGTCAGAGTGCTCCAGCCTCCAGAGACCGCCGACCAGTCTCAGGGGGGGGGCAGAGTGGTGAGCAAGGTGGCTGCCAGGTGAAGCAAGATGGCCTCTGTTCATAGGACCGGAGCCTTTTTTTCCCCCCTCGTGGAGGGGTGTAGATGGTATTCCCAGATGGCGAGTGGTCCTCAGGTGCCGTAGGGAGGAAGAACCGGTATCCAGGGGCCCCCTTATTAAAGTGACGTCTCCTTCGCGGACCCCGCCTACCTGGAGACGCGCTCGAAATTAGCGGACTTTCCTCCGCGTGTGTGGGCGAGTCCGTTCATTTCAAAAGTAGGGCGGATAGTATGGTGGACTTAGTACGCCGTATTAGTCCGCTGAAAAAGTGCCGTGTGTGGGCAAGTAGCCCATTCGGAAAGTCGGACGGACAGTCTGGCGGGAAGTCCGCCAGACTAAGTCCGTCAGATAGTCGGCTACGTGTGTACGCGGCATTAGATCCAAAGTTGGGCTAAGGGCTTGTTCAATATTAGTCCAGAGAATATCTGGGGACGGTGAGATCCAGTATCTGAGTTGGGTAAGCACCGTAGCTAAATAATAGTCTTTTATATCAATTGAGCCCATTCCTCCTACTATTCTATGTTTAACCAGGAGTTTCTTGGAGCACCTTGGTTTGCTTGTTTTCCAAAGATACTGTTTAAGAAGAGAGTTTAATGTTTTAAAGTGAGTATTTTTGAGCGGAATAGGTAGAGTCCTGAATATATAGAGTATTTGGGGGAGTAGTATCATTTTAAAGGATGCCAGATGGCCTAACCAGGTTAGGTCAGTCTTATGCTGTGTACACACGATCAGACTGTCCAGCGGACTTAGCCTGGCGGACAAACCGCCGGACTTTGAAGCGATGGTCCGCCAGACTTTCTGAACGAGCGGACCTGCCCAAACGCAACCGGACTTTTCTGGCGGACTAGGTCCACCGGACTTTTGGCGGGAGTCCGCCGTACTTTTGAAAATGAATGGACTTGCCCACACACGGAGGAAAGTCAGTTTTGAACGCGGCTCCAGGTAGCCAGGACTAGCGAAGTAGGTCAATGATACTGGCCCCCCACCCTATGTGAATGAGTATGGGGTACAATGTACCCCTACCCATTCACCTGGTGAAAAAAATGTAAAAAAAAAAAAAAAACAACACAAGGGTTCAAAATAATTTATTGCACAGCTCCGGGGTCTTCTTACATCTTGGAGGTCTTGTCCCCCTCTTCGGGGGTCTTTTCCCCCTCTTTGGTTCTTCTTGCCGGACCTCTGCTTTCTTCCTTTAGCTCTTTTACTAGCGGTGGCCCGGTCTTCTGTCGCCGCCGCCTCTTCTTCCGACTTCGGGGGTCTTGTCCCCCTCTTAGGTTCTTCTTGCTGGGCCTCCGTTCCTTCTTCCAGCTCTTTTACTAGCGGTGGCCCGGTCTTCTGTCGCCGCTGTCGCCGCCACCTCCTTCTCTTCTTCTTCCTTGAGATGTTGACTCAACGCTGTCTCTGGCCGCAATGACAGGGAGGTGTTGCGTGGTGACTTATATAGGGACAATGGGCGGGGTCATCGGGTGATGTTCCAGCCCCTTATGATGTCACAGTCCCAGAGGATTTTTAGTTGATCTCTGCTTGGTTCTCCGGATCAGCTGTTATTTGTAGTCCTAGGTATGGTATATCTGTTGTGTTCCATGTATATGGGACGTTTTGTTGTAAGTGGGATTGGAGGGAGGGAGGAATACTGAGATCTAGTATTAGGGATTTTGTGAAATTGACGTTATAGTATGATACCTGACTGAAATTGTTGAGAATTTTGTGTGCGGAATGTAGGGCAATGTGTTGGAACGTTAGAAAAAGAATTATATTGTCTGCGAAAAGGTTAATATTATGTGAGTTTCCTAATAGAGAGAATCCTGGAGTTCTCGTGGGTACTGATTTTTTCTGGCAAGGGTTCAATAATGAGGTTGAATATGGAAGGGGACAGTGGGCACCCTTGTCTCGTGCCATTTGTTATAAAGAAAGGAGACGATAATGTATTAGAGGTATATACTTGCGCTGACAGTATTGGGCCTGTAAAGCCAAACTTTTTAAGCATCTGTCTCATGTAGCCCCAGTGTACCCTGTTGAATGCCTTCTCTGCATCCAAAGAGAGTAGCAGAGAAGGCACTCGACAGGACCTTGCATAATGTACAAGGTCAATAACTCTTCTAGTGGCGTCTGAGGCTTGTCTACCTCTTGTAAAGCCTGTTTGGTCTGGTCCGATTAGAGTCGGCAGAACTGACGAGAGTCTATGGGCCAGTAATTTTCCATATAGCTTAACGTCAGTGTTTAACAAGGAAATAGGCCTAAAATTAGCAGGTGTATTGGGGTCCTTACCCGGTTTGGGGATAGTAACAACATACGCTTTCAGCAAATCGTCGGGGAAAGAGGCGGAGGACACTGCTTCTGAGCACATCTCTCTCAAGTAGGGTGAGAGGATCTCTTGAAAAGTTTTATAATAGCTATTCAGGATTTTTGTGATTCAGGTGATTTACCTCCGGGAAGGGTTTTGATTATTTTTCAGATCTCAGGCTCAGTAATCTGTGAGTTGAGAAAATCAAGGTGCTCCTGTGTCAGCCAAGAAAGCTTGAATAGTGGCTTCTAACGGTTGTGGTGTGTCATTTTCTTCCTTGAGGCTATAAAGGGAAGAGTAATATTCTGCAAATGCATTTGCAATTTCTTTTGTGTTGAAAATGTTGCTATTGTCCTATTTGCGAATGAGAAAAGGAATTTTTGTTTGTGCTTTATGTTCTTTCAGTCTATTGGCAAGGAGCTTTCCCGCCCGGTTACCTGCAGAATAATGATTAACCTTCAGATAATGTATGTGTCAAATTGTTCTATTAGCTTGAGCCTGAGATTCGAGTGCAACTTAAGCCCCGTACACACGATCAAACAATCCGGTGGAAAAGTCCGGCGGACAATCCACCCATGTGTTGGCTCCGGCGGACTTTTTTTACCCAAAAGTCCAGCGGACTAAGAAAGTAGATTTGCACACCAATCTGTCCGCCGGACTCGCATTTCGGCGGACAATTCGGCCGTGTGTGTGCTAGTCCGCTGTACTTTTGAAATGAACAGACTTTTCCCTCTCTGAGAAAAGTCTGCTCATTTTGAGCGCGGCTCCAGGTAGCCGGGACCAGTGAAGGAGGCATCGCTGGCCCTGTCACCTGGTATGGATATGATATATATAGAGGATGCTGGGACTGTGACATCATAATGGGCGGGGACATCATCCGGCGATGTCCCTATATAAGTCGCTGCACGCTGCATCCTTGTCATTGTGACCAGAGACAGCGACGAGGCAACAGCTCAAGAAGAGAAGAGAAGAACAGAAGAACAGAAGGCCAGAAGACAGCGGTGACAGAAGACCGGGCCACCGCTTGTAAAAGAACTAGAAGAAGGTGTGGTGGCCCAGCAAGAAGAACCAAAGAGGGGGACAAGACCCTTTGAAGAGGGGGACAATTCCCCAAAGTCTGAAGAAGAGGGCGGCGGCGGCGAAGAAAGCCTGGTTCCTTCGCTAGTAAAAGACATAGCAGAAGATAGCGGAGGAGTCCGGCAAGAAGACCCCCAAAGATGGAAGAAGACCCCCGGAGCTGTGCAATAAACTATTTTAACCCTTGTGTGTTGTGTTTTTTTTTTGTTTCACAGGTGAATGGGTAGGGGTACATTCAGCAGACCGGGGCATGGCGCAGACATCATGGCTCTTTCCTGAGTGGCTCTGTCACGAGTGATGCGCAGTTTCAGCAACGCAGTTATCAATCCTGATCATGTCTTTTCTTCTGCTTTCTTACAGGTAAATGACTTATCCATCTGTACACTCTACTCTACTCTGCTGAACTGTCATTGCTGTAACATATTTGGTAAATGACTTATCCATCTGTACACTCTACTCTACTCTGCTGAACTGTCATTGCTGTAACATATTTGGTAAATGACTTATCCATCTGTACACTCTACTCTACTCTGCTGAACTGTCATTGCTGTAACATATTTGGTAAATGACTTATCCATCTGTACACTCTACTCTACTCTGCTGAACTGTCATTGCTGTAACATATTTGGTAAATGACTTATCCATCTGTACACTCTACTCTACTCTGCTGAACTGTCATTGCTGTAACATATTTGGTAAATGACTTCTACTGTCATATCTTTAAACTTCCATATTTAATGCTAGCTATATAACAACCACACTACAATAGCAACATTACTGGTTACTGGTGACTGATTCTAAACCCCATGTACTTCTCTTGATCATTGAAGCAATTAGCTTTACGACCCTAGTCTGTGTCTGGTTTTGGACATCTTCTCTCCCATATTCAGGTGTCTTAAATCAGACCCTATGATGACCAATAGAGAAATGCATGCCTTCTCACTCTCCCTATAAATTGAAATCATTCTATGGGGTGGCGCAGACATCATGGCTCTTTCCTGAGTGGCTCTGTCACGAGTGATGCGCAGTTTCAGCAACGCAGTTTAACGAAAGCAGGATAACTAGAACTGGATGAAGACACAACAAGAACTCTGCAAGACAACAAGCAAACCAGCATTTCTCATTTATTTTGTATCAAGTCAGATTCCCACTCTATCTAGTATGATGCTCCTCATTCTCTTCCTTCTCACATCAGTGTCTTCTATCCTCAAATTCTCCTTACTCTATCCCTCCCCTCTACCCTGCAGCATGCACATATCACCCTCACTCCTGCCCTCTCCCTACTACTGCACCCATCATCTCCTGCATTTGCTGCATCCATATGCTGGCATAAACTCCAAAGCCACGAGACACATGCACTCATGCTCATCTCACTCCCATCTTGTGTTCCTCACCCTCCTCCTTCTCCTAGTCTCAGGTGACATTTCTCCTAATCCTGGGCCGCCACTCTCAAACTGCAAGCCACATCTTCAAAACCCCTCCCCCTCTGGCAACCACCGCAATCCACTTAATTTAGTTTCTATCCCCCTGCTTCCTCAAAGCAGCCCCCTATCTCATGCGCCCTTTGGAATGCCCGCTCCATCTGTAACAAGCTAACATCTGTACATGACCTCTTCATCTCTCATAGCTTCAACATACTTGCCATAACTGAAACCTGGCTTCAAAATTTGGACTCAGCTTCTCCTGCTGCCCTCTCCCATGGTGGTCTCCATTGGACTCACTCCCCCAGACCCAATGGACAGAAAGGAGGTGGAGTTGGATTGCTCCTATCCCCACAATACACCTTCCAAGTCCTTCCCATCCCGCCCTTTCTTTCCCTCTCTTCTTTCGAGATGCACTGTATTCGCCTGTTTTCTCCTATTTCTCTGAGGATTGCAGCAATTTATCGGCCTCCTGGACCGGTGTCACGCTTTCTTGATGACTTTGCTGCCTGGCTACCCTACTTTCTCTCCTCTGAAATACCCACCATCATTCTTGGTGACTTTAACATTCCTATCAACGTTAACAACCCAACTACAGCTAAACTTCTTGACTTAACCTCATCTTTTGACCTAACCCAATGGTTACATATTTCCACTCACTCTAATGGTAATACCCTTGACCTTGTATTCTCTCATCTCTGCAACCCTAGCAACCTCACAAACACCCCCTTTCCTCTCTCTGATCACAACCTCATTAGTTTCACTGTATCTTTGTCTCCAACCACCCATCCTTCCAAGCAGCAAACTATCACTTGTAGAAACCTTCGCCACCTTAAGCCTTCTCTTCTCTATTCTGCTACTGACCACCTATATGATATAATCTCTCCCCTGTCCTGTCCTGACCTTGCCATCTCTGTCTACAACAGTTCACTCTCTTCATCACTAGATGCACTTGCTCCTCTAACCACACGCAGAATCAGGCCCCAACCATTACAACCCTGGCAAACTGACAACACTAGAAATCTCAAGAGACGTTGTCGTGCTCTTGAACGGCTGTGGCGTAAAACCACCATATATAAATCTGCCCTTCTAAAATACAATTCCTGCCTCCATGCTGCCAAACAAGCCTACTTTGTATCTCTTATTAATACGTTGTCATCCAATCCTCGTCGGCTCTTCTCAACTTTTAACTCTCTGCTTCGTCCCCCACCCCCTCTACCCACGAACTCACTCACTGCCCAAGAGATTGCCAATCACTTCAAAGACAAGATTGATGCAATTCGCGAGGACACCTCCGCTGTGCGTACATCTTCCCCACCCAACATACCTGGCCCAATAGCACATTCAACACTCTCCTCTTTTGAATTGGCTACTACTGAAGAGGTTGCAAAACTTTTCTCAGATGCTCACCTAACCAATTGTCCCTTGGACCCTATTCCCTCACAACTATTAAGGTCACCCTCTAATTCTATCCTATGCTCCCTCACTCACATCTACAATCTCTCCCCCCTTTTAAGTGGCTCCTTCCCCTCCCCTCTAAAACATGCGCAGTTCACCCCCATACTTAAAAAACCCTCTCTGGACCCCACCAACCTGAACAACTTAAGACCTATCTCATTGCTCCCATTCACCTCTAAACTTCTAGAACGCTTAGTCTACAACCGCCTTAGCTCCTACCTCAGTGAAAATAACCTTCTTGACCCATTACAGTCTGGCTTTCGCTCTCAGCACTCCACAGAAACTGCCTTACTAAAACTCACTAACGATCTACTAACTGCTAAAACCAACAGCCAGTACTCCATACTCCTACTACTTGACCTCTCTGCTGCCTTTGATACTGTTGACCACCCGCTCCTCCTCAATAAACTACATTCCCTTGGCCTCCAAGATTCTGCGCTTTCCTGGTTCTCTGCCTATCTATCACAGCGCTCCTTCAGTGTCACCTACAACTCTGTATCCTCCTCTCCATTGCCCCTTTCTGTGGGGGTCCCCCAAGGCTCTGTTCTTGGACCCCTTCTCTTCTCTATTTATACCTCCTCCCTTGGTCACCTGATAACCGCCCATGGCTTCCAATACCACTTATACGCCGATGACACCCAAATCTATCTGTCTACTCCTCACCTCACTCCTTCAGTCTCCTCTCGCATTACTAACCTGCTAACTGACATATCAGCATGTATGTCACACCATTTCCTTAAACTAAACCTCTCTAAAACTGAGCTATTAATAATCCCCCCTGCACATGCCCCCCTCCATGACTTTTCCATCAAAATCAACAATGCAACCATCAGGCCCTCCCCTCACGCCAGGGTACTAGGTGTAACCCTAGACTCTGACTTGTCATTTCAGCCCCAAGTCCAATCGTTGTCAAAAGTTTGTAGATTTCACCTCCGTAACATCTCTAAAATTCGCCCCTTTTTAACAATTAAAACTACCAAGATCCTCATTCACTCCCTTGTTATCTCTCGTCTTGACTATTGCAACTCCCTTCTCATTGGCCTGCCTCTCCATAGGCTATCTCCTCTTCAGTCTATCATGAATGCTGCTGCCAGACTTATCCACCTTACCAACCGCTCAGTGTCTGCCAACCCTCTCCTCCAATCCCTACACTGGCTCCCAATCACCCAGCGAATTAAATTCAAAATACTAACCACCACATACAAAGCCATTCACAACTCTGCCCCGAGCTACATCACCAATCTTGTCTCCAAATATCACCCAAACCGTCCCCTCCGTTCTTCTCAAGACCTCCTACTCTCAAGCTCTCTCGTCTCCTCCTCCCACACTCGTCTCCAGGATTTCTCCAGAGCCTCTCCAATCCTCTGGAACTCGCTACCTCCACTGGTCCGGCTATCCCCTACTCTTGCTACCTTCAGACGATCCCTGAAAACTCATCTATTCAGGGAAGCCTATCACGTCTCAAACTAATCTCCTACCACTTCCATAAACTCATTCCCAACAGTTATAACCTTCTGTACCACCTGCCCCACCCTTTTAGATTGTAAGCTCTTCTGAGCAGGGTCCTCTTAATCCTCTTGTATTTAATTGTATTGTAACTGTATTGTCTCCCTTTTATATTGTAAAGCACTGCGTAAATTGCTGGCGCTATATAAATCCTGAATAATAATAATAATAATACCCCATACCCATTCACATAGTGTGGGGGGCCGGGATCCGGGAGCCCCCTTTTTAAAGGGGTTTACGGATTCCGATAAGCCCCCCGCCCGCAGACCCCGACAACCAACAGCCAGGGTTTTCGGGAAGAGGCCCTTGTCCTCATCAACATGGGGACAAGGTGCTTTGGGGTCTGGGGGCTGTGTGACCCCCCCTTCCCCAAAGCACCCCCCATGTTGAGGGCACGCGGCCTGGTACGGTTCAGGAGGGGGGGGCACTCGCTCACCCCCACCCCCTTTCCTGACCGGCTGGGTAGCGTGCTCGGATGAGGGTCTGATATGGACCTGGGGTGGGACCCCCACACCGTTTTTTCGGCGTAGGGATTCCCCTTTAAGTCCATACCAGGTGACAGGGCCAGCAATGCTTCCTTCGCTGGTCCCGGCTACCTGGAGCCGTGCTCAAAATGAACGGACTTTCCTCCATGTGTGTGGGCGAGTCCGTTCATTTCAAAAGTACAGCGGATAGTCCGCTGGACCTAGTCCACCGCAAAAGTACCGTGTGTGGGCAGGTAGCTCGTTCGGAAAGTCCGGCGGACAGTCCGGCGGTTTGTCCACCAGACCCCAAAGTCCGCCGGATAGTCTGATACGTGTGTACGCAGCATTAGTCAATCTATTAGTTATAATATGGTCTGGGGTGTTCTTATTTTGGATCTCAAGAGACTTAATATCGGCAAGGAGGGTATCTATTTCTTGTGTCCTCCGCCTCTTCGCCCGCGATGCCATCTGAAACAGTATGCCTATAATAAATGCCTTATGGGCACACCATAATGGAAAACGTTTTTTCACCGAATCCACATTATGAACAAAGAATTCTTTTAAATTCTTAGTGATCAGAGCAATCTGTGAGGTCTGTTGAAATAGACGAGGGTTAGCTCGCCAGATGTAAGCCGGTTCCACATTGGGTCTCCCGTCCATCACAATGGGCACTGGGGTGTGGTCTGACCATGTAATGTCATGGATGGTAGACGAGGAGACCCTCTGCAGCAGGACTCTATCCACTATCACTATATCAATACAGGGGTATGAACCATGTCTGGAGGAGTGAAAGGTGTAATCCAGCTCAGTAGCGTGTTGACACCTCCACACATCGTACATCTCCTCTACATGGAACAGTGGTTGCAATGAGGGCAAGGGTCTTTTTGCAGTAGATTTTGTGTCCACCGCATAGTCTGCCGTGAGGTTGTAATCACCACACATAATGACCAAACCTTTTTTAATTAAGTTAACCTTACGGAACTGTTTCCTCATGAAGCGGAGTTGGTGGGCATTAGGCGCGTATAAGTTCATTGTTGTATATAAGCAGTTATTGACTTCTCCTACCAATATCAAATATCTACCTTCAGGGTCAGAGTGTGCTACCTGTAGGGAGAGGGTCATTGAGTCCTTGATTGCTATTAACACACATTTCTGTTTTTTGGGTGCCGATGCTGTGTATATATGAGGGAATCTCCTGTGTTGAAACTTAGGGGTTGAGGAGATTTCCCAATGTGTCTCCTGTATGCACAGAATGTCTGTCTGTAGGTTAAGAGCTTCCCTCTAAACTATTGCTCTTTTGGCCGGATGGTTGGTCAGTGTATGTGTCAGGTAGGTAGGTCAGTGTGTGTGTAATGGCCAGGTAGGTGGGTTAGTGTAAGTGTAATGGTCAGGTGGGTCAGTGTATGTGTCAGGTAGGTTGATAAGTGTATTGTCAGGTAGGTAGGTCAGTGTATGTGTGTGTAATGGTCAGGTAGGTCAGTGTGTGTCAGGTAAGTAGGTCAGTGTGTGACTGTAATGGTCAGGTAGGTGGGTCAGTGTATGTGTAATGGTCAGGTAGGTCAGCGTATGTGTGAGGTAAGTGGGTCAGTGTATGTATCAGGTAGGTAGGTCAGTGTGTGTGTAATAGTCGGGTGGGTCAGTGTATTGTGTCCGGTAGGTGGGTCAGTGTATGTGCAATGGTCAGGTAGGTGGGTCAGTGTATGTGCAATGGTCAGGTAGGTGGGTCAATGTATGTGTCAAGTAGGTGGGTCAGTGTATGTGTAATGGTCAGGTAGGTGGGTCAGTGTATGTGTAATGGTCAGATAGGTGGGTCAGTGTATGTGTCAAGTAGGTGGGTCAGTGTATGTGTAATGGTCAGGTAGGTCAGTGTATGTGTCAGGTAGGTAGGTCAGTGTGTTGTGTCAGGTAGGTGGGTCAGTGTATGTGTAATGGTCAGGTGGGTCACATATTGCAAAGGGGGTGGGGTCATGGGCGGGGCCAATAGGGAAGCGGCAAAATGAGGTTTCGTCTAGGGTGTGAAAAATTCTTGCACCAGCCCTGCTTCTGTTGGACCAGTTGCCATACTCACAGGCCGTACATTGGCCATTTTTTATTGAAGCGGCTGATGTCGCCCGACATTCAGCCTGTGTGTACTAGGCTTAAGGACGATACACACAGAAAGGAGACTGTTGAGTTTTTAATGTCATTAGCAGTGACTGGCATGTAAAAAGGGATATTTCTAAGAAGGGTCCATTAAGTAGCTAAGAACCCATTCTTAGATCAAGAAACCTCTAGAGGTCATAACGCAGACATTTTAACAAAAACAAAACACAGTTTAAGTGGAGTTGTAAGAGGTACCATGGAATGAAGGTCTGAAGGGTGGAAGCCTTCTTTAGGAACCTAATTTGATCAATTGAACTCTAATACCAATTTATTATTAAGCATGGCTTCAGTACGGTAGAAGGCTAATATTTGGATACCAGTGCAAATCAAGTTCTCTACAAGTTTAAACAGATATATTTTAATAATTTAACTTTTACCAAAAGTTTTGAATAAAAGACCTTTTGTTTATATACAACATCTTTAAATTGTCTTTAATCTCTTTATTCCTCAAGCTGTATATGAAAGGGTTTACAAAGGGAGTAAACACTGTATACAACAAGGACATTATCTTACTGATCATTTGTGATTGTCCTTTCTTTGGAATCAGATACATGGCAATCAGGGTTCCATAAAATATAAACACAACAGTGAGATGGGAGCTACAAGTGGAAAAGGATTTAATTCTTCCCGAAAAGGAGGATATCTTTAATATTGTTAAAACAATGTAAGTATATGAAACCACTATCACTAGGAAGGGGAATATTAGCACAGGAAAGCACAACAAGGTCATTTCCATTTGAACTGTGGATATATCTGAACAAGAAAGTTCCACAAGAGGATTGAAATCACAAAATAAATAGTCAATAACATTTGACCCACAGAATTCTAGTTGACTTAGTTCAAGTGTTGGTATTAATCCTATAGAACAGCTGAAAAGCCAGGATGCAAGAACTAATTCAATGCAAAGTGATTGTTTCATAATGGAGGTATAATGCAGAGGAGAGCAGATGGCCAGATAGCGGTCATAGGACATCACTGTCAGAAGGAAACATTCAAATGTTTCTATTGTCCCATAGACATAATACTGAGTGATGCAACCAACAAAGGATATGGAGGTCCTCTCATGTAGAATAATATTTAACATGTTAGGAGAAATACCTGTGGTCAACATGATGTCAGAGATAGAGAGTTGGGAGAGGAAGAAGTACATGGGAGAATGAAGGGTCTTGCTGTAATATATCAGAATGATTGTCAAAAAGTTTCCAAATATTGTCACCATGTATATAATAAGGACCAAGGTGAAGAGCAGCAGATTATATACAACATTGTTATTGAATCCCAAAAATAAGAATGCAGTGTGTGCGGTCTGTGTGGAAGCAGAAAATATTTAAATGACTTTTTTTTTATGTATTAACCATAGCAGAACAAATATGTGTTGACTTTGCAAAATGATAGCAAATAAGGTGAACCTGGAAAAAATAAATAAAATACATTTTTTTTTCTTTTTAACACTAATATTTGGTTGATTGAAGTAACCTTGGCTTCATCCTTTTTAATAAGCTCAATAAATGTATTGTTTGCCAATTTGGACATTCTCTATTTTGTAGTTATTTATTTATAGTTATTTTGTAGTAAATTTTTCATACACGAAAGTGAGTACACCCCTCATATTTTTGTAAATATTTCCTTCTATCTTTTCATGTAACAACACCGAAGAAATGACACTTTGCTACACTGTAAAGTACTGAGTGTTCAGCTTGCATAAGCCCCTGTACACATGGTCGGACATTCGGCAACCAAATCTGTCGGATTAATTCTGACTAATTTAGTCTGGAAGTGGTGTCGCATACACACGGTCGGACTAAGTTGTCGGAAGTTCTGGTTGGCAAGAACGCGGTGACGTAAGCCGCGTACGACGGGACTAGAAAAAGGAAGTTCAGCACCATGTCCGGCACCCTTTGGGCTCCTTCTGCTGATCTCGTGTGTATCGCGTGTTAGTAGAAGTTTGGTGAGAGACGATTCGCACTTTTCAGATTTGTGCTTCAGTTCGGTACTGTTCTTCAGTTTGTGCTTGTCGGTGCGTATCTGATTATCGGTGCGTGTAGTCAGTAAGCATTTGTTTCTCATTGTGGACTATATCTTGGTATAGTAAGCTTTGATTTGCATTGTTTATTGTCTGCTCGCTTCTGCTTTTCAGGTCGTTCATTCAGGCATTGCTGTTTATTGGTGCTTTCTGTTGTCCGTTCTGACCAGCCGACTGTTTTAAACCATGTTTCATGTACGTACTCATCATAGAATTTGTGCTGTGCAGGGGCTTCGTGTTGGGCTTTTAGCTTTGACACAAGCCCAGTCCATGAACAGGGAGGGGAGGCGTTTGTGGACCAAGAATTGGTTGCGCCAGCGTGACCAGTTCTCACACATGCCTTTGCTCCGTGAGATCCGGGAGAATAATCCTGATGATTTCAGGAATTATCTCCGGATGAGGGACCCCGTTTTTCACCATCTGCTGGCTTTGCTGTCCCCTTATATCACCAGGCAGGATACCTGCATGCGGCAAGCCATCACTCCGGAGCAGAGGTTTATAGCCACGTTGCGCTAGTTGCCGACAGGGAGAAGCCTTCAGGACCTTAAGTTCTCCACGGGCATCTCCCCCCAGGCTCTGGGGATCATTATTCAAGAGACCTGTTCTGCCATCATTCAGATCCTGCAGAAGGACTATATGAAGGTAAGTTTTATCCTTTAACATCACATGTATGTAACATCTATGTATTTAATGATTGCTAATGTCTCAGGTTTCTTTCCTCATTCCCTAATTACCATGATTGCAATATGCTCTAATTTATATGCTCTGCCCCTTTGTCCTCATGCATGCTGGAAGCTTTTCAAGTTCCTTTTTTGTCCTTCATTTTTGCCTTCACTAATGCCGCGTACACACGGTCGAACTGTTTGACGTACTTAGTCCGTTGAAACACATTTCAGCGGACAATCCGCTCGTGTGTGGGCTTCAGCGGACTTTTTCAGCGTGCAGTCCGGAGTACTAAGATTTTCAGTTTTTCCAAAAATCTGTCCGTCGTACTTTGGTTTCAGCGGACAATACGGTCGTCAGTATGCTAGTTCGACGGACTAAGAATGGCGCATGCCCAGAAAGGGTTTACACGGCGGAAGGGTGCTTTGCTGTGTCTTGGACTTCCTATTTCTAGTCCCGTCGTACGTGCTGTACACGTCATCGCGCAAGCTTTCGACGGACTGTTTGTGTATCCGTGTGTGGTCAAGTCCATTCAGTGGAAAGTACGTCGGATTGTCCGTCGGATTGTATGACGGACTAAGTACGCCATACAATCCGCTCGTGTGTGCGCGGCATAACTTCCCCACCACGCTCTTCTGGGCCCATAAATCTATAGTCTAGTCACTTACCAATGTCTTTTGTCAGCTTCATAGTATGGTTTTCCCCTAAACACTCCCTAAAATGTCTACAAATGTTATGTGTGTGCTTCAATTCATGCAGAGTGACATTTTTTTTTGGTTGGGCCAAACTCATTAGGAACCCCCCTCCCCCCAACTGCTAGGTCAGCTGATAGCAATCCTCTATCTGCTGCTACCAAACCCAATACACACTCTACCTACCTTTTTTCTGGTCACATTTATGGAGGAATTCACCAAAGCATGTAGTGCAAGGGCATGCCTCAATACTTTCAAATGCTATATATATATATATTTTTCTCTTATTATTATCTTGATAGGTAATAGCAGAACATCAAAATGTGTTTCCATTTTTTTTTTTATTTTGGTATTATGACACTTCTTACCTGTCCGGTGGGCAGTAAGGAGGGGTTGCCCAAAGTATCACACATTATTTATGCATTCAGCTCTCAATCAAGTGGAGAGGGTTACCTGTCCAAAACATCCCCTCCCCACTTTTTGCAAGGGCACATCAGATGGGGGGATGGGGGGGGTGATGACTCTGATAAGGGGACCTTATATTTTAGGCTTTAAATACTAATTTCCCAAAATGTTATACTGATCTTGGCCCAAAATGTTGGTGTTTAATCTGCTTGCAATGTTGATGTGCCAAATTACAAATTTTTATTTTGTGTTTCACTCCACAGTTTCCTTCCACGCCACAGGAATGGCAGACTGTGGCCTCCCACTTTGCCAGCCGTTGGGAATTTCCCAATTGTGGAGGTGCAATTGATGGGAAACATGTCCACATCATGTTGGCGGTGGTGTCAGCGACCTATGACTTCCTGTATGTGGACGTGGGGCAAAATGGCTGGATGTCAGATGGTGGAGTGTTCTCACGGACGGAATTCTACTGGCGTCTCCAGAGTGGCAGTCTGGGCTTGCCACCCCCAGAGGAGAATGTAGAAGGACTCCCGTTTGTATTCATCACGGATGAGGCGTTTGCCCTGGCAAACCATCTGATGCGGCCTTTCCCGATGAATACCCTCACCCCAGATCAGAGGATGTTTAATTTCTGGCTGGCCAGAGCCAGAAGAGTCGTGGAGAACACTTTTGGAATACTGGCCAGCCGGTTCCGGCCCATTTTTGACGCCAATCCACATGGCGGAATATAAATTCAATCACATTGTGCTTGCCTGCTGTGTTCTGCACAATTTCTTGAAAATACATTCCTCAAACTATGTGGTCTCAGTTGGCCCAGATGCAGACTTGCCTGAAAATGACAACCTCACTGCCCTTGAAGCTGCTCGTCCTGGCTTGCCCCCCCAAAGCGCCCGCAAGATCAGAACCCAATACATGGAGTACTTTGTGGGTAGGGGGGCCATTGGTATGCCAGACAATGTCTGAGAGGAATTTTTTTAATACATTTTTCTTTGAAACTACAAGAATCTTTGTTTTCATTTTCTGCTTGGCTTGGTTTTAGGTGTCTCCTAGGTATTTTTGCTTTTTTTTGTTGGGCCTTTTTCTACAACAGTGCACACCCAAGTTCTGAGCGAGATGAGGGGACAGTCTCTTCTTCAGATAATCTTATTATGTTGTGGGTCTGCTACACACACACCTTGTTTTTGTTACTAATGTATGTAGTGCATTACTGACAAAAATCTTGCTCATTTTCAGCACCATGACAGAAATATGTGGGGTCAGAAAAATGGCGTGATTGTGAAAATGTACACATCACTGTGGGTGTTATTTGCTAAAGGCACATCCACTATGCACTACAAGGGCACTGCAAAAGTGCACATGAAACTGCACTTGGAGTGCAAAGTGGAGTTGCCTTTAGTAAATAACACCCATTGTCACCAAAAACAAAAATTTTACTCCAAATACTGCTTTTGCGCATTGAAAAAGGAAGCCACACATTGTTGATAATTTAACTTTTTAATCAAAGCACATTCACATGTGCGTTTAGAAAAGGGTTTTACAACAAACCAACATATTGGGTGTATCAAAAACATTATTTTAGGTAATTTTTTTGTAACTTGGCATTTTTGTGTAAACAGGCATGTATCAAAGTGTAACATACAGAACACAGGAACTTACAAAGTTCAACTTTGAAAAGTGAAGACAATATCAGACATGAGTATGTACAAACTGGGCTGATATTGCCTTCATCACATGGGGTGTCACCCCTGGAAAAGCCAAAATTGGAAGATGCACACAGTGTGTCAACATGTGCTATCTCCCATCATGGGGGATCAATATACATGTTTTTGGGGTGCAACCCCTTCATCTCAGCCACTTTCCACAAAACACGTACATTGATCCCCATGATGGGAGATAGGGCATGTTGACACACTATGTGCACCTTCCAATTTTGGCTTTTTGTAAAATACAAAAGTTGTTTTTTAAAAACACAAAAATCAAACCCTAGCTAGTTTGGGGTGTTTCAGACTCTCCCCAAAACATCAATGATGTTCTTCATTTTATTTTGAACATCATTGATGTTTTTCTGTATATTTTCTAAATCGCGATTGCACCCCATTATCTCCCCAATCAGGATCTGGGCATTTTCACTGGTAAAATGTGATTCTTCTTCCACATCACCTAAAAATAAAGCAAAAAAAAGAACACCATGTATTATAAATATTACGACATACATTGATTAGCTTACCGGAAGCTGTGGTCTCCGACACTCACCTGTTGTGGTAACAATTTGTCCAACTTCAACGATCTCTCCTTCCTCCTCCTCCTCCTTTGTTTCTGGTGTTTGAATTTCACCATCTTTGGGAGGTGTGGGGTCCCTGGTGTCCTCAGACTTCCCGAGTCTTCTCTCCCCGATGAGAATGTAAAAAAGGAATACTTAGCACACAGAGGGCAGAAATATGAATATGAAACATTGCTTGGAAGTGTCGTACAATTGTGTTTTTTGGCCGAGTTCAAAGGTGAGAACCTTATTTTGGACACTTTCTAAAGCTGGAATACTTGCCTGCAGTGTGAAGAAATGTAGTGAAGTGTAAGTTGGGAAAACATAGTTTTGAGAGTGGGCTAATGAACGATGTTTCTTACGAACGATTGAACCCATGAACATGAAAGTGGCCATTTTAAACTGTACAACATTAAATCAAAGCACATGGAGCAGCATGCAAGCAATAATAATAATATGAACACACGACAACTACTTACTTTTTTGAAGAACACGCTTGATCCTTCTGTACTGATCGCGCTCCCTCAGTTTCAGGTCTGACCAGCGTTTTCTCAGTTAATCCTTGGATCGTCGTACCCCAAAATTCTTCTGAAGACTCTTCACAACTTTAGTCATGATCTTGGCCTTTGTGATATTTGGGTTTGGGTAAGGTTCATACTTCCCTTCATAGTCGGTCCTCTTCAATATGTGCACCATCTCCAACATCTCTCCAAAAGACATATTTGAGGCCTTAAATCTTCTCCTCCAGTATCGGGACGTTTCAGGCTCCGGGCTTTCCTCGCCCTCCTCCTCGTTAGTGGAACTCTGATTACACACCTGCTGTGTCTCCGCCATGTGCTCTCCCCACTGCGCTGAAAGAGAACTGGTGGGAAATAGTCTAGAAAGAACGTCAGGGGCGGGCAGAGTTTCACGCATGCGCACTGTATATAAAATTCAACACGCGTGTGTCGTACGTACGATCTGGGAACAGAGTGAGGAGCTGACGCGCCGATTGTGCAAACAAAGGTACAATTTTTAACTTGGTACATCACTAGCCTAGATTGCTTCTATATAGGCCTAAGTTGGGACAAGATCAGGAGGGTTTAGCATGGCATTATTAGTATTTTAGGGTTTGTCTTGTGTTGTGTCTTGCAGACAAGATGGATCCCTTCCAAAATGCTAATTTTATGGGGCTATTCCTTGAACTGTTCAGGGAGCTGCCCTGCCTGTGGCAGATGAACAACCCATTTTATAATGACCGAAGAAAGAGGAAGGCAGTGCTGGAGAAACTTCTTGGTTTGGTGCGGATCATGGTCCCCACGTCAGACATGACCTATGTGATGGCCAAAATTGGTGCCATGAAGAGTACATATCTCAGGGAGAGAACGAAGCACCTGGAGTCCCTGAGATCAGGAGATCCAGATGCCATTTATTACCCCAAGATGGTGTACTTCGAGAGGCTGCATTTTCTGGTAGACCAGGGGGAACCCAGGCCACCACTCTATCGTCTTCCTTCAAGGCTTCCTTCACCCCCAGCTGAGGCTTCCAACGTCCAACCTGGGCCTTCCAGGCAACAACATGTGGAGGGGCCCAGCTTGAGACAGGTATAGCATTGTTGAACATATTTCTTGTCATACATTTAATCATGTTAACTAGATGTTATTATTGATCAGTAAGTTGTGATTTAACAAAGTGGTTTACATCTCAATAGACAGTAGTGACCAAAAATGTTTGGGACAAGAATGAAAAATGCTGGGCTCAGAATGATAGTCTGTTCTATTTGGTAACATTCAATTTGCAACAGTCATGAGCACAAAATGGTGTGATTGATGAGCAAAAAACTAAAACTATGTCCCATTTTCATACACAGGAAGACCTCAGCCGGGGGGAGGCTGTGGCATGTGGAAGCCAGTAGGTCGACCATCACCCTCCTTCTCCTCCTCCTGCCACAACTACAGGATCTGAGCCACAGCCTGGAAGGATGCCTGGAGGGAAGTGCCCAAGGAAGACGAGAGAGTGATGGCCTGGGTTCAGTCTGGTCTGACAGAAGATGCAGCCTCTTGTAGAACCACGTCCCGGGGACATAGATGGCATCTGCTCTTCCTGATCTCTAGGGACTTCTGGACCAGACTTCTCTCCCTGAGATATGTACTCCTCAGGCCACCAATTTAGCATTTTCAAATTAGTTCATGTCTGCCCTGGGGGTCAAAGGCTTCGCCAAATTGACAAGTTTCTCAAGCGCTGCCTCCCTCTTTTTAGTTGTTTGACACGTAAATAAAGGTTTTGTTTGTTTGAAGAAATAGTTGCGTATGTGTTTTACTTCAATAAGGACAGTTTATTTGTGAGCAGGCAGGTACATTTCAAAAATACAAAGTGAAATTAATAACAAGGGGCACCAACACCAAACAACCTCCTGTAGATTAAAAAAGAAAAACAAAATTAAAAAAAGATAATAATGGTGTTGTGGTAAGTTAACACACAAAACACACCCAAAAAATGCAAAGATGAGCAAACTGTCAAAAAAGGAGATGTTGATTAAAAAAAACAACCACAAAATTAATAATAAAAAAAAAAAAAACAACAAGCAAAGATTGTGCAGATGTGACGATTTTAAATATTGTATTGCTGAAATTAGTAAAAAGACTAAAGAAATTCGTTCGGGAAAAGTGTGTGTGAATATGAGCATCAAAACAAGTTAATTCTTGCAGCATTGTACAAGAGAATGCGCTTCATGAAAGAATTTTTAACATTGCAGTGTGACGAATGTGCTATATCGATTATGAGCGGTAGTTTTACCTGAGCGAGCGCTTCCGTGTCTGAATTTGATTGTGAGCATGCATGGCACCTTGTCCGTCGGAGTAGGCTACACATGATCAGACTATGTCCGATCGGAGAATGTTGTCGAACAATTTTATAGCCAAGTCGGAAAAATTGGTACGTCGAATACTCCGACGGAAACAGTCCGATGGAGACCACACACGGTTGCATTATCCGACAACACGGTCCTATCGGACATTGTCCACTGTGTGAACAAGGGCTTACAGTGTAAATTTGCTGTCCCCTCAAAATAACTCAACACACAGCCATTAATGTCTAAACCTCTGGCAACAAAAGTGAGTACACCCTTAAGTGAAAATGTCCAAATTGGGCCCAGATAGCCATTTTCCCTCCCCGGTCTCATGTAACTCATTAGTGTTGCAAGGTCTCCAGTGTGAATGGGGAGCAGGTGTGTTAAATTTGGTGTTATCGCTCTCACTCTCTCACTCTCTCATAGTGGTCACTGGAAGTTCAACATGGCAACACCTCATGGCAAATAACTCTTTGAGGATCTGAAAAAAATAATTGTTGCTCTCAATAAAGATGGCCTAGGTGATCAGGAGCTTGCCAAGACCCTGAAACTGAGCTGCAGCATGGTGGCCAAGACCATACAGCCGTTTAACAGGACAGGTTCCACTCAGAACAGGCCTCGCCATGGTCAACTAAAGAAGTTTAGTGCACGTGCTCAGCGTCATGTCCAGAGGTTGTCTTTGGGAAATAGACGTATGAGTGCTGCCAGCATTGCTGCAGAGGTTGAAGGGGTGGGGGGTCAGCCTGTCGGTGCTCAGACCATATGCCGCACACAGCATCAAATTGATCTGCATGACTGTCATCCCAGAAGGAAGCCTCTTCTAAAAATTATGCACAAGAAAGTCTAAAAACTGTTTGCTGAAGACAAGCAGACTAAAGCCCCATACACACTATCAGATTGTCTGCTGATTTTTTCCATCAGATTTACCAAAACCATATATTATGAGGTCAAACCTTAGGGGTTTCAATGTGTATGCAATCAGGAAGGCCATTGTACTACATGGTTTTGGTAAACCTGAAGGAAAAAATCAGCAGACAATCTGATAGTGTGTATGGGGCTTTAGAACATGGATTACTGGAACCATGTCCTGTGGGAGAGATCAAGATAAACCTATTTGGTTCAGATGGTGTCAAGCGTGTGGACATTTTCTGTTATGGGTGTACTCACTTTTGTTGTCAGTGGTTTAGACATTAATGGCTGTGTGTTGAGTTGTTTTGAGGGGACAGCAAATTGACACTGTTATACAAGCTGTACACTCACTACTTTACATTGTAGCAAAGTGTCGTTTCTTCAGTGTTGTCACATGAAAAGATATAATAAAATATTTACAAAAATGTGAGGGGTGTACTCACTTTTGCAAGATACTGCATATATATATATATATATATATATATATATATATATATATATATATATATATATATATATATACACAGTATATAGTATTTGGCTTTAGCTATACTTAATGTCATGACAGACAGTAATGGAAAACTACGCTACACAATGCAAAGAAAACGGATGGTTCAAGTTATAGAATTTCTCATTTGTCTTAATGATTACTATTTCAATCAATTAAAGCATTATAACTTGGTAATTTAGTCTGAAATTAAAAAAAAATTACTTACTCGATTTACTAATGATCTCTGATGAAAACCCATATTTTCTGATAATGTAACTTAATTTTAAGTAAACCAACAAAAAAAAAAAAATGGAGATTCTTATTTTTTTGATAACATAAAATTAAAGTCTCAATATTAAAAATGTAGCAATGTTACATACATTTCTTCATGAGAGAGCTTTCTTTTTTTTATATTTAACATGGAATAAAAGCAGAATGTCATGAATGAAAAGAATAAAAAAAATAAAATAAAAATAAAAACAAAGGGAGTGAAAATATTTCAAATATGTCAAAATAGTGTAAAAAATGAATATGTAGTTCTGGTTCAATTAATCTTCTTCATAGGAGTTTTTTTTTTTTTTTGTTTTTTTCTTTCCTTTTTACCAGTGTTTCTATTTAACAGGGAAAAAAATTAGACCTAGATAAAGTCATGAATTGAAAGAAAAAATAGAAAAAGGAAGACATAAAATAATAATAAGTATCTTATCTATCTATTGTAAGTGTAAAGCATATGATGTGTATCGGTGGATAAGCTCAGTTGACTGAACAGGAAACCTTTTTTCACACAAACATTTATATGTTTCTTTGTAGATTAAAGATTCCATAGAGAGTAATCAAGATCTCTTTGGGTTTATGTTTGTGACTGTAAAATATAATAATAATAATAATAAATGTATTTTTTTCAAAATACAATGCTCTTGTAAATAATTTGCCTTCAAACTATTTAAAGTTAAATGGAAGCTAGAGGTAGGCTTTAAAACCTAACTCCAGCTTTCCTTTCACTTTAAATATTTCATTTTGGCCAAGCTGGCCCAAACAACTTTTTCCTTTACTAATTGCTGTGGTCGCCGTCAGCGCATTTATTTTATTTTTTTCATCACAGTGTGAAGGGATATGAACCATCAGATTGCAACACTGCTGAGGTGAATGGAAAAGTTTTACATTTCATTCATATTTTTTGGAAGTAAACATGTGCAATGTACTGATGTCATCACTGGGATGGGTTCAGCATGACTTGCTTGTGTGTGAGTTCTTAGTAAATCTGAGTCAATGAATTCACACTGTATCCAGAAGATATGATTTGTGTAGTTAGCTTTAGGTCAGTAGTTCAATATACATTATATTACCAAAAGTATTGTGACACCTGCCTTTACACGCACACAAACTTTAACCCCCCTGGCGGTATTCCCGGGTCTGGCTCGGGGTGGAGATTTTATACCAAAAGCGGTCAGACTTACGGTTCCGGCGCCACATGAGAAGGAGGTAAGCGGACTTCGCTCCGGCCGCTCACCCCCCTGAAACTGGCTACTCGTCTGCCACACACCTCGGGGAAACCCCTATCCTGTCTCAGAGAGATGAATCGCCGCTCATGGACCGCTTTGTAGAGCGATCCGTGCAACGATCGCTCTCAGCCGCGATGAACAATGAGACAGATGCGGTCAAGATAGCAGCCAAGATGGCACCAGCGCACTGCCTCACAGAGCCCCCTCCGCTATTTCCGACTGTCTCCAGCGCAGACACGGCTCCTTCTGCGGACATTGCTCAGGCTGTAGTGACGCTTCTGACACCCACACTAACTTCTACAATTGATTCGGCTATTCAGAAAGCTATGGAGCAACTCCGAACTGAGCTTCATCTGCAGGCACAGCGTCTCACTCATGCTGTGGAACGCATCTCCATAATGGAGGATGACACCACCACTCAGTCTGCAGCCATTGCACGCCTTACTCATTCCAATAGGGATTTGTGGAACAAAATGGACGATTTGGAAAATCGCGCTAGGGGGAACAACCTCAGGGTTGTGGGACTGCCTGAATCAGTCACTAATGCGCAGCTAACAGACCTCTGCGCGGTGACCATCCCTGCTCAATTGGTCCTCACTACGCCGTGTGTTGTTGAACGGGCTCATCGCCTAGGCCAACACAACGACCAGTGCTCTAAACCCAGGGCGGTCATTGTCAGATACCTTAACTATGCTGATAAACATGCCATCCTACAAAAGTTCCGCTCCCAGCGATCCCTCGCCATTGACGGCGTAAACCTGCTTCTATTCGCAGACTACTCAATCGAAGTTATGAAGTTGTGTAAGGCCTTCTCACCGATCTGTACTGCCCTCTTCAACAACCATGTTAAGTTCACCTTAGCATACCCGGCGGTTCTCCATGTCACTTCTCCTGATGGTACACGCCGCACTTTTACGTCTCCTGCTGAAGCGGAGCACTTTCTCAACTACCCTGCAGATATGGACACTGCACATGACCCCTCGGTGAGGAGCCCTTCCTCTGGATCGATAGCCGATTCTCATGCTTCTGCCAATCAAGCGCAGTCACTCAACAAACCATTCCCAACGCGCAGAAATTCGCTGAATGTCTCCCCTCCTCACTCACCTCTACTGTTTTGTGCATTGGAAATTTCCACTTTACCTGTGGATACAGCACAGACTGGGAGTCGCGCAAGCCTTGTGTATTTGTAAGTTTACCAGCGAGCCTCCAACGCAATGGTTTGAAACTGTTCATCTACTCTTTTGTTTTGTTTTTGTTTTTTTTTTCCTGACATGTAAGTCTATTGGTTTTACCTTTGTATTATACTATGTACTCTGTGACTTGTTTCTTCTAGTTCATTGTACTGGCTAGTTTGCCGCCATTTTAGAGGCTCTCAGTGTTAGGGCATCATCCTATAGTCTCTCCCCCCGCCCCTCCTCCCCAGCCTTGCCTCCCCTTTTCCTCTTTAAAATTCACTGATGTATGGCGGCTGACCCATCCTACTGATCGGGAATTCACTTTTTTCTCACCCCCCCCCCCCCCCCACAAATTTTTTTCATGACTTGACTATTTTTTTGCATCTCCACCTCTATTGTCGTCTGTAAGGGACCCAGAAATCAAAGACATGGTGGTCACAGATCATAGCCCAGTAGTGGTCTGTCAACTGCATGCTAAGCCCTCCTCGCCGTCACCCATATGGCGTTTCCCCTCCCACCTGGCCAAAAGCGAAGATTTTCGACAGCTGCTTCTCTCTAGCTGGACGGAATATACAGAAACTAACAGCATACATTTGTCCAACCCTAACCTCTTTTGGGAAGCGGGTAAGGCTTACCTCAGGGGCAAAATAATAGCTTACGTATCCAAATACAAGAAACACTCTAATCAGCAATATTTACTAGCTAGTAACAAATTACACTCCATGCACCTAAACCTCTTACGCAGTCGCACTCCTGATAACATTGCTGCCTGGCAACTGGCCAAACACAATTTTGACCTGTGGGCTGACACACAACAACGGATCGCCTCCTCCTTCTATAACTTGCGCCTACATAAATATGGTAACAAGGTGGGCAAACTCCTATCCCGCCTATGCTCGGGTTTTCCACCGCCCAACCTATATTCATGCCCTAAAACACACTGATGGGACTTTAGCTTCTACCCCTAAAGCAATTAGCAAAATCTTTACAGAATACTACACTTCTCTATACGCTGAGGACCCCATTGACCAATCCGTAGCGGATCATCTGTTGTCCAGGATCCACCTGCCAAAGCTAGATATCTCACACTTAGATGCCATTAACGCCCCCATCACATTAGAAGACGTTAGGTCGACGATAAAATCTCTACCCTCCTCCATAGCCCCGAGACCAGACAGCTATACAGCGGAATTTTATAAACTCACTCAAGATTTTCTCCCTGACACTTTATGTAAAGTATTCTCTACTCTCTGGGACCGGGGTTCGTACCTCCCGACAGGTACCCAAGCCCATATTAAATTGATCGCAAAAAAAGGGAAAGACCCCTCCCACCCGGGTTCTTACAGACCTATATCCCTTATAAATGTTGATGTGAAGATTCTATCCAAAATGATTGCCTACCGCCTAGCTATAATCCTTCCCACTCTTCTTCACCCAGCCCAATCTGGTTTCACCACTGGTAGATCAGCAACTCTTAACATCCGCAAAGTACTGCTGGCGTTGGAATGTGCCAAACAAAGTCCAGACTGCGACATGGCCATTATATCCATCTACGCTGAAAAGGCCTTTGACAATATCAATTTTGCCTGGCTATTCAAAGTACTCCATGCTTTTGGCTTCTCCAGTCATGCATTTTCTACACCAGATGTACGCTGCCCCGACTGCTAGGTTGGTGACTCCAGATTTCGTCTCTCAAACCATTCCTGTTACTAAGGGTACGAGGCAAGGTTGTCCCCTCTCCCCCCTACTTTTTAATTTGGCCATTGAACCCCTGTCCAGAATCCTAAACTCCCCCGATGGCGTAAGTGGAATCCCCATTAAAAATCAAACGCTATAATCCGCTCTCTTTGCGGACGATATCCTCCTTTTTTCGTCTAACCCTCCAGCTGATTTTGACACCTTACGTGACCTATTTGCGACCTTTCAGCTCTGCTCTGGGTTTCAAGTTAACTACGATAAGAGCGAAGTGCTTGTCCCAAATCCCTGGAAATCCAGACTCTGGCAATCCTCTTCGCCCTTCACACTGGCACCCCATCACATCACGTACTTGGGAGTATGCATAGGTAGAGAACCTTCATCGCTGTATACCCTTAAAGGGGTTGTAAAGGTAATTTTTTTTATTTTCTACATAGTTTCCTTTAAGCTAGTGCATTGTTGGTTCACTTACCTTTTCCTTTGATTTACCTTCTAAATGTTTTTTTGCTTTGTCTGAATATCTCACTTCCTGTTTCTCCTCAGTAAACTTCTCACCATCATCCGAGCTGGTGGTTAGTCAGCCAGAACAGCTTACTGAACAGCTTACTGAGGAGGAACAGGAAGTGAGAAATTCAGACAAAGAAAACAAAGAAAAAAAAACATTTAGAAGGGAAATCGAAGGAAAAGATAAGTGAACCAACAATGCACTAGCTTAAAGGAACCTATGTAGAAAATAAAAAATTTACCTTTACAACCCCTTTAAGTACCCACCGCTGATTACTAAGCTTGTGCAGGAATTGGAATCTTGGGCAGGCCTGCCGCTCTCACTTTTTGGGAGATGTCATCTTTTCAAGATGGTCTCCTTTGCGAGACTCTTATATCCGATGCAAACCATCCCACTTTTATTAAAACACTCAGATATACAAAAAATACACAAGGCCCTCAATGCTTTCCTTTGGGCTAACAAAAAACCTTGCATTGCCCTTCAGAAATTATGCCTCCCGAAGCCCAAGGGAGGAGCAGGCCTGCCCAATATTCGTTTCTACAATCTCTCCTGCCTTCTACAACAAGGTCTCAATTGGTTAGTAGGCAAATCTAGGTACTCCAACCATGATCTCGAGAAAGCATTGGTACACCCCTATACACTCCCAGCTGGCCCATCCAGCTTTTACATTTTGGGGCGCACAAGGCCTTATCACAATTGCCTCCCTCTATGACCGTGACCGAGGAAGACTCAAACCATACCAAGCCTTAGCTCAAGAATACTCACTCCCTCCCTCTCAGGTGTTCCACTATTACCAACTGCTCGACTATCTGCAAACGATAGGGGGGACTCGGCCGGACTCATGCTCTAAATCCCCCTTGGATTCTACGCTCCAACAAGACAACTACTCCATCTCCAATCTCTAAGCTCAACTCATCACCCGTCAGGCTGATAAATACCACCTTGCTCCCTTTAAGAATTGGGCCTCCATCTTCGGTGACGTAAACCTCCCGGAAAACATTCTACGGGGATACAGACTTATCCATAAATGTATAATCTTGGAAACATGGCGGGAAATCCAATTTAAGCTTACCCATAGGGCCTACTATCCCTTTCACACAAGCAACGTGGATCCCTCCCAAGCTAAGTGCCCATGGTGCTCACTTGATCACCCTACTCTGCTACATCGCCTGTGGGACTGTGCTTCAATTTCCTCCTTCTAGGATTCAGTGCTGGACTACATTTTCACCTTTACCGATCTGCCTCTGCCTAAGGACCCACTCACCTGCTTATTCAGCTGTGAACCCTCAACCCCTTTGGGGGCACCACCAGGATCTCTTGCTTTTACCCATTGGTCGCACGTGTGTCTTCTGGCAGCTCGCAGAACCATTATGAAACACTGGATCAGCTCATCTCCTCCATGTCTACAAGGGGTGAAACAAGCTCTCCTCTCCCTGTTCTACATGGAAAGACTTGATACTATTTCCTCTCACTTCCAGTCTACTGCCCGCTTTTTCTCAAGGTGGAAAGATTATATTGAACACTCATTTTGTTCGGAAGACATTCCATCTCTCATGTACCCCTTCAGATACACCGACTGGTACCTCAAACGTGACCTTACCAACTCGCTGGGGAATCTTAAGTTACCGGCCACCCACCTTCCTACACAGCCCCTCAACATCCTGCACTATCCACCATGAGCCCAGTGGCCTACTCTAGACCGAACCGGACTTTTTTGGATTTATATGATCTTGGTCATTCATGTGCAGCTCATCTACCTGCTCCCACTTCCAGGACTCCTACAGGTCTACCATGGACACTTTTTATGCTTAAGGGACATATAAGTTGGGTTTGCGACACCAATTGTTATCTTTCTCTTCAGGTGTGGTCTACTGTACTGTTCTGAAAATAAGATGGTATACAACCCCCCCCCCCCCTCTTCTTTTTCCCTTCTTTTTTTTTCTTTCTTTTCTTTTTTTTTTTCTCTCTCCCCCCCTTCTTTTCCTCATGCTAACGTTTAGGTTATGTTCCAATACTTGCCTACTCAATTACTCTATAGTTATATTTTGCGAACTGTCAACTGACATGCTGTTTGTATTGTGCAAAACTTCAATAAAAATTTGTTTAAAAAAAAAAAAAAAGTGGTAACCCCGAGCCAGACTCGGGACCGAATCGCTGAATGCAGGGAGATTTTACTGACCTTGTCCCCTGTAACAGCGATGTCCCCCCACTGTAGGAGCGTCTCGTCCTCCGCTCGATGTATCATGGAGCCGATCTCCGTTCCCTGCGAGTGTTGCGACGCACGGAGAACGGCGCCAAATTCAAAAAGTTAAACATACACATTACATACAGTATAATGTAATCTTACAGATTACATTGCTGTATGTAATAATTTCACATCCCCTTTGTCCCTAGTGTTCTGTCCAGTGTCCTGCATGCAGTTTTATAATATAAAAACTGTTCTTTATGCCTGGAAACTGGAGATTGTCCATAGCAACCAAAACTGTCCCTTTACATCAAAAATGGTTTTAGACCAGCGATAATAAATTTGAATCACTCGCAGAATTAAGCGATAGTGATTTGTGGGGAGATCCGTCATCAAACACTGAAAAGTAATGACAGTGACAATTCTGCAACTGAGTAAATTTCAGTGTTTTTGATTTGATTACATTATTGAATAATTTTTATTATTGTTATATTATTATTTTGTATAATTATTTATAGTTATTTATTATATTATAATTTATGATTAAATTTTTTAAACTTTATCATACCAGGGATGTCTGCTAGACTCTGGTTTGGACAGATTTAAGTGAGTTATTCCTAAGAATTACAGGACTACAATATAAAACACCACATTTCCATGCAAAATAATTTTACCACTTTCAGCACCTAAAATATGAAATAATCATACCGCCAGGGAGGTTAATGGGCATCCCTGTCTTAGTCCGTAGGTTTTCATATTGAGTTGGCCCACCCTTTACAGCTATAACAGCTTCAACTCTTCTGGGAAGGTGTTCTATTGGGTTGAGGTCAGAACTCGCTCATCCATGTCTTTATGGACCTTGCTTTGTGCAGGGGTTCAAATCATTTTGTGGAGGGGAGATTTTGGTGTGGGCATGTTTTTCAGGGGTTAGCATACCAAGACATTTTGGACAATATTTTGGACATTTTGGACAATATAATGCTCCTTACTTTGTGGGAACAGTTTGGGGATGGCCCCTTCCTGTTCCAACATGACTCTTTACCAGTGCACAAACAAGGTCCATAAAGACATGGATGAGCGAGTTTGGGGTGGAGGAACTTGGCTGGCCTGCACAGAGTTCTGACCTCAACCCGATAGAACACCTTTGGTATGAATTAGAGTGGAGACTGCGAGCCAGGCCTTTTCGTGCCTGACCTTACAAACGCACTTCTGAAAAAATGATCAAACATTCCCATAGACACACTCCTAAACCTTGTGGATGGCCTTCCCAGAAGAGTTGAAGCTGTTATAGCTGCAAAGGGTGGGCCAACTCAATATTGAACCCTATGGACTAAGACTGGGATGCCATTAAAGTTCCAATACTTTTGGTAATATAGTGTATTCCATGAATTTGGCACAAAACATTAATAAGAGGGATTCCTCCCAGAAGAGTGGTGCAGTAGCTTTATTGAATTCCCTGCCTAAAAGTCATAAACCTCAGAGCCCCTCACCGTGTGTATGTGATAAACCCCGGAGCTCCTCACCATATCTATGTGATAAACCCCGGAGCCCCGGAGCCCCTCACCGTGTTTATGTGATAAACCCCAGAGCCCCTCACCGTGTGTATGTGATAAATTCTGGAAGAATGGTCAAACATTCACATAGACACACTCCTACCTAAACTTTTGTAGACAGCCTTCCCAGAAGAGTTGAAGCTGTTAAAGCTGTAACGTGTGATCCAACTCAATGTTGAACCCTACAGACGAAGACTGGGATGCCATTAAAGCGGGAGTAAACCCAGTTTCAAAAAACACTTACATTCCCAGCATGCCGGAAATGCTAACTTTCACATTGGTTGTGCTCTCAACCAAACTTTCAAACTATCCAATGGCTGGTTTCATAACTGATCACATGTGCAGCATTATGGCAGTTGAAGAATTATTAGAGGCCAAGATGGCAGCTTCCTTGACTGAAAACAATAGGAGGGTTTACTTCCACTTTAAAGCTCATGTGCCATGAAGACTGATACCTCAACTCTGAATTACTCCCAGGCAACAATAGATTGACCGGGTAAACAAAATGCTAATACTAGAAAAAATGACATACCAACACAGAAATGCACCCCATTAATTTTACACGATGTGGCAGGAATGGGTGGATGTACTGGGCCTAGCACCCCACCAGCTGGTCAAAGACCGATTGTTACAGGGATAGGCGTCAAGTTAAAATGGATAAGTCCGGGCTAATTGATAGTCATATGACTTCTGCATGGGGGACTGCTAATGAGGATGGGCTGGGCAGCCTAATTGGTTGAGATATGTTCCCAGGGCTCTAGGAATAGGTCCAAACCTCTGTTGTACTTCATGTGTTGTGTTTTAAATGTTTCTGTGTTTTCTTCTTTTCTGTTTTCTTTTTTTTTTTTGCTCTGCACTGCTACTCAAAATATGGGACTTTTTATATATAACCGCTTTTTGATGGATTCAAAGAAACTCATATACTGTATATCGTTTCCTATCTCTATGTCATTGCTTTGTTTAACCTGTATGTGGCATTGTGCAAAACCAAATAAAACATTTTCTGATTTAAAAAAAAAAAAGCTCATGTGCATTTTTATGTCAATACTTTTGACAATATAGTGTACATTTAAGCAGAAGTCAGTTCTAGGTAAAAAAAAATCTTGATAACAATTCTTTATCAACTGTACACTGAACACCATGCATGCACAGCTCAGTGTACAATCCAGAATCTGTAAGATGGTGGGAGTACGAGTAAAGTGCCAGGACGAGGTAACTCTATGTGCATGTGCCATAGTTATGTAATACATGGCCCAACAGTAGAGAAGACTGACTGAAGACTCATGATAAGATGCTAAGATTGTGATTACATAGTTCCATAGTTACATAGTTAGTAAGGTTGAATAAAGACACTAGTCCACCCAGTTCAACCGGAGTGAGTGTCTACAATTGTCCCTATCCCTGTACATTGCACACTCACATCGGTCCCTACCCTCAAGGAGCCCACAATCCAAGGTCCCCATTCATATACTAGGGCCAATTTTGGACAGAAGCCAATTAACCTACCTGGAAGAGGCAGCAACTTAACATCAAGGAGGAGCACACATCAATGTACAAGGGCAATTTGGAGGTAAGTCTACCATAATATGCCTCTATGGCACAGATCTGCTTCAAATCTCAACTCCAAACTCAGCTATCCTGCACATTGGAAGGCTTCAAAAAGAGCATGTTTTTTAATTGTTATACCTTTTTCAGCAGTCCTCAGGCCACTTACATGATGTGCTGATGCTTCTTTCTCCTTGTCTCTTCTCTGGTCCAGACGGTCCTCTCCTGATGCAGAGAGTTATACTATTGTGAGTGATGTCCCTGCTTCATTATACAGTAAATAAAGGGCACTGTAAAGAAGGTCACTTAGAAGGTGGAGTCATGACCCCTATTCATTCAAAGTATGTCCTTAGACTTTGGGGTTGAATGATACTGGGTGTCATTTTATTTTTCAATATTTTTTATTCATTTTGAGAAATGCAAACGTAAAAAACTCACAATACAGATAGAAACAAAAATACACAAAAAAATAATAATAACAGGTTCAAGAAAAGACGGATATAACAGTGGGAATGATGGATAGAAGTGCTCCGCATGATCCAACAGATAAATCAAACACTTATTGAACAAATCATCGATTACAGTTCTGCTGACGATCAGGGAGCTCGGTCTCAGATGCCCTTCGACCTATCAAGGTTGGACTTTGGCCTTTCATGTAATTGGAGAGAACCTGATAATATCCATTCGTGTTTGGAAGAAACTTTTCCCTTTAAGTTTGGGAATCCAGTACTTAGGAGTTCCACTTACCTGCTGTTACTATAAAAGCGTGTATGACCCTTGGAATATACATTCTTTTGGGTCAGAATCATCTGGTAAGCCCACATCTATTAAGGTGGTGGTATCAACACACGGGTGGCTGCATGTTGCATCTCTATGATTGGATGGTCCGTCTGATTTTCAACTGCACATGTGGGACTTGAATTTTCTTCTTTTGGAAAGGACTTTTCACATTTTAGATTCTTTTCACACTTATTTTTAATTTATATATATTTGGACACATAAAAGTATACTGTTATACTGAAGTGGTACAACATTTATGGTATGCTAATTAATGCAATATATGTTATATGAATCACTGTAGTTTTATGCAGTTTTGCACTTATGTATATTTGTCTATAGATGTGCGCACAATATTTACTTTTTTAGCGCTACACTTTGCGTAACTTTTCCGGATATAACAGTAGGAATGATGGATAGAAGTGTTCAGCGTGATCCAACAGATAAATCAAACACTTATTGAACAAATCATGCAGAGGGAAAACTTAACCGACAATTTAAGTGAATTTAGTTACTTCATAGTTTGTGAGAAAAGAATACCAGTTGAACCAGGAAGCTCAAACCTTGTCAGCTTGCTGTAATTTAACCACACTAGAGTCCATTGTACATTTGTATGTAATATGGGTCAGTGGCGGAATTACCAGGGTTGCAACAGTTGCACTTGTGACTGGGCCATGGCATTCTGCCAGTGTGGGGGGGAGGGCCAAGAACCTGCAACTCCCCCTATACCTCCAGCTGGCATCAAACTATACAGGGGTGGGGGTGATCGGCAGGTATATGATGTCCGTGGGATGTCCCTCCAGCGAGCACTGTTCACTTCCCGGGTGTCAGTGTATACAATGGAGAGGCACCAGATTCAGTGCACAAGTTTGTCCCTCTGCTTGTACACTCTGAGTCTTGCTGATACATGCTCAGGTCAGAGGCCCCTTCTCTCTCCATTGTATACACTGACACTTGGGAAGTGAACTGTGCTTGCTGGAGGGACATCCCACGGACATCACAAGGAGGCATGCTGCTTCTTGCATTCGGGCTTCTTATGTAAGGTAAGCCTGCCACCTGTCACACTGCTCCCCCACATGTCTTCTGTGACACCGGCCCCCCATCTGTCACACTGGCCCCCCACCTGTGACACTGGCAGTGAAGGGGTTAACCAGGGGGTGGCAGTGTAGGGGTTAAGTGTGTCCTAGGGCATTTTACTAACTGTGGGGGGCTGGGCTGTGTGTTAGTGAACACTGATCTCTGGGATTACAGGAAGAAGAGATCAGTGTCACTTGTCGCTAAGCAGAACAGGGAGATGCTGTTTACATCGGCATCTCCCCGTTCAGCCTCCCCGTGAAACGATCGTGGGTATCCCCGCGGTGATCGAGTCTGCGGGACATGCAACTGGACTCATGGGGGTCCCGACTGGCACGAACGCACGCCGCCCGCGGCAGCGCACATGCGATGGCAGGGTGGCAAATTTCAACTGGACGTACCTGTATGCCAGTTTGCCTGCCCGTGCCATTCTGCTGACGTACAGCGCCGTGAGCTGCTCGGGAACTGGTTAAATGCGTTATCTACCATTTTCTCTTCTCTGATTCTCTATTTTTTTTTTACTTTTAATTTTAGGTCAAAAACCACTAAACATATAAGGGGTACCCATCCTTTGATCCTATAATGTGTTTATAATTTTAATACAATGAGGTAGACTTGATATTAACCTCCCTGGCGGTATGATTCAGTCTGGAATAAGGTGCTGAAAGCGGTACAATTATTTTGCATGGAAATCTGGCGTTTTATTTTGTAGTCCTGTAATTCTTAGGAATAACGCTCTTAAATCTGTTCAAACCAGAGTCTAGCAGACATCCCGGGTATGATAAAGTTTATAATATAATAAAGAATAATAAAAAATATTCAATAATATAATCAAATCCTAAAACACTGAAAAAGGGACACTTTTTGGTTGCTATGGACAATCTCCAAATTTCAGGCAGAAAAAAACAGTATTTATAATATAAAAGTGCATGCAGGGCATTGCACAGACCACTAGGGACAAAGGGGGTGTGTATTTTTTAATACAGCACTGTAATCTGTAAGATTACAGTGCTGTGTGTGTTTTGTGTACATTTACTTTTTTGAATTTGCCGCCGTTCTCCGCTCCCGTGCGCCGTAACGTCGCAGGGAACGGAGCTCGGCGGCATTCGGCACTGTGAATCGAGCGCAGGACGGCTCGATCACACAGCGAGGCGGACATTGCTGGATCCAGGGGACAAGGTGAGTAACTCTCCCTGTGTCCTCCCCTGCATCGAGCGAAGCCATCCCGAGTCTGGCTCGGGGTTACCGCTATTGTAATTAAAATCTCAACCCAAGCCAGACTCGGGATTACCGCTAGGGGGGTTAAAGTGATGAATACTCATACTCATACTTGCTCTCAAAACAGTGCAAGTACCTAATACTTTAATAATAAATCTACCTAATTGAAACCAAAATATAATAATATGTAGGGAAGAGCAGTATCCCTTTTAAATGTAGTGGAGTGGACCTAAAATAAAAAATAAAAAAACATCCTGTAGTTTTTCTCATGTTCCTCGCAAGAGGTGAAAAAGGTGAGGGTTAAGCTGAGTAGTTTCCCCCAAACTGAAAAGAAAATTGTTGTTTGCTATACAATAACCCATACACTGACATGAATCCGAGGATACCTGTATAAGTAAAAGTTAATAGTATTTTGCACATCTAGAAGATCAAACGAAGAACACAGTTTACTAAAGGGCTGAGCCTTAATAAGGTTCAGAAACCTAAAGCCTAGTACATATCACTAGTATTTTTTCGTTCAACCCGAAAAAAGGTACAGCTCAGGTTAGAGCTGCTGTACTAACAATCCAATGTTAGTCCAATGATCTCCCCTGCTGTGCTATTGTGTTCTGATAGGGGGATGACCCCCCCCCCCCCCCCGCCAAAACACTCCCGTCAGTGTTCTCAGCCATTGGCTGAGAGTGTTGATTGGGAGCCGGTCAACTGATGGTTTTCAAGCAGGATTGTGGGCTTCTTTTGGACCATCTGCCACACACGGGCTAAATGTCGGCTGTTTTTTAATTGAACCAGCCAATGTCACCCGACATTCGGCGTGTGTGTACTAGGCTTCAGGATGATACACACGGAGAGGCGACTGTTGAGTTTTTAACTGCTTGCCGACAAGCTGCCATCATTATACTATGGCAGGTCGGCATGATCCCGAGAACCGTTGCAGCTATACGTCGGCTCGCGGGATCGGGATAGCAGGCGCTTGTGGCCATGAGCGATCGCAAGCCACGAGGGACAGGACACGGAAGTGTGTATAAACACACAAATCCGTGTTTTGCTCTGAGAGGAATGACAGATTGTGTCAGCTAGGAACCACGATCTGTCACTTCCACTAGTCAGTCCCCTCCCCCTTCAGTTAGAATCACCTCCCAGGGAACACAGTTAACCCCTTGATCGCCCACTAGTGTTAACCCCTTCACTGCCAGTGACATTTTTACAGTAATCAGTGCATTTTAAGAGCACTGATCGCTTGAATGTCAATGTCCCAAAAATGTGTCAAAATTGTCCGATGTGTCTGCCATAATGTCGCAGTCATGATAAAAATCGCAGATCGCCACCATTACTAGTAAAAAAAATTATAATAAAAAATGTTGTAGCCGCTATAATATATGGCAAACCAATCAATAAAGCGATTTTTTTTTTTGTCAAAAATATATAGAAGAATACATATCAGCCTAAAATGATAAAAAGATAAAAAAATAAATGGGAATATTTATTACAGCAAAAAGTACAAAATATCGTTTTTTTTTCTAAATTGTCACTGTTTTTTTGTTTATAGCACAAAAAATAAAAACCACAGATGCGATCAAATACAACCAAAAGAAATCTCAATTTGTGGGAAAGAAAGGACATCAATTTTGTTTGGGTGCAACGTCGCACAACTGCGCAATTGTCAGTTAAAGCGACGCAGTGCCGAATAACAACCAAATCTTCCTGGGCTGAAGTGGTTAATGTCATATCCAATCAGCCCCTAACCTATCCACCTTTAGGAGATTCCTGAAAACTCACTTATTTAGGAAAGCTTATCCCACACCCACCTAACAACTGTCCCCGAGCCACCCCCATCAAATTATTCACCGCATCTATTACCTTTTGTACCACCACCCCTTCCCTTTAGAATGTAAGCTCTACGAGCCGGGCCATCCTGCCCCATCTGTATTGAACCGTACTGTAATTGTGATGTCCCCCCTCTACATTGTAAAGCGCTGAGTAAACTGTTAGCGCTATATAAAGCATGTATAATAATTAGCAGTGGATTTCAAATAAAAAAGGATATTTCTAAGAAGGGTCAAGTAAGTAACTAAAAACCCATTCTAACATCAGGAAATCTCTAGAGGTCATAAAGCAAAATTTTAACAAAAATAAAACACAGTTTAAGTGGAGTTGTAAGAGGTGCCATGGAATAAAGGTCTGAAGGGTGGAAGCCTTTTTTGGGAACCTAATTTGGGCAATTGAACTCTAATACCAATTTATTATTAAGCAATGCTTCAGTAGGGTAGAAGTCTAAATTTTGGAGACTGGTGCACATCAATAGTGATGGACGAACGTTTCGCCCGGCGGTCGTTTCGCGGCGAATTTCCGACATTCGCGGTCCGCACGTTCGAACGCCTTTTTCCGTCGTTCGCCGCGGCGGACTTACGTGTTTAATGTATACAAGAACTTTAACCTTTGGTGACACGTTTATCATGTGATACAGGACAGCCAATTGAGACATGACAGCACATGGACACTTGGACATTCCCCCTAACCTATAAATACACCCGATCCGGTGGCCATTTTACATTCTTTCTTCTGTTACGATAGGGACAGGTTCCTGTGTGGAGTAGGGAGAGATAAACCACTAGCTATTTGGTACACAAAAGTTCTTTTCAGGACTGGTATAGGTGTTAGGTGTTGATAGGTTTGCTGTGCTGCTGATTCTTGCAGCAGCCTGAGTGTCTTTTGTTAGTTTAGAGAAAGGGAAAGGACGGTGTATGCTACAGGGACAGCCAGATTAGTCTTTCATCATCATCATCATCATCATTAGCTGTTACTATCAAGGTCCACAAAAGAGCTGTTCCAGTAACCACTAATCGTTCTCTTTTTTTGCCAATTTGTATAGGGACAGGAAGGAAGCAGTGTTGTCAGGCAGTGAGGGTAATTTTAAAGACTTGCTGTTATTATTAGTTCCACAAAGGTTCTTTTCAGGACTGGTATCAGTGGTACAGTAATAGGCTTGTACATGTATAATATTCTTTCTTCCAAATATAGAAAGGATATTATACTTGACTGCTGCCCTTCTGCTGCAGTCTGCTAAACATTCACAACTCACTTGTTCCACAAAAGTTCTTATAAGGACTGGTAACTTGGTATAGGGTGCTACGGTACATAGGCTTGAGTGCGGTACAGTCTGCTGTTCTGTAAGGACCGCTATCGGTCCACAATAGATAGGGTTGACGTGCACCACTGCTGACCGCTGCCCTATACTGCAGCAGTCCTTCAGCGGTATAGGGACTGACGTACAGTCTGCTAATCACTAACACACAACCTGCTTGTTCCACAAAAGTTCTTATAAGGACTGGTAACTTGGTATAGGGTGCTACGGTACATAGGCTTGAGTGCGGTACAGTCTGCTGTTCTGTAAGGACCGCTATCGGTCCACAATAGATAGGGTTGACGTGCACCACTGCTGACCGCTGCCCTATACTGCAGCAGTCCTTCAGCGGTATAGGGACTGACGTACAGTCTGCTAAACACTAATACACAACCTGCTTGGTCCACAAAAGTTCTTATAAGGACTGGTAACTTGGTATAGGGTGCTACGGTACATAGGCTTGAGTGCGGTACAGTCTGCTGTTCTGTAAGGACCGCTATAGGTCCACAATAGATAGGGTTGACGTGCACCACTGCTGACCGCTCACCTATACTGCAGCAGTCCTTCAGCGGTATAGGGACTGACGTACAGTCTGCTAATCACTAACACACAACCTGCTTGTTCCACAAAAGTTCTTATAAGGACTGGTAACTTGGTATAGGGTGCTACGGTACATAGGCTTGAGTGCGGTACAGTCTGCTGTTCTGTAAGGACCGCTATCGGTCCACAATAGATAGGGTTGACGTGCACCACTGCTGACCGCTGCCCTATACTGCAGCAGTCCTTCAGCGGTATAGGGACTGACGTACAGTCTGCTAAACACTAATACACAACCTGCTTGGTCCACAAAAGTTCTTATAAGGACTGGTAACTTGGTATAGGGTGCTACGGTACATAGGCTTGAGTGCGGTACAGTCTGCTGTTCTGTAAGGACCGCTATAGGTCCACAATAGATAGGGTTGACGTGCACCACTGCTGACCGCTCACCTATACTGCAGCAGTCCTTCAGCGGTATAGGGACTGACGTACAGTCTGCTAATCACTAACACACAACCTGCTTGGTCCACAAAAGTTCTTATAAGGACTGGTAACTTGGTATAGGGTGCTACGGTACATAGGCTTGAGTGCGGTACAGTCTGCTGTTCTGTAAGGACCGCTATCGGTCCACAATAGATAGGGTTGACGTGCACCACTGCTGACCGCTGCCCTATACTGCAGCAGTCCTTCAGCGGTATAGGGACTGACGTACAGTCTGCTAAACACTAATACACAACCTGCTTGGTCCACAAAAGTTCTTATAAGGACTGGTAACTTGGTATAGGGTGCTACGGTACATAGGCTTGAGTGCGGTACAGTCTGCTGTTCTGTAAGGACCGCTATCGGTCCACAATAGATAGGGTTGACGTGCACCACTGCTGACCGCTCACCTATACTGCAGCAGTCCTTCAGCGGTATAGGGACTGACGTACAGTCTGCTAATCACTAACACACAACCTGCTTGTTCCACAAAAGTTCTTATAAGGACTGGTAACTTGGTATAGGGTGCTACGGTACATAGGCTTGAGTGCGGTACAGTCTGCTGTTCTGTAAGGACCGCTATCGGTCCACAATAGATAGGGTTGACGTGCACCACTGCTGACCGCTGCCCTATACTGCAGCAGTCCTTCAGCGGTATAGGGACTGACGTACAGTCTGCTAAACACTAATACACAACCTGCTTGGTCCACAAAAGTTCTTATAAGGACTGGTAACTTGGTATAGGGTGCTACGGTACATAGGCTTGAGTGCGGTACAGTCTGCTGTTCTGTAAGGACCGCTATCGGTCCACAATAGATAGGGTTGACGTGCACCACTGCTGACCGCTGCCCTATACTGCAGCAGTCCTTCAGCGGTATAGGGACTGACGTACAGTCTGCTAAACACTAATACACAACCTGCTTGGTCCACAAAAGTTCTTATAAGGACTGGTAACTTGGTATAGGGTGCTACGGTACATAGGCTTGAGTGCGGTACAGTCTGCTGTTCTGTAAGGACCGCTATCGGTCCACAATAGATAGGGTTGACGTGCACCACTGCTGACCGCTGCCCTATACTGCAGCAGTCCTTCAGCGGTATAGGGACTGACGTACAGTCTGCTAAACACTAATACACAACCTGCTTGGTCCACAAAAGTTCTTATAAGGACTGGTAACTTGGTATAGGGTGCTACGGTACATAGGCTTGAGTGCGGTACAGTCTGCTGTTCTGTAAGGACCGCTATCGGTCCACAATAGATAGGGTTGACGTGCACCACTGCTGACCGCTGCCCTATACTGCAGCAGTCCTTCAGCGGTATAGGGACTGACGTACAGTCTGCTAAACACTAATACACAACCTGCTTGGTCCACAAAAGTTCTTATAAGGACTGGTAACTTGGTATAGGGTGCTACGGTACATAGGCTTGAGTGCGGTACAGTCTGCTGTTCTGTAAGGACCGCTATCGGTCCACAATAGATAGGGTTGACGTGCACCACTGCTGACCGCTGCCCTATACTGCAGCAGTCCTTCAGCGGTATAGGGACTGACGTACAGTCTGCTAAACACTAATACACAACCTGCTTGGTCCACAAAAGTTCTTATAAGGACTGGTAACTTGGTATAGGGTGCTACGGTACATAGGCTTGAGTGCGGTACAGTCTGCTGTTCTGTAAGGACCGCTATCGGTCCACAATAGATAGGGTTGATGTGCACCACTGCTGACCGCTGCCCTATACTGCAGCAGTCCTTCAGCGGTATAGGGACTGACGTACAGTCTGCTAAACACTAATACACAACCTGCTTGGTCCACAAAAGTTCTTATAAGGACTGGTAACTTGGTATAGGGTGCTACGGTACATAGGCTTGAGTGCGGTACAGTCTGCTGTTCTGTAAGGACCGCTATAGGTCCACAATAGATAGGGTTGACGTGCACCACTGCTGACCGCTCACCTATACTGCAGCAGTCCTTCAGCGGTATAGGGACTGACGTACAGTCTGCTAATCACTAACACACAACCTGCTTGTTCCACAAAAGTTCTTATAAGGACTGGTAACTTGGTATAGGGTGCTACGGTACATAGGCTTGAGTGCGGTACAGTCTGCTGTTCTGTAAGGACCGCTATCGGTCCACAATAGATAGGGTTGACGTGCACCACTGCTGACCGCTGCCCTATACTGCAGCAGTCCTTCATCGGTATAGGGACTAAGAGTTTTGTCACAGGGTCATTTAAAAAATGACAGGCAGAGGAAGAGGCAGGCCCTTCCGCAGGGGTGGTAGGGGTAGGGCAGGAGCAACAGGCTTGAGCCAAAGTGGGAAGTTGCAGAAGGTGCGTTCAATTACTTTAAAGGATGCACCAGACTTGGTTGAGTGGCTCGCTCAGCCTTACTCTTCTGCACCCTCCTCATCCTCTCGATCTGCACCCTCTTCTTCACTCTCTGCTATGTGCACCCCCAAAGACACTACCACCAACAACACGACCACCACCACCACCACCACATACCTTCCGCTTGAGTCACTGGAATTATTTTCCGATCCATATCAAGAGGACATTTCTGATGCGCAGCCACTCTTGGTATTGGATCAGGAAGAGGAGGTAGCAACAAGCGCTACTCAGCAGTCTGACGCCAGTACCCAGATCAGCCCAAGGAGGAGGTTGGTCCCCGGTGTTGCTGCCTACTCCGAGATCTCTACTTATAGCGGTGGGGAAGGTGACGTTGATGATGACGTGTCTAGTGATGTCACGTGGGTGCCCACAAGAGAGGAAGAGGAGGGGAGTTCAGAGGGAGATATGGACCAGCAGATAGGGAGGAGAAGCAGCAATGACTTACATTGCACAGCAGGGACAAAGCAGACTGCAAATGTATCAGGAGCGAGTCATCGACCATGTACGGTCACATCTGGCGCTCCCAGGACACCGGCACATGGCTCCGCAGTGTGGGCTTTTTTTAACGTGTCCGCTGCTGACAATAGCGTTGCCATCTGCAATCTTTGCAGTCAACGCGTTAGTCGCGGTAAGCCCAATACTCACCTAGGGACGACCGCCTTAAGAAGGCACATGAGCAGCCATCACCGAGCCCAGTGGGAGCAACGGAACACACAAAGCCACACTGCAGGCTCTCACCGTCCAGCCTCGTCTTCTACTTCTCCTTCTCCTCTCTCCTCACAATTGTCCTCCACTCCACCTTCCATCACGCCAAGCTCACATTTTTCTGCAAAAAGGCAGGCTTCCGTGGGCCTAATGTTTGAGCGTAAAAAAATGATGACGCCGGATAACCCTCTTGCCCAACGGTTGGCGGCTGGCTTGTCAGAACTCATAGCCCGCCAACTACTGCCATATAAACTGGTGGACTCGGAGGCCTTTCGCAAATTTGTGGCCATTGGAACACCACAATGGAAGGTCCCAGGAAGGAAGTATTTCTCAGAGAAGGGCATCCCAGAGCTATATGGCCATGTTCAGCGGCAAGTGAATGTATCTCTGGCACACAGTGTCGGTGCCAAGATACATCTGACCACAGACACGTGGTCTAGCAAACACGGGCAGGGAAGGTATATCAGTTTTACTGCCCACTGGGTGAACCTTCTGACGGCCGTCAAGCATGTAACCCGTGGCACCCGTGTAGATTTGGTTTTACCGCCACGGATTGCATGCAGGCCTGACTCTTCTTCTCCTCCTCCTACTCCATCCTCCTCCCTCTCCTCCTCAGCTGCCTCCTCCTTTTCCGCTGCTAGCGTCTCTTCCACTGCACCGCCCAAGCTCCCCAGAACCTATTCCACATGCCAGGTGAGACGTTGCCATGCCGTGCTGCGTCTGTTGTGCCTGGAAGCAAAGAGCCACACTGGCCCGGCACTCCTTTCAGCTTTGCGTTCACAGGCAGATGAGTGGCTAACACCGCTCAATTTGACAGTTGGTAAAGTGGTGTGTGACAACGGTGCCAATCTGCTTAGCGCATTGAAACAGGGCAAAATCACGCACGTGCCGTGCATGGCACACGTCTTAAACTTGGTCGTGCAGCGATTCCTTGTCAAATACCCTGGGGTCCAGGACATCTTGCGGCAGGCAAGGAAAATCTCGGCCCATTTCAGAAGATCTTACACGGCCATGGCTCGCCTTGCTGACATTCAGCGGCGACACCATCTGCCGGTCAGACGTCTTATTTGCGATTGCCCGACGCGATGGAACTCAACCTTCTATATGCTTGATAGGCTGCTCCAGCAGAAACGTGCAGTTAACGTCTACCTGTATGAACTCTGCGAAAGAAACGGTTCTGGGGAGCTGGGTTTTTTTTCACCGCGCCAGTGGCTGCTCATGCGCGACACATGCAGACTTCTGCGGCCATTTGAGGAGATCACCAAACTGGTCAGTCGCAGCCATGGCGCCATCAGTGACATGGTACCTTATGCCTTCTTTCTGGAGCGTGCATTGCGTCGTGTCATTGATCAGGCTGTGGAGGAGCAGGAGCGGGAAGATGAGGAAGTCGCAATGCTGGATGAATTCCCAGGGGGGGCTACTCTATCTGAGACAAGTCAACAACAGGAGTCTGATGAGGAGTCAGAGGAGGATGGTGCCGGGGCGGATGAGCAGGAGCAAGAAGAGCATGCTTTAAACCTTTCTGGGATCCCTGTTGTGCGAGGATGGGGAGAGGAGAATGAAGAGGACGACATTATCCTGGATGATGAGCAGGAGCCAGGCCACCACACCGCTTCCACTTTAGTGCAAATGGGGGCCTTCATGCTCCAGTGTTTTAATAGGGACCCCCGTATAAAAAGCATGAGGGTCAAGGACCAGTACTGGGTGGCAACGTACTTAGACCCCCGGTACAAACACAAAATGGCGGAAATGTTACCGCCGTCGCAGAGGGCTGTCAGAATGCAGCACTTCCAGGCCTTGCTTCGAGAAATGCTGCATTCTGCTTTTGCGTGCGCTGGCAGAGGAGCAATTCCCACTCCCAGAGAAGGATTTGCGGGTACCAATCCAACAGCGCCTGCAAGAAGAGGCCGGTTTGAAGATGTGTTGGTGACTTCGGATATGAGGTCATTCTTTCAGCCGACCCATCGACAGGTGTCATCCGGATCCAGCATCAGGGAACGCCTAGACCGTCAGGTGTCCGACTACATTGGGTTAACGGCCGATGTGGACGCTCTGAGGAGTGATGAACCCCTAGACTACTGGGTGGGCAGGCTTGACCTCTGGCCAGAGCTTGCCCAATTTGCAATCGAACTGTTGGCTTGCCCCTCATCCAGTGTCCTGTCCGAAAGGACGTTCAGCGCAGCAGGGGGGATTGTGACCGATAAGCGTACTCGCCTAGCTCACCACAGTGTTAACTACCTCACATTTCTAAAAATGAATGAGGCATGGATCTCGGAGGAATTCAACACATGTGACCAGTAGACCATGTATATGTCTATAAACTATTTTTTTAATCAAGCACACAGACCTTCTTAATTCATTTGGCTCACTTCCTTGACCCAAAAAAGCACACCGTACTATATGCCCCTACCCTCCTCTTTGAAGAGGTTGAGCGGTGTCATATTTCTACTGGGGCTGCTTATGATATCCCTGTGCTGTGCTGACTTCCTCCTGGGGGTTCTTATTATGAAGGGATCACACTATCCCTGTGCTGTGCTGACTTCCTCCTGGGGGTTCTTATTATGAGGGGATCACACCATCCCTGTGCTGTGCTGACTTCCTCCTGGGGCTGCTTACGGTGCTGCTGTCAGTGCTGTATGTCACGGTGCTGCTGTCAGCGCTGTATGTCACGGTGCTGCTGTCAGCGCTGTATGTCACGGTGCTGCTGTCAGCGCTGTATGTCACGGTGCTGCTGTCAGCGCTGTATGTCACGGTGCTGCTGTCAGCGCTGTATGTCACGGTGCTGCTGTCAGCGCTGTATGTCACGGTGCTGCTGTCAGCGCTGTATGTCACGGTGCTGCTGTCAGCGCTGTATGTCACGGTGCTGCTGTCAGCGCTGTATGTCACGGTGCTGCTGTCAGCGCTGTATGTCACGGTGCTGCTGTCAGCGCTGTATGTCACGGTGCTGCTGTCAGTGCTCTGTATTACGGTGCTGCTGTCAGATGCCTCTATCACGGTGCATGTGTCATTCCGGTATGTCACGCTGCTGGTGATCATCTCCTGCACCCTCTTCTTTGCCTACCCTGGTCCCTGACCTTCCCTCTCCTCCATTGCCTTCATTAGCTCCATAGTCCTGAATTGTTAGAACAATTTCCCAAATAAAATAAAAATGCTTGTAGTTATCGATCCCAAATTCACCTCATACATGTATTATGTCATTGTCCAGATGGTGGGACTACGTTTTACCCCCTAATAATTACCACGTGGCCGCAAATTCGACATGAAGGTTTGCAAAGTTCGCCTCCCATTGAAGTCAATGGGGCCCGCGGCGAACGTTCGGTTTCGCGAACGTTTGGGTCCGTTCGCATTTCGCTTTCGCGAAACGTCCCGTCGGAAGTTCGTCCATCACTACACATCAAGTTGTCTACTAGTTGAAACAGATATATCTTAATAATTTAACTTTTACCAAAGGTTTTGAATAAAATGCCTTTTGTCAATATACACCATCTTCAAATTGTCCTTGATATCTTTATTCCTCAAGCTGTATATGAAAGGGTTTACAAAGGGAGTGAAAACCGTGTACAATAAGGACATTATCTTACTGGTGGTTCGTGATTGTCCTTCCTTGGGAATCAGATATGCAGCAATTAGGGTTCCATAAAATATAAACACAACAGTGAGATGGGAGCTACAAGTGGAAAAGGATTTCAGTCTTCCAGAAAAGGAGGACATCTTTAATATTGTTAAAACAATGTAAGTATATGAAACCACTATCACTAGGAAGGGTAATATTAGCACAGGAAAGGACAACAAGGTGGATTCTATTTGAACTTTGGATGTATCTGAACAGGAAAGTTCCACAAGAGGATTGAAATCACAAAATAAATAGTCAATGACATTTGATCCACAGAATTCTAGTTGACATATGCTGAGTGTTGGTATTAATGCCATAGAACAGCTGAAAATCCAGGATGCAAGAACTAGTTTAATGCAAAGTGTTTGTTTCATAATGGAGACATAATGCAGAGGAGAGCAGATGGCCAGATAGCGGTCATAGGACATCACTGTCAGAATGTAACATTCAAATGATTCTATTGTACTGTAGACATAAAATTGAGTGATGCAACCGGAAAAGGATATGGAGGTCCTCTCTTGTAGAAGAATATGTAAAATATTAGGAGCAATATCGGTGGTCAGTATGATGTCAGATATAGAGAGTTGGGAGAGGAAGAAGTACATGGGAGAATGAAGGGTCTTGCTGTAATATACCAACATGATGATCAAAAGGTTTCCACATATGGTTACAACGTATATAATAAGGACCAAGGTGAAGAGCAGCAGATTATATAAGGCATTGCTGTTAAATCCCAAAAAGATGAATTTATTGACATTACTTTTATGTGTGGTCTGTATGAAAGCAAAAAAAAAAAAAAAGATTTATATAACTTTTTATGTATTAACCATAGCAGGAAAAATGTATGTTGCATTTGCAAAATGATTGATAGCAAATAATGTGAACCTGCGACTTTGAATATCCTTTGAATACAGCTTGGGAAATGGGAAATTAAAAAAAGAACACCATTTTTGTTTTTCTAACAGATATTTGGTTGATTGAAGTGACCATGGCTTCATCTTATTTAATAAACTCAGTGAATGTTTTCTTTGCTAATTGGAAAGTCTTTATTTGTTTAGTTAATTTTCCATATAAGAAAAATTACATAAACTTTCGGAAGTGGAACTTTGGTCAAATAAAAAATGACATATCTAAAAAAAAAGCTTTGCAAAATTACATTTACATAGCAAGAAAGAGGTTAATATATATATATATATATATATATATATATATATATATATATATATATATACAGTGCCTTTCAAAAGTATTTTTCGTGTTTTGTTGCCTCACGACCTGGAATTAACATGGATTGTTTGAGGATTTGCATCATTTACAGTAATTTACAGAACATGCCCACAACATTGAAGATTTTTTTTTTCATTGTGAAGCAAATAACAAACTGAAAAAAAGTCAATGTGCATAACTATTCACCCTTCTAAAGTCAATACTTTGTAGAGCCACCTTTTGCAGCTATCACAACTTCAAGTCGCTCTGGATAAGTCTCTATGAGCTTGCCACATCTTACCACTGGGATTTTTTCCCATTCATACTTGCAAAACTGCTCCAGCTCCTTCAAGTTGGATTGTTTGCGCTTGTGAACAGAAATCTGTCTGACCACAGATTTTCTATTGGATTGAGGTCTGGGCTTTGACTAGGCCATTCCAACACATTTACATGTTTCCCCTTAAACCACTCAAGTGTTGCTTTAGCAGTAAAATGGGGTCATAGTCTTGCTGGAAGGCGAACCTCCATCCTAGCCTCAAATCACACACCTTGTGGTGCAGGTTTTGCTCAAGAATATCCCTGTAATTAGCACCATCCATCTTTCCCTCAACTCTGACCAGTTTCCCAGTCCCTACTGCTAAAAAACATCCTCCCAACATGATACTGCCGCCATCATGTTTCACTGGTTTCACTGTGGGGATGGTGTTCTTTGGGGGATGTGATGTGTTGGGTTTGTACCAGACATAGCATTTTCTTTGATGGATGGCCAAAAAGTAAAAATGTTAGTCTCATCAGACCAGAGCACCTTCCTCCATACATTTTGAGAGTCTCCCACATGCCTTTTCACAAACTCAAAACCTGTCATTTTTTTTTTTTTGCTGAAAGTAATGGCTTTCTTCTGGCCACTCTGCCATAAAGCCCAACTCTATGGAGCGTACGGCTTATTGTCGTCCTGTGTACAGATACTCCAGTCTCTGTTGTGGAACTCTGCAGCTCCTCCAGGGTTACCTCAGTTCTCTGTGCTGCCTCTCTGATTAATGCCCTCCTCTTACTTCGGTCCATCAATTTTGGAGTGTGGCCATCTCTTGGCAGGTTTGCTGTTGTGCCATGTTCTTTCCATTTGGTTAAGATAGGTTTGCTCCTAGGGTTCATCAAAGATTTAGATTTTTTTTTATAACCTAACCCTGACTTGCACTTCTCAACAACATTGCCCCTTACTTGTTTGGAGAGTTCCTTGGTCTTCATGGAAGTGTTTGGTTAGTGGTGCCTCTTGCTTAGGTTTTGAAACCTCTGTGGCCTTTCAAAAAGGTGGACATCATTTCACTAATTATGTGACTTCTGGAGGTAATTGGTTGCACCAGAGATTTTTATGGGCTTCATAACAAAGGGAGAGAATACATATGCACTAAAGGCTGCAATGTAACAAAATAAGTAAAAAGTCAAGAGAGGGGGTGAATACTTTTGCAAGGCACTGTTATATATATTATATATATATATATAGTATTTGACTTTAGACATGCTTTCATTTTAATGCCAGTTGTGGCATTGTTGTTTGCTATACAATGCAAAGGATACTTATAGATCAAGCTATAAAATGTCTCATTTGTCGTAATGATTACTATTTCAATTAATTAAAGCATAATAGCTTGGTGAATTTAGTCTGAACTTCAAAGAAACATTACTTACACTATTTGCTAATGATCTCTGATCAAAACCCATATTTTTTTGATAATTTAACTTAGAGTTAAATCAACAAACAACATAGATTTGTTTTTCCTTTCTTATTTGATAACAGAAAATTAAAGTGTCATTATTAAAACTGTAACAATATTACATGATTTTCCTCATGAGAGAGTTGTCTACCAGTTTTTCTATTGAGCATGGAATAAAAGCAGAATGTCATAAATGGATATAATAAAAAAAAATAAAAAAAAAAAAAAAAAAAACAAGAGGAGTGAAAATACTGCAAAATATGTCAAATAATGTCAACAATGAAATATATAGTTCTGGTTCAACAAATCTTCTTCATAGGAGTTTTTTTGATTTTAAAAATAAATAAAATAGACCTATGAAGTCATGAATGGAAAGAAAAAATAGAAAGAGAGGGAGAGATAAAATAATAATAGGTATCTCATATATCTGGTGTAAATGTAACGCATGTGATGTGTATCATGGATAAGCTCAGTTGACTGAACAGGAAACCTTTATTCACACAAACATTTATATGTTTCTGTGCAGATTAAAGAATCCATAGAGAGTAAGTAAGATCTCTTTGGGTTTATGTTTGTGACTGTAATAAAAATAAACATTTTTTTTTTTCAAAATACAATACTCAATACAATACTAGTAAATTGCTCAGAAACTATTTAAAGTTAACCTCCCTGGCGGTACGATTATTTCGGATTTTAGGTGCTAAAAGCGGTACCATTATTTTGCATGAAAATTTGGCGTTTTATATTGTAGTCCTGCAATTCTTAGGAATAACTCACTTAAATCTGTCCAAACCAGAGTCTAGCAGACATCCTGGGTATAATAAAAATTTGAAAAATGAAATCATAAATTATAATATAATAAATAATTATAAATAATTGTACCAAATAATAATATAACAATAATAAAAATTATTCAATAATGTAATCACATCAAAAACACTGAAATTTGCTCAGTTGCAGAATTGTCACTGTCATTACTTTTCAGTATTTGATGACGGATCTCCCCACAAATCGCTATCGCTCAATTCTGCGGGTGATTCTAATTTATTATCGCTGTTTTCTAGCTGGTCTAAAACCATTTTTGATGTAAAAGGACAGTTTTGGTTGCTATGGACAATCTCCAGTTTCCAGGCATAAAGAACAGTTTTTATTACATAAAACTGCATGCAGGACACTGGGCAGACCACTAGGGACAACGGGGATGTGAAATATTTACATACAGCAATGTAATCTGTAAGATTACATTATACTGTATGTTTACTGTTTGTTTCACTTTTTAAATTTGGCGCCGATCTCCGTCCCCGTGCGTCGCAACGCTCGCAGGGCACGGAGATCGGCGATGTGATGCATCGAGCGAGACACGGCTCGCTCGTACAGCGGGGAGACAACGCTGGATCCGAGGGAGAAGGTAAGTAAACATCCTCCTGGATCCAGCGATGCAGTCCCGAGTCTGGCTCGGGGATACCGCTTTTGGTATGAAAATGCCACCCCGAGCCAGACTCGGGAATACCGTCAGGGGGGTTAAAGGAAAGCTAGAGTTAGGCTAAGCTGAAGCCTAACTTCAGCTTTCCTTTCACTTTATATTCACTATATTACCAAAAGTATTGGGACATCTTCCTTTACACACACATGGACTTTAACGGCATCCCGGTCTTAGTCCGTAGGGTTCAATATGGAGTTGGCCCACCCTTTTCAGCTATAACAACTTTAACTCTTCTGGGAAGGCTGACCACAAGGTTTAGGAGTGTGTCTATGGGAATATTTAACCATCCTTCCAGAAGCACATTTGTGCCAGTGATCAGAATAAAGCATTTTGGACAATTTCATGCTCACAACTTTGTGGGAACAGTTTTGGGATGGTCCTTTCCAGTTCCAACATGACTGTACACCAGTGCACAAAGCAAGGTCCATAAAGACATGGATCTGTGCTCCATCAAAGTCTATGGGCCCCCTGCGTCTAGCCCACTGGAGGATATCTTCCTTTAGAGAGTAATTGTGCAGGCAGCAGAGGACGTCTCTAGGTCAGTCTTTGGTAGGATTCCTGGGTCCTAAGGTCCTGTGGACCCTGTCAATAGCAATGGTGGTCTCAGGGGGGTGCTACAAGTATGTGTTAAATATGGCGGTTACAGTTGTTTTAAGGTATGTTTGTCGAGTGGATTCTAGAAGGTCACAAATTCTGATGTTGTGTCTGCGACTGCGATTTTCCAAATCATCCAGGAACAGATGCAGCTGGGCAACTTGGTCTGACACATTGTCATGTGTCACCTGTAAACTGTAGACTTTCTTGATGGAGGGTGGTAGTGTCAGTTTCCAATGAGGAAACTCGAGTGGCTACCTCGGTTACCTCTTGTTTAAGCCCTCTTAGCTCTCTGTGGAGTGCCACCTCTACACATGAGGCTAATGAGTCAAAGTCCCCTCTAGTAGGCAATTTCTGAAAGAGAGCCTTTAGGGTCTGATTGTTGAGAAGTGTAGAAGTGGGCTCTTCTGAGGGCAATACAGTATGGGTTGTACTTACTGTGGAAGTTGTTAGTGCTGCTGAGATTAGTGACATGCCTAAAGTTTTGATGCTGGGAGGTCTGGGAGCACAATGAAGCCCCATACCTTGCCAATGTGGGGAGTGGTAGCCGTCAACCCCCTCCCCAGGGCCGCAGGGAGATTTAAGGGAGAGTGAGCAGGGTAGGCAAGGAGAGAGGTAGCTTGGTGGTGAAAATGGTGGCATGTCATTGCAATGATCAGACCTCTCTCTTTCCCCTTTAGCTGCAGGCAGGCTGAGCTCAGGACTTGCAGAAGGGTCAGCGCCATCTCGGCTGGGTCTGGGGTAGAGATGGCCAGGTTCACCAGGATCAGGAACTGCTCCATGGAGGCAGTGGGATCAAGACAGTTGTGGTACCACATCCCTGTCTTGCAGAGCGACTTTGACAGAAGGACATGTGGGGTAAGTCTGATCAATGAAGCTGCAGGTTGGGCCACGGGCCAGGAGCTCAGAGACCACACCCCAATCCATTTAGGGCTTTTTCATAGATTGTGGAAAGACAAATTTTACATTTTGTATTCATAATTTTAAAAAAATGTTCAGAATGTCTACTTTTTGGGAAAGCGGTAGAACAAGAAGATTGTACCTTACAATTTTTTTTTTTTTTTACATACAGCTGATGGAAAAATGTAAGTACTTGAGAGCACAGCTTTTATAAAATTTTATAATTATTTTTTTTTTGAACAGAGGGTGCAGAGTTAACATTTAAATACCTTCATTAGACTGTATTTTTGCAGATTTATGATGTAAATATTGTACGGATTTAGGCAAAAACTCTCATCCTTATTAATGACAGGGAGACTGTTATTTTTCTGACACATAGAAATAACATAGGTTTCCTGCCCTTATCATAAATAGTGCTCATCAGAGGCAATTCGAGAAAGACAAAGCAGGCAGGCTCCATCCGTAAATGCAAAAATTAAATGTTATGCTTTCTGGGACAAAGGGGAGAAATGTTTTCAGTAATTAGCTGCACAGACTTCAGAGCACGCTTCATAGGCCATAGTTAAGGAAGGTAAAGAGTAAGACCAGACAGTTTTCATGTAAGGTATCACTATTAGGTCACACTACTTGGAGACATCATATTCCAAATTTTAATTTAATTTCAATTTTAATTTGTATTACATTTTATTGTGATATTCCAAATAACCCAAGACAAAAATTATTTCAGAGAAAAGATAGACCCTGGGCATACATTTCATGTTTTGTGCTACCGGCAGATGGCAAAATATTGGATGATGGGTGTTGGTGGTGACCAAACGCTGTGAACCCAACAGAAGAAATTCCTGCAGAGCACTGGATGGATCTTGCTTTAGCAAACATTCACTATATCTGCAATTATGACACAGCAGTGAAATAAAATGGGTTTTGGGTGCTGCTGGTGCCCAAATACCATAAACCCACAGAATAATTCCTGCAGGGCATATAATGGACCCTGCTTTAACAAACATTCAGGTATGTGCAGCTGTGACATGGCTGTAAAAAAATTGTTTTTTTTAGGTGTGGATGGTGCCCAAACACCATAGGACCACAGAAAAATTCTTGCAGAGCACAGGATGGACCCTTTTAAACAAATTCCATGGCATTTGCAACTGTGAAAAAATCTGCTAAAATTGTGGATGCCACATTAAAATTGCTTTTGCAAATACAGTAAGAACAGCTATTTCCCTATTTTTGTACTATAATTGTATCAGGCAGGGGTAGGAGATGTTAACATTGGCAGATAGTGGGATGTACTAACAGTGGCTGGGCGTGCTCAAAGACTGGACATTGACAGAAATTGTGTCAACATGTTATATATGATTGTGGCCTGGAACAGTGAATGGTGCAGCATTGAATGAAGCAAAAAAATTCTAATAAATAATAATATTTGATGGTGGCAGGATCCCCAAATATTTACAACTTCCCCACTGGGCACATCAACCCCCTTCCTAACCAGACCCATTTTCAGCTTTCAGTACTCTCACATTTTGAATGACAATTACTCCATCATGCAACATGGTGCCCATATGAATCTGTTGTGCATTTTTCAATCAAAAAGAGCTTTCTTTGGTGGAATTTAATCACCACTGGGTTTTTTATTTGTTGTGCTATAAAAGAAAAAAGGCTGAAAATTTGGTTAAAAAAAAAAATCTTTCTTTGTTTTTGTTCAAAAAATTTTAAAATGAGTAATTTTTCTTCATAAATTTTGGCCAAAAAATATACTGCTACATATCTTTGTTAAAAATAACCCAAAACAGTGTATATTATTTGGCCTTTGTGAAAGTTATAAAGTCTACACGCTATGGTGACAATCATTGAAAATTGATCACACCTGATGTACTCTCATTTATTGAGACTCTAACAAGCCAGGAAAGTGCAAATACCCCTCCAAATTACCCATTTCACAGTATTTAGTAAGAGGCATGATTCATTTTTTGAAGTTGTAATTTTCTTCCACAATTCTTTTCAAAATTAAAATTTTTATTTTCACAAAATTGGCATATTAACAGGTTATTTCTCTCACATGGCATTTGCATACCACAAATTACACTACAAAATACAATGTGCTACTCCTCCTGAGTATGGCGATACCACATGTGTGAGACTTTTACAAGGCAACATGCAAGTAGCACCTCCAGGCGTTCTAGAAACATAAATTACACATCTAATTTCCGATCAACCTATCACACCTGTGAAGGTCCTGAAGCACCAGGACAATGGTAATGCCGACCAAATCACCCTATTTTGGAAGGCATGAGTATTTTGAACATGTAATTTTTTCCAAAAGTGTTTTGAAAATGTGGAAAAAAAATAAAAATGCATTTTTTACACAAGATTGTCCATTTATTTTTTCCATTAATTTTTTAAAAATTTAAAAATTGTTTTTATTTAACAAGTTTTCAAGTTACAAGAGGAGCTTACAAAACATTCCATGTTTTACAAAGATTGACATATACATATTACTTTTTTAAAGATTCTTCGCTTATGCGAAGATATTATATTTCTTCATACAACAAGATAACTGAGATAAGAATAAAAGAAGAGGGGAGGAAGTAGGGTGGGAAGAGATAACAAACCAGGTGGATGGCTACGAGTTAGAAATTGAATTTCAAAATAGAGGAACATTATATATATATAGATAACGTTATCGGAAGGATGCTATACAGTGAACATACTCCATCACCAGACTATCCTCTTTTAATCCAGCCTGTCCAGCCCTCCCATTTTTTGTCAAAGGAGGATTTATTTTCTTCTTTAATAGCTAAAATGGACTCATACGTATAGTTTGTTTGTGTGATCATGAGCACTTCTGACAAATTGGGTGTTTTGTTGGTTTTCCAGTTTCTAGTTGTCAGTGACCTAGCAGCTAACAGGATATGAGTGAGCACTGTGCAAAAATGTTGAGGATAACGCTCTACACCTAGGCTTAGTAGTGCTAAACCGGGATTGGGAGGCCTCAGGATGCCAGTGATTAAGGATGAGCCGAACACCCCCCTGTTCGGTTCGCACCAGAACCTGCGAACAGACCTAAACTTCGTGTGAACTTTAGAACCCTATTAAAGTCTATGGGACTCGAACGTTCACAATCTAAAGTGCTAATTTTAAAGGCTAATTTGCAAGTTACTGTTCTAAAAAGTGTTTGGGGACCTGGGTCCTGCCCCAGGGGACATGGATCAATGCAAAAAAAAGTTTTAAAAACGGCAGTTTTTCAGGAGCAGTGATTTTAATAATGATTAAAGTGAAACAATAAAAGTATAATATTCCTTTAAATTTCATACCTGGGGGGTGTCTATAGTATGCCTATGAAGGGGCGCATGTTTCCTGTGCTTAGAACTGTCCCTGCACAAAGTGTCATTTCTGCAGGAAAAAAAGTCTTTTAAAATCACTTTGAATTGTCGGCTCCCGTAATACAGAGAACACTCAATGAGTGCTCTCTGTATTACGGGAGCCGACAATTCATTCATTGATTAAAAAAAAAAAGCGTGGGGTTCCCCTAAATTCAATTACCAGGCCCTTCAGGTCTGGTATGGATATTAAGGGGAACCCCACGTCAAATAAAAAAAAAATAAAAAATCCATACCAGACCCTTTATCTGAGCACGCAACCTGGCAGGCCGCAGGAAAAGAGGGGGAGACGAGAGAGTGCCCCCCCTCCTGAACTGTACCAGGCCACATGCCCTCAACATTGGGAGGATGCTTTGGGGGTCTATGACCCCTCAAAGCACAATGTTCCCATGTTGATGAGGACAAGGGCCTCATCCCCACAACCCTGGCCGGTGGTTGTGGGGGTCTGCAGGCGGGGGGCTTATCAGAATCTGGAAGCCCCCTTTAACAAGGGGACCCCCAGATCCCGCTCCCCCCATTTGAAATGGTAAGCGGGTACAAAAGTACCCCTACCATTTCACAAAGAAAGTGTAAAAAAAAAGGTTAAATAAGACAAACACACATCCATGCATCCGTCTTCTGTCTCCACTGAGGAGACACTGCGCTGGACTGAAAATCACCCGTTGCTGGATCAGATCAGCCATCGCTGGACCCCGGAGAAATGATCATCCGTCGCTGGATAGCAAGAGTGAATTAGCACCGCTGGAATCTTTTTTTTATTTTTAATAAAGGAATTTTTCAAAAGTGTGTTTGTTTTATTTTTATTTATTTATTTTTTACACGTTGTCTTGCCCTTTGTCGAGTGTCCTGTCCGAAAAGATGTTTAGCGCAGCAGGGGGGATCGTGACCAATAAGCGCACTTGCCTAGCTCACGACAGTGTTGACTACCTCACAGCCATTAGTTCAATACCACCCAGAGCCACTTGGGGTGTGACCACGACTGGCCATCTAAAAGAAACGGTAGGGACTGTGATAGTTCCCTCCCCTTAGGAATGCCCTCAGAGTTTGGAATAGTCTATTTCCTTTGGGTTTTCTTTGTTTTAGAAGTTCCAGCTGGGGAGACTTTCGTTGCTCGCAAGGCTCTTTCGAAAGTCTTCAGGTCCTGCTTACAGACTATGGTGCCATTTGAGGCATACGGGCAGTCAGGAGGTAGTGGGGACCCCGACACAGGAACTTCAATCGGGGACACCGACACAGGAACTTCTAGCGGGGACACTGACACAGGAACTTCAACTGGGGACACCAACACAGGAACTGCAATTGGGGGCACAGGAACTTCAAGCTGAAACACCGACACAGGAACTGGGGACACAGGAACTTCAACTGGGGACACAGGCACTGGAACTGCAATTGGGGACACAGGTACAGGAACTTCAAGCTGGATAGCAGGCAGAGATTTAGGGGTAGCAAGAAGGAAAAGTAAAAACAAAGACCACAGTCTGTCCTCCGCTCTCTTTCACCTTGTGATAGCTTGGGCCAGATGGCCCCGATCTCCATGGGTTCCACATCTCCCAGGGAAGGTGTGTGTGTGACCTTAGGAGCGTCTAGGCTTTGTGGGGTAAGGACTTAAGCTTCATGGCTTGGAACATACTGTGATGGCATGGAGTCGTATCTGTACCGGGTACTCCTGTCCCTGGATACCCGCAGGCCATGTGAGCAGAGAGCAGACTTGGGAACTCTGGTTTTCTTAGAAACAGGAATGTAAGAGTCCAGAGCAAACATGAATGCTTCCCAGCTATCCAAGACTGAACTCCTTTCCTTCAAAAGCTGATAAGCCCATGTTTTGCATTGTCCAGTGAGCAGGTTGATGGAAGCACAAATCTTAATATAGTCGGTGGCATAGGTCCTAGGCTTAAGGGCAAACAACAGCTCACAATCCATCTTAAAACAAAAGAAGGATGCACGATTATCATCAAACTTCTCAGGCATCAAAACAAACGGTTCCGGACATGCAGGTTCCAGGGTTGGGTGCACTGTGCCTCTAAACAAGCGGACTACTTGCTGTAGCTCAGCAATGGCCTGGCCCAGGTTGGAGACTTGTAGAGCAAGGGAAGTGAGCATCCTGTACATCTCTGCGGACTCCATGGTGGTCAGTTCATTATGTGAGGGCTTACTTAGGTTGGAGTCCATGGTGCAGAGATGTGCGTTCACCCTTGCAAATATACATAGCCCATGGTAACAAAGAGATAAGCTACCTGGGCTGTGAATCTGTGCATGGGGGCTTGACAGCAAAAGCCAAGGGATCGTCGAAGTAAAGCCGTTGTCTGGGATTCCAGAAGTCAGCATAAACGATATACGAACCAGGATCAGAAGGCGGGGTCAGTCTTGGAACACTGTAACTTGAAACCAGGAACACAGGTACCTTTGGTGACAAGAGACAATGAACTGACCAAGCCCTCAGAGTGAGGCAGTGTTTTATACCCAGCTGATTAGGTAACCTGCCACAGCTGATCCAAGAGTGACAGGTACAAACAGAATTGCCCACAGTGCTTTATGCAAAACTAGGCATGGCTGGAAAGCAGGCAGAATAGAACTGAGGTGTGGCTCAGGAGTAAAGAAACAGGAGCAAGAACAAACAGTCAGTAGTTCAATACCACCCAGAGCCACTTGGGGTGTGACCACACCTGACCATCTAAAAGACATGGTAGGGACCGTGACATCAACATAAGTGACCAGTAGACCATGTATATGCATAACTCTAGAAACAATTTATTTAATCTAGCACACAGACCTTTTTTCTACCTTTGGCTCACTTCCTTGTACAAAAAAAGCACACCGTACTATATGCCCGTACCTTCCTGTTTGAAGAGGTTGAGCGGTGTCATATTTTTGGGTCCCGCAGTGAGTTGCTGGTATCAGTGCTGGTGTCAGTGCTCTCTATCTCGGTGCTGGTGTAGTGTCAGTACTCTCTATCTCGGTGCTGGTGTCAGTGCCCTCTATCTCAGTGCTGGTGTGGTCTCAGTGCTCTCTATCACGGCGCTGGTGTCAGTGCTCTCTATCATGGTGCTGGTGTCAGTGCTCTCTATCTCGGTGCTGGTGTCAGTGCTCTCTATCACGGTGCTGGTGTCAGTGCTCTCTATCTCGGTGTTGGTGTCAGTGCTCTCTATCTCGGTGTTGGTGTCAGTGCTCTCTATCTCGGTGTTGGTGTCAGTGCTCTCTATCACGGTGCTGGTCTCAGTGCTCAGTCTCAATCATGGTGCTGGTTTCAGACAGTGAGGGAGATAGCAGCGGAGAAACCAATCAGCAGGCAGTGCCAGCACCATGGCTGAGGATCAGTACTGGACTGGCACCTCCGGACCACCGCAGTGGAGCCCTGCATAGATGGGGGTAAGGACAGGGCAGAGGGAGGAGTCAGGGGCTCAAGCACAGGTTGGCACACTGGGACACTGGCACAGGACTGCACTGCCCTGACTGTGGCACTGATCATCTCCTGCACCCCTTTCATAGCCTGGCCTGACCTTGCCTCTCCTCCATGGCTTTCATGCTCTCCTAAATTGTCAAAATTTCACAGATAAAAAAAGAATGCTTGTCGTTGTCGATCCCAGATTCACTTAATACTTTTGTTATGTCAGTGTCCATGTTGTGGGACTATGTGTGCACAGCTAGTAAGTATTTTGTGGCTGAAAATATGACCTGTTGGTTTTTAAGGTTCACCTGCCATTAAAGTCAATGGAGTCCGCTGCAGTTCGCAAACTTTTGGCCGCGTTCGCGTTCACGAAACGTCCCGTCGGAAGTTCGTCCATCGCTATTAGTAATCCATAATCCTTTACATACTTACATTAGTAATCCATAATCCCTTACAAACAAGAGCCCTGGGGATCCTCTATGGCACAGTTCTGCTTTAAATCTGAACTCTAAATTCATCCATCCTCCATGCTGGAAATCTTCAGAGTGTGCATGTTTTTTAATATGTATACCCTTTTCAGCAGTCCTCGGGTCATGACGAGCTGACACTTCTTTCTCTTTGTCTCTTCTCCAGATCCAGGAGATCCTCTCCTGATGCAGTGAGTGATGTCTCTGCTTCATTATACAGTAAATAAAAGGTACTGTTGAGAAGATACTTAGGAGGGGGAGTCATGACCCCTATTCATTCAAAGTTTGTCCTTAGACTTTTGGGTTGAATGATACTGGGTGTAATTATTTTCTGAAGATTGCGAGGAATAGGAAGCAGCTTGTTATGAGGGGACCCAGGCCGACCCGCAGCTCCCTGTATCTATTCAGACACAGAGCTGCAGTTCGGCCCCACCCCCTCTGTCTCCTGATTGGTTAACTGACTTTGATTACCAGCAGTGGGAACCAATGGCCCTGCTGCTGTGTCTCAGGAGAGAAAGTCCTGGATACTCGTGGACATCGCTGGACAGAGAGGGGGCTCAGGTAAGTATTAGGGGGGCTGAGGGGTGCTGCTGCACACAGAAGGTTTTTTTATCTTAATGCATAGAATTCATTAAGATAAAAAAAAACCTTCTGACTTTACAACCCTTTAAAGTATTGTTGTTAAAATCTGGTCAGTTGGCTTCTACACCCCAGAGGATCTCCACCATCTCCCTGGCTTTTAGGTCAATGTAACAAAAATGGAAATTGAAGCACCACACCACTACTACAAGGTTACAACTTTATTCCAATAAAAGTCAGGGGGGCAATCCAAAAAAAGACTATAAAAGACATGGAGAGCACATATTTCCCCATGCATATCAGTAACCATTTACTGTTCCAACAAATACCATAAACCTTTTTAACAATTTTTTAAAATAATGAATGATAACAAACAATGTAGCGCTATAACGTCAAAAAATGTAAAAAACCTAGACATAAATCACCAAATGATCTGGTAGTGAAATCAAACTTAAAAGGTCAGCACACATATCACATGTTGTGCAGTCTAGTAAGGAATACAGAAAATGTGCTTCAGTGAACTAACAATATGAGCATAAAAAAGTCCAGCTATGACAAAATAATGTGAAACGTGAGTCCAGATATTTCGTTAGCCTTCCGTTCACAGCCAGAAAATATTATAGAAAACGGTGAATACCCTTACCGAAAATGGTGGACACAAACTACTGTATATTAAATGTGTCATGCAGGCTTATGTGCGTCACACACCATTCGTATACATCAGGTCATGGATCACCCTCCGAATAGTCGCTGCCCACTTCAGAATCAGTACACCTCAGATCTCCAGGGTTTTCAACTCTCTCTCGAAGGTTCCGGTCAGCTAGGAGCTCAGAGTGGGTTCACCATAAACAAAAAGTAAGGACACAATGCTTCTCATAGTGAAATTCCACCATTAAAGGTTTTATTTGAAATTGTTTACCAAATGACATATAAAAAATGACATAAAAAATATCCAAAAAGAATCACGTGATTCAATAAAAATGAACGATAAAAAGAGCAATATGGGGAGCAGGAAACGCTATCCTGACGCGTTTCGACTAATAAGCCTTCTACTGGGGCATGGACAAAGTGCCACACATGCTCAGAATAAACTAAGAGACGGAACCTATTGGCTACTGGCCCATTTATAGTCCCGTCGTATGTTTGATGTCACCTCGTTCAGAACGATCAGATTTTCTGACAACTTTGTTCGACCGTGTGTATGCAACACAAGTTTGGGCCAAAATCCTTCGGAAAAATATTTACACAGTCACACAGTAGGGATGGGAACCACAGAAAGAGGAAAGACCGAACGATTGGAATTTGAAAGAAAAGCAATACTCAATAAACAAGTAAAATTAAACATGTTAACTTCCACTTTCTCGTCCTTCTCCTTTTTTTTTATAATTTTAGATCAAAACCATCAAACATATAAGGGGTACCCATCCTCCCTATTACATCTTCATAATTTATTTATAATTTTGAAATAAATTAGGTAGACTTGGTATTAAAGTGATGAATACTCATACTTGCTCTCAAAGCAATGCAAGTACCTATGACTTTAATACCAAATCTATCTCACTGTATCCAAAATATTTTAATATATAGGGAAGATCAGTACCCCCTTTTAAATGTAGTGGTTTTGACCTAAAATTGAAATTAAAAAAGTTGGGTGAAGCAATAAGACATCCTGTAGTTTTTCTCATGGTCCTTGCGAGAGGTGAAAAAGGTCAGGATTAGACTGAGTAGTTTCCCCCAATATGAGGAGAAAATTAAAGTTTGCTATACAATGGTCCATACACAAACATCAAACAGTGGATCCCTGTAGAAGTCAATAGTATTTTGTACATGTATAGAATCAAACAAAGAAAAACCTAGTGCACGCGTATTTTTTTGTTTTAGAACAACCCCCCCAGCAGCAATCTCTGATCAGCGCTTCAGCCATTGGCTCTTCTAGTTTTCCAGCATGCTTGACTAAAAGAAGCTTCTGTTGGACCGGCTGCCATACACATGGCCGAATGTTGCCCGTAATTCGGCCCTTGTCTACTAGACCTAAAGGGATGGTAAAGCTTCAGTTTAAAAAAGAAGTTGGTTTTGCACAGAGTAGCCCTGATCCTCCTCTTCTGGGATCCCTCTACAGCGCTCCTGGCTCCTCCTCTTCTTGAGTGCCCCCCCGGAGAAGCACTCTCCAATGGGACACCCATGCGGGAGCGCTTCTGTGTCCTACTGCTGCATCTGTTGACATAGACAGCAGGACTTGGCTCCACCCCCCGCACCCGCGTCATTGGATTTCATTGACAGCAGTGGGAGCCAATAGCTATGCTGCTATCCATCTATCCAATAAGGACACAAGCCACCAACTGGAGCTGGTATGCTTGTTCCAGTTGCGAGAATTATGGGGCGCATGTATAAGGGGGACTCGGGGGCACTGCTGCAGTAAAGAAGGTTTTTCACCTTAATGCATACAATACATTAAGGTGAAAAATGCAGAGAGTCTACAACCCCTTTAATGACAATACACACAGAAATTAGACTGTTGAGTTTCATTAGCAGTGACTGGCAAGTAAAAAGGGATATTGGGTTCAGTAATTAGCTAAAAACACATTCTTAGATCAGGAATTCTCTAGAGGTCATAAAGCAGACATTTTAACAAAAACAAAACACTGTTTAAGGGGAGTTTTAAGAGGTGCCATGGAATAAAGGTCTGAAGGGTGGAAGCCTTTTTTAGGAGCCAGATTTGGGCAATTGAACTCTAATACCAATTTATTATTAACCACTTCCCGCCTGTTCAATAGCAGATTGACATCCGGGAAATGGTTCTGTTATCCTGACAGGGCCTCATATAACATCCTTCAGGATGACAGCCACAGCAATCGGTGGTGCGGTGTGTCAGTCTGACACACCGCTACACCGATCTCAGTAAAGGGCCTCCAACTGAGGCTCTTTACCATGTGATCAGCAGTGTCCAATCACGGTTGATCACAATGTAAGCAGGAAGATCAGTTGATCGGATTTTCTTCACTCGTGTTTGACAGATGTGCGTAGAGGAGAGCCAATCAGTGGCTCTCCTGATGGGGGGTATGTGCTGATTGTTTATCAGTGCTGCCTCCCTCAGATGCCCACACTAGACCACCAGGGAAGCCCCCAGCATGTGGGTGGCCAGGTACATCCCCCGATCCCCTATGGCCACCCACATGTAAGAAAATATGCCAAAAATATGCCAGCCAGTGCCCACAAATGGGCACTGACTGGCACCTCATATTTACATTACAAAACAGGGATGCCCAGGAATGCCACCCATCAGTGTCATCAGTGCCACTCATCAGTGTCCATCAGTGCCACCTATCAGTGCCTATCCATGCCCATCAGTGCCCACCTATCAGTGCCCATCAGTGCCCACCCATGCCACCTATCAGTGTCACCCATAAGTATGCATCAGTTCTACCCATAAGTACCCATCAGTGCCGCCTATGAGTGCCCATCAGTGCCACCTATGAGTGCCTATCAGTGCCATATACCAGTGCCACCAGTGCCACCTATCAGTGCCCATCAGTGCCACCTATCAGTGCCCATCATCAGTGCCCATCAGTGCTACCTCATTGGTGCCATCTCATCGGTGCCCATCAGTGCCACCTTATCAGTGTCCATCAGTGCAGCCATATCAGTGCCCGTCATTGAAGAAGAAAACATACTTATTTACAAAAAAAATTAACAGAAGCAAAGAAAAACTTGTTTTTTGCTAAATTTTCGCTCTTTTTTATTTGATGCGCAAAAAAAAATCGCAGAGGTGATCAAATACCACCAAAAAAAAGCTCTATTTGTGGGGACAAAATGATTAAAAAAAATTTGGGTACAGTGTAGCATGATCACACGATTTTCATTCAAATTGCGACAATGCTGAAAGCTGAAAATTGACCTGGGCAGGAAGGTGTCTAAGTGCCGGGTATTGAAGTGGTTAAGCATTGCTTCAGTATGGTAGAAGTCTACATTTTGGATACCATTGCGCACCAAGTTCTCTACAATTTTTAAACCGATACATCTTAATAATTTTATGTTTACCAATGGTTTTAAATGAAAAGCCTTTTATTTTATTTTATCTTAGAAGGACAGAGAGGGTAATCTGTAACAAAGACCTGAAGAGCCAAACTGCATGTTGTCTACCAGGCGCTCGGGTTCAGCACATCGTGGATCTGGTGGACAGATTACTGGGAGGGTCTGGGGAAGACCCAGATGTCATGGTGCATGTTGGCACCAATGACAAAGTCAGAGGCAGATGGAGTGTCCTAAAGAACAATTTTAGGGACTCGGGGGCTAAATTGGGGAGAAGGACCTCCAAGGTAGTATTCTCAGGAATACTACCAGTACATCAAGCCACACCAGAAAGGCAAAGGGAGATTAGGGAGGTAAAAAGTGGCTGAAGAGCTGGTGTAGTAAGGAGGGGTTTGGGTTCCTGGAGGACTGGGATGACTTCTCAGTCGATAACCGGTAATATAGAAGGGACGGACTGCACCTAAATAAGGAGGGTGCAGATCAGCAGGGAATAGGGATGACCAAAAAGTTAGAGGGGTTTTTAAACTAGGCGATGGGGGGGAGGGCCCATAGATAGAGATAGTCAGCGTGGAACATATTCCAGAGGGTAATATTAGGGGCATTAGTGGTAGAGTAACCAAAGTACATAAACCCCAGGTAAGTATAGTAGCAAGTCCTAGTTGCAATCTCGGAACACCCAAGAGGATAGTATGTGACCGGTCAAAATATATTAATGCATTAAAGTGTTTGTTCACCAATGCCAGAAGTCTTAAAAAATATTTTGATTTGAAATGTGCCTTTTACATGGTGACACTGTAAATGCACAAAGTAGTAATGTGCCAACGTCCCGATATTACTTATGGGAAAAAAAGGAGAAAACTAATTGATTTTGACTTTAAAAGACACATGGATAGATGATCTAAAAATAATTATATTTATTTAATCAAGTAATAAAAACAATTACATATAAAGAATCAATAAAGTTAGCATTCATGGACCATTGCACAACAATTCTGACACTATTAGAGTAATGATAGTAACAAAATACACAATCATATCCACAAATAATGGTCAAAAAAAAAAACCACATACAGTCTCCAGATAAAAGAATAGATATTGTGGAGATGTTGGGTCAGAAGTGTGGATCCGTAAGTAGTTCAATCATTAGCTCGACATGTTCCGCGTCGAAAAAACACTTCTTCAGGAGTATTTGATTCAAGAGTTTTTGAGTAGCAGAAATAAGAAGAACTGTAATGCTGGTAAGCAAATAGATACACGTTTTTCTTTTTTTATATCCAAGGAGATAAACTGTTGTCAAGCAGGAAATCTTGGGAGGTAATTTAGGGAGGATACTAATTAGCAGCGTGTGCGTGGTAAAAAAGTTCAATTATGTAGTAAGAACAATACTGAACATTCACAGAGGCTGGCATCTCTCCAAATATGGTGGCTCATACGTATATGGCAACAGTTTACATCTCAGTGCATAACACAGCACTGCTACTACAGCAAGGGTCCATGAATACTAACTTTATTGATTCTTTATGTGTAATTGTGTTTATTACTTGATTAAATAAATATAATTATTTTTAGATCAGCTATCCATGTGCCTTTTAAAGTCCAAATCAATTAGTTTTCTCCTTTTTTTCCAATGCCAGAAGTCTGCCAAGCAAAATAGGTGAGTTGGAAGCTCTGGTGCATTAGGAGAGCTATGATGTAATCGGTATTGCTGAAACTTGGCTTCATTCCTCACATGACTGGGATATTAATATTCCTGGCTATGCACTCTTTCCGAAAGACAGAGTAAAAAGGAAAGGTAGAGGGGTCTGTCTGTATGTGAGAAGTGATCTCAAAGTGAGTGAGAAAGAGGACCTGGTGGACGGAGAGTGTGATGAGTCCGAAGCATTATGGGTGGAACTGCATGCAGATGTGCGTAGTTCAAAGTTAATCATTGGAGTTTGTTATAGACCACCCAATGTTAATGAGGAGATGGAGACTCAGCTCCTTGTACAGATGGAAAGGGCTGCAAGGGCTGGGACAGTGATAATAATGGGGAATTTTAACTACCCAGAAATTGACTGGAGTAATGACAGCTATTGCAGATGCTCTGTTGGACCTGGTAATCTCAAACCATGCAGAGCGTATTACTAATGTTCAGATAAAGGAACACCTGGGTAGCAGTGACCATAACATGATTTCATTTGATGTTAGCTGTAAGTAAAAATCACATACAGTAAAGATAAAAACACTTAATTTCAAGAGAGCAAATTTTCCAAGGATGAGGGCTTCTCTCCAGGACTTAGACTGGGAGAGAATATTGGCATCAATGGACACAGAACAGAAATGGGAATTCTTCAAAAAGACTGTTTGTGAACTCACTGCAAGGTATATTCCCATGGGCAATAAGTTTAAAAGGCTAAAAATAAAACCTATATGGCTCGCAGTCAAAGTTAAAAAAGCTATAAACTATATGAAAAGAGCTTTTAAAAAATATAAAAATGAAGGAACACTAGTGTCATTTAAATGTTATAAAGAATATAATAGAATATGTAAACAAGAAATCAAGGATGCAAAAATTCAAAACAAAAGACAGATTGCAAAAGATAGTAGGGCAAACCCCAACATTTTTTTTCAAATATTTTAATAGTAAAAAGGTTAAGTCTGAGCATGTAGGCCCTTTACAAAATAATCTGGAGTGGGTGACTGGGAACAAAGAGAAGGCTAATTTATTAAATACTTTCTTCAGCTCTGTTTATACAAAGAAGCATGGGGGAGCTCATGTCCATAATGGGGGTGGTAGTGACACAGCCCCAAATCCACAATAGCTTAAAAGGGATATGGTCCAGAAAAAAATTGACAGAATAAAGGTGGATAAAGCACTTGGACCAGATGGCATCCACCCATGGATTCTAAAAGAATTGAGCTCTGTCATTTCAAAGCCATTGTATCTAATTTTTAGGGACTCATTAATGACAGGAATAGTACCACTGGATTGGCTCAGGGCCAATGTGGTGCCTATATTTAAAAAGGGAACAAAGTCTTTACCAAGTAACTATAGACCTGTTAGTTCTTGCAGGAAAAAAATATTTTAAGCAACAGACAGCATGGATTTATGAAAGACAGAAGTTGTCAGACAAACCTGATTTCTTTTTATGTGGAGGTAAGTAAAACCTTGGACAGAGGGGTGGTGGTGGACGTGGTATACTTGGACAGAGGGGTGGCGGTGGACGTGGTATACTTGGATTTTGCAAAAGCGTTTGATACAGTTTCGCACACACAGCTCATGTGTAAGGTAAAGTCTACTGGTTTGGAAATATCAGTTTGTAAATGGATGGAAAACAGAATTCAGAGAGTAGTGGTTAATGATTCTTACTCTGAATGGTCTAAGGTTATCAGTGGTGTACCCCAAGGTTCAGTGCTGGTACCCTTACTTTTTAATATGTTTATGAATGATATTGGATCTGGGATCAAAAGTAACATTTCCATCTTTACAGATGACACCAAGTTATGCAGATGAATAACGTCCTTACAGGATGCCTCCAATATACAAGCCAACCTCAATGCTCTGTCTAATTGGGCGACTATGTGGCAGATGAGGTTTATTGTTGATAAATGTAAAGTTATGCACTTGGGGGCTAAGAATATGCATGCATCATACATACTGGGGGGGTACAACTGGGGGGATCCATAGTGGAGAAGGATCTGGAGGTTTTGGTAGATCATAAGCTCAGTAATAGCATGCAATGCCAAGCTGCGGTTTCCAAAGCGAGCAAAGTCCTTTCTTGTATTAAGAGAGGTATGGACTCTAGAGAGAGAGATATCATTTTGTCCTTGTTCAAATCATTAGGAATACCTAATTTGGAATATGCAGTTCAGTTTTGGGCACCAGTTCTCAAAAAGGATATCGGGGAACCGGAAAAGTGCAGAGAAGGGCAACCAAACTGATAAGAGGTATGGAGGAGCTCAGCTATGAGGAAAGATTAGAGGAACCAAATTTATTCACTCTTGATAAGAGGAGATTAAGGGGGATATGATCAACATGTACAAATATATAAGGGGTCCATATAGGGAACTTGGTGTTGAGTTATTCACTTTACATTCAACAAAGAGGACAAGGAGGCACTCTTTAGGTCTAGAGGAAAAGAGATTTCATCTCCAAATATGGAAAGGTTTCTTCACAGTAAGAGCTGTGAAAATGTGGTTCTGGTCAGTTCAGTGGATCGCTTTAAGAAAGGCCTGGATTCTTTCCTAAATGTACATAATATGATTGGGTATTAACATTTATAGGTAAAGTTGATCCGGGGAAAATCTGAATGCCTTTCGGGGGATCAGGAAGGAATTTTTTCCCCTGCTTTAGCAAGTTGAATCCGTTGGGGTTTTTCGTATTCCTCTGGATCAAATGTGGGTATAGAATTGGGTATATGAGATTGTATGATATTATTTTATTTTATTTTTTTGTGGTTGAACTGGATGGATTTGTGACTTTTTTCAACCTGACTAACTATGTAACTATGTTTCTATGCAACATCTTTAAATTGTCTTTAATCTCCTTATTCCTCAAGCTGTATATGAAAGGGTTTACAAAGGGAGTAAACACTGTATACAACAAGGACATTATCTTACTGATCGTTCGTGATTGTCCTTCCTTTGGAATCAGATATGCAGCAATTAGGGTTCCATAAAATATAAACACAACAGAGAGATGGGAGCTACAAGTGGAAAAGGATTTCAGTCTTCCGGAAAAGGAGGATTTCTTTAATATTGTTAAAACAATATAAATATATGAAACCACTATCACTACAAAGGGTAATATTAGTACAGGAGCACACAATAAGGTAATTTCCATTTGAAATCTGGATGTATCTGAGCAAGAAAGTTCCACAAGAGGAGTTAAATCACAAAATAAATAGTCAATAACATTTGGGCCACAGAATTCTAGTTGACTTACGCCAAGTGTTGGTAATAATACCATAAAACAGCTGAAAATCCAGGATGCAAGAACTAATTTAATGCAAAGTGTTTGCTTCATAATGGAGGTATAATGCAGAGGAGAGCAGATGGCCAGATAGCGGTCATAGGACATCACTGTCAGAAGGAAACATTCAAATGTTTCTGTTGAACCAAAGACATAATATTGAGTGAAGCGACCAAAATAAGATATGGAGGTCCTCTCATGTAGAACGATATTTAACATGTTAGGAACAATATCTGTGGTCAGTATGATGTCAGATATAGAGAGTTGGGAGAGGAAGAAGTACATGGGAGAATGAAGGGTCTTGCTGTAATATATCAGTATGATGATTAAACAGTTTCCACATATTGTCACAATGTATATAATAAGGACCAAGGTGAAGAGCAGCAGATTAAATATGACCATGTTGTTAAATCCCATAAAGAAGAATGTGGTGACATTACCTTTATGTGTGGTCTGTGTGAAAGCAGAAAACAGTTATATAACTTTTTTATGTTTTATTTTTTAATAAACTCATTGAATGTGTTCTTTGCTAAATGTATTGCCTCCATTCTTTTAGGTAATTTTTAATATAAGAAACATTTCATGACAATTGAGAAGAACTCTGGGCAAATAAAAAAATAACAAATGTACAGTACATACATGATATGTTAAAAAAAAAAAAAATCTTTGCAAAACTACATTTATATAGCAAGAAGGGAGTTACTAAATTGATGTATATGTATAGATCTATCTATCTATCTATCTATCTATCTATCTATCTATCTATCTATCTATCTATCTATCTATCTATCTATCTATCTATCTAGTATTTGGCTTTAGGTATACTTTAATGCCATGACATTTATGGAAAACTATGCTACACAATGCAAATAAAATGGATAGATCAAGTTATAAAATTGTTCATTTGTCTACTATTTCAATCAATTAAAGAATTAGAACTTGGTGAATTTAGTCTGAAATTAAACAAAAATAAATACTTACTCTATTTACTAATGATCTCTGATAAAAATCCATATTGTTTTCATAATTTAACTTTATTTTAAATAAATAAAATAAAATAAATAAATAAATTAAATAAATGTTTTGTTTTTTGATAACAGAAAATTAGAAATTCAATATTAAAAGTGTAACAATAGTACATGAATTTCTTTATGAGAGAGTTCTCTACCAGTTTTTCTATTGAGCGTGGAATAAAAGCGGAATAAGTGCTCCATCTAAGTCTAAGACCCTCTGCGCCAAGCCCAATGGAGGATATCTTCCTTCAGAGAGCAATTGTGCAGGCAGCAGAGGACATCTCTGGGTTTATCTTTGGCGAGATTCCTGGGTTCTAAGGTCCTGTGGACCCTGTCAATAGCAAGATCCTGCAGGACATAGAAGTTTATAAATTTTAGTTTTTAGTTTATGGGTCAGTTTTCGTTCTTCTATTAGTAATTGTTCAAATTTAGTTAGTGGTCTATCAATCCTAGGCTGCTGTGCCAAAAATTTGATATATGTATTTAATTGATAATATTGTATCCATTTATTATGTTCAGCTCCCAATTCATGTAATTTTGGAAGTTTAACCTCTTTTAGGGTCTGGACTAGTCTTGTGTTCTCTAACCTGTTTCATTTAATAAAATTAGATGCTGTTTCTGCTGGTGGAAATTGAGATTTAATCCATGGAAGGGATTTGAATTGCCGACCTATTATATTTTACGCTGTTACTGATGGCGGAAATTCCAGTTTGGAGAACAATGGAACCATTGGCCCATCCATTGTAGAGAGTAGTCCCCCCTTTTCAATACTGCATCCCATATATTTAACGTTGCTGATATAAAAATTGTTAAATCTTTTTTTTCCGGGTTTTACTCTAGAGTTACCCATTGTTTATTTTCTACATTATGATACCAGTCTATTATCCTTATCGGTGATGCAGCCTGTGAATATATTGCAAAATCTGGCAATGCCAAACCTCAACTTTTTTTTTGTTTTAATTAAGATTTCTCTTTTTATTCTTGGCGTTTTTTGATTCCATATAAAACTTCCTGTAGCTTTATGTAGTTGTGTTATTACTTTTTTTGGAAGGGTTATAGGTATAGCTTGAAGTACGTAATACAGTAATAATTTAGGCAACATGTCCATCTGTACTACATTAATTCTTCATGTCCATGAATGAATTATCTTATCATATCTTAGAAGTGCTTTTATGGTTTTACCAATTATCCCAAAGTGGTTTAATTCCTGTAACTGGGTCAAATCCCTTGTGATAAATATCCCTAAATACTTAATTGCTTTTTTTTGCCATTTAAAGGGAAAGTCCTTTTGAAGAAGTTCTCGCAGCTTATATGTTAACCTCCCTTCCCGAGTGTGGCTTGGGGTGGAATTTCAGAACCAAAAGCGGTAACCCCCAGCCAATCTCGGGATCGCATTTCAGGATCCAGGAAGAGCTTATATACCTTGTCCCCTTGATCCTGCGATGTCTCCCCGCAGTGTGAGTGGCTCGTCCTCCGCTCGGTTCATCACGGATCCGGGCTCCGTTCCCTGCGAGAATTGCGACGCACGGGGACGGAGAACGGCGCCAATTTTAAAAGTGAAACACGCACTATACATACAGTACACTGTGATCTTACAGATTAAATTACTGTATGAAATTATTTCACATCTCTTTTGTCCCTAGTGGTTTGTCCAGTGCTCTGCATGCAGTTTTATATAATAAAAATGGTTCTTTCTGCCTGGAAACTGGAGATTGTCCATAGCGACCAAAACTGTCCCTTTACATCAAAAATGATTTTGAAAACAGTTATAATAAATTAGAATCACTTGCAGAATTGAGCAATAGTGATTTGTGGGGAGATCCGTCATCAAACACTGAAAAGTAATGACAACGACAATTCTGCAACTAAGAAATTTCAGTGTTTTTGATTTGATTACATTATTGAATAATTTTTATTATTATTATATCCTTATTTGGTATAATTATTTATAATTATATATTATAATTTATGATTTAATTTTTCAAACTTTATCATACCTGGGATGTCTACTAGACTCTGGTTTGGACAGATTTAAGTGAGTTATTCCTAAGAATTACAGGCCTACAATATAAAACGCCAAATTTCCATGCAGAATAATTGTACCGCTTTAAGCACCAAAAATCTGAAATATTCATACTGCCAGGGAGGTTAAAGATATGTTTAACATTTTTGGATTTGTCATAATTAATTCCTATGTGAGATTTGGTATTGTAACAATTGGATTGGTGACATGTATTAACAAGTCACCCGCATACATTGCCATTTTATATTCCTTTTCTTTAACCTTTATCCCTTCAATATCCCCATTCTTTCGTATTGCTGTGATAAGATGTTCCATAACTAACACATATAACAATGGGGACAAGGGACATCCTTGTCGTGTGCCATTTGTTACTTCTGTATATATATATTCAGAAAGAATTCCATTCGTTCGTATTTTCAAGTTGGGATTGGAATAAAGTTCCATAATTTTATTAAGCATCTTCGGTCCAATCCCAAGTTGAATTAAGGTTTCTTCCAAAAATTGCCATCCCACCCTATCAAATGCTTTTTCAGCTTCTATCAACAAAAAGACACCCTGGGGTGGCGGTCTTCTGAGTGTATTCTACTAATGTACATGTTTTAATTATATTATCCCTCATTTCTCTCCCCATTGTAAAGACAGTTTGAGATAAAATGTATATGTTTAGGTAAAATATCTGCCAACCTATTAGCAATAATCTTAGAATATAGGCGTATGTCTATATTTGTAAGAGAGCTTGGCCAGTAATTACCACACAATGTGTGGTCTTTTTCTGGCTTTGAGATAAGCGAGACAAACTCTTTCATCCCGTGTGGTGTAAAAGTTTGGAACGTCAATATGGAATTATATGCTTTTTTTTTAAATAGGTATGATTATCTCTTGAAATTTTTTATAAAACCTGGGGGTATATCCGTCCAGGCCTGGGCTTTTGCCCATGAACAGTGCTGATATAGCTTATTGTTTTTCTTCTGTTATTATTTCTTTTTCAAAATCTTCCGTTGTTTCTTTAGATAGGGTTGGTAATGCTGTATCCTAAATATACTGACATATTTCTTCTATATATTTTTTTCCCTTCCTTATTTATTTGTTGTGCCTTTATATTATATAAATTAGAATAATATTTGTGAAATGTATTGGAGATTTCTCTGCAATCATATGTTATTTCTCCAGAAGTTTGTAAGGTCTTTACTATGGATGTTGTGGCTTGTTATTGTTTTAATATTCTAGCTAACATTTTTCCGCTCTTATTCCCATATTGATATGACCTGGCTTTATTTGTATCCCTTAGTCATAAGGACTGTTCATCAAACAACTTTTGTAATTCAATACATTTGTCATTTAACCTTATTTTATGCATTGGTTTACAGTTTTGTTTATATATTTTTTCCAATCCTGAGATTTCTCCCATTAATTGTATTATTTTGTTCTCTTTTTTTAATCTAGCTCTGTGTTTGATGAACAGTCCTCTTAATACACATTTTAATGTTTCCCATTGTATAGGGATTGCTGTTTTGTCTATCTCATAAATCTGTTAAAATTCTTCTATCGTCTGTCGAATATCCCTTTCACATTTTTTATCCTCAATCAGGTTATCATTTAGTCTCCATGTCCCTAATGGTTTCTTGTATTCCATTATCTTTAGTTCCATATATATTGGGGCATGGTTAGACCAAAGAAAATTTCCAATATGAGTAATTGGATTCATCATTAACCCTGTTTGAGCGACAAAAAAATAGTCTATTCTATGATATGTATTATGTGTATTTGAATAATACAAATATTTTTTTTTCCCCAATTGATGTTGCACTCCAAAAAGTTGTCTACTTTTTAATTTAAAAAAGTGTATTTTTTCCAAAAAAAGCTTGTAAGACCGCTGCGCAAATACGGTGCAACCTCCATTTTATTCTCTGGGGTGTTGGGAAAAAAAAAGTATAATGTTTAGGGATTCTAAGTAATTTTCTAGCAAAAAAAATATTTTTTAACTTGTAAATAACAGAGAAGAATCTGTATGCCTCAACTACATTAAAAACCTTTTCCCGTTTCTGCTAACATTTTTTTTATCACTGTACACCGACCACCATGCATGCACAGCTCAGTGTACAGTCCAGAATCTGTAAGATGGTGGGAGTACGAGTATAGTGCCAGGACGAGGTAACTCTGTGTGCATGTGCCATAGTTATGTAATACAAGGCCCAACAGTAGAGAAGACTGACTGAAGACTCATGATAAGATGCTAAGATTGTGATTACATGGAAGAGGCAGCAATTTAACATCAAGGAGGAGCGCACATCATTGTACAAGGGCAATTTGGAGGCAAGCCTACCATAATGTGATAACATGCTGTGCATACTTGTTCATCATAGCAAGAGCCCTGGGGACCCTCTATGGCACAGATCTGCTTCAAAGCTCAACTCCAAACTCAGCCACCCTCCATGTTGGAAGTCTTCAGAGTGCACATGTTTTATAATTTGTATACCCTTTTCAGCAGTCTTCGGGCAATGATGTGCTGACACTTCTTTCACTTTGTCCATGCAGCTCCATGTATCCATTCAGACACACAGCTGCAGTTCGGCCCCACCCCCTCTCTCTCCTGGTTAACTGACTTTGATTGACAGCAGTGGGAACCAATGGCACAGCTGCTGTTTCTCAGTCAATCAGGAGGTAACGTCCTGGGTGGCCGATACACTTGTGGACATCGCTGGACAGAGAGGGGGTAAGTAATTAGGGGGTGCTGGGGAGGCTGCTGCACACAGAAGGTTTTTTTTTATCTTAATGCATAGAATTCATTAAGATAAAAAACCTTCTGACTTTACAACCCTTTAAAGTATTGTTGTTAAAATCTGGTCAGGTGGTGGCTTCTACGCCCCAGAGGATCTCCACCAGCTCCCTGGCTTTTAGGTCAATGTAACACAAATGGAAATTGAAGCACCACACCACTGCTACAAGGTTACAACTTTATTCCAATAAAAGTCAGGGGGACAATCCAAAAAAGACTACAAAAGACATGGAGAGCACATATTTCCCCATGCATATTGGTAAACATTTACTGTTCCAACAAATATAAACCTTTTTTAACAATTTTTTAAATAGTAAAATCAATGATGAATTTATCTGACATCTTTGTGTCTGCCTCCTCACTATAAGTCCATTCAATATCCATGATCCATGTTTGATACTTATAAATTCAAAGCAGTATGAAGAGTCTGGATTGTAATAAGTAATAGGAGCAGGAGGCTTCCAGTTGGATTCATTTGCATTTGGCTTTGTCAGGATAAATAGAGGTTATAATAATGCAGGTAAGTATGCAGAGCCACAAACAGGGCAGATGAATGAGGGAGGACTACATGGGGAGAGAAAGAGAAGAGGGAAAGGCAAAGATATGAACAGAAGGCATCAATCTGTCCTTCTCACCAATCGTCTAATAATGTCCCCATGTAGATGGAGAAAAGACCAAGCGGGAGGAAGAAAAAAACATCCCCTTTCTATATAACAGCTGCAATTGGTAAAACTGGCCATTAGGGAACCGAACACCGCCCCAGTTCGGTTCACACCAGAACCTTCGAACAGACCAAAAATCCGTACGAAATTTAGCTGCAATTGGTAAAACTGGCCACAGATGAGTCCGTTTTTTTCATTCAACCAGCGGGTTAAAGGGAAGCTTTATGCTCCATAACCCCACTTTCTTTTTAACCCCCCACTAACCTGGTTGCAGGTCCCACACATTTAAGGTACTCACCCACCCTGCAGATCCAGCTTTGTCCTGCAGAGACCCACTTATTCTCTGTTCATGGTCATAGCCTTCTGGGGAAATTATGGCAGTTGGGGACCTGCCACTCTAGGCTGTATTCTTTTGAACTATAGAGGTGTCATTATATTTATTATATGCTAATGTAAAGTATAACCTATCTATTCATGTTTCAGATATCAATAAAATGTTGTGTTTCCTGAAGAAGCAGGCTTTGAGTGGTGAAACATGTTCAATGTGGAAACTCCATTTTCCATCCCTTTCGATTGTGACCAATGTTTGGAACTATCTATGTACATCTTGGGTGATATCCCTGTCTGAGCGATGTATAGTGTCAACAACATGTGCAATGGACATTCTTTTTTAAGGTTTGATTTTAATTGATTGAATACAATTTAGATATTTTATATATAAGAGTATTTACTATGGTAGCATTAACGTCCTAAGCCCTTGTACACACGGTCGGAGATTCCGACAACCTAATCCGTCGGATTTTGTCAGTCGGATTCTGTCCGACAGATTTTGTCCGAAACTGTTGCATACACACGGTTGGACAAAGTTGTCGGAAAATCCGACGTGATGACGTTATTTAGTTACGACGGGACTACGTTCACGCTAGTAGCCAATAGCTTTGGTGTAGGAATTTGATCTGAGCATGCGTGGCACTTTGTCCGATCGGAATTCTCTACACATGATCGGAGTATTTCCGATCGGAGCATTTTGTCGGAAAATTTTACCAACAAGTGGGAAAACTTGGTCCGTCGGATACTCCGATGGAAACAGTCCGATGTAGACCACACACAGTCGGAATATCCGTCAAAAACGGTCCGATTGGACACATTCCGTCGGAATCTCCGACCGTGTGTACAAAGGCTAAGAGGTTTGTTTGGAAGGATTCTATTTCAATGTTTAATGTTGAGGAATGTGGTACCTAAAAATATATAAACCTTGTTATTATCATTCCCCCGTATTTTCTTTGTCGCCCTTTCTGTGTTATCAAGGAAAGCCGCAAGTTATATCAAATTATATCTATTCAAATTATATCTAAATACACTATATTACCAAAAGTATTGGGACACCTGCCTTTACACACACGCACATGAATTTTAATGGCATCCCAGTCTTAGTTCGTATGGTTCAATATTGAGTTGGCCCAGCTTTAACTCTTCTGGGAAGGCTTTCCACAAGATTTAGGAGTGTGTCTATGGGAATGTTTGACAATTCTTCCAAAAGTGCATTGGTGAAGTCGGTACTGATGTGGACAAGAAGGCCTAGCTTGCAGTTTCCGCTCTAATTCATCCCAATGGTGTTTTATTGGGTTGAGATCAGGATTATGTGCAGGCCAGTCAAGTTCCTTCACCCCAAACTCCCTCATCCATGTCTTTATTGACCTTGTATGTGCACCGGTGAGGAGTCATGTTGGAACAGGATGGGACCATCCCCAAACTGTTCCTATAATGTTGGGAGCATGAAATTGTCCAAAATGTCTTGGTATGCTGACGCCTTAAGTCTTTCCTTCACTAGAACTAAGGGGCAAAGCCTAACCCCTGAAAATCAACCCCACACCATAACCCCCACTTCACCAAATGATTTGGACCAGAGCACAAAGCAAGGTCCAGAAAGACATGGATGAGTGATAGTTTGGGGTGGAGGAACTTGATTGGCTTGCACGAGTCCTGAACTCAACACAATAGAAAACCTTTGGGATGAATTTAAATGGAGACTGTGAGCCAGGCCTTCTTGTCCATATCAGTGCCTGACCTCACAAATGCACTCCTAGAAGAATGGTGAAACATTCCCATAGACATACACCCTTATGGACAGCCTTCCCAGAAGAATTGAAGCTGTTGTAGCTGCAAAGGGTGGGCAAACTCAATATTGAACCCTACGCACTAAGACTGGGATTCCATTAAAGTTCATGTGCATGGAAAAACAGACGACCCAATACTTAATATAATATAGTATTATAATATAATGTGTATGCGTTATGTATGTGTATACATGTAATTGTATAGTGTATACCACTATATTGTTAAGGTTCCACTAATGAGATTTAAAATAAAGTAGATAAAAACCCAGAGATGAAGAAATCTCTAGTGGTTATAATACAGAGTTAAAATTTACAAAAAAATATTTATGTATTGTAATACGGTAGGGATGGGAACCAGGGAAAGAGGAGAGATTAAACTATTGTAATTTGAAAGAAAAAAAAATACTCATAAACAAGTAAAATTAAACACATGTTCTCTTCCACTTTCTCTTTTCCTATTTTTTTTTTTATAATTTTAGGTCAAAACCATCAAACATATAAGGGATACCCACCCTACCTATTACATCCTCATACTTGCTCTCAAAACAGTGCAAGTACCTGTGACTTTAAAGCCGCGTACACACGGGCGGACTGTCTGGCCAACTTAATCCGTCGAAACACATTTCAGCGGACAGTCCGCTCGTGTGTGGGCTTCAGCTGACTTTTTCAGCATGCAGTCTGGCGGACTAAGTATTTCGGAATTTCCGTAATATTGTCCGTCGTACTTTGGTTTCAGCGGACAATCCGCTCGTGAGTAGGCTAGTTCGACGGACTAAGTATGGCGCATGCTCAGAAAGGATTTACACGGCGAAAGGTTGCATTGCTGTGTATTGGACTTCCTATTTCTAGTCCCGTCGTACGTGCTGTACACGTCATCGCGCAAACTTTCGACGGACTGTTTGTGCATCCGTGTGTGGTCAAGTCCGTTCATTCGAAAGTAGGACGGACTGTCCGTCGGATTGTCTGACGGACTAAGTTGGCAATACAGTCCGCCCGTGTGTACGCGGCTTAACACAAAATCTACCTCATTGTATCAAAAATATTTTAATATGTAGGTAATATCGGTAGCCTTTTTAAATGCAGTGGTTTTGACCTAAAATTTAAATTAAAAAAGTTGAGTGAAGTGAAAAGACATCCTGTAATTTTTCTCATGGTCCTTGCGAGAGGTGAAAAAGGTGAGGGTTAGACTGAGCAGTTTCCCCCAATATGAGGAGAAAATTGTTGTTTGCAATACAATGGTACAAGCATAAAACAGTGGATCCATGTAGGAGTCAAGTCAATAGTATCTTGCACATCATCTAGAAGATCAAACAAAGAAAAACCTAGTACACATGACTAGTATTTTTTTCATTTCAGCAGACCCTCCCCAGCAGAACACTCTGATCAGCCCTCTCAGCAATTGGCTTTTCTGGTTTTCCAGCATGCTCAACCAAAAGAAGCTTCTGTTGGACCGGCTGCCCCCCACTCGAACGAGCAGGGGCAAGACTTCTGCAGTTCTCATGGGTCTGCCAGGAAGAATTTTGAGACAGATGGGTGTTCTCCACAATAGCTGTAGGTTACAAACTAGAGTTTCGAGAATTCCCATCTCCTCATTTTCCTCAGGCCAAATGTCCCCAAAGATCCAGAGAAAAAGAAGTCTCTCTTTCTAGCATTAGACCGACTTTTGTCACAAAAAGTAATCATGATGGTCCCCATGGAAGAGCAGGGTTTGGGGTTTTGTTAAAACCTTTTCCTGGTGCCAAAACCAAATGGAAATGTCAGGCCCATTCTAGATCTGAAAGATCTAAACCGGTTCCTGAAAATTTGCTCTTTTCACATGGAATCAATCCGATCAGTAGTCTCCGTCCTACAAGGAGGAGAACTTCTGGCATCAATCGAGATCAAGGATGTATACCTGCAAGTACCTATTTTCCCTGCCTACCAGAAATATCTGCGTTTCGAAGTAGAAAAACTTCATTTGCAGCTTTGCCTTTTGGTCTAGCTACTGCACCTCTGTGTTTACTTCTGGCCCTTCCTCTGGCCAGATTAAGAACTCAAGATATAACGATAATAGCATACCTAGATAAACTGCTCTTGATAGATGGGTCAGTAGCCCATCTGGACCAAAGCATGGTCACCACAGTCAACTACCTAGAATACTTAGGTTGGGTCCTCAACCTAGAGAAATCTTTAAAACCAGTAAGAAGAGTACTTGGGTCTGATTATAGATACAGCTCAGAAGAGGGTTCTTTCCCCAGGCAAAAATCAGCACCATAAAAGAGCTGGTTCAGGTGGTCAGGGCAGAGAAGGGTCCTTCTATCCGCCTTTGTATGAGGTTGTTGGGGAAGATGGTGGCTTCATTCGAAGCAGTTCCCTATGCTCAGTTTTATTCGAGCCTGCTGCAAAACAGTATCCTGTCAGCTTGGAACAAGAAGATCCAAGCACTAGATTTTCCGATGCATTTGTTGCCAAAAGTACATCAGACCCTCTGTTGGTGGAGGATACCCAAGAATCTTCAGAAGGGGAAATCCTTCTTACCAGTTACCTGGAAGATGGTAACTACAGATGCCAGCCTTTCAGGTTGGGGAGCAGTCCTGGAAGAGACAATGGTCCAAGGGAAATGGTCCAGAACCAAAGGATTTTTCCCATCAATGTCTTAGAGATTTGGGCAGTGTACCTAGCTCTAAGGGCCTGGACATTCAGGTTGTGAGATTCTCCTGTCAGGATTTAATCCGACAATGCCACGGCAGTGGCTTATATCAAACACCGGGGGGCACCAGAAGTCAGGTAGCACAGGGAGAGGTAAACCAGATCCTAACCTGGGCAGAAAAGCATGTGCCATGCATACCGACAATCTTCATTCCGGGAGTAGAGAACTGGCAGGTGAGATACATAGTCGCCAGCAGTTGTTCCTGGGGGAATGATCCCTTCCCCTCGACATCTTCCTGGCTATATACCAAAGATGGGGGATCCCGGACATAGATCTGTTTGCGCCCAGGGTCAACAACAAAGTCGACGACTTTGTGTCAAGAACAAGGGATCCACTCGCATGCGGAACAGATGCATTGGTGACCCTGTGGGATCAGTTCTCACTGATTTATGCATTCCCTCCTATTCTGCTACTTCTTTGCAGGATCAAGCGGGCAAAGAAGTCGATAGTTCTTGTGACCTAGAAGATCTTGGTATGCAGAAATGGTAAAGATGGTGGTGGTGACCCCATGGCCCCTACCACCACGTTCAGACCTGCTATCGCAGGGGCCAGCATTCCATCCAACTTTACAAATGCTAAATTTATGGTTTGGCTGTTCAAACTCACATTTTGAAGAATTGTGGGCTTTCAGGCTCAGTGACATCTACTTTGATTAATGCAAGGAAGCCAGCTTCTAGAGTCATTTATTATAAAGTCTGGAAGGCATGTTTCCTGGTGTGAATCCAGGGGTTGGCATCCTAGAAAGTATGTCATAGGTAGAATCCTTGCCTTTCTGCAGATGGGGTTAGAGATGAAACTGGAGTGAGTACTATCAAGAACCAGGTATCCGCCTTATTGTTATTGTTTCAACGTCCGCTTGCTTCGCATTCTTTGGTCCGAAGCTTTGTACAGGGGGTAATGTAGCTTAATCCACTGGTTAGAGCACCCCTGAACCTTTGGGACTTGAATTTAGTTCTATTAGCGTTATGACATATTCCTTTAGTCCTTTTGACAACGAAGCTAGATTTTCTGGTAGCCAGTTCTTCTGCAAGAAGGGTATCAGAGTTGGCGGCTCTTTCTTGTAAAGTTCCATATTTAATCATTCACAAGGATAGAGTAGTATTTCGTCCTCATCCTAGCTATCTGCCAAAGGTGGTTTCAGGTTTTCACCTAAACCAGAATATTGTTTTACCTTCAATTTTTCCAGAACCCTGTTCTAAGGAAGAAAGGTCACTACATTCTTTGGATATAGTGAGAACAGTCAAAATCTATTGAAGGCGACTGCTCAGGTTCACAAAACAGATGTTTTGTTTGTGTTGCCTGAAGATCCTAGGAAAGGACAGGCAGTGTCAAAATTCACTATTGCCAAATGGATTCGGCAAGTAATTATTCAAGCTTATGGTTTGAAGAGGAAAGTTCCACCTTTTCAAATCAAAGTGCACCAGGGCTGTTAGTGCTTCCTGGGCAGTGCATCACCAAGCCTCCATGACTCAAATATGCAAGGCCGCAACTTGGTCTTCAGTCCATACATTCACCAGATTCTATCAGGTGGATGTAAGAAGGCATGAGGATATCGCCTTTGTGCGTAGTGTACTGCAGGCATCAGTATAGGTCCTCAGGTCTGATTGCACCCTACTTTTGTTTGTGTCCCCTCCCCTCAGGTGGCATTGCTCTGGGACATCCCATACAGTAATTACTGTGGCTCTGTGTCCTGTGATGTAGGTTAAAGAAAATCACCAAGAAGTACACCACGGGACACAGAGTTCCCTCCCCTCTTTCTGGTTACACATGTATTGCTTTGCTACAAAACTGAGGTACTCCCTGTAAGGGGAGGTGTTATATGGGGAATTGAACTAGGGTGTGCCAGTGTCCATCACCTGAAGGTGCCATATAACCCATACAGTAATTACTGTGGCTCTGTGTCCTGTGATGTACTCCAAGAAAAGGATTTTACAGGTAAGCTGTTATAAAAATCCTATTTTTAACAAAAACAAAACACAGTTTAAGGGGAGTTTTAAGAGGTGCCATGGAATAAAGGTCTGAAAGGTGGTAGCCTTTTTTAGGAGTCTCTTTTGGGCAATTGGACTCTAATACCAATTTATTATTAAGCATGACTTCAGTACGGTAGAAGGCTAATATTTGGATACCAGTGCACACCAAGTTCTCCACAATTTTAAACAGATATATCTTAATAACCTAACTTTTACCAAAGGTTTTAAATAAAAAGCCTTTTGTTTATATACATCTTTAAATTGTCTTTGATCTCTTTATTCCTCAAGCTGTATATGAAAGGGTTTACAAAGGGAGTAAACACTGTATACAACAAGGACATTATCTTACTGATCGTTTGTGATTGTCCTTTCTTTGGAATCAGATATGCAGCAAGTAGTGTTCCATAAAATAGAAACACAACAATGAGATGGGAGCTACAAGTGGAAAAGGATTTCAGTCTTCCAGAAAAGGAGGATATCTTTAATATTGTTAAAACAATGTAAATATATGAAACCACTATCACTAGGAAGGGTAATATTAGCACAGGAAAGCACAACAAGGTCATTTCCATTTGAACTCTGGATGTATCTGAGCAAGAAAGTTCCACAAGAGGATTGAAATCACAAAATAAATGGTCAATAACATTTGGTCCACAGAATTCTAGTTGACATATTTCAAGTGTTGAAAAAAATGTTAAAGAACAGCCAAAAATCCAGGATATAAGAACTAACTGAATGCAAAGTGATTGGTTCATAATGGAGGTATAATGCAGAGGAGAGCAGATGGCCAGATAGCGGTCATAGGACATCACTGTCAGAAGGAAACATTCAAATCCTTCTGTTGAACCAAAGACATAATATTGAGCAATGCAACCAAAATAAGATATGGAGGTCCTCTCATGTAGAACAATATGTAACATGTTAGGAGCAATATCTGTGGTCAGTATGATGTCAGATATAGAGAGTTGGGAGAGGAAGAAGTACATGGGAGAATGAAGGGTCTTGCTATAATATACCAACATGATGATCAAAAAGTTTCCACATATTGTCACCATGTATATAATAAGGACCAAGGTGAAGAGCAGCAGATTAAATAAGGCATTACTGTTAAGTCCCAAAAAGTAGAATGTGGTGACATTACCTTTATGTGTGGTCTGTGTGAAAGCAGAAAACAGTTATGTAACTTTTTTATGTTTTATTTTTTAATAAGCTCAGTGAATGTTTTCTTTGCTAAATGGACTGCCTCTATTCTGTTAATGAATTTTAAAAATAAGAAAAATGACATGACCATTGAGAAGAAGTGGAATTCTTTTACATGATATGTAAAAAAAAAAAAAATTTGCAAAACTTATATTATTTACATAGCAAGAAGAGAGTTACTAAATATAAATATATATATATATATATATATATATATATATATATATATATATATATATATATATATATATATATATATATATATATATATATATATATATAGTATTTGGCTTTAGGTATACCTTAATGCCACAACAGTAATGGAAATCTATGCTACACAATGCAAAGAAAGTGGATAGATTAAGTTATAAAATTTCTCATTTGTTGTAATGATTACTATTTCAATCAATTAAAGCATAATAGCTTGGTGAATTTAGTCTGAAATTTAAAAAAAATAAAATTACTTACTCTGTTTACTAATGATCTTTGATGAAAATGCATATTGTTTTGATAATTTAAAAAAATGTAGATTTTTTTTTTGTTTGTTTTTTTGATTTTTGATAATAGAAAATTAAAGATTCAATATTAAAAGTGTAATGATATTACAAAAATTCTTTATGAAAGAGTTTTCTACCAGTTTTTCTATTGAGCATGGAATAAAAGTAGAAAGTCATAAATGGAAAGAATAAAAAAAGAAAAAGAAAAAGAAAAAAAGCAAAGTGAGTGAAAACACTACCAAATATGTCAAAATAATGTCAACAATAAAATATATAGTTTTGATTCAATAAATCTTCTTCATAGGAGTTTTTTTTTTTTTTACCAGTGTTTCTATTTAACGGGGAAAAAAATAGACCTATGAAGTCATGAATGGAAAGAAAAAATAGAAAGAGAGGGGGAGATAAAATAATATTAAGTATCTTATATATCTATTGTAAGTGTAAAGCATATAATGTGTATCGGTGGATAAGCTCAGTTGACTGAACAGGAAACCTTTTTTCACACAAACATTTATATGTTTCTTTGCAGATTAAAGATCCCATAGAGAATAATACAGATCTCTTTGGGTTTATGTTTGTGACTGTGATAAAAATAAATGTATTTTTTTTCAAAATAAATTACTCAATGCAATACAATACAATACAATACAGTACTAATTAAATAATTGCTCAGAAACTTTTTAGAGTTTTCGAGAAAGCTAGAGTTAGACTTTAAAGCCTAACTTCCGCTTTCCTTTCACTTTACATACACTATATTACCAAAAGTATTGGGCCTTTACACACACATGAACTTTATTGGCATCCCAGTCTTAGTCTCTAGGGTTCAATATTGAGTTGGCCCACCCTTTGCAGCTATAACAGCTTAAACTCTTCACAAAAGGCTGTCCACAAGGTTTAGGAGTGTGTCTATGGGAATGTTTGACCACTCTGGCAGAAGCGCATTTGTGAGGTCAGGCATTGATGTTGAATGAGAAGGCCTGGCTCCCAGTCTTTGCTCAAATTCATCCCAAAGGTGTTCTATTAGGCTGAGGTCAGGACTCTGTGCAGGCCAGTCAAGTTCCTCCACCCTAAACTCACTCATCCATGTCTTTATGGACCTTGCTTAGTGCACTGGTCCAACTCATTTGGTGGATTATGGTGTGGAGTTGTTATTCAGGGGTTGGGCTTGGCCCCTTAGTTCCAGTGAAGGGAACTCTTAAGGCTTCAGCACACCAAGACATTTTGGACAATTTTATGCTCTCCACTTTGTGGGAACAGTTTGGGAGTGGCCCCTTCCAGTTCCAACATGACTGCACACCAGTATACAAAGAAAGGTCCATAAAGATATGGATCTGTGCTCCATCAAAGTCTTAGCCCTTGTACACACGGTCGGAGATTCCGATAACCAAATCTGTTGGATAAATTCAGACGAATTTAGTCCGGAAGAGGTCCGGAAGTGATGTTGTATACACACGGTCAGACTAAGTTGTCGGAATTTCCGGTTGCCAAGAACGTGGTGACGTGGGCCGCGTACGGCGGCACTAGAAAAAGGAAGTTCAGCACCACGTCCAGCACCCTTTGGGCTCCTTCTGCTGATCTCGTGTCTATCGCGTGTTATTAGAAGTTTGGTGAGAGACGATTCGCGCTTTTCAGATTAGTGATTCAGATCGCTACTGCTCTTCAGTTTCTGCTTGTCTTTGCGTATCTGATAATCAGTACGTGTAGTCAGTAAGCATTTGTTTCTCATTGTGGACTATATCTTGGTATAGTACGCTTTGATTTTAATTGCTTATTGTCTGCTTGCTTCTGCTTTTCAGGTCGTTCTTTCAGGCATTGCTGTTTATCGGTGCTTTCTGTTGTCCGTTCTTACCAGCCGACTGTTTTCAAACCATGTTTCGTGTACGTACTCGTCGTAGAGTTTGTGCTGTGCAGGGGCTTGGTGTTGGGCTTTTAGCTTTCACACAAGCCCGGTCCATGAACAGGGAGAGGAGGCGTTTGTGGACCAAGAATTGGTTGCGCCAGCGTGACCAGTTCTCGCACATGCCTTTGCTCTGTGAGATCCGAGAGAATAATCCTGATGATTTCAGGAATTATCTCCGGATGACGGACCCCGTTTTTCACCGACTGGCTTTGCTGTCCCCTTATATCACCAGGCAGGATACCTGCATGGGGCAAGCCATCACTCCAGAGCAGAGGCTCAACGCCACGTTGCGCTACTTGGTGACAGGGAGAAGCCTTCAGGACCTCAAGTTCTCTACAGGCATCTCCCTCCAGGCTCTGGGGATCATTATTCCAGAGACCTGTTCTGCCATCATTCAGGTCCTACAGAAGGACTATATGAAGGTAAGTTTTCTCCTTTAACATCACATTCTATGTATTTAATGATTGCTAATGTATTACATTTCTTTCCTCATTCCCTAATTACCATCATTGCAATATGCTCTAATTCATATGCTCTGCCCCTTTGTCCTCATGCATATTTGCCTCACTAACTTCCCCACCATGCTCTTCTTGGCCCATAAAACTATAGTCTAGTCACTTAGCAATGTCTTTTGTCAGCTCCATAGTATTGCTTTCCCCTAAACACCCCCTAAAATGTCTACAAATGTTATGTGTGTGCTTCAATTCATGCAGACTGACATTTTTTTTTTTGGTTGGGCCAAACTCCTTAGGAACCCCCCTCCCCCCAACTGCTAGGTCAGCTGATAGCAATCCTCTATCTGCTGACTTTACCAAACCCAATACACACTATACCTACCTTTTTTCTGGTCACATTTATAGACAAATTCACCAAAGCATGTAGTGCAAGGGCCTGCCTCAATACTTTCAAATGCTATATTTTTTTATTTTTTTACCCTATTATTATCTTGATAGGTAATAGCAGAATGTCAAAATGTGCTTCCATTTTGTTTTATTTTTGGTATTGTGACACTTTTTACCTGTCCGGTGGGCTACCAATAGTGTAAGTAAGGAGGGGCTTCCCAAAGTATCACACATTATTTAGGCATTCAGCTCTCAATCAAGTGGAGAGGGTTACCTGTCCAAAACAGGAGGGATGGGGGGGGGGTGATGACTCTGATAAGGGGACCTTATACTTTAGGCTTTAAATACTCATTTCCCAAAATGTTATACCGATATTGGCCAAAAATGTTGGTGTCTAATCTGCTTGCAATGTTGATTAGCAAAATTACTAATTTCTTGTCTTGTTTCACTCCACAGTTTCCTTCAACACCACAGGAATGGCAGACTGTGGCCTCCCACTTTGCCAGTCGTTGGGACTTTCCCAATTGTGGAGGTGCAATTGATGGGAAACAGGTCTGCATCGTCCCACCCCCCAACTCGGGGTCCTACTATTATAATTACAAGGGGTTTAATAGTATCTTGATGTTGGCAGTGGTGTCAGCGACCTATGACTTCTTGTATGTGGACGTGGGGCAAAATGGCCGGATGTTGGATAGTGGAGTGTTCTCACGGACGGAGTTCTACTGGCATCTCCAGAGTGGCAGTCTGGGCTTGCCACCCGCAGAGGAGAACAGGAAGGACTCCTGTTCGTATTTGTCGCGGATGAGGCGTCCTTTCCCGATGAGGACCCTCACCCCAGACCAGAGGATCTTTAATTTTTGGCTGGCCAGAGCCAGAAGAGTGGTGGAGAATACTTTTTGAATACTGACCAGCCGGTTCCGCCTTTTTTTAACGCTGATCCACATGGCGACATATAAAATCACATAGTGCTTGCCTGCTGTGTTCTGCACAATTTCTTGAAAAGACATTCAGCAAACTATGCGGTCTCAGTTGTCCAAGATGCAGACTTGCCTGAAAATAATAACCTCACGGCCCTTGAAGCTGTTCGTCCTGGCTTGCCCCCCCAAAGCGCCCGCGAGGTCCAAATCCAATACATGGAGTACTTTGTGGGTAGGGGGGCCATTGATATGCCAGACAATGTCTGAGAGGCATTTTTGTAATACATTTTTCTTTAAAACTACAATAATCTATGTTTTCATTTACTGCTTGGCTTGGTTTTAGGTGTCTCCTAGGTACATTTTTGATTTTTGTTGCTGTGCCTTTTTCTTGTAACACATTTTATTAACATGCATCATAACAGTTACACAGTGCAGATCACTTGTTGAAGTGCAGGATTACAGATCATTTTGCGATAATGTAACAAATACTTTGCATTCACAAAGGGCGTCAAAACCCGAACAGTAAAGTAGAGTGGTCACGAAAAGATACACTAAAAATGCACAACAAATATATGATAAGGAAGGTTATAAGTTAAGAGACACTTAAGGCGAGAGACAGAGCCTTCCTGAGTTTGTGGGTCGATCCCGGGTAGGGATCGTCATACTGTGTGATGGAAAATTTTCGGTGGGGGGGATATAATGAGAAAAGGAGAAGAAGAGAAAGAGGTAGGAAATGTGAAGTAGGGAGGAATGGGGAAGGAGAGTGGACAGGGGGAGGGAGGCTGGCCGGCCCGCCCGGGCACGGGGGTCCGTAAAGAACAAAGGTTCGGGTAACGTTGAACATGCTACATCAGCAGTCCAACGTATCTAAATCAACATTAATAGGCAAAAAGTGATCGGCCCATGGTTGCCAGATTTTTTTATGTCTGGGGAGGCGGTCAAGGAATTTGGCCTCAGTCCTGCTATGAATCATAGCTTGTGTTACCCTATTCTTAAAAGCGGGCAGGGGTAAAGTTGTGGTCTTCCAGGCATGTGCTATGGTTTGTTTCGCTGCAGTGGTAAGTTGGAGGAAGAGCTTCAGTTGATTACGAGTGCAGCATTCAGGAGATTTGTTAAGTATAGCAAAGACAGGGTCTGGTTGTAAAGTGAATTTGAATAAAGTGGATGCCATTTGAAACACCGCCACCCAGAATTGTTGGGCTATCGGGCACGTCCACCAGATGTGCAAGTGGGTGCCAACAGTGGTGCAGCCCCTAAAACAGAACGCCGAGTATCCTGGAACGTATTTGGCGATTCTAGCTGGAACTAGGTACCAACGCATTAATACTTTAAAATTGGCCTCAGAGGCAACAACATTTTGAGATGCGTTTTTGGTATTGGTCCAAATCTCGCCCCAGGTGTCAACGTCTAGGTCTCTAGAAAGATCAGTCAACCATCTCGTTGCATATGGTGGAAGGGAGGGGGGGGGGAGTGAGGTGGGCATATAGTTGTGATATGATGCCTGGGGCATGTGGGTCTGAGTCGCATATCTTTTCATAGAATGACATATGGCGTTGAGTCGGACTGGGCTTAGGCAGGGATTGTAAGAAATGTAGAATCTGAAGGTAACGGAAGTATTCCATACGAGGAAGGTGATATTGTTCATGGAGTTCCTGGAATGTTTTTGGCAAGCCACCCTTCAGAAGGTCTGAGACTCTAGTTATGCCTGCTTCGGACCAGGTTGTAAAAAGGCCTGGTTCAGTGAAAGCTGGAGGGAAGAGCGGGTTACCAAAAATAGATAGTAATGGAGTGTGTGTGGATATGAGTGCGGAAGATTTGCGAGTTGCGTCCCATATTTTCAAAGAATGCACAGTTACTGGATTTGTAAGGGAGCCTCTCTTGGAATGGGGTAACCAGAGTAGGTTAGAAATGGCAATGGGGTGGACATCTACAGCTTCAAGGCTAACCCACAGGGGAACTTCTGATTTAGCGTGATAAAGAGCTAGTTGAGCCACCTGAGCTGCTAGTATTGTGAGAAATTGGGCACCCCTAGGCCGCCCTGTGTCCCGTGGCAGAAGAGGACGGATCTAGCGATTCTCGGTCTAGTTGGTTCCCAAATATATTTAAGAGTCTTATTTTGTATAACACGATGGAAATATGGGGGAACCGTGATGGGGATAACCCTATAGAGGTAGAGTAATTTAGGTAGAAGAGACATTTTGACCGCTGTAATTCTACCCAGCCACGAGACACAAAGCGGCTGCCAAGAAGCCAAGATACTCGCAAATTTCCTGAGTAAGGGAAGATAATTTGAGCGATAGAGGGAGGACGGATCATTTGTCAATTGAATGCCTAGGTAGGGAATAGAGGACGAGGACCATAAAAAAGGGAAATTACTTTGTAGCCGTATAAATTCATCCGTTGGCAGGGACACATTGAGGGCCCTGGATTTAGTTTGGTTAACTTCTAGGCCTGATATTGTAGCGAAACTATCTAAAAGTTTACAAAGATTAGGTAAAGTAGTGTGGGGGGCTGTGATGAAAAGCAGGGTGTCGTCGGCAAACAAGCATAACTTGTGAGATGTCGAGGCTAGTTCGAGACCGCGTATATCGGGGTGCACCCTAATCAGAGCCGCCAGGGGTTCTATCGCCAACGCGAATAGGATGGGGGAGAGGGGGCATCCCTGCCTTGTCCCCCTTTGTATAGGAAAGGATGATGAGCGTGAGCCAGCATATCTAACGTAGGCTTGGGGTTGGGCATACAAAGCGTCTATCCAACGTAGGAAGTGGGGGCCGAAACCTCAACGTTGTAAAATGTAGTGAAGGTATTGCCAGGATACTGTGTCGAATGCTTTGCGTATATCGAGCAAGAGCAAATGCATAGGGATATTTCTTGATTTTGCTATATGCTGGAGGAGTATCACGCGACGGATATTATCACTAGCCTGCCTCTGAGGAATGAATCCCACTTGATCTTTATGTATCAACCTACCTATAAGTGGGTTCACGCGTAGAGCCAAGACCTTAGCAAGGATATTGACGTCTACGTTGAGAAAGGAAATGGGCCTAAAAATGGACCATATTGAATGGTCAGAATTGGGTTTGGGGATCATGGTAATAATAGCTGTCAATGTGTCCCTGCCTAGAGACTGATCTTGGAGAATAGAGTTAAAAGAGTTAGTTAGGAGTGGGGCTAGTGTATCAGAGAATTTTTTGTAATAGGCTGCAGGTAGGCCGTCAGGTCCGGGGCGCTTACGGGGTTTGAGGGTTTTAATGGCCGTTAGAACTTCAGTCAAGGTAATGGGGGCTTCAATAGAGTCGAGATTTGTAGAAGATAGTTGGGGTAGTTGCAGAGGATGGAGCAGAGCGTCAGCTTGAGAGGTAGAGAAGGGGGTTTTGGCTGCGTATAGTTTAGATAATTGAGTGCTGAACTCAGTGAGAATTTTAGCGGGGTTACTAGTGGGTCCTTTTTGTGATATTCGAAGTCTGATGGGCTTGTAAGATTTCTCGGGATTCCTTAGGCGCATCGCCAAAAAAGTATCGGGCTTGTTGGCTTTGATGTAGGCAGTGTGGGAAGATCTACGTATTTGTTTGTCAGCTTCTTCAGTCAAAAGTAGGTCCAACTCTAATTTCGTTTTCTCAAACGCTAACCTATTAGAAACCGTGGGGTCAGATTGGAAAGAGAGATAGTGTTGGTGGAGGGTGGCCTCTAGTTGGCAGAATCTCTCTTGCCTGATCTTCTTGAGGTGTGAAGCGACAGAGATACACGTGCCCCTGATAACCGGTTTATGGGCCTCCCAGAGGAGAGTGGGGGAGATACCTGGGGTGGTGTTATGGGTGAGATATTCCGTGAGGGCTACCTGGATATCCAAGCAATATGATTGATTGAAAAGGAGCGTTTCGTTCATGCTCCATTCTCTACTAATGGGTGGAGGGATAATGGAGGAAACAGTCGTGATTGTAGCGCAGTGGTCTGACCAAGTGATGGGATATATACGTGAGTGGAGGAGAGTGGGAGCAGATGCTATGGGTATAAAAATATGGTCTATTCTAGAGAAAGACTTATGGGGGTTGGAGTAGAAGGTAAAATTTTTCTTAAGGGGATTGCATTCTCTCCAGGTGTCCACCAATGCCGCCTTTTGGAATTGTTTGCGGAGTTTCATAGAGGGTGCGAGTTGTTCTGGGGAGTAGGGTGACCTATCCAAGTGTGGGTAAAGGACTAGGTTGGAATCGCCGCACATGAATAGGGTACCGACTTGGTGCGTTCGGATGATCTGAAGAAATGGGTTTCCTGGAGAGCCACTATACCGGCTTTCAAAGTAAGAAACGTGCGAAATGCCTTGACCCGTTTCTGCGGTGAGTTGAGTCCTTTGACATTCAAGGACAAAATATTTAGGGGGGCCATAGTGTAAGAGAGAGAATATGCTCATGGGACCAATTAGAGCCCGAGCGGGCCGACCAGCCAAGGAGAAAGTGAGGGAAGGGAGGGGCAGGGTAAAGGGAAAGAAAATGTAAGAGGGGGGGAAGTTTTCGTGGGGGGGGGAGAGGTGTGAGGCGGTGTGAGCAAGAGCGCACCGCCCAACAAGTAGGTGTTGCAGTCCGCCCGACCAAAGGCCAGACAGGCGGGGTGTGCATCAACAAATGGGGGGAGCAGTGACGGCTCACCACCGCGTGCCCGTAAAAATATCATTGAACAATGTAACGAAGGAATTAAAACTTAACATCAACAAACTCTACCAGATAAATGTGGCATTATTAGTGCAAATAAAGGGGGTGTCAATGAGTGTCGGTCACAGTAGAAAAATTTACTGTGAGGAAACAGTATGGGAGATAAAAATAGATCAAAGAGTATATAAAAAAAAAAAAAAAAGGGGGGGGGGGAAGGGGGGGTATATATTTTCCTTTACGTTGTAGCTTTAGTAAAGCTGTCAGAAGAGTCGTATGGTTGGTAGAGATGTCTATGCTAGAACAAGAAAAACATGAGATAAACAGAGTTCTGTGGGGAGATCAGGGTTTGCAAATCCCAAAAACTGGCGGCTCAAAAAAACGAAGTCGCCAGAGCAAAAAGCAGAACAAAAAAGCTGTAAATGGCGTTCGTCAGCGGGGAATAAAAACCTTCGGGCTAGGGAAGCCTACGCTGGAGGAGCGTTTAGGGGTGTCCCGCTTGACAGAAGAGGAGCTTGGAGTAGCTTGGCGGTTCCGCCTTGGTGTGGCTGCGTAGGAATAGGGAGCAGGACGAGCTGGAGTGCGGGGAAGAGATGTATCTTGAGGTTCAGGTGCGACAAGGTGGAGAGTCTCCAATAGATTCTGTAGGGCCTCGGATGAGGAACAGGTATGCTGTTGGCCTTGGTGGGAGAAGTGGAGCGCAAAAGGAAAGCGCCAAGCATATTTTATCTGGTGTTGCATCAATATTTGGAGCTGTGGTTTCATGGCACGTCTCTTCGCAATCGTCGAGGGTGCAAGATTGGTGAAGAGCTGATATGCGTGGCCTTGGAACAGTAGGTCTTGCTTGTTTCGTGCGGCCGAGATCAATTGCTCTTTCGTTCGGAAGTAGTGAAGTTTCACGATTATATCTCGTGGGGGACCTTCGGGTTGACGACGCGTTAGTGCTCTATGGATCCGATCGAATTCAAGATGTTCGATCGGAATCGACGGGGACAGTTCCTGGAAAAGAGCTGTAGTGAAAGACTGCAAATCGTCCACGGTCTCGGGGATGCCCCGAAGGCGAAGGTTTGATCTTCGCAAGCGCTTTTCGGCGACCTCCAAACGGGATAGGAGGACCGCGTTGTCATCGCGGAGACTCGCTTGATCACGGACCAGTTCTTGTATTGTGAGCTCCGTGTCGTCTGCTCTTGTTTCGAGGTCGGCAGTGCGCTGGCCTAGGTCACGGATCTCGCGGGTGAGTCTGTCTGTTATTTGGTCAGATGTGGCTTTGAGGGCCTTGTGTAGCATTGTCTCCATGTGCTTCAGGAAGTCAGCCTGAGACATACCTGTCTGTGAGGTAGGTTGCGGTGCGTCTGTGCACTCTGCTGAGATGTCCTCCTCCTCGCTGCTCTCATGATGGTGCGGGTTGGTGATGAGCTGGGCCGCCGCTGAGGCCTTCGCCGCCATTTTGGAGGAAGCACGCGCCAGTGCTTCTTTGATCGGTTTCGGCTTATTTTTGCCCCGGTGGCCGGTCAAAACCATTCCGGGTGAAGCGCAGGGCGATCCGCTACGGGGGTCCACAACAGTGGAAGTGATGGCCGCTTGGGATTGCAAAATTATAGCTCGGGATCGCGGCGGTGAGAGCGGAGCTCTAACGGGATGCGTCCGTCATGGTGAGCTTCGCGCATGCGCCCACTGCTGTGCCTTTTTCTACAACAGTGCAAACCCAAGTTCTGAGCGAGATGAGGGAACAGTCTCTTCTTCAGATAATCTTATTATGTTGTGGGTCTGCTACACACACAACATAATAAGTGTTTTTTTTTTGTTTTTGTTAACTAATGTATGTAGTGCATTACTGACAAAAATCTTGCTCATTTTCAGCACCATGGCAGAAATATGTGGGATCAGGAAAGTGGCATGATTGTGAAAATTAACACATCACTGTGGGTGCTATTTACTAAAGGCACATCCACTATGCACTACAAGTGCACTGCAAAAGTACACCTGAAACTGCACTTGGAGTGCAAAGTGGAGTTGCCTTTAGTAAATTGTCACAAAAAACTATTTTACTCCAATTACTGCTTTTGCGCATTGAAAAAGGAAGCCACACATTTTTGATAATTTAACTTTTTAATCAAAGCACATTCACATGTGTGTTTAGAAAAGGATTTTACAACAAACCAACATATTGGGTGTATCAAAAACATTATTTAAGGTATTTTTTTTGTAACTTGGTGTATTTGTGTAAACAGGCATGTATCAAAGCGTAACATACAGAACACAGGAACTTGCAAAGTTCAACTTTGAAAAGTGAAGACAATATCAGACATGAGTATGTACAAACTGTGCTGATATTGCCTTCATCACATGGGGTGTCACCCCTGGGAAAGCCAAATTTGGAAGATGCTCACAGTGTGTCAACATGTGCTATCTCCCATCATGGGGGATCAATGTACATGTTTTGGGGCTGCAACCCCTTCATCTCAGCCACTTTCCACAAAACACGTACATTGATCCCCCATGATGAGAGATAGCACTGCACAGCGGTCCTACCTCCTTACCAGGGGAAACACTATAGGGGCTACAAGGATCCCCTCCTCACCTTGGACTATCTGGGAGAGGCCGTCTTCAATTCACCTGCTTTAAGACATTACAAGAAGTGACTATTCAAATCTAAAAGAATACGGGGCATTATAACCCCCTCCTGTTTTTTGGCTGCCTCACACTACAAAGTACCTGAAGCCTTTATGCTAACCGCAGGCTCTTATATAGATCAAAGTGTGGTGCCGAAATGAAAACCGTTTTTTATCCACTTGGAAAAATATTTTCCTCTCATTTCTCTTCTCCCTCTTGCACATTTCTCTTGAGGTGCACCCATGAAGAAACAAAATTGTTAAAGCTCCTGAGGAAGCGTTGCTCAAAAACGCGAAACATGTAGAGCGCCAGAACATATCTGATATCTAGTTCTGTATTTGATACCCTGTCTGGTTTATTTCCTATTTTATCTTAGAATATGAATGTACAACTTGTCACCCTTTGGATATATATGGAAATGAATATGGATATTGTCTAGACTGTACCAACATAGACAGGATTAGGGATGAGCCGAACACCCTCCTGTTCGGTTTGCACCAGAACTTTCGAACGGACCCCAAATTCGTACGAACTTTGGAACCCCATTGAAGTCTATGGGACTCGAACATTTGAAATTAAAAGTGCTAATTTTAACGGCTAATATGCAAGATACTGTCCTAAAAAGGGTTTGGGGACCTGGCTCCTGCCCCAGGGGACATGGGTCAATGCCTAAAATGTTTTTAAAAATGTCCGTTTTGGCGGGAGCACTGATTTTAATGACGATTAAAGTGAAAAAAAAAGTGAAATATTCCTTTAAATATCGTGCCTGGGGGGTGTCTGTAGTATGCCTGTGAAGTGCCACGTGTTTCAGGTGTTTAGAACAGTCCCTGCACAAAATGACATTAAACGGAAATAACATCATTTAAAAATGCTTGCGGTTTTAATTTTATATCTGGTTCCTGCAATATGGTTGAAAATCATTGAGAAAAATGGCATGGGTAGCCATCCCTGCCCATTACCAGCCCCTTTGGGTCTTGTACGCATATTAAGGGGAACCCAGTACCCATATTAAAAAAAGGAAATGTGTGTGGCCCCCAGGCCCTATATACTCAGAACAGCAGTATACAGGCGGTGCAAACAAGACAGGGACTGTGTAGGTTTGTTGTGTTAAGTTGAATCTGTTTGTAATTTTCAACTGGTACATTTTTAAAGTGTAGCTCCAGTCAAAAAAACTATTTTTAAGCTTTTTGGAAAACATAGGGAAGGGTTATCACCCCTGTATAATTTGTTTTGTCGTACATCTTTTTTCATCTCACTTGCTGTTGTCTCCTTCCGTTTGCAAGTAGGAGATGTTTGTAAGTTGGATGTTTGAAAGTAGGGGCCTGCCCTATATGCTCTGCAGAAATGGCGGAGCAAGGTGTTGGTTTTGCCACAACATTGTAAGCCCTGAAAGTGACTCTTGGTGGGCGCTGGAGCGCCCTGCTGTGAACGATTATATCAAGAATTGTAATCACATGCCATTGTTGAACAGTGGTAGAAAAATTGACCTTTGGTGGTTGTGGTGCTGGTGCCACAACACTACAAGTCCTCACAGTTACTCTGGGTGGGCACAGGAACGGGCCCTCCTGTGAAATATTATATCAAGAATTGTAATTACATGTCCCTGTTAAAGAGGGGCAGAAAAATTGGGCCTTAGGCACTGGTCCTGGTGCCACGACAGCGCAACCTCTCCCATATACTCTAGTTTTAGTGCAGGAATTAGCCCTGCTGCAAAGCATTGCATCAAAAATTGTAATTAAACGCCCCTGCTAAACAGGGGCAGAAAAATTGGGCCTTAGGTACTGGTGCTGGTGCCACCACACTGCAACCTCTCCCATATACTCTAGTTTTACTGCAGGAATTAGCCCTACTGCAAAGCATTGCATCAAAAATTGTACTTAAACGCCCCTGTTAAAAAGGAGCAGAAAAATTGGGCCTTAGGCACTGGTGCTGGTGCCACGACACTGCAACCTCTCCCATATACTCTAGTTTTATTGCAGGAATTAGCCCTGCTGCAAAGCATTGCCTCAAAAATTGTAATTAAACGCCCCTGTTAAACAGGGGCAGAAAAATTGGGCTGATGGCATCACTCAGAGCCAGAAATGTTCTTCCAACATATCAGCGGAGGAGGAAGAGCTTAGACAATCAACATAACAGGACAGTCACTCAGCATCATTATAGGCAGTCTTGAAGGGATGTGATATTTCCAAAAAAAATTATTCGGTTACATAAGCTTTAGGTGCTTGGTAGCTGTGGGTGATCCAAGACTGATTCATCTTGATGAAGGTCAGTCAATCAACTGATTTGGTGGACAGGCGCACCCTGTGATCGGTAACAAAGCCACCAGCAGCACTGAAGGTGCGTTCCGAAAGAACCTGGATGCAGGACAGGCCAGTAGCTCAATTGCATACTGTGCAAGCTCTGGCCAGTGATCCATCCTCAAGACTAGGGATGAGCTTCGTGTTCGAGTCGAACGTACGTTCGACTCGAACATTGCCTGTTCGGCCGTTCGGCGAATTCCGAACGTTTGGGCCGTTCGCGTCAAAATTCGAGTGGCGCGCGCGCGGACCACAATGCACTGCGGTGGCGCAGTGCATTGCTGTCTCATGATTGGCCAAGCATGCACTGTGACCCCGCATGCTTGGCCAATCGTAGCGCCAGCAGCGAGGAGAGCCATGATTGGCCACAGGCATCCTGCCTGTGGCCAATCATAGCTCAGGCTGTGTAGTGCATGCCCCACACTATATAAGGCCGCCTTTGAGGCGGCCTCGTGTAGTGTGTTAGCATCTGAAGCAGTGGGTGTTCTGTGTACCTTCAACACAGTACACACCGATCGTTTTTGGCTGATTTCCTATCTTGCTGCTGTGTAGTGGCTGTTGTCTGTGCCCTGACCGCAGTATACACCACTATATTCACCTCACCTATATAGCTAGTGATCTAGCTTTAACCACTTAACAACTGCCCATTGCCGATTAACGACTTCAGGGCGTTTGTTTAACTCTGAGAGGCCGTTAATTAACGGCCTCCCAGAATTCTGCTCTCGCGCGCCCCCTGGGGCGAGCACTCGAGAGCATCCGTGACCGCCGGGTCCACAGGACCCGGCGCATCACGGATCACGGTAAACGGCCGCTCGTCGCGGCCGTTTACCACGTGATCGCTCCGTCAAATGACGGAGCGATCACGTGGTAAACAAACCGGCGTCATGTTATGACGCCGGTTCCTCCCTCCCCTCTCTGTACCGATCGGTACAGCGGAGGGGAAAGAGATCGGTGTCAGCAGCGATGTGGGCTGCATCTGCAGTGCCCACATCGCTGCTCACTGAATTTAACCCCTCAATTCCCTGCCAATACTCTGCAATACCAGTGCATACTCTGCAGTACCCTGCCATTACTCTGCAGTACCCTGCCATTACTCTGCAGTACCCCGCCATTACTCTGCAGTGCAGTACCCTGCCATTACTCTGCAGTACCCTGCCATTACTCTGCAGTACCCCCCATTACTCTGCAGTACCCCCCAATACTCTGCAGTACCCCCCATTACTCTGCAGTACCCCGCCATTACTCTGCAGTACCCCGCCATTACTCTGCAGTGCAGTACCCTGCCATTACTCTGGAGTACCCTGCCATTACTCTGCAGTACCCCCATTACTCTGCAGTAACCCCCATTACTTTGCAGTAACCTGCCATTACTCTGGAGTACCCCCCAATACTCTGCAGTACCCTGCTATTACTCTGTAGTACCCCGCCAATACCCCGCCAATACTCTGCAATACCCTGCCATAAATTGCCATACCCAGCCATACTCGGAGATACCCAGCCATACTCGGTGATACCCTGAAATACCCAGCCATAGACGCCCCCCACCCCTCACCGCCCTCCGGTGCTTCTACCAACTCGCCAGTACGATCAAAGCCAGAATCTTTTTTTTATTTTTTATTTCAGGCTTCCCAGCCTAGAGGTGAGATGTGGGGTCATATTGACCCCCAGATTTCACTGTAAAGAGGACCTGTCACCCCATATTCCTATTACAAGGGATGTTTACATTCCTTGTAATAGGAATAAAAGTGATCAAAAATATATTTTTGGGGAAAAAAATGTCAAACTAAAATAAATAAAGTAAAATGAACAATAAAAAAAAAAAAAAATTTTTAAAGCGCCCATGTCCCCATGTGCTCGCATGCAGAAGCGAACGCATGCGTAAGCCCCGCCCACATATGAAAACGGTGTTTAAACCACACATGTGAGGTATCGCCGAAAACGTTAGAGCGAGAGCAATAATTCTAGTCCTAGACCTCCTCTGCAACTCAAAACATGTAACCAGTAAAAAAAAATTTAAGCGTCGCCTATGGGGATTTTTTAAGTAGCGACGTTTGGCGCCATTCCACGGGCATGTGCAATTTTGAAGAGTGACATGTTTGATATCTATTTACTCAGCATAACTTCGTCTTTCACTTTATGCAAACATTGGGCTAACTTTACTGTTTTTTTTGTTTGTTTTTTAAGCACAAAACTGTTTTTTCCCCCCAAAAAACGCGTTTGAAAAATTGCTGTGCAAATACCGTGTGAGATAAAAATTTGCAACGACCACCATTGTATTCTCCAGGGTCTTTTGGTATGCATATGCTGTGTGTGTGAAATAACCTGATAATATGACAATTTTGTGAAAAAAAAAAAAAAAAGGAAATAGGCCGTCAGTACTTCAGGTGTGATCAATTTTCAGATATTGGCACCATAGCTTGTGGACTCTATAACTTTCACAAAGACCAAATAATATCCACCAATTTGTACTTATTTTTACCAAAGATATGTAGTAGTATGAATTTTGGCCAAAATTTATGAAGAAAAAATTACTAATCTGCTAAATTTTATAACAGAAACGAAGAAAAATTCATTTTTTCGCAGAATTTTCGGTCTTTTTTCTTTTATAGCACAAAAAATAAAAAACTGAGAGGTGATTAAATACCACCAAAAGAAAGCTCTATTTGTGTGAAAAAAAGGACAAACATTTCCTATAGGTCCAGTGTTGCATGACTGAGTAATTGTCATTCAAAATGTGAGGGCACCGAAAGCTGAAAATTGGTCTGGTTATTAAGGGTGTTTAAGTGCCCAGTGGTCAAGTGGTTAATAATAGAGCTTGCAGTCAGTAGTGTTAGGAGATAGTGCGTGCTGTCTGCGTGCTCTGTACCCAGTACATACCGCTATAATATAGGGCAGGCCCCTACTTTCAAACATCCAACTTACAAACATCTCCTACTTGCAAACGCAAGGAGACAGCAGCAAGTGAGATGAAAAAAGATGGACGACAAAACAAATTATACAGGGGTGATAACCCTTCCCTATGTTTTCCAAAAAGCTTAAAAATAGTTTGTTTGACTGGAGCTACACTTTAAAAATGTACCAGTTGAAAATTACAAACAGATTCAACTTAACACAACAAACCTACACAGTCCCTGTCTTGTTTGCACCGCCTGTATACTGCTGTTCTGAGTATATAGGGCCTGGGGGCCACACGCATTTCCTTTTTTTAATATGGGTACGGGGTTCCCCTTAATATGCGTACAAGACCCAAATAGGCTGGTAATGGGCAGGGAGGGCTACCCATGCCATTTTTCTGAATGATTTTCAACCATATTGCAGGAACCAGATATAACATTAAAACCGCAAGCAGTTTTAAATAGTGTTATTTCCGTTTAATGTCATTTTGTGCAGGGACTGTTCCAAACACGGGAAACACGTGGCACTTCACAGGCATACTACAGACACCCCCCAGGCACCATATTTAAAGGAATATTTCACCTTTTTTTTTCACTTTAATCGTCATTAAAATCAGTGCTCCCGCCAAAACGGCAGTTTTTAAAACTTTTTTTTGCAGTGACCCATGTCCCCTGAGGCAGGAGGCAGGTCCCCAAACCCTTTTTAGGACACTATCTTGCATATTAGCCGTTAAAATTAGCACTTTCCATTTCGAACGTTCGAGTCCCATAGACTTCAATGGGGTTCTAACGTTCGTTTCGAACGCGGGGGTCGTTCGCAAGTTCTGGTGCGAACCGAACCGGGGGGGGGGGGGGGGTGTTCGGCTCATCCCTACTCAAGACCCAGTAAGCCAGAGGATTTTCAGTGGGAAAGGTGTCCAAGTCTGACCTTGCCCCTAGGTATTCCTGCACCATGTAAATCAGACGCTGGTGATGGTTGCTGGAACCGATCATACCTTAGGGCTGCGGACTAAAAAATTGTCTGAAAGCATCAGTCAGACGGCCACCTTCTCCACCGCTCCTTCTGACCGATGCATCAGCAACACGTTGTCCAGGACCAGGAGTTTGTAACCTCCCAGTCTCTGGGAACGCGTTGTACAGACCTTTCTGCAAGGCCTCCCGGAGATGTCTCATTCTCTGCTCCCTCTGCAATGGCAAGATAAGGTCGGCAACCTTACCCTTGTACCGTGGATCAAGGAGAGGGTAAGCTCCAAGAGGTGGACAAGAGGTACAGTGTCACTGATGCATGCACTGTCACTGCTCACCATCCTTGTGGCCTCCTCAAACGGTGACAGGACAGTGCATGCATCCCTGATCATGCCCCACTGGCGTGGTGAGAAAAAACCGAGCTCCCCTGACCCTGTCCTGGTGCCGTAGTCGCACAGGTACTGATTGATGACCCTCTGCTGCGTGTGCAGCCGCTGCAGCATGGCCAACGTTGAGTTCCACCTGGTGGGCATGTCACATATAAGGCGGTTCTTGGGCAGGTTCAACTCCTTTTGGAGCTCAGCCAGCCGAGCACAGGCATTAAATGATCGGCGGAAATGCACACAGACTTTCCTGGCCTGCTTCAGGACATCCTGTAAGCCCAGGTACCTGCCCAAGAACCGCTGCACCACCAGGTTAATGACGTGAGCTACACAGGGCACATAGGTCAGTTGTCCCTGTCGGAGCGCGGAGAGGAGGTTGGTGCCATTGTCGCAAACCACCATTCCTGGCTTAAGCTGGTGTGGCGTCAACCACTTCTCGGCCTGCCCCTGCAGAGCTGACAAAACATCCGCCCCAGTGTGGCTCATGTCCCCCAAACAAACCAGAGCAAGCACGGCATGGCATCGTTTTGCCTGCGTACTTGCGTAGCCCCTGGAACGCCTACGGAGCACCGCTGGTTCTGAGGACAGAGCACTGGAAGAGGCCATGGGGGAAGAAGAAGAGGAGGGGGTGGAGGAGAGAGGTGTGTCACAACCAATAGTAGCATTTTGGAGGCGCGGTGGTGGAACAACCTCCAACACTACTGCACCTTGTCCTGCATCCTTCCCAGCTGCCAGAAGAGTGACCCAATGGGCCGTGAAAGACAGGTAACGTCCCTGTCCATGCCTGCGGTCCATGTCAGCGGTAATATGCACCTTACCGCTGATCGCCCTGTCCAGCGAGGCAAGGACATTGCCTTTCACATGCCGGTAGAGAGCCAGAAATCGCCTTCCGTGAGAAAAAGTGGCCTTTGGGGACCTGCCACTGAGGAACCGCACATTGTACAAACTCACGGAAGGGGGCCGAGTCTACCAACTGAAAAGGCAGCAGTTGAAGTGCTAGCAATTTAACCAAGCTAGCATTCAACCGCTGGGCATGTGGATGGCTGGGAGTGAACTTCTTTCGCCGGTCCAGCAGCTGGGGCAGGGACATTTGCCTGCTATAATCAGACGTGGGTGTACTGCTAGCAGAGGAAGCACTTGGCTGTGACACACCTAATTCTACACCTTCATTCCTCTCAGAGCAGGTTTCAGAGAGGACTGAAGGTCTAGTGGGGTTGGAGATGCCAGCTGATGAGGAGCAAGGAGAGGTCCGCTTTGTTCTTTGGTGTGGGTCTTTGAGGTACGCTTGCCAAGGAGCTGCATGGCAGCTCAACATATGTCTGGTCAAGCATGTGGTGCCCAAGCGGCTGATGTTTTGGCCACGCGAGATACGCTTGAGACATATGTTGCAAATAGCAGCGGTGCGATCTGATGCACTCGTCTCAAAAAAGGCCCACACCAAAGAACTTTTAGAATAACGCGCAGAGGCAGCGCCCTGCACAGGCGGAGCTCTGCGGTGTGATTCAGTCGGTGTGCTGCCCCTAAGCTGGCCGCCGGAGGGCATCCTGCCTCGTTGGACATGTGCCTCCTCCTCCTCCTCCTCTCTCCTACCAGGCACCCACGTGGAGTCAGTGCCCTCATCATCCCCTCCCTCTTCATCGCTGTAGCAAACCTGGCAATATGCTGCAGCTTGTGGAACATGACTGCCAGATTGCTGTCCTTCTTGAGCATCCCCTCTCTCTGCATTCACGCTACTGCCTTCCTCTAGCTGAGTGTCATCATCAGAGGCTACAAAACACTGGGCATCCTCCTGGAGCATGTACCCAACACTGTGCTCAAAGAGTTCAGGAGACTCCTCAGGAGGACGTGGTGGGTCTAGGGAAGGAGTCACTGATGATGACATTGAGAAGAGGGAAGACGATGCGTTGGCAGCTGCTTTGCTGATACCCTGAGACTGGGTGAGAGAGGATGAGGAGGATGAAGAGGGCTTGGTCATCCACTCTACCAAGTCATTGGCATGTTGCGGTTCAACATGTCCAGCTGCCGAAAAGAAGGACAAGCGTGTCCCAAGGCAACGTGTTGATGACAATGCACCGCGTCCACGACCAGCACTGTTGTCTCTAGACACAGAGCCTGCTTGCCCTCTTTTATCGGCTCGCGCCTGTCTGCCTCTCCTTGCTGGCCTTCCAGACATGGTAATGGCCTGAAGGGAGTTGGGTAAAACAGCAGTTGGGTAGTGTATATTGTGCTGGAGGCACACAACACCCACTAACTCCTGCAGATGCCTTTATTATAGAACACCAGAGATAAAGGGGTATACTGTAATGGAGTCACACAACACCCACTAAGCCCTGCAGATGGCTCTATTAGAGAACAGCAATAAAGGGTAGATACAGGTGTATATTGTGCTGGAGGCACAAAACACCCACTAACTCCTGCAGATGCTTTTTTTTATAGAACACCAGAGTTAAAGGGGTATATACAGATGTATACTGTGCTGTGCCGGAGGCACACACAACTTCCAATAACTCCTGCAGATGGCAAGTGGGCTCAAATAGAGAAGAGCTATGTAGGTGGATATAGCGGTGTGTACTGGGTACAGAGCACGCAGACAGCACGCACAAGCTTCTAACACTACTGACTGCAAGCTCTATTATAAAAGATAGATCACTAGCTATATAGGTGAGGTGAATATAGCGGTGTATACTGCGGTCAGGGCATGCAGACAACAACCACTACAGAAGAGCAAGATCGAAAATCGGCCGATAACGATCGGTGTGTACTGTGTTGAAGGTGCACAGAACACCCACTAACTGCTTCAGACGCCAACACACTACACAAGGCCGCCGCGCTGGCGGCCTTATATAGTGTGGGGCGTGTACTACACAGCCTGAGCTATGATTGGCCACAGGCATCCTGCCTGTGGCCAATCATGGCTCTCCTCGCTGCTGGTGCTGTGATTGGCCAAGCATGCGGGGTCACAGTGCATGCTTGGCCAATCATGAGCCAGCAATGCACTGCGATGACGCAGTGCATTGTGGGCCGTGAGCGCCACACGAATTTGGCGCGAACGGCCCATAATGTTCGGAATTCGCCGAACGGGCGAACAGCCGATGTTTGAGTCGAACGTATGTTCGACTCGAACACGAAGCTCATCCCTAGACAGGATACAAAGCAGTAACTTGATATGTTTTTATATTTCCCTTTTTCCTTTCTTTTAATTTTTAGTTTTTTAAATAAATAATATTTTTGAATATATCTTTTTTCTTATTTTTAATTTTGCCTAAAAAGTCCAATAGAACCAACTATCACGTACCTTAAGGCAGAGCCCGGAATGCAGGGAGCGGCCTCTCGTAAACCTCTGACTCGGGAAGCCCTGGTAGAGATGACAGAGGCTCGGGGGCACAGAGGAGCACAAGTGCCTGACTGGATGGCTGGTGTAGAAGGCAGGAGACCGTTGGTAATGGGAGGTGTCCTGTAGTCCAGCAGCGGAGTGCGGGTGACAGCAGGGTACAGTGGACAGCGGGAGGAGTTCTGTAGTCCAGCAGCGGAGTGCAGGTGCGAACAGGATACAGCGGATAGCGGAAGGAGTCCTGTAGTCCGCAGCAAGAGGTAAGAGGCAACAGGACACAGTGGAAGACAACAGCTGAGTTCGGTGGCAGACTGGGAGGTGTTCTGTAGTCCAGCAACAGTAAACAGGAGACTGGCAGGTAGCAGAATAGTACAATGGTCCAGGTCAGGCACAGGCGAGCAGATCAGGTACAGAAATGAAATCCGGAAGAGTAGTCGGGTAGGAAGCCAAAAGTCGGGGGCAGGCAGCAAACAGAGAAGTCAGGAACAGGCCGAGTTCGATACGGATCAGGTGAGTTCAGATACAGGATAGCAGAGCACACAGGAACGCTGTTGATCGGGCAGCAAGGCAGCAAGGCAAAGATCCACTTTAAAGAGCGCTATTGGCGCCAATTGCGTCAGACGGCCCGCCGCCGCCGACCGCAATAACGCTCTTCTTGCGCACGTGAGAAGGGTTTTCCTGACACCAACACTTTTCCTTGAGGTCTTTTGTGTGAAGGTTTCTCTCTCTTCCCCCTTCCCCTTTTATTTGCAATTTCTAATTGAACATATTTCTTGTCGTACATTTAATGATGTTAACTAGATGTTATTATTGATCAGTAAGTTGTGATTTAAGAAAGTGGTTTACATCTCAATAGACAGTAGTGAGCAAAAATGTTTGGGATGAGAATGAAAAATGCTGGGCTCAGAATGATAGTCTGTTCTATTTGGTAACATTCAATTTGCAACAGTCATGAGCACCAAATTGTATGATTGATGAGCAAAAAACTAAAACTATGTCCCATTTTCATACACAGGAAGACCTCAGCCGGGGGGAGGCTGTGGCAAGTGGCCCCAGGAGGTCAACCATCGCCCTCCTTCTCCTCCTCCTGCCACAACTACAGGAGCCCAGCCACAGCCTGGAAGGATGCCTGGCGGGAAGTGCCTAAGAAGGACGAGAGAGTGATGGCCTGGGTTCAGTCTGGTTTGACAGAAGATGCAGCCTCTTGAAGAACCACATCCTGGGGAAATAGATGGCATCTGCTCTTCATGATCTCTAGGACTTCTGGACCAGACTTCTCTCCCTGAGATATGTACTCCTGAGGCCACCAATTTTTCTTTTTCAAATTAGTTCATGTCTGCTCTGGGGGCCAAAGGCTTCGCCAAATTGACAAGTTTCTCCAGCGCTGCCTCCCTCTTTTTAGTTGTTTGACACCTAAATAAAGTTTTTTTTTGTTTGAAGAAATACTTGCGTATGTGTTTTACTTCAAAAAGGAGAGTTTATTTGTGATCAGGCAGGTACATTTCAAACATACAAAGTGGAATGAATAACAAGGGGCACCAACACCAAACAACCTCATGTAGCTTAAAAAAAAAAAAAAAAGAAAAACAAAATACAAAAAAGATAATAATGGTGTTGTGGTAAGTTGAAACCCAAAACACACCCAAAAAATGCAAAGATGAGCAAACTGACAAAAAAGGAGATGCTGATGAAAAAAAACAACCACAAAATTCCCCCAAAAAAAAAATTGTGTAGATATGACGATTTCAAATATTGTATTGCTGAAGTGAGTAAAAAAGACTCAAAAATACGTTTGGGAGAAGTGTGTTTGACTATGAGCATCAAAAGAAGTTCATTCTTGCAGCATTGTAAAGAACAAGAGAATGCGCTTCATGAAAGAATTTTTAACATTGCAGCGTGACGAATGTGCTATATCGATTACGAGCAGTAGTTTTACCTGAGCGAGCGCTTCCATGTCCGAATTTGATTGTGAGCATGCGTGGCACCTTGTCCGTCAGAGTAGGCTACACATGATCGGAGTATGTCCGATCGGAGCATTTTGTCGGAAGATTTTACCGACTAGTTGGAAAAGTTGGTCCATCGGATATTCCCACGGAAACAGTCCGATGGAGACCACACACAGTTGGATTATCTGTCAAAACGGTTCGATAGGACACATTCCGTTGGAATCTCTGACCGTGTGTACAAGGGCTAAGACCCCCTGTGCCAAGCCCACTAAGACCCCCTGTGCCAAGCCCACTGGAGGATATCTTCCTTTAGAGAGTAATTGTTCAGACAGCAGAGTACATCTCTGAGTCTATCTTCGGCGGGATTCCTGGGTCCTAAGGTCCTGTGGACCTTGTCAATAGCAATGGTGGTCTCAGGGGGGTGCTCCAAGTATGCGTTAAATATGGTGGTTACAATTGTTTTAAAGGCTGTCTGCTGAGTGACTTCTGGAAGGCCGCAAATTCTGATGTTGTGTCTACAACTGCGATTTTCCACATTGTCCAGGAAGAGATGCAGCTGTGCAACTTGGTCTGACACATCGCCACGCGTCACTTGTAAACTGTGGACTTTCTTGATGGAGGGTGGTAGTGTCAGTTTCCAATGAGGAGACTCGAGTTGCTACTTCGGCTACCTCCTGTTTATGCCCTCTTAGCTCTCTCTGCAGAGTGCCACCTCTACATATGGGGCTAATGAGTCAAAGTCCTCTCTAGTAGGCAATTTCTGAAAGAGAGCCTATAGGGTTTGATCATTAGGAAGTGCAGAGGGGGACTCTTGTGAGGGAAATACAGTATGGGTAGTACTCACTGTGGAAGCTGTTAGTGCTGCTGAGATCAGTGGCATGCCTGTTCAGAAGTTCTGATGCTTGGATGTCTGGGAGCACAATGGAGAGCTGTGCCTTGCCAACTCAGGGAAGACACAACTTCACTCCTCAATGATGAGGCCATTGAGGAGCCCTATCCGTTCAGGGTTTCCATTTTCATTGAGTGTGGAAAGACAAATTTTACATATTATATCATTATATTTTTTTTTTATTATTTTTATTATTTTATATATTATATCATATCATTTAAAAAACTGTTCAGAATGTCTACTTTTTGGGAAAGCGGGAAAACAAGTAGATTGCTCCTTACATTTAATACATTTTTTTACACACAATAGATGGAAAAATTGAAATACTTGAAAGCACAGATTGCATACAGTTTTTTGAAATGCCACTATTACTGATGAACAGAGGGTGCAGATTTAACATTTTAATATCATAGTTAGACTGTTTTTTTACAGATTCATGATGTAAATATTGTACCTATTTAGGCAAAAACTCTCATCCTCATTAACCACTTGCTTACTGGGCACTTAAACACCCTTCCTGCGCAGACCAATTTTCAGCTTTTGGTGCTCTCACACTTTGAATGACAATTACTCAGTCATGCAACACTGTACTCAAATTAATTTTTTGTCTTTTTTTTCCCACAAATAGAGCTTTCTTTTGGTGGTATTTGATCACCTCTGGGGTTTTTATTTTTTGCGCTATAAATGAAAAAAGACTGAAAATTTTGAAAAAAAACGCATATTTCTTTGTTTCTGTGACAGAATTATGCAAATCATTAATTTTTCTTCATAAATTTTGGCCACAATTTATACTGCTACATATCTTTGGTAAAAATAACCCAAATTAGTGGATATTATTTGGTCTTTGTGAAAGTTAGAGAGTCTACAAGCTGTGGTGCGAATCGCACAAAATTGATCACATCTGATGTACTGGTGGCCTATCTCACTTCTTGTGACCCGAACAAGCCAGGAAAGTACAAATACCCCCCAAATGACCCCTTTTTGGAAAGTAGACATTCCAAGGTATTTAGTAAGAGGCATAGTGAGCTTTTTAATGTTGTCATTTTTTTCCCACAATTCTTTGCAAAATTAAAATTTTTCATTTTTTTTATTTTTCTCCACAAAATTGTCATTGTAATAGGTTATTTCTCTCACATGGCATGTGTATACCACAAATGACACCCCCAAAAAAATTCTGCTCCTCCTCCTGAGTATTACAATACCACATGTGTGGGATTTTTTCACAGCCTGGCCACATAGAGAGGCCCAACATGCAGGGAGCGCCATCATGTGTTCTAGGAACATAAATTACACATCTAACTTGTTGACTACTTATTACACTTTTGAAGCACCAGGACAATGACATGTGACACTGATGACAGAGGGCACTGACACGCGGCAATGATGACACTTATACGTGGCACTGATGACATGTGGCACTGATGACAGATGGCACTAATATGTGGCACTAATGACAGATGGCACTAATATGTGGCACTGATGACACGTGGCACTAATATGTGGCACTGATGACACGTGGCACTAATGCGTGGCACTGATGACACGTGGCACTAGTACGTGGCACTGATGACAGATGTCACTAATACGTGGCACTAATACATGCCACCGATGACAGATGGCACTAATACGTGGCACCGATAACGCGTGACACTGATGACAGATGGCACTGATAAGTGGCATTGATGACACGTGACACTGACAACAGATGGAACGTGACACTGACAACAGATGGCACGTGACACTGACAGGTGGCACTGATGACAAATGGCACTGATACGTGGCACTGAAGACAGATGGCACTAATACGTGGCACTGATGACAGATGGCACTATGTGGCACTGATGACACGTGGCACTGATGACAGATGGCACTTATACGTGGCACTGATGACAGATGGCACTGGGGACAAATGGCACTAACAGGTGGCACTGGGGACAGATAGCACTGGGGACAGATAGCACTAACAGGTGGCACTGGGGGCAGGTGGCACTGGGGGCAGGTAGCACTGGGGTGGATGGCACTGGGGTGGATGGCACTGGGGCGGGTGGCACTGGGGCAGGATGGCACTGGGGCGGATGGCACTGGGGTGGATGGCACTGGGGCAGGATGGCACTGGGGCAGGATAGCACTGGGGCAGGATGGCACTGGGGGAGGATGGCACTGGGGGAGGATGGCACTTTTTTTACACCTTTTTCTTTCTTTTTTTTTTTTTACTTTTTTTTTTTTACACTGACAGCGCTGCAGCCGTTCGTCTCTTCCCTCTCACATGCTGTCTGTGTGAGGAGGGAGAGCGGCGCTGAGAGATGATCTCATATGTTTACATATGAGATCATCTCCCATTGGACACGCCGATCGCGCTGTAAACGGCCGCTGTGATTGGCCGTTTACAGCGATCTGTGTTTGCCTGTCCCCGGGGGACACGGCAAACACAGAACTTCCCCGTTGCACGCCCGCGGCGGCGCGCATTGCGGAAGTAAACATTAGGACATCCAGGGACGGCCACCCGGACGAAAGCGCCTGCTCTACGGTCGTCATTCGGCTATAGGGCGGGCGCGAGGTGGTTAATGGGAGGCAGACCATTATTTTTCTGAGTTTTCATGTAAGGTATCACTATTAGGTCACACTACTTAGAGACTGTGTATTCCAAATTTTACAGCTGGGGAGCAGCATGAGTAAATATGGAAGCATAGAAACTGCAAACTTTTTTTAAAAATTAGGTTTTCCATATTTTATGCACCATAACCCAACACAAAATTATTGCAGAGAAAAGACAGACCCTGGGCAAACATTGCCTGTTTTGTGCTACCGTCAGATGGCAATAATATTGGATGATGGGTGTTGGTGGGGACCAAACGCTGTGAACCCAACAGAAAAAAATTCCTGCAGAACATTGGATAGATCTTGCTTTAGCAAACATTCACTATATCTGCAATTATGCAACAGCAGTGAAAAAAAAATTGGGTTTTGGGTGCTGGTGGTGCCTAAATATCATAAACCCACAAAATAACACTTCCGGTTCCGGCGCCGCATGGAGTAGCTGTCTCCTGTCACAGCTCCCGCGCACCGGCCTCAAAAACCAGCGTTTTTGAGGCCAACCGACAGGCAGCCTTCCCAGCCACACCGGCTCCGCGATGGACCGGTTCGTTGAAAAATCCGGGCCGCGATCATATGCGGCCGCCACCGCGCGGCAGGCCTCGCCGCAAATCGAGGCCCCGGCTTCGGCCTACTCAGCTCCCGCCTGCGCGGCCCCACCGGAGGAGACAGCGCAACGTATGGAGGTAGGCGATCACACAGCAGGCCAGACAGCATCAAGGGACACACCATCCCCACAGTCTCCTGCTCATCCATGTCTGGCTGGCCACACTACACCTCTTTCCATGCAGCACTCCATGCAACCTCCACCATTACAAGACTGTAATACTGAACTACTGGCAAAGGCTGTGGCTGCTCTCCTCTCCCCTATGATAGCTGCCTCAGTGGAAAAAGCCATCAGTACAGGCATGCAAAAATTTCAAGCACAACTAGGGGAACACACTTCTAGGTTAAATGAGGCTGAAAATCGCATCTCCAACCTGGAGGAAGAACTCTACCAGACGCAGTCCCTGGAACAAGCCCAGGACAGAACCAATAAATATATCCTGGAAAAGCTCGATGACCTCGAAAATAGGTCCAGGAGAAGCAACCTGCGTTTTGTTGGCATTCCTGAATCGCTACCCCAATCTACCTTGTCGGACCTCTGTTCGCGACGCATACCTGAAGCTCTGGGACTCGGGGGGCCCTTCACAGTGGAACGAGCACACTGTGTGGGAGCTTACAATGCCGAATGTAAATCCCCACGCCCAATCATAGCTAAATATCTCAATTACTCTGATAAGACTTCCATTTTGCAGCAGTATCGACAATCCAGATCTCTTCAACTTGACGGGACCAAAATCTTGATCTTTGCCGACTACTCGGTGGATGTCTCCAAGAAACGAAAAGCTTTCCAACATATCTGCACGGAACTCCACCAACGACAAATGAAATTCACACTGGCCTTCCCGGCAATTTTGCGGATCAAAGCGCCTAATGGCGAACAACTCTCGTTCCATGACCCAGATGAGGCGACACGCTTCCTAAAATCGTTACGCTCGGGCCCACATCTCAGCCCCACACCCAAGGCAGCTCCAGTAAACCGAGCCCTGGACCAAAGAAGCCCACTGAAGGACTCTCCCAAATGCTTCAGGGCTGCGGGCCCGGCTCAGCTTTCCCAAACCTCACGGTGAAGGATTCCGATACCCTACAGGTCTCTCTTGCCTCTCTCCCAGTCTTCAGGCTCCACGCCAACCCTTCTCATGCCTGGATGAAGTGACCCGTTTTAAACCGTTCCCCTCCTGGGCCGTTCACACTTCTCAGGTAGTATTGGGGTAAAGTAAGGGCTGATTGAGCCACTCCGCTCGATTGTTTATTCCTCTACACATGCTATACTGTTCCTAGGCTTGGATGAATATTTTCATGTTCTCTTGGTTCAATTGTTTTTTTTTTATGTTCCTTTTCTCTTTTGTATAACTGCTCTCATTTATTGCTGCTTGAATTGTTGACATCAAATTTATTACTCCTTTTCCCCTGGGGTTTCATGTGTGCAGATCACCATGCGCATCCATGATCCGTCCTGGATTGATGGCTCACCCCTCATTCCCCTTCTGTAGGGCAGTAATACCTGCATGTATCATGGGGCTTGGTTATGGGAGTTGATCTACACAGTGACCCCCATGCGGAAAAAAGTGAAGTTGATGATTGTTTATGTTCCCTCCCTCTGTGCTCATACCTGGTATCTACACCCTTCTCCCCCCTTCATACTCCACCCCCTCTTCCTCCTCGTGTGCCTACTCCTAAGCAGTCCCCACTCGCTGTTGTCGCTCAGCAGGGCATCTCAGCCCTCCACAACTTATCATCCTCTTTTTTGCAGCTCTCCAGGCTGACCAGACTAAAGACTCTACTACGAGCTTGCTATGTCCCCTTTGACGCTCCATTATGCTACAGTTAGTATCATGGAATGTGAAAGGGCTCCGTTCCCCCTCAAAAAGATTGAAGGTACTGAGGCACCTTAAAAGGCTTAAAACAGATATAGCGTTGCTTCAGGAAACCCATCTCTCCTCAGCCGACTTTGTCCGGATGAAGAAGCTATGGGTGGGTGATGTAGCTGGCTCTGAAGCCGTTGGCCGTAAGGCGGGAGTACTTATCCTCATCAACAAGACTCTCCCCTGTAAGATCTTATCTACAGACGCGGATCAACAGGGCAGACTCCTCTCTCTTCGGGTCTGCATAGGGTCCAAAGAGCTTATTATATCTAATGTTTACGCCCCGAACAATCCTACAAAATAATTTTTTAGCACGTTAACTAACTGGCTCCTGCGTTCTCCTCACCTTCCACAAATTGTAGGGGGCGATTTCAACTCTGTTTTTCACCCGGTTGACGATAGGTCCTCGTCTCCGCGCTCAACCGCACCCCCAACCTCCAATAACCCCACGAGCCTGGCATCGACGATAAGTTCCCTCCACCTCCATGACATCTGGCGACTGCACCACCCGACTGACCGTGAGTTTTCCTTTTACTCTCACCTGCATAATGTCTTTACTAGAATCGACTACATCTTCTGCACTGACGACCTGATACCCCTGCTCCCAGGAGCGGACATACATGACATAGCTATATCAGACCACGCACCCATTTCGGCGACCCTAGAAACCCCAGACATGCACCCCAACCCCAAAATATGGCGCTTTCCATCCTACCTTCAGCACAATTCAGACTTTAAAGCATACATGGAGAAGGAGTGGGCAATTTATGCACATACGAATGCGATACACACTGATAGCCCCAACTTGTTTTGGGATGCTGGCAAAGCATTTCTCCGAGGACGCATTATTTCTTATGCATCCTCGTTCAAAAAACACGCCCTTCACAACTACAAGACTTCCAGCTCCAGACTGCATCAGGCCCAACAAGCACTCTACACTAATGACTCTCCCGAAAATCGGACGGCTTGGCACTCAGCCAAACAGTCTTTTGATGCATGGGCTGAAACCCTGGAAATCACCAAAAAAACATACCTCGACGCTACTCTTCATAAATTTGGCAACAAAGCTGGCAAACTTCTTGCCAGACTCTGCAAAGGCCCTTACCGCCCGACGGTCATCCCATCCATCTGCAACTCGGACGGTCGTGTTACAACCTCCCAGAAAGGCATAAACGCAGCAATGCTGCGCTACTACTCTACCCTCTACTCGGCAGACCCTATTGACCAACGCACAGCGCGAGACTTCCTCTGTAAAGTTGACTTAACCTGCATATCCTCCGACCAACTCAATGAGCTCAATGCCCTCATCTCCCCTTCGGAAATTTCTTCCACAATTCGGTCCTTAGCCTCCTCCAAAGCCCCCGGCCCCGATGGCCTGACAGACGAATTTTATAAATTTTATAAATCTCTTGATCCTCTGCTAACTCCGACTCTAGCCATAGTCTACCAGAACATATGGTCTGGTGGTGCTTATTTACCCTCTGGTAACCAAGCGATTATTAAACTGCTAGAAAAAAAAGGGAAAGACCCGCAAGAACCTGGGTCGTATAGACCCATTTCGCTCCTAAATCTTGATATCAAGATCCTTTCTAAAATAGTAGCCAACCGCCTGGCCAATATCATCCCCTTCCTGATACATTCCGCCCAATCAGGTTTTGTTAAGGGTAGAACAGCGACCATCAATATCAGGAAGGTGATGATCGCACTGGAACACGCTAGATGTAAGTGATCTGGCCATTATTACCCTAGATGCCGAAAAGGCTTTTGACAATGTTAACTTTGGGTGGCTGTCCATGGTTTTGGGCGAGATGGGCTTCTCTGGCCCATTTCTTCACTTAATCAGCTCTATGTACACATCCCCAACAGCTAGGCTTGTTGCCGCAGGCCTCTTATTAGACAAATTCCATTTGTATAAAGGTACCAGACAGGGCTGCCCTCTATCCCCTCTCCTTTTTAACATTGCTATTGAGCCACTTTCTAGGTACTTATCGACTGTTGCCCCCTTACATGGGATTAAAATAGGGTCACATGAACTAAGAACGTCTCTCTTTGCCGACGATGTTCTTATTTTCTCTGCCGACCCGTCTGCTAACATGCCCACGATCAAAGATGTTTTTGACCAATTCCGTCAATGCTCGGGCTTGCGCATAAATTATTCTAAAAGCGAAATACTCCCCTTACACCCACATCCGCTATGGGCACGACACTCCATTTTTACAATAGCGAAAACGCATATTACATACCTGGGCATTAAGATAGGGAGACTACCCTCTTCTCTATACCACCCGAATTACCCTCCCCTTTTTGCCAAAATTAAACATGAATGTGAAAACTGGATGGATCTGCCTCTATCGCTTCTGGGAAGGTGCCATCTATTAAAAATGGTCAGTTTCACACGCTTATTATATCCCCTTCAGACGATACCACTACTTCTCCGGCACAAGGACGTCAAACTCCTAAACACCGCAATCTCCAATTTTATATGGCGAGGCAAGAGACCACGCATAGCATTTACCAAACTTCACCTTCCCAGAACCGAGGGGGGTATCAGTCTCCCTAACCTTAGAACGTACAACCTATCCTGTCTGTTAAGGGTAGGCATCGACTGGATAACCCAGAAATCCCGTTGTTCAAATTACCAACTGGAGTCCGAAATGACACGTCCCTATTCCCTGTCTGCCCTTCTCCACTGTCAGTGGAAAACTCTCGACCCATCTTTTCAACACAATCTTCTCCTGAGAGATACAGCTATCGCCTGGAGAGAAGTCAGAAAAGGTCTCAAGCTATCTCCAATCATGTCAAGACACTTCCCGATTCAGGGTCATCCAAACTTTACCCCAGGTCTGGACCACCATCCTTACGCATCATGGCGACAGAAAGGCCTTATTAACTTCTCACCCATGTGTGACTTGGACTCTGGTCGTGCATTATCTTTCCGGACCTTAGCCCAAAAATACTCCTTGCCGGATTCCTCTGCTTTTCACTACGGCCAGTGCCTCAGCTTTCTCCAGAAATCTTGCAGGGTAGAGCACTCGAGGTTCAAATCTTCTCTCATTGACACACTTCTACGCAAAGACTCCTACAAAATCTCTGAAATCTACAAGCCTCTACTTCTTAAAACAACGCCTCCCTTACATTCATCCTCGGTCTCTAACTGGGCCAAATACTTTTCGGTCGCTGACATAGTCGAAAAGATTCTGCATGGCCTTAACTCAGTATACCACCTAATCCCGAACGAATCTTGGATGGAAACCCAACTAAAAATTTCGCACAGAGCGCATATACCGTTCCTCCCATCAGGGACACCTCATACTTCTCGGGCTTCACAGTGCCCTCTTTGCCAACAATCAAGACCTACTCTTGCCCACCGCTACTGGTCTTGTTTGGCCATCTCTTCGTTCTGGGACCAAATATTGGCCTTTATCTTTGAAGTTACACTTCTGAAACTTCCCAAGGATCCGCTACTCCTCATCTTTGGGTACTGGGATCCCAAATTGCTCCCATGGTCAGCTACCTCCTCACCCCCAGGCAAGGAATGGGCCCTGATTTGCCTGTTGCTTGCCAGGAGAGCCATTCTAGCAAACTGGACTGCCACTGCCACTCCTTCAGTTTCTCAAGTCAACAGAGACCTCAGGCATCTTCTTCTCCGGGACAAACTTAACACAAACCTACACCAACCTAAAGCCACACAACGTTTCCATGGTAGATGGGACCTATACATCCCCTCCAAACTCACTCCTCAGGAACGGACCCTCCTCAAAGACCATTCTTTCACTCGCAAGGACCCCCTGCTACCAGCGAATTTTACTGTATTGTGAAACTTTAATACACAGTCTACAACACAGTGTATCTTCTATTCTTCAACACCACACCCCCATCACCGGTTGGGCTCCCACCCCCCCAGGTGCGGACTGCTATACCAGACTCGGCAAGTCCCCCCCCCTTTCCCCCAGCCCTCTTTCCCTCTAGTAGTCTGTTATATCTTTATGTATATTCCATGTAGGACCTTGGCTCCCCTGAAGGATACCATGGTGCCATACCACACTATCCGCAGATCCATCCAGTTGAGGTCATCCCCTTCTCCTTCTTATGAGGGAGAATGGTTTGGCTTCCATTTCCTGCAAGGAGTAATATGTTTATGCTTTCAACGCATTTAAATGTCGATGTTACTGCTTTCCCGTGATTCATACAGCTTTTTCAAAAATGCCTTTATTCATCTTACGGTATTTTCTTTGTCATGCACCTTCTTTTCAATAAAATTTCTTTGAAAAAAAATAAAAAATAAACCCACAAAATAATTCCTGCAGGGCACATGATGGACCCTGCTTTAACAAACATTCAGGTATGTGCAGCTGTGACACGGCTGTAAAAAAAAGTTTTTTAGGTGTGGATGGTGCCCAAACACGATAGGCCCATAGAAGCACAAGATGGACCCTTTTAAACAAAATTCATGGCATTTGCAACTGAAAAAAAGCTGCTAAAAATTGTGGATGCCACTTTAAAATTGCTTTTACAAATACAGTAAGAGCAGCTATTTACCTATTTTTGTACTATAATTGTAGCAGGCAGGGGCAGGAGATGTTAACATTGGCAGATAGTGGGATGTACTAACAGTGGCTGGGTGTGCTCAAAGAAACTGGACATTGACAGAAATTGTGGCAGCATGTGATATATATTTTTGTGGCCTGGAACAGTGAAAGGTGCAGCATTGAATGAGCAAAAAAAAAAAAATAATAATAATATTTGATGGTGGATGGATCCCTAAATATTTACAACTTGCCCACTGGGAACCTCAACCTCCTTCCTAACCAGACTAATTTTCAGCTTTAGTACTCTCACATTTTGAATCAAAATTACTCAGTCATGCAACACTGTACCCATATGAATCCATATGTACCCATAGTAATTTTTCTTCATACATTTTGGCCAAAAATTATATTGCTAAATATCTTTGTTAAATATAACCCAAAACAGTGTATATTATTTTGCCTTCGTGAAGGTTATAGAGTCTACACGCTATGGTGGCAAAAATTTACCATGCCTGATGTACTGACAGCCTATCTCATTTCTTGAGACACTAACAAGCCAGGAAAGTACAAATACTCCCCAAATTACTCATTTTTGGAAAGTAGACATTCCGAGGTATTTAGTAAGAGGCATGGTTAGTTTTTTTAAGTTGTTATTTTCTCCCACAATTCTTTGCACAATTATGATTTTTTTTCACAAAATTGTCATATTAACAGGTTATTTCTTCCACATGGCATTTGCATACCACAAATTACACCCCAAAAATATATTCTGCTACTCCTCCTGAGTATGGCACACACGTGTGAGGCCGCGTACACACGCGCGGACTGTTTGCCCAACCTTGTTCGTCAAACAGTTTGGGCAAACAGTCCGCTCAAAATTTGCATGAGCGGACTTGCCCACACACGAGCGGACTGTTTGACGAACAAGGTTGGGCAAACAGTTCGCTCAACTTTTGAAATGAACGGACTCGCCCACGTAAGGAGGAGGCAAATCCGCCCATTTCGAGCGCGTGTACAGGTAGGCGGGGCCCGCGAAGGATACGTCGCGGGCTCCGCTGCCTGGAATGGGCTTAAAGGGGAACCCCAACGCCGAAAAAAATCGGCGTGGGGGTTCCCCCCAAGTCCACACCAGACCCTTGTCCGAGCACGCTACCCGGCCGGCCAGGAAAGGGGGGCGAGCGAGCGCGCCCCCCCTCCTGAGCCGTACCAGGCCGCGTGCCCTCAACATGGGGGGTGCCTTGGGGAAGGGGGGGCCGCGCGGCCCCCCCCACCCCAAAGCACCTTGTCCCCATGTTGATGAGGACAAGGGCCTCTTCCCGACAACCCTGGCCGTTGGTTGTCGGGGTCTGCGGGCGGAGGGCTTATCGGAATCCGGGAGCCCCCTTTAAGAAGGGGGCCCCCGGATACCGGCCCCCCACCCTATGTGAATGAGTATGGGGTACAATGTACCCCTACCCATTCACCTGTGAAATAAAGTACAAAAAAAAACACAACACATGGAAAAAGTATTTTATTGCACAGCTCCGGGGGTCTTCCGTCTTCGGGGGTCTTCTCGCCGGACTCCTCCGCTATGTGTGTGTAGCTCTTTTGCTAGCGGAGGAGTCCGGCTTTCTTCCTCCCCGCCGCCGGCCTCTTCTCCCGACTTCGGGGGTCTTGTCCCCCTCTTCGGTTCTTCTGCCGGGCCACCGCGCCTGGTCCGGTGGCCCGGTCTTCTGTCGCCGTCTTCCGTTCTTCTGTCGCCGCCTTCGGTTCTTCTGCCGGGCCACCGCGCCTTCTTGTAGCTCTTTTACAGGCGGTGGCCCGGTCTTCTGTCGCCGATGTCGTCGCCGCCGCCGCCGCCGCCTTCCGTTCTTGTTCTTCTTCTTCTTCTCCTGGAGATGTTGACTCGACGAGCTCTCCGGCCGGAATGCCAGGGACGCGCTCTGCTGCCACTTATATAGTGACAATGGGGCGGGGTCACATGGTATATGTCACATGGGTTGGTCACATGGGTTGATGTCACATGGGGACTATGACATCGTAAGGGGGCGGGGTCACCATGTGACCAACCCATGTGACATATACCATGTGACCCCGCCCCATTGTCACTATATAAGTGACCGCACAGCGCGTCCCCGGCATTCCGGCCGGAGAGCTCGTCGAGTCAACATCTCCAGGAGAAGAAGAAGAAGAAGAACAAGAACGGAAGGCGGCGGCGACGACATCGGCGACAGAAGACCGGGCTACCGCCTGTAAAAGAGCTACAAGAAGGCGCGGTGGCCCGGCAGAAGAACCGAAGGCGGCGACAGAAGAACGGAAGACGGCGACAGAAGACCGGGCCACCGGACCAGGCGCGGTGGCCCGGCAGAAGAACCGAAGAGGGGGACAAGACCCCCGAAGTCGGGAGAAGAGGCCGGCGGCGGGGAGGAAGAAAGCCGGACTCCTCCGCTAGCAAAAGAGCTACACACACATAGCGGAGGAGTCCGGCGAGAAGACCCCCGGAGCTGTGCAATAAAATATTTTTTCTCTGTGTTGTGTTTTTTATTGTACTTTATTTCACAGGTGAATGGGTAGGGGTACATTGTACCCCATACTCATTCACATAGGGTGGGGGGCCGGTATCCGGGGGCCCCCTTCTTAAAGGGGGCTCCCGGATTCCGATAAGCCCCCCGCCCGCAGACCCCGACAACCAACGGCCAGGGTTGTCGGGAAGAGGCCCTTGTCCTCATCAACATGGGGACAAGGTGCTTTGGGGTGGGGGGGGCCGCGCGGCCCCCCCTTCCCCAAGGCACCCCCATGTTGAGGGCACGCGGCCTGGTACGGCTCAGGAGGGGGGGGCGCGCTCGCTCGCCCCCCTTTCCTGGCCGGCCGGGTAGCGTGCTCGGACAAGGGTCTGGTGTGGACTTGGGGGGAACCCCCACGCCGATTTTTTTCGGCGTTGGGGTTCCCCTTTAAGCCCATTCCAGGCGGCGGAGCCCGCGACGTATCCTTCGCGGGCCCCGCCTACCTGTACACGCGCTCGAAATGGGCGGACTTTCCGAGCGGGAACAGTCCGCTCATTTCGAAAGTACAGCGGACAGGCCCACACACGGGCGGACTGTTCGCTCAAACACAGTTTCAGCGGACAGTTTTTCGGAATTTCCGAAAGACTTTGTCCGTCCAACTGTCCGCTGAAACTGTCCGCTGAAAGCCCACACACGAGCGGACTGTCCGCCCAAACACTGTTCAGCGGACAGGGTTGGGCGAACAGTCCGCCCGTGTGTACGCGGCCTGAGACTTTTACACAGCCTGGCCACATACGGAGGCCCAGAGGCCCAACATCCAAGGAGCACCATCAGGTGTACTAGGGACATAAATTATACATCTAATTTCCCCACAACCTATCACATTTTTAAAGGGCCTTCATATTTCTAACACATAGCATGTACATACCAAGAAGTACATGACAAAATACATTATACTGAGCAAAGGATAAACAAAAGATTACCTGTGGGTTTTGTAGTGCAGTTGTCCACAGAAGGAGAGCACTGATCCAGGCAGCAGGCAGGGGCATGGTCAGAAACCGCAAACAAAATTGTCCCGGCAGCAGGTAGGAATATTGTCCATAGTCAGTACAGGCAGGGATACTGTCCATATACAGTCCAGGGTCAGTGCAGTGTCCACTTCTTTGGTCGTGGAGAGAGAGGGGGCAGTTTTTGGGTTAGAAGCACAGGATGGCTGGTTCCCTCCTCCCGTGCTCACGCCCACGACCACACCCCCTTATGCTCTCCTAAAAGCATTGTGGTTGATGTAGTCTGAGGGACAGGGCGGGGATTTTGCTTATGCACTCTCGCATCATCACGTTTGCATTTGGTCATGACGTCAGACGCCGACCAAAAGGAGGACATAATAAAGCCAGTCTCTCAGGCAGCACCATTGCTAGAGATGAAGGGCAACCGATTTTATATCCTGTGCTGTGCAAGGTGGGATCTTTATTCATCTTATATTTCCCCATTATAGCTCCATTAATCATTTAGCTCAGTGTTCACTTATTTTACCAACTAATTATGTCCTCTGTTGGTCCTTAGTCTTTTACTAAACTAACCTTAGTGTTATTATCTCAGGTACCCTTAGTATATTCTCCATATCTGGTTTTACTCCTTCTACCAGCCTATGTAATAACCATTTGGTCTGTTTATATTAATCCCTTTTTTACCTTATGAGCAATATTGAGTCAATTGTCCTGGGGTATTCCATATTTTGGAAGAACTTCTAAATCTGTTGATTTTTGGCCATTCAATTATATGATTATATACATTAACATATAAATGTAGCTTTTTATTTGGTGCCAAATCTATATATAAATATATATATATTTATATATCTTCTATTAATCTGTTTAGGTCTTTTCATATATACTGTACATACTTTATTGTACTTTACAGCCTGGTCCTTTTGTGTCCTCTGTGGCCGCCCAGGGATCATTTCCCCCCTTTGGTTGGTTGGTCCTCAGTTGGTGGTGGCCCATTTGGGAGTTTTGAGGCAGTAGGTTCTCCCTCATTTGGGAAGAGCATTGGTAATTGTTGCTAACTGTTCATACTCATTATGTTATGTTTCTTCTGTGTACTTTTATACAGTTCAAAGACACTTTGTAATTCATATAACACCTGATGAAGCTACTAGGCGAAACATGTCAGGTTAATATACAAACTTGAATCTTCCTTGTTTAAATGTTTCAATATGAACATCTGCCTTATGACCACTTCCACCATGAAATGTTCAATATTGAACATTTGGCTCTGTTAGTTTTTTAACAATAATCTTATTAAACTTATATCTTTTTATATATTGGTTTCCATTATTAATTGTAAGCACCTTTTTCAATGTTTCAATTGGAACATCTGCCTTATGACCACTTCCACCATGAAATGTTCAACATCATTGAACATTTGGCTCTGTTTGTTTTTTAACTATAATCTTATTAAATTTACTGGTATATCTTTTTATACATTGGTTTCCATTATTATTTGTAAGCACCGTAAAAATCTCCTTTCCCCTTCCCACTTGTAATATTTAATGATATGGGATGAGGTGCCAACACTTTTGGTGTTTTTCCTTTAGTCAGACATCTATAGAATAAATATCCCTGACCCATGTTTGATAATTTCAAAGCAGTATGAAAAGTCTGGATTCTAATAAGTAATAGGAGCAGGAGGATTAAAAGGTGGATTTATTTTTGCACTTGGCTTAGTGAGGAAAAACAAACGTTATAATAATGCAGGTAAGTATGCAGAGCAATGGGGAGAGAAAGGTAAGAGGGAAATGCAAAGACAGGAACAGCAGACATCAATCTGTTCTTCTCACCAACGTTCCAATAGTATCCACATGTAGCTGGAGAAATGACCAAGAGGGAGGAAGAAAAACATCCCCTTCTATATGGCAGCTGCAATTGGTAAAACTGCCCATAGATAAGTCTGTTTTTTCATTCAACCAGGGGTTTAAAGGGGAACTTTATGCTTCACAACCACTTTTTTAAAACCACTCTAACCTGGTTACAGGTCCTGCACATTTAAGGTACTCACCCAGCAGATCCAGCTTTGTCCTGCTGAGACCCGCTTCTTCTCTGCACCCCCCTTCCTCTGTCCCGTGCCACCATCATATTCTGTGATGTCATCGGTAGGCTGCAGGCTCTGCCAGGTTAAGCCGATGGCTTCACCAATGACGCGCCACCTGGCCCTGCCCCCTCCACCTTTCCCAATGAAGGACTATGTCTCCTGTGATATGAGACATATGACATATCCCAGGGGGCAATGTGGTCAAAGTGCACATTAGTCATCTAGGCAAATGACGTGCACAGGAGGGCATGTGGAGGTCAGGCTTTTTTTACAAAAAAAAAAAATGCCCAATTTCTACAGAAGAGGAGATGAGGGGTCAATAAGAGGCAACATGCCCTGGAGGGTGAAGTTCTGTTCTAAGCAAAGAAAAACTGACCCAATCCCCCCATTTGCACACTTAATGTGGATGGAGCAATTCTTCTGCTGTGTCTTTGAAGACATCCCCACGATCAGAATACACTGTTTTGTCCAACTGGAATACAATTGGAATACATTATCATCAACAACACCTTGTGGCCTTAATGCAGCATTTTATTGTTTGAAATATTTCAGAAATGTACTCTTTGTAAGGGGTCGACAGAGCTTCTTTTACACTCATTTGTAATAACATTTCCGTATGTTGTAACTCTTATGTAACTCTTATGGGATATGTTCCAGGGACAAAACTATAATTTTGCCACTCTATAAAGCTCTAGTTAGACCTCATCTGGAGTTTTCCAGTCAGTTCTGGTCACCAGTCAACCGAAGGGATGTGCTGGAGCTAGAGAGAGTGCAAAGAAGGGCAACAAAACTTATAAAGGGACTAGAGGACGTCAATTACGAGGAACAGCTACAAACACTAGATTTATTCTCCCTGGAGAAAAGACTCTTGAGTGGGAACATGATATCGATCTACAAATATCTCAATGGGGATCCCAGCATAGCAAATAAACTATTCAGTCATAGGGAGTGTAAAAGGACAGGGGGCCACACAATGAGACTGGAGGAGAAGCTGTAACCTTAAACTGCCCTAGGGGGTTCTTCACTGTTAGGGCAATAAGGATGTGGAACTCTCTCCCACAATTGGTGACGGATGCAGGGAGTATGGATATCTTTAAAAGACTCTTAAGTTGTGTACATACGATCATAATTCTCGTCAGAAAAAGATCTGATGGTTTTCCCATCGGAATTCTGACAGAATTCCGTTCAAACTGTCTTGCCTACACACGGTCACACCAAATTCCGACTGCCAAGAACGCAGTGATATACAACACATATGATGGGACTAGAAAAAGGAAGTTCAATACCTAGTAGCCAATAGCTTCCATCTCGTAGTTGAATCAGAGCATGCGTGAGTTTTTGCGCGTCGGAATTGCATACACACAATCATAATTCCCATCAGGAAAAACTGAGAACATGCTATAAAATTTTGCCCAGGGTTGCATTTTTCGATGAAAAGCTCTCATCGGTCTTTTGCTGGCGAAATTCCAATCGTGTGTACGCGGCATTAGATATACATCTTAAAGGACAAAACATACAGGTATATGGGAAATCAGTATAGACACTGATACATGCATCTACACAGGTTGAACTGGATGGACTATTGTCATTTTTCAGCATTATCGACTATGTTTCCATCTCAGGCTCTACCGGTGCTAATTGCCATGGCATGGGGGGATTAGTTGCTGACCGGCTCGTGGGAGGCTCCTCAGTGGGACCATGTCATTGGTCACATCTGGGCCACCTCAGCCCCCATTTCCCATGGGTTTGGCTGACTCCCTTCCTGTTTGCGTCTCACTGTGAGGCACAGACGCCCGAGATTCACACGTGCTGGTGACGTCACGACACGGGACGCCGCCTCGCCTGGGAGCACCCAATCACACAGCCATGCATACAGCACAGCGCGGCTTGTGTGATCAGGTCACATCTGATCTAGGTCTAATCCAGGATCGCAATCAGCTGTACTCAATTTCTGTAGCTAAACAGTAAGTCTGCCGTATCTGGCCATTCGGATGTGCCAGGTTGCTGCTGAAACATCTTCCTCAGTACCATACCTCAGGCATTGCCCTTCTTATTATTCTTTTTTACTCATTCTTACTTTTATTACTTGGCCAGATTGGTTCCAACATTGGATACCTAGTGCCTTTTATATGTAATATGAATGAGGGGCTCTCCTCATTTCAGCATTTATACGTATGATATTTACAGATATAATATTTTTACTTCTGTCCATGATTAAAACCTGTTGGGTCGATCTTAAGACAGGATATTGATCAATCCTTGTAAAAAATGATATATATATATTTATGGTCGAAGCCCTATGGCCGATACGGATATGAACCAATATACTTTACCATAGGATTAACAACATGAAATGGACCTGAAGTGTGCCCTGGTCTGATGGTCGGTATACCAAAATAAGGGGGCATACCCTAGATTAGAAATTAATATATTGTGAAGAGAAATGAACTTGAGAAATGCCCTGAAAAGGGGATGGGAGGGTGGGTGCCGCGCACCGGAAACCGACAAAGACCACAGGCGAGCGGGCTGGTTAAATACCCTCCGGGCTCCTCCCATAAATTCAGGCCACCATACTGGCCTTCCTACTTATGGTCGAAGCCCTATGGCCGATACGGATATGAACCAATATACTTTACCATAGGATTAACAACATGAAATGGACCTGAAGTGTGCCCTGGTCTGATGGTCGGTATACCAAAATAAGGGGGCAAAAACATTCAGGTAGGGGTGTAGTTTTATTCGTTTTAGCTTAATTAGATGAGCGAGTTTGGTGAATGCTTGTGCCACTTCCGCACGAGGATTGGGGATGTACTGGGCGAGGTAGGCAGGGTTCCAACTGCTTAGTCTCTCAATGACGTGACTTGGGACCCAGGCCAACATGCTGCCAAGGGTGCTCAAATACTAAAGAGTGACCACGTTATGGACTGGGGTCGAGGTGTAGGCTGCGTAGAAGGACCTAACCGAGAGCGGTCCTGACCTAGCTTCATCAACAAGATCAACCTCGGCCCAGTTGTCGGTGGTGAACGCCATGGCCTGTCCTGTCTTGACATGACCCCAGAGTCGAGAGGCTGTCATGACCGGGTATAGCTTGAAGAGGGAGGAAGTCCAGGTAAACCCGGGGTTTAGGAGTATCCCTGATGCCATGGTTCTGTAAGCCAGTGGTGGCCAAAAATTGCAGCGAAGCCTGTGGAGGCTGCGGCATCCGTCACTACCAGGGGTGACAGGGCATCATAGATGGTATAAACATCGCTATACCAATCCATGCAGTAAGGAACCTTCCGACATAGATAGGACTGCTAATGCTACGGCATCTAAATTAAGGATCTAAGCGGGGTCCTGCGTCCGTGAGAGGGAGACCAGGAGGCGTGACATAAAGATTGACCCTGGGGAATGGCCCGTATTGTAGATTTTGACCATTCGTCAGGTGGTGTCTATGTAGAACTTGGCTGCCAGTGCTACTAACGAAAAACTGGGTAGGCCGTGAAAACCACCAAGGGCCCGGTAGATGGCCGCTTGGACGACTAGACTGGGGAATGTGCGAGGATTTTATGTGTCCCTAAAGATGGCGGACGTGATGGGCGAGTGTATGCCGTTGGCTATGGGCTGATGCCTCTAGATGCCTCATAGTGGGGATCTTACTGTATGGGCCGTAAAGACAGATGGCTCTCCGAGTCCTGTAATGATAAGAAATGCTGAACGCTGGCTAGGTATAGCCTGACTGTGTAACAAGAAGAAGCCAGTTGCGTGTGTCAACACGATCCCGGTGCAGGACGGAAGTTGAACTCAACTGTCCTAAGGGAGAGATGACAGACAGGGAACGGTGAATGGCTTGTAAGAAAAGCCACAGAAGACAAGTGGCCAATTAAGTGCTGCTGAAAACAACGTGTAGCCAGTTTGTGGGCCACTGAGAATGTGCTAGCAAAAGAATGATTGCAAGAAGTTATGCTAAGTCGTGAGCCTTGGCACGATTGCAAAAGTTGTGTTTAAACATGTGCTTGCGACAATGGCACGGGAGTTTGTCACTGGAGATGTGTTCGTAGTGACTCTGAGAAATTCGTGTTGCCGCATGTGCTTTGCGAAGACTGCAGGAGTTGTGCTTGAACGTGTGTTTGGATGCGTGCTTGCAACGATTGCAAGATGTAATGCCAAGATGCGTGCTTGCAACGATTGCAAGATGTTATGCTAGGACGCGTGCCTGCCACGATTGCAAGGAGTTACACCAGGATACGTGCTTGCCATGATTGTAAGAAGTTATGCCAGGATGCGTGCCTGCAATGATTGCTTAGCTGTTATGCCAAGATGCGTGCTTGCAACGATTGCAAGATGTAATGCTAGGATGCGTGCCTGCAACGACTGCAAGGAGTTCCCCAGGATGCGTGCTTGCCATAGTTGTAAGGAGTCATGCCAGGATAGGTGCTTGCAGCGATTGCAAAGAGTTATGCCAGGATGTGAGCCTGCAACGATTGTAAGGAGTTATGCCAGGATGCGTGCCTGCAACGATAGCAAGGAGTTATGGTAGGATACATGGGTAGCCAGGTTGAAAAAGACAGAAGTCCATCCAGTCCAACCACAAATCAAATAAACCAAAGTATCGCACAACCCAACATACCCAATTCTACACCCACAGCTGATCCAGAGGAAGGCAAAAAACCCCAGCAGAGCATGGCCCAATTTGCTACGGCAGGGGAAAAAATTCCTTCCTGATCCCTCGAGAGGCAATCGGATTTTTCCCTGGATCAACTTTACCTATAAACATAAGTACCCCGTTATATAATGTACATTTAGGAAAGTATCCAGGCTTTCCTAAAGCAATCTATTGAGCTAGTCAGAACTGCCTGCTAGCAATGATTGCAATAAGCTTGTGCCTGGACATCTGCTTGCAATGATTGCAAGAGTTCTATGCTTGAATGAGTGTTTGCAATGATTGCAAGAGGTCCATGCTTGAATGCGTGTTTGCCATGATTGCAAGAGGTCTATGCTCGAATGCGAGCTTGCAACGATTGCAAGAAGTCTATGCTCGAATGCGTGTTTGCAACGATTGCAAGAAGTCTATGCTTGTATGCGTGCTTGCAACGATTGCAAGAAGTCTATGCTAGGATGCGTGCTTGCAATGATTGCAAGAAGTCTATACTTGGATGTGTGCTTGCAACGATTGCAAGAAGTCTATGCTTGGATGCATGCTTGCAACGATTGCAAGAAGTCTATGCTTGGATACGTGCTTGCAACGATTGCAAGAAGTCTATGCTTGGATGCGTGCTTGCAACGATTGCACGAAGTCTATGCTTGGATGCGTGTTTGCAACGATTGCAAGACGTCCATGCTTGAACGCGCGCTTGCAACGACTACAAGAAGTCTGTGCCTGGAACATGTTTTGCAATGATTGCAGGGAGCGTATGCTTGGGTGCGTGCTAGCAGTGATTTGCAAGAAGTTGTTTCTTGGATGTGTATGGAATGAATCCGATATGAATCGGTCGAACAAACCGAATCTTATATGAGCCGATCGCATGAAATTAATCTGACAAAATCCGTTTTAGAGTGTATGAATTTAATCTAATATATAAGAGACTGTGGAGAGTACGGGATGAACCCGGTGCGAATCAATTTGCCGCTGGGGCGACTGGAATTGAAACGGGTTGTAGCGTGTATGAAAATGAAACTGACACGAATCTTTGTATCTATATGTAACAATCCTGATAGGAACCGATCGTAAGATGTATGAAAGGAAACCAAGATGCATTGGATTGTGCGACTATCAGGGGGAGTAGTAGTGAGGTGAAGGTTTAACGAACGAATCGAGACCCTTGGCTGAAATTCGAAGCATGAAGGATCGATCTATAGTGAGTGTCGGACTTGGAGGAATGACAGGCAACATGCGAACGATACCTGTAATGCTGACATGACGGGTGCAACCAATGTATTGTTGGTATGAGTGGATTAGACTCAAGTGACAAGAGTGCGCAGTGAATGAGTGAAATGTTTGCTGTGACATAGGCTGATTGCGATAACCGACGTTTCAGACGAAAAGTGATGAGATGAACTGTGGAGCATGTAACGAAATGCGACCGAGCCAATTCGGAACAAAACAATTGGAGCACACCGGAACAAATCGGTGCCTCACGGATGCGACTGACTCGAATCGGGGCACGGTATATGATGGTCAAATTAATGAAATATGTGTTTATGACAGAAGCATAAGTCGATCGTGCCGCGACTGCGACTGATGAGGAACCGGACCCTGGAGTATGCACTGAAATTAGGTTAAAGCACCGGGGCACACCGTAACGAATCGGTGCATAACGTATGCAACCGGATTCGAAACGGAGTGCGGTACGTGGCGGCGAAATTATTTTTTGCCATGACAGAGGCACGAATCAATCATGCCGCTGTTGCGACTGACCGTTAACCATGTACGCTCTGGAGCATGTACTGAAATGTGGCTGAAATACCTGGGACGCGCCGAGACGAATTAGCGCACGATGCGACTGGATTCGTATCGGAAGCGTGATACGTAACAGTGAACCGATTTCCCATGACAGAGACATGAATCAGCGAACCGAAACCTGCAACCAACAATGAATCATGACTCTGGAGCATGTACTGAAATGAGGCCGTAACAACTGGGGCACATCGGAACGAATCGGTGCATCATAGATGCGACTAGATTCGAATCAGAGCGCGGTAGGTGACAGTGAAATGAGTGACAAAAGTTTGCCATGACAGAGGCCCGAACCGGTCGTGCCGCGATTGCGACTGACAACGAACGGGACTCTGGAGCATGTACTGAAATGAGGCCGAAAAATACCTGGGGCCGTCCGGACGAATCGATGCACGGGGATGCGACCGGATTCGAACTGAACGTACTATGTGACAATGAAATGTTTCCCATGATAGAGCTACGAATCGGAGAGGACGCAACCTGCGACCGTCAACGACCGGGCTCTAGAGCATGTACCGAAATGAGGCCAACGCAACTGGGACACGTCGATCGAACCTGCGCGTTTTGAGAAAAGCGACTGGTTTCGATTCGAACGTAATAGGTGAGGTGAAATGACTCCCATGACAGAGACCCGGGTCGTTTTAACGACGAGCGGGCTCTGGAGCATGTACCGAAATGAGGCCGAGCAAGTAGGGGCACACCAGAACGAAACGGCGCATTTAGCGGATGCGACTGGTTTCGAATCGGAGCGCCGTGCGTGACAGAAATGAGTGAAATGATGAAATGACCTACGTGAGCCAGCTATGGCAGAGGTACGAGTCGTTGTGCCGTGAGACACGACTGGCAACGATTTTGACTGTGGAATATGGTAACGAGACTATGTAACAAGTACTAAAACAGTGCAGTTTTTCCTACCAGCAATATCTACCGAAATGACGCCCGTGAAATGAAGGGCGCTGCGAAATTGGAGCGTATTGAGTGATAACAACCGGTATCATAACGAACGATTCGATATTTCAGGTTTTAACGACACTAAAAATAGTACAGGAAGGTCAATCGAGACCCTTACCTGTGGCAGTCGAGCTGGCGACGTTGTACAGAGCCGGCGACGTTGTACAAAACGAACGGGAAAGAAAACCACGAGAGAGACGTTTTGTCCTGAATGGAAACGAAACACGAGCCGTCGGCCTAGTGACGTAGTGCCGCGCACCGGAAACCGAAAGACCACAGGCGAGCGGGCTGGTTAAATACCCTCCGGGCTCCTCCCATAAATTCAGGCCACCATACTGGCCTTCCTACATATATATATATATATATATATATATATATATATATATATATATATATTGTACTCGGAGTCACTCTGTGGATGGTGAGGAAAGGAACAAAGAGCAACAAGGAAACAAAGACCTGAAGTGTGCCAAAGGTCACGTGGTCAGTATGCCTAAAGGGGGCATACCCAAGTATGAAATGTAAAGAATGAAATTAAAAGAAAAAAGGGAATGGGTGGGTGGGACACGCGACCGACGTCCAACGAGGAGGAGGCAGAGGAGGGCAGGCTTTATGCAGCCTGACTCCTCCTACAAATACAGGCCTACCCTGCGGTCAGCCTTTACACTTGTACTCGGAGTCACTCTGTGGATGGTGAGGAAAGGAACAAAGAGCAACAAGGAAACAAAGACCTGAAGTGTGCCAAAGGTCACGTGGTCAGTATGCCTAAAGGGGGCAAAAAATAAAACAGTAGGAAGAAAGCTCAACAAACCAGATGACCCAGTGAATAACGTCTAACCTGGAGTGGCGGCAAATGAGTAATGCCTGCCGCAGAGAAGGAAACGCTAAGAAAGGCAGTAGCCCCTCCCCTGGCTTCAGGAACCACAAAGCCGGCTATAGCACCCCCTTGAGCCCCAACCCAGCGACCCACGCAAGATAAACCTAAAAGTACGTGACCGTCATGAAATGAACCCACAATGGAAAGTCAGCTAAGCACAGCGGGACGTCCCCACCGCTAGAGACCTGGATGGCTTCAAACGGAGAAGCAGGAAATAAAACAAACCTGACAGATCATTCAGCATGAAATGCTGAGACTTAACTGGATACGCCCAGAAAGCGCTGAAGGCTGATACAAGCTGGAGGAGGCAAAAAGGAAACTAAAACCAAACAGAAAAGCAAAAAAGGAACTAGACGTTTCAGCCATGAACATACCTCTGAAACGTGAATTGCATGATAACCATAAAATTCATGAGAACCAAACCATAAGAGCGTAAGAACTGTAAGTCGTCTGAAAACGGACAACTGCCAGCAAAAACGCACGAGAACGCAATTGTATGAGAAACCCTAAAATTGCATGGAAATGAAAAAAAAAATATGAGAAACACCAACTGCATAAGTAAATCCCGAGAGACCTAATTCGCACAAAACAAAATGCGTAAGAATTGTGACTTCCTGAAACACCAACCGCATGGAAACCGTGAATTGCATAAACTGAAATGCATGAGAAACGGCAATTGCAAGTGAAACCGTAAAACGAGTGAGAACCGTGCGTGAAACAAAGCATGAGAACGACAAATCGAATGAAACATAATTGCATGAAAAACGTAAAACGAAATGAGAACATGATTGCATGAGAACGCAACGAAAAGAGGACATGAGTGCACGAGAACGTAAAATGAAACGGGACATGAGTGCACGAGAACGTAAAATGAAACGGGACATGAGTGCATGAGAGCGTAAAATGAAACAAGGACATGACTGCATGAGAACGCAAACGCATGAAACGCAAGACGCATGAAACGCAAAATGCATGAAACGCAAACGCGTGAAACGCCAAAATGCATGAAACAGCAATTGCAAGTGCAACCGTAAAACGAGTGAGAACCGTGCGTGAAAGACGAACGAGAACAAAAAGCATGAAAACGTAAAACGAACGAGGACATGAGTGCATGAGAACGTGAAACGAAACGAGGACATGAGTGCATGAGAACGTAAAATGAAACAAGGACATAACTGCATGAGAACGCCAAATGCATGCAACGCAACATGCATGAAACTCCAAACGCATGAAACGTGAAACGCAAAATGCATGAACATACGCCACGTGGCGCTCAGGCAGGGGGAAAGGACACGCCACGTGGAGCTCAGGCGGGGGTTGGACACGCCACGTGGAGCTCAGGCGGGGGTTGGACACGCCACGTGGAGCTCAGGCGGGGGTTGGACACGCCACGTGGAGCTCAGGCGGGGGTTGGACACGCCACGTGGAGCTCAGGCGGGGGTTGGACACGCCACGTGGAGCTCAGGCGGGGGTTGGGCACGCATCGTGGAGCTCAGGCGGGGGTTGGGCACGCATCGTGGAGCTCAGGCGGGGGTTGGGCACGCCACGTGGAGCTCAGGCGGGGGTTGGGCACGCCACGTGGAGCTCAGGCGGGGGTTGGGCACGCTACGTGGAGCTCAGGCGGGGGTTGGGCACGCCACGTGGAGCTCAGGCGGGGGTAGGGCACGCCACGTGGAGCTCAGGCGGGGGTTGGGTACGCCACGTGGAGCTCAGGTGGGGTGCACGCCACGTGGAGCTCAGGCGGGGTACAGGAGATGGCACTATAAACTTGATGTGGGGGGGGCAAAGATGAAAACTTAGCCCTGTCTGCGCAGGAAGAGGCTGCAAGGGCGATATCTATAGAGGGTTCAGCGCCAGGAGGATGAGGAGCCATGTAAATAATAGAGATCAAAGTTCTAAAAAAAAAACCAACAAGAGCTCCATTCTGACCAAAGTAGCTGCAAGACGGCAGATAGGTCTCCTGCAGGGACCAGCACAGACTAGGCTATCCGTGCACATCAAGCTCCAGGAGAAAACGAAAAAATCTTCATATATTAGAGCAGACATTTCATTATTGCTATAATGAGACCAGTGCTAACAGCGGCCGAACACCCCCCCCTCCCCCCGGCGTGAACACCGGGAGGAGCGGGCGGGCAGCCCCCACGTGGAGCCGGATCAGCCCGAGGTGCAGATGGGCGGCCGAACACCCCCCTCCCCCCGGCATGAACACCGGGAGGAGCGGGCGGGCAGCCCCCATGTGGAGCCGGATCAGCCCGAGAAGAGGTGCAGATGGGCGGCCGAACACCCCCCCTCCCCCCGGCGTGAGCACCGGGAGGAGCGGGCGGGCAGTCCCCTCACGGAGCTGGATCAGCCCGAGGAGCAGATGGGCGGCCGAACACTCCCCTCCCCCCGGCATGAACACCGGGAGGAGCGGGCGGGCAGTCCCCTCGTGGAGCCGGATCAGCCCGAGGAGCAGATGGGCGGCCGAACACCCCCCTCCCCCCGGCATGAACACCGGGAGGAGCGGGCGGGCAGCCCCCACGTGGAGCCGGATCAGCCCGAGGAGCAGATGAGCGCCGAACACCCCCCTCCCCCCGGCATGAACACGGGGAGGAGCGGGTGCAGAAGCAGCCGACTGTTCCCATCCATCCCAGAAACAAACTCTAGCAAGCCGCCGGAAGTGACGTCAGACACACGCGACCGACGTCCAACGAGGAGGAGGCAGAGGAGGGCAGGCTTTATGCAGCCTGACTCCTCCTACAAATACAGGCCTACCCTGCGGTCAGCCTTTACACATATCATTTTTTCACTTGTTGCCATTACTGCAATTAGTTACTGCAATTTCAAGAAGGACATCCCTGTCTGAAACATGTCAGGTGTCATATATGGCGTTTCTCTATGCTAGTCCACCCCATGTCTCCAGGGCAGCTAAGTTTCATGCTTGCTATGTGTATTTTTTAATCCTTTTCCAATTTAAATTGTTTGATATTTGTATATCATTGTACCTACCTATATCTATTGTGTTTAATAAATATTGACTTTTCTACTCTACATTTGGTCTGTCATTTAAAATCCAGACGGGCTATACCGTGCCTTGTGCACCATGTTTTCTTTTTTGTGTACTTAATTGATGGGACCAACCGAAAGCTTGTGCACTGACTGCCAACCCTTACCATATTTCTAAGTGTAGTGTTTAAAATATGGGTAAAAGGCGTGTGGAGTCAGCCACCTCTTGGTCTAAGCCTGGAGATCTGCCAGAAGTTTGGCCCAGTGTAGCTCCTGATCCCAAAACAGCATTGCTGCATTTAGCTTGGGATGTTCCGTAGGCTCTGCGATGCTTGGAGGAACTGATCATCCTGAATAGCTAGAGGATCATGCCAGTGAGGAATACAGGAGGCCATACAATTGGCTCTTCGGTAATCAATGTAGAGGACACAATTTGCAACCACCTGCTCCAGAGATGTCCCCCATCCTGCATCCTTCCCAGTCATCAGCATATTGACCCATTGTACCGTAAAGGATATGTAGAATTCCAATGCTTGCTAAACCATGTGTTTGTGGTCATATGTTCATACCCTGTGACTGAAAGGGTGATCCAGCATCACAGACATATTACATTCCATTTGCTAATGGAAGGCAAGGATAGCCTTCTGGAGAAAATATGGAAGTTGGGGACCTGTCACTGTAGGCTGTATGCTTCTGAAATATAGAGGTATCATTATATTTATTATATGATACTGTAAAGTACAACCGATCTATTTATGTTTCAGATAACAATGAAACATTTGTGTTTCCTGAAGAAGCAGGCTTTGACCTGTGAAAGACGTTCAATATAGAGACCCCATTTTCTACCCCTTTGATTGTGACCAATGGTTGGAATTATCTATGTACATCTTGGGTGACATCCTTGTCTGAGAGATGTATAGTGGGTTATTTACTAAAAGAAAATCCACTTTGCACCTAAGGTGCACTTGGAAGTAAAGTCACTGTAGATCCGAGGGGGACATGCAAGGTAAATAAAAAACAGCATTTTAGCTTGTACATGATTGGGTGATAAATTCCACAGAGCTTCCCCTCATTTCAGATCTACCCCTTAGATTTAGAGCGACTGCACTTCCAATTGCACTTTTAGTGCAAAGTGGATTTGCCTTTCATAAATAACCCCCCATAGTGTCAACATGTGCAATGGACATTCTTTTTTATGGTCTGATTTTAATTGATTGAATAAAATGTAGATATTATTATATATAAAAGTATTCAGTATGGTACCATTAAAGTCCTAAGAGGTTTGTTTGGAGGGATTCTATTTCAATGTCTAATGTTGAGAAATGTGGTACCTACAAATATGTAAATGTTGGTATTATCATTCCCCCATATTTTCTCTTTCTGTGCAATCAAGGAAAACTGCAAGTTATATCATATTATATCTATTCAAATTATATCTAAATACATATTACCAAAAGTATTGGGACGCCTGCCTTTACACGCAAATTGACTTTAATAGCAACAGTCTTAGTCCGTAGGGTTCAATATTGAGTTGTACCACCCTTTGCAGCTATAACAGCTTCCACACTTCTGGGAAGGCTGTCCACATTTGTGAGGTCAGACACTGATATGGATGAGAAGGCCTGGCTTGCAGTCTCCGCTCTAATTCAACGGTGTTCTGTCGGGTTGAGGTCTTCAACCCCAAACTCGCTCATCCATGTCTTTATAGACCTTGTTTGTGCACTGGTGTACAGTCATGTTGGAACAGGAAGGGGCCATTACCAAACTGTTTCCACAAAGTTGGGAGCATTAAATTGTCCAAAATGTGCTGACGCTCTAAGGCCGCGTACACACGCGGGGACTGTTCGCCCAACTTTGTCCGCTGAACAGTGTTTCGGCGGACAGTCCGCTCGTGTGTGGGCTTCAGCGGACAGTTTCAGCGGACAGTCTGACGAACAAAGTTTTTCGGAAATTCCGTAAAACTGTCCGCTGAAACTTGGTTTGAGCGGACAGTCCGCCCGTGTGTAGGCTTGTTCGTCAAACTAAGTTCCGCGCATGCTCAGAAAGGATTTACATGGCGAAGGTTGCATTGCAGTGTATAGGACGTTGTATTTTTAGTCCCGTCGTACGTGCCGTTCACGTCATCGCGCAAGTTTCAGCGGACTGTTCGTTCGTCGTGTGTGGCCAAGTCCGTCCATGCTAATTTTGAGCGGACTGTCCGCTCAAACTGTTTGACGAACAAAGTTGGGCGAACAGTCCCCGCGTGTGTACGCGGCCTAAGGCCGCGTACACACGGGCGGACTGTTCGCCCAACTTTGTTTGTCAAACAGTTTTGGCAAACAGTCCGCTCAAAATTAGCATGGACGGACATGGCCACACACGGCACTTTTTGAGCGGACTGTTTCAGCGAACTGTTTGACAAACAGTTCGCTCAACTTTTGAAATGAACGGACTCGCCCACGTAAGGCGGAGGCAAATCCGCCCATTTCGAGCGCGTGTACAGGTAGGCGGGGCCCGCGAAGGAGACGTCGCGGGCTCCGCCGCCTGGAATGGACTTAAAGGGGAACCCCAACGCCGAAAAAAATCGGCGTGGGGGTTCCCCCAAAGTCCACAACAGACCCTTGTCCGAGCACGCTACCCGGCCGGCCAGGAAAGGGGGGCGAGTGAGCGCGCCCCCCCCCCCTGAGCCGTACCAGGCCGCGTGCCCTCAACATGGGGGGGTGCCTTGGGGAAGGGGGGGGGCGCGCGCCCCCCCCACCCCAAAGCACCTTGTCCCCATGTTGATGAGGACAAGGGCCTCTTCCCGACAACCCTGGCCGTTGGTTGTCGAGGTCTGCGGGCGGGGGGCTTATCGGAATCCGGGAGCCCCCTTTAAGAAGGGGGCCCCCGGATACCGGCCCCCCACCCTATGTGAATGAGTATGGGGTACAATGTACCCCTACCCATTCACCTGTGAAATAAAGTACAAAAAAAAACACAACACAGAGAAAAAATATTTTATTGCACAGCTCCGGGGGTCTTCCGTCTTCGGGGGTCTTCTCGCCGGACTCCTCCGCTATCTTCGTGTAGCTATTTTACTAGCGGAGGAGCCCAGCTTTCTTCCTCCCCGCCGCCGGCCTCTTCTCCCGACTTCGGGGGTCTTGTCCCCCTCTTCGGTTCTTCTGCCGGGCCACCGCGCCTTCTTGTAGCTCTTTTACAGGCGGTGGCCCGGTCTTCTGTCGCCGCTGCCTTCCGTTCTTCTGTCGCCGCCTTCGGTTCTTCTGCCGGGCCACCGCGCCTTCTTGTAGCTCTTTTACAGGCGGTGGCCCGGTCTTCTGTCGCCGCTGTCGCTGTCGCCGTCGCCGCCTTCCGTTCTTGTTCTTCTTGTTCTTCTTCTTCTTCCCCAGGAGATGTTGACACGTCGCTCTCTCCGGCCGGAATGCCAGAGCCGCGCTGTGCGGTCACTTATATAGTGACAATGGGGCGGTGTCACATGGTATATGTCACATGGGTTGGTCACATGGGTTGATGTCACATGGGAACTATGACATCGTAAGGGGGCGGGGTCACCATGTGACCAACCCATGTGACATATACCATGTGACACCGCCCCATTGTCACTATATAAGTGACCGCACAGCGCGGCTCTGGCATTCCGGCCGGAGAGAGCGACGTGTGTTTTTTTTTGTACTTTATTTCACAGGTGAATGGGTAGGGGTACATTGTACCCCATACTCATTCACATAGGGTGGGGGGCCGGTATCCGGGGGCCGGATTCCGATAAGCCCCCCGCCCGCAGACCCCGACAACCAACGGCCAGGGTTGTCGGGAAGAGGCCCTTGTCCTCATCAACATGGGGACAAGGTGCTTTGGGGTGGGGGGGCCGCGCCCGGCCCCCCCTTCCCCAAGGCACCCCCCCATGTTGAGGGCACGCGGCCTGGTACGGCTCAGGAGGGGGGCGCGCTCGCTCGCCCCCCTTTCCTGGCCGGCCGGGTAGCGTGCTCGGACAAGGGTCTGTTGTGGACTTTGGGGGAACCCCCACGCCGATTTTTTTCGGCGTTGGGGTTCCCCTTTAAGCCCATTCCAGGCGGCGGAGCCCGCGACGTCTCCGTCGCGGGCCCCGCCTACCTTCACACGCGCTCGAAATGAGCAGACTTCCCTCCGAGCGGGAACAGTTTGCTCATTTCGAAAGTAGCCTACACACGGGCGGACTGTTCGCTCAAACACAGTTTCAGCGGACAGTTTTTCGGAATTTCCGAAAGACTTTGTCCGTCAAACTGTCCGCTGAAACTGTCCGCTGAAAGCCCACACACGAGCGGACTGTCCGCCCAAACACTGTTCAGCAGACAAGGTTGGGCGAACAGTCCGCCCGTGTGTACGCGGCCTAAGAGTTCCCTTCACTGGAACTAAGGGGCCAAGCCCAAATTATGAAAGAACAACCCCATATCATAATCCCTCCTCCACCAAATGATTTGGACCAGAAAACAAAGCAAGGTAGATAAAGACATGGATGAGCATGTTTGGGGTGACGGAACTTGACTGTCCTGCACAGTCCTGACCTCAGGCCAATTAGAGCAGAGACTGCAAGGCCAGGCCTTCTTGTCCACATCAATGCCTGACCTCACAAATACACTACTGGAAGAATGGTCAAACCTTGTGGACAACCTTCCCAGAAGAGTTGAAGCTGTTATAGCTGCAAAGGGAGGGCCAACTCAGTATTGAACCCTACGGACGAAGACTGGGATGCCATTAAAGTTCATGTGTGTACATTTAAGCAGAGGTCAACTCTAGGTAAAAAAATAAATAATGGTAGTTGGAGTTTTAAGTTAGAGAATCTGTATGTCACAACTACATTAAGAACCTTTTTCTGTTCCTGCTAACATTTTTTTATACACTGACCACCATGCATGCACAGCTCAGTGTACAATCCAGAATCTGTAAGATGAGTATAGTGCCGGGACAAGGTAACTCTGTGTGCATGTGCCATAGTTATGTAATACGTGGCCCAACAGTAGAGAAGACTGACTGAAGACTCATGATAAGATGCTAAGTTTGTGATTACATGGAAGAGGCAGCAATTTAACATCAAGGGGGAGCGCACATCAATGTACAAGGGCAATTTGGAGGCAAGCCTACCATAATGTGATAACATGCTGTGCATACTTGCACATCATAGCAAAAACCCTGGGGACCCTCTATGGCACAGTTCTGCTTCAAATCTTAACTCAAAACTCAGCCACCTTCCATGTTGGAAGTCTTCAGAGTGCGCATGTTTTATAATTGTTATACCTTTTTCAGCAGTCCTCAGGTCATGATGTGCCGACACTTCTTTCTCTTTGTCTCTTCTCCAGTCCAGATGATCCTGATGTGATGTCTCTGCTTCATTATACAGTAAATAAAAGGCACTGTAGAGAAGAGGGGGAGTCATGACCCCTATTCATTCAAAGTATGTCCTTAGACTTTTGGGTTGAATGATACTGGGTGTAATTATTTTCTGAAGACTGTGAGGAATAGCAAGCAGCTTGTTATGGGAGCACCCAGGCCGAGCCACAGCTCCCTGTGTCCATTTAGACACAGAGCTGTGGTTCGGCCCCGCCCCGCCCCGTCAATCTCCTGACTTGCAAACTGACTATGATTGACAGCAATGGGAACCAATGGCACTGCTGATGTGTCTTAGCCAATCAGGAGCGAGAGTCCCGGAGGGCCGATACACTTGTGGACATCGCTGGGCAGAGAGGGGGCTCAGGTAAGTATTAGGGGAGCTGCTGCACACAGAAGGCTTTTTATCTTAATGCATAGAATGCATTAAGATTAAAAAAAACTGACTTTACAACCCCTTTAAAGTATTTTTGTTGAATGTAAAAAATCTGGTCAGGTGGCTTCTACACCCCAGAGGATCTCCACCATCCTCCTTGCTTTTAGATCAATGTAACAAAAATGGAAATTGAAGCACCACACCACTGCTACAAGGTTACAACTTTATTCCAATAAAAGTCATGGGGACAATCCAAAAAAAAAAAAAAGACATGGAGAGCACATATTTCCCCATGCATATAAGTAAACATTTACTGTTGCAAAAAATATCATAAACCTTTTTAAAAAAAAAATTTAAAAAGTAAAATCAATGATGAATTTATCTGACATCCAGGGGAGGACTGACCATTAGGGCAGTCGGGCGCCGACCGAGGGCCACGTGTCCAGCAGGGGGCCCCACGGTGTTTGCAACCGCCCGTAGAGTTAACCCCTTTTTGGAGCTGCCCATTAAAATCCATTATGGGCATCGGTGCCCGTAAAAAAGATGGCTGTGAGCAGACCATGGAACGGCGCATGCGCTGTTCCAAAGCCGGCCGGGCTCGGGAAAGTTCATACGCGCTCGGCCGGGCGGCGCATGCGCAGTAACGTAATGGCGCCTCCCGGCGCCATTTTTGAATAGACGATCGGGACACTGGCAGAGGAGCCGAGCAGGGGTGAGTACTGAGGAGGGAAGAGGAGAGTAAAACTGTGGGTAAACTCTGTGAGTGAGAGCGGAGGACATTGCTGGGAGCCTGGAGGCGGCGGAGGGTGAAGCTGTGGCATGCAGGGGAGGTACAGAGACTGATGTGTTCTGTCAGCTATCGTATTACTTCTCCACATCATCAGTGCTGTGTCCTCCTCCTGTGCCCATTTCTCCTCTCCACAGGTTAGGGAAGCACTGTGCTGCCCTGACCTGTGGAGAGGAGAAAGAGGCACAGGAGGAGGACATAGCACACTGATAATGTGGAGAAGTAATATGATGGTGGACAGAGGAGGAGGCTAAGGTGAGGAGGACACTATCATGTTCACAACCTCTGTCCCCCTCCTGTAGTATATCCGCCACCTCTGTCCCCCTCCTGTAGTATATCCACAACCTCTGTCCCCCTCCTGTAGTATATCCACAACCTCTGTCCCCCTCCTGCAGTATGTCCGCAGCCTCTGTCCCCCTCCTGCAGTATGTCCGCAGCCTCTGTCCCCCCCCTGCAGTATTCCGCAACCTCTGTCCCCTTCCTGCAGTATGACCGCAACCTCTGTCCCCCTCCTGCAGTATGTCCGCAACCTCTGTCCCCCTCCTGCAGTATGTCCGCAACCTCTGTCCCCCTCCTGCAGTATGTCCGCAACCTCTGTCCCCCTCCTGCAGTATGTCCGCAACCTCTGTCCTCCTCCTGCAGTATGTCCGCAACCTCTGTCCCCTTCCTGCAGTATGTCCGCAACCTCTGTCCCCCTCTTGCAGTATGTCTGCAACCTCTGTCCCCCTGTCCACCTCTGTCCACCTCCTGTAGTATGTCCGCAACCTCTGTCAACCTCCTGTATCATGTCCGTAGCCTCTGTCCACCTCCAGTATCATGTCTGAAGCCTTTGTCCACTTCCTGTATCATGTCTGCAGCATCTGACCATCTCTTGTCTTTTATCATGTCTGCAGCTCTCTGTCCCCATCCCAGGGACCCTCCTCTATCCCCATCCCAGGGACCCCCCTCTGTCCCCATGCTAGGGATCCCCCTCTGTCCCCATGCCAGGGATCCCCCTCTGTCCCCATGCCAGGGGCCCCTCTCTGCCCCCATCCCAGGGATACCTCTCGGTTTCCATCCTAGGGGTCCAGGGGTTTACACATGTTGCAGCCTCAGCAGAAATTTTACACCCAGTCACGCTTGGCATGGGCCTTGCTCTGCAAAGGTTGTGCAACCTTATCCAGTACAGCGACCAAGTGGCTAAAGCAGGCTATAAGGAGGCATTGTATAACATAACCTGCTTTAACCCCTTGGATCCCACACTAGCATGATGCTACTGCATGCATTACACATTGTTCTTGGGTGTTTGCAGAGTGGCCCTATTCACTTGATTGGGTCACGATCACCCACCAAAAGCAACAGGGGGTATAATTCCTGCTGCAGCGTGTGTACATCCTCAGCTGCTGTCTTTGCAGCTAAAGGGGGTAGAGACCAATGTATGTAATGTCGGCAGTGTGGCTGGGACACAGGGGGGGCCCCATGATCTCCTATTGCCCGGGGGCCCCATGAGTTGTCAGTCCGCCCCTGCTGACATCTCTGTGTCTGCCTCCTCACTACGAGTCCATTCAACATCCATGATCCATGTTTGATACTTACAAATTCAAAGCAGTATGAAGAGTCTGGATTGTAATAAGTAATACCCTGTTTCCCCTAAAATAAGACCTAGCCTGATTGTCGGTGTTGGCTGCAATATAAGCCCTACCACCCAAATAAGCCCTACTCTGTTTCCTCAAAAATAAGCCCTACCCTGAAAAGAAGACCTACAAGGACTTTAACTAGGGCTTATTTGGGGGGTAGGGCTTTTATTGCAGCTATCACCAACAATCACACTAGGTCTTATTTTAGGGGAAACAGGGTAAGAGCAGAAGGCTTCCAGTTGGATTCATTTGCACTTGGCTTAGTCAGGATAAACAGAGGTTATAATAATGCAGGTAAGTATGTAGAGCCACAAGCAGGGCAGATGAAGGAGAGGGGACTACATGGGGAAAGAAAGGGAAGAGGGAAAGGCAAAGATATGAACAGAAGGCATCAATCTGTCCTTCTCACCAATGTTCTAATACTGTCCCCATGTAGCTGGAGAAAAGACCAAGCAGGAGGAAGAAAAAGGCGAACTTTAGAACCCTATTAAAGTCTATGGGACTCGAACGTTTGAAATCAAAAGTGCTAATTTTAAAGGCTAATATGCAAGATATGCAACAGACAACACCAGCAATAAGGAGCATCTTCAGGTGTATACTGTGCTGGAGGCACACGACACCCACTTTAACTCCTGCAGATGCCGGTATTAGAGAACACCAGCAATAAAGGGTAGATGCAGGTGTATACTGTGCTGTGCTGGAGGCACAAAACACCCACTAACTCCTGCATATGCCTGTATTAGAGAACACCAGCAAAGGGTAGACACAGGTGTATACTGTGCTGTGCTGGAGGCACACAACACCCACTAACTCCTGCAGATGCCTTTATTATAGAACACCAGCAATAAAGGGTAGGTACAGGTGTATACTGTGCTGGAGGCACACAACACCCACTAATTCCTGCAGATGCCTGTATTATAGAACACCAGCAATAAAGGGTAGATACAGGTGTATACTGTGCTGGAGGCACACAACACCACTTTAACTTTAAGATGTCTGAGAAAAGAACACACTGTCCCTGCCTATCTAGCTCTTTCCCTGCACGCCGGAACACACTACACAAGGCCGCTGCGCTGGCGTCCTTATATAGTGTGGGGCGTTTACTAAACCCCCTGAGCTATAATTGGCCACAGGCATCCTGCCTGTGGCCAATTATGGCTCTCCTCGCTGCCGGCGCTGTGATTGGCCAAGCATGCGGGGTCACAGTGCATGCTTGGCCAATCATGAGCCAGCAATGCACTGCGATGGCATAGTGCACTGTGGGCCGTTTGTGCCACACAAATTTCGTGAGAACGGTCCGCAAAGTTCTGAATTGGCCCGAACAGACGAACGGCCAATGTTCGAGTCGAACACCGAGCTCATCACTACTAGCCACAGATGAGTCTGTTTTTTTCATTCAACCAGGGGGTTAATGGGAAGCTTTGTGCTCCATAACCCCTCATTTTTTTAACCCCCCCACTAACCTGGTTGCAGGTCCTGCACATTTTAAGGTTCTCACCCACCCAGCTGATCCTGCTTTGTCCTGCAGAGACCCGCTTAATCTCTGCACCCCCCCCCCCTCGGTCTCGTGCCACCATCATCTTCTGTGACATCATCGGTAAGTTGCAGGCTTTTCAGGTTAAGCCAGTGGCTTCACCGATGATGCGTCACCTGGCCCTTGTCCCCTAATTCTTTCCCAAAAAATGCTCAATTTCTACAGCAGAGGAGAGGAAGGGTGGATGGAAGTTCTGCTTTAAACAAAAACAAACTGACCCAATTCCCCCCATTCGCACACTCAATGTGGATAGAGGAATTCTCCTGCTGTGTCTTTGTATTCAGACTTCCCCACAATCAGAATACACTGTTTTGTCCAATTGGAATACATTATCATCAGCGACACCTCGTGGTCCCAATGCAGCTTTTTCTTGTTTGAAATATTTCTGGAAATGTACTCTTTGTAAGGGTTTGACAGAGCTTTTTTACACTCATTTGTACAAACCTCCCTGCTGTTATGTTGTAACTCTTATGAAAACTCAATAACAATTACTGATCCAGATATATTTCAGGAAAAAAATACTGCATTATGACCACTAAATGGCACTTAAAGCGGAGGTCCACTGACCATTCATTTTTAATTTAAGAATATTTTATTGTATTTTCGAAGTTATACAGAATAACAATGACTCAAATATAATGAAGAATCATATAACAAAAAGTTAACCGGTACAAATGTACATCCAAACAGGTGCAGGTAGTGCCATTTAAACATAAAGATCACAGTGAATCAGACAAACACTGTGGATAACAAAATGTATTAATAGACACCCACATTGTGGTCTGGTCTGTCAGGTGGAACCCGTCCAGCTCAGAGCAACCCGACTCAGAATACCAGAAGTATAATAAATGTAAGAGTAAAAGAAGAGGGGGATCTAGTATAAGGCCTCAGGGTGACCCCCGAGAGTCCAGGCTCCCTCACCCCAATGGGAGCTAACTGTGTGAGAGCCCAGAAATCCCAAGGACCACCCCCGAACCATCAACCAAGGCTGCCCCTTTCTGGAAAAGTTTGTCCACCCAACGGGTTTCCCGGGCACCTGAAGCAGAGGTAGACAATATATATAACAAATACAGAGAGGTAGGAGGTCGGACTGTAACCCCTCAACCTCCCAACCCACCACTTACCACATAGTGTGTGTGGGTGCTGTAACAGGTTTTGTAGAAAGAGTAGAGAGGGAGGGATGAGAACGTCTCAAGAGAAGAAAGAAGAAAACGTGTGAAAGGAAAGAGCGAAAAGGAGGATAGTGCCAGAGAGGGTAGGACTTGTGGATCCAGAATCAAAACTACATTCCTGGTCTAAGGGGTAAGTTGCAATAAGTCGCCCAGGGATCCCAGGTGGCGTAAAAGCTCTCCACCTTATCATGCAATTTAGCTACTAGGAGTTCCTGTCACATAATCCAAGAGATTTTCCTTCTACAACACTGGAAGGAGACCGAAGGCTTCTTCCAGGCTTTCGCTATCGTAGTTTTTGCTCCCAATAAGATAAAGAAGGCTAGTTTCTGTTGATGTTTGGTTATTTTGGGGATGTATTGGTTAAGGAGAGCCACATTGGGGTTAGGATGGGTAGTGGTATCGGATAATATGCTAATAGTGCGGAAGATTTTTTGCCAAAATCGACGGATGCGAGGGCAGGTCCACCAAATATGCATCATTGTGCCCTCCAGTTCGTAGGCCCTATAGCATAGGGGTGAAGTACCTGGGTAGATCCGTGCCAATCTAGAGGGGACATAATACCAACGGAATAATATTTTTAAGCTGGCTTCTATTAATGAAATATTACAAATACCTTTGAATGAACGTGTAGATGCCTGGAACCACTCGGTCAGGGACCATGAACTGCCCTTGTCTTCCTCCCAGGCCTGAGCGTACGTCGGCTTACCCACACTTGTCATGAGGGCTGTGTAAATCAGAGAGATGCCGCCTTTCTGGTCTGAAGTGTTAACACACCATTGTTCGTAAGGGGTGATGGAGGGGGGTGTCTGTTGATCCGACCAAATGGATTTTAAAACATGAGATATTTGGGAGAATCTGAATAATTCCGTATCTGGCATTTCCAGTTTCTTTCTACAGTGGGAAAGGGACAGGGGACCCACAGGAGATGCGGTATAGCACCTTGTCAGTCCACCATTTGAAAGCCTGAATATTTAAACCCGGGGGGAAGTTTGCATTGTGAAATAGGTGGGCCAGCGGTTTCAAAGGGGAGGTCAAAGTGTTACGTGTAAATATCTTCGAGCAAAGCGCTACGGAGTGGGATAGGGTAGGAGACACAATGGCTGGTCGCACTTTCGGATCACACCATAGAAGGAAGTCGATCGTGTGGAGGGGGACAGCTTTCCTTTCCATAGAAAGCCAATCTGGTTTTGGGCCTTTGGAGAAGATTAGAGAAATTTGTGACAATTGTGCTGCCAGATAATAGCTCCAAAGATCTGGGAGACCCAACCCTCCTTGGGATTTCAAGCGAAGCAAAATTCTAGATGGGTATCCGTAACCCTTTTTTCCCGAGACAAAGCGTATTATATCAGATTGTAATTTGTTGAGGAACTGCTTTCGGACCGGGATGGGAAGAGACTGAAATAAGTACAGGGAACGGGAAAGTAGCGTCATTTTTACAGCATGCACCCTTCCCAGCCAGGACAGACCACATCTCGACCACTGATCAAGATCTCTTTTGCAGTTGGATAGCATAGTGGGATAATTTGCATTAAAAAGGTCTTTGATGTTAGGAGTCAGTTTGATACCCAGATAAGAGATCTCTTTAGGTGCCCAGACAAAGTCAAAGTTTCTAACTAGCTGCGTAAGGCGGTCCGGTGGAACGTTTATATTCAGTGCCATCGATTTATGCATGTTTACTCTAAGTCCAGAGATCTCACTAAACTTACCTAACACTTTGTAGATCATTGGTAAAGAAATTAGGGGAGAGGTGATATACAGTAGGAGATCATCAGCATATAATGCACATTTGTGAATCTGGTCCCCACAAACCACCCCCCGAATGTCGGGGTTCGTTCGGATAGTGATAGCTAGGGTTTCAATGGCAACCGCAAACAGGAGGGGGGAGAGTGGACACCCCTGTCTAGTACCACAATATAAAAATTTACAATTCTTTGCTGACTTGTCACAATATACATTACAAAAAATAAGGAACCTGAATACTGTAACCAAAGTGCCATACCCTACGAAACTAACAGTGACAAGAGAGAATCGCATCCATGTAATCACCTCCCTAGACAATGGCATAGCTCTCTTGCGAGACTGGAGCATCCTCCCTGAAGTAGATGAGATTCTTCCAGCCACCAGTACACCCAGGCAAGTGGTCAAGGAGTGGAAAGAAGTCACTGGTAGAAATGCTCGCACATATATGTGAATAAGGTCGGATGGTCATAACTCACTGTTTAGTCCTTGGAGTGTAGGGCCGAGAACTGTGAGGTCGGACTAAACCCCCAGCTATATCAGCAGCCACCTGCTGTATGCAGAAACTCTGCTCACCCTTTGTTACTTCAAATTGAGCATCTTGTATTGTTGCTCAGTTACAATGTTTTTCTTTTATTTCTTTCTCTTTGTTACTTTTTTGTTTCCGTTATGTTTCTTTTCCATGAGTTTGGACGAAGACGACTATAGGAGAAAGCCCCAGATGCCACCAAAGGAACGGACCCCAAATTTGTATGAACGTTAGAACCTCATTGAAGTCTATGGGACTCGAATGTTCGAAATTAAAAGTGTTAATTTTAACGGCTAATATGCAAGATACTGTCCTAAAAAGGGTTTGGGGACCTGGCTCCTGCCCCAGGGGACATGGGTCAATGCAAAAAAAACTTTTAAAAAACGGCCGTTTTGGCAGGAGCACTGATTTTAATGATGATTAAAGTGAAAAAAAAAGTGAAATATTCCTTTAAATATCGTGCCTGGGGGGTGTCTGTAGTATGCCTGTGAAGTGGCACGTGTTTCCTGTGTTTAGAACAGTCCCTGCACAAAATGACATTTAACGGAAATAACGTCATTCAAAGCTGCTTGCGGTTTTAATGTTATATCTGGTTCCTGCAATATTGTTGAAAATCATTGATAAAAATGGCATGGGTAGCCCCCCCCTGCCCATTACCAGCCCCTTTGGGTCTTGTACGCATATTAAGGGGAACCCCGTACCCATATTAAAAAAAGGAAATACGTGTGGCCCCCAGGCCCTATATACTCAGAACAGCAGTATACAGGCGGTGCAAACAAGACAGGGACTGTGTAGGTTTGTTGTGTTAAGTTGAATCTGTTTGTAATTTTCAACTGGTACATTTTTAAAGTGTAGTTCCAGTCAAAAAAACTATTTTTAAGCTTTTTGGAAAACATAGGGAAGGGTTATCACCCCTGTATAATTTGTTTTGCCGTCCGTCTTTTTCAGAGCACGCAGACAGCATGCACAATCTCCTACCGCTGACTGCAAGCTCTATTTAAAACGAGCAAGATAGTTAGCTATATAGGTGGATATAGTGGTGTATACTGCGTTCAGAGCACGCAGACAGCACGCACAATCTCCTAACACTGACTGAAACCTCTATTTAAAACGAGCAAGATATTTAGCTATATAGGTGGATATAGCGGTGTATACTGCGTTCAGAGCACGCAGACAGCATGCACAATCTCCTAACACTGACTGAAAGCTCTATTTAAAACGAGCAAGATATTTAGCTATATAGGTGGATATAGCGGTGTATACTGCGTTCAGAGCACGCAGACAGCACGCACAATCTCCTAACACTGACTGACAGCTCTATTTAAAACGAGCAATATAGTTAGCTATATAGGTGGATATAGCGGTGTATACTGGGTTCAGAGCACGCAGACAGCACACACAATCTCCTAACACTGACTGCAAGCTCTATTATAAAAGATAGATATATCGCTAGATATATAGGTGAATATAGCGGTGTATACTGCGGTCAGGGCACGCAGACAAAAACCACTACAGAAGAGCAAGAACGAAAAATCGGCCGATAACGATCGGTGTATACTGTGTTGAAGGTACACAGAACACCCACTAACTGCTACAGATGCCAACACACTACACAAGGCTGCCGCGCTGGCGGCCTTATATAGTGTGGGGCCGCGCTGGCGGCCTTATATAGTGTGGGGCGTGTACTACACAGCCTGAGCTATGATTGGCCTCCTCGCTGCCGGCGCTGTGATTGGCCAAGCATGCGGGTCACAGTGCATGCTTGGCCAATCATTAGCCAGCAATGCACTGCGTCATCGCAGTGCATTGTGGGCCGTGAGCACCAGACGAATTTGGTGAGAACGGCCCATAACGTTCGGAATCGCCGAACGGGCGAACAGCCGATGTTCGAGTCGAACGTATGTTCGACTCGTACACGAAGCTCATCCCTACTGACCAGCAATGTGAGTATGGATTCTTTCCCGGACATGGGTTGCCCTTATACTTTAAGCCCTCATTTCCCCCTGGAAGGCAAACACGTTTTTCAGGACCATACCTTTGCATCTTTCAACTGTTGTAGATTCATAACACTATGACACTGAATATCCTTACTATAAACGCTAGAGGGCTTAACCACCCTATGAAACAGAAGTCCTTGTGCAGGGAAGCCACACTTCATAACAGCGACATTATTTGTGCACAGGAGACGCATTTTAGCTCCTCCGCCCCCTAGATGTTCACACAGGTATTATCCTTATGTTTTTACTGCTAACGCAGAATCTAAAGAACAAGGGGTTCTTATTGCCATCAGAGACACAGTGGCATTAAATATACACAAAGAAGTAACAGACCAAAATGGCAGATTATTGATACTTGTGTGCGATTTGAACTCTACTACCTATACAATTGCCACTGTATACTCCCCCAATGTGCAACAAGTCCGCTACTTTAATAAAGTCATGAAAAAGATCCAAAGGATTCAAAAAGGACTGCTGATAATTAGCGGAGACTTTAACGTTACTCCAAACCCGACATATGACTCGACTTCTATTTCTAAACGTAATACTGCTGCCCTACTACCATCGATTCACAGCAACAACCTATATGATGCATGGCGCTGTCTTCATGCAAATGAAAGGGACTTTACCTTTTTTTCTTCGCCGCATCAAGTCTATACAAGAATAGACCTCTTTCTGGTGGATCAAAGCATTCTACTAATGGCCAAGAAAGTCTCCAATAACACAATATCCTGGGCTGACCATGCCCCAGTGGTGTTATCTATTGCTGACCCAACAGCAGTGAAACAAAGCCCACTATGGAAACTTAATTCATATCTTATACAGCAGAAGGAGACAAAAAAAATTGTCCAAACTCACTTACAAGAGTTTTTTGTTAATAATGTGGGTTTGGTTCAAGACACTTGTGTTCTGTGGAATGCCCATAAGGCATATATGAGGGGTATTTTGGTGCAGCTTGGTGCGAGGGCAAAGAGGCAGAGGCTAAAACGGCTGAACGATATAACTAAAGAAATCTCAGATCTAGAAATACAAAACAAAAGTTATATCACGCCAACACTATCCGAGAAATTATCCCAACTTAGACATAATCTTAGACTCTTACTACTAGAGGAATTTGAAAAAACATCTAAACGATTGAAAATGAATTATTATGTACATGGTAACAGAGCTGGTAGGCTCTTAGCTCACAACATAAAAGGCAGCAGATATAAAATTAAAATCCCATATGTATTTCACCCTGAAACTAAACAAAAAGAATATCACTCTCAACAGATAACAGATGCCTTCAGCTTCTACTATGGGTCATTATATAACCTTAAAGAGGACCCTTTGACACATTAACCACAATTGGACATAATTCATAAATTTTTATCCTCTATTTCCATCCCCTAACTAACGCCTACTCAACTCCAATCCTTAAACGAGCCATTCACTGACACTGATATACATAAAGCTATTGCAGTTTTGCCGTTGAACAAGTCACCGGGTCCAGATGGTTTTAGTGGGGAGTACTACAAGGAATTTGCACACCTGCTGACACTGCACTTAGTGCAAGTCTTTAACAATGCCGCCGCCTCTGCTTCTTTCCCTCCAGAAATGTTGGAGGCGATAATTGTTACTCTGCTGAAGCCAGGGAAGAGTCCAGACACCCCTTCAAATTTTAGACCAATTTCGATGTGAAATTGTATGCCAAATTGATAGCATTACGCTTGGTTGAAATTATTCCCACACTTATTCACCCAGACCAAACGGGGTTTACCCAAGACAGACAGACGTCGGATGCCACCCGTAGAATGATAAAGATCATTCATATGGCTGGGGGGCAAAGGAGGCCTTCTCTGCTCCTGATTTTGGATGCAGAGAAGGCCTTCAACCGTATACACTGGCTATATATGACCAGGGTCTTGGAGTCATTTGGTTTTAGTGGTAGTATACTCACAGCCATCCTGGGATTATACTCCAAGCCATTGGCCAGGGTGTGTGTATCCGGGGTGCTGTCTACACCTTTTTCAATTTCCAATGGCACTAGGCAGGGGTGCCCATTGTCCCCATTGATATTTAATTTGTTAATGGAAGCTCTAGCTATATATATCAGGAATCACCCCCATATTAAAGGCTCTCCGGCTGGCGAAGGAAGCCATACTATTAGCTTATTTGCTGACGACATAATTTTGATCTTGACTGATGTGGAATCTTCCCTGGCTGCAGTATACGACACTTTGACTCTATTCAACCGGGTCTCCTATTACAAGTTTAATGATAGCAAGTCTCATATACTAGGTCTAGGCATTAATCAAACAACACAAGCTATCCTTGAGAAAAGATACTCCTATTCTTGGAACGACAAACGGATACAATATCTGGGTATCATATTAATGGCCAAGACCGGCCAGTTGGTTGAGGCAAATTACACAGTATTTCTCCATCAATTAGTGCCCAAACTACAATCCCTATCTAAATTAGAGCTGACCTGGTCGGGCAGATTAGCTGCCCTCAAAATGACAATACTCCCTCAATTTTTTTATATGTTTTGCACACTCCCCATCCCTGTCCCCGATGCCTATTTTACTAAAGCTCAGTTCATAATAAACAATTTTCTGTGGCAAGGGAAGAAAGCTAGATGCGCATTCCAAAAATTAATTAAATCCAGAATGGTTGGTGGAATAGGGCATATCATCTTAAAAGACTACTACACAGCAGCATGCCTAGCCCAAAATAGACAGTGGTTCTTACACAAAGCCACCTACAAAACCACCAAAAGCGCCAACTTGTGGGAACTATACCAGAAGTTGCTGTTGAGATGGTACTTAACGCCCACAAGGATTGCCAGTTTTACTCCACAAGCCTCGCCAATGTGCTGGAGGAATTGTGATACTAGGGGTACGTTAATCCACATTTTCTGGGACTGTCCAGGGATCTGTTCTCTCTGGACCTCTATATTCAAATTAATAACCAACATCACAAATGTCACTATTCCTCCAAACCCAGGACTAGCTATTCTAACCTGGGAATAGATAATACACCTCCCAGATTGAGGAAAATGATATCCCATGTCATTCTAAGCATTAGACCAGAGATAGTTAGAGGTTGGAGGGTGTAAGTAGCACCTACAACTTCGGAGGTCCTTAGGACGATGCATTTGCATATTACATATGAACTGATGTTTGTCTCAACACAGGGCAAATACTACCGAATAAATCCAAATAGTGGCAGTGGGCCCCTCTGAAAGAAATAAGTCCTTATGTCACTCCTCAGAGTCTAGAAGGCTGAAGCCGTAGCTAACATATAGTCAGAAAAAAAGAAAAAAGAGAGAGACTTTTCCCCTGCTGTTGTGTCCCGCTTTTAACTTGCGTGCCGAAAAAAGAAAAAGTAGCTACCTTAGGCTTCGGTTAACACATAGGACATTTGATTAATATCAAAAATATTTTTATTTCTTTCTATACATAAAACAATAAACCTTGATTGAATTACATCAATCGATCCTAGGTGTTTACACATTAACCAAAGATAACCCAAAGATCATCCTTATCTGCACAGTTCATACACCCTGACTTTCAACAAACAGAACCAGACATACTCATACATACAACAATAAAACAGATAGAGGCGCCTCCTATGGCCATACATGTGGTGATATACCGAGTATGATCATATTGTACCAATAATACGCTTCTATTTGGAAGCATGAGATTAAAATCTCTCGGAAATCTGCACATGTATGGTCATCAAAGACGTCCAGTTGAAGCTATGTGAGGCCACGTTGCGAAACGCGTTGATGTTTGTGTGGATAGTAGGCTCCCTTCTGGGCATGAATCAAAGTATTAGCAGTTTGGATCACCTAGGATCGATTGATGTAATTCAATCAAGGTTTATTGTTTTATGTATTGAAAGAAATAAAAATATTTTTGATATTAATCAAATGTCCTATGTGTTCACCGAAGCCTAAGGTAGCTACTTTTTCTTTCTTCCTGGTGTTGGCACGCAAGTTAAAAGCGGGACACAACAGCAGGGGAAAAGTCTCTCTCTTTTTTTCCAAATACAGGGAGGCCTACCAAGACTGGAAACCGTGGTTAGACTGGTGCATAAGAAACAAAATTTGATGGTTTAAAACAAATTTGAGGATTTATATCATAATTGCTTAACCACCTCAGTACAGTGCAGTTACACCCCCTTCCTGACCAGACCAATTTTCAGCTTTCAGCGCTCTCACAGTTTGAATGACAATTACTCAGTCATGTAACACTGTACCCATATGAAACTTGCGTCCTTTTTCCACACAAATAGAGCTTTCTTTTAGTGGTATTTAATCACTAGTGGGGTTTTTATTTTTTGTGCTATAAATAAAATAAATGCCTTTTTCTTAGTTTCTGTCATAAATTATTGCTAATTAGTAATTTTTCTTCATAAATTTTGGCCAAAATTTATACTGCTACATATCTTTGGTACAAATAACCCACATTAGTATATATTATTTGGTCTTTGTGAAAGTTATAGAGTCTACAAACTATGGTGCCAATCACTGAAAATTGATCACTTCTGATCAGGCCTTCAGTACATCAGGTGTATCTCATTTCTTGAGACACTAACAAGTCAGGAAAGTACAAATACCCCCCAAATGACCCCTTTTTACAAAGTAGACATCCCAAGGTATTAAGTAAGTAGCATGGTGAGTTTTTTTAAGTTGTCATTTTTTCCCACAATTCTTTGCAAAATGAAGATTTTTATTTTTTTTTTATTTTTTTTTACTAAATTGTCATATTATCAGGTTATTTCTCACACACAGCATATGCATACAACAAATTACACCCCAAAATACATTCCGCTACTCTTCCCGAGTACGGCGATACCACATGTGTGAGACTTTTACACAGCCTGGCCACATACAGAGGCCCAACATTGATGTAGTACCTTCAGACGTTCTACGAGCAAAAATTACGCATCTCATTTCTCAACCACCTATTACACTTTTGAAGTCCCTGGAGTACCAGGACAATGGAATTTCCCATAAAATGACCCCATTTTGGAAAGCAGACACCCCAACGTATAATCTGTGAGGCATAGTGAGTCTTTTGAATGGTTAATTTTTTTCCAGAAGTTTTTGGAATATGTGGAAAAAAATTAAAACGCATTTTTTTTTTACACAAGTTTGTCAATTTATAAGATATTTCTAACACATAGCATGTATATAGCAAAAATTACATCCCAAAATACATTCTGCTACTCTTCCCGAGTACGGCAATACCACATGTGTGATACTTTTACACAGCCTGGCCACATACAGAGCACTAACATTGATGTAGTACCTTCAGACGTTCTACGAGCAAAAATTACGCATCTCGTTTCTCAACCACCTATTACACTTTTGAAGGCCCTGGAGTACTAGGAGAATGGAATTTCCCATAAAATGACCCCATTTTAGAAAGCAAACACCCCAACGTATAATCTGTGAGGCATAATGAGTCTTTTGAATGGTTATTTATTTTCCAGAAGTTTTTGGAATATGTGGAAAAAAATTAAAACGCATTTTTTTTTACACAAAATTGTCAATTTATAAGATATTTCTAACACATAGCATGTATATAGCAAAAATTACACCCCAAAACACATTCTGCTACTCCTCCCGAGTACGGCAATACCACATGTGTGTGACTTTTACACAGCCTGGCCACATAGAGAGGCCGAACATTGAAGTAGTACGTTCAGGCGTTCTAGGAGCATAAATGACACATCTTATTTCATTCCTACCCATCACACTTTTGAAGGTCCTGGACCACCAGGACAGTGCAATTACCCACAAAATGACCCCATTTTGGAAAGCAAACACCCCAACGTATATTCTATGAGACATGGGCTGCAAATAGGTACTCGGGTACTCTGATGGGCTGGAGATAGGTACTTGGGTACTCTGATGGCCTGGTGACAGGTACTCGGGTACTCTGATGGCCTGGTGACAGGTACTCGGGTACTCTGATGGCCTGGTGACAGGTACTCGGGTACTCTGATGGCCTGGTGATAGGTACTCGGGTACTCCGATGGCCTGGTGATAGGTACTCGGGTACTCCGATGGCCTGGTGACAGGTACTCGCGTACTCTGATGGCCTGGTGACAGGTACTCGGGTACTCTGATGGCCTGGTGACAAGTACTCAGGTACTCTGATGGCCTGGTGACAAATACTCAGGTACTCTGATGGCCTGGTGACAAGTACTCAGGTACTCTGATGGCCTGGTGACAAGTACTCAGGTACTCTGATGGCCTGGTGACAAGTACTCTGATGGTTTGGTGACTGGTATTTGGGTACTCTGAAGGGCGATGACAGGTACTCATATGGACTGTGACAGGTACTCGGGTACTCAGATGGACTGTGACAGGTACTCGGGTACTCAGATGGACTGTGACAGGTACTCTGGTACACAGATGGACTGGAACAGGTACTCGGGTACTCAGATGGACTGTGACAGGTACTCGGGTACCCTGATGGACTGTGACAGGTACTCGGGTACCCTGATGGACTGTGACAGGTACTCGGTACTCTAATGGACAGTGACAGGTACTCGGTACTCTAATGGACTGTGACCGGTACTCGGTACTCTAATGGACTGTGACAGGTACTCGGTACTCTAATGGACTGTGACAGGTACTCGGGTACCCTGATGGACTGTGACAGGTACTCGGGTACTCAGATGGGCTGTGACAGGTACTCGGGTACCCTGTTGGACTGTGACAGGTACTTGGTACTCTAATGGACTGTGACAGGTACTCGGGTACTCTAATGGACCGTGACAGGTACTCGGGTACCCTGATGGGCCGTGACAGGTACTCGGGTACCCTGATGTGCCGTGACAGGTACTCGGGTACCCCGATGTGCCGTGACAGGTACTCGGGTACCCTGATGTGCCGTGACAGGTACTCGGGTAGCCTGATGTGCCGTGACAGGTACTCGGGTACTCTGATGTGCAGTGACAGGTACTCGGATACTCTGATGTGCCATGACAGGTACTCGGGTACTCTGATGGGCTGGGACAGGTACTCGGGTACTCTGAAGGGCCGGGACAGGTACTCGGGTACCCTGATGGACCGGGACAGGTACTCGGGTACTCTGATGAGCCGGGACAGGTACTCGGGGTACCCTGATGTGCCGTGACAGGTACTCGGGTACCCTGATGTGCCGTGACAGGTACTCGGGTACTCTGATGTGCAGTGACAGGTACTCGGGTACTCTGATGTGCCGGGACAGGTACTCGGGTACTCTGATGTGCCGGGACAGGTACTCGGGTACTCTGATGTGCCGGGACAGGTACTCGGGTACCCTGATGTGCCGGGACGGGTACTCGGGTACTCTGATGTGCCGGGACGGGTACTCGGGTACTCTGATGTGCCGGGACGGGTACTCGGGTACTCTGATGGGACGGGTACTCGGGTACTCTGATGGGCCGGGACGGGTACTCGGGTACTCTGATGGGTCGGGACGGGTACTCGGGTACTCTGATGGGCCGGGACAGGTACTCGGTACTCTGATGGGCCGGGACAGGTACTTGGGTACTCTGATGGGCCGGGACAGGTACTCGGGTACTCTGATGGGCCGTGACAGGTACTCAAATACTCTGATGGGCTGTGACAGGTACTCAAATACTCTGATGGGCTGTGACAGGTACTCTGATGGACTGTGATTGACAGGTACTATGAGGGGTGGTGACAGGTCCTCTTTATTGGGGGGGGGCAATCAGTATGTTTGGTGTACACTGTATGCGGTAACGAGATGTTACCGCAATCTCCTCCTCACACACGATCGGTGTGTGAGGAGGAGAACCCGGTAACATCCCGTTACCGCGGTTTGTTTACATTTGAGTGATCGGCTGTGAAAGGATCACAGCCGATCACGTGGGTAAACAGCCGGCCAATGGCTGTTTACCAGCGTCGGTGACGAGCAGTGTTCCCGGGGAACACGCCGCCACCGACGTGCACGCGCAGCGCGCTCGCGATCGCGCGCATGCGCCGTGCACGTTCGGGGTGTTACCATCTGTGATCGGCCGTGACTTCATCACGGCCGATCACGTGGTAAACAGCCATAACGAATGGCTGTTCACCCCCTTCGGTGGCGAGCGGTGTCTCCGTGACACGCCGCCACCGAAGAAACAGGGATGCGCGCGCACGATCGCGCGCATTCCCTGTTTAAACGGGAGGCCGTCATATGACGGCCTCCCGCCACAATAGCTGCGCCGCCTGGCCGTCATTTGACGGCCGGCGGTCAGCTACTAGTTAAATAGCTTGAATAGCTAAGCTGAAGTACCATGGATCCAGGAGGAGGGGTGTGGAAATGGTAATACTCATGGGGGGGGGCAGTCTCCCCTACTAAGGCGCAGTTAGATCCCAGGTGGGGCGCCTGGTAGGGGGTCCGGGTGCCTGGCCCAAAGGAAATTTATGCCCAGAATCCTGGTCGTGACTCAGTTGTTTATGTGTTATTATTGTTATGTATTTTATGTAACTAACTAGCATCTTTGAGAGATATATGGTGATCCTCAGCTCCTATAGAGGGGACAATGTTACTGAAGCCGCGTACACATGTAGCCGTCTGTCCGACGTACTTAGTCTGGCGGACGTCCGCGAGACTGTCCGTCGAAATTTCCGAACGGGCTACTTGCCCACACATGGCACTTTTTCAGCGGACTAATACGGCGTACTAAGTCCGCCGTACTAAGTCCACCGTACTTTCGAAATGAACGGACTCGCCCACACACGCGGAGGAAAGTCCGCTCATTTCGAGCACGTCTCTAGGTAGGCGGGGCCCACGAAGGAGAAGTCGCTGGCCCCGCCGCCTGGTATGGACTTAAAGTGGAAGCCCAACGCCGAAAAAAATCAGTGTGGGGGTCCCCCCCAAGTCCACAACAGACCCTTGTCCGAGCACGCTACCCAGCCGGCCAGGAAAGGGGGGGCAAGCGAGCGCCCCCCTCCTGAGCCGTACCAGGCCCTCAACATGGGGGGTGCCTTGGGGAAGGGGGGGCCGCGCGGCCCCCCCACCCCAAAGCACCTTGTCCCCATGTTGATGAGGACAAGGGCCTCTTCCCGACAACCCTGGCCGTTGGTTGTCGGGGTCTTAGGGCGGGGGGCTTAGCGGAATCCGGGAGCCCCCTTTAATAAGGGGGCCCCCGGATGCCGGCTCCCCACCCTATGTGAATGAGTATGGGGTACAATGTACCCCTACCCATTCACCTGTAAAATAAAAGTACAAAAAAAAAAAAAACACACAAGATAAAATACTTTATTGCACAGCTCCGAGGGTCTTCTCGCCGGACTCCTCCGCTATCTTCTTGTAGCTCTTTTGCTAGCGGAGGAGTCCGGCTTTCTTCCTCGCCGCCGGCCTCTTCTCCCGACTTCGGGGGTCTTGTCCCCCTCTTCGGTTCTTCTGCCGGGCCACCGCGCCTTCTTATAGCTCTTTTACAGGAGGTGGCCCGGTCTTCTGTCGCCGCTGCCGCCTTCCGTTCTTCTTCTTCTTCTTCTTCTCCAGGAGATGTTGACTCGACGATCTCTCCGGCCACAATGCCAGGGACGCGCTGCGCTGCCACTTATATAGGGACAAGGGGCGGTGTCACATGGCTTTATGTCACATGGGTTGGTCACATGGGTTGATGTCACATGGGGACTGTGACATCGTAAGGGGGCGGGGTCACCATGTGACACCAACCCATGTGACATAATGCCATGTGACACCGCCCCATGTCCCTATATAAGTCGCCGCGCAGCGCGTCCCTGGCATTGTGGCCGGAGAGAGCGTCGAGTCAACATCTCCAGGAGAAGAAGGAGAAGAAGAAGAAGAAGAACAACGGAAGGCGGCGGCGGCGACAGAAGACCGGGCCACCGCCTGTAAAAGAGCTATAAGAAGGTGCGGTGGCCCGGCAGAAGAACCGAATAGGGGGACAAGACCCCCGAAGTCGGGAGAAGAGGCCGGCGGCGAGGAAGAAAGCCGGACTCCTCCGCTAGCAAAAGAGCTACAAGAAGATAGCGGAGGAGTCCGGCGAGAAGACCCCCGAAGACGGAAGACCCCCGGAGCTGTGCAATAAAGTATTTTATCTCGTGTGTTGTGTTTTTTTTGTACTTTATTTTACAGGTGAATGGGTAGGGGTACATTGTACCCCATACTCATTCACATAGGGTGGGGGGGCCGGTATCCGGGGGCCCCATTATTAAAGGGGGCTCCCGGATTCCGATAAGCCCCCCGCCCTCAGACCCCGACAACCAATGGCCAGGGTTGTCGGGAAGAGGCCCTTGTCCTCATCAACATGGGGACAAGGTGCTTTGGTGTGGGGGGGCCGCGCGGCCCCCCTTCCCCAAGGCACCCCCCATGTTGAGGGCACGCGGCCTGGTACAGCTCAGGAGGGGGGGGCGCTCGCCCCCCCTTTCCTGGCCGGCCGGGTAGCGTGCTCGGACAAGGGTCTGTTGTGGACTTGGGGGGGACCCCCACGCCGATTTTTTTTTCGGCGCTGGGGTTCCCCTTTAAGTCCATACCAGGCGGCGAGGCCAGCGACGTCTCCTTCGCGGGCCCCGCCTACCTGGAGACCCGCTCGAAATGAGCGGACTTTTCTCCGGGTGGGAAAAGTCCGCTCATTTCAAAAGTACGGCGGACTGGCACACACACGGCCGGATTGTCCGCCGAAATGCGAGTCCGACGGAAAGATTTTTGTGCAAACCGAAATTCTTAGTACTTCGGACTGCACGCTGAAAAAGTCCGCTGAAGCCCACACACGAGTGGATTGTCCGTTGAAATGTGCTTCAACGGACTAAGTACGTCATACAATCCGCTCGTGTGTACGCGCCATCAGTTATACCGAAGCACAGATTTGAGACAGTTGTATGTCATATCAAATTTATGTTAAGTAATATATTGTAACCGGATCCATGCTGTAAATCATCTGTTTACTACACTTATGGAAATTTTCAATAAAAATGTATTGTTAAAAAAAAAAAAAATTGATAAAATGTAATAATAATAATAAAATTAACTTCCCCACAATTCACCATTGCCCAATTCTGCAATTGTTCTAATTTACTTTCGCTGTTTTCTAGCTGGTCTAAAACTGCTTTTGATGTAAAGAGACCCTTTTTGGTTGCCATGGACAATCTCCAGTTTCCAGGCAGAAAGAACAGTATATATAATATAAAAGTGCATGCAGGGCACTGGACAAAGCACAGGGGACACAATATATTACATACGTTTACTGCATATAATAACAAATATATTGAACATGAATAACATATATAAAAAAATAATCTTTATTGTTAGTCTGGCATTCTGTCATTCTGTCAGTAGCCTCAAGGTTTGATTATATAACATATATTAATTTATTGTCATCATTGGGATTTATACCGCGGGTGCCATTTGTTTCTTCCTCTTGAGGTGTCCAGAGTGCAAGCTCCTTTGGACTGGATCCCATCTTGGGGGGATGAGGATTGATCATGGTTCCGTCTGGACTATTCCATTCATTTTAATTTTCTGGTTATAGGATCTCTGTCCCAATTTAATCTTTTAGCGGTAAATATACCATTGCTGTGTACATAGATGTGTGTGCACTATTAAATGCTTTGAATTTTGAGTTTCTTAATATATATTGTCATGGTTATGCAATAGAGTTCATCTGCTTACCTGTCTCCATGTGTTCATCTCTAGAGACCAGCCGACCCTCACCTGACTGCCTGTCATGGTTATGCATTAGAGCTGTTCTCCTTACCTGTCTGCATGTGTTCATTTCTAGAGACCAGCCGAGCTTCACCTGACTGCTTTTATTTCCTTCCTCTGGAATGGCTCCACCCTAGCCCCTATCAGACTACACTATATTAACCTTTGCACTGCTAGCCTATCCTGCTGATCAACCTTTGTGTATTAGCTTCCTGTTTCCTGTCGTGTGCTCTGCTTCTGATTTCCGTTACCGACCTTGGCGTGTTCTGACCATCCCTGCTTGCCTGTGACCCTGACCTATTGGCGTGTACCCGACTATTCTGTTCTGCTTGTGGCCCCGACCTTGGCTTTGTCCCTCACCATCCCTATCCTCCTGTTACCTACTGTGGGTGTGAGCTGGGGGACCCTGGGGGTCGCGACCTGGAGCCAGTTGCAGCCAAGACCATCTTCACCACTCGAAGCTCTGGTGAACACCAGCTGGCTCTTAGACTCCGCGCCCCGGGGAATCTTACGCTCTTACCCCAGTGGGATCTGTCCCCCGTCTGCAGCCGTCAGCCGTAGGGTCCACAGCCTTGCGGTGCATCCCCAACCCTACGGTGTGCACCTGTCACCTGGGCTCTAGGTGACCTGACACTGCCTTTGTAATCCATCCTCTGGCATGGCTCCACCCTAGCTCCTATCAGACAACTCTATATTAACCTGTGCACTGCAGGCCAATCCTGCTGATCAACCTTTGTGTGTTAGCTTCCTGTTACCTGCCGTGTGCTCTGCTGTTATTCCGTTACCGACTTTGGCGTGTCCTTGACTATCCCTGTTTGCCTGTGATCCTGACCTTTTGGCGTGTCCCTGACTATTCCTGTCTGCTTGTGGCCCCGACCTTGGCTTTGTCCCTCACCATCCCTATCCTCCTATTGCCTACTGTGGGTGTGAGCTGGGGGACCCTGGGGGTCGCGCCCTGGAGCCAGTTGCAGCCAAGTCCATCCTCACCACTCGAGGCTCCGGTGAACACCTGCTGGCTCTTAGATTCCGCGCCCCAGGGAATCTTACGCTCTAACCCCAGTGGGATCCATCTTGATGTTCTGGCGGCCCTGCCTTCCTATCACCTTGACCCCCATCCGCAGCAGTCAGCCGTAGGGTCCACAACCTTGCGGTGCACTCCTAATCCCTACGGTGTGCATCTGTCACCTGGCCTCAAGGTGACCTGACAGTTTGATCAGCCATGGACCCGGCTGACGTGCCGCTTCCTGCAGTCGATCCTTTGCAGGGCATAGTTCGGAGACTCGTGACCCAGGAATCTAATCAGACGCAGGTGATGCGATTCCTTCAACATCTGGCTTCCCGCTTCGAGCAGCTACAGGCTTCCTTGGGAACCCCGAACCTGCAGCCTCAAGTACAGTCTGCAACTGCACCTATCGCACCAGTCGCATCCACGCATTCATTATTACTGCCAGCTCTGTCCAGTTTCTCTGGGGACTCCAAGGCCTGCAGGGGCTTCCTCAGCCAATGCACCATTCATTTTGAGCTCCAGCCTCAAAACTTTCTGTCTGATCGGGCAAAGGTAGCCTATATCATTTCCTTCCTCTCCGGTGAAGCTTTGGCCTGGGCTGCTCCCTTGTGGGAGAAAAATGATCCGGTGGTTTCCAGCCTGTCCAACTTCTTGAAGCTCTTTCGTAATATCTTCGAGAAGCCAGCTCGGGTTTCCTCTGCGGCTAGTGCCCTTTTACGCCTTCGCCAAGAATCTTGTTCAGTGGGACAATATGCACTTCAGTTCCGTATCCTCACAGCTGAATTGAGCTGGAACAATAAGGGCCCTGGTCGCAACCTTTTTTCATGGCCTCTCTGACCGAGTGAAGGACGAATTAGCAGGAAGAGCTATCCCCGCCGGTCTGGATGATGTAATTTCCTTATGCAATCAGATTGACATTCGTTTCCAGGAGAGGTCCTTAGAAAAAAGACGCCAGCACCCCTTAGGTCCTAGTCAGCCTGAACTTTTTTCCCGTCGCCCTGTGGAGCATCCTCTGTCTGCTGAGGAACCCATGCAGCTGGGCCGGACCAGACTAACCCCCGAAGAACGTGCTAGATGCAGAACTCTGGGCTTGTGTCTTTATTGTGGGGGCAAGGGTCATTTTCGTGACTCCTGCTCGCTTCGTCTGGGAAACGCTCGGGTCTAATACATTTGGAAGGTGGAGTGTTGGACCCACAAACATCACCTTCTCGTCTTCTTCTTCCGGTGTTCCTCCATGTAGGCACTTCTCCCCAATTGGTCCTAGCATACCTGGACTCTGGGGCTGCCGGCAATTTTATGGACTGGAGAACTGCTTCTTCTATGAAGCTTACCCTTTCTCCCCTCGCTACTCCACTGGTAGTCTCGGCAATTGATGGCACTGTGCTCCCAGGGGGCCCTATCTGTATCCAGACACTACCTATTAGGATGTCGGTAGGGATACTTCACCAGAAGTGGATCTCCTTCCTCATCCTACCCAAGGCCTCTACCCCCATTGTATTTGTCACGACCACTCTGACGTTTCGGCCAAACACAGGAGTCTTACCCGTCGGAACCCGTCGTGGAGAGTCCGTCGTTCCCCTTGGACGCGCGCTAAAGCGAACGAACGCTTTCGCGTCGACGCGAACGCGCACACACACGCACGCAGGTCACGAACGGGTGCACGTGTACGTGCAAGGGCGCGCTGACCCGTCGTACGTCCGTTTGGCGCCCTAAGGCCTTCTTTAGTCACTGGCTCCCTCCTACCCGTGCTGTCCAGTCTACAGCGTGTCCGTGATCTTGCTTCCAGTATCTGTACCCGTTACCTTGGTTCCTGATATCCGGCTTGTTCCTTGACCCTGATCCGTTGCTGCCTGCCTACGACCTCTGCTTGTCTGACCACGTCTCTGCCTCATCCTCTGTACCTTGCTGACCGATTCCTGCTGACCCGGCCTGTACCCGACTCCGCTGTTCCTGTTGCCTGTCTGAGTTCCTGTGTTACCGGACGTCTGCTCTCCAGCCAGTCTCCGCACTTGTGCCCGCCCGCTACAGCCAAGCACCTCCTGCTCTGCCAACTTGCTGTCGGTGCCCAGCTGATTCTCCGGACCAGTACTACCTGCCAGGCACTTGTGCCCCCTGAGCTATTGAATACCTGTCTCCACCTCCAGGGGTTCTTTAACCAGGGGATACGAGGGACCGCTCCCTGCATTCCAGGCTCAACTACTAGGTACGTGACAGTACTGGACAGCCATGTCCGAGCCTGCGCAGGGAGCCTCCCCCATGGACGAGCTCTGCCACCATCTGGCCGGCCTTACCCAGGCAGTTAAGAACCTTCAAGAGGGCTACGGTAGACTGGAGGAACAAATCCAGGCGCTATCCGCCTCTGCACCAGTGGCTCCTGGGGTCCATGCCCCACCGTCAGTCGTGATGCTCCCACCTGAGCCCAGGGTCCCAACTCCGGAACGATTCGCAGGAGACCGGAGCAAGTTCAGGGCGTTCCGCAACTCTTGCGAACTCTATTTCGCCCTACAACCCAGAACATTCTCTCTTGAAGCGACGAAAGTGGGATTTGTCATCTCCCTGCTAAGCAACGAACCCCAGGCCTGGGCACACCGTCTGTTGGAACGGAAGGACTCATCTTTAGACTCCATGGACATCTTCTTCCAGGCAATGTCCAGGCTCTATGAGGACCCCCAGTTAGCCGCAACTGCAGAAGCAGCCCTACATGCCCTGCAACAAGGTCGCAGACCTGTGGAGGACTACGTCTCAGAGTTCAGACGATGGAGTGCAGACACAGATTGGAACAACGCGGCCTTGCGGTACCAGTTCCGCACGGGTCTCTCCGAGGCTCTGAAGGACGAGCTGGCACGTGTGGGTGTTCCCGAGACCCTGGAGGCCCTGATAGACGCTTCTATCCAGATTGACAGGCGTTTGAGGGAGCGCCGCCAAGAACGATCTTCCGCAACTTCCCGTCCGATTTGGATGCTACCACGGGTGCCTAGTCACCCAACTCCGCCTGCTCCAGTCCCATCCACATTGGACACCCCGGAGCCCATGCAGCTGGGGCTACTCCGCCCATCTTTGACTCCAGAAGAACGCCAGCGTCGTCGGGTCAACAATCTCTGCCTATACTGCGGAGAACCAGGGCACTTTGTTCGTTCCTGCCCAGCCAAGACGCGTAAGTGCCTCCTTGTCCCACCTGTTCCCTCACCTGTGTTGCCTGATAACATCTCCCATCTAGCTGTTCCTGTTCTCTTACAGCTTCCAGGAAGGACTGTCTCAACCCACGCGGTTATTGATTCCGGGGCATGCAGTGGCTTTGTAGATTCGTCCTTCGCCCGAAAGAACAGGATCCCTCTTAGACCAAGGGAGAAGGGGCTCTCGGTATACCTGGCCGACGGGTCTACCTTGGAATCAGGACCAGTAACCCAGGAGACCAGTCCTCTACCCGTTGTCATCGCCGGGACTCACCAAGAACTCCTTTGCCTAGATGTCATCCAGTCTCCTCTGTTCCCCATCATCCTAGGCATGCCCTGGTTGAAGGCACACAACCCACGCATTGATTGGGCCACCGGAGTAATTGAATTTTCCTCGGACTACTGCCACCGGCATTGTTGCCCGACCCCCAACGGGGACTCTTCTGTCCTTCTCTGTTTGGATTCTGTTGAAGAAACCCGACAAGCCGTGCCTGAGCAATACCACGCTTTTCTGGACGTCTTCAGTAAGAAGGGAGCAGAAACTCTCCCGCCTCATAGGCCTTATGATTGCCCTATTGAACTGCTCCCGGGGGCGGAAATCCCCTTCGGAAGGATCTTCCCCCTATCCGAATCCGAGCTGAATACCCTAAAGACCTATTTGGACGATAATCTCGAAAAGGGGTTCATCCGACCTTCTACCTCCCCAGCCGGCGCTGGGATCTTCTTCGTGGAAAAGAAGGACCATTCTCTGCGCCCATGCGTGGATTATCGGGCGCTAAACAAGATCACCGTTAAAAATCGCTACCCTCTGCCATTAGTACCTGAACTTTTCCAGAGACTGGGTTCCGCTAAGCTGTTCACAAAACTGGATCTTCGGGGTGCCTACAACCTCGTCCGTATCAGAAAGGGCGACGAGTGGAAAACAGCCTTTCGTACCCGCTTCGGACACTACGAATACTTAGTGATGCCATTCGGGCTGTGTAACGCCCCGGCTACGTTCCAGCATTTTGTCAACGACATTTTTAGAGACTTTCTTGATTTGTTTGTGATTATTTACTTGGATGACATACTAATTTTTTCCTCCACTTTAGCCATCCACAGAGAACATGTCAAGAAGGTTCTGACCCGCCTCCGTTTCCACGGCCTGTACGCCAAGCCCGAAAAATGCGTTTTTGAAAAAGAGAGTATTCAGTTCCTCGGCCTGATTATCTCAGTTCGAGGGGTAGAGATGGATCCCCAGAAGATCTCTGCAATCCAGGACTGGCCTGCCCCCTCCGATAGGAAGGGAGTTCAGCGATTCGTGGGCTTCGCGAACTTTTATCGCAAGTTTATAAAAGGATTCTCCTCTATCATCGCCCCCATTACCGGGCTAACCAAGCAGGGCTCTAAGTTCCGCTGGACCCCTGAGGCACAAGAGGCCTTCAAGACCCTGAAGAAATTGTTCGTCTCAGCTTCAATCCTGAAGCACCCTGATCCCACTCTGCCGTATACCCTTGAAGTTGACGCTTCGGAAGTAGCAGTCGGAGCTATACTCTCCCAGAGGCAGGGACCCAAGTCCTTACTTCACCCAGTCGCCTTTTTCTCCCGCAAATTAGCTGAAGCCGAAAGAAATTACGACGTTGGTGATCGCGAGCTTTTAGCAATTAAGTCTGCACTTGAGGAGTGGCGCTATCTGCTAGAGGGGGCTATCCATCCAATTCTGGTCTATACGGACCACAAAAACTTGGAATACCTGAAGACAGCTAAAAGGTTAAAACCTCGTCAAGCCAGGTGGGCACTCTTTTTCTCGAGGTTCGTATTCCATATAACTTACCGTCCCGGATCCAAGAATACGAAGCCTGACGCGTTGTCTCGCATGTTTAGCCAGCCGGAAGATTCGTCTCCCATCGACACCATCCTCCCTGCTGGAAACTTTCTCTTACTCCAAGGAGATGTGATCTCTCAAGTCAAGCAAGCCTCCATGGGCGCCTTACCTCCACCCGGCATTCCGCTGTCTTCCAACGATGACCTTATGTGGCATGGGAACAGGATCTTTATTCCCCAGGCAGTTCGGACCCTGGTTCTGGCCTCCTGTCATGACCATCCCATGGCTGGCCACTTCGGAGTATTCAAGACACTAGAATTGCTCAGGCGCAATTTCTGGTGGCCGCGGATGAAGGAAGACTGCAAGAGTTACATACAGGCCTGCACTACCTGCATTCGGAGTAAGGGCGACAAGTCTAGAGCCTGGGGCTTACTAAGACCACTACCTGTTCCTGATAGACCATGGAGAATGATCTCCATGGATTTTATTGTTGAACTTCCCCCTTCAGAGAACCATACAACGATCTTTGTCGTAGTCGATAGGCTCACTAAAATGGCTCATTTCTTGCCCATGAAGGGCACCCCCTCAGCCACGGAGACAGCTAACGCTTTCATAAAGGAAATAGTAAGACTTCATGGCATCCCCGCCAACATCACATCTGATAGGGGGGTGCAGTTTACCTCCAGATTCTGGAAGGCACTCTGTGGAACTCTGAAGATCGACCTCTGCATGTCCTCGGCCTACCACCCGCAGACCAACGGTCAGACCGAGAGGACGAATCAGACCTTAGAACAATATCTTCGCTGCTTCTCGTCCTTCTCACAAGACGATTGGGTCTCCCTGCTACCCATGGCCGAGTTCGCCTATAATAACACAGCCCATTCAGCTACCAAGCAGTCTCCTTTCTATGCGAACTTCGGGTACCACCCGTTGTTTTTGTCTGGCAATCTTCCCGAATGTTCGGTACCAGCGGTTCAGAAGAGGCTTAATTTCTTTGAAGAGAATAATAAGCTCTTACAGGAAACCTTGGCTAGGTCGCAAGAACATAACAAGGAAGTCTTCGACAGAAGGAGAAGAGGGGAGCTGGACCTTAAGGCCGGGGATCGGGTCTGGTTGTCCACCGTAAACCTCAGACTATCCTGTCCCTCCAAGAAATTGGGCCCAAGATTCCTGGGTCCCTTTCCGGTCAAAAGGAAGCTAAATGACGTGGCTTTTGAGCTAGAACTCCCTGAGTCCTTCCGAATTCATCCGGTCTTCCACGTATCGCTTCTCAAGCCTGCAGTCAAGGACCCCTTCTCTGACAGGATTTCCCGTCCTCCGGAACCTGTGTTGGTCGATGGGGAGATGGAGTTCGAAATTGAGGCCATCCTGGACTGTAGGAAGAGAAGAAACCAGATCCAATTCTTAGTCAAGTGGAAGGGGTACGGACCCGAAGAGAATTCCTGGGAGCCAGAGGCTAATATCCATGCCAAGAGACTCATCCGTGCCTTCAAGAATTCCCACCCGGACAAGTGGGCTCGGTTGGGCATCCGGGGGCTGCCCCTTGGGGGGGGGCAATGTCACGACCACTCTGACGTTTCGGCCAAACACAGGAGTCTTACCCGTCGGAACCCGTCGTGGAGAGTCCGTCGTTCCCCTTGGACGCGCGCTAAAGCGAACGAACGCTTTTGCGTCGACGCGAACGCGCACACACACGCACGCAGGTCACGAACGGGTGCACGTGTACGTGCAAGGGCGCGCTGACCCGTCGTACGTCCGTTTGGCACCCTAAGGCCTTCTTTAGTCACTGGCTCCCTCCTACCCGTGCTGTCCAGTCTACAGCGTGTCCGTGATCTTGCTTCCAGTATCTGTACCCGTTACCTTGGTTCCTGATATCCGGCTTGTTCCTTGACCCTGATCCGTTGCTGCCTGCCTACGACCTCTGCTTGTCTGACCACGTCTCTGCCTCATCCTCTGTACCTTGCTGACCGATTCCTGCTGACCCGGCCTGTACCCGACTCCGCTGTTCCTGTTGCCTGTCTGAGTTCCTGTGTTACCGGACGTCTGCTCTCCAGCCAGTCTCCGCACTTGTGCCCCCTGCTCTGCCAACTTGCTGTCGGTGCCCAGCTGATTCTCCGGACCAGTACTACCTGCCAGGCACTTGTGCCCCCTGAGCTATTGAATACCTGTCTCCACCTCCAGGGGTTCTTTAACCAGGGGATACGAGGGGCCGCTCCCTGCATTCCAGGCTCAACTACTAGGTACGTGACAGTATTGGGCCTTCCTTGGCTACAGCTCCACTCGCCACATGTGGACTGGGTCTCTGGGCAGATCCTGGCTTGGGGTCCTTCGTGTTCCTCATCCTGTCTTCTCAAGGTGACCCCCAAGGGGAAACTTCCCATTGCTACCACATCCGTATCGTCTGATCTTCCTGTGGCATACAACGGTTTCTGGGATGTGTTCTGTAAGAAGTATGCTGAGGTGCTTCCTCCCCACAGGTCTTTTGACTGTACTATTGACCTTGTCCCTGGAGCAACCCTGCCCAGGGGTCGTACCTACCCTCTGTCCATTCCAGAGACCAAGGCCATGTCTGAGTATGTCGCCGAGAATCTGGAGAGAGGTTTCATCCAGAAATCCTCATCGCCTGCAGGAGCAGTGTTCTTTTCCGTTGCCAAAAAGGATGGTACCCTCAGACCCTGCATCGACTATAGAGGTTTAAACGCAGTGACTATCAAAAACCGATATCCCTTACCCCTAATATCTGAGCTATTCGACAGGTTGAAGGGGGCTTCCATTTTCACTAAGTTGGATCTCAGAGGTGCATACAATCTCATTTGAATACGGGAAGGTGACGAATGGAAGACCGCGTTTAACACTAGGGACGGGCATTATGAATACCTGGTTATGCCTTTTGGTTTGTGTAATGCTCCAGCTGTGTTCCAGAACTTTGTCAATGAGATATTCAGGGATCTACTGTACCAGTTTGTTGTCATCTATCTGGATGATATTCTCATCTTTCCAAAAACCATGTACGCACCGTACTTCAGCGCCTTAGAGAGAACAATCTCTATGCCAAGATGGATAAATGTTCCTTTGAATGTTCCGAGGTCCTGTTTCTGGGATGTTTTGTTTCTAGTGCGGGTCTACGCATGGATCCCGGAAAGTTCTCAGCCATTACCAACTGGCCCCTTCCCGCTAGCCTCAAGGCCACACAGCGCTTTCTTGGCTTCACAAATTATTATAGGCAGTTCATAAGGAATTACTCTTCCATTGCCGTGCCTATTATCGCTTTGACCAAGAAGGGTGCGAATGCCAAGGACTGGCCTCCCAAGGCTGTCTCTGCATTTCACAATCTGAAACAGGCCTTTGTCTCTGGACCTCTCTTGAGGAGACCAAATCCTGGGGACCCATTTTTTTATTGAAGTAGACGCTTCTTCGATGGGGGTGGGAGCTGTGCTTCTTCAGTTCTTTGAGAAGAAACGTCAACCATGTGCGTTCTTCTCCAAAAAAATTTCTGAGGTAGAGAGAAATTATGCCATTGGTGATCGGGAACTTCTCGCAATTAAATTGGCGTTGGAGGAGTGGCGTCATCTCTTGGAAGGTTCCCCTCACTCCATAACGATCTTTACTAATCATAAGAATCTACAGTACCTACAGAATGCTAAACGCCTGAACCCCAGACAGGCCAGGTGGAGTTTCTTCTTTTCCCGTTTTAAATTCACGATTACGTACAAACCTGGTTCCTGCAACGGTCGAGCTGATGCGCTCTCTAGGTCATTTGACACTTTGGACGAGGAGTCCAACCCTGATCCTGAGCCGATCATTCCTACCTCATGCATTGTTGCCCATTCTACCACCCTGGAATCAAAAATTCCTCCTGGCAAGACCTTTGTTCCCACGGAGCTAAGAGCTAAGATCCTTTGTTGGGGATATGATTCCAAGGTGGCAGGTAATGCCGGGTTCCTCCGATCCTTCCTGCTCATCAGTCGTCACTACTGGTGCCCTAATCTCCGCTCAGATGTTAATGACTACGTTAAGGCTTGTCACGTCTGTGCTCAGTCTAAATCTTCCATTCAAGCCCCTGCTGGTCTTCTCATGCCCTTGCCCATTCCTAAGGAGCCCTGGTCTCATATCGCCATGGATTTCATAACTGATCTTGCACTGTCGGAGAATAATACGGCCATTTGGGTAGTAATCGATCGGTTCTCCAAGATGGCTCATTTTGTTGCTCTTCCTGGTCTCCGTTCTGCCCCTGCCTTGGTTCCCATTTTTGTACGAGAGATTTTCCGCCTTCATGGTGTTCCTTCTCATGTCGTTTCGGACAGGGATGTGCAGTTTGCTTCTCGTTTTTGGAGAGCCTTTTGCAAATCCCTCGACATTACCTTGGATTTTACCTCTTCTTATCATCCCCAATCCAACGGCCAGACTGAGATAGTTAATCAGGAGTTGGAGGTCTTTCTCCGTACCTTGGTCTCTGCCCATCATGATGACTGAGCATTACTATTACCGTGGGCTGAGTTCTCCCACAATAATCATGTCAACGTCAGTTCTCAGAAAACACCCTTTGTCACTGTTTATGGAAGACATCCTCAACTCCCTCTTCCCATGACTTGTTCTGCTGACATTCCAGCTTTGGCTACTGTTCAGAAATCATTCAATTCCATGTGGGCTGACGTTCATGATTCCCTCCAGAAAGCTGCCAACAAATTCAAGAGTTTTGCTGACCGTCGCATGTGTAAGCCACCTTCTCTTCAGCCAGGAGACAAAGTCTGGCTCTCCACCAGGAACATCAAACTCCGACTTCCTTCTCTCAAATTTGCTCCAAGATTCATTGGTCCGTACACAATAATTTCTAAACTGAATCCGGTTTGTTTCAAGCTCCAGATTCCCAAAAGCCTCAAAATCTCTAACTCCTTCCATGTTGCCCTTCTGAAGCCTTTAGTCCTCAATAAGTTCTCTCTCGTCCTCTCTCTACCATAGCACTGGTCTCTGAGGATGATCAGGAGTACGAGGTTAGCCAAATTTTGGATTCCCGACTCTGTAGAGGCATTCTACAGTACCTCGTGCACTGGAAAGGTTTTGGTCCTGAGGAGAGGTCGTGGATTTCGGCTTCCGAGGTCTTTGCACCTCGTCTGTTGAGGAAGTTTAATTTGAAGTTCCCCTCTAAACCTGGTCCCAGGCAGGGAAGGGGGAGGCCTCGTAAGAGGGGGTTACTGTCATGGTTATGCAATAGAGTTAATCTGCTTACCTGTCTCCATGTGTTCATCTCTAGAGACCAGCCGATCCTCACCTGACTGCCTTTGTAATCCATCCTCTGGCATGGCTCCACCCTAGCTCCTATCAGACAACTCTATATTAACCTGTGCACTGCAGGCCAATCCTGCTGATCAACCTTTGTGTGTTAGCTTCCTGTTACCTGCCGTGTGCTCTGCTGTTATTCCGTTACCGACTTTGGCGTGTCCTTGACTATCCCTGTTTGCCTGTGATCCTGACCTTTTGGCGTGTCCCCGACTATTCCTGTCTGCTTGTGGCCCCGACCTTGGCTTTGTCCCTCACATCCCTATCCTCCTGTTGCATACTGTGGGTGTGAGCTGACAGCTCACAGCTCTTAAAGGGACATTTATTTATTTATTTTTTAATTGACAATTTATTTTTTATTGCATTTGAGTGTAAATAGGAGATCTGAGGTAATTTTGACCCCAGATCTCATATTTAAGAGGTCCTGTCATGCTTTTTTCTATTACAAGGGATGTTTACATTCTTTGTGATAGGAATAAAAGTGACAATGTTTTTATTTTTATTTTTAAAAACAGTGCAAAAAGAAAAAAATACAAGGTAAAATAAATAAGAAAAAAAATGTAAACGCACCCCGTCCCAACGAGCTCACATGCAGAAGCGAGCGCATAGGAAATGGGTGTTCAAACCACACATGTGAGGTATCGCCACGATCAGTAGAGCGAGAGCAATAATTATGGTCCTAGACCTCCTCTGTAACTCAAAACATGCAGCCTGTAGAATTTTTTAAACGTCGCCTATGGAGATTTTTACTGGTAAAAGTTTGTTGCCATTTCACGAGCGGCCGTAATTTTGAAGCGTGACATGTTTGGTATCAATTTACGCAATGTAACATTCTCTTTCACAATATGCTAAAAAAAAAAAAAAAAATTGGCTAACTTTACTGTTGTCTTATTTTTTAATTTAAAAAAGTGTATTTTTTCCAAAAAAAAGTGCGCTTGTAAGACCGCTGCGCAAATACGGTCTGACAGAAAGTATTGCAACAACCTCCATTTTATTCTCTGGGGTGATGGGGAAAAAAAGTATAATGTTGGGGGTTCTAAGTAATTTTCTAGAAAAAAAACTTGTTTTTAACTTATAAATAACAGAGAAGAATCTGTATGTCTCAACTACAGTAAAAAAAAAATTCCCATTCCTGCTTTTTATCAACTGTACACTGACCACAATGCATACATAGCTCAGTGTACAATCCAGAATCTGTAAGATGGTGGGAGTAAGAGTATAGTGCCGAGACGAGGTAACTCTGTGTGCATGTGCCATAGTTATGTAATACATGGCCCAGCAGTAAAGAAGACTGGCTGAAGACTCATGATAAGATGCTAAGATTGTGATTACATGGAAGAGGCAGCAACTTAGCATTGAGGAGGAGCACAAATCAATGTACAAGGGCAATTTGGAGGCAAACCTACCATAATGTGATAACATGCTGTGCATACTTGCACATCATAGCAAGAGCCCTGGGGAGCCCTGGGGACATTCTACCACCCTGGAATCAAAAATTCCTCCTGGCAAGACCTTTGTTCCCACGGAGCTAAGAGCTAAGATCCTTTGTTGGGGATATGATTCCAAGGTGGCAGGTAATGCCGGGTTCCTCCGATCCTTCCTGCTCATCAGTCGTCACTACTGGTGCCCTAATCTCCGCTCGGATGTTAATGACTACGTTAAGGCTTGTCACGTCTGTGCTCAGTCTAAATCTTCCATTCAAGCCCCTGCTGGTCTTCTCATGCCCTTGCCCATTCCTAAGGAGCCCTGGTCTCATATCGCCATGGATTTCATAACTGATCTTGCACTGTCGGAGAATAATACGGCCATTTGGGTAGTAATCGATCGGTTCTCCAAGATGGCTGATTTTGTTGCTCTTCCTGGTCTCCGTTCTGCCCCTGCCTTGGTTCCCATTTTTGTACGAGAGATTTTCCGCCTTCATGGTGTTCCTTCTCATGTCGTTTCGGACAGGGATGTGCAGTTTGCTTCTCGTTTTTGGAAAGTCTTTTGCAAATCCCTCGACATTACCTTGGATTTTACCTCTTCTTATCATCCCCAATCCAACGGCCAGACTGAGATAGTTAATCAGGAGTTGGAGGTCTTTCTCCGTACCTTGGTCTCTGCCCATCATGATGACTGAGCATTACTATTACCGTGGGCTGAGTTCTCCCACAATAATCATGTCAACGTCAGTTCTCAGAAAACACCCTTTGTCACTGTTTATGGAAGACATCCTCAACTCCCTCTTCCCATGACTTGTTCTGCTGACATTCCAGCTTTGGCTACTGTTCAGAAATCATTCAATTCCATGTGGGCTGACGTTCATGATTCCCTCCAGAAAGCTGCCAACAAATTCAAGAGTTTTGCTGACCGTCGCATGTGTAAGCCACCTTCTCTTCAGCCAGGAGACAAAGTCTGGCTCTCCACCAGGAACATCAAACTCCGACTTCCTTCTCTCAAATTTGCTCCAAGATTCATTGGTCCGTACACAATAATTTCTAAACTGAATCCGGTTTGTTTCAAGCTCCAGATTCCCAAAAGCCTCAAAATCTCTAACTCCTTCCATGTTGCCCTTCTGAAGCCTTTAGTCCTCAATAAGTTCTCTCGTCCTCTCTCTACCATAGCACTGGTCTCTGAGGATGATCAGGAGTACGAGGTTAGCCAAATTTTGGATTCCCGACTCTGTAGAGGCATTCTACAGTACCTCGTGCACTGGAAAGGTTTTGGTCCTGAGGAGAGGTCGTGGATTTCGGCTTCCGAGGTCTTTGCACCTCGTCTGTTGAGGAAGTTTAATTTGAAGTTCCCCTCTAAACCTGGTCCCAGGCAGGGAAGGGGGAGGCCTCGTAAGAGGGGGTTACTGTCATGGTTATGCAATAGAGTTAATCTGCTTACCTGTCTCCATGTGTTCATCTCTAGAGACCAGCCGATCCTCACCTGACTGCCTTTGTAATCCATCCTCTGGCATGGCTCCACCCTAGCTCCTATCAGACAACTCTATATTAACCTGTGCACTGCAGGCCAATCCTGCTGATCAACCTTTGTGTGTTAGCTTCCTGTTACCTGCCGTGTGCTCTGCTGTTATTCCGTTACCGACTTTGGCGTGTCCTTGACTATCCCTGTTTGCCTGTGATCCTGACCTTTTGGCGTGTCCCCGACTATTCCTGTCTGCTTGTGGCCCCGACCTTGGCTTTGTCCCTCACATCCCTATCCTCCTGTTGCATACTGTGGGTGTGAGCTGACAGCTCACAGCTCTTAAAGGGGCATTTATTTATTTATTTTTTAATTGACAATTTATTTTTTATTGCATTTGAGTGTAAATAGGAGATCTGAGGTAATTTTGACCCCAGATCTCATATTTAAGAGGTCCTGTCATGCTTTTTTCTATTACAAGGGATGTTTACATTCTTTGTGATAGGAATAAAAGTGACAATGTTTTTATTTTTATTTTTAAAAACAGTGCAAAAAGAAAAAAATACAAGGTAAAATAAATAAGAAAAAAAATGTAAACGCACCACGTCCCAACGAGCTCACATGCAGAAGCGAGCGCATAGGAAATGGGTGTTCAAACCACACATGTGAGGTATCGCCACGATCAGTAGAGCGAGAGCAATAATTCTGGTCCTAGACCTCCTCTGTAACTCAAAACATGCAGCCTGTAGAATTTTTTAAACGTCGCCTATGGAGATTTTTACTGGTAAAAGTTTGTTGCCATTTCACGAGCGGCCGTAATTTTGAAGCGTGACATGTTTGGTATCAATTTACGCAATGTAACATTCTCTTTCACAATATGCTAAAAAAAAAATAAAAAAAATTGGCTAACTTTACTGTTGTCTTATTTTTTAATTTAAAAAAGTGTATTTTTTCCAAAAAAAAGTGCGCTTGTAAGACCGCTGCGCAAATACGGTCTGACAGAAAGTATTGCAACAACCTCCATTTTATTCTCTGGGGTGATGGGGAAAAAAAGTATAATGTTGGGGGTTCTAAGTAATTTTCTAGAAAAAAAAAACTTGTTTTTAACTTATAAATAACAGAGAAGAATCTGTATGTCTCAACTACAGTAAAAAACTTTTCCCGTTCCTGCTTTTTATCAACTGTACACTGACCACCATGCATACATAGCTCAGTGTACAGTCCAGAATCTGTAAGATGGTGGGAGTAAGAGTATAGTGCCGAGACGAGGTAACTCTGTGTGCATGTGCCATAGTTATGTAATACATGGCCCAGCAGTAAAGAAGACTGGCTGAAGACTCATGATAAGATGCTAAGATTGTGATTACATGGAAGAGGCAGCAACTTAGCATTGAGGAGGAGCACAAATCAATGTACAAGGGCAATTTGGAGACAAACCTACCATAATGTGATAACATGCTGTGCATACTTGCACATCATAGCAAGAGCCCTGGGGACCCTCTATGGCACAGATCTGCTTCAAATCTCAACTCCAAACTCAGCCACCCTCCATGTTGGAAGTCTTAAGAGTGCTCATGTTTTATAATTTTTATACCTTTTTCAGCAGTCCTCAGGCCATGATGTGCCGACACTTCTTTCTCTTTGTCTCTTCTCCGGTCCAGGAGATCCTCTCCTGATGCAGAGAGTTATGCTATCGTGAGTGATGTCTCTGCTTCATTATACAGTAAATAAAAGGCACTGTAGAGAAGATACTTAGCAGGTGGAATCATGACCCCTATTCATTCAAAGTATGTCCTAATGCCCTCTACACACGGTCGGAAATTCCTACAGAAAAGGTTGGATCGGATTCTATTGACGGAAAATCCGATCGTGTGTGGGCCCTATTGAACTTTTTTCATCAGAAATTCAGAAGGAAAAAATTTGAGAGCAGGATCTCAAATTTTCTGACAAAAAAATCCTATCATACTTTTTCCGATCGTTTGTAGAGAATTCCGATTGGACAAAGTGCCACGCATGCTCAGATCAAATTACGAGACCAAAGCTATTGGCTACTAGCCTGAACGTAGTCCCGTCGTAACGAATGAATGTCATCATGTTCCGAACGATCTGATTTTCCGTCAACTTTGTCCGACCGTGTGTATGCAACATCATTTTCGGACAAAATCCATCAGAAAAAATGTGATGGATTTTGTGGTCAGAATGTCCAACCGTATTTACAAGGCATTAAACTTTTGGGTTGATCGATACTGGGTGTAATTATTTTCTGAAGACTGTGAGGAATAGCAAGCAGCTTGGTATGGGGGCACCCAGGCCAAGCCGCTGCTCCATGTATCCATTCAGACACACAGCTGCAGTTCGGCCCCACCTTGTCTCTCTCCTAATTGGCTAACTGACTTTGATTGACAGCAGTGGTAACCAATGAGACTGATGCTGTGTCTCAGTCAATCAGGAGGTAACGTACTGGATGGCCGACACACTCGTGGACATCGCTGGACAGAGAGAGGGCTCAGGTAAGTAATTAGGGGGTGCTGGGGAGGCTGCTGCACACAGAAGGTTTTTTATCTTAATGCATAGAATTCATTAAGATAAAAAACCTTCTGACTTTACAACCCCTTTAAAGTATTGTTGTTAAAATCTGGTCAGGTGGCTTCCATCCCCCTGGCTTTTAGGTCAATGTAACAAAAATGGAAATTGAAGCACCACACCACTGCTACAAGGTTACAACTTTATTCCAATAAAAGTCATGGGGACAATCCAAAAAAGACTATAAAAGACATGGATAGCTCATATTTCCCATGTATATTTACTGTTTCAACAAATATAAACCTTTTTTAACAATTTTTTAAATAGTAAAATCAATGATGAATTTATCTGACATCTCTGTGTCTGCCTCCTCCTCACTACGAGTCCATCCAACATCCATGACCCATGTTTGAAGCTTATAAATTCAAAGCAGTATGAAGAGTCTGGAATGTAATAAGTAATAGGAGCAGAAGGCTTCCAGTTGGATTCATTTGCACTTGGCTTAGTCAGGATTAGGAATGAGCAGAACACCCCCCCCCCCCCCCCCGGTTCAGTTGGCACCAGAACCTTCGATCGGACCTAAAAATTTTACGACCTTTAGAACCCCATTAAAGTCTATGGGACTCGAACGTTCAAAATCATAAGTGCAAATTCTAAAGGCTAATATGCAAGTTATTGTCCTAAAAAGGGTTTGGGGACCCGGCTCCTGTCCCAGGGGACATGGATCAATGCAATTTTTTTTTTTCAAAACGGCCATTTTTTGTTAGCACTGATTTTATTGATGCTTAAAGTGAAAATAAAAGTGAAATATTCCTTTAACTATCATGCCTGGGGGGTGTCTATAGTATGCCTGTGAAGTGGCATGTGTTTCCCGTGTTTAGAACAGTCCCTGCACAAAATGACATTTAACGGAAAAAAAGTAATTTAAAACTGCTTGTGGTTTTAATGTAATGTCTGGTTCCGGCAATATGGATGAAAATCATTGAGAAAAATGGCATGGGTAGCCCCCCTGCCCATTACCAGCCCCTTTGGGTCTTGTACGGATATTAAGGGGAACCCCATACCCGAATTTAAAAAAGGAAAGGCGTGGGGCCCCCAGGCCCTATATACTCAGAACAGCAGTATACAGGCAGTGCAAACAATACTGGGACTGTGTAGGTTTGTTGTGTTAAGTAGAATCTGTTTGTAATTTTGAACTGGTACTTTTTTAAATGAATGAATGAATGAAATACTTGTATAGCGCACAATGCGAACTGAATCACCTCTAGGCGCTGTTAAAGTGTAACTCCAGTCAAAAAATCTAGTACACAACCTTACACTTGTACCGTGGATCAAGGAGAGTTGCCAGCCAGTAATGATCCCTCTCCTTGATCCAAAGAATACGAGGATACTTCCGCAGGCTTTGTAGGATCAGGGAGGCCATGTAGCGTAGGTTAGCTGAGGCATTTGGTCTGGAGTCCTCTGGGTCACTAAGGATGACATGATCCGTAGCCAACTCCTCCCAGCCATGTACAAGTCCACGGGTTTCTTGGGCCTGTAAATCATCCCTAAAAGACTGCTGCTGCTGCTGCTGATGCTGAGTGCAAGGCTCCACCTCCATGCTGACAAAATTCTCCTCCTCTTCCTGTGTGATTGGTGGGACAGCAAGAACACTGTATGGATAAAGGGGGCCTTGAGAGGCAAGGAAGTCCTCTTCTTCCTACCTCTGTTCTGCCTCAAGTGCCCTGTCCATTATTCCATGCAGCGTATGCTCCAACAGGTGGAAAAGAGGTACAGTGTCACTGATGCATGCACTGTCACTGCTCACCATCCTCATGGCCTCATCAAATGGTGACAGGACAGGATCCCTGATCATGGCCCACTGGCGTGGGGGAAAAAAATGAGCTCCCCTGACCCTGTCCTGGGGCCATAGTCGCACATGTACTCATTGATGGCCATCTGCTGTGCGTGCAGCTGCTGCAGCTTGGTCAACGTTGAGTTGCACCTGATGGGCATGTTACAGATAGGGTGGTTCTTGGGCAGGTTCAACTCCTTTTGGGGCTCAGCCAGCCGAGCACTGGCATTATATGATCGGCGGAAATGCACACAGACTGGTTGCAGGTCCTGCACATTTAAGGTACTCACCCACCCAGCAGATCCAGCTTTATCCTGCAGAGACCCACTTCTTCTCTGTTCATGGTCATATCCTTCTGGGAAATTATGCCAGTTGGGGACCTGTCACTGTAGGCTGTATACTTTTGAACTATAGAGGTGTCATTATATGAATTATATGCTACTATAAAGTACAATCTATCTATGTTTTAGATATCAATAAAAATGTTGTATTTCCTGAAGAAGCAGGCTTTGACCTGTGGAACATGTTCAATGTGGAGACCCCATTTTCAATCCCTTTTGATTGTGACCAATGATTGGAACTATCTATGTACATCTTGGGTGATATCCCTGTCTGAGAGATGTATAGTGTCAACAACATGTGCAATGGACATTCTTTTTTAAGGTTTGATTTTAATTGATTGGATACAATTTAGATTTTTTTATATATAAGAGCATTTAGTATGGTAGCATTAAAGTCCTAAGAGGTTTGTTTGGAGGGATTCTATTTCAGTGTTTAATGTTGAGGAACGTGGTACCTAAAAATATATAAACCTTGTTATTATCATTCCCCTGTATTCTCTTTGTCACTTTTTCTGCGTATTCAAGGAAAGCCACAAGTTATATCAAATTATATTTATTTAAATTATATCTAAATACACTATATTACCAAAAGTATTGGGACACCTGCCTTTACATACGCACATGAATTTTAATGGCATCCCAGTCTTAGTCCGTAGGGTTCAATATTGAGTTGGCCCACCCTTTGCAGCTCTAACAGCTTTAACTTTTCTGGGAAGGCTGTCCACAAGGTTTAGGAATATGTCTATGGGAATGTTTGACCATTCTTCCAAAAGCGCATTTGTGAAGTCGGGCACTGATGTGGACAAGGAGGCCTAGCTTGCAGTTTCCGCTCTAATTCATCCCAAAGGTGTTCTATTGTGTTGAGATCAGGATTCTGTGCAGGCCAGTCAAGTTCCTCCACCTCAAACTACCTACTCCACGTCTTTACTGACCTTGTATGTGCACTGGTGAGGAGTCATGTTGGAACAGGAAGGGGCCATCCCCAAACTGTTCCTATAATGTTGGGAGCATGAAATTGTCCAAAATGTCTTGTTATGCTGACGCCTTAAGACTTTTCTTCACTAGAACTAAGGGGCAAAGCCTAACCCCTGAAAATCAACCCTACACCATAATCCCCCCTCCACCAAATTATTTGGACCAAAGCACAAAGCAAGGTCCATAAAGACATGGATGAGTGATAGTTTGGGGTGGAGGAACTTGACTGGCTTGCACGAGTCCTGACCTCAACCTAATAGAACACCTTTGTGATGAATTTGAATGGAGACTGTGAGCCAGGCCTGCTTGTCCACATCAGTGCCTGACCTCACAAATACGCTTCTAGAAGAATGGTCAAACATTCCCATAGACACACTACAAAACCTTATGGGCAGCCTTCCCAGAGGGGGTTGAAGCTGTTATAGCTGAAAAGGGTGGGCAAACTCAATATTGAACCCTACGGACTAAGACTGGGATGCCATTAAAGTTCATGTGCATGGAAAGGCAGGCAACCCAATACTTAATATAATATAGTAATATAATTTAATGTGTATACCTTATGTATATGTATACATGTAATTGTATAGTGTATACCGCTATATTGCTAAGAAGGTTCCACTAATGAGATTTAAAATAAAGTAGATAAAAACCCAGAGATTAAGAAATCTCTAGTGGTTATAATACAAAAAAAAATATTTATGCAATACAGTAGGGATGGGAACCAGGGAAAGAGGAGAGATTAAACTATTGGAATTTGAAAGAAAAAAAATATTCATAAACAAGTAAAATTAAACACATGTTCTCTACCACTTTCTCTTCTCCTATTTTTTTTATAATTTTAGGTCAAAACCATCAAACCTATAAGGGGTACCCACCCTGCCTATTGCATCCTCATAATTTATTTATAATTTAGAAATAAATTAGGTAGACTTGGTATTACAGTGATGAATACTCATGCTTGCTCTCAAAACAGTGCAAGTACCTATGACTTTAATACCAAATCTACCTCATTGTATCCAAAATATTTTAATATGTTTGGAAGATCAGTACCCCTTTTAAATGTAGTGGTTTTGACCTAAAATTGAAATTTAAAAAGTTGAGTGAAGCAAAAAGACATCCTGTAGTTTTTCTCATGGTCCTTGCAAGAGGTGAAAAAGGTGAGGGTTAGACTGAGTAGTTTTCCCCAATATGAGGAGAAAATTGTTGTTTGTTTCTGGTTTTCCATCTTCTGTTGGACCGGCTGCCATACATATGGGCCGAATGTCACCTGACATTCTGGCAGATCCTTGAGAACTGCATAAGTCTTGTCCCCACTCGAAAGAGTGGGGGCAAGACTTCTGCAGTTCTCAAGGGTCTGCCAGGAAGAATTTTGAGACAGATGGGTGGTCTCCACAATAGCTGTAGGTTACAAAATAGAGTTTTGAGAATTCCCATCTCCTCGTTTCCTCCGGTCAAATGTCCTCCAAGATCCAGAGAAAAAGAAGTCTTTCTTTCTAGTGTTAGACTGACTTTTGTCACAAAAAGTGATCATGCTGGTCCCCATGGAAGAGCAGGGGTTGGGGTTTTGTTCAAACCTTTTCATGGTGCCAAAACCAAATGGAGATGCCCATTCTAGCCCATTCTAAATCGATTCCTGAAAATTCGCTCTTGTCGCATGGAATCAATCCGATCAGTAGTCTCCTTCCTACAAGGAGGAGAACTTCTGGCATCAATCGACATCAAGGATGTATACCTGCAAGTACCTATTTTCCCTGCTCACCAGAAATATCTTAATTTCAAAGTAGAAAAACGTAATTTTCGGTTTGCAGCTTTGCCTTTCAGTCTAGCTACTGCACCTCGGGTGTTTACAAAACTTCTGGCCCTTCCTCTGGCCAGATTAAGGACTGAAAATATAACGATAATAGCATACCTAGACGACCTGCTCTTGATAGAGGGGTCGTAGCCTGCCTGGACCAAAGCATGGTCACCATAGTCAACTACCTGGAATACCTAGGTTGGGTCCTCAACCTAGAGAAATCTTTAAAACCAGTAAGAAGACCAGTAAGAGTACTTGGGTCTGATTATAGATACAGCTCAGAAGAGGGTGTTCTTTCCCCAGGCAAAAAACAGCGCCATAAAGGAGCTGGTTCAGGTGGTCAAGGCAGAGAAGGGTCCTTTTATCCGCCTTTGTATGAGGTTGTCGGGGAAGATGGTGGCTTCATTCAAAGCTTTTCTCTATGCTCAGCTTCATTGGAGCCTGCTGCAAAACAGTATCCTGTCAGCTTGGAACAAGAAGATCCAAGCACTAGATTTTCTGATGCGTTTGTCGCCAAAAGTGCATCGGAGCCTCTGTTGGTGAAGGATACCCAAGAATCTTCAGAAGGGGAAATCCTTCTTACCAGTTACCTGGACGATGGTAACTACAGATGCCAGCCTTTCAGGTTGGAGAGCAGTCCTGGAAGAGCCCAGAAGATCTTGGTATGCAGAAATGGTAAAGATGGTGGTAGGGGCCCCATGCCCCCCCCCCCCCCCCACCACATCCAGACCTGCTATCACAGGGACCAGTGTTCCATCCTACTTTACAAATGCTAAATTTATGGTTTGGCTGGTGAGTCCTACATTCTGAAGAATCGTGGGCTTTCAGGCTCAGAGATATCTACAGTAATTTGATTAATGCAAGGAAGCCAGCTTCCAGAGTCATTTATTAGAGTCTGGAAGGCATATGTTTCCTTGTGTGAATCCAGGGGTTGGCATCCTAGAAACTATGTCATAGGTATAATCCTTACCCTTCTGCAGATGGGGTTAGACATGCAACTGGCCTTTAATACTATCAATGGCCAAGTCTTGGCCTTATTGCCATTGTTTCAACATCCGCTTGCTTCACATTCTTTGGTCATGGGCAGTGCATCACCAAGCCTCCATGGCTCAAATCTGCAAGGCCACAACTTGGTCTTCAGTCCATACATTCACCATATTCTATCAGGTGGATGTAAGAAGGCATGAGGATATCGCCTTTGTGCGCTATGCACTGCAGGCAGCAGTATAGGTCCTCAGGTCTGATTGCACCCTATTTTTGTTTTTGTCCCCTCCCCTCAGGTGGCATTGCTCTGGGACATCCCATACAGTAATTATTGTGGCTCTCTATCCCGTGACGTACGATAAAGAAAATAGGATTTTTATAACAGCTTACCTGTAAAATCCTTTTCTTGGAGTACATCACAAGACACAGAGGTCCCTCCCCTCTTTCTGGTTACACGTGTATTGCTTTTCTACAAACCTGAGGTACTCCCAGTAAGAGGAGGTGTTATATGGGGAATTGAACTTCCTGTCTAGGGTGTGCCAGTGTCCATCACCTGAAGGTGCCATATAACCCATACAGTAATTACTGTGGCCTCTGTGTCCCATGATGTACTCCAAGAAAAAGATTTTACAGATAAGCTGTTATAAAAATCCTATTTTTAACCAAAACAGATTTAAGAGGTGCCATGGAATAAAGGTCTGCAGGGTGGAAGCCTTTTTTAGGAGCCTAGTTTGGGCAAATTAACTCAAATACCAATTTATTATTAAGAATTGCTTCAGTGTCGTAGAGTTCTAGTATTTGGATACTAGTGCACACCAAGTCCTCTACAATTTTAAACAGATATATCTTAATAATTTAACTTTTACCAAAGGTTTTAAATAAAACGCCTTTTGTTTATATACAACATCTTTAAATTGTCCTTGATCTCTTTATTCCTCAAGCTGTATATGAAAGGGTTTACAAAGGGAGTAAACACTGTATACAACAAGGACATCATCTTACTCATTGTTTGTGATTGTCCTTTCTTTGGAATCAGATATGCAGCAATCAGGGTTCCATAAAATATAAACACAACAGAGAGATGGGAGCTACAAGTGGAAAAGGATTTCAGTCTTCCAGAAAAGGAGGATATTTTTAATATTGTTAAAACAATATAAGTATATGAAACCACTATCACTAGGAAGGGGAATATTAGCACAGAAATACACAACAAGGTCATTTCCATTTGAACTCTGGATGTATCTGAGCAAGAAAGTTCCACAAGAGGATTGAAATCACAAAATAAATGGTCAATAACATTTGGTCCACAGAATTCTAGTTGACATATTTCAAGTGTTGACAAAAATGTTAAAGAACAGCTGAAAATCCAGGATGCAAGAACTAATTTAATGCAAAGTGTCTGTTTCATAATGGAGGTATAATGCAGAGGAGAGCAGATGGCCAGATAGCGGTCATAGGACATCACTGTCAGAAGGAAACATTCAAATCCTTCTGTTGAACCAAAGACATAATATTGAGCAATGCAACCAAAATAAGATATGAAGGTCATCTCATGTAGAACAATATCTAATATGTTAGGAGCAATATCTGTGATCAGCATGATGTCAGATATAGAGAGTTGGGAGAGGAAGAAGTACATGGGAGAATGAAGGGTCTTACTGTAATATACCAACATGATGATCAAAAGGTTTCCACATATTGTCACCATGTATATAATAAGGACCAAGGTGAAGAGCAGCAGATTAAATAAGGCATTACTGTTAAGTCCCAAAAAGAAGAATGTGGTGACATTACCTTTATGTGTGGTCTGTGTGAAAGCAGAAAACAGTTATATAACTTTTTTATGTTTTATTTTTTAATAAGCTCAGTGAATGTTTTCTTTGCTAAATGGACTGCATCTATTCTTTTTATTAATGTATAATAAAAGAAAAATGACATGACCATTGAGAAGAAGTGGAACTCTGGGCATATGAAGAATAACATATGTACAGTACATACATGATATAAAAAAAAAAAAAAAATCTTTGCAAAACTACATTTACATAGCAAGAAGGGAGTTACTACAAAAAAATATATATATATATAGTATTTGCCTTTAGGTATACCTTAATCCCATAACAGTAATGGAAGCTATGCTACACAATGCAAAGAAAATTGATAGATCAAATTATAAAATTTCTCATTTGTCATAATGATTACTATTTCAATCAATTAAAGCATTATAACTTGGTGAATTTAGTCTGAAAAAATAAAATAAAATTACTTACTCTGTTTACTAATGATCTTTGATGAAAATCCATATTGTTTTGATAATTAAAAAAAAAAAAATAGATTTTTTTTTTTTTGTTTTGATTTTTGATAATAGAGAATTAGAGATTCAATATTAAAAGTGTAACAATAATACATGAATTTCTTCATGAGAGAGTTTTCTAACAATTTTTTTATTGAGTATGTAATAAAAGCAGAATGTAATGAATGGAAAGAATAAAACAAAAAAAAAAAGAAAAAGAAAAGCAAAGTGTGTAAAATTACTAACAAATATGTCAAAATAATGTCAACAATGAAATATATAGTTTTGATTCAATAAATCTTCATCATAGGAGTTTTTTTTTTGTTTTTTTGTTTTTTTTTACCAGTGTTTCTATTTAACAGGGAAAAATATTAGACCTATGAAGTCATGAATGGAAAGAAAAAATAGAAAGAGAGGGAGAGATAAAATAATAATAAGTATCTTATCTATCTATTGTAAGTGTAAAGCATATGATATGTATCGGTGGATAAGCTCAGTTGACTGAACAGGAAACCTGTTTTCACACAAACATTTATATGTTTCTTTGCAGATTAAAGATTCCATAGAGAATGAGATCTCTTTGGGTTTATGTTTGTGACTGTAATAAAAATAAACTTATTTTTTTCAAAATAATATACTCAATACAATACAGTACTACTAAATAATTGCTCAGAAACTTTTTTAGAGTTAAGAGAAAGCTAGAGTTAGGGCCGGTTCACACAGCGAGGCGATGCGAGGCGACACGGCTCGCCTCGCCTCGCTCCCGCAAGTCGCCCCCGTTCTGTACAATGGAACCGTTCTGAGAGGAGCGACTCGAGTCGCTCCGACTCAGAAAAAAGGTTCCTGTACTACTTCGGGGCGACTTCGGGGGCGACTTGCATTGACTTCTATACAGAAGTCCTCTGCAAGTCGCCGCTGAGGTCCCCGCAGGTCGCGGCGAGGCAAGTCGGAGACGCCTCGCCGCGCCTCGCTGTGTGAAACGGCCCTTAGAGTTTAAAGCCTAACTTCAGCTTTCCTTTCACTTTACCGGTCTTCGTCCGCAGGGTTCAATATTGAGTTGGCCCACCCTTTGCAGCTATAACAGTTTAAACTCTTCTGGAAAAGCTGTCCACAAGGTTTAGGAGTGTGTCTATGTGAATGTTTGAGCAACTCTGGCAGAAGCGCATTTGTGAGGTCAGGCACTGATGTTGGATGAGAAGGCCTGGCTCACAGTCTTTCCTCTAATTCATTCCAAAGGTGTTATATCAGGCTGAGGTAAGGACCCTGTGGAGGCCAGTCAAGTTCCTCCACCCTAAACTCACTCATCCATGTCTTTATGGGCCTTGCTTAGTGCACTGGTCCAAATCATTTGGTGGAGGGGTGATTATGGTGTGGAGTTGTTCTTCAGGGGTTGGGCTTGGCCCCTTAGTTCCAATGAAGGGAACTCTTATGGCTTCAGCATACCAAAACATTTTGGACAATTTCATGCTCTCAACTTTGTGGAAACAGTTTGGGAGTGGCCCCTTCCAGTTCCAACATGACTGCACACCAGTACACAAAGAAAGGTCCATAAACATATGGATCTGTGCTCCATCAAAGTCTAAGACCCCCTGCGCCAAGCCCACTAAGACCCCCTGCGCCAAGCCCACTGGAGGATATCTTTGTTTAGAGAGTAATTGTGCAGACAGCAGAAGACATCTCTGGGTCTGTCTTAGGTGGAATTCCTGGGTCCTAAGGTCCTGTGGACCCTGTCAATAGCAATGGTGGTCTCAGGGGGGTGCTCCAAGTATGTGTTAAATATGGCGGTTACAGTTGTTTTAAAGTCTGTCTGCTGAGTGGCTTCTGGAAGGCCACAAATTCTGTTGCGTCTATGATTGCGATTTTCCAAATTGTCCAGGAAAAGATGCAGCTGTGCAACTTGGTCTGACACATTGTCATGTGTCACTTGTAAACTGTAGACTTTCTTGATGGAGGGTGGTAGTGTCAGTTTCCGATGAGGAGACCCAAGTGGCTACCTCGGTTACCTCTTGTTTAAGCCCTCTTAGCTCTCCGTGGAGTGCCACCTCTACACATGAGGCTAATGAGTCAAAGTCCCCTCTAGTAGGCAATTTCTGAAAGAGAGCCTATAGGGTTTGATCGTTAGGAAGTGCAGAAGGGGACTCTTGTGAGGGCAATAGAGTATGGGTAGTACTCACTGTGGAAGCCGTTAGTGCTGCTGAGATCAGTGGCATGCCTGTTCAGAAGTTCTGATGCTGGGATGTCTGGGAGCACAATGGAGAGCTGTGCCTTGCCAACTCAGGGAAGACACAACTTCACTCCTCAATGATGAGGCCATTGAGGAGCCCTATCCATTCAGGGTTTCCATTTTCATTGAGTGTGGAAAGACAAATTTTACATATTAAACGCACACTTTTAAAAAACTGTTCAATGTCTACTTTTTGTGAAAGCGGCAGAACAAGTAGATTGCTCCGTACATTTAATACATTTTTTTACACACAATAGATGGAAAAATTGAAATACTTGAAAGCACAGATTTTATACAGTTTTTGGAAAGGCCACTATTACTGATGAAAAGAGGGTGCAGATTTAACATTTTAATATCATAATTAGACTGTATTTTTGCAGATTTATGATGTAAATATTGTACCTATTTAGGCAAAAACTCTCATCCTTATTAATGGGAGACAGACGTTTATTCTTCTGACACATAACCTAGAAATAATATAGATTTTCTGCACGTACCATAAATAGTGCTCATCAGAGGCAATTCAAAAAAGACAAAGCAGGCAGGCTCCATCCGTTAATGCAAAAATAAAATTGTAATCTTTCTGGGACAAAGGGGAGAAATGTTTTCAGTAATTAGCTGCACAGACTTCAGAGCACGCTTCATAGGCCGTAATTAAGGAAGGTAAAGAGTAAGACCAGACAGTTTTCAAGTAAAATATCACTATTATGTCACACTACTTGGAGACTGTGTTATCTAAATTTCACAGCTGGGGAGCAGCATTAAGAAATATGGAAGCATAGAAACTGCAAGCTTTTTCAAAATTAGGTTTTGTGTATTTTATGCACCATAACCCAACACAAAAATTATTGCAGAGAAAAAGATAGACCCTTGCCAAACATTGCCTGTGTTGTGCTACCGTCAGATGGCAAAAAATATTGGATGATGGGCAGGCATGTACTGGCCATTGGGACTACAGGGAGTTTCCCGGTGGGCTGATGGCTTAGTGGGCCACTCTGATGCAAGGGGGCTGGTGATGGGACACTCTGATGTAAGGGGGCTGCTAATGGGACACTCTGATGTAAGGGGGCTGCTAATGAGACACTCTGATGTAAGGGGGCTGCTAATGAGACACTCTGACACAGGGGACACTCTGATGTAAGGGGGTGCCGATGAGACACTCTGATGTAAGGAGGCGCTGATGAGACACTCTGATGTAAGGGGGTGCTGTTGAGACACTCTGATGTAAGGGGCTGCTAATGGGAAACTCTGATGTAAGGGGGCTGCTCAGGGAACACTCTGATGTAAGGGGGTGCCGATGAGACACTCTGATGTAAGGGGGTGCTGATGAGACACTCTGATGTAAGGGGTGCTGATGGGACACTCTGATGTAAGGGGGCTGCTCAGGGGACACTCTGATGTAAGGGGGTGCCGATGAGACACTCTGATGTAAGGGGGCGCCGATGAGACACTCTGATGTAAGGGGGCGCTGATGAGACACTCTGATGTAAGGGGTGCTGATGGGACACTCTGATGTAAGGGGGCTGCTCAGGGGACACCCTGATGTAAGGGGGTGCTGATGAGACACTCTGATGTAAGGGGGTGCTGTTGAGACACTCTGATGTAAGGGGCTGCTGATGGGACACTCAAAATGTAAGTGGGCCGGTCTAAGGATGAAGTCCAGGGCCAAATTTCTTTCCCAGTCCAGCCCTGATGATGGGTGTTGGTGGGGACCAAACGCTGTAAACCCAACAGAAAAAATTCCTGCTGGGCACTGGATGGATCCTGCTTTAGCTTCTTGCTTTTGGGTTTTGGGTGCTGGTGGTGCCCAAAAACCATAAGCCCACAGAAAAATTCCTGCAGGGCATATGATGGATCCTGCTTTAACAAACATTCAGGTATGTGCAGCTGTGACATGGCTGTAAAATTTTTTTTTTTTTAGGTGTGGATTGTGCCCAGACACCATAGTCCCACAGAACAATTCTTGCAGAGTAGAGATGGCCTTGCGAACCGCAAGATATGGATCTGTGCTCCATCAAAGTCTAAGATCCCCTGCGCCAAGCCCACTAAGACCCCCTGCGCCAAGCCCACTAAGACCCCGTACGCCAAGCCCATTGGAGGATATCTTCCTTTAGAGAGTAATTTGAGAGTAAAGTGTCTTAGGTGGGATTCCTGGGTCCTAAGGTCCTAAGGTCCCGTGGACCCTGGCTACCGCCCGGCGGTCAGTTTACGGCAAACTTTGCTCGTTCGCGATTTGCCAAACCAGCGGACTTCTGTCGCTGTTCGCGGAGGACATATTCGTTTACATTGTGAAGAACTTTGACCCATGACACATCCATCATGGGGTACAGGACAGCCAATTGAGACATTTCAGCACATGGACATACCCCCTACCTTTTAAATAGACCTGATCTGGCGGCCATTTTACATTCTGTCTTTTGTTAGTGTAGGGAAAGGATGCTGTGTGGAACAGGGACAGTCAGTCTAATCACTATCTATTACTATTAGGTCCACAAAAGTCCTTTTAAGGACTGGTATAGGTGTACAGTATATAGGGTTTTAATACACTTATAATATACTTTCTTTCAAATATAGAAAGCATATTATAGTGCACTGCAGTGTTGACCGATTCTGCAGCTGTCTTTTCTCAGTGTAGGGAGGGACAGTTTGGTGTTTGGAGCAGGGACAGTCTGCAATTCACTAGCTACTAGCTAGCTACTATAAGGTCCACAAAGGTCCTTTTAAGGACTGGTATAGGTGTACAGTATATAGGGTTGTAATACATGTATAATACATGTATAATATACTTTCTTTCAAATATAGAAAGCATATTATAGTGCACTGCATGCAATGCTGCTGACCAATTCTGCAGTTGTCGTTTCTCAGTGTAGGAACAGTTTGGTGTTTGGAGCAGGGACAGACTGCAATTCACTTGCTCCTAGCTAGCTACAATTAGGTCCACAAAGGTCCTTATAAGGATTGGTATAGGTGTACAGTATATAGGGTTGTAATACACTAAAGGCCCATACACACGATCAGACTTTTTGACAACAAACATGCAAATTAGCTGTTTTGGAGCAACATCTGACCGTGTGTACGCTCCATCGGACAAACTTTTTTGGTTTTCATCTGACTTTTGTTGGCTGTGCAAATGGACAAACTTTGTGGCAACAAAAGTCTGATGGAGCAAAGTCTGATCGTGTGTACAGAAAACCATAGGACTTTTGTACAAAGTACAAACAGGCATGCTCAGAACCAATGCAAAAGATCAGACAACAATACAAAAGTTGACCAAAGGTGGCGGTAAAGAGCAGAAAAACCACATGATTTGGTGAAAGTTGGCTGAAAAAGTCCTGCTGCGTGTATGCAATACAAGTTCAGGGCCGACGCCCCTTTGTACAAAAATCCAAGGGAAAGTTTGTACAAAGTCCTATCGTGTGTATGAGGCTTTATACTTTCTTTCAAATTTAGAAAGCATATTATAGTGCATTGCATGCAGTGCTGCTGACCGATTCTACAGCTGTCATTTCTCAGTGTAGGGACAGTTTGGTGTTTGGAGCAGGGACAAACTGCAATTCACTAGCTACTAAAGATATGTTGGTATTGCGCTGCCCCTATATTAAATAACCCTCCGAGGGTGATAAGTATAATGCCTAATTACATAAATCAATAGTGTAATATAAAAATATATATATAAATGTCTACTGAATAATATCAAAAAGTGCAAAGTGCTACATTAAATAAAAACAAATAAACACACCACAGAGGTGATAGAATCCAAATAAATGAAAATCAAGTGAACAAAGGTAAGTAACTAAAAACAGTCTCTTAGGGGGGGCGTGACCGGAAGTCGACGGGAGCGGACGTGCTGTGCCAGAGCTCCGACACAGCCGCCGCTTCATCCGCCAACATCGGGACGTATCGAGCGGGGAGAGGGCCCTGGTCTCTCCCCGCTAAGTGCTAGAGCCCTCCCGCTTCATCCCGGGAGGTTTTTTGGGGCTTTCTCGGCCGATCGGGTCTGCCTGGGCTCGCGGCCTACTTTCGCCCACCAGACTGCTGCCGCCATCTTGGGGCCTACCCCTGCCCTGGTCCTCCACGCCACCCCGGGATCCCTGCGGAGAGGTTGAAGTCCCTCTGCGGCCATCGAGGACTGCGGTGACCGGCGGGGGTGACCTGGACCGTCCCTGAAGGCTCCGTCCGTGCTGCGGCCTACTGCGGAGCCCCATCCTCACGAGGCCGGCCGCCATCTTTAGGCCTCGGGCCTACTCGTTCTAATCGCCTGAGCGGAGGTGTTAGTGACTGCCGTGGAGAGAGGCTGCATTTACCCTCACCCCCCATCTGCTGTGCAACCTGCTGAGGGTCCCTGAAGACACCTGTGCTGCTCTCCCGCTGTGCTGGCCTCCATCTGGACTCAAAGATACCAGAAGCAGTGCTCTGCCATCTTCTCAGGTACCTTTCTACCACCACCCCCCTCCATCATCATCCCCCCCCCCTGTGTCCCTGTCCCCCCCACGTACTCCTGGGCTGTCTGCTGTGCCCCCACCTCACCCCCCTGGAGCTACTCACATCTCCCTGGCCCCCCCCCTTCCACTCCTGTGCCCACTGATAAGAGCCTATTGACTGCCAGAACATGTGAGCACCCCTTTGCTATGACTGCCATGTAATTTTGGGGCCATGCCCCCACCTCCGCCTTCCTGAAGCTCCCTCTCAGCAATTTTCAGCTTTACTACCTCCGGGAGCCACATCCTCACCCCCCCAGCCCGACCGTGCACCCCATGGGGAAGATAGGAGATCAAAGAAAGTCCTACGCTTCTGTACTTCTCCCTCAAACCTCATCCACCATGGACCGTTATCTACATAAGTCCATCCCCTCCTCCCAAATGGAGGGGGACCCTGCATTAGACCCTCCAGCCCGCCATGAACCTGATTTGACCTGCCCGGCTGCTCCCTCACCCATTTTTGACCAGGGATCTCCTACTTTGCTGACGGCTGATGTCCTGGATGCTAAGCTCCAATCCCTGCTGAAAGCTATCACTCATTCCATTACTCAGGAAGTTGGGAAACTGGCCAAAGAGCTGAGGGGTGAGATTGACCAACTAGGCGGCCGCACGGACACCCTAGAGACTAAGTTTGATGAACTGGTCCAATATGTTCAAGTGTTAGAAGACGATCACGCCGCTGTTAAACACTCTGTTTCTCTACTCCAAACACATCAGGAAGACCTAGAGAATCGTGAACGCAGGCAGAACTTGCGCATTAGAGGCATTCCTGAGGCGGTGGAAGACAAGGATCTCCGTTCCTACCTTCTCAGCCTGTTTAATGTGGTGGCCCCCCGAATTCCAGATATTGATTGGCGACTAGAGAGGGCCCACAGATCGCTGGCGCCTAAACCCCCTGCAAGTGCTAACCCGAGAGACGTGGTGGTTCGGTTCCATTACTTTGACAGCAAAGAAGCACTCACACTTGCCACTCGTAACCAACCTAAGCTGGACTTTAAAGGTGCCAGAATCCAAATCTTCAATGATCTTTCACCAATCACCTTGGCACGACGAAGAAATCTACGTCCCTTGACGCTTCATCTTCAGACCCACAAGGTGCCCTACAGATGGGGCTTTCCCTTTCGCCTTTCAGTGACTCGAGAAGGCACTCAGTTCTCTCTTCGTGACCTACATGAAAGCGATGCCTTTCTGCGTAGCCTTGGACTCCCCCCTCTCCCAGGCGACGAACCTACTCCACTTCCCTCTACACCTCGGCCATCAGCACTTCCTGCGCGGATATGGACCCCAGTTCGACCAAAGCCTTCTAGATCCAATCTTACCCCTCAACGGAGACCTTCCTTCAAACCCCCGACTTGAGGGACACTGCATCGGAACAAGTCTGAGCTTACCTGCCCCCCTGGAAGGGGCCTTGTCGGATTCTCCATGGTGCAGTTTTATGTTATTATGCCATGGCGGGTCCCCCGCACTTATTCCCCGACACCCATGGGGTGCACTGGTTATTGTTTAATGCTCTTCTGTTTTACTGTTTGCAACTTCCGTACATACATTGCTTTTTGTCTGTTATGTTATTATACATGCTGTTGCTATGTTTGCTTTTGATAGGTAGCTGAATTGATTTTCCCAGCTATGGAAGGCGTGGGGTGGCCCATGGGCTCCTCACCCCCCCTACACTAGGTGGTCCTTGTGACCCCTGTTTTGGTCCTGGGCTCGGACCCGGGCTTCCTGGAGGTTATGTTCCTCCGGGTTTCTCTACGGATGTCGTTTTTACTTTTGGTTATTTTTTATTTTTGTTGGTTTTTCCTTTTTTGGGGCTACTGCCCATGCAGTCTCCCCCTAGGCTGCTTTTTTTTGTTGTTTTTTTCTCTTCACGTTTTTAGTTTTTGTCCACAGCTTTTTTCCGGTGATTCACGGATCCTTGTGACACCGTTTATCTATACACGAGTTTTTTCTGGGAAGTTCTTCTTTGTCGGGCCTCGGTCTCCTTTGGTTTCTTTGGTGACCGACTGCCACAATTTGCTAGATATATATCAATGTCGATATTATTGTCGCACCACTATTTACCAAGCTGTCAGGCTCCCCCCTTTTCTCTCCCCTGGTTTCTCCTTCTCCTTTTGCCTTCTCCTCCCTACTGCCTGGGACTCAACTTCCATTGACGGTTCTATGCTCCTCTCTCTGCTTTTTCACCTATCTCCTTTGATATGTCGTTGAAGTTTTTTACCTGTAATGTGAAAGGTTTAAACTCTGTTCGGAAAAGGTGGTTGGCTCTGAAAGAGTTTAAAGCTTCTAAAGCGAACGTGATACTGATCCAGGAGACACACTTCCGTCCTGGGGGTTCCCTTAAATTTGCCAGCAAAACATTTCCGACCTCTTTTCTGGCCTCAGATCCATCTGGCAAGGCGGGCGTGGCGATCCTGATTGGCCGCTCCTGCCCGTTGCGAATTCAATCTTCTTACCTGGACCCCCAGGGCAGATTTATTATTCTGGATTGCATGTTTCAGTCTCAACCTGTCACGATCCTAAATGTATATGCCCCCAATTCTGGTCAAGTTCGTTTTCTCAATGCTGTTTTTGTCATGTTAGATAAATATGCCCACCCTTTCACAGTGATTGGTGGAGATTTTAATATGGTTATGTCCCCAGGTAAAGACAGACATGTTTTGTTCCCCACTAAAACCCCTTCCAATGTGGACGCCCTCTCCAAATCGTTCCGCAGACTTATTAGGGCCCGACGTTTACTGGATATATGGCGCATTAAACATCCTACTCAGAAACACTATACTTTCTACTCCCACCCCCACAAACTCTTCTCCAGGTTGGATCACTTTTTTATCTCCACACCCCTCTTGACAAATGCTGTATCCTCTGAAATTAATCCTGTCCCATGGTCGGATCATTCCTCTGTCCATTTAGAACTATGCCTATCCTCGGCCTTCCCCCGCTCCTGTCATTGGCGGCTAAATGAGACCCTCCTACGTAACCCTGAGACTAAAGCTCAACTTACCACATGCCTTAATGAGTATTTTGAACTCAACATTGGCTCCGTCTCTGAGCCCTCGACACTGTGGGAGGCGCATAAACCTGTATTCAGGGGGCACTGTATTGCCATAAGCTCTCGACTTAAAAAAGACGCTATACATCAGAGAGCTTCGGCTCTTCTCAAACTTCGCAAAGCTGAGGACCGTTTGTTCTCCTCTCCCACGGTGTCAGGGCTTCGGACCGTTGTCTACCTACGCAACCTCCTTAGATCACTTGATATGCAGAAGATAGACAAATCCCTCCTATGGTCAAAACAGAAGTTTTACGAGTACTCTAACAAACCCCACTGGATACTGGTAAACAAACTTAAACCTCGACCTTTCCAAGCCTATCCTGACTCCCTTAAGCAACCCGACGGCTCCTCCACTTACTGTCCTCTCACTATGTCTAAGACGTTTGGCAACTTCTACCATAAGCTGTATAATTGTCTACTCGCTGACGATCAATATACTTTCACCCAGGAGAAGTTTAACTCCTTCGTGGAATCACTGCCCCTCCCCCGGCTTTCCCCTGACCACCTCCCGTCTTTAAACTCTCCCATCTCCCCTGAGGAACTAGCTGCGGTAGTGGAGCATCTTCCCACCCAAAAAGCTCCTGGCCCTGATGGCCTACCTTACTCCTACTACAAGACCTTTCTTCCATTGCTGAGTCCACACCTCCTTTCCCTATTCTCCTCCTTATTGAAAGGCACCATTCCTGACCCCCAGTTCCTCCATGCTCATGTATCTGTGATCCCGAAACCAGATAAAGACCCCTCCCTCCCAGACAACTACAGGCCTATCGCGCTGTTAAATTCCGATTACAAAATCTTCACCAAAATATTGGCAATCAGGCTGTCCCGTTTGCTACCGCAGCTCTTATATTGAGCCTTGATGCTCAGAAGGCATTCGATCGACTCAGCTGGCCTTTTATGTTTGCCACGCTCTCTCGCTTTGGTATTGCAGGTCCCTTCGTTGCCGCTTTGAGGGCACTGTACTCCAGGCCCTCTTCGCAAGTCCAACTCTCCTCCTACCTATCGCCATCCTTCTCCCTTAGTAATGGCACTAGGCAAGGCTGTCCACTGTCCCCCTTGCTCTTTGTTCTCTGCTTGGAACCCCTGGCAGCGGCTATCCGTCATCACCCTGATATCCGTGGGGTGCAACTACGCCACGCAGAGTACAAATTGTCTCTATATGCTGACGATATTCTATTAACTTTAACCAGACCCCTTACCTCCCTTCCCTCCCTACATGCTCTCCTACACCAATTTAGCTCAATTTCTGGATATAAAATTAACACTACCAAGACAGAAGCTCTACCTATCCTTATTCCCCCTGCAGATCTTGCTTCTCTGCAGCGCAATTTCGCTTACCGTTGGTGTACGGACTCCCTCAAATACCTAGGGGTTACCCTTACCTCTTCCTATTCCAGCCTATATCATGCTAATTTCCCACCGCTTTTTCGGGACATCAACCGACTCTGGCGGCAATGGGACTTTTATCCCATTTCCCTCTTGGGTCGCATCAATGTCCTGAAGATGTCTATTATGCCACGACTTTTATACCTATTCGAAACACTGCCGATCCCTATTCCCATGTCCCAACTCAAAGCGACTCAGAGGTCCTTCCTTAACTTTATCTGGCACTATAAAGCCCACAGGATAGCTAGTTCCGTAGTGTTTACCCCCAGAGCTAGGGGGGGACTGGGGGCCCCAGACCTCCTTAAATATTATTATGCTACACATCTAAAACCGGTTATAGTATGGTCCCATAGAATGTCATCCAGTGTATGGTCTGACATTGAAATGAGCATTACCACCCCGGTCCACCCCTGCTCGTTGATTTGGGCGGAACTGGAAACCTCCATACATCAACTTAGGAACCTTTCTCTTAACCCCATGCTATTTACACTTTCTATTTGGAAGAAATGTGCCCAACGTTTCTCCCTGGCCTCCTCATGTTCGCCATTATTGAACGTACTGTTCAACCCTGACATCCTGGACAGCCTGTCCTACACACGCATGCTCCCTTGGACGCGTGCGGGCGTTTTTCAACTTCGTAATTTGGTACATCCACTTACACATTCGCTCCTATCCTTCACTGACATTCAACGTAAAATCCAGGTCCCCAAAGGTTTGTTCTATTCCTATCTTCAAATCAGACATTACTTTAGCTCCAAAAACCCAACCTTAACCTTGAATAACCCTACCCCTTTTGAACTTCTCTGTTCCCAAGGCCCAAACCAAACGGGACTCATCTCTGAGATCTACAAGTATTTACAGGCCTCTCCCTCTTTCTCTGGCCCGGATCACCTTTGCATGCGTAAGTGGTCTCGGCTTCTTGGCCAGTCCATTACCACCCCACCAGTCCATTACCACCCCCCTGAAGATTTGGGAGACTGCCTCTAAATTGTCTCGCTGTGTAGAACAGAAAGAGACAATATATAAAATCCTAATGTTTTGGTACAGAACCCCACAGCTTCTCCATAAGTATGATCCTCGGGCTTCCCCACTTTGCTGGAGGAGTCGGAAGGCTACTGGATCCCTTTTTCAAATTTTTTGGGAATGTTCGCTCATCAAACCTTTCTGGTCCTCGGTCCACGTATATTTGCAGGAACTGTCCGACGCCATCCTTCCTCTAACCCCAATCCACTTTCTGTTAGGCTTACCCTTTCCCGATCTGTCTGCCAATGTTCAGAAACTCTTAGGCTATATTTTATTGGCAGCGAGACGGGCCATACCAATCAGATGGCTGTCGCAGTCCCCACCAATGCTCCCACAGATATTGCAAACACTGGAACAGATCCGCAGGATGGAGCACCTTACAGCTATTATTCATGATACTTTGCCTAGGTTTTCCCGGATTTGGGATTTATGGGACCATTCCCACCTTAACCCGGGACTCCCTACGACCCCCCCCTGAAGTTTATTTGATGTCTTTTTTTACCCCCCCCCCCCCTCGCCAGTATATGTTCTTCCCCCGGGGATACCTCGGTCTGGTATAGGCTTCTCCCCGGACAGAGCATACTCTAGATCCAGTGGTTGGCTATGCTTTCTTGCAGACATGTAGCTATCTGGCCTACCCATCCATTGGACTCTCTCTTGCGCCCCCCCCCCTCCTAACTCTTCCCCCCCCCCGTTCCCCACGCTGCTGGATGCATTACTGCTTTGATTGAGCCTGTGACTTGATATTGCCTGACTAATATATTACTGTGTTTATTTTCTGTTCATTATCTGCTTGATTTTTTCTTTTTTTTGCTCTTTGGCCTACGGCCTGTTACATTGCTGACACTGACAATCATTTGTTGTTGTACTTCCCTTTGTAATTTCTCTCTGAAAATTTTCAATAAAAATACAATTGATAAAAAAAAAAAAAACAGTCTCTTAAAAATTACTATTTTGATAAAGTGCAGAGAAAATGCAAAAAAAAAAAAAGTAAACGCACTACAGAGTCAATTGAAAACCTCCACGGAAACACAACTGCTTCAATTGAGTGCACAGCCAAAAACAGTGAATTGATCATAAAGTGCCAAGTGCGTCTTATAAATGTGCAAATAAGTAAACACTCTCCAGAGGTGATATAAGTGAACCACCCTCATTATAAACAGATGGTATAAAAGAAAATAAGAAAGAGTATACCTAGACCAAAAAGAGGGTACCCTCTCCTGATCACATGGGAATAAACTTTAGAATAAACAATAAGTGTAAGTGCTTTGTGCAAACTTGTGCAAATTCAACTGAGGTGTGGATCTCCCAGTGCTTAATCCCGCTGTGATCACACTTTAGTGGGCAGTGGCCCCTTACCTATAGCAAGGAGGGATTCGCATAGAGGTATATAGATTTCTTTATATGTCTTCTCTCCTGGTACATTCGGTCACCTTCTCCTTTAAATTGTATTCTTATTGCTCCAGAGGACCCAATAGAGTAATAGAGAGGGAATACCATAGTGTAGTATTTCACAAATAGCATTTACTAAAAATTTTCATACACAGGGTACTCACACATTAATAGATAGAAAAAAGCCTTTTTCTAGTAATCAGCAGAAAGTGCATCCACAGTCAGCTTCCTTCCCGTCCTTACGCGTGACATCACATCACGTGACTTCATCATTTTCTCTGCACTTTATCAAAATAGTAATTTTTTAAGAGACTGTTTTTAGTTACTTACCTTTGTTCACTTGATTTTCATTTATTTGGATTCTTTCACCTCTGTGGTGTGTTTATTTTATTTTATTTAATGTAGCACTTTGCACTTTTTGATATTATTCAGTAGACATTTATATATATATTTTTATATTACACTATTGATTTATGTAATTAGGCATTATACTTATCACCCTCGGAGGGTTATTTAATATAGGGGCAGCGCAATACCAACATATCTTTAGTTTCATATTAAGTGGATACGGTGTGATCCATTCCGGTAGTAGCAGCAGCCCCTGACATTTGATAGATCACCAGTGGTAGCGCAGGAATAAAACACTATCATTTTCACTAGCTACTAGCTAACTACTATTAGGTCCACAAAGGTCCTTTTAAGGACTGGTATAGGTGTACAGTATATAGGGTTGTAATACACGTATAATATACTTTCTTTCAAATATAGAAAGCATATTATAGTGCACTGCAGTGCTGCTGACCGATTCTGTAGCTGTCGTTTCTCAGTGTAGGGACAGTTTGGTGTTTGGAGCAGGGACAGTCTGCAATTTACTAGCTACTAGCTAGCTACTATTAGGTCCACAAAGATCCTTTTAAGGACTGGTATGGGTGTACTATTTGGTGTGCAGTATATAGGGGTTCATACATGTATAAAATACTTTCAAATATAGAAAGCATAGTATAGTGCATTTCCACTGTGCAGCATTGTGACTGCTGAGCGGTTCTGCAGCGATACTACAAAGAGTGACAAACGCAATTAGAAAAAAGTATTATAACTGGTGTGATAGACCAGTGGCCCCCCAAAACGACAGATTGAAGCGGGGTGTTATATAACTTCTTCCACATATACTGCACTTCTCTAGAGACTTTTGTCACAGGGTCATTTAAAAAATGATAGGCAGAGGAAGAGGCAGGCCCTTCCGCAGGGGTGGTAGGGGTAGGGCAGGAGCAACAGGCTTGAGCCAAAGTGGCAAATTGCAGAAGGTGCGTTTGATTACGTTAAAGGACGCACCAGACTTGATTGTGTGGCTCACTCAGCGTTACTCTTCTGCACCCTCCTCATCCTCTCGATCTGCACCCTCTTAACTCTCTGCTGTGTGCACCCCCAAAGACACTACCACCAACACCACCATAAACCCTCCGCTTGAGTCACAGGAATTATTTTCAGATCCATCACAAGACATTGCCGATGTGCAGCCATTCTTGGCATTGGATCAGGAAGAGGAGGTAGCAACAACCACCACTTAACAGTCTGATGACAGTACCCAGATCAGCCAAAGGAGGTTGGTCCCCGGTGTTGCGGCCTACTCCGAGATCTCTAATTATAGCGGTGGGGAAGGTGACGTCGATGGTGACGTGTCTAGTGATGTCACGTGGGTGCCCACAAGAGAGGAAGAGGAGGGGAGTTCAGAGGGAGATATGGACCAGCAGATAGGAAGGAGAAGCAGGGCGGAACTTAGATTGCACAGGAGGGACAAAAAAGACTGCTAATGTATCAGGAGCAAGGCATCAACCATGTAAGGTCACATCTGGCGCTCCCAGGACACCGGCACTTGGCTCCGCAGTGTGGGCTTTTTTTAACGTGTCCGCTGCTGACAATAGTGTTGCCATCTGCAGCCTTTGCAGTCAACGCATAAGTCGCGGTAAGCCCAACAGTCACCTAGGGACGACCGCCTTAAGAAGGCACATGAGCTGCCATCACCGAGCCCAGTGGGAGCAACGGAACCCACAAAGCCACACTCCAGGCTCTCACCATCCAGCCTCGTCTTCTACTTCTCCTTCTCATCTCTCCTCAGTATTGTCCTCCACTCCACCTTCCATCATGCCATCCTCACATTTTTCTGCAAAAAGGCAGGCTTCCGTGGGCCAAATGTTCGAGCGTAAAAAAATGATGACGCGAGATAACCCTCTTGCTAAACGTTTGGCCGCTGGCTTGTCAGAACTGTTAGCCCGCCAACTACTGCCATATAAACTGGTGGACTCGGAGATCTTTCGAAAATTTGTGGCCATTGGAACAGAACAATAGAAGGTCCCAGGAAGGAAGTATTTCTCACAGAAGGGCATCCCAGAGCTATATGGCCATGTTCAGCAGCAAGTGAATGTATCTCTGGCACACAGTGTCGTGCCAAGATACATCTGACCACAGACACGTGGTCTAGCAAACACAGGCAGGGAAGGCATATAACATTTTACTGCCCACTGGGTGACCCTTCTGACGGCCTTCAAGCATGTAACCCGTGGCACCCGTGTAGATTTGGTTTTACCGCCACAGATTGCATGCAGGCCTGGCTCTTCTTCTCCTCCTCCTATTCCATCCTCCCTCTACTCCTCGGCTGACTCCTCCTTTTCCACTGCTAGCGTCTCTTCCGCTGCGCCGCCCAAGATCCCCATAACCTATTCTACATGCCAGGTGAGACGTTGCCATGCTGTGCTGCGTCTGTTGCGCCTGGAAGCCAAGAGCCACACTGGCCCTGCACTCCTTTCAGCTTTGTAATCACAGGCAGATCAGTGGCTAACACCGCTCAATTTGACAGTTGGTAAAGTGGTGTGTGACAACGGTGTCAATCTGCTTAGTGCATTGAAACGGCAAATTTACACACGTGCCATGCATGGCACACTTCTTAAACTTGGCCGTGCAGCGATTCGTTGTCAAATACCCTGGGGTCCAGGACATCTTGCTGCAGGTAAGGAAAATCTTGGCCCATTTCAGAAGATCTTACGCGGCCATGGCTCGCCTTGCTGACATTCAGCGGTGACACAATCTGCCGGTCAGATGTCTTATTTGCGATTGCCCGACGCGATGGAACTCAACCTTCTATATGCTTGATAGGCTGTTCCAGCAGAAATGAGCAGTTAACGACTACCTGTACGAACTCTGCGGCAGAACAGGTTCTGGGAGCTTGGTTTTTAGCGCTGCTCACACGCAACGCATGCAGACTTCTGCGGCCATTTGATGAGATCACCAAACGGGTCTGTCGCAGCCATGGTGCCATCGTACCTTATGCCTTCTTTATGGAGCGTGCATTGCGTCGTGTCATTGATCAAGCCATGGAGGAGCAGGAGCAGGAAGATGAGGAAGTAGCAATGCTGGATGAATTCCCATGGGAGGGCTTCTCTATCTGAGACAAGTCAAAAACAGGAGTCTGAAGAGGAGTCAAAGGAGGATGGTTTTGGGGCGGATGAGGAGGAGCAAGAAGAGCATGCTTTAAACCTTTCTGGGATCCCTGTTGTTGTCCGTGTATGGGGAGAAGAGAACGAGGAGGACAACATTATCCTGGATGATGAGCAGGAGCCAGGCCACCACACCGCTTCCAGTTTAGTGCAAATGGGGGTCTTCATGCTCCAGTGTTTTAACAGGGACCCTGTATAAAAAAGCATAAAGGTCAAGGACCAGTACTGGGTGGCAACGTACTTAGACCCCCGGTACAAACACAAAATGGCGGAAATGTTACCACCATCACAGAGGGCTGTCAGAATGGAGCACTTACAGGCCTTGCTTAGAGAAATGCTGCATTATGCTTTGGTGTGCGCTGGCAGAGGAGGAATTCCCACTCCCAGAGAAAGAGTTGCCGGTACCAATCCAACAGCGCCTGCAAGAAGAGGGCGGTTTGAAGATGTGTTGGTCACTTCTGATATGAGATAATTTTTTCAGCCGACCCATCGACAGGTTTCATCCGGATCCAGCATCAGGGAACACCTGGACCGACAGGTGTCCGACTACAGCGGGTTAACGGCCGATGTGGATGCTCTGAGAAGTGATAAACCCTTGGAGCAGCAGGGGGGATCGTGACCGATAAGCATACTCGCCTAGCTCACGACAGTGTTAACTACCTCACATTTCTAAAAATGAATGAGGCATGGATCTCAGAGGAATTCAAAACATGTGACCAGTGGACCATGTATATGCATAACTCTATAAACAATTTATATAATCTAGCACACAAACCTTTTTTCTACCTTTTGCTCACTTGTACAAAAAAAGCACACCGTACTATATGCCCGTACCCTCCTGTTTGAAGAGGATGAGCAGTGTCATATTTTTGGGTACCGCAGCGAGTTGCTGGTATCAGTGCTGGTGTCAGTGCTCTCTATCACGGTGCTGGTGTGGTATCAGTGCTCTCTATCTCGGTGCTGGTGTCAGTGCTCTCTATCATGGTGCTGGTGTGGTGTCAGTGCTCTCTATCTCGGTGCTGGTGTCAGTGCTCTCTAACACGGTGCTGGTGTCAGTGCTCTCTATCATGGTGCTGGTGTCAGTGCTCTCTATCACGGTGCTGGTGTGGTGTCAGTGCTCTCTATCACGGTGCTGGTGTGGTGTCAGTGCTCTCTATCTCAGTGCTGGTGTCAGTGCTCTCTATCACGGTGCTGGTGTGGTGTCAGTGCTCTCTATCACGGTGCTGGTGTCAGTGCTCTCTATCACAGGGCTGGTGTCAGTGCTCTCTATCTCGGTGCTGGTGTGGTGTCAGTGCTCTCTATCACGGTGCTGGTGTCAATGCTCTCTATCTTGGTGCTGGTGTCAGTGCTCTCTATCACGGTGCTGGTGTCAGTGCTCTCTATCATGGTGCTGGTGTGGTGTCAGTGCTCTCTATCTCAGTGCTGGTGTCAGAGCTCTCTATCACGGTGCTGGTGTGGTGTCAGTGCTCACTATCATGGTGCTGGTGTCAGTGCTCTCTATTATGGTGCTGGTGTCAATGCTCTCTATCACGGTGCTGGTGTCAGTGCTCTCTATCTTGGTGCTGGTGTGGTGTCAGTGCTCTCTATAACTTTGCTGGTGTGGTGTCAGTGCTCACTATCATGGTGCTGGTGTCAGTGCTCTCTATCATGGTGCTGGTGTCAGTGCTCAGTCTCTATCGCGGTGATGGTTTCAGACAGTGAGGGAGATAGCAGCGGAGAAGCTAATCAACAGGCAGTGCCAGCACCATGGCTGAGGATCAGCTATGGACTGGCACCTCTGGACCACCGCAGTGGAGCCCTGCATAGGTGGGGGTAAGGGCCGGGCAGAAGGAGGGGCTCAAGCACAGGTTGGCACACTGGGACACTGGCACAGGTCTGCGTTGCCCTGACTGTGGCACTGATCATCTCCTGCACCCCTTAATAGCCTGGCCTGACCTTGCCTCTCCTCCATGGCCTTCATGCGCTCCTGAATTGTCAAAATTTCACAGATAAAAAAAGAATGCTTGTCGTTGTCGATCCCATATTCACTTAATACTTCTGGTATGTCAGTGTGTGCACAGCTAGTAAGTATTTTGTGGCTAAAAATATGACCTGGAGGTTTTTAAGGTTCGCCTGCCATTAAAGTGAATGGGGTCCGCCACGAACCTTGCGGTGCGCGAACATTTGGGCATGTTCGCGGATCAGGTTCGCGAAACGTCCCATCGGAATTTCATCCATCACTATTGCAGAGCACAGGATGGACCCTTTTAAACAAAATTCATGGCATTTACAACTGAGAAAAAGCTGCTAAAAGTTGTGGATGCCTCATTAAAATTGCTTTTGCAAATACATTAAGAACAGCTATTTCCTTATTTTTGTACTTTAATTGTAGCAGGCAGGGGCAGGAGATGTTAACATTGGCAGGTAGTGGGATGTACTAACAGTGGCCGAGTGTGCTCAAAAAAACTGGACATTGACAGAAATTGTGGAAGCATGTGATATATCTTTTTGTGGCCTGGGACAGTGAAAGGCGCAGCCTTGAATGAAGCAAAAAACATATAAAATAATAATAATAATAATAATTGATGGTGGCCGGATCCCCAAATATTTACAACTTGCCCACTGGGCACCTCAACCCCCTTACTAACTAGAACAATTTTCAGCTTTCGGTACTCTCACATTTTGAATCACAATTACACATATGAATCAGTTGTCCTTTTTTTCACACAAAAAGAGCTTTTTTTTTGTTGGGATTTAATCACCACTAGGTTTTTTCATGTTTGCACTATAATGAAAAAAGTTGGAACATTTGGTAAAAAAAATGAATTTTTCTTTGTTTCTGTTATACAAATTTGCAAATGAGTAATTTTTCCTCATAATTTTTGGCCAAAAATTATATTGATAAATATCTTTGTTAACCACTTGCTTACTGGACACTTAAACACCCTTCCTGACCAGACCAATTTTCAGCTTTTGGTGCTCTCACACTTTGAATGACAATTACTCAGTCATGCAACACTGTACCCAAATTAATTTTGTGTCCTTTTTTCCCCACAAATAGAGCTTTCTTTTGGTGGTATTTTACCACCTCTGGGGTTTTTATTTTTTGGGCTATAAATGAAAAAAGACCGAAAATTTTGAAAAAACATGCATATTTCTTTGTTTCTGTGATAAAATTTAGCAAATTATAATTTTTTTTTCATAAATTTTGGCCACGATTTATACGGCTACATGTCTTTGGTAAAAATAACCCAAATTAGTGGATATTATTTGGTCTTTGTGAAAGTTAGAGAGTCTACAAGCTGTGGTGCGAATCGCACAAAATTGATCACACCTAATGTACTGGTGGCCTATCTCATTTCTTGCGACCCGAACAAGTCAGGAAAGTACAAATACCCCCCAAATGACCCCTTTTTTGAAAGTAGACATTCCAAGGTATTTACTAAGATGCATGGTGAGGTTTTTGATGTTGTCATCGTTTTCCCACAATTCTTTGCAAAATGAAGATTTTTTTTTTTTCTCACAAAATTTTCAATGTAATAGGTTATTTCTCTCACATGGCATGTGTATACCACAAATGACACCCCAAAATACGTTCTGCTACTCCTTCTGAGTATAACGATACCAAATGTGTGAGACTTTTACACAGCCTGGCCACATACAGAGGCCCAATATTGAAATAGCACTATCAGGCGTTCTAGGAGCATAAATTACACATCTTATTTCTCAACCACCTATTACAGTTTTGAAGGCCCTGGAGCACCAGGACAATGGAAATGCCCACAAAGTGACCCCACGTGGCACTGACGACACGTGGCACTGGAGGCAAATGGCACTGGAGGCAGATGGCACTGGAGGCAGATGGGGCTGACAGATGGGGCTGACAGATGTCGCTGGCAGATGTCGCTGACAGATGGCACTGGGGCTGGCACTGGCAGATGGCACTGGCACTGGCAGATGGTGCTGGCTATTTGCTCTGGCTAATTGCTCTGGCAAATGGGGCTGGCAGATGGCACTGCGGCTGGCAGATGGCGCTGGCAGGTGGCACTGGCGCTGGCAGGTGGCACTGGCGCTGGCACTGGCACTGGCGGCACTGGCGCTGATGGCACTGGGGCTGACGGATGGCTCTGGCAGGTGGCACTGGCGCTGGCAGGTGGCACTGGCACTGGCACGTGGGGCTGGCGGCACTGGGGCTGACAGCACTGGGGCTGACGGATGGCACTGGCGCTGGCAGGTGGCACTGGTGCTGGCAGGTGGCACTGGTGCTGGCAGGTGGCACTGGCGGCACTGGCACTGGCGGCACTGGCGGCACTGGGGCTGACGGCACTGGGGCTGACGGATGGCACTGGTGCTGGCAGGTGGCACTGGCACTGGCAGGTGGCACTGGCACTGGCACTGGCGGCACTGGAGGCACTGACGGCACTGGGGCTGACGGCACTGGGGCTGACTAATGGCAATGGCGCTGGCAGGTGGCACTGGTGCTGGCAGGTGGCACTGGCACTGGCAGGTGGCACTGGCGGCACTGGCACTGGCGGCACTGACGGCACTGGGGCTGATGGCACTGGCGGCACTGGGGCTGATGGCACTGGGGCTGACGGATGGCACTGGCGCTGGCAGGTGGCACTGGTGCTGGCAGGTGGCACTGGCGCTGGCAGGTGGCACTGGCACTGGCGGCACTGGGGCTGACGGCACTGGGGCTGACGGCACTGGGGCTGATGGCAGGCACTGGCGCTGGCAGGTGGCACTGGCGCTGGCAGGTGGCACTGGCGCTGGCAGGTGGCACTGGCGGCACTGGCACTACTGGCAGATGGCACTGGGTTGACAGATGGCACTGGGCTGACAGATGGCACTGGCACTGGGGCTGACAGATGGCACTGGGGCTGACAGATGGCACTGGGGCTGACAGTTGGCACTGGGGCTGACTTACAGATCCTCTCTCTCCACACACACTGTCTCTGTGTGAGGAGGGAGAGACACGGCAATGGGAGATGATCTCATATGTTTACATTTGAGATCATCTCCCATTGGCAGCTGCGATCGCGCTGTGAACGGCCGCTTTGATTGGCCATTCACGGCGATCTGTATTTGTCTGTCTCCGGGAGACACGGCGAATACAAAACTTCCGCGATGCGCGCCCCCGGCGGCGCGCATTGCGGAAGTAAACACAAGGCCGTCCAGGGACGGCCAGGTGAAGGAACCCGCCTGCTCTACGGCCGTCATTCGGCTATAGGGCGGGCGGGAGGTGGTTAAAAATAATCAAAAACAGTGTATATTATTTGGCCTTTGTTACACGCTATGGTGGCAATCATTGTAAAATTGATCACACCCGATCACACCTGATGTACTGACAGCCTGTTTCATTTCTTGAGACACTAACAAGCCAGGAAAGTACAAATATCCCCCAAATTATCCCTTTTTTGAAAGTAGAATTTCTGAGGTATTTAGTAAGAGGCATGGTTAGTTTTTTGAAGTTGTCATTTTCTCCCACAATTCTTTTCAAAATTAGATTTTTTTTTCACAAAATTGTTATATTAACATGTTATTTACACCAGACACCAGTCCATCCAGTTCAACCTGAGTGAGTGTCTACAATTGTCCCTATCCCTGTACATTGTACACTCACATCAGTCCCTACCCTCAAGGAGCCCACAATCCAAGGTCCCCATTCATATACTAGGGCCAATTTTTTTTTGGACAGAAGCCAATTAACCTACTTGTATGTCTTTGGTGGTAGGTCTTTCTCTCACATGGCATTTGCATTCCACAAATTACACCCCAAAATACATTCTGATACTCCTCCTGAGTATGACGATACCACATGTGTGAGACTTTTACACAGCCTGGCCAGATACAGAGGCCCAGAGGCCCAACATCCAAGGAGCACTGTAAGGTGTTCTAGGGACATACATTACACATCTAATTTCCTCAAAACCTATCACATTTTTAAAGGCCCTTCATATTTCTAACACATAGCATGTACATACCAAGACTTATCCCCCAAAATACATTTTGCTGAGCAAAGGATAAACAAAAGATTTCCTGTGGTTTTAGTAGTGCAGTTGTCCACAGGAGGAGAGCACTGATCCAGGCAGCAGTCAGGGTCGTTGTCAGTGAGGAGAGCAAACACCCCGTATGAGGCATAATGAGTCTTTTGTCATGTGTCATTTTTTTCCAAAAGTGTTTTGAAAAAAAAAAGAAAATGAAAATGCTTTTTTTTACACAAAGTTGTCCATTTATTTTTATTTTCTTTTCTTCTCAACAATTTTATTGGAACGTTTGCAGGTTTACCAAAGCATAAAACAACAACAAAAAAACAACAACAACATAAGTATGAGAAGGAAATAAGTAATCAAACTATACTTTAAAAGTGACAATCTTTGGGGGCGTGGCTAGCCGGCAGAGCGGATGGCCGCATAGAGGACCTGCTCCCGTCTGCTGAGATCCTCCGGGGACAACACAGCGCTGATACAGCCTAAATAACAGCGGCTAGAGGTGGGCGAACACAGCGGGAGGTGAGCTATGCCTTTCAGGAGGGAAAAGGACCATAAACTCCCGAGTAAGCTGCCGGCATACTTCTTGCAGCACCGCCGGCCAGAGAGGCAAGATGGCGGCGGCAGCGGTGAGCAGGGACGGCGCGCATGTGAGGAGCAACATGGAGGGATGCAGGGCGGTTCGCAGAGCTACTCTGGACGTGTGAAGGAGGGGAAACCCCCTTCCTCATTGCCATCAGCAACCTCAAGCCCAGCGAAAAGCAGGCAGAAGCTGGATGGTGACCTGACAGAGACTCTGGAGGTAAGCCTGAATGCTTCACAAGATGACACTAGGGCTGCAAGACTCTCTCACAGACTTTCCTACTGCTAACAGGCCTGTGATGGATACCACTTTAAAAGACATGCTAGTGTCCCTGCGCTCTACTCTGCATACAGATATTTTATCATTAACACAACAGTTTATGGCGGACCTCTCTGCTGTTAACAAGAGTCTCTCATGTGGAGGTTAAAATGGGGGAGTTTGCCTCTACCTTTAATGACCTAGTGGATGCACATAGCGACAGGGAGGATGAGATATTTCAATTAAAGTCCAAAATGGCAAATTTGGAAGACAGATCAAGAAGGAATAACATTAAAATCCAAGGCATACCAGAAACGGTTAAACCTGTCGAATTAAAGGCATACTTTCTTGATGTCATGAAATTGGCGCTCCCAGATGCAACTGAAAGTGATTTAATCATTGACCGCATCCATAGGTTGCCCAGGCCTAAGCATGTCCCTTCTCATCTCCCGAGAGATACCATTGTAAGGATCCATTTCTTTCACGTAAAGGATAGATTCATAGCAGCCACCAGGTACCGAGATTCTCTGCCCCCTGACCTGCAAAATATATCCTTTTTCCCGGATATGTCAGCATTCACGATGCAACAAAGGCGACAGCTAGCTACTATCACTAAATCATTGAATAACAACAAAATCACATACAGGTGGCTATGCCCGGCAAAACTATTGATCACTAAAGATGGAGTCACACACCTCATTGCCAATTTAAACGACAGTCTTCGGCTACTGACGGACTGGCAGATGATCCATGACCCCAACCATAGTGAGGGAAGCATCAGAGGATCCCCGGTACCCACTGCACTTGGATCCGATACTGACACAGGCTAATTTCTTTTTTTTACAACCACATATTGTACCTCTTGTCCCCCGGGGATCTTGGGAGAATGCCACAGTTTCTCCCCCTTGTTTCGAGCAGTAGTTATACTGCACAGATTCCGTTAAGAATTGCTAATTTTCAGTTTTGTTTATTTTGTTATTGTTTGTTATTTTTGTTTTTTTTATCTGTTTTACGCTCTCCAAGGAACTCATTTCAACCACCACTGCGACTACAGGGCTGCAAGGCCCACTCCAGAAGCTGTGACAGACAGTTGCGACTTACTCTACACTAGGAAGGTAACTTATCTCATCTAGGAGGCCCCTACTTGTCCAACCATGCCTTTTCAAGTCACCTCCTTTAATGTTAAGGGACTCAATACACCGTTTAAAAGGCGAATGGCGTGGAGGGAGGCTCTCAGGCTTAGAAATGACATCATTTACCTACAGGAAACGCACTTTGCTTCACATAACCCACCGAAATGTTGTCATCATAACTTCCCACATCTTTTCATGGCAAATGGCCCCTCTAAAAAACGAGGAGTGGCCATTGCAATTAAGGATACGGTTCACTTTAAATACGTACATTCATGTGTGGACATATTGGGATGATATTTAATACTTATATGTGAAATAGAGGGTAAAACATTCACTGTGGTGAACGTATATCTCCCCAACACAAAACAACTGAGCTGTCTAAAGAAAATTAAAAAGAAAGTAAATGCTGTACGTAAGGGTGATGTCATCTGGTGTGGAGATTTTAATATGATTGTAGACAGAGAATTAGATTTGACTAGTGATACCAGACTTAAACAACGTAGAGCAACCTTACATGCTTTTTTATTATCATCTGGTCTGTGCGACGTGTGGCGATGTCAACACGCCTCGGAGAGGGATTATACGTTCCTCTCGGGGGCGCACCATACCTACTCTCGCATAGACCTTTTTCTGATGGATAAGTTCATGCTACAAAAAGTAACTAAATCAGAAATTCATAAAATCACGTGGTCAGACCACGCACCTGCTTCCATACAGGTGGGGGATCGTGGAGCGGAGACCAGGGCGAACAGGTGGCGTATAGACCTTTATACTCTTTTGAAACCTGAAAATCAGAATAAGATCAAAAAAATTATTGGAAGAGTATTTTCCAATTAATGCCCCTTCTGTCGATGATCCCTTCACCTTATGGAAAACCCATAAGGTATACATTCGAGGGCTCCTTATTCAATTAAGCGTGGTAGCTAAAAAACAACGTATCAAGCAGCTCTCTGACCTATTGGATCAAATCACTCGTTTGAAAACACTCAACAAACAACACTCAACTGATGGGCGCAGAGAGTCGCTTTTTACTGCCAGGCAGGAACTACGGACTCACTTGGTGGCACAGTATGACGCCCAGATTCGATCCTTAAAAGCAACATCACCACTTCCGGTTCTGGCGCCGCATGGAGTGACTGCTCTCCTCATCAGCTCCCGCAGCACGACCCTAAAATCGGCATTTAAATCCCCCTGAGCGGCTGGACACCCACCGGAATACCTTTGGGATTCACCCCCCTTAGCCATGGACCGATTTGTGGAGAAAACCGGCCCGCGAGCGCATACGGCGCCGCCCGCGACCGCGGCGCGGCCGCAAATCGAGGCCCCGGCTTCGGCCTACTCGGCCCCCTTCTCATCACAGCGCGCAGCGGACATGGAGGTGAGCTGTGACCCTGCCTCCCCCCCTCTCCACAACCCCTACCAGCATTCCCAGCCCCTCCATCCCAGGGCACTCTCCCCACACAGCCAACTGGGGATTCCACTACAGAGTGCATTGCCCAGGCCGTGGCTGCTCTATTATCCCCATGATCACTGCATCTGTGGAAAAGGCTGTGAATGCAGGCATGCAACAGCTCAAGGCTCAAATAGGCGAACATCACACCAGACTAAATGACCTGAAACACCGTCTGTCGGATATGGAAGAGGAACTGTACCAGGCCCAAGCCACGGAACGCTACCAGGACAGGACAAATCAATACATCCTACAGAAACTCGATGACTTGGAGAATAGGGCCAGGCGGAGTAATCTGCGATTCGTAGGCATTCCCGAGTCGCTACAGGCCTCCAAGCTATCTGACTTTTGTGCAGTGCGCATCCCAGAAGCCCTGGGCCTCCCGGGCCCCTGCACGGTTGAACGCGCCCATCGTATGGGCCCAGCCGCACCTGAACGCAAATCCCCTAGACCCATAATCGCAAAGTACCTCAATTACTCTGACAAGGCCCTGATCCTGCAGAAGTTCAGGCAAACTCGCTCTCTTCAACTTGACGGAATCAAGGTCCTAATCTTTGCTGATTACTCTATCGAGGTCTCCAAGAAAAGGAAAGCATTCCAGCAGGTGTGTTCGGAACTTTTAAAAATGCAACTCAAATTTTCCCTGGCCTTTCCGGCTGTCCTTCGCCTCAAGGCTCCGAATGGCGACCAACTGACCTTCCAAGATCCCTCTGAAGCAGAGGCATTCCTACGCTCTCTTCACCCGGGTACGCACCCCCACACCCCATCCAAGTCCTCATCGCTCAATCCCTCCCTGGACCAAAGGAGCCCCCGAAAGGACTCGCCCAAAAGCTTCAGGCCTTCTGCCCCAGACCACCATCTGGCGACAAATCTTTAAAATCGACACAATTCCTTTTCTCGGCCCCCCTGACATGAGAATAGTATCTTGGAACGTGAAAGGCCTTAGGTCTCCTTATAAGAGAATGAAAGTCCTCCGGCACCTAAAAAAGTTGAAAACGGATATTGCCCTATTACAGGAAACCCACTTATCCGCTCCAGATTTTCATCGCATGAAGAGACTCTGGTGTCGACAAAGTCCTAGGCTCCAACGCTGTTTACCATAAAGCGGGTATCCTCCTGCTGATCCACAAAAACCTCCCCTGCGAGGTACTGTCCACACACTCAGACTCTCAGGGCCGGCTTCTTTCATTGCATGTCCGCCTGGGAACCAAAGAACTGGTGATCACTAACGTATACGCTCCTAATAACCCTAGCAAATCTTTTTATAGCGACCTGACCTCCTGGCTCCTCCGTACCACCCAGACCCCCCATTTAGTTGGCGGTGACTTTAATGACATCCTACACCATACTGGCGACAGATCCCCTCCCCCACTCCACAAGTTGAAACGCGCTCTCTCTACTCCCTCACACTTTGCCTCCACCATGGAATCTCTTCATCTTCGTGATCTATGGCATCTAACCCACCCGGCGGACAGGGAATACACCTTTTATTCACACCCCCATAATATGTTCTAGAGAATCGACTATTTTTTGGGCTCTGGCGACCTCATCCCCATGTTATCTGAAGCAGAAGTACTTGACATTTCTGACCATGCCCCGATCTCAGTTAGGCTTAACAATCTGGATCTTCCACCCCACCCAAGACTGTGGCGCTTCCCCTCGTATCTCCACAACAACCCCAACTTTCAACACTTTATGGTGGACTCCTGGCGCGAATACTCGGAGGCTAACTTCCCCCATTCGGACTCCCCGAACCTCTTCTGGGATGCAGGTAAGGCGTTCCTCAGGGGCCGGATCATCTCTTATGCAGCCTCCTTTAAGAGAAACGCCCTGTCACATTACAAACGGGCCAGTGCGCGACTACACCTAGCCCAAAGATCCCTCTCCACCAAAGACTCCCTCGACAATAGATCTGAATGGCAAGCAGCCAAGAAAGGCTTTGACACTTGGGTGGATACACTCGAACAAACTAAAAGATCCCAATTCGACGCAACGCTCCACAAGTTTGGCAACAAGGCGGGCAAGCTCCTAGCGAGGCTGTGTAAGGGCACATTCCACCCGACACACATCACTTCCCTTAAAGATGCTAAGGGTGCTATGCACTCCACCCCACAAGCAATTAACAAGGTGATGCTAAACTACTATACTGCCCTCTATGCCCCAGACCCCATAGATAATACTTCTGCTCGTTCCTTCTTAGACAGTGTGCTCCTATCTAAAGTTACCCCTGAACAACTAGAAGCTCTCAATGCCCCCGTCTCCCCTGATGAAATTTCCTCCACGATCCGCAAACTAACGCCGTCCAAAGCACCAGGCCCCGACGGGTTCACCAGTGAATTCTAAAAAACTCTCCTCTCTATCGCGGAACCCACTCTCCTTAAGGTGTACAATGGCATCTGGTCCGGTGGCCCATATCTCCCTTCTGGAAACCAGGCCGTTATAAAACTCCTTTCCAAGAAAGGGAAAGACCCCCTTGACACAGGCCAATTTCCCTTCTCAATCTGGATGTCAAAATCCTGTCCAAAATCATTGCCACAAGACTAGCTGCCATTGTACCCTCCCTAATCCATCCTGCCCAATCTGGCTTTGTGAAAGGCAGAACTGCCACCTTGAATATTCGTAAGGTCCTGCTCGCTTTGGAACATGCTAAAAACAACCCAGGTGGGGATTTTGCCATTATAACGTTAGACGCGGAGATGGCCTTTGACAATGTCAGTTTTGAATGGCTCTTTATGACTCTGTCCGACATGGGCTTCTCGGGGCACTTCTGTCACCACATCAAAGCCATGTACTCTTCCCCAGTAGCTAAATTGGTTGCAGCTGGAATTCTCTCAGATGAATTCCACCTGCATAAAGGCACTCCTCAGGGCTGCCCACTCTCCCCGCTCCTCTTTAATATCGCCCTAGAACCTCTATCCAGATATTTGACCCAAAAAGCCCCTCTTCATGGTATCCGCATTGGCCAACATGACCTGCGCACCTTCCTTTTTGCTGATGACGTGCTCATCTTCACGTCGGACCCCTCTTCCGACATGCGCACCATTAAAGAGGTCTTTGATGTCTTCAGATCTTGTTCAGGGCTTCGTATAAATTATGGTAAAAGCGAAATTCTCCCGATAGGGTCTTCTCGCAAAACCCCCTAGACGCAACACTCCATCTTTTCGATCGCCAGCTCCCACATCACCTACCTAGGTATTAAAATTGGAAAGTTGCCCTCCTCCCTTTATCACCTCAACTACCCCCCCTGATCACGAAAATCTCTCAGGAAATGGTAAACTGGATGGATCTGCCTCTCTCGCTTCTGGGAAGATGCCACCTGCTAAAAATGGTTAGCTTGCCAGGCTACTGTACCCTCTTCAAACCATCCCTTTGCTTCTTCTTCATAAGGACGTAAAAATTCTGGAATCGGCTTTTTCTTCCTTTATATGGCAGGGCAAAAGCCTTAAAAAAGTTGCATCTTCCCAGACGCGAGGGGGGTATCAGCCTGCCTAATATAAGACTGTATAATCTGTCGTGTTTGTTGAGAACTGGCCTGGACAGGATCTCTCAATTCTCGAGATATTCCAACTACTCCATGGAAGCCGCCATGGTCTCCCCAATTTCGTTGACAGCCCTCCTCCACTGCAGGTGGAAGCTGGTACCGCCACTACTTCAACACAATTTCCTACTCAGGGACACTGCCATAGCCTGGAGGGAAACCAGGAAATGCCTCAAACTCCCACCTTTTGTCTCCAGACACCTCCCGATACAGGGGAACCCCACCTTCTCCCCTGGCCTACTCCACAAGCCATTTCGCATCTGGAAAGAGAAGGGTATCACTAGTTTTGCTGCACTCTGCGATCTGGATTCTGGTCGCCCTCTGCCTTTTTCATTCCTAGTGGAAAAGTTCTCCCTTCCGCCAGCTCACGCCTTCCACTACAGGCAATGCGTCAGTTACTTAAAGGATATTTGCAGCGAGGAACGTAAACGCTTCCCTCTAACCTTTTTGGATCGACTGCTCATGGACGATACTTATAAAATTTCAGACATCTACAAACCCTTGCTCCAGCGGACTTCTTCTCCTCTGACATCTTCTTTAGTCGCCAACTGGGAGAAAGACTTTCCTGACCCGGATTTAGTGGACAAAATTCTGCGAGGCCTCAACAAAGTTTACCGCCTAATCCCTAAAAAGCTCTGGAGAGAATCGCAACTGAAAATTGCCCACAGGGCATACCTTCCCTTCCTTTCATCCAACACCGATCGGGACAGCACCAAATGCCCCCACTGTCTCCAGAACAGGCCCTCGCTGGCTCACCGTTTCTGGTCCTGATCCTTTATTTCATCTTTCTGGGACCGGATCCTCTCCTACATCTTCAAAATAACCCTGTTGAAATTGCCAAAGGACCCCCTCCTCCTCATATTTGGATACTGGGACCCCCTCCTGCTTCCATGGTCATCCATTAGAAGCCGCGTGCCCACAAGCCGCACGCCATACAAACCCTCCCACGTGGACTGGTCTCTGTTATGCTTATTATTAGCCAGGAAATCCATTCTAAAGAGCTGGACTTCATCTCTCCCCCCCTCCGTCGCTCAGACACAGAAAGAACTCCTCTCACTCTTATACAAGGACCGATGTAATGCTAACTTCCGGGACGAAAAAGTGAAATCTCGCTTTTATGCGATGTGGCTTCCCTTCATATCTGCCACTCTTCCTCCGGAAGACATTATTAACTTGGACCACTTCACCTTTTTCTACTACGGCGCTCGACAATTGAACACGGGGACGGATCCCCCCCCATCTACTATCTAATCTATGCCCAGCAACCTACTGTCCTCCGGGTCTACCCCCTGGATCCTCCTACCTCAGGGATTATTTACAAAAATATTATTAATATTATTTTCAGATTATGGTATAAGCTCACTATGATATAACTGCAATCTGTTTTTCTTTCTATGCACCTCATCTGTGATGATGGTACCACAATACTGTACATGTATTTGTTGCATCTGTACTGTTATCTTTTTATTTCTCAATAAATACTCTTTAAAAAAAAAAAATGCAACATCATATAGGTATGGGAACAAAGCGGGAAGTTTCTTGGCTAAGCAGGTTAAGGATAAAGTAATCAAACAAAAAATTCCACATTTGCTTCATCCTACGGATGGTTCAAAAATAACAAACCCCAAAAGTATTGCAGACAGATTTAGTGACTACTATGCCCAATTGTATAACCTTAAGGAAGATCCCACCGTCACGCTTAAACTACCCCAGATATCACAGACCGCCTTGGAAGAGCTAAACTTACCGTTTACGACTTCCGAAATTGAGACCACGATTAAATGCACTTCCACACAACAAGTCCCCGGGCCCTGACGGGTACTCTTCAGAGTATTACCAGATATACAGTGGTGTGAAAAAGTGTTTGCCCCCTTCCTCATTTCCTGTTCCTTTGCATGTTTGTCACACTTAAGTGTTTCGGAACATCAAACCAATTTAAACAATAGTCAAGGACAACACAAGTAAACACAAAATGCAATTTGTAAATGAAGGTGTTTATTATTAAAGGTGAAAAAAAATCCAAACCATCATGGCCCTGTGTGAAAAAGTGATTGCCCCCCTTGTTAAAACATACTATAACTGTGGTTGTCCACACCTGAGTTCAATTTCTCTAGCCACACCCAGGCCTGATTATTGCCACACCTGTTCACAATCAAGGCATCACTTAAATAGGAGCTGCTTGACAGAGTAAGGTCCACCAGAAGATCCTTAAAAGCTACACATCATGCCGAGACCCAAAGAAATTCAGGAACAATTGAGAAAGAAAGTAATTGAGATCTATCAGTCTGGAAAGGGTTATAAAGCCATTTTCAAAGCTTTGGGAATCCAGCGAACCACAGTGAGAGCCATTATCCACAAATGGCGAAGACATGGAACAGTGGTGAACCTTCCCAGGAGTGGCCGGCCGCCCAAAACTACCCCAAGAGCGCAGCGACGACTCATCCAAGAGGTCACAAAAGACCCCACAACAACGTCCAAGGAACTGCAGGCCTCACTTGCCTCAGTTAAGGTCAGCGTTCATGCCTCCACCATCAGGAAAAGACTGGGCAAAAATGGCCTGCATGGCAGAGTTCCAAGGAGAAAACCACTGCTGAGCAAAAAGAACATCAAAGCTCGTCTCAATTTCTCCACAACACATCTTGATGATCCCCAAGACTTTTGGGACAACATTCTGTGGACCAATGAGACAAAAGTGGAACTCTTTGGAAGGTGTGTGTCCAAGTATATCTGGCGTAGAAGGAACACTGCATTTCATAAAAAGAACATTATACCAACAGTAAAATATGGTGGTGGTAGTGTGATGGTCTGGGGCTGTTTTGCTGCTTCAGGACCTGGAAGACTTGCCGTGATAAAAGGAACTATGAAATCTGCTGTCTACCAAGAGATCCTGAAGGAGAATGTCCGACCATCTGTTCGTGTACTCAAGCTGAAACGAACTTGGGTTCTGCAGCAGGACAATGATCCTAAACACACCAGCAAGTCCACCACCGAATGGCTGAAGAAAAACAAAATGAAGACTTTGGAGTGGCCTAGCCAAAGTCCTGACCTGAATCCTATTGAGATGTTGTGGTATGACCTTAAAAAGGCCGTTCATGCTCGAAAACCCTCTAATGTAACTGAATTAGGACAATTCTGCAAAGATGAGTGGGCCAAAATTCCTCCAGGACGCTGTAAAAGCCTCATTGCACGTTATCGCAAACGCTTGGTTGCAGTTGTTGCTGCTAAGGGTGGCCCAACCAGTTATTAGGTTTAGGGGGCAATCACTTTTTCACACAGGGCCATGATGGTTTGGATTTTTTTTCACCTTTAATAATAAACACCTTCATTTACAAATTGCATTTTGTGTTTACTTGTGTTGTCCTTGACTATTGTTTAAATTGGTTTGATGTTCCGAAACACTTAAGTGTGACAAACATGCAAAGGAGCAGGAAATGAGGGCAAACACTTTTTCACACCACTGTATAGTAACATTCTGTCCCCTTACTTGCACCAGGTATTTACTAAAGCTCAATCTTGTGTTGAATTTCCACCAGACATTCTTACCGCAACGATTACAACCATTCCCAAACCGGGTAAGACACCAAATATACCGCAAAATTTTAGGCCCATCTCATTATTAAATGTAGATGTGAAAATCTTTGCCAAACTCCTCGCTAATAGACTAGCCTCCCATCTACCGCACTTAATTGGTTATGACCAAGTCAGCTTTGTGATGGGTAGGCAAGCTACGGATGCCACCAGGAGGATGTTAAACCTGGTGCATCGTGTAGAGCGAAGTGGGAAGCCTTCTCTGCTCCTTGCCTTGGACGCAGAGAAGGCTTTCGATAGAGTGCATTGGGGATACTTGAGATTGGTCCTACAGAAATTTGGCCTACTGGGGTCCATAAAACACGCTATACTGGCACTATATTCATGTCCGTCGGCATTTGTATACTCAGAAGGAATGTTCTCCAAACGATTTCACATAACGAACGATACAAGACAGGGATGCCCCCTGTCCCCTTTAATATTTGCATTAATAATGGAACCTTTAGCGGAGAGAATAAGATCAGAACCTAACATTACAGGCATTCAAGCATACTCCACTTGACGTAATCTTGGCTTTATCTAATCCATTAATATCATTACCTGCTGTCCACGACATCTTGCAACAGTTTAGCGCTATCTCGTATTACCAAGTCAACGCCACCAAATCCCACATTCTGGGTTTTGGTATCCAGCCTGAAGTTGAGAATTTCTTAAAACAGACGTTCCCATATCCATGGACAAAAGGCTCAATTACATATTTAGGTGTCCAGCTAACCTCCCCCATATCAGATCTATACCAAATTAATTATATCCCCCTTCTTGGAAAATTTCAACAAGAACTCAATAGACTTCAAAAATTTTACCTCTCAAGCTCTGGGCGTCTAGCAGTATACAAGATGCTAATGCTGCCGAGATTGCTCTATCTTTTTAGGGCCTTACCGATAGCGCTACCAAAGAAATTTTTCAACTCAATGCAGAAACAGCTACTGTCCTTCTTATGGGCTAGTGCTAGAGCTAGATGTTCTCCATCTGTGCGGACCAAACTAAAGTTGGCAGGAGGCATGGGAGTTCCTGTCTTACGAGACTACCATGCGGCGGTGGTTCTGGACCAGCTAAGGAACTGGTTTGTAGAGGCAGGGAACAAACCATGGTGCCAATTAGAAACTAAATAAGTATGTGGTAGAACTCCATTATCCTTCCTCATGGCTAGTAACATACCTAAAGACAGTGCTTTAATAAATCATCCCACTATACCAATAGCTCACCGAATTTGGACAGATTTAAATCCCAAAGGAACTATTGATGCACCTACCGTTACTATTCCAATTCCTTTAGACACCCTTTTATGGGAAATCCCAGCTTTGACCCTTCGCAACTGGTCTGATAATAAGCCACTTAACCTGGAAGATTTAACGTCTGGGGGTAGGCTGAAGCCGTTTAATGTCCTACAGTGGGATTTTGGAATCCCTGCAAGGGAAGTTTTTACTTATAACCAAATTGCCTCATACTTTCAGAGATCGAAAATCACGCATAAGCAGATTTCTGAACGTATTTGGAAATTTTTGCAATCCCCAAAACCCAAGCTAAAGGGTATAGCCTTGATTTACAAAGAATTAAATGACAAAGCTTTGTTTACTAAAACGACCCCTGTACTGAAGTGGGAAAAAGAGTTTGATAAGGAATTCCCAACCCTTCAATGGATAAAAGCAATAAAAATCAATTATCAATATTCAAGAAGTGCAACCTATGAAGAAATGAATCCAAAGCTGTTGATAAGGTGGTATTACACTCCCTATATCGTCTCCAAATTTGCTAAAGACAATTCTAATATGTGCTGGAGACAATGTAATCAGATAGGAACCCTTTTGCATATGATGTGGTCCTGTAAAATGCTCCGCAAATTCTGGTCAGAGGTAGCTCAACTAATATCTAAAGTTATTGGAAAACAAGTAGAACTAACCCCAGAGTTAGCAATTTTGAGCATGAATCTATGTAACTAGTGATGGACGAACTTCCGACGGGATGTTTCGCGAACGCGGACCGCAAACGCGCCCGATAGTTCGGGAACCGTAACGTTAGCGGCGGGCCCCATTGACTTCAATGGGAGGCGAACTTTGCAAACCTACAGGTCAAATTTGCAGCCACAAAATAATTACTAGCTGTGCAAACATAGTCCCACCACATGGCCAATGACATAACACATGTATGAGGTGAATCTGGGATCAACAACTACAAGCATTCTTTTTTTTATATGTGAAATTGTGACAATTCAGGACTGTGGAGTGCATGAAGGCAATGGAGGAGAGGGAAGGTCAAGGTAGGCAAAGAAGAGGGTGCAGGAGATGATCACCAGCAGCGTGACATACAGCAATACTGACATACAGTGATAGAGTGATCTGACACCAACACCATGATAGAGAGCACTGACATCAGCAGCGTGACATAAAGCACTGACACCAGCACCGTGATATACAGCACTGAAACCAGCACCGTGATAGAGAGCACTGACATCAGCAGCCTGACATACAGCAATGACACCTGCACCGTGATAGAGTGATCTGACACCAGCACCGTGATAGAGAGCACTGACATCAGCAGCGTGACATAAAGCACTGACACCAGCACCGTGATATACAGCACTGACACCAACACCATGATAGAGAGCACTGACATCAGCAGCGTGACATACAGCAATGACACCTGCACCGTGATAGAGTGATCTGACACCAGCACCATGATAGAGAGCACTGACATCAGCAGCGTGACATAAAGCACTGACACCAGCACCGTGATATACAGCACTGACACCAGCACCGTGATAGAGAGCACTGACATCAGCAGCGTGACATACAGCAATGACACCTGCACCGTGATAGAGTGATCTGACACCAACACCGTGATAGAGAGCACTGACATCAGCAGCGTGACATAAAGCACTGACACCAGCACTGTGATATACAGCACTGACACCAGCACCGTGATAGAGAGCACTGACACCAGCAGCGTGACATACAGCAATGACACCTGCACTGTGATAGAGTGATCTGACACCAGCACCGTGATAGAGAGCACTGACATCAGCAGCGTGACATAAAGCACTGACACCAGCCCCGTGATATACAGCACTGACACCAGCGCCGTGATATACAGCACTGACACCTGCACCATAAGCAGCCCCAGGAGGAAGTCAGCATAGCACAGGGATGGTGGGAGCCCTTCATAATGAGCATAGCACAGGGATGGTGGGAGCCCCTCATAATGAGCATAGCACAGGGATGGTGGGAGCCCCTCACAATATGCACAGCAGAGGTACAGCCCCAGGAGGAAGTCAGCACAGCACGGGGATGGTGGGAGCCCCTCATAATAATCAGCCCCAGGAGGATGTCAGCATAGCACAGGGATGGTGGGAGCCCCTCATAATAAGCAGCCCCAGGAGGATGTCAGCATAGCACAGGGATGGTGGGAGCCCCTCATAATAAGCAGCCCCAGGAGGAAGTCAGCACAGCACAGGGATGGTGGGAGCCCCTCATAATGAGCATAGCACAGGGATGGTGGGAGCCCCTCATAATGAGCATAGCACAGGGATGGTGGTAACCCCTCATAATATGCACAGCAGAGGTACAGCCCCAGGAGGAAGTCAGCACAGCACAGGGATGGTGGGAAGCCCTCATAATAAGCAGCCCCAGGAGGAAGTCAGCACAGCACAGGGATGGTGGGAGCCCCTCATAATAAGCAGTCCCAGTAGAAATATGACACTGCTCAACCTCTTCAAACAGGAGGGTACGGGCATATAGTACGGTGGGCTTTTTTTGGACAAGGAAGTGAGCCAAATGAAGAAAGAAGGTCTGTGTGCTAGATTAAAAATTTGTTTATAGATATATACATGGTCTACTGGTCACATGTGCTGAATTCCTCCGAGATCCATGCCTCATTCATTTTTAGAAATGTGAGGTAGTTAACACTGTCGTGAGCTAGATGAGTACGCTTATCGGTCACGATCCCCCCTGCTGCGCTGAACGTCCTTTCGGACAGGACACTGGATGAGGGGCAAGCCAACAGTTCGATTGCAAATTGGGCAAGCTGTGGCCAGAGGTCAAGCCTATATATTGTGGTCCTATACCAGTCCTTAAGGATTAGCAGACTGTACCTCACTAAACCCTATATACTGTAGTGCGCTATACCTTACCAGTCCTTATAAGTACCTTTGTGGAACTAGTAGGTTGTGAATGATTAGCAGACTGTACCCCAGTCCCTATACTGATAAAGTACTGCTGCAGTATAGGGCAGCAGTCAGCAGTAGTGCACCTCAACCCTATATATTGTGGACCTATACCAGTCCTTAAGGATTAGCAGACTGTACCTCACTCAACCCTATATACTGTAGTACGCTATACCTTACCAGTCCTTATAAGGACCTTTGTGGAACTAGTAGGTTGTGAATGATTAGCAGACTGTACCTCAGTCCCTATACTCATAAAGGACTGCTGCAGTATAGGGCAGCAGTCAGTAGTAGTGCACCTCAACCCTATATATTGTGGACCTATACCAGTCCTTAAGGATTAGCAGACTGTACCTCACTCAACCCTATATACTGTAGTACGCTATACCTTACCAGTCCTTATAAGGACCTTTGTGGAACTAGTAGGTTGTGAATGATTAGCAGACTGTACCTCAGTCCCTATACTCATAAAGGACTGCTGCAGTATAGGGCAGCAGTCAGTAGTAGTGAACCTCAACCCTATATATTGTGGACCTATACCAGTCCTTAAGGATTAGCAGACTGTACCTCACTCAACCCTATATACTGTAGTACGCTATACCTTACCAGTCATTATAAGGACCTTTGTGGAACTAGTAGGTTGTGAATGATTAGCAGACTGTACCTCAGTCCCTATACTGATAAAGGACTGCTACAGTATAGGGCAGCAGTCAGCAGTAGTGCACCTCAACTCTATATATTGTGGACCTATACCAGTCCTTAAGGAATAGCAGACTGTACCTCACTCAACCCTATGTACTGTAGTACACTATACCTTACCAGTCCTTATAAGGACATTTGTGGAACTAGTAGGTTGTGAATGATTAGCAGACTGTACCTCAGTCCCTATACTCATAAAGGACTGCTGCAATATAGGGCAGCAGTCAGCAGTAGTGCACCTCAACCCTATATATTGTGGACCTATACCAGTCCTTAAGGATTAGCAGACTGTACCTCACTCAACCCTATATACTGTAGTACGCTATACCTTACCAGTCCTTATAAGGACCTTTGTGGAACTAGTAGGTTGTGAATGATTAGCAGACTGTACCTCAGTCCCTATACTCATAAATAGGCATGAGCTTCGTGTTCGAGTCGAACATACGTTCGACTCGAACATTGGCTGTTCGCCCGTTCGGCGAATTCCGAACGTTATGGGCCGTTCGCGCCAAATTCGTATGGCGCTCACGGCCCACAATGCACTGCGTCATCGCAGTACATTGCTGGCTCATGATTGGCCAAGCATGCACTGTGACCCCGCATGCTTGGCCAATCACAGCGCCAGCAGCGAGGAGAGCCATGATTGGCCACAGGCAGGATGCCTGTGGCCAATCATAGCTCAGGCTGTGTAGTACACGCCCCACACTATATAAGGCCGCCAGCGCGGCGGCCAAGTGTAGTGTGTTGGCGTCTGAAGCAGTTAGTGGGTGTTCTGTGTACCTTCAACACAGTACACACCGATCATTATCGGCCGATTTTCGATCTTGCTCTTCTGTAGTGGTTGTTGTCTGCTTGCCCTGACCACAGTATACACCGCTATATTCACCTCACCTATATAGCTAGTGATCTATCTTTTATAATAGAGCTTGCAGTTAGTAGTGTTAGGAGCTTGTGCGTGCTGTCTGCGTGCTCTGTACCCAGTACACACCTCTATATCCACCTACATAGCTCTTCTCTATTTGAGCCCACTTGCCATCTGCAGGAGTTATTGGAAGTTGTGTGTGCCTCCAGCACAGCACAGTATACATCTGTATATACCCCTTTATCTCTGGTGTTCTATAATAAAGGCATCTGCAGGAGTTAGTGGGTTTTTTGTGCCTCCAGCACAATATACACCTGTATCTACCATTTATTGCTGTTCTCTAATAGAGCCATCTGCAGGGCTTAGTGAGTATTGTGTGACTCAATTACAGTATACCCCTTTATCTCTGGTGTTCTATAACCACTTTCAGACCGGACCAATTTGCTGGTCAAAGACCAGACCACTTTTTGCGATTCGGCACTGCGTCGCTTTAACTGACAATTGCGTGGTCGTGCAACGTGTCTCCCAAACAAAATTGACGTCCTTTTTTTCCCACAAATAGAGCTTTCTTTTGGTGGTATTTGATCACCCCTGCGATTTTTATTTTTTGCGCTATAAACAAAAATAGAGCGACAATTTTGAAAAAAAACGCATTATTTTTTACTTTTTGTTATAATAAATATCCCCCAAAAATATATAAAAAAACATTTTTTCCCTCAGTTTAGGCCAATACGTATTCTTCTACATATTTTTGGTAAAAAAAATCGCAATAAGCGATTATTGATTGGTTTGCGCAAAAGTTATAGCGTTTACAAAATAGGGATAGTTTTATAGCATTTTTATTAATAATTTTTTATTATTTTTTTTTTTACTAGTAATGGCGGCGATCAGCGATTTTTATTGTGACTGCGAAATTATGGCAGACACATCGGACATTTTTGACACATTTTTGGGACCATTGTCATTTATACAGTAATCACTGCTATATAAATGCAGTGATTCCTGTGTAAATGACACTGGCAGTGAAAAGGTTAACCAGTGGGTGGCAGTGTAGGGGTTAAGTGTTCCTAGGGGAGTGTTACTAACTGTGGGGGGGTTGGGCTTTCATTTAGTGTACACTGATCTCTGCTCCAATCACATGGAGCAGAGATCAGCGTCACTAGTTGCTAGGCAGAATAGACAAATGTTGTTTACACAGCATTTGCTCTATTCGGCCGCTCCGTGAGATGATCGCGGGGATGCCCGCGGCGATCGAGTCCGCGGGTCCCGCGACCGGACTCACGGGGGTCCCGACCAGCGCGGGAGCGTGCCGCCGGCAGCGCGCTCCCGATGGCAGGGCGGCATCGAATATTGGACGTACCTGTACGCCAATATGCCTGCCCGTGCCATTCTGTTGACGTACATCGTCGTGCGCTGGTCGGGAAGTGGATAATAAAGGCATCTGCAGGAGTTAGTGGGTGTTGTGTGACTCCAGCACAATACACACACACCCGTAAATACCGTTTATTGCTGTTCTCTAATAGAGCCATCTGCAGGGCTTAGTGGGTGTTGTGTGACTCCATTACAGTATACCCCTTTATCTCTGGTGTTCTATAATAAAGGCATCTGCAAGAGTTAGTGGGTGTTGTGTGCCTCCAGCACAATATACACTACCCAACTGCTGTTCTACTCAACTCCCTTCAGGCCATTACCATGTCTGGAAGGCCAGCAAGGAGAGGCAGACAGGCGCGAGCTGATAAAAGAGGGCAAGCAGGCTCTGTGTCAAGAGACAACAGTGCTGGTCGTGGATGCATTGCATTGTCATCAGCACGTGGCCATGGGACACGCTTGTCCTTCTTTTCGGCAGCTGGACATGTTGAACCGCAACATGCCAACGACTTGGTAGAGTGTACAAATCAAAAAGAGGGGGAAAACACTGCGCTCCCTATATAAGTGACAAAAAAATTGTGATATAACACAAAACAGCAACTAACATACAAACAAACTAAGTCAAAATAACGAATGATAACAAACAATGTAGCGCTATAATGTCAAAAAATTTTAATAACCTAGACATAAATCACCATATGATCTGGTAGTGAAATCAAACTTAAAAGGTCAGCACACATATCACATGTTGTGCAGTCTAGTAAGGAATACAGAAAATGTGCTTCAGTGAACTAACAATATGAGCATAAAAAAGTCCAGCTATGACAAAATAATCTCCAGGGTTTTCAACTCTCTCTCGAAGGTTCCGGTCAGCTAGGAGCTCAGAGCAGGTTCACCATAAACAAAAAGTAAGGACACAATGCCTCTCATAGTGAAATTCCACCATTAAAGGTTTTATTTTAAAAACAATTCCAAATGACATATAAAAATTGACATAAAAAATATGTCGTTAATGCCCCAGTAGAAGACTTATTAGTCGAAAACGCGTCGGGTTAGCGTTTCCTGCTCCCCATATTGCTCTTTTTGTTGTTCATTTTTATTGGATCACGTGATTCTTTTTGGATATTTTTTATGTCATTTTTTATATGTCATTTGGAATTTTTTTTTAAATAAAACCTTTAATGGTGGAATTTCACTATGAGAGGCATTGTGTCCTTACTTTTTGTTTATGGTGAACCTGCTCTGAGCTCCAAGCTGACCGGAACCTTCAAGAGAGAGTCGAAAACCCTGGAGATCTGAGGTGTACCGATCCTGAAGTGGGCAGCGACTATTCGGATGGTGATCCATGACCTGATGTATACGAATGGTGTGTGACGCACATAAGCCTGCATGACACATTTACTATACAGTAGTTTGTGTCCACCATTTTCGGTAAGAGTATCCACCGTTTTCTATAATATTTTCTGGCTGTGAACGGAAGGCTATACAAAGTTCATACCAACGGAATATCTGGACTCACATTTCACATTATTTTGTCATAGCTGGACTTTTTTATGCTCATATTGTTAGTTCACTGAAGCACATTTTCTGTATTCCTTACCAGACTGCACAACATGTGATATGTGTGCTGACCTTTTAAGTTTGATTTCACTACCAGATCATTTGGTGATTTATGTCTAGGTTTTTTTAAATTTTTTGACATTATAGCGCTACATCGACTTGGTAGAGTGGATGACCAAGCCCTCTTCATCCTCCTCATCCTCTCTCACCCAGTCTCAGGGTACTAGCAAAGCAGCTGCCAACGCATCGTCTTCCCTCCTCTCAATGTCATCATCAGTGACTCCTTCCCTAGACCCACCACGTCCTCCTGAGGAGTCTCCTGAACGCTTTGAGCACAGTGTTGGGTACATGCTCCAGGAGGATGCCCAGTGTTTTGTAGGCTCTGATGATGACACTCAGCTAGAGGAAGGCAGTAGCGTGAGCGCAGAGAGAGGGGATGCTCAAGAAGGACAGCAATCTGGCAGTCATGTTCCACAAGCTGCAGCATACTGCCAGGTTTGCTACAGCGATGAAGAGGGGGGGGATGATGAGGGCACTGACTCCACATGGGTGCCTGGTAGGAGAGAGGAGGAGGAGGAGGAGGAGGAGGAGGCACATGTCCAACGAGGCAGGATGCCCTCCGGGGGCCAGCTTAGGGGCAGCACACCGACTGAATCACACCACAGAGCTCCGCCTGTGCAGGGCGCTGCCTCTGCGCGTTATTCTAAAAGTTCTTTGGTGTGGGCCTTTTTTGAGACGAGTGCATCAGATCGCACCGCTGCTATTTGCAACATATGTCTCAAGCGTATCTCGCGTGGCCAAAACATCAGCCGCTTGGGCACCACATGCTTGACCAGACATATGTTGACCTGCCATGCAGCTCGTTGGCAAGCGTACCTCAAAGACCCACACCAAAGAACAAAGCGGACCTCTCCTTGCTCCTCATCAGCTGGCATCTCCAACCCCACTAGACCTTCAGTCCTCTCTGAAACCTGCTCTGAGAGGAATGAAGGTGTAGAATTAGGTGTGTCACAGCCAAGTGCTTCCGGGAACTCTGCTAGCGGTACACCCACGTCCGATTATAGCAGGCAAATGTCCCTGCCCCAGCTGCTGGACTGGCAAAAGAAGTTCACTCCCAGCCATCCACATGCCCAGCGGTTGAATGCTAGCTTGGCTGAATTGCTAGCACTTCAACTGCTGCCTTTTCAGTTGGTAGACTCGGCCCCCTTCCGTGAGTTTGTACAATGTGCGGTTCCTCAGTGGCAGGTCCCCAAACGCCACTTTTTCTCACGGAAGGCGATTCCGGCTATCTACCGGCATGTGGAAGGCAATGTCCTTGCATGGCTGGACAGGGCGGTCAGCGGTAAGGTGCATATTACCGCTGACTCATGGTCCAGCAGGCATGGACAGGGACGTTACCTGTCTTTCACGGCCCATTGGGTCACTCTTCTGGCAGCTGGGAAGGATGCAGGACAAGGTGCAGTAGTGTTGGAGGTTGTTCCGCCACCACGCCTCCAAAATGCTACTATTGGTTGTGACACACCTCTCTCCTCCACCCCCTCCTCTTCTTCTTCCTCCATGGCCTCTTCCAGTGCTCTGTCCTCAGAACCAGCGGTGCTCCGTAGGCGTTCCAGGGGCTACGCAAGTACGCAGGCAAAACGATGCCATGCCGTGCTTACGCTGGGTTGTTTGGGGGACAGGAGCCACACTGGGGCGGATGTTTTGTCAGCTCTGCAGGGGCAGGCCGAGAGGTGGTTGACGCCATGCCAGCTTAAGCCAGGAATGGGGGTTTGTGACAATGGCACCAACCTCCTCTCCGCCCTCCGACAGGGACAACTGACCCATGTGCCCTGTGTAGCTCACGCAGCAAAGGGCCATCAATGAGTACCTGTGCGACTACGGCACCAGGACAGGGTCAGGGGAGCTCGGTTTTTTCTCACCACGCCAGTGGGGAATGATCAGGGATGCATGCACTGTCCTGTCACAGTTTGAGGAGGCCACAAGGATGGTGAGCAGTGACAGTGCATGCATCAGTGACACTGTACCTCTTGTCCACCTCTTGGAGCATACGCTGCGTGTAATAATGGACAGGGCACTTAAGGCAGAACAGAGGCAGGAAGAGGAGGACTTCCTTGCCTCTCAAGGCCCCCTTTATCCAGACAGTGTTCCTGCTGTGCCACCCATCACACAGGAAGAGGGTGAGGAGGAGGAAGAGGAGGAGGAGGATGATTGTGTCAGCATGGAGGTGGAGGCTGTTACTCAGCATCAGCAGCAGCAGCAGCAGTCTTGTAGGGATGATTTACAGTCCCAAGAAACACGTGGACTTGTACGTGGCTGGGAGGAGGTAGCTGCGGATCATGTTGTCCTTAGTGACCCAGAGGACTCCGGACCGAATGCCTCAGCTAACCTACGCTTCATGGCCTCCCTGATCCTGCAAAGCCTGCGGAAGGATCCTCGTATTCTTCGGATCAAGGAGAGGGACCATTACTGGCTGGCCACTCTCCTTGATCCACGGTACAAGGGTAAGGTTGCCGACCTTATCTTGCCATCGCAGAGGGAGCAGAGGATGAGACATCTCCGGGAGGCCTTGCAGAAAGGTCTGTGCAACGCGTTCCCAGAGACTGGGAGGTTACAAACTCCTGGTCCTGGACAACGTGTTGCTGAGGCATTGGTCAGAAGGAGCGGTGGAGAAGGTGGCCGTCTGACTGATGCTTTCAGACAATTTTTTAGTCCGCAGCCCCAAGGTATGATCGGTTCCAGCAACCATCGCCAGCGTCTGATTTACATGGTGCAGGAATACCTAGGGGCAAGGTCAGACTTGGACACCTTTCCCACCGAAAATCCTCTGGCTTATTGGGTCTTGAGGATGGATCACTGGCCAGAGCTTGCACAGTATGCAATTGAGCTACTGGCCTGTCCTGCATCCAGCGTTCTTTCAGAATGCACCTTCAGTGCTGCTGGTGGCTTTGTTACCGATCACAGGGTGCGCCTGTCCACCAAATCAGTTGATTGACTGACCTTCATCAAGATGAATCAGTCTTGGATCACCCACAGCTACCAAGCACCTGAACCTGATGTAACCGAATAAATTTTTTTGAAATATCACATCCCTTCAAGACTGCCTATGCTGATGCTGAGTGACTGTCCTGTTATGTTGATTGTCTATCCTCTTCCTCCTCCGCTGGAGCTACACTTTAAAAATGTATCAGTTGAAAATTACAAACAGATTCAACTTAACACAACAAACCTACACAGTCCCTGTCTTGTTTGCACCGCCTGTATACTGCTGTTCTGAGTATATAGGGCCTGGGGGCCACACGCATTTCCTTCTTTTAATATGGGTACAGGGTTCCCCTTAATATGCGTACAAGACCCAAATAGGCTGGTAACGGGCAGGGAGGGCTCCCCATGCCATTTTTCTCAATGATTTTCAACCATATTGCAGGAACCAGATATAACATTAAAACCGCAAGCAGTTTTAAATGGTGTTATTTCCGTTTAATGTCTTTTTTTTTTCACTTTAATCGTCATTAAAATCAGTGCTTCCGCCAAAACGGAAATTTTTAAAAACATTTTAGGCATTTACCCATGTCCCCTGGGGCAGGAGCCAGGTCCCCAAACCCTTTTTAGGACAGTATCTTGCATATTAGCCGTTAAAATTAGCACTTTTAATTTCGAACGTTCGAGTCCCATAGACTTCAATGGGGTTCTAACGTTCGTACGTACGGGGGGTGTTCGGCTCATCCCTACTCATAAAGGACTGCTGCAGTATAGGGCAGCAGTCAGCAGTAGTGCACCTCAACCCTATATATTGTGGACCTATACCAGTCCTTAAGGATTAGCAGACTGTACCTCACTCAACCCTATATACTGTAGTACGCTATACCTTACCAGTCCTTATAAGGACCTTTGTGGAACTAGTAGGTTGTGAATGATTAGCAGACTGTACCTCAGTCCCTAAACTCATAAAGGACTGCTGCAGTATAGGGCAGCAGTCAGCAGTAGTGCACCTCAACCCTATATATTGTGGACCTATACCAGTCCTTAAGGAATAGCAGACTGTACCTCACTCAACCCTACGTACTGTAGTACACTATACCTTTCCAGTCCTTATAAGGACCTTTGTGGAACTAGTAGGTTGTGAATGATTAGCAGACTGTACCTCAGTCCCTATACTCATAAAGGACTACTGCAGCAGAAGGGCAGCAGTCAAGTATAATATTCTTTCTATATTTGGAAGAAAGAATATTATACGTGTACAAGGCTATTACCATACCAGTCCTGAAAAGAACCTTTGTGGACCTAATAGTAACAGCTACTGATTAAACTGACTGTCCCTCACTGCCACACACAGCTTCCTGCCTGTCCCTATTTAAACTGACAAAACACAGGCTGCTGGAACAATAACTTGAATACCACTCAAAACTATATCCTGTACTACTTTACCATATCAGTCCTGAAAAGGACTTTTGTGGACCTAATAGTAACAGCTAATAATTAAACTGACTGTCCCTGCTGCACACAGCGTCCTGTCCCTCTCTCTACACTGACAAAAGACAGGCTGCTGCAACAATCACTAGCACAGCAGTGCCTCAAACCTATATCCTGGACTACACCTAACACCTATACCATGATACCAGTCCTTAAAGAACTTTTGTGGACCTAATAGCTAGCGATTTGGGTCACTGCAGTCTCTCCCTGCTCCACACAGCAACCTCTCCCTATAGTGACAGAAGAAAGAATGTAAAATGGCCGCCGGATCGGGTCTATTTATAAGTTAGGGGGAATGTCCAAGTGTCCATGTGCTGTAATGTCTCAATTGGCTGTCCTGTACCCCATGATGGATTTGTCATCATAGGACAAAGTTCTTTTACACAGTAAGCACGGAAGTCCGCCGGGCGAACGGCGGCAATAGTCCACCGATCGGGCGGACCGCGAACAGCCAAAATTCGCCGCAAAACGACCGCCGGGCAAACCGTTCGGCCATCCCTATATGTAACTACCCTAAACCAGTCAGATCAATCTCTAAACACATCTTATTGGCAGCAAGGGCAGCAATATTATATAGATGGAAAGATACGGAGCCCCCTACTATTGGAGAAGTAGTCGCTAGACTAAATACCATAGCTGAACATGAGAAAATAATGGCCTATAAGGACAGTAGAGCGCATAGTTACGAATACCATTGGGCACCTTGGAGACGCTAAAATCTTGAATTCTCTTTGTTTGTTTGAGGCCTTATTAAGTTAAGGGCCTCTATTACAGTTTGTGTTATCCTTAACGTTTTTGATACCACATCTTTTCTAATATTGAAATATTGTCACCCTTCATTATATGTTCTTAGAACATAGTTGACAAGTGAGAATCGACTATTGAGTAGAGATGTATTGTTTAATGATTGGAATAGCTCTATGACAATCCCATAACTATAAGATTTCTACCTAAACTGATGAAGCCATGTATGTTATTATAGTGACTGTGCTACTAAAGTAAGGTGACACTGTTATATCATATGCTGTAAAAATGTTCTATATTGTATCCTTTTTATAACGAATAAAAAATGATTAAACATAAAAGTGACAATCTTTGGTCTGCTTCAAAACCAGCAATTGTGTGTCATATGATTGAAACCTCTAGTGTCAATTGGATAATGATATACCAAAGAATGCTTGTAAAAAAACAATGAATATCAATAATCTAAACATCACTAGAATAAATCAAGGTGTATCAGTCAATATGAAGCAGATTATATTATGTACCAAAGATTAGGGGTGAGCTTGATGTTCGGGTCAAACATGAGTTTGACTCGAACATCGGTTGTTCGCCCGTTCGCCAAAGAACGAGCATTAAGGGGCTTTTGCAGGAAATTCGAGCGCCCGCAGAATGCCCCATAATGCACTGCGAGATCGCATTGCATTGCTGCATGATGATTGACCAAAGCATGCACCTGACCTGCAGGCTTTGGCCAATCCCAGTGCCCTCTGCTAAGAGAACCATAATTGGCCAAAGGCATGGCTCATGGGGACTAAGTCCATTCCCCACTCTATATAATGCTGCCGACATGGCGGCCCTGCGTAGTGTTGTTGGCGTGGATGGAGACAGCTTGATTTAGATTAAGCAGGCAGGTTATTCGGTTATTCAGTTAGGGGCAGTGTATTTGATATATATATATATATATATATATATATATATATATATATATATACAGTGGTGTGAAAAAGTGTTTGCCCCCTTCCTCATTTCCTGTTCCTTTGCATGTTTGTCACACTTAAGTGTTTCGGAACATCAAACCAATTTAAACAATAGTCAAGGACAACACAAGTAAACACAAAATGCAATTTGTAAATGAAGGTGTTTATTATTAAAGGTGAAAAAAAATCCAAACCATCATGGCCCTGTGTGAAAAAGTGATTGCCCCCCGTGTTAAAACATACTATAACTGTGGTTGTCCACACCTGAGTTCAATTTCTCTAGCCACACCCAGGCCTGATTATTGCCACACCTGTTCACAATCAAGGCATCACTTAAATAGGAGCTGCTTGACACAGTAAGGTCCACCAGAAGATCCTTAAAAGCTACACATCATGCCGAGACCCAAAGAAATTCAGGAACAATTGAGAAAGAAAGTAATTGAGATCTATCAGTCTGGAAAGGGTTATAAAGCCATTTCCAAAGCTTTGGGAATCCAGCGAACCACAGTGAGAGCCATTATCCACAAATGGCGAAGACATGGAACAGTGGTGAACCTTCCCAGGAGTGGCCGGCCACCCAAAATTACCCCAAGAGCGCAGCGACGACTCATCCAGGAGGTCACAAAAGACCCCACAACAACTTCCAAGGAACTGCAGGCCTCACTTGCCTCAGTTAAGGTCAGCGTTCATGCCTCCACCATCAGGAAAAGACTGGACAAAAATGGCCTGCATGGCAGAGTTCCAAGGAGAAAACCACTGCTGAGCAAAAAGAACATCAAAGCTCGTCTCAATTTCTCCACAACACATCTTGATGATCCCCAAGACTTTTGGGACAACATTCTGTGGACCGATGAGACAAAAGTGGAACTCTTTGGAAGGTGTGTGTCCAAGTATATCTGGCGTAGAAGGAACACTGCATTTCATAAAAAGAACATTATACCAACAGTAAAATATGGTGGTGGTAGTGTGATGGTCTGGGGCTGTTTTGCTGCTTCAGGACCTGGAAGACTTGCCGTGATAAAAGGAACTATGAATTCTGCTGTCTACCAAGAGATCCTGAAGGAGAATGTCCGACCATCTGTTCGTGTACTCAAGCTGAAACGAACTTGGGTTCTGCAGCAGGACAATGATCCTAAACACACCAGCAAGTCCACCACCGAATGGCTGAAGAAAAACAAAATGAAGACTTTGGAGTGGCCTAGCCAAAGTCCTGACCTGAATCCTATTGAGATGTTATGGTATGACCTTAAAAAGGCTGTTCATGCTCGAAAACCCTCTAATGTAACTGAATTAGGACAATTCTGCAAAGATGAGTGGGCCAAAATTCCTCCAGGACGCTGTAAAAGCCTCATTGCACGTTATCGCAAACGCTTGGTTGCAGTTGTTGCTGCTAAGGGTGGCCCAACCAGTTATTAGGTTTAGGGGGCAATCACTTTTTCACACAGGGCCATGATGGTTTGGATTTTTTTTCACCTTTAATAATAAACACCTTCATTTACAAGTTGCATTTTGTGTTTACTTGTGTTGTCCTTGACTATTGTTTAAATTGGTTTGATGTTCCGAAACACTTAAGTGTGACAAACATGCAAAGGAACAGGAAATGAGGAAGGGGGCAAACACTTTTTCACACCACTGTATATATATATATATATATATATATATATATATATATATATATATATATATGTACTCTGCATCCAGTCAGTGTAGCCTATATCTACATTTTACAGTGTATTCCGTGGTGTACTATTTCTAATCTACTTCAGGCAGTGTATTTGATATATATATATATATATATATATATATATATATATATATACTCTGCATCCAGTCAGTGTATTCAGTATGATTATTATTAATTGGCATATCATAATATAGTATCTATAGCCATCAGTATATGACCATATTGATATATGATATAAATCTGTAAAAATATAAATTAAGGAACTGATATAATAATAACTAGATACATATAGGGGTGGTGAGGTAAAGATGTCTCAGATAAGTGCACCTCTCAAGTTCCTCATTTAACCCCTCCGGTCACATGCTATTAAGGGTATATATCCAATAGGATTTACATTTACATAAACAAGCAAATCTTTCACCTTTCGGGACTGACATAGGTATAGACTCTATCCCAAAAAGTTCCAGACCATCAGTACTACCCCCATGTTTGTATTTAAAGTGACGTGGCACACTATGCTTCTCGACCTTATTCTCTATGAACCTACAGTGTTCGCCGAAGCGCGTCCTTATTGCTCACACCGTCCTACCTATATAGAGGTACCTGCATGGGCACCTGAGTCCATAGATTACAGCATATGAACTGTTTGATGTTAAAGATAAGACCATCTTTACTGGTAAACTACTTTTGGCCATGAATAATAAATCTGCATGTTTTACATTTAGTACCTTTACATCTATGGCACCCTATGAGATTAAAGAATTGAGGAGTTTTAAAATAAAGTAGATAAAACCCCAGAGATCAAGAAATCTCTAGTGGTCACCATAATACAGAGTTTATTTTATTTACAAGAAAATTTATATATTTATATATAAACACAGAGTTTAGAAATTTACAAGAAAATTATGTATGCAATACAGTAGGGATGAGAACCAGGGAAAGAGGTGAGATTGGATTATTGGAATGTAAAAAAAAAAAATAAATCATAAACAAGTAAAATTAAACACATGTTCTCTTCCACTTTCTTTTCTCTTTTTTTTTTTTTTTATAATTTTAGGTCAAAACCATCAAACATATAAGGGGTACCCATTATCCCTATTACATCTTCATAATTTATTTATAATTTGGAAATAAATTAGATAGACTTGGTATTACAGCCGTTCACACCTGAACGTTTTGCAGCCCTACGCCTGAAGCTACAAAACGCTGGAGGGGAAAAAATCCATTATTCTCAATGGAGATGGTTCACATCTCCACTCCATGTCGCCTGAAGCCCTACGCCTGAAGCTCAAACAAGTTCCGGACCCTTTTTTGTCGCGTGAATTGGGCTGATTTGGGCGTTTTCATTCCCATAGAAACTAATGGAAACGCTCGATTCGAGCGTTTAGCGCGACAACGAGCGTTTCTACGGGCGTTTTGACGCTGTATCTGCTCAAGAAAAAATAAGCAGATGAAAAATATTTTTCCTATTGGCTGAAAAAAATGCCGAAGTTAAAAAACGCTCGTTGTCGCGCGTTGTAGTGTGACAAAACGCTCGTTGTCGCGCGTTGTAGTGTGACAAAACGCGCGTTGTAGTGTGACAAAACGCTCGTTGTCGCGCGACAAAACGCCGGTAAAAACGTTCAAACACGCTACGCTCAGGTGTGAATGCAGCCTTAAAGTCATGAATACTCATACTTTCTCTCAAAACAGTGCAAGTACCTATGACTTTAATACCAAATCTACCTCATTGTATTCAAAATATTTTAATATATAGGGAAGATCAGTACCCCTTTTCAATGGAGTGGTTTTAACCTAAAATTTAAATTAAAAAAATTGAGTCAAGTGAAAAGACATCCTGTAGTTTTTCTCATGGTCCTTGCAGGAGGGGAAAAAGGTGAGGGTTAGACTGAGTAGTTTCCCCCAGTATGAGGAGAAAATTGTTGTTTGGTCCATACACAAACATAAAACAGTGGCTCCCTGTAGGAGTCAAGTTAATAGTATCTTGCACATCTAGAAGATCAAATGAAGAAAAACCTAGTACACACCACTAGTATTTTTTCATTTCAGCCTTATCCCCACAACCCTTGCCCGGTGGTTGTGAGGGTCTGTGGGTGGGGGACTTCTCGGAATCTGGAAGCCCCCTTTAACAAGAGGACCTCCAGATCCTGGCCTCCCCCTCTGTGTGAATTAGTAATAAGGGACGGTGTACCCCTACCATTTTTCACATAAAAAGCGTCAAAAATGTAAAAAAGACAAGAGATAGCTTGGGACAAGTCCTTTATTAAAAATAAAAATATCCCACGATGTAAGTTCACGCCACCGACGGACCAGAAGAAAAAAAAAGCTGGTTTACAACCCCTTTAAGGAAGATACACACAGAACTGAGACTGTTGAGTTTCTAGTGTCAATAGCAGTGACTGGCAAGTAAAAAAGAGATATTGGGTTCAGTAAGCAGCTGAAAACCCATTGTTAAATCAAGAAATCTCTAGAGGTCATAAAGCAAACCTTTTAACAAAAACAAAACACAGTTAAAGGGGAGTTTTAAGAGGTGCCATGGAATAAAGGTCTAAAGGGTGGTAGCCTTTTAGGAGCCTAATTTGGGCAATTGAACTCTAAGATCTTGTACACACGGTCGGACATTCTGACGGAAAAAAAGTTTGTCGAGAATTCCAATCTGAGAAAGTGCCACGCATGCTCAGATAAAATTCCTAGACCAAAGCTATTAGCTACTAGCCTGAACGTAGTCCCGTCGCAAGGAAATAACGTCATCACGTTACGAACGATCAGATTTTTCGACAACTTGGTCTGACCGTGTGTATGCAACACAAGTTTCGGACAAAATCCGTCAGACAAAATCCGACGGATTTTGTTGTCGGAATGTCCAACCGTGTGTACAAGGGCTTATACCAATGTATTATTAAGCATAGCTTCAGTACGGTAGAAGTCTAATATTTGGATACTAGTGCACACCAAGTTCTCTACAAGTTTAAATAGATATATATTAATAATTTAACTTTTACCAAAGGTTTTGAATAAAAGGCCTTTTGTTTATATACAACATCTTTAAATTGTCTTTGATCTCTTTATTCCTCAAACTGTATATGAAAGGGTTTACAAAGGGAGTAAACACTGTATACAACAAGGACATTATCTTACTGATCGTTCGTGATTGTCCTTCCTTGGGAATCATATATGCAGCAATTAGGGTTCCATAAAATATAAACACAACAGTGAGATGGGAGCTACAAGTGGAAAAGGATTTCAGTCTTCCAGAAAAGGAGGATATCTTTAATATTGATAAAACAATATAAATATATGAAACCACTATCACTAGGAAGGGGAATATTAGCACAGGAACACACAGCAAGGTAATTTCCATTTGAACTCTGGATGTATCTGAGCAAGAAAGTTCCACAAGAGGAGTTAAATCACAAAATAAATAGTCAATAACATTTGGGCCACAGAATTCTAATTGACATACTTCAAGGATTGGTATTAATCCTACAGAACAGCTGAAAATCCAGGATGCAAGAACTAATTGAATGCAAAGTGTTTGTTTCATAATGGAGGTATAATGCAGAGGAGAGCAGATGGCTAGATAGCGGTCATAGGACATCACTGTCAGAAGGAAACATTCAAATGTTCCTGTTGAACCAAGGACATAATATTGAGTGATGCAACCAAAATAAGATATGGAGGACGTCTCTTGTAGAACAATATTTAACATGTTTGGAGCAATATCTGTGATCAGCAAGATGTCAGATATAGAGAGTTGGTAGAGGAAGAAGTACATGGGAGAATGAAGGGTCTTGCTGTAATATATCAGCATGATGATCAAAAGGTTTCCACAGATTGTCACCATGTATATAATAAGGACCAAAGTGAAGAGCAGCAGATTATATATGGCCATTTTGTTAAAACCCACAAAGAAGAATGTGGTGACATTACTTTTATGCGTGGTCTGTGTGAAAATAGAAAACAGTTACATAATTTGTGTTACCGTATATACTCGAGTATAGGCCGACCCGAATATAAGCCGAGGCCCCCAATTTACCCCCAAAAAAACTGGCAAACTTATTGACTCGTGTATAAGCCGAGGGTGAGACATGCCTGTCCATCCCTGTGTGTGTGTCCGTCCATCCCTGTGTGTCCGTCCATCCCTGTGTGTCCGTCCATCCCTGTGTGTCCGTCCATCCATCCCTGTGTGTGTGTGTGTCCATCCATCCATCCATCCCTGTGTGTGTGTGTGTCCATCCATCCATCCATCCCTGTGTGTGTGTGTGTCCATCCATCCATCCCTGTGTGTGTGTGTCTCCATCCATCCATCCCTGTGTGTGTGTGTCTCCATCCATCCATCCATCCCTGTGTGTGTGTGTATCCATCCATCCCTGTGTGTGTGTGTCCGTGTGTGTGTGTGTGTGTGTGTGTGTGTGTGTGTGTGTGTGTGTGTGTGTGTGTGTCCAGCCTACCTGTGTCCCGAGCCTTTGTCCCGAGCCTCCGTCCCGTGCCTTGCCTCCTTGCCTCCGTCCCGTGCCTTGCCTCCGTCCCGTGTCGTGCCTTGCCGCCGTGCCGTGCCTTGCCTCCGTCCCGTGCCTTGCCAGGATCGCCGCGGATCGCCTCGGCGGCCATTGTAAAATTCAAAAGCCGCGCCTCCGCCTTCGCCTGTGATAGGCGGAACACTGAATTTCCCAGCAGCCTGTGTTCCGCCTATCACGGACATCGTCTCATCCTCGTCCGTAGTACGAGGATGAGACGATGTCCGTGATAGGCGGAACACAGGCTGCTGGGAAATTCAGTGTTCCGCCTATCACAGGCGAAGGCGGAGCCGGAGGCGCGGCTTTTGAATTATAGAATGGCCACTGTCTGTCTGCTCGACACGCTGATCGAGCAGGCAGACAGTGATGACTCGAGTATAAGCCGAGGGGGGCACTTTCAGCCTCAAAAAAGAGGCTGAAAATCTCGGCTTATACTCGAGTATATACGGTATGTTTTATTTTTTAGCTCAGTGAATGTTTTCTTTGCTAAATTGACTGCCTCTATTCTTTTAGTTCATTTTTAATGAAAGAAAAATGACATGACTATTGAGAAGAAGTGGAACTCTGGGCAAATAAAAAATAACATATGTACTGTACATACATGATATGTAAAAAAAAAAAAAAAAAAAAAAAAAGCTTTGCAAAACTACATTTACATAGCAAGGAGGGAGTTATATAATTTATTTATATATCATTATATCTCATTTATTTCGTTTCTCCCGAAATTCGTTTTTATTTATTTTGTTTCGTTAAAAAATGCATTCGTCTGAAAGTCCGAAATAATTAAGATCGAATCTGTCATTGAAGGCTTATGGTGTCTGTCGAATGTTCTAAGAAGATTTGACGGAGCAGCGAAACTGTACAACGCCACAATCGTACGTTTCCGGTCGAATGTTCCCCCTACAAGCTATAGTAGAATTCTAATGTTGTATGACACTAATAATAATTATATTTATTAATTATTATTACTAGTCAACCAACATTAGAATTCTTCTATAGCCTATGGGCGAAGCATTTGATCATAAATGTTCACTCGCGTTGACTGCTTCGTCGAATCTTCATGTCTAATCTTTTCTCTCTATCTAGAATAATCTTGGACTAATAGAGTTAGGTTAGGCACATTCAACCTTTTTTGCTATTGTCTCTATAATGTTGAATCTTTTCTCTCTTTGTCAAATCTTTTCTCTCTTTTCTCTCTTGGACTAATAGAGCTAAGGTTAGGCACATTTGACCACAGGTTCGATGGACACAGATTGCTATTGTCAGAGTCATGTCGAATCTCCTATGTATATCGAATTGTTGTCACAATGTAAACAAAAATAAAGCATTTGTATATGTCAAATCTTTCGGTTTTTGGATTCTGCACGTTTGTTATCGTTTGTTAAAAAATTCGGACAAAAATTTTTTTTACAACAGTTTGTATATGTGCCTCCCACTTTTTAAGGGACCAAAAGTAATTAGGCTTGTGCAATTCGTTTCGTAACTAATCGAAATTCGGCCGAATTTTGCATCTTTCGGACATTCGGATGCATCCGAATGTCCAAATAAAAAAATAACAAATTACAACGCATACAAAATAAATATAATGAATTAATTAGAATAAATTCGACATGATTCGAATTTATTTCAACCGCATTCGAAATGATTTCAACTGCATTCGAAATTATTTCAACTGCATTCGAAATTATTTCAACCACATTCGAAAATATTTTGTGACCCGAATTTAGGGCCATGTATTTCGGGGTCACTTGGTGCTAGTCACTTAAAATTTGGATATGTTGTAGTGCTAGTATTATTGTGTTTGCATACCAAATTTGGGGTTTCTAGCTATAAGTGACCCCGAGATATGTGGCCCCAAAATCGGGTCGCAAAATGTTATTAGTTATTAAAGCAGAGAATGACATTTTGCGACCCGATTTTGGGGCAACATATCTCGGGGTCACTTATAGTTAGAAACCCCAAATTTGGTATACAAACACAATAGTACTAGCACTATAACATATCCAAATTTGAAGTGTCTAGCATCAAGTGACCCCGAGATACATGGCCCTAAATTCGGGTTACAAAATATTTTCGAATGTGGTTGAAATAATGTCGAATCATGTTGAAATCATTTCGAATTCGGTAGAAATATTTTCGAATTTGGTTGAAATATTTTCGAATGTGGCCGATTTTTCGAATTCGGTAGAAAACTAAACGAAATCCGAAAACGAATTTAAGGAAGTTAACGAATATAACTAAACGAAATTAATGAATTAACGAATTAAAACGAAACGAAACTAAACAAATTTTTCCCTTTTGCACATGTCTAAAAGTAATAGGACAATTGGCTGCTCAGCTGTTCCATGGCCAGGTGTGTGTTATTCCCTCATTATCCCATTTACAAGGAGCAGATAAAAGGTCCAGAGTTGATTTCAATTGTGCTATTTGTATTTGGAATCTGTTGCTGTCAACTCTCAATATGAGATCCAAAGAGCTGTCACTATCAGTGAAGCAAGCCATCATTCGGCGGAAAAAAAACAAAACAAACCCATCAGAGAGATAACAAAAACATTAGGTGTGGCCATATCAACTGTTTGGAACATCCTTAAAAAAAAAGAACGCACCGGTGAGCTCAGCAACACCAAAAGACCCGGAAGACCCGGTGAAGAAAACACCCTTCACAACAGTTGGCGAGATCAAGAACACTCTCCAGGAGGTAAGTGTATGTGTGTCAGAGTCAACAATCAAGAGAAGACTTCACCAGAGTGAATAAAGAGGGTTCACCACAAGATGTAAACAATTGGTGAGCCTCAAAAACAGGAAGGCCAGATTAGAGTTTGCCAAACAACACCTAAATAAGCCTTCACAGTTCTGGAATAACTTCCTATTGACAGATGACACTATGATCAACTTGTACCAGAGTGATGGGAAGAGAAGAGTATGGAGATGGAAAGGAACTGCTCATGATCCAAAGCATACCACCTCATCAATGAAGCATGGTGGTGGTAGTGTCATGGCGTGGGCATGTATGGCTGCCAATGGAACTGGTTCTCTTGCATTTATTGATGATTTGACTGCTGACAAAAGCAGCAGGATGAATTCTGAAGTGTTTCGGGCAATGTTATCTGCTCATATTCAGCAAAATGCTTCAGAACTCATTGGACGGCTCTTCACAGTGCAGATGGACAATGACCCAAAGCATACAAAAAAAGCAACCAAAGAGTTTTTTTAATTTCAATATATTTTTATTAAGCAAGAAGTATGTAGCATACAAGGTAAGGAATTATATTTGACAATGAGTCGTTGACAATAGATAATACAATATTGATATAATCAGAATACATACATATCAAAGGGAATACAAACTGGTGGAGAAAGGGTAGGTCTATAACAGTAGAAAGACTGAAATATAAGGGGAACGGTCCCTTGTTCCCGGCACCCCATATGGGATCACACTGTGCCCAAGAGCGAGGATCCGCTACCTCGATCAACGTTTCGATGTGAACGGTCAATGTGCAATACAAACATTTTCCTTGAACGTTGCTTCAGCAAACTTTACTAACTGTAAGTATAAAATAGATTCAACCAAGGAATATCAAGAAACAGTAATAGTAACTTAGGAAATAACTCGAGGTAACCAGTTGGCAGTAATCAATAGTAATGAGTAGATTACATAATGGGGAGGAAAGGAAGAGAAAGAGAAGAGAGAAGAAGGGAAGAGAAAAGAAAGAAAGAAAAAAAAAAAAGAAAAACGAGAGGGGGGGAGGAGGGAATGTACAGGTAAGCAAGGATCTGAGTAAGATTAGCCTCTCAGTGAAGTAAAGGCTTAGTTCTGTTATACCATTCTAGCCAGACTGTCCATCTGTGTGTCAGTTTAGATAAGGAACCTTCTGCCGATGCATACATTCGTTCATACATGCCGTGTATATGTGTTAGTTTGATGACTTCTGTGTGAGAAAGATGTTCAGGGGATTTCCAGTTACGTACAATGACCAGTCTTGCTGCCAGGCATATGTGAGTGATTATGTTTTGAAGGTTACGTGGGTATTTATCAATTCCTATGTTAACCTCCCTGGTGGTATGATTCAGTCTGGAATAAGGTGCTGAAAGCGGTACAATTATTTTGCATGGAAATCTGGCGTTTTATTTTGTAGTCCTGTAATTCTTAGGAATAACGCTCTTAAATCTGTTCAAACCAGAGTCTAGCAGACATCCCGGGTATGATAAATTTTATAATATAATAAAGAATAATAAAAAATATTCAATAATGTAATCAAATCCTAAAACACTGAAAAAGGGACACTTTTTGGTTGCTATGGACAATCTCCAAATTTCAGGCAGAAAAAAACAGTATTTATAATATAAAAGTGCATGCAGGGCATTGCACAGACCACTAGGGACAAAGGGGGTGTGTATTTTTTAATACAGCACTGTAATCTGTAAGATTACAGTGCTGTGTGTGTTTTGTGTACTTTTACTTTTTTGAATTTGCCGCCGTTCTCCGCTCCCGTGCGCCGTAACGCCGCAGGGAACGGAGCTCGGCGGCATTCGGCACTGTGAATCGAGCGCAGGACGGCTCGACCACACAGCGCGGCGGACATCGCTGGATCCAGGGGACAAGGTGAGTAACTCTCCCTGTGTCCTCCCCTGCATCGAGCGAAGCCATCCCGAGTCTGGCTCGGGGTTACCGCTCCTATAATTAAAATCTCAACCCGAGCCAGACTCGGGATTACCGCTAGGGGGGTTAAGGAGTGCCAATTCAGGAGTTGGGGGGGAGGCGATGTGTGTGATATCTGATATGAGGTGGAAAGTGTTTGTCCAGAATTGAGTCAATTTAGGGCATTCCCACAAGATGTGGTATAAGGTACCTAGGGAACCGCAGAGTCTCCAGCAGTTAGGATCGGTGGAAGGACTAAATCTGTGAATTTGTGTAGGGGTGAGGTACCACCAAAGATTACATTTGAGGGAGAGATCCCAAAGGTTAGCTGATTTAGTCGCTATGAAGGTAGCGCGTAGAGCGTGGTGCCATTGTTGTGTAGAGTATGTGGAGTTTAGATCTTTTTCCCAAGTTAACATAGGGGGCAGTTTCTCAAAGCTATTTTTATCATCCAGAAGAGCATAAAAGAGAGAGATACCTTTGGTCGATGTGGATTTTTTTGAGAGGTAGTGCCAAGCCACTGTCGGTAGAGTACGATGGAGAGAGGGAGTATTCAGGAGGCAATGTGATATTTGGACATATTTGAAATAGTCCGTGGTTGGCAATGAGAATTTTTCTTGTAAGGAGGTGAATGGGAGTAAATATCCGTTAGCATTGTCGTATAAGTCTGAGATGTGGGATATACCTTTGTCCCGCCAAGTGGAGGTCTGTAAATCCGCTATCAGTAAGTGTAACGTCTCTATGGGGAGAGGAATTTCGCAGGTAGGGGCTGTGGTAGGTAAGTGATCGAATAAATAATTAAATGCTGCCAAGGATGCCTTAATGGTTGGTGATAGACGGTGATCTGTCCTCCTAATTTTAGGTGCGGATAAAAGCCAATTTCCTAAATGTTTGCCCAGGATTTGAGAAGCTTCCATATTGCTCCAGTGATTGTTTGGGTCAGAGATGAACCAAGCTTTAAGTTGAGCCAAAATTGCTGCGTAATAGTAATGTTTAATATCTATGTAACCCATGCCCCCTATCCTTCTGTGTTTTGTAAGAAGATGTCGTGCTATTCGAGGTTTTTTATCTTGCCAAACATATTTACGGAGCAAGGATTGTATTTGTGTGAAAAAGGAGGATGGTAGAGGTATGGGTAGAGCACGGAATAAATAAAGTAGTTGGGGGAGTTTGAGCATCTTAAATGCTGCGAGTCTGCCTGATGCGGAGAGGGTGAGCTTAGAAATATTGGCAAGGTCTGCGGGAAGTTTAGTTAAGAATGGAACAAAATTTGCTTTATATAAGGCAGTAGGGTTGAACGTAAGGGCAGTGCCCAGATAGGTGAGGGAGTTTGATGACCATGCATATTGATATTTGTTGCGCAAGTGTTGTTGGATTGGTTGAGGCAAGGCTAAAGGTAATATGAAAGACTTTGTCACGTTCACTTTATAATACGATACACAACTAAAATCATCCAGTAAGCTTTGCACAGAAGCCAGGGAAGAAGAGGGATTAGTCAACGTGAAGATCACGTCATCAGCAAAGAGGCTAATCTTGTGTTCTTTATCGGCAATTGAAACTCCCGATATAAGTGTGTGGGAACGCACTTTAGCCGCGAGGGGTTCAATTAACAGATCGAAGATTAGAGGCGAAAGGGGGCATCCTTGACGGGTGCCATTGGATATGTTAAACTCAGTGGATAACATGGATGAGCAATAAACTTGTGCTGAGGGGGTAGAATACAAGGCCAAAATAGCCATTAATATATGACCTTGAAAGCCAAATTTTTCCAATGCTTGTTTTAGGTATTGCCAGTGGACCCGATCGAATGCCTTCTCCGCATCCAAGGATAGAAGCAGAGAAGGCATCCGATGGGCCACCGCATGATGGATTATGTTGACCATACGTCGGGTTGCGTCAGACGTTTGGCGGCCTTTAATAAATCCTGACTGGTCAGGGTGTATCAGTTGTGGCATAATATCATTCAATCTATTAGCTATTACTTTAGCAAAGAGTTTTACATCATGGTTTAGTAGGGATATAGGACGAAAATTTTGTGTGGAGGTTGGTTCCTTCCCTGGCTTCGGAATTGTTATGATTAAAGCTTTCAACATTTCATGTGGAAGAGAGGCCGAGGAGGCAGCCGAATTAAACACTGGAGTAATGTGTTTGGTGAGAATATGGTGAAATTGTTTAAAATATTCACCCACAAAGCCATCAGGCCCGGGTGCTTTGTTGTTAGGTAGGGATTGGATGGCATGAGTGATTTCTGCTACCGTGAAGGGTGCATTTAGTTCAGTTAGTTGGGAGGGAGATAGGCTGGGCAAACAAGTTGTATCTAAAAATGCTTTGATTTGTAGGGATGTTGGTTGGGGTTGGTCTTGGTTATCTTTCAAGTTATAGAGAGCACTATAATAGGTGCTAAAGGCGTTTGCGATGGCTTGTGGATCAGTCAGTTTGACATTGGTATGTGGGTGATGGACGTAAGGAATACGGAACTTAGTGGAGTATCCCTTAATTTGATGGGAGAGCAGTTTGCCTGGCTTATTACTTTCCGCATAAAATCTCATTTTTAATCGTTTTTGGTGTTTATCATGGGTTTCAATCAATAAGGACCTGAGTTCTAATCTGAGGGCAATGAGTTTAGCCTTAAGTGCTTGTGTGGGAGTGTGCTTGTTAAGGAGATCAGTAGTTTGGATGTCTGTCAATAGGGTGTTCATTCGCTGCCTCCTTTGCCTCTTATCTCTAGCCCCTAATTGAATAAAAAGACCGCGCATATATGCTTTATGTGCTAACCAAAGGATATGAGGGTCAGTCACTGAGCCAGTGTTATTTTCAAAGAATGACATTAGATTGTCCTGTAGGACCTGTGCATGTTGTGGGGATTGCAGTATCCTGGTATTCAATCTCCATAACTAAGTTGGATTACATTTAGTGGTATCCTCAATGGTCAAGCTTACAGGGGAGTGGTCAGACCAGGTGGTCAGATGTATATTTGAAGCAGATATTTTCTGCAGAGTCCATTGATCTGTGAGAAAAAGGTCTATACGGGAATATGAATTATGACAAGGAGAGAAAAATGTGAAGTCTTTTTCGTCTGCGTGGAGACATCGCCATGCATCGTAGATTTCAAGTTAATGTAGAAGCGAGTTTAGTTCAGGACGTTTCCTTGTGGTATGAGATGATGCATCTAGGATAGGGTCAGGGGTGCAGTTGAAGTCACCACACCATACAATAGTGCCATGTTGAATTTCTTTAACTTTTTTATGTAACTTTCGTAGGAAACGAGATTGATGTGTATTGGGGACATATATATTGACTATAGTGTAAGGGGCATCATTAATATAACATTTCAGAATAATATACCGTCCTCCTGAGTCAAGAAAACATTGGTCTTGTCGGAAAGTCAAGGAGTTGTTAATAGCTATGAGCACTCCCTTTTTTTTTTGATCCGCGTTGGCTGTGTAGATGGTAGCAAAGTTTCTGTTGGTGCAGGAGGGGGGGTTACTGGCTAGGAAGTGTGTCTCTTGTGCACATAATATGTCGCATTTGGTTTGTTTAGCTAGAGCCCATAAGGAGGCTCTTTTGGCGGGATGGTTCAGACCCTTAGCATTAATTGTAACAATGGTTATTGTCATGGTGTGAACTTGAGGGATAGCTGTTGTAACTGAAAGTAAAAATATCGTCGCTTACTTCAGAGATGAGGACGATGTCTGCTTTGTGCGCAAGAAACTCGTCAATATATGTCGTTAAGTAGAGATCGTCTATCAATCTGCATGTGCGGTTCCGAGTAGGGATGCAGAGGTAGTCCTTAGGATGAGAAACCAGCAGTGGAACTTGAATACCTGTAGGGGATGAGGGAGAAGAAAAGCAAACAAAAAAAGAGAGAAACAAAGAAAAAAAATAGGGAACGAGACTGAGGAGCTCCCCAGGGGTTAGTTATTAGAGCAACAGGGAGAGAGTGATACTTGGGGTATAACAAGGTGATATTAGAACAAAAAACAGTTCACAGGGTACGGGAACGACACTCCAGTGTCCGGAAGAAAAAAAAAGGACCCTGGAGGGGGGTAACAGTCTAATACGACCGAGTGTGATCAGGAGTCACATCCAATCGGCCCTAATAAGATATGGTACCGCAGCCAATTAATGAGGCAGTGCGCTTCTATTTCCTCTCTGTGGAAGAGGATGGGTTATTATGGAACCCGTGTTGCTTTGATCCATTGAAATCAGATCAGTATTGGATGGGATAATGGCCCATGCTCGCAACATATGCAGCCCTTGTTCGACTGAGGAGACCACATGCTTTGATCCAGCATGGTTGATGGATATTTTGGCAGGAGCAATCCATTGGTATTGGATTTGGTTGTTCCGTAAGGTTTTAGTAATGTTGTTCAGTTGCCTACGTCTGCTCAGGGTGTGCTGGGAGAGGTCGGCGAAGAATTGGAGGTGAGCATAAGGTTCAGGTAACGTTGGCATAGCCCTTACTTTCTGCATAAATTGCTCCTTAATATGAAAAAAGTGCACTCTGAGAATGACATCTCTGGGACCATTTTGTTTCCTGGGCCTGTGCTTCTTGTGAATCAATTATGTCGTTTATGGTGGCAGTCATGGCGTCAGTATTAGATTCTAAATGGGTGACTCTGTTATCCAATATTGCCAGATTATTGCCAAAACCCTGCATGACCGACATTATGTCTGACTGTAAGGAGCTGCGTAGGGACATAAGCATTTCCTTGAGGGTAGTGTCCATAACAGCCTGACCTACTGTGGGAAAGGAAGCAATGGCATCCGTTTGAGGGCTCTGTAATGGTAGGCCACAGGACAGCCCTGTTCTATTGTCTCCCTGCTGGTTTGTTTCTGAGGCATCCATCCTCATTTTGCTTTTAGCAGGGCTGTGTGAGGAAGGAGACCCAGGAGGAGAACGTGAATCGTTCCCTGATGCGCAGGGACTTACCCGCGTGTCGTTAGTATCAGAGCGGTCGTTTCTCCCTTGAAGACAACTCGGATGTTCCGCTGTGGTAACACGTTCGCCCGCCGCGGCACCATCTTGGCCTCGCCGCGCGGACGGCTGATACATAAAGGCCGTCAGTTTGCGGGGAAGCCTGGTCTCCTTTCGTTTCAACGACATGATCCTGGGGTACAGCGGGTGTTCGCACTGCCGAACGAAGTAGTTAAAAAGGCTGGGGTCCGCTCGTAGCCGCTGTAAGTCGCCGTGGATGTGGAGAGCTGTGAGCTCAGGCAGCCATTTCAGTCACGCGCCGGCCACGCCCCCCAAAGAGTTTTTTTAAGGGAAAGAAGTGGAATGTTATGCAATGGCCAAGTCAATCACCTGACCTGAATCCGATTGAGCATGCATTTCACTTGCTGAAGACAAAACTGAAGGGAAAATGCCCCAAAAACAAGCAGGAACTGAAGTCAGTCGCAGTAGAGGCCTGGCAGAGCATCACCAAGGATGAAACCCAGCGTCTGGTGATATCTATGCGTTCCAGACTTCAGGCTGTAATTGACTGCAAAGGATTTGCAACCAAGTATTAAAAAGTGAAAGTTTGATGGATGATTGTTAATCTGTCCCATTACTTTTGGTCCCTTTAAAAGTGGGAGGCACATATACAAACTGTTGTAATTCCTACACCATTCACCTGATTTGGATGTAAATACCCTCAAATTAAAGTCTGCAGTTAAAGCACATCTTGTTTGTTTCATTTCAAATCCATTGTGGTGGTGTATAGAGCTAAAAAGATTAGAATTGTGTCGATGCCCCAATATTTATGGACCTCACTGTAGATATCTATCTATCTATCTATCTATCTATCTATCTATCTATCTATATATATATATATATATATATATATATATATATATATATATATAAAAAATAGATAGATAGATAGATAAATAGATAGATAAATAGATAGATAGATAGATAGATAGATAGATAGATAGATAGATAGATAGATAGATAGATAGAAAGATAGGTAGATAGGTAGATAGGTAGATAGATAGATAGATAGATAGATAGATAGATAGATAGATAGATAGATAGATAGATAGATAGATAGATAGATAGATAGATAGATAGATAGATAGATAGATAGATAGATAGATAGAGAGAGAGAGAGATAGATAGATAGATAGATAGATAGATAGATAGATAGATAGATAGATAGATATTTTGGCAGGAGCAATCCATTGGTATTGGATTTGGTTGTTCCGTAAGGTTTTAGTAATGTTGTTCAGTTGCCTACGTCTGCTCAGGGTGTGCTGGGAGAGGTCGGCGAAGAATTGGAGGTGAGCATAAGGTTCAGGTAACGTTGGCATAGCCCTTACTTTCTGCATACATTGCTCCTTAATATGAAAAAAGTGCACTCTGAGAATGACATCTCTGGGAGTGGTATCAGGCAAAAAAGCAGGTTTTGGTAATCTATGAATACGGTCCACAAGCAGTTCCATATTTTTAGCTTCTGGGAGTACCGATTTGATTAGGCCTTTCGCAAAGGCAGGAAGTTCAGTATTTTGTACTGATTCCGGGACCCCACGGATTTTAAAATTATTGCGGCGGGCTCTGTCCTCCAAATTTGCCAGTTTATCAGTTAACCATTTTGTTTCCTGGGCCTGTGCTTCTTGTGAATCAATTATGTCGTTTATGGTGGCAGTCATGGCGTCAGTATTAGATTCTAAATGGGTGACTCTGTTATCCAATATTGCCAGATTATTGCCAAAACCCTGCATGACCGACATTATGTCTGACTGTAAGGAGCTGCGTAGGGACATAAGCATTTCCTTGAGGGTAGTGTCCATAACAGCCTGACCTACTGTGGGAAAGGAAGCAATGGCATCCGTTTGAGGGCTCTGTAATGGTAGGCCACAGGACAGCCCTGTTCTATTGTCTCCCTGCTGGTTTGTTTCTGAGGCATCCATCCTCATTTTGCTTTTAGCAGGGCTGTGTGAGGAAGGAGACCCAGGAGGAGAACTGCCAAATATGTCAAAATAATGTCAACAATGAAATATATAGTTTTGATTCAACAAATCTTCTTCATAGGAGGTTTTTTTTTTTGTTTGTTTTGTTTTTTTACCAGTGTTTCTATTTAACAATGAAAAATATTAGACCTATGAAGTCATGAATAGAAAGAAAAAAATAGAAAGAGAGGGAGAGATACAATAGATATATAAGATACTTATTATTATTGTAAATGTAAAGCATATGATGTGTATCGGTGGATAAGCTCAGTTGACTGAACAGGAAACATTTATTCACACAAACATTTATATGTTTCTTTGCGTATTAAAGATTCCATAGAGATTAAGTAAAATCTCTTTGGGTTTATGTGACTGTAATTAAAATAAATGTATTTTTGTTTTCAAAATAAAATACTCATTGCAATAACATACTAGTAAATAATTGCCCAGAAACTATTTAAAGTCAATGGAAAGCTAGAGTTAGGCTGTAAAGCCAATCTTCAGCTTTCCTTTCACTGTACATACACTATATTACCAAAAGTATGAACATGAACTTTATTGGCATCCCAGTCTTAGCCCGTAGGGTTCAATATTGAGTTGGCCCACCCTTTGCAGCTATAACAGCTTCAACTCTTCTTAGAAGGCTGTACACTAGGGATGACCCGAACACCCTCCTGTTCAGTTCACAGCAGAACATGCAAACAGGCAAAAAAATAACTGAAAAACACACGAACACCATTAAAGTCTTTGGGACACGAAAATGAAAAAAAAACAAAAGTGCTAATTTTAAAGGCTTATATGCAACTTATTGTCATAAAAAATGTTTGGGGACCCGGGTCCTGCCCCAGGGGACATGTATCAATGCAAATTTTTATTTTAAAAACTGATGTTTTTTTGGGAGCAGTGATTTTTTTAATGCTTAGTGAAACCAAAAGAATGAAATATTCCTTTAAATATTGTGCCTGGGGGTGTCTATGTTTTTCGGCGGCTCTCGAATTTTCTGTGAACTCCGAATATTGTTTGCTGTTCGAAAAACAGGCGAACATCGGGCTCATCCCTACTGTCCAACAGGTTTAGGAGTGTGTCTATGGGAATGTTTGACCATTCTTCCAGAAGCAAATTTGTGAAGTCAGTCACTGAGGTTGGACAAGAAGACCTGCCTCGCAGGCTTTGCTCTAATTCATCCCAAATTCTATCAGGCTGAGGTCAGGACTTTGTGCAGGCCAGTCATGTCTTTGTGGACCTTGCTTTGTGCACTGGTCCAAATCATTTGGTGGAGGGGGATTATGGTGTGGGGTTGTTTTTCAGGGGTTGGGCTTTGCCCCTTAGTTCCAGTGAAGGGAGCTCTTAAGGCGTCAGCATACCAAAACATGTTGAACAATTTCATGCTCTCAACTTTGTGGGAACAGTTTGGGGGTGACCCCTTTTTGTTCCAACATGACTGCACACCAATGCACAAAGCAAGTTCCATAAAGACATGGATCTGTGCTCCATCAAAGTCTAAGACCCCCTGCACCAAGCCCACTGGAGGATATCTTCCTTTAGAGAGTAATTGTGCAGGCAGCAGAGGACATCTCTAGGTCTATCTTTGGCGGGATTCCTGGGTGCTAAGGTCCTGTGGACCCTGTCAAAAGCAATTATGGTCTCAGGGGGTTGCTCCAAGTATGTGTTAAATATGGCAGTTACAGTTGTTTTAAGGTCTGTCTGCTGAGTGGCTTCTGAAAGACCACAAATTCTGATGTTGCATCTATGATTGTGATTTTCCAAATTGTCCAGGAACAGATCCAGCTGTGCAACTTGGTCTGACACATCATCATGTACCACTTGCAAACTGTGGACTTCTTGATGGAGTGACGTAGTGCCAGTTTCAGATGAGGAGACTCGAGTGGCTACCTCTTGTTTAAGCCCTCTTAGCTCTTCGCGGAGTGCCACCTCTATACGTGAGGCTAGTGAGTCAAAGTCCTCTCTAGTAGGCAATTTCTGAAAGAGAGCCTATAGGGTTTGATCGTTAGGAAGTGCAGAAGGGGACTCTTGTGAGGGCAGTACAGTATGGGTAGTACTCACTGTGGAAGCCGTTAGTGCTGCTGAGATCAGTGGCTAAGGATGAGCTGAACACCCTCCGGTTCAGTTTGCACCAGAACCTGCAAACAGACCTAAACTTTGTGTGAACTTTAGAACCCTATTAAAGTCTATGGGACTCGTTCAAAATCTAAAGTGCTAATTTTAAAGGCTAATATTCAAGTTACTGTCCTAAAAAGTGTTTGGGGACCCGGGTCCTGCCCCAGGGGACATGTATCAATGCAAAAAAAGTTTTAAAAACTGACATTTTTTCGGGAGCAGTAAAGTGAAACAATAAAAGTGTAATATTCCTTGAAATTTCATACCTGGGGGGTGTGTATAGTATGTCTGTGTAACTTTGAAAAAAAAAGTATGTTTTAGGGGGAACCCCACGTTATTTTTTTTTTACATTTGATGCAGGGTTCCCCTTAATATCCATACAAGATCTGAAGGGTCTGGAAAGGATATTTAGGGGGAACCCCAGGTCATTTTTTTTTATTTGACGGTGGGTTCCCCTTAATGTTCATACTAGACCTGAAGGGCCTGGTTATTGAATTTGGGGGAACCCCACACTTTTTTTTATTTTTTATCAATGACTTTCAATGAGTGTTCTCTGTATTACGGGAGCCGACAATTCATTATAGCCGCGAGTGATTTTAAATGACTTTTTTTCCTGCAGAAATGACATTTTGTGCAGGGACAGTTCTAAGGACAGGAAACATGCGCCCCTTCACAGGCATACTATACACACCCCCCCAGGTATGAAATTTAAAGGAATATTACACTTTTATTGTTTCACTGACTAGATCCCTATACACACACACACACACACACACACACACACCACACCCTATATGGTACACAGATCTCTTCCTGTTTCCTGTCTGGAGGTGAAGAGGGAAGGAGAGGACGCTGGCGTGGCCTGTTGCTTGTTCGCCGCTTCTCCGCTCCCTGTTGTTTCTCCGCTTTGGTGGGCGGGTTCCAGCCGACGTTAGTGTGTTCCACTTGTGTGTCCTGTGTCGGGCTGGAGACGAGGAGGGGACGAGGGGAGGACGAGGAAGGAGGAGCCCTATGACATCTGTTGCCAGCTGAGCGGCCGGCCAGTCGATTCCAGAGCCATCGATTAGGCGGGCAGCCGAACGGTGCCCAAACAGCTTAGCGGCCGAGTATTCAAAGAGCCGAGCGGCCGAGTATTCAAACAGCCGAGCGGCTGAAATCAGCTACCTGGAGATGTGGAAGGAAAATGGAGTGACCAGGAACAGCTGAATACTATCACTGGCAGAGAAACTGAGTAGCAGAATGTTTGAATGGCTGAGCAGGTCCTCTCCCTTAGGCTACACAGTTTTGTTGCTCTTGTTTGAACTTGGAAGCTGGTAAGCAGGTGCGGGGACTTGGATTATATATTTTTTTTAATTCTGCATTTTCCTTACTGTATTTTGCAATTTTTCACATAAACTGGGAACAGCGCAATTCTGGAAGGACTACAGTGTATTTGGCCTAAAATGAACTCCTGCACTATGTGGTAGCTATCCAGGGTATAGATTAATATAACCCTGATTGTATTTTATTTGTATTTCTTCATAGACATTTCGTGCATTGCACTTTAGTGCTACGGATATTTATTTTGTGCTTTTAAAATGCTGCCATTGGTACCATTATTACGTCTGAGTTATTCAGTTAAACAGCTGATGAATTATACCAGTTTTTTGGCTCCACCATGTATTGCGGTGATTAAACAGCTGGGACTACTCCGCCGCCCACGTTATATCCATAGAAGCTCTCGCGAAAGTTTGTTTGTTCACAGACTAATCATACCATCCCGACTCTTTGGTCAGCAAAACGAACTGTTACTTCACACATGCGTCAGCGGCGCGCTGGTGATCATCAGTTATGTGGTTTAAACATTTCTATGGCAACATCGCTTGCTGAGTTGAAGGAGAAACGTGGGGTGGATTTTAGTCTGTTGCGACCGGTGTGAAGATGTGTTGCGTTTTCAAGTAGCAAAATTGAACTTTTAAATGCACAATCTATTACAAACAAATCGTGTTTTATTCATGATCATATTCTGAATAAATGTTTGGATTTTATGTTCATTACAGAGACTTGGCATCAGCCAAATATTTTTTCTTCTTTAAACGAGAGCTGTCCTAAAGGGTATAGTTATCTTGAAATAGCCCGTAGCATAGGGCGAGGTGGGGGCCTGTTAGTTATCTACCGCAGCCATTTGGAGCTATCTTTGCAATTAGTACCAGATTTAGTGTCATTTGAATGTCTTGCTTTTAAATGTAAAATTCCTTTCCCTGTGTTGTTCATTCTTGTTTATAGGCCACCGAAATTTAGCTCATCATTTACTGCTGAGTTGTCAAATCTTTTAACAACCTTTTGTATATCAAATGTAAATGTTATTATTTTAGGAGATTTAAATATTCATGTTGATACCCCTTCGTGCCATCCCGCAGCTGAATTTCTTCAGCTGCTGGATTGTTTTAATTTAAAACAACTCGTTGATGTCCCCACACATACTAGGGGGCATACCTTGGATCTGGTCATTACGAATTTTGCTCCTTTGAATAATTTGCTGGTGTATGACCTAGGTGTGTCAGACCATATGGCTATTTCAATGGATTTGACATCATCATCCAGTTGTTATAAGCCCAAGCGGGACATTTGTTTTAGAAACTTAAAAAATATAAATCCTGAACTTTTGGCAATGGATTTTCAGCATCTATCTACACAATTTTGCTCTGTTGATGATGCGGTGGCTTATTATAATAGCCAGCTTAGCAGTCTGTTGGACTTTTATGCCCCACTTAAAACGAGAGCTGTTACTTTTACTCACTCAGCCCCGTGGTATACAGATGAGCTTCGTAAGATGAAGGCAGTGGGACGGGTTCTTGAACGGCGTTTTCGAGCCTCTGGCCTCACTGTCCATAAACAAATTTACCGGGAGCATCAACATCTATATGCACAGTCCCTTAAGGAGGCTAGGTCGCAGTTCTATTCTAAAGTTATACAAAATAGTTCAGGAAATTCTAAGCAGCTCTTTTCAACTATAAATCAATTGCTTAAGCCAAATTCGCCATCGACTACTGCTATTTCGGAAGAGCGGTGTAATGAATTTATGGATTTTTTTAGATCCAAGATTGATCATATCCGTTCCTCTCTGTCTGGTCCTTTGGCTCAAACTGTTCATTTAAACTGTTTTGTGCCCCGACAAATGGATCATTTACCAGAGGTGTCGTTGGAAGAGGTACCGGGTATTGTTAAGCAAATGAAGCCCACAACCTGTTCATTGGATCCTTTTCCAACTCCACTGGTAAAAACGTATGTTTCAGTTTTAAGTCCATTGATTACTGCTGTTGTTAATTACTCTTTTCGAACTGGCCATGTTCCTTCCATTTTAAAAAGTGCTGTTATTAGACCACTGCTTAAAAAATCCACTTTTGATCCGGATGTCCTTTCTAATTATAGGCCTATTTCTAATCTTCCCTTTTTATCTAAGGTACTTGAGAAAGCAGTTGCAAGTCATCTTCAGGATCATCTCAAGCATAACAGCCTTTTTGAAAAATTTCAATCAGGCTTTCGTTTTGCTCATAGTTCGGAGACCGCTCTTGTTCGGGTTACAAATGATCTTCTTATGTCATCTGATGCCGGTTCTCCGTCTTTACTTATTATGTTGGATTTGTCAGCTGCGTTCGACACTGTCGATCATGGCATTCTTTTAGATAGTCTTCGTTATAATGTTGGACTAAAAAATTTAGCCTTCAGTTGGTTTGAGTCATATCTTACAGATAGGATTGAACAAACTACATTGGGTCATTTTAAATCTAAACCGCATATGGTTACCTGCGGAGTTCCCCAAGGGTCAGTGCTTGGCCCGATTTTATTTATTCTATATCTTACTCCCTTGGGCCATATTATAAATCGTTATAATATTTCTTTCCATTGTTATGCTGACGATACACAGCTTTATGTAAAAGCTGCAGCTGAAACTCCTTCAGTGCAGTCACCCCTATCAGTCCTTACCGCCTGTCTGGAGGAGATAAAGGAGTGGATGGAACAACATTTCTTGCAACTAAATAGCTCCAAAACTGAGTTTATTATGATTGGAACATCTCACCAGATTAAATCATCGCTGATAACAAGTATTGCCTTTTCAGGCTCTAAAATTCCAGTTTCGTCTGTTGTCACTAATCTTGGTGTAAAAATGGATTCCCAACTCACTTTTGAAGCTCATATAAATCAAGTATGCAAGTCTTCTTTCTACCACCTTCGTAAATATCTCTAAACTTCGTCCTATCCTTTCTTTTTCCGATGCTGAAAGGTTGATTCATGCCTTTGTCTCCTCCAGGCTGGATTATTGCAACGCACTTCTCATTGGGATTCCGAGAAAGAGCATGTAGAGGTTGCAATACGTTCAAAACTCTGCAGCGAGGATCCTAATGAGAGTGCGGAAGCATGAGCATATCACTCCAATTTTAAAATCTCTTCATTGGCTGCCGGTCTCTACAAGGATTGAGTATAAGGTCTCTCTTCTTGTCCATCAATGCATACATGGACAAGCTCCACCTTATCTTAAGGAACTTCTTAGATTGCAAAATCTACCGCGTTCCCTTCGCTCAACAAATTTGAATTGTTTAGAGGTTCCAAAAACTAGGTTGAAAACCATGGGAGATAGGGCCTTTTGTGCTGCTGCCCCACGTCTGTGGAATGCTTTGCCTGATAGTCTGAGGGTTTCTCAGTCTACTGAAAAATTTAAAAAGGGGGTGGAAGACTTTTCTTTTTAGCAAATGTTTTGTAAATTAAGCGGTTTATTTGTTTTTATTGTAATTATGTAGCACTTTGAGGTCTTTTGATGGAAAGTGCATTATAAATAAAATTTATTATTATTATTATTATTATTATTATTATTACTTTACTGCTCCCAAAAAAAACTGATGTTTTTAAAACTTTTTTTTTGCATTGATCCATGTCCCTTGGGGCAGGACCCAAACACTTTTTAGGACAGTAACTTGCATATTAGTCTTTAAAATTAGCACTTTAGATTTCTCTCATAGACTTGTACAAGGTGTTCCATGGCTTTTCGAATTTGCCGCAAACACCCCAAATTATTCTGTTCGAGTCAAACATGAGTTCAACTCGAACTCGAAGCTCATCCCTATCAGTGGCATGCCTGTTCAGATGTTCTGATGCTTGGATGTCTGGGAGCACATTAGAGAGCTGTGCCTTGCCAACTCAGGGAAGACACAACTTCACTCCTCAATGATGAGGCCATTGAGGAGCCCTATCCATTCAGGGTTTCCATTTTCATTGAGTGTGGAAAGAAAAATTTTACATATTAAACGCACACTTTTAAAAAACTGTTCAGAATGTCTACTTTTTGGGAAAGTGGGAGAACAAGAAGATTGCTCCTTACAATTAATTCATTTTTTTTACACACAATAAATGGAAAATTTTAAATACTTGACAGCACAGATTTTATACAGTTTTTGGAAAGGCCACTATTACTAATGAACAAAGCGTGCATATTTAACATTTTAACCACTTCCCGACCAGGGCACGACGATGTACGTCGACAGAATGGCACGGGCAGGCATATTGGCGTACAGGTACGTCCAATATTCAATGCCGCCCTGCCATCGGGAGCGCGCCGGCGGCGGCGAGCTCCCACGCTGGTCGGGACCCCCGTGAGTCCGGTCGCGGGACCCGCGGACTCGATCGCCACGGGCATCCCCGCGATCGTCTCACGGAGCGGCCGAATGGAGGAAATGCCGAGTAAACAGCATTTCTCCATTCTGCCTAGCAACTAGTGACGCTGATCTCTGCTCCATGTGATTGGAGCAGAGATCAGTGTTCACTAAATGAAAGCCCAACCCCCCCACAGTTAGTAACACACCCCTAGGAACACTTAACCCCTACACGGCCACCCACTGGTTAACCCATTCACTGCCAGTGTCATTTACACAGGAATCACTGCATTTATATCGCAGTGATTACTGTATAAATGACAATGGTCCCAAAAATGTGTCAAAAATGTCCGATATGTCCGCCATAATGTCGCAGTCACAATAAAAATCGCTGATCGCCGCCATTACTAGTAAAAAAAAATAATAACAAATTATTAATAAAAATGCTATAAAACTATCCCTATTTTGTAAACGCTATAACTTTTGCGCAAACCAATCAATAATCGCTTATTGCGATTTTTTTTACCAAAAATATGTAGAAGAATACGTATCGGCCTAAACTGAGGGAAAAAATGTTTTTTTATATATTTTTGGGGGATATTTATTATAACAAAAAGTAAAAAATAATGAGTTTTTTTCTAAATTGTCGCTCTATTTTTGTTTATAGCGCAAAAAATAAAAACCGCAGGGGGTGATCAAATACCACCAAAAGAAAGCTCTATTTGTGGGAAAAAAAGGACGTCAATTTTGTTTGGGAGCCACGTCGCACGACCGCGCAATTGTCAGTTAAAGCGACGCAGTGCTGAATCGCAAAAAGTGGTCTGGTCTTTGACCAGCAAAATGGTCCGGTCTGCAAGTGGTTAATACTGTAATTAGACTGTATTTTTGCAGATTTATGATGTAAATATTGTACCTATTTAGGCAAAAATTCTCATCCTTATTAACCACTTAAGGACCGCCTCACACCGATATACGTCGGCAGAATGGCACGGCTGGTTTTTAATTTGGCTCTGTTTGGTTTTTAACTATAATCTTATATCTTTTTATATATTGGTTTCCATTATTATTTGTAAGCACCGTAAAAATCCCCTTTCCCCTCCCCACTTGTAATATTTCAATATATGGGATGAGGTGCCAACGCTTTGGGTGTTTTTCCTTTAGTCGGATATCTATAGAATAAATATCCCTGACCCATGTTTGATACTTATAATTTCAAAGCTGTATGAAGAGTCTAAATTGTGGGGGGGCGTGGTGACCGAACTCTTAGCTCTCATACACATGGTCGGACATTCTGGCAACCAAATTCGTCGGATAAATTCCGACGGATTTAGTCCGGAAGTGGTCCGGAAGTGGTGTCACATACACATGGTTGGACTAATGCCGCGTACACAAGGGCGGACTGTATGGCATACTTATTCCTTCGAAACACATTTCAGCGGACAATCCGCTCGTGTGTGGGCTTCAGTGGACTTTTTCAGCGTGCAGTCCGGCGTACTAAAAATTTCAGATTTTTCGAAATTCTGTCCGTCGTACTTTGGTTTCAGCGGACAATCCGCTCGTCAGTATGCTAGTTCGACGGACTAAGAATGGCGCATGCCCAGAAAGGATTTACACGGCGGAAGGGTGCTTTGCTGTGTCTTGGACTTCCTATTTCTAGTCCCGTCATACGTGCTGTACACGTCGTCGCGCAAGCTTTCGACGGACTGTTTGTGCATCCGTGTGTGGTCAAGTCCGTTCAGTCGAAAAGGACGACGGACTGTCCGTCGGATTGTATGACGAACTAAGTACGCCATACAGTCCGCTCGTGTGTACGCGGCATAAGTTGTCGGAAGTTCCGGTTGCCAAGAACGCAGTGACGTAAGCCACGTATGATGGGACTAGAAAAGGGGAGTTCAGCACCACGTCCAGCACCCTTTGGGCTCCTTTTGCTGATCTCGTGTTAATCGCGTGTTAGTAGAAGTTTGGTGAGAGACGATTTGCACTTTTCAGATTTGTGCTTCATTTCGTCACTGCTCTTCAGTTTGTGCTTGTCGGTGCGTGTCTGATTATCAGTGCGTGTAGTCAGTAAGCATTTGTTGCTCATTGTGGACTATATCTTGGTATAGTAAGCTTTGATTTGCATTGCTTATTGTCTGCTCGTTTCTGCTTTTCAGGTTGTTCTTTCAGGCATTGCTGTTTATCGGTGCTTTCTGTTGTCCGTTCTGACCAGCCGACCGTTTTAAGCCATGTTTTGTGTACATACTCGTCGTAGAGTTTGTGCTGTGCAGGGGCTTGGTGTTGGGCTTTTAGCTTTGACACAAGCCAGGTCCATGAACAGGGCGAGGAGTAGTTTGTGGACCAAGAATTGGTTGCGCCAGCGTGACCAGTTCCCGCACATGCCTTTGCTCCGGGAGAATAATCCTGATGATTTTAGGAATTATCTCCGGATGACGGACCCCATTCTTTACCCTCTGCTGGCTTTGCTGTCCCCTTATATCACCAGGCAGGATACCTGCATGCGGCAAGCCATCACTCCGGAGCAGAGGCTCAATGCCACGTTTCGCTACTTGGCAACAGGGAGAAGCCTTCAGGACCTAAAGTTCTCCACAGGCATCTCCCCCCAGGCTCCTGCAGAAGGACTATATGAAGGTATGTTTTCTTCTTTAACATCACATTCTATGTATTTAATGATTGCTAATGTCTTGTATTTCTTTCCTCATTCCCTAATTACCATGATTGCAATATGCTCTAATTGATATGCTGTGCCCCTTTGTTCTCATGCATGCTGGAAGCTTTTCAAGTTCCTTTTTTGTCCTTCATGCATATTTGCCTTCACTAACTTCCCCAGCATGCTCTTCTGGGCCCATAAACCTATAGTCTAGTCACTTAGTAATGTCTTTTGTCAGCTCCATAGTATTGCTTTCCCCTAAACACCCCTAAAATGTGTAAAAATTTATAAAAATGTCATGTGTGTGCTTAAATTCATGCAGAGTGACATTTTTTTATTTATTTTTTGGTTGGGCCAAACTCATTAGGAACCCCCCCCCCCCTCCAACTGCTAGGTCAGCTGATAGCAATCCTCTATCTGCTGACTTTGCCTAACCCAATACACACTATGCCTACCTTTTTTATGGTCAGATTTATGGACGAATTCACCAAAGCATGTAGTGCAAGGGCCTGCCTCAATACTTTCAAATGCTACAGTTTCAAGTTTTTTTTTCTCCTATTATTATCTTGATAGGTAATAGCAGAATGTCAAAATGTGCTTCCATTTGTTCCTTTTCTTTTGGTATTATGACACTTTTTACCTGTCCGGTGGGCTGCCAATAGTGTAAGTAAGGAGGGTCTGGCCAAAGTATCACACATTATTTATGCATTCAGCTCTCAATGAAGTGGAGAGGGTTACCTGTCCAAAACATCCCCCCCTCATTTTTTTTTGCAAGGGCCCATCAGATGGGGGGGGGGGGGGGGGTGGGGGGTGATGACTCTGATAAGGTGGCCTTATACTTTAGGCTTTAAATACTAATTTCCCAAAATGTTGTACTGATATTGTCAAAAAATGTTGGTGTCTAATCTGCTTGCAATGTTGATGTGCAAAATTACAATTTTTTTGTCTTGTTTCACTCCAGGGTTTCCTTCAATGCCACAGGAATGGCAGACTGTGGCCTCCCACTTTGCCAGCCATTGGGACTTTCCCAATTGTGGAGGTGCAATTGATGGGAAACATGTCCGCATCGTCCCACCCCCCAACTTGGGGTCGTACTATTATAATTACAAGGGGTTTAATTTATGTGGACGTGGGCCAAAATGGCCGGATGTCGGACGGTAGAGTGTTTTCATGGACAGAATTCTACTGGCGTCTCCAGAGTGGCAGTCTGGGCTTGCCACTCCCAGAGGAGAATGTAGAAGAACTAACGTTCATTTTCGTCACGGATGAGGCGTTTGCTCTGTGAAACCATCTGATGCGGCCTTTCCCGATGAGGACCCTCATTCCGGTTCAGAGGATCTTTAATTTCCGGCTGGCCAGAGCCAGAAGAGTCGTGGAGAACTCTTTTGGAATACTGGCTAGCTGGTTACGCCTATTTTTGAGGCCAATACACATGGGGGGATATAAACTCATTCACATTGTGCTTGCCTGCTGCGTTCTGCACAATATTTTGAAAAGACATTCAGCTAACTATGTGGTCTCAGTTGGCCCAGATGCAGACTTGCCGGAAAATGACCACCTCATGGCCCTTGAAGCTGCTCGTCCTGGCTTGCCCCCCCAAAGCGCCCGCGAGGTCAGAAACCAATACATAGAGTACTTTGTGGGTAGGGGGGCCATTGATATGCCAGACAATGTCATTTTTTAAATAATTTTTTTCTTTGAAACTACAATAATCTTTGTTTTCATTTACTGCTTGGCTGTGTTTTCGGTGTCTCCTAGGTATTTTTGCTTGTTTTTTTTGGGCCTTTTTCTACAACAGTGCAAACCCAAGTTCTGAGCGAGATGAGGTGACAGTCTCTTCTTCAGATAATCTTATTATGTTGTGGGTCTGCTACACACACACCTTGTTTTTGTTGCTAGGGTATGTAGTGCATTATTGACAAAAAATATTGCTCCTTTTCAGCACCATGGCAGAAATATGTGGGGTCATGAAAATGGCGTGATTGGGGAAATTTAAACATCACTGTGGGTGTTATTTACTAAAGGCAGATCCACTATGCACTACAAGTGCACTGCAAAAGTGCACCTGAAACTGCACTTGGAGTGAAAAGTGGATTTGCCTTTAGTAAATAACACCCATTGCTACAGAAAACAACAACTTTACTCCAAATGCTGCTTTTGCGTGTTGAAAAAGGAAGCCACACATTGTTGATAATTTCACTTTTTAATCAAAGCACATTCACATGTTGCGTTTAGAAAACAACAAACCAACATATTTGGTGTATAGAAAACATTATTTTCGGTAACATTTTGATAACTTGGCATTTTGTGTAAACAGGCATGTATCAAAGCATAACATACAGAACACAGGAACTTACAAAGTTCAACTTTGAAAAGTGAAGACAATATCAGACATGAGTATGTACAAACTGTGCTGATATTGCCTTCATCACATGGGGTGTCACCCCTGGAAAAGCCAAATTTGGAAGATGCACACACTGAGAATACAAAAGTGGCCATTTTCCTCCTGATCCCATGCCGAATGTCAACATATGCTATCTCCCAACATGGGGTATCAATGTACATGTTTTGGGGGTGCAACCCCTTCATCTCAGCCACTTTCCACAAAACACGTACATTGATCCCCCATGATGGGAGATAGTACATATTGACACACTGTGTGCATCTTCCAAATTTGGCTTTTTCTAAAATACAAACGTTTTTTGTTTAAAAAAAAAGCTAGCTAGTTTTTCAGACTCTCCACAAAGCATCAATGATGTTCTTCATTTTCTGTTGAACATCATTGATGTTTTTCTGTATATTTTCTAATCATGATTGCGCCTCATTATCTCCCCAATGAGGATCTGGGCACTTTAACTGGTAAAATGTGATTCTTCTTCCACATCACCTAAAAAATAAATAAACACACCATGTATTATACATATGCCGACATACATTGATTAACTTACCGGATGCTGTGGTTCTCCGACACTCACCTGTTGTGGTGACAATTTGTCCAACTTCAACAATCTCTCCTTCCTTCTCCTCCTCCTCTGCTTCTGGTGTTGGAATTTCCCCTTCTTTGGGAGGTGTGGGGTCCCTGGTGTCCTCAGACGTCCAGAGTCTTCTCTCCCCTATGAGAATGTAAAAAATGAATACTTAGCACACATAGGGCAGAAATAGGAATATGAAACATTGCTTGGAAGTGTGGTACAATTGTGTTTTTTGGCCGAGTTCAAAGGTGAGAACATTATTTTGGACACTTTCTAAAGCTGGAATACTTGTCTGCAGTGTGAACAAATGTAGTGAAGTGTAAGTTGGGAAAACAGTCTGTTAAAATTGGTGCCCTGAGGAGTACATATCTCAGGGAGTGAAAGAAGCACCAGGATTCCCTGAGATCAGGATATCCAGATGCCATTTATGTCCCCAGGATGGTGTACTACGAAAGGCTGCATTTTCTGGTAGACCCGGGGGAACCCAGGCCACCACTCTACAGTCTTCCTTCAAGGCTTCCTTCACCCCCAGCTGAGGCTTCCGATGTCCAACCTGGGCCTTCCAGGCAGCAACATGTGGAGGGGCCCAGCTTGAGACAGGTATAGCATTGTTGAACATATTTCTTGTCGTACACTTAATGATGTTAGCTAGATGTTATTATTGATCAGTAAGTTGTAATTTAACAAAGTGGTTTACATATCAATAGACAGTAGTGACCAAAATTGATTGGGACAAGAATGAAAAATGCTGGGCTCAGAATGATAGTCTGTTCTACTTGGTAACATTCAATTTGCAACAGTCATGAGCACAAAATTGTGTGATTGATGACCAAAAAACTAAAACTATGTCCCATTTTCATACACAGGAAGATCTCAGCCGGGAGGAGGCTGTGGCAAGTGGCAGCCGGGAGGTCGACCATTGCCCTCCTTCTCCTCCTCCTGCCACAACTACAGGAGCCGAGCCACAGCCTGGAAGGAAGCCTGGAGGGAAGTGCCCAAGGAAGGCCAGAGAGTGATGGCCTGGGTTCAGTCTGGTCTGACAGAAGATGCAGCCTCTTGTAGAACCACAGCCTGGAGACATAGATGGCATCTGCTCTTCCTGATCTCTAGGACTTCTGGACCAGACTGCTCTCCCTGAGATATGTACTCCTCAGGCCACCAATTTTGCATTTTCAAATTAGTTCAAATTAGTTCATGTCTGCCCTGGGGGCCAAAAGCTTCGCCAAATTGACCAGTTACTTTCATATGTGTTTTACTTCAAAAAGGACAGTTTATTTGTGAGTAGGCAGGTACATTTCAAAAATACAAAGTGAAATGAATAACAAGGGGCACCAACACCATACAACCTCCTGTAGATTAAAAAAGAAAACAATAAATTAAAAAGATAATAATGGTGTTGTGGTAAGTTGACACAAAAAACACACCAAAAAAATGCAAAGATGAGCAAACTGTCAAAAAAGGAGATGGTGATTAAAAAAACCAACCACAGTGTGCTCCCATTAGGGGTGCCTGTAGACGAGACCCTCCATCCCCGTTTTTCCCCATTTTCCTGTTCCTCGTTTTTAACTTCTCCTATCACTCCTTCTGTACATGCTTATGGAGACATTCAGATTTGTAAGTTGCAGTCCCATTAGGACTAGAGATTGCTTATGCTATATTATGCTGTTGAACGAGCTTTAAGAGCTGTATTTTTGCTACTTTGTATGCCTTGTTATGTATAACCCAATAAAAATTATTGAATCTAAAAAAAAAAAAAAAAAAAAAAAAAACCAACCACAAAATAAAAAAATAATAATACTGGCCTGGCTTGTACCTGCTCCAGGTGGCTATATTATGTAGGCCAATATGCTCTTATGGTATGTTCTCCCCTGTAATTTTTCTGTTCTCTTTCTTTCGCTCCCCCAATGCTGTACTGAAGTGTCTGACGTGTAATGTTTCACTTTATACTAATAAAAAGTTATTTGACAAAAAAAATAATAATAAAAATGATTGGGGAGATGTGACAAATTAAAATATTGTATTGCTGAAATGAGTAAAAAGAATAAAGAAATACGTTTGGGAGAAGTGTGTGTGAATATGAGCATCAAAACAAGTTCATTCTTACAGCATTGTAAAGAAAAAGAGAATGCGCTGCATGAAAGAATTTTTAACATTGCAGCGTGACGAATGTGCTATATCGATTACGAGTGGTAGTTTTACCTGAGCGAGCACTTCTGTCTCAGAATTTTATTGTGAGCATGCGTGGCACCTTGTCCTACACACGATCAGAACTGACACGATCGGATCATGTTGACGGAAATTTTTATAGCCAAGCTGTAAAACTTGGTCCGTCGGATGTCCGACGGAAACAGTCCGATGGAGCCCACACACGGTCGGATTATCCGACAACATGGTCCTATTGGACATTGTCCATCGGAATATCCGACCGTGTGTACAAGGGCTAAGATGGAAGCCTAAGTCAGAAGCTCCGCTTGCCAGCTAGAGAGACATGACCACATACAAGCCCACCAGCTACATCGGCAGACACGAACGTTCCGGGTGACCAGTGGAACATCGAGGGGATGTCGGGGCGGTGAAAAAACACTCCACAGCAACAGAAGATGGCATATTTCTTTGCCCTGAAGTCCCGCAGGTTCCCGCAAAATGGTGGCGGCCCGCTTACACAGCGCTCAGCAGACCAGGCCGTGAAGCACAGGGACGGCAGAGGAGGTCACAACACCACACCGAGCCAGGATAGCTCACAAAGCGGCACACCTTCTGGTTCCTCCAGTCCCTCCACAAGAAGCCCGGCTAAATCTAAACCCATATTGACCTATCCTGACAGAACACAGGACGCTCAGGACATGGAGGTAAGAGGGCAGCAGGGGAACAAGTCAGACACCATGCTGAAAGAAATGCTGATCTCACTCAGATCAGCTCTCCACACTAATATGGTAAAAGGAATAAATCAATGTCACAAGGAGGTGCAGGCTATAGTGGTCAGGGTGGACCGGGTCGAACACAGGATGGAAGAATACACCACCACATACAATGTAATGGTGGATGATCATGCGGCACAAGGGGAGGATATTGCATGGCTGAAAGACAAGGTCACAGACCTTGAGGACAGAAGCATACGCAACAATATAAAGTTGAGAGGCATCCCAGAATCTGTCCCAGCAACCCACCTCCTACAGTATGCCCAAACACTGTTCTCCACACTGGTACCTGCTCTAAACGCACAGGACTTGATAGTGGATAGGATACACAGGATCCCTAAATCCTCTTTCCTCCTGGAAGGCACCCCAAGGGACATGCTATTGAGGATCCACTTCTCCCATGTGAAGGAACAAATCTTCCAAGCCGCACGCAAACCAGACAATATTCCCCCGCAGTATGCTGACTTACAAATTTTGCCAGACCTCTCTAGGCATACGCTGCAGAGAATGGCGCAACCTGGCAACAATTACAAAGGCCCTAAGGAACCACAGAATCCCGCACAAGTGGAAGTACCCTGCCACGCTCATCATTACGCACAATGGGCTCACAAAATGCATAACCACACCGGAGGAAGGTATTGCAACCCTACAATACTGGGGGATCCTTCAAGACCAAGCAGCTCATCCCAATATCTTGCCGCATTCCGCATCTGCAACCACTCCATGAAGAATGGCAAGTGGTTTCACACAAGTGCAATAACAGAAAGCAAGCTGGGGGTAGTTCATAACTACTCCATAAAATCTATCTCATATCTCTCTGGCAGAAGGAACCTACAGTTAGTCTCCTATCACCCCGTTATCAAGTTTAGCAGCCATGCCTGCACACAGATCAGTTCTAAGATCCTTTTTACGATATCTCAGTTTAACCATTTTGCATTTTGTTTCTGTTTTTTTCTCTCTTTCTTTACACACGGCGACTACTTTCTCCTGGCCACTTTGCCTAATGACGATGTGATGTCTACCACTATCCAATCAGTGAAGACACTCCAAACGACCAGATTTGGACGCATGAGTACCTCACACATGTTGCTAATCAGAACACTACCGAACACCAAAGATGACTATCACATGCTTATCACTGAAAGTTAGAGGTTTAAACCACCCTGCCAAGAGGTTCTCAGTCTGGAAGGAGGCCCGCAGACACAAGGCGGATATACTCTTTATTCAGGAGACCCACTTCCAAAAGCAAAAAACCCTGCACTTCACTAACAAAGATTACCACGTATTTTTAGCATGCACACCTGATAGCAAAAAGGGCGGAGTGATGATGGCCATAAGAAACACCCTATCCTTTCAACTCAAGGAGACTTTAATCGATGATAGAGGTCGATACATAATTCTAACAGACTTCAACTCTAAACCATTTACCCTAGTGACACTTTTTTTTTGCGTCAAATCTTTTTTTTTAAACTTAGAATTTTATTGACATTTTTCATAATACAGAGTTGTATACATGCATTACAAGAAAGCGGGTGTAGTTGCAAATCTTCGTGTAAAAGAGAAAAAGAAAAAACAGAGGAGAAGAGTTTGGATACATCATCGTTTTCGTTAATAGCGATTGATAGTAGGTCTAACAGCAACAGTACTAATATATCAAGTAAACATAAGATAACAGAGATACAACTGCTCTTGGTAGGCCTAGTGGCCAACTCATTTGGGTATAACACAAGATACATACGTTATGTAAAACAGTTATAAGGATTGTGATTAATCGATTTTATCGTATAGTAAAACAGTTTGAGTATAACACATATCAGAATTATACGTTTGAACAGGTTTGGTGCCAAGGGTTATGTTAGTCGAGTACTTCTCGGATCAGTGATCCAAGGTTCCCAGTCCCTGAGGAATTTATTCTTTGAGAGGTGAGCTTTGGAGAAATTGTGTTCCAGTTCGAAATTGGAGTTTAGAATGGAGATCACTTCTCGGAATTCTGGAGGTTGTATGGATTTCCACTTACGAGCGATAGCCAATCTTGCGGCTATTAACATGTGGGTGGCTATCGTTTGTAGCTTTTTGGGCCAAGATGGTATCGTTAGACCTAGAAGGATATCTAAGGGTGTCAGATTAGAGGTAGCACCGTTAAGTATTTGGAGAGCGTTTCGAACATGGGACCAAAAGTCTTTAAGTGATGGGCAATCCCACCAGATATGGAAAGGCGTTCCTATGGATCCGCATCCCCTCCAGCACAGAGGGGATACATCTGGAAAGAACCGTGCAAGTCTGTCGGGCGTGTAATACCAGTGATGGAATATTTTTTGTAATGTTTCCCAGTGTGTTGTACAGCGAGAGAGCTTAGCAGGAAGGGAGAGAGCTTGGAGCCATACATGGTTAGGTGGGCTGCTTGGAACGTGTTTATACCACTTTAAAATACTGGTTTGTAGCGGGTCATCTGAGGATCGGGAAAGCTCTTTGTAAAAGTACGATATGCCCTTGCATGTGAGATCGTTCGAGGTGAAATATGCTACCGTGGCATGCAATATTCCGCGGTGGTGAGTCCATTTAATTTTGTTAAGTAAGGACCTAACCCTTAAATATATATATAGAAGGACTTGTGAGAGATTAGATGAGTAGATTGGAGCTCTGCAAAAGATTTTAGCCGTGAGGCGGAAAATAATTTCCCCAGATCCGAGATGCCCGCTTCAATCCAGGGTTGTATGGGAAGGTCAGGTAGCAGGAGGGTCAGCGATTGAGTAGGAATAAGGGGCAATAAAGAATGTGGTATGCCTGTCGACATTTGTGAAAGGGATGACCATACTCTGATGGAGGCAGATACAGTGTCTAATGCGTAATGTCGAATTCCAGGTGCAAGAATATAGGCAGATAAAAGTAGTTTGGGTTTGGTAGGTAGTATTTCTGCTTCTATCTGTGCCCAGTTAGATGGGCTAGGTGTATTCCACCAAACCTTAAGTTGTTCTAGAACAACCGCTTTGTAGTATAAAGTGACATTGGGAACTCCCATACCTCCTTTACAGATGGGAGTTGTGAGGATTTTCCTATTAATCCTGGGTTTTTTACCTTGCCAGATAAAGGCATGGAGAATGGCTTGAAGAGATCTCAAGTGCACCGGTAGGAATGGTATCGGGAGAGTGCGGAAGATGTATAAGATGTGGGGGAGCAGAAACATCTTAGCTAGCGCAATCCTGCCAGCCCAAGAGACAAACGGATGGTTCATCTCACGCGATAATTGATGGAGCTTCTCTGTGAGGGCCGAGTAATTAGATCGTAGAAGTTGTGTACTGGAGGAAGCTAATTTGATTCCCAAATATGTCAGAGACGCAGAAGTAGACCAGGAGAAGGGTGAGATTGTGGATATATGTTGGACCGTCGATTTGTCAAGGCCTAGGGCTAGCATCAAAGATTTGCTGTGGTTCACCTTATAAAGCGAGATAGCACTAAATTGATCTAGTATTTGTTGAACTACTCCCAAGGACTGTTGTGGATTGGAGAGCGAGATTATTACATCGTCTGCGTATAGTCCTATTTTATGTTCTACTTGTCCTATTGTGACACCTTTGACGTCTGTGTTGGAGCGAATGTGCTGGGCTAGTGGTTCCATGATCATAGCAAAAATTAGAGGGGAAAGGGGGCATCCCTGACGGGTACCATTAGTAATAGAAAAGGGATCCGAGATGACTCCAGATGTCCATACCCGTGCACTAGGGGACGAATAAAGGCATAAGATGGCTTGCAGTAGTTTGTCGGATATGCCAAATTTACGTAGGACAGCTTCTAGATATAGCCAATGAACTCTGTCAAACGCCTTCTCTGCATCCAAGGAAAGGAGCAGAGAAGGCGTTTTGGTGTGCTCTGTCCACTGAATAATGTCAATAAAGCGACGAGTGCCGTCCGAGGTTTGCCTTCCAGGGATGAAGCCCACCTGATCTATATGGATCAGTTGAGTCATCACCGTGGAGAGTCTAAGAGCCAGCAGTTTAGCGTACAATTTGGTGTCTGTATTTAAAAGTGAAATAGGTCTAAAGTTTCCCGGAGTATCCGAGGGTTTACCCGGTTTGGGTAGGGTTACTATAAGGGCATTCAGACACTCCGTAGGCATTGTGCCAGAGGAGGCATATTGATTAAATGCGTTACAGAGATGAGGGGAGAGTATGTCATTGTAGTGCTTATAATATTCATTAACAAAGCCGTCGGGGCCTGGTGCTTTATGTAGTGGGAGCGATTTAATAGCTGCTTGTACTTCGGTGAGTGAAAAGGGGGTGGATAGGTCTTTCAGTTGAGTCGGTGTTAGTGCTGGTAGTTGAACTGAAGAAAGGAAAGCGTTAATAGAGTCGGTAGTTATCGGGGGGTCTGACATCGTCGTTTGGAGGTTGTATAAGTCCGAATAGAAAGCTGCAAATGTGTTGGCTATATCCAGGGGATTGGTCATACGTGCACCTTTGGAGTTTAGGAGGTATGGGATTTTGGCCTTGCGTTGTTGTTTTTTTATTTGTTTAGCTAAAAAGGCTCCAGATTTGTTGCTGAAGGCATATGAGTTCAATTTTAGTCGTTTGATGTAATAGTCAAATTTGTGGTTCAATAATTCAGTAAGTTGTTTTCTATAGTCACAAAGGGAATCTAGCAGTGTAGTGGTGGGATTGGCTTTATGGGCCAGTTCCAGGAATTTAATGCGATGTAATAACTGGTCTACCTCTGCGTTTCGTCTTTTGCGTTCTCTGGCTCCCAGTTTCATAAAAAGCCCTCGTAATGAAGCTTTGTGCGCTAACCAAATTGTAGCTTGGTTGTCTACCGATGCACAGTTGTACTCGAAGTAACTCCTAATCTCGGATTCTATTTCCTTTTCGTAAGTAATATTGGTTAATAGGGATGCATTCATTCGCCACACCGAGTGGTTAGTGGGGCATTGGGGCGGGAACAGGGTCAACGAGATTGGTGCGTGATCTGTCCATGTAATCGTGCCAATATGGGCTTCTGAAGTGGACAATAAAGATTTTTTGTTTGTGAGAAAGAGGTCGATCCGAGAGTAGGAGTTGCCTGGGTAGGAGTAAAAAGTGTAGTCACGCTCAACATCGTGTGTGCACCTCCACGGGTCGTATAGATTTTCGTTGGTCATAAACGTGGAAAGGGCGGAGGAGTCCTTCCTACTTGGATTGGTTGTGTCTAGCAAAGGGTCAGGAATGTCATTAAAGTCTCCGCATATGATTAGGGAGTCATGCTGAACCAGCTGTAATTTGGACCTGAGACGTTTGAAAAACTTCTTTTGAGAGGTGTTGGGCGCGTATACATTTACTAATGTTAAGACTTGGTTATCAATCGTTGCAGTTAGAACGATAAACCTTCCCTCCTCATCCGTGTCAATGTGATGTGGGTTAAAAGAAATGTCGGAGCTAACAGCTATCATTACCCCACATTTCTTTTTAGTGTGGTTAGAGAAAAAGTAGTGTGAATAATTTTTATGTGTACATTTGGGTGGATTATGTTGCGTAAAGTGCGTTTCTTGCACACATACTATGTCAGCTTTTTGTTTACACGCTTCCTTCCAGAGGAGGTTTCTTTTAAAGGGGGAATTAAGACCTTTGGCGTTGAGGGAAACTATTTTAATTGGCATGGCGGTCAATTATGAAATAGAGTTGCACAGATGTTGAGCGCGACCACAGGTAGAATAAGACAGTGTATTATATTCCTATACAGTACAATAATCTATGATGATAGTTATGACTTACATCTTGTAAAAACTATGAGCATTAAGATTACAATAAAAGAGACAGTTCAAATGGGTTTAGAGATGTCGGTATGTTGAAGAAGTGAACGGCATCAGGGACTGGTAGATCTTACAAGAGTCGTTGGGCACCAGTAGTTAACAAAGTGGTGAGACAGGGGTCGGGGGGAAAAATGGGACCCAAAACAATAAGAAAACAAAAGCAAAAAAAAAAAAAAAAAAAGAAAAAAAAACTGGTAAGTCAGAAAAAATATCCAAAGGTTATAACAGAGCAGGTTACCTTCAAGGAAACAAAGGTTTAGGAAGGCACCTAAACAGAGTGTGCTTGGCACACTGTAATTCAGCGGGGGGGGGGTGAAACTGAAGAAGACGCCCATGCAGGCTTCATGTAGCTGGGACAGTGCTTGACGTAGAGGGCATCAGGTTTTGTTGGACTTGTTTAATGGTCGCCGAGAAGGAGGTGGGGAGTCCTTCGAGTGATTTGTTGAATTGTGTGACTTCGGTCGGAGAGGAAGTAGGCCCCAGTTAGTTAGCTTCTTGTACCCGTCCTTGGGTGACAGGATAGGAACCACTTTTTGTTGGTAGGTGACTAGGAGCTTGGTGGGGAATCCCCAACGATAAACAATATTATGCTCTTGGAGTAGGGACGTGACCGGTGAGAACGCTCTGCGGAACTCCATGGTTGCGGGGGACAGGTCCGCGAAAAGCGATACTTTGCTGTAAGGAGCTGGAAGGGGTCTCAAGTTCCTGGCCGCACGAAGGAGTTGTTCCTTGACCTGATAAAAGTGGATTCTTGCTAGAACATCTCGGGGTGTATCATCTGGGAGATGGTCCGGTTTCGCAATTCTATGCGCTCGGTCGATGGTCATATCATGAGGTGTAAGGTCAGGAAGGAGAGTGAGGAAAAGATGGTGCAAGTACTTTGGCAGCTCATTAGGCAATATGGTTTCAGGGATACCTCTAAATTTTATATTGTTATGTCTGGACCTGTCCTCGAGGTCTGCGAGCTTCAGCTTTATCTTTTGTATCTCATCCGTGTGGTGGTCGTGTGCGTTGAGGAGTTCATTGTGAGCTTTGCCCATGTCTGAAAGGTGATCTTCCATTATGTCTGCTCTGTCTTCCAGGCAGTCTAGCCTGTCATGTGCTTGAGAGAGGGAGAGCTGCAGCTCCCTGTGGAGGTCTTTCTGCAGAGTGAGCAGCATAGATTTTAACATGCTTTCAGACACAGGGTTGTCAGTCACTGGTATGGTAGCCAAGGTAGACAAAGGGGTTGAGGTGGTATGAGTAGGTCCAGAGTCAGGGCCATGGTGCTTCTTAGCAGTGGGTGCTTTGTGAGGAGAATTACAGGGGGAAGAGGCCAGTCTCTTACCTCTCTCTTGCGGTGTGTCCCCTGCGTATAGCGGTGTATGGGGGAGGCTGTCCATCTCCTCATGATCTCCTCTGCCATCCCTGTCTGTGCCAGGCCGGTCTCCCTGTGGATCGAGCGGCTGCGAATTGTGCGGCGCGGGGCCCGTGTGCAGAGCGGCCTGGTCGGCACCATCTTGGCTCCCTCCGTTCTCCATGCGGCCGAAGAATTCGGTCATTCGGCGCGGTTGCGGCGGAGGATGGCGGCGTCCGGGCATGCCGTCGAGTGTCCCACGACTTCCCCGCTCTGTTGTGCGAGAGAGAGTCGGTCAGTTGCGCTGGTGTAGCTGCGGAAGCCTGCTGTGGAGCGGAGCTCTGTGATCAAGCTTCCATCTTGCTCCGCGGCTAGCCACGCCCCCCCCCCCCCACGTCAAATCTTTTTTATTGATTTTAAACAATAAAGCAATACAAAAGTAAACAGAAATAAACAAAAACAGTACATGGCTTGCATATAAAGGTAGGAAAGAAGAGGAGCACCACAGCCCGACATGTCATAAGCAACAGTAGGCATATAATGAAATACAGTTTCCAGTTCCAAAATCAGAGTACATAGTAGTACAGGTAGTCAACAGTTGCAATATTCAACCTTAGTGACAGTGGCAGGCACCTCCGACACCCCTTAACGGGAACTTTCTGTGTCAGGAGGGGTCCGACAACGCCACACTGTTATTCAACTTAGTACCATCATAGATTGTTACATTGTTTGTGTGAAGTTTTTATACCATTTGACCCACGGTACCCATACCTGTTGTTCTCTCTGGTAGTGATCGCAGGAGTTTGTAATTATGAGTTCGTAGGAATGGTGAGTCTGAGTCAAAAGTATAACATTGTAGGTGGAAGGTGGAGTTTCCGATTTCCATTTTCTAGTGATCGACAGTCTAGCTGCCAAAAGTATGTGAGTTGCTACTTTGCGGTGTGTAGGGGGAATATTAGTGATTTCTAGATTGAGTAAGGCAAATTCTGGGGAAGGTCGTAGAGGAGTGCCTATTACTTTAGAAATCAGCCCGAAGACATTTTTCCAGTAGTCTAGTATGGCAGGGCAGTCCCAGAAAATATGGAACATTGTCCCTATTTGGCCACACTTCCTCCAGCAGGTATGGGGGTTAGAGCCTCCAAATTTTGATATAAGCGAGGGGGTTAAATATCTACGTTGTGTTATTTTTTGTATTAGTTCTAGTAGTGTGGCACAAGCTGTTGCTTTATGTATGGATTGGAGGGCAGTCGTCCATTGAGATGGTGTAAAATGGCGACCTAGATCTATTTCCCATTTGGCAAGTGGTGGTATTAATGTAAATGCAGTCTTCTCGCTCAGTACATTATAAATAGTTGAGATACCTTTTAACCCTAGGGTAGGATTAGTTAAGTATGTCCAGAGCTTGATAGGAATACTGGCCCGGAGCTGGGGATTCGCGTTGAGGCAGTGTGCTATTTGCAGGTAGGTAAAGTGGGCAGGCATTTGGAGATTGAGGTCCGTTTGAATTTGGTGGTACGGTTTTAGGGAGTCTTGGTTGTATAGAACATTACGTTTAGTAGTAGGTGTTATGTTCCACGATTTAATATTAATATCGGGGATTAATGTGTGAAGGATTGTCAAATGTGGGTTTAATTTGGTGGTCGGGGTGTCGCGCCACTGATTAGCAAGGACACGGTGCCAACTCAGAATACTAACTTTGATTGTGGGTAGGAGATGGGTTGGTATGGGTCTTTTCACTCGACAGCTGAACAGCCAGTAGTGGAGAGAAGGTTGAGAGATAAGTGCCAGCTCTTTTTCCCCTCATAGGGATTTTTGGGGAGAACAGAACCATTCCCTAAGTTGGCTTTGGATAGTTGCGTCATAGTAGTCGTTGAGAGCAGGAACTGCAGATCCTCCTACTGATTTGTGTTTAGTAAGAGCTAGTCTTGAGGATTAAGGTTTCATACATTGCCATAAATAACGTCCTAAAATGCTTTGTAATGAGTTTAAGTAACTTCTAGGAACAAAGATAGGAAGAGCTCTAAATAGGTATAACAGTTTGGGTAATACCATCATCTTAAAGGCCGCAAGTCTGCCTACCCATGAAAATTCAAATTTGCTAAGGGACTGTAATTCTGATTCAAATTGTTGCTTAAAGGGGTGGAAGTTAGCAGTGAATAATCTACTAGTAAATTTAGTCAATGTTACTCCTAGATATGGGATTCCATCAGTCGTCCATTTGTAAGGAAAGTTAGAAGATAAATAGCGTCTTGTTTCTTCATCTACTAGATCTAGAATGTGTGATTTGGTCTCATTTATGTTATAGTAGAAAATAGCGCCGAAGTCTTTTAATATAGATTGTAGTCGTGGAAGGGAAATTCTAGGGTTGGTAATTATAAGGATTATATCGTCTGCGAATAAACTTATGGAATGATCTGTTGGTCCAATATTTATGCCTGTGGAGATGGGGTCTGAGCGAATTCATTCTGCTAACGGTTCAATAATCAAATTAAAGATCAAAGGGGAGAGAGGACATCCTTGTCTAGTGCCGTTCGATATTACAAATGGTAGGGATAACATCTCATTAATGGAGACTTGTGCAGTGGGCCGGCTATACAGAGCTAGAATAGCTGAAAGGATGGGACCTGTAAACCCAAATTTAATGAGTACCTGTCTGAGGTAACCCCAGTGGACTCTGTCGAACGCCTTCTCTGCATCCAGGGAAAGAAGCAGAGAAGGCGTTCGAGAGCGGTCCACATGATGGATAATATTGATCAAGCGTCTAGTCGCATCTGAGGTTTGTCTCCCTTTAGTAAATCCCGTTTGGTCTCTATGTATAAGCTGGGGCATATAAGTTGTCAGTCTATTCGCTATTGTCTTTGCGTAGATCTTGAGGTCGGTATTCAAGAGAGAAATCGGTCTGAAATTTTGGGGGACGTCAGTTGTTTTACCTGGTTTTGGCAAAGTGACCACTAGGGCTTTAAGCATTTCATCTGGAAATGTCGAGGAGGAGGCAGCATCATTGTACAACTGACATAGGTGTGGAGCTAAAGTGTCTTTGAATAGTTTGTAATATTCTGCAATTAGGCCATCTGGGCCAGGAGATTTCCCATTTGGGAGAGATGTAATAGATGCAGCAATTTCCTGCACGTTGAACGGAGCGTTAAGGACTTCCTGTTGAGTATCAGTGAGAGATGGATTGTATCTAAAAATCGCTGTATCAATTCAGGTGTAGGGTGGGGAGGGTTGGGGTCCTTTTCTAAGTTATATAGAGTGCTATAATAGCAGCTAAAGGCATCCGCTATAGTTTGAGGGTCCTGCAATTTGGTTTTTTTAATGGGGTGGTGTAGATAAGGAATCCTAGACTTAGTATGGCGACCCTGGATTTTCCTCACCAAGGCCTTGCCAGCTTTGTTACTAGTATGGTAATATCTAGCTTTCAATTTATGAAATTGCTTCTCATATGTATCCAATAGGACTGCCCTAAGTTCCTGTCTTAAAATTAGGAGTTTTTGTTTTAGTTGAGGGGTTGGGTGTGATTGGTTCAGGGTATCTAGCTGTTTAATGTCAGCCATAAGGGAGTCAATGTGCTGCGTCCTTCTCTTTCTAGCTTGTGCATTGAGTTGAATGAGAATCCCTCTACTGAATGCCTTATGGGCTCCCCAGAGGGTGGCCAAGTCTGACACCGAGCCCACATTGAATGTAAAGAATTCCGTAATTTGGGAGCTTAGGGCGTTAACTGTGTCAGGCATTTTTAGAAGGTGGGCATTTGCCCTCCATATATGTTTTGGATGTGGGTTGGATATGTGTATTGTGATACTAATAGGGGCATGATCCGCCCAAGTTATGGGTGCAATGTCAGACTCCGCGACCCTCTGCAATAACCATTTATCAACAACAATATAGTCAATACGAGTATACATATTGTGAACCGTTGAATTCAAGGAATACTCGCGCTCATCCGGATGGTGGCATCTCCAGGTGTCATATAGTTCGTGTTTATGTAAAAGAGGACCCAAAGGGAGATGGCGTCTCGATTTAGGATTGGAGGAGTCCAGTTCTGGGTCGTAAATAGTATTGAAGTCTCCGGAAAGAACTAGAGAACCTTTTTGCACCTTACGGATTTTCCTCAATGTATTATTCAAAAAAGACAGTTGTTTACTTCGGGGTATAGATCGACGCTAGGGTCATGGGAGTGGTGTCAATAGTGCATGTTAGGATAATGTATCTTCCAATGACATCCGGAATAGACTCAATCAGCTGAAAGTTCACCGAGCGGTGTATGGCTATGAGAACTCCCTTAGTTTTCTGAGGACCGGAAGTACAGAAGATATGGGGAAATTCAGGGTGCGTGCATTTAGGTTCTTTGCCTTGTTGGAAGTGTGTTTCCTGCACACACAGAATTTGACAAGCGTGGGATTTGGCTGTACACCAAAGGGAACTTCTCTTAGCCGGGTGGTTAAGCCCATTAACATTTAAGGACAAAAGTTTCGTACTCAAAGGATGGCAGTGAGAGGGGTGCGATACATCATAGTACTCACAAGTTTTGACGAGTGGCGCCTGAGAAGTTGGTTGTTAGACAGTCGTGGTGGTGCTAGATGCTTGTTGAAGTGTCGGTCTTCCACTGATAATGGTTGCAAAGGGTGCCGCGTTGGGTCATATGCAGGATGAAGTGTTCTTCTGTTGCTCTGTGCCGTTAGAATGCTGTGTCTGAATGAACAAAAAAACAAACAAATAATTTGAACAAAAGTAAAAACATAGCAGAGAGTGCAGCATTAAGGCATATACACCGTGCTGCATCCTACAGGGGGAAAAAGTTCAAGAGCCAACTGGTATGAAACGACCATAGGAAGGCATCACGGAAGTCAGTGGTAATCTGCAGGTGGGTAAACACCCAACTGTGGCTGCATTGAACCAAACAAGAGTCACTAAGGCTGTCATTGCCATTGAGGTGTAAGCTTCTCCAAATTTTACTTTGCCCCTAAGGGAATTGCAGGTTCCGGGATGATGCCCCAGTTATGCAGTAGTGCCAGGCCTTTTTCAAGGGTGGAGATCAGGTAGGAAGTGTTCTGTATGGAGAGTTTATATGGATGTTTCAACTTATATTCAATTTTGTGGTTGTGGAGAGCTTTCGTTATGGTTGACAACTGCCTCCTCATGTCTAGTGTGTGTTTAGACAGATCTGCAAATACTTGGAGCGCAGTATACGGTTGAGGTAATTGCCCCATAGCCCTGACTTTATATAAAACTTGTTCATTAGTATGGTAAAAGTGAACTCTCATCAGCACGTCGCGGGGAATCTGTGGAGACAAGAAAGATGGTTTCGGGATGCGGTGTATCCGGTCGATGGTGAGCTCAATGGCCGGTGCGTCTGGTAGCAGTGTTGAGAAGAAATCAGTGGCATATTTCTTAAGGTCTGGTGGCTGGACATTTTTGGGGATACCTCTGATTTTCAGGTTATTTCTCCTCGAACGGTCTTCAAGGTCGGCCATTTTGGCTTTCATCCATGCTCTGTCTTCTAAGTTATCATCATGGGCATCTACTGCAATTGTGTTTTATCCTGTTAAGCACTTAGACCACTGTACACATGTGAGTTTTGTACTTTTATTTTCTATTTGTTTCTATAAAAACGGAATCCCGTTTGGTCCCTGTTTTTTTCTTCATATGTTTTTAACATGCCTATGGGTATATCTGGCTGGAGTTAAAATACCTCTCAACGTATGAAGTGATTGCCTACATTTGAGGTCCCCCTGGATAACTGGTTGCTGGGTGAATCTGCACAGAGTTGCAAAAGCTTGTATGATCCCCAAATGTAAATTTGTGAGGATCCAATAACTCCAGTAAGCCTTCAATTCGCCTGGTGACGGGAATCTCACGAGACTAATGCATGAACCTTTTTGAAAGGAGGTGTAATATATTTCCTACACACTTGTGGACTATATAAAGACACTATACACAAAGGACTCTGTTTTTTACTATTGGGACTCTGTTTTTTCCCCTTTTTTCTTTTATATTTTGCTTCTTGGACTTTTTTTTGGTAAAACTTTCTTTGTTTGAGTCACTTATATATGCAATTTATGTAAGAATCTATGTGTTATGAGCACTACGTTATAGTGGGATTTTTTCACTGTAACTTTACACCTATAAGTAAGATTAAGGATATTTGATATTTTGAGAAGCGCTACACTTTTTCATAACATTGTTTACCTTACACTTGATACCCCGGTGATGTGTTAGCAGCTCTCTTGTGTGATTTATATTTATTTTCTTGTAAGAATAGCGCAGTGTTTTGTTACAAAAATCATCATGGGCATCTACTAGCTCGTTCACAGTAGTCGTCATGGCCCCCATTGATTGCTCAATGTTGCCCTCTCTGTCTCCCAGGGCCTGGAATTCTCTGGTGAATTCTCTGGTGAATTCTTTGGAGAATTGTTTAGTCAGGGCACATAGGTCGTTATGGAGAGAGTTGTGGAGAATTAGCAGCATCTCCTTTAGCTGTGTATCTAGAATGGGTTGATTGGCGGTCGGGAAGGCTGTAATAGGGAATATCTCCGGTCTGTCAGGGCCTAAGAGAGTAGCAGGAGTCTGGCTTACCTCAGCTCCCGTAAAGTCCAGCTTTAAATGTGACTTTGCCGGACTGCAGCACGATGGGCTCGGAGAGTTTTCTCCTGAAGATGAAGTTTGGCTCCCCGTTCTGTCTGCAGGTAATGGCGCTGCATCTGGCATATCAGTGTAGTGAGAGATGGTGCTGCGCGCTTCCGTGGCTGTGGACAGACCGACGCCATCTTGGCCTTCCCCACGTGATGGAGGAGGGAAGAACTCAGTGAGTTTCTTCGGTCTCCGGTCTTCCTTGCATTTCCTCGTCATACTGCTATTAATGCAGGAGTGTTCCACCGTTCAGGTGGATAGATTGGCATTGATTTGCGGTCCGATGTTGCTGTAAATTCCGCTGATGCTACGGAGCTCTCTTCCTATGCGTCCATACGGCTTGCGCGCTGGCCACGTCCACCCTAGTGACACTTTATGCACTGAATACTCACCAAATAAGATTCATAAAACAAGTGATCAAGAAGGCCAACTCCATGCTCTATGGACATCTCATCATCGGAGGGGATTTTAACCTAATAGCAGACTCCAAGCTAGACACCACCAATGTTAAACCACAAAGACCGACAACTCCACTTAATCTTCTTCATACACATGAACTTTTTGATACCTGGAGATGTCTTCACACCAGCGAGAGGAACTATACTTTTTTTCTCCACCAGACACTGTTCATACTCACGTATCGATATGTTTTTGACCAATAAGTGGCTTCTGCAGAATGTTCGGACTACCCAGATACATAATATCACGTGGTCTGATCACGCTGCGATTTCTTTGGCTATTAACGAGCAAGATGTTTCCTCCCCGACACCCATCTGGCGCTGTAATGTAAGACTCCTTCAAGAACCTAAATTATACCCAGTGGTCTCTCAGCATCTTAAGAATTTCTTCCACAACAATTATGCACCAGACATGAACCCATTCACTCTCTGGAATGCTCACAAAGCATTCATGAGAGGCATCCTTATACAGCTAGGTGACATAGAAAAGAAACGCTATACCACCACACTCAATAATGTATTGAAAGAAATCCATTTGTTGGAAACACATAACAAAGCATCCCCTACACCAGCCATGGCCACTACGCTCTCCAACCTTAGGGATACGTTAAGGGAGCTCCTCACACAACAATTTAATAAACACCTTCGTAGACTACAACTTAATTCATATTCCAATGCAAATAGAGCAGGAATATATCTAGCAAACAGAATAAAAGCCGCCTGCACCAAATCCAAAATAGCTTGCTTATTGCACCCCACCACGCACCACAAGATCACAAACTCTCAAGACATAGTGAATCAATTTGCTGACTACTATGGTGCACTATACAACCTGCATACAGAAGTTACAACCCCACAGCCCACCTCAGATAGTATACGAACATTCTTGCATAAAATAAATCTCCCATCCCTAACCGAGGAGCAACTATCACAGTTGAATGCCCCAATCACAACTCAGGAAATAGAAAAAAATTACATTAACAATGCCCAATGGAAAATCTCCAGGCTCTGACAGTTTTGGAAATGAATACTATAAGGTCTTCAAAGAAATACTTTCCCCACACATGCTTGAGGTTTTCAAAAGAGCAGAGAACAAATCTTCTTTCCCCCCTGAGATGCTGAGAGCCCACATCATAACTTTATCAAAACCGGGAAAAGATCCCACCACACCAGCCAATTTCTCTACTGAATTCTGATGTCAAAATTTACGCAAAGCTGCTAGCCAAAAGATTAATGAATATAATCCCATGCATCATACCAAGAGACCAGATGAGATTTGTGAGGGGGAGGCAGACCTCAGATGCCACTAGGCGTATTATTAATGTTATCCATCATGCAACGAATACAACAACGTCTTCTCTGCTTCTATCTATAGATGCAGAGAAGGCGTTCAATAGAGTTCACTGGAAATATATGGAGGCAGTGCTAGCAAAATTTGGATTCAAAGGTACAAAAAAGGTCCAATACTTACCGCAATACTGGCTCTTTATTCTTGCCCATCAGCACAGGTCTATACGTCAGGTCTCCTATCCAAACCTTTCAATATATCCAACGGCACTCGCCAAGGTTGCCCCCTCTCCCCTACAATATTTAACTTGATGATAGAACCACTGGCAGAATCTATACGTACGAACAATAACATCAAGGGCTTCACAATCGGAATGACCAAACATGTCATAAACCTATTCACAGACAATGTTTTCCTTTTACTTACAGACCCACTGACTTCTCTACCGCAGGCTCATAAAACACTATCAGATTTTGGAGAAATTTCGTATTATAAAGTTAACTTTAATAAATCACTGATTTTGGACATGGGAGTGCACAAACCTGCAAAAAGCACATTACAAAATACTCTCCCATACTCTTGGAACAATAAAAGCATCACATACTTGGGAATTACGCTAACCAATACAACATCCACCCTAGCAGACACCAATCTCAAACTACTCACAGCAAATATAGATATACAACTCACGGATATTGCTAAACGAGAGCTGTCATGGCTTGGTAGAATTGCAGCTTTTAAGATGTCCATATTGCCACAAATACTCTACATATTCCGCTCACTTCCAACCCCAATACCCATGCATTATATCAACACCTTATCTAAAATAATATGGAAATTTACGTGGGGGGTAAAAAAGCCAGATGTCCACACATCAGCCTCACACCTCATACATCTATTGGGGGAGCAGGTTACGTAGACCTAAAGGATTACCTTTGGGCAACAAGACTGGACCAACTCAAACACTGGTTTCACCACATAGACAGTCCAATATGGGTAGAACTAGAAACATCACTACTTCCCATAGACAACCTCACTACCTTCCTAATGAGTGACATATGGGAACCATGGGACAGTGGGGGTATGTCTCCCACTATTCAAGTATCTCTACAGGCGTGGAGATTTCTCATAAAACATAAATGTAGGGATTCATAAGAAATAACACATAATCTCCCGATAGAAATCCTGGGAGCTAAGATCCCTCTACTCCAGACTACACATCTTAAGACAAAGGATATCTGTCACATACAAGAATTATTCAATAACCAGACACCAAAATCAGCAGAACAACTTATGACTGAATATAACCTACCAAGCAACATGTGGTTTTCCTGCTTACGCATTTCCCACTTCCTAAAGACGCACCCATTACGCACTAAAAAACTGCCCACCAAGACTTGGGGGTTTTACTCACATACACCACACCCTGCCAAAGGAATATCAATATTCTACAATCTTTTGAATGGAAAACAAACTTTCACCAAATCCTCGGCCCTTCTCTAATGAACAATGGTTACATGCTTTCAAAACTATCCAAAGATCATCCCACTGTGTGAACCACTGGGAAATGACACTGAAAATTATTAATAGATGGCATTACACCCCATACAGACTCTCCATCTTTTTTCCAACATCATCTCCTCTATGCTGGAGAAAATGTGGCCAAGTTGGAAACTTATTACACACTCTGTGGGAATGCCCGAGCCTAACCAGCCTGTGGAACAAGACATTCCAATTAATCTCACAGGGATTCTAACACCCCCAAACCCCACTCTATCAATATTACACATTAGTATAGAAATATTTCCACAAGGGGATAGAGCTATGGTCACCCACGTACTGCTAGCAACCCAAAATCTCACATTTCGTAACTGGAAGAACACGATAGCAATTAATATATCTGAAGTAATCGAAACAGTCAATAGAATTAAATGTTTCAGAAATTTACTCTTTGTAAGGGGTCGACAGAGCTTCTTTAACACTCATTTGTAAAAACCTTTCCGCTGTTATGTTGTAACTCTTATGTAACTCTTAAGGGATATGTTCCAGGGACAAAACTATATTTCTGCCACACTATGCCTGTGAAGGGGCGCATGTTTCCCGTGCTTAGAATTGTCCCTGCACAAAGTGTCATTTATGCAGGAAAAAAAGTCCTTTAAAATCACTCGCAGCTATTATGAATTGTCGGCTCCGTAATACAGAGAACACTCATTGAAAGTCATTGATAAAAAAATAAATAAATTAATTAAAAAAAAAGCGTGGGGGTCCCCCAAATTCAATTACCAGGCCCTTCAGGTCTGGTATGGATATTAAGGGGAACCCTGCCTCAAATTTAAGAAAAAATTTGACGTGGGGTTCCCCCTAAATATCCATAACCAGACCCTTCAGGTCTGGTATGGATATTAAGGGGAACCCCGCATCAAATTAAAAAAAAATTGATGTGGGGTTCCCCCTAAAAATCCATACCAGACCCTTTATCCGAGCACGCAACCTGGCAGGCCGCAGGAAAAGAGGGGGGGACGAGAGAGCGGCCCCCCCTCCCTCCTGAACCGTACCAGGCCACATGCCCTCAACATTGGGAGGATGCTTTGGGGGTCCGTGACCCCTCAAAGCACCTTGTCCCCATGTTGATGAGGACAAGGGCCTCATCCCCACAACCCTGGCCGGTGGTTGTGGAGGTCTGCGGGCGGGGGGCTTATCAGAATCTGGAAGCCCCCTTTAACAAGGGGACCCCCAGATCCCGGCCCCCCCCTGTTTGAAATGGTAAGGGGGTACAAAAGTACCCCTACCATTTCACAAAGAAAGTGTAAAAATGGTTAAATAAAACAAACACACTTTTGAAAAATTCCTTTATTAAAAATAAAAAAATAAAAAAAAGATTCCAGCGGCGGTAATCCACTCTTGCTATCCAGCGACGGACGGTCATCTCTCCAGCGATGTCTCATGTCATCCAGCGCAGCGAATCCTCCGTCCTTCTTCTGTCTCCGTGGAGGAGACACTGCAAGGATTCCGGCGGCTGACGTTTCTTATATACGGAGGGCGGGGCCACCCGTCACCTGACCCCGCCCCCCTCTGACGCAAGGGGAAACCCGGGGTTCCCTGTGACGTAGGGGTGACCCGCACCCCTCTGATGTAACACAGGCAGGTTTCCGTTACATCAGAGGGGGGCGGGGTCACCCATACGTCACGGGGAACCCCGGGTTTCCCCTTGCGTCAGAGGGGGGCGGGGTCAGGTGACGGGTGGCCCCGCCCTCCGTATATAAGAAACGTCAGCCGCCGGAATCCTTGCAGTGTCTCCTCCACGGAGACAGAAGGGCGGAGGATTCGCTGCGCTGGATGACATGAGACATCGCTGGAGAGATGACCGTCCGTCGCTGGATAGCAAGAGTGGATTACCGCCGCTGGAATCTTTTTTTTATTTTTTTATTTTTAATAAAGGAATTTTTCAAAAGTGTGTTTGTTTTATTTAACCATGTTTTACACTTTCTTTGTGAAATGGTAGGGGTACTTTTGTACCCCCTTACCATTTCAAACAGGGGGGGGCGGGATCTGGGGGTCCCCTTGTTAAAGGGGGCTTCCAGATTCTGATAAGCCCCCCGCCCGCAGACCTCCACAACCACCGGCCAGGGTTGTGGGGATGAGGCCCTTGTCCTCATCAACATGGGGACAAGGTGCTTTGAGGGGTCACGGACCCCCAAAGCATCCTCCCAATGTTGAGGGCATGTGGCCTGGTACGGTTCAGGAGGGAGGGGGGCCGCTCTCTCGTCCCCCCCTCTTTTCCTGCGGCCTGCCAGGTTGCGTGCTCGGATAAAGGGTCTGGTATGGATTTTTAGGGGGAACCCCACGTCAATTTTTTTTTAAATTTGATGCGGGGTTCCCCTTAATATCCATACCAGACCTGAAGGGTCTGGTTATGGATATTTAGGGGGAACCCCACGTCAAATTTTTTCTTAAATTTGAGGCAGGGTTCCCCTTAATATCCATACCAGACCTGAAGGGCCTGGTAATTGAATTTGGGGGACCCCCACGCTTTTTTTTAAATTAATTTATTAATTTTTTTATCAATGACTTTCAATGAGTGTTCTCTGTATTACGGAGCCGACAATTCATAATAGCTGCGAGTGATTTTAAAGGACTTTTTTTCCTGCATAAATGACACTTTGTGCTGGGACAGTTCTAAGCACGGGAAACATGCGCCCCTTCACAGGCATACTATAGACAACCCCCCCCCCCCCCCTACGAAATTTAAAGGAATATTACACTTTTATTGTTTCACTTTAATCATTATTAAAATAACTGCTCCCGAAAAAATGGCCGTTTTTAAAACTTTTTTTTGCATTGATACATGTCCCCTGGGGCAGGACCCGGGTCCCCAAACACTTTTTAGGACAGTAACTTGCAAATTAGCCTTTAAAATTAGCACTTTAGATTTTGAACGTTGGAGTCCCGTAGACTTTAATAGGGTTCTAAAGTATGCTATATAGTTAGCTCCGTCGAATCTTCTTTATACATTCGACAGACACCATAAGCCTTCCAAGACAGATTCGACCGTAATTCATGTGGATTTTCGGACGAATGCAATTTTTGAACGAAAAACGAAATAAATAAAAACGAATTTCGGGAGTAACTAAATAAATTAAGCTTTCGGACGAAAACGAAATTCCAAAACGAAATATTTTACTCTGCACATGTCTAGTAGCCAATAGCTTCCATCTCGTAGTTGAATCAGAGCATGCGTGAGTTTTTGCACGTCAGATTTGCATACACACAATCGTAATTTCCATTGGCAAAACTGAGAACATGCTATCAAATTTTTGCTGGTGGGAATTCGGCCAGCTAAATTACGATGGAGCAAACACGGGGTCGCATTTTCCGATGAAAAGCTCTCATCTGCCTTTTGCAGGACGAAATTCCAATCGTGTGTACGTGGAATTACATATACATCTTAAAGGACAAAACATACAGGTATATGGGAAATCAGTATAGACACTGATACATGCATCTACACAGGTTGAACTGAATGGACTATTGGCTCTACCGGTGCTAATTGCCATGGCATGGGGGGATTAGTTGCTGCCCGGCTCGCGGGAGGCTCCTCAGTGGGACCATGTCATTGGTCACATCGGGGCCACCTCAGCCCCCATTTCCCATGGGTTTGGCTGACTCCCTTCCTGTTTGTGTCTCACTGTGAGACAGAGACACCCGGGATTCACGCGCGCTGGTGACGTCACAACACGGGACGCCGCCTTGCCTAGGAGCACCCAATCACACAGCCATACATACAGCACAGCGCGGCTTGTGTGATCAGGCCACATCTGATCTAGATCTAATCCAGGATCGCAATCAGCTGTACTCAATTTCTGTATCTAAACAGTAAGTCTGCAGTATCTGGCCATTCGGATGTGCCAGGTTGCTGCTGAAACATCTTCCTCACTACCATACCTCAGGCATTGCCCTTCTCATTATGCTTTTTACTCATTCTTACTTTTATTACTTGGCCAGATTGGTTCCAACATTGGATACCTAGTGCCTTTTATATGTAATATGAATTTGTGCTTTTCCAGGCACTTATACTTTATTTGATATTTCTTGTGGTCTCTTTATAGCTGCACATTAATACTGATGAATTACACTTTCATGTCGCAGATAGTGGGGCTCTCCTCATTCCAGCATTTATAAGTATGATATTTACAGATATAATATTTGTACTTCTGTCCATGATTAAAACCTGATGGGTCGATCTTAAGACAGGATATTGATCAATTTCAACTATCCTTGTATGTATATATATATATATATATATATATATATATATATAATTTTTTCACTTATTGCCATTACTGCAACTAGTTACTGCAATTTGAAGAAGGACATCCCTGTCCCGAAACATGTCAGGCGTTATATATGACATTTCTGTACGCTAGCCCACTCTATTTCTCCAGGGCAGCTAAGTTTCATGCTTGTTATGTGTATTTTTAATCCTTTTCCAATTTACATTTTTTGATATTTGTACATCATTGTACCTACCTTTATCTATTGTCTTTAAAAAATATTGACTTTTCTACTCTACATTTGGTCTGTTATTTAAAATCTCAAGGGGTTATACAGTGCCTTGTGCACCAGGTTTTCTTTTTTGTGTACTTAAAGAGGAAGTAAACCCTGATAGGTTTACTTCCTCTTTGATTCCCTGCAAAGGTAAAGCATAATGGACTACTATGCATCGCATAGTAGTCCATTATGTGTCACTTACCTGACACAGGAGCCAGCAAAGTCACCGCTGTCCCCTGTAGTTCAGAGCGTCCATCTTATTGGTGGGTCTCTGTGGCTCTCGCTGCTCCGGCGCTGTGATTCGCCGGAGCAGCGATGACGTCACTCCCGCGCATGCGCACGGGAGCCGACACTCGCGGCATATCGCCGCGATCTGCGGCTTACCCAGTGCGCCTGCGCAGCGCATGCGCCGTAGACAGCGGTGGTTGTCTTCAACCACCGCTGTTTAGGAGATATTTCTTGGACCTACAGGTAAGCCTTAATCTAGGCTTACCTGTAGGTCAAAGTGGTTTGTAAGGGTTTACAACCACTTTAATGGATGGGACCAACCAAATGCTTGTGCACTGACTGCCAACCATTACCATATTTCTAAGTGTAGTGTTTAAAATATGGGTAAAAGGCGTGTGGAGTCAGCTACCTCTTGGTCTTAGCCCGGAGATCTGCCAGAGGTTTGGCCTAGTGTAGCTCCTGATCCAAAAACAACACTGCTGCATTTAGCTTGGGATGTTCTGTAGGCTCTGGGATGCTTGGCAGAGCTGATCATCCTGAATAGCTAGAGGATCATGCCAGCGAGGAATACAGGAGGCCATACAATTGGCTCTACTGTAATCAATGTACAGGACACAATATGCAACCACCTGCTCCAGAGATGTTCCCCATCCTGCATCCTTTCCAGCAATCAGCATATTGACCCATTGTACCGTAAAGGATATGTAGAATTCCAATGCTTGCTAAACCATGTGTTTGTGGTCATATGTTCATACCCTGTGACTGAAAGGGTGATCCAGCATCACAGACATATTACATTCCAAGGCAAGGAAGGCTAGCCTTCTGGGGAAATGATAGCAGTTGGGGACCTTTCATTGTAGGCTGTATGCTTCTGAAATATAGAGGTGTCATTATATTTATGAAATGATACTGTAAAGTACAACCTATCTATTTTTCTTGATAATACATCACGGGACACAGGAGCTTCATTACATAGTGGGTTATATAGGCACCTCTGGTGATTGGACACTGGTTAACCCCCAATTAAGGATAATTCCTCCCCTATATTTAACCCCTCACATATGGGAGGCACCTCAGTTTTTTCGCCAGTGTCTATGGTGGTTGGTCACGTAAAACATGTGCTCTGAAGAAAGCTCTGTGCAGGTCCCTGCGGGGGCCTAAGGGCTACAACAAACCGGATCCATATCTCGGGCTGATATTTTGACTCCCAAGATGGTATGGTACCCGGGCCTCGTCATCCGAAGAAACGAGGTTTTGCCTGTAAGTCCTCTCCTATTGGAAGACTGGGCTCTGGGAAAACCAGGCTTGGTGTACTATTTACATAGTGGCACGAACATTTCTGGCAGAGTCCTTTACAAGGTCCAGGTAGAAGGTTCTTCTGAGAAGGAACCCCAAAAAAACCTGAAGGTTGGCACAACTCTGCCCGCCGTGATGGGTGAAGGCTGGAATCTGTCTGTTTTCAGCAATTCCTGCGGCGAGGACAGGTAAGGGAAGTTAATCCTATATAAATGTATATTATGGATTTCTTCATTGAGTAGTTGTATGCCTTACCTGGTTTCCACCACTAGAGGGAGTAAGAGCAGCCTGATGCATACTTACATGCCTTTCAGATACACACGCTCAGTGAAGCCTGGTTCTCCCAGATGACTCACGTCTCCACTGCACTCCCTGCCACAATAAAGGTAATACAGGGGTCCCACGTAGTCTGGGGGTCCCGCGCAGCTCCGATGGTGGTCCCCTTACCCCCTGGAAGTCTGGTGGTCCTCGTGCACATGTGCTAAGCACGCTCCCATGCTAATGGAGGGGGGGAGTGTGGTTGCGAGCCGTGCACGTTGGTGTGCACGGTGCTGTACTACGCAGGCACCAGGCGGCAATTTTAAAAAAGCCCAGAGCGCCAGGGGGCTGTAAGTGGAGACACAGGAGCTGTGGGCAGTAAGCATCCCAAGGGATTGGATCCAGGCAAACCTAAGACACCTACTCAGCATCAGGGCAGTTTAAGCATATATATTTATTGTGAGACTTTGAGCACAACAGTGATTGCACTTTGTACTAGTACCTCTGCTTTGTAGCTTAGAACTATGTCTCCTAGTAAGAGGGTCTCAGGGGGAGGTAACAAAGGCACTGGTAAATCACCGCCTAGGTCTAGGGGTTTTAAAAATGCCTGTAGGTTACCTCCCCCCCCCCCTGCAAGACTGGAGCCAGCCTCACAGGATGAGTCAGTGCTCCTGTCAGGTTTTGCAGCCTCTCCTAATATTTCAGCCCCGGTATATGTCACTGAGGACTCCCTTAGAGCTACATTGGAGGGTTTTGAAGGGAGAATAATGAATTTTATTTCAGCTTCCCTAAAAGATAGCAGGAAAAGGGGTAGATCCCCTCCCTCTGCTGAGATTCCTCTTTAAGATGACACCTCTGACAATGAGGAGAGATCCCTATCTTGGGACAGGGATCATGAGCAGTCGGATGAATCAGAGGAAGAAGAGAGAGTCCCCTCCTCCCAGGCGCTCAGAAAACAGGTGCAATATTATACTGAATTTGTGAGTACCACATTCAGAATGCCTGCTGTTGAGGTCACTGCATCCTCTGTTTCTTCCCTGGGAGTCAGGAAAATCCCACAGACTGCCTTTTCCTTTCCAATTCATCCCTTAATGGATAAATTGTTGTATGAGGATTGGGGACATCCCGATAAACTGTTTGCTCCTCCTAAAAGGTTTTCTATGCATTATCCCCTGGAGGAAAGTTTCGCCAAGAAATGGGGGGTCCCATCTGTTGATGCGGCTGTTTCTTGTGTGAATAGAAACCTGACCTGTCCTTTGGATAAAGCTCAGGTATTTAAGGATCCAACTGATAAGAAGCTGGAAACCTTATTGAAAGCCTCCTTTTCCATGACTGGCACAGTAGTGCAACCTACAGTCGCAGCCGTGGGGTTGTGTCAGTTCCTCAAGGAACAAGTTAAGCAGATGCTTGGCCTCCTTCCCAGTGAGGAAGTGGAGAATTATGCATAAATACCTCAAATTCTGTACTTTATGATTGATGCAATTTTGGATTCTGTCCAACAAGCATCTCGTTTGTCTCTCCTTTCGATACACGTGCGAAGGGCCCTATGGCTAAAAAATTGGGCAGCTGAGCTATCATGCAAGAAGCATTTGATTGGGTTCCCATTTATTTGGAGAAGAATTAGACAAGTTTGTCCAAAGAATTTCAGGGGGTAAATCTACTCTCCTTCCAATCAAAAGGAGCAAACGTCCATCATTTAGGCGTTCTCTCTCTCCCAGAGCATCAAGCTCTAAGCAGTGGCGACGGCCTTCCCAATCTCCCTCTACAGGAAAGGCTCAAGGCCGGGCCCAGGGGCAGAAAAAGACTTGGGGGTGAAAGCCTGCCAAGCAGAGCCCAAAAGCTTCCTTGTGAAGGGGCGCCCCCGCTCGGTCGAGTGGGGGGAAGGCTCCTGCAGTTTGCAGAAGCCTGGTGGGAAGAGATCCGGGACAAGTGGGTAGTCTCCTCGGTATCTCTGAGCTACAAGCTAGAGTTTCAGAAGATTCCACCTTCTCGCTTTCTAAGGTCAAGGATCTCCACGGATCCAGTAAAGCAAAGACTGCTATTCCTGGCCTTAGATCACTTACCATCCCAGGGGGTGATGTCAGAGGGCAAGAGGATATCGCCTTCGGGCGCAGTGTACTGCAGGCTGCAGTTTAGGTCCTCCGGTCCATGGCGGTCTATAGTTATGATCTGTGTCTCCCTCCCCTCAATCTGAGCATTGCTATGGGACATCCCACTATGTAATGAAGCTCCTGTGTGCCGTGATGTATGATCAAGAAAATAGGATTTTTATATACAGCTTACCTGTAAAATCCTTTTCTTGAAAGTACATCACAGGACACAGAGCTCCCGCCCCTCTTGGGTTTTTACATGGTTTCCTATTGCTTGCTACAAAACTGAGGTACTTCCCATATGGGAGGGGTTATATAGGGGAGGAATTATCCTTAATTGGGGGTTAACCAGTGTCCAATCACCAGAGGTGCCTATATAACCCACTATGTAATGAAGCTCCTGTGTCCCGGGGAGGTACTCTCAAGAAAAGGATTTTACAGGTAAGCTGTATATAAAAATCCTATTATGTTTCAGATAACAATAAAACATTTGTGTTTCCTGAAGAAGCAGGCTTTGACCTGTGAAAGACGTTCAATATGGAGACCCCATTTTTCATCCCTTTGATTGTGACCAATGGTTGGAATTATCAATGTACATCTTGGGTGATATCCTTGTTTGAGAGATGTATAGGGGGTTATTTACTAAAGGAGAATTCACTTTGCACTGAAAGTGCACTTGGAAGTAAAGTCGCTGTAGATCCGAGGGGGACATGCAAGGTAAATAAAAACCAGCATTTAGCTTGCACATGATTGGATGACAAATTCCACAGAGCTTCCCCTCATTTCAAATCTAACCCTAAAGCCGCGTACACACGGGGCGGACTGTCTGGCCAACTTAGTCCGTCAGACAATCCGACGGACAGTCCGTCATACTTTCGAATGAACGGACTTGACCACACACACCACTTTTTAAGCGGACTAATACGGCGTACTAAGTCCGCCATACTATCCGCCCTACTTTTGAAATGAACGGACTCGCCCACACACGCGGAGGAAAGTCCGCTCATTTCGAGCGGGTATCCAGGTAGGCGGGCCCACGAAGGAGACGTCGCTGGCCCCGCCACGTGGTATGGACTTAAAGGGGAACCCCAACGCCGAAAAATCTGCGTGGGGGTCCCCCCAAGTCCACAACAGACCCTTGTCCGAGCACGCTACCCGGCCGGCCAGGAAAGGGGGGCGAGCGAGCGCCCCCCCTCCTGAGCCGTACCAGGCCGCGTGCCCTCAACATGGGGGGGTGCCTTGGGGAGGGGGGGGGGCGCGCGACCCCCCCACCCCAAAGCACCTTGTCCCCATGTTGATGAGGACAAGGGCCTCTTCCTGACAACCCTGGCCATTGGTTGCCGGGGTCTGCGGGCGGGGGGCTTATCGGAATCCGGGAGCCCCCTTTAATAAGGGGGCCCCCGGATACCGGCCCCCCACCCTATGTGAATGAGTATGGGGTACAATGTACCCCTACCCATTCACCTGTAAAATAAAAGTACAAAAAAAACACAACACACAAGATAAAATACTTTATTGCACAGCTCCGGGGGTCTTCCGTCTTCGGGGGTCTTCTCGCCGGACTCCTCCGCTATCTTCTTTAGCTCTTTTGCTAGCGGAGGAGTCCGGCTTTCTTCCTCGCCGCCGGCCTCTTCTCCCGACTTCGTGGGTCTTGTCCCCCTCTTCGGTTCTTCTGCCGGGCCACCGCGCCTTCTTATAGCTCTTTTACAGGCGGTGGCCTGATCTTCTGTCGCTGCCGTCGCCGCCGTCGCCGCCGCCTTCCGTTTTTCTTCTTCTTCTTCTTCTTCTTCTTCTTCTTCTTCTTCTTCTCCAGGAGATGTTGCCTCGACGATCTCTCCAGCCGGAATGCCAGGGACGCACTGCGTGGCCACTTATATAGGGACAATGGGGCGGTGTCACATGGCTTTATGTCACATGGGTTGGTGTCACATGGTGACCCCGCCCCCTTATGATGTCATAGTCCCCATGTGACATCAACCCATGTGACCAACCCATGTGACATAAAGCCATGTGACACCGCCCCATTGTCCCTATATAAGTGGCCGCTCAGTGCGTCCCTGGCATTCCGGCCGGAGAGATCGTCGAGGCAACATCTCCTGGAGAAGAAGAAGAAGAAGAAGAAGAAGAAGAAGAACGGAAGGCGGCGGCGACGGCGGCGACAGAAGACCGGGCCACCGCCTGTAAAAGAGCTATAAGAAGGCGCGGTGGCCCGGCAGAAGAACCGAAGAGGGGGACAAGACCCCCGAAGTCGGGAGAAGAGGCCGGCGGCGAGGAAGAAAGCCGGACTCCTCCGCTAGCAAAAGAGCTACAAGAAGATAGCGGAGGAGTCCGGTGAGAAGACCCCCAAAGACGGAAGACCCCCGGAGCTGTGCAATAAAGTATTTTATCTCGTGTGTTGTGTTTTTTTTTGTACTTTTATTTTACAGGTGAATGGGTAGGGGTACATTGTACCCCATACTCATTCACATAGGGTGGGGGGCCAGTATCCGGGGGCCCCTTATTAAAGGGGGCTCCCGGATTCCGATAAGCCCCCCGCCCGCAGACCCCGACAACCAATGGCCAGGGTTGTCGGGAAGAGGCCCTTGTCCTCATCAACATGGGACCCTTCCCCAAGGCACCCCCCCATGTTTAGGGCACGCTGCCTGGTATGGCTCAGGAGGGGGGCGCCCACTCGCCCCCCTTTCCTGGCCGGCCGGGTAGCGTGCTCGGACAAGGGTCTGTTGTGGACTTGGGGCGACCCCCACGCCGATTTTTTTCGGCGTTGGGGTTCCCCTTTAAGTCCATACCAGGCGGTGGGGCCAGCGACATCTCATTCGCGGGCCCCGCCTACCTGGATACCCGCTCGAAATTAGCGGACTTTTCTCCGGGCGGGAAAAGTCTGCTCATTTCAAAAGTACGGCGGACTGGCACACACACGGGCGGATTGTCCACCGAAATGCGAGTAAGACGTACAGTATTACGGAAATTCCGAAATACTTAGTCCGCCAGACTGCACGCTGAAAAAGTCCGCTGAAGCCCACACACGAGCGGACTGTCCGCTGAAATGTGTTTCGGCGGACTAAGTAGGCCAGACAGTCCGCCCGTGTGTACGCGGCTTTAGATTTAGAGCGACTGCACTTTCAAGTGCACTTTTAGTGCCAAGTGGATTTGCCTTTCATAAATAACCCCCATAGTGTTAACATGTGCAATGGACATTCTTTTTTATGGTTTGATTTTAACTGATTGAATACAATTTAGATATTATTATATATAAGAGTATTCAGTATGGTGCCATTAAAGTCCTAATGCCCCGTACACACGAGAGGAATTAAGTCTGACAGACCTCCAAAGGAGTTCCGCCGGAGTTCCGCTGGAGTTCCGACGGAGTTCTGGCGGACTTTTCGACCGAACGGACTTGACCACACACCATCACACCAAACTCCGACGGAGTCGAACGTAATGACGTACGACTGGATTCGACGTAGGAAGTTCATAGACAGTAGCCAATAGCTGCCCTAGCGTCGGTTTTAGTCCGTCGGAGTAGCACACACACGAGCGGATTTTTCAAAGGGGACCGGGTCCGGCGGAGTTCCGTCGGGAAAATTTAAAGCATGCTTCATTTCTAAAGTCCGTCAGACTTTAGCTTTGCTAAAGTCCGTTGCAGCCCACACACGATCGGATAGTCCGCCGGACTCAGTCCGTCGGAGTTTGGATGTCGAAAAGTCCGCTCGTGTGTACGGGGCATAAGAGGTTTGTTTGGAAGGATTCTATTTCAATGTCTAATGTTGAGGACTGTGGTACCTACAGATATGTAAACTTTGGTATTATCATTCGCCCATATTTTCTTTGTCACTCTTTCTGTGCAATCAAGGAAATCTGCAAGTTATATCATATTATATCTATTAAAATTATATCTAAATACATATTACCAAAAGTATTGGGACGCCTGCCTTTACACGCAAATTGACTTTAATAGCAACAGTCTTAGTCCGTAGGGTTCAATATTGAGTTGCCCCCCCCCCTTGCAGCTATAACAGCTTCCACTATTCTGGGAAGGCTGCCCACGAGGTTTAGGAGTGTGTCTAAGGGAATGTTTGACCATTCTTCCAGAAGCACATTTGTCAGGTCAGGCACTGATGTAGATGAGAAGGCCTGGCTTGCAGTCTCCGCTCTAATTCAAAGGTGTTCTGTCGGGTTGAGGTCCTCAACCCCAAACTCACTCATCCATGTCTTTATGGACCTTGTTTGTGCACTGGTGCACAGTCATGTTGGAACAGGAAGGGGCCATCACCAAACTGTTTCCACAAAGTTGGGTACATTCAATTGTCCAAAATGTCTTGGTATGCTGACGCCTTAAGAGTTCCCTTCACTGGAACTAAGGGACCAAGGCCAACCCCTGAAAAAACAACCCCATATCATAATCCTCCCTCCACCAAATGATTTGAACCAGAAAACAAAGCAAGGTAGATAAAGACATGGATGAGCATGTTTGGGGTGGAGGAACTTGACTGTCCTGCACAGTCCTGACCTCAACCCAATTAGAGCAGAGACTGTGAGCCAGGCCTTCTTGTCCACATCACAATTGCACTACTGGAAGAATGGTCAAACCTTGTGGACAGCCTTCACAGAACAGTTGAAGCTGTTATAGCTGCAAAGGGTGGGCCAACTCAATATTGAACCCTATGGACGAAGACTGGGATGCCATTAAAGTTCATGTGCGTGTGAAGGCAGGCGTCCCAATATTGTTTTACAATATAGTGTACATTTAAGCAGAGGTTAACTCTAGGTAAAAAAAAAAAATAATGGTAGTTGGAGTTTTAAGTTAGAGAATCTGTATGTCACAACTACATTAAGAACCTTTTTCTGTTCCTGCTAACATTTTTTTGTACACTGACCACCATGCATGCACAGCTCAGTGTACAGTCCGGAATCTGTAAGATGGTGGGAGTACGAGTATAGTGCCAGGACGAGGTAACTCTATGTGCATGTGCCATAGTTATGTAATACATGGCCCAACAGTAGAGAAGACTGATTGAAGCCTCATGATAAGATGCTAAGATTGTGATTACATGGAAGAGGCAGCAATTTAACATTAAGGAGTAGCGCACATCAATGTACAATGGCAATTTGGAGGTAAGCCTACCATAATGTGATAACATACTGTGCATACTTGTTCATCATAGCAAGAGCCCTGGGGACCCTCTATGGCACAGATCTGCTTCAAATCTTAACTCCAAACTCAGTCACCCACCATGTTGGAAGTCTTCAGAGTGCGCATGTTTTATAATTGTTATACCTTTTTCAGCAGTCCTCAGGCCATGATTTGCCCACACTTCTTTCTCTTTGTCTCTTCTCCAGTCCAGAAGATCCTGATGTGATGTCTCTGCTTCATTATACAGTAAATAAAAGGCACTGTAGAGAAGAGGGGGACCCCTATTCATTCAAAGTATGTCCTTAGACTTTTGGGTTGAATGATACTGGGTGTAATTATTTTCTGAAGACTGTGAGGAATAGCAAGCAGCTTACATAGTTACATAGTTACATAGTTACATAGTTAGTCAGGTTGAAAAAAGACACAAGTCCATCCAGTTCAACCAAAAATAAAAAAAAATAAAAAAAAAAATATATATATATATACATATATATATGAAATAAATATACCATCCCTAATACCCAATTCTATACTCACAGTTGATCCAGAGGAAGGCAAAAAACCCCAGCAGAGCATGATCCAATTTGCTAAAGCAGGGGAAAAAATTCCTTCCTGATCCCCCGAGAGGCAATCGGATTTTCCCCGGATCAACTTTACCTATAAATTTTAGTACCCAGTTATATTACGTACACTTAGGAAATAATCCAGGCCTTTCTTAAAGCAATCTACTGAGCTGGCCATAACCACCTCTGCAGGGAGTCTATTCCACATTTTCACAGCTCTTACTGTGAAGAAACCTTTCCGTATTTGGAGATATAGACGTAAAGAGTGCCCCCTTGTCCTCATTGTTGACTGTAAGCTTGAGCTTGTTATGGGAGCACCCAGGCCGAGCCGCAGCTCCCTGTGTCAATTTAGACACAGAGCTGTGGTTCGGCCCAGCCCTGTCAATCTCCTGACTTGCAAACTGACTATGATTGACAGCAATGGGAACCAATGGCACTGCTGCTGTGTCTTAGCCAATCAGGAGCAAGAGTCCCGGAGGGCCGATACACTTGTGGACATCGCTGGACAGAGAGGGGGCTCAGGTAAGTATTAGGGGAGCTGCTGCAAACAGAAGGCTTTTTATCTTAATGCATAGAATGCATTAAGATTAAAAAAAAAAACTGACTTTACAACCCCTTTAAAATATTTTTGTTGAATGTAAAAAATCTGGTCAGATGGCTTCTACACCCAGAAGATCTCCATCATCTCCCTGGCTGTTAGATCAATGTAACAAAAATGGAAATTGAAGCACCACACCACTGCTACAAGGTTACAATTTTATTCCAATAAAAGTCATGGGGACAATCCAAAAAAAGACTATAAAAGACATGGAGAGCACATATTTCCCAATGCATATAAGTAAACATTTACTGTTCCAACAAATATCATGAACCTTTTTAAAAAAAAAATAATTAAATAGTAAAATCAATGATGAATTTATCTGACATCTCTGTGTCTGCCTCCTCATATGAGTCCATTCAAAATCCATGACCCATGTTTGATACTTACAAATTCAAAGCAGTATGAAGAGTCTGGATTGTAATAAGTAATAGGAGCAGGAGGCTGCCAGTTGGATTCATTTGCACTTGGCTTAGTCAGGATAAACAGAGGTTATAATAATGCAGGTAAGTATGCAGAGCCACAAGCAGGGCAGATGAAGGAGAGGGGACTACATGGAGAGAGAAAGGGAAGATGAAAAGGCAAAGATATGAACAGAAGGCATCAATCTGTCCTTCTCATCAATGTTCTAATACTGTCCCCATGTAGCTAGAGAAAAGACCAAGCAGGAGGAAGAAAAATGCATCCTCTTTCTATATAACAGCTGCAATTGGTAAAACTGGCCATTCGGGAGCCGAACACCGCCCCGGTTCGGTTCACACCAGAACCTTCGAAAGGACCAAAAATTCGTACGAACTTTAGAACCCTATTAAAGTCTATGGGACTCGAACGTTTGAAATCAAAAGTGCTAATTTTAAAGGCTTATATGCAAGATATGCAACAGACAACACCTGCAATAAGGGGTATCTTCAGGTGTATACTGTGCTGGAGGCACACGACACCCACTTTAACTCCTGCAGATGCCTGTATTAGAGAACACCAGCAATAAAGGGTAGATACAGGTGTATACTGTGCTGTGCTGGAGGCACACAACACCCACCAACTCCTGCAGATGCCCTTTATTATAGAACACCAGCAATAAAGGGTAGGTACAGGTGTATACTGTGCTGGAGGCACACAACACCCACTAATTCCTGCAGATGCCTGTATTATAGAACACCAGCAATAAAGGGTAGATACAGGTGTATACTGTGCTGGAGGCACACAACACCACTTTAACTTTAAGATGTCTGAGAAAAGAACACACTGTCCCTGCCTATCTAGCTCTTTCCCTGCACGCCGGAACACACTACACAAGGCCGCTGCGCTGGCGGCCTTATATAGTGTGGGGCGTTTACTAAACCCCCTGAGCTATAATTGGCCACAGGCATCCTGCCTGTGGCCAATTATGGCTCTCCTCGCTGCCGGCGCTGTGATTGGACAAGCATGCGGGTCACAGTGCATGCTTGGCCAATCATGAGCCAGCAATGCACTGCGATGGCGTAGTGCACTGTGGGCCATTTGTGCCACACAAATTTGGTGCGAACGGTCCGCAAAGTTCTGAATTGGCCGAACAGACGAACGGCTGATGTTTGAGTTGAACATGCGTTCGAGTCGAACACCGAGCTCATCACTACTAGCCACAGGTGAGTCTGTTTTTTTCATTCAACCAGGGGGTTAATGGGAAGCTTTGTGCTCCATAACCCCTCATTTTTTTTAACCCCCCCCCACTAACCTGGTTGCAGGTCCTGCACATTTTAAGGTACTCACCCACCCAGCTCATCCTGCTTTGTCCTGCAGAGGCCCGCTTCATCTCTGCACCCCCCCCCCCCCCGGTCTCGTGCCACCATTATCTTCTGTGACATCATCGGTAAGTTGCAGGCTTTTCAGGTTAAGCCAGTGGCTTCACCGATGATGCGCCGCCTGGCCCTTGTCCCCTTATTCTTTCCCAAAAAATGCTCAATTTCTACAGCAGATGAGAGGAAGGGTGGATGGAAGTTCTGCTTTAAACAAAAACAAACTGACCCAATTCCTCCATTCGCACACACTCAATGTGGATAGAGGAATTCTCCTGCTGTGTCTTTGTATTCAGACTTCCCCACAATCAGAATACACTGTTTTGTCCAATTGGAATACATTATCATCAGCGACACCTCGTGGTCCCAATGCAGCATTTTCTTGTTTGAAATATTTCTGGAAATGTACTCTTTGTAAGGGGTCGACAGAGCTTCTTTTACACTCATTTGTACAAACCTCCCTGCTGTTATGTTGTAACTCTTATGAAAACTCAATGAAAATTACTGAACCAGATATATTTCAGGAAAAATACTGCATTATGACCACTAAATGGCACTTAAAGCGGAGGTCCACTGACCATTAATTTTTAATTTAAGAATATTTTATTGTATTTTCAAAGTTATACAGAATAACAATGACTCAAATATAATGAAGAATCATATAACAAAAAGTTAACCGGTACAAATGTACATCCAAACAGGTGCAGGTAGTACTATTTAAACATAAAGATCACAGTGAATCAGACAAACACTGTGGATAACAAAATGTATTAATAAACACCCACATTGTGGTCTGGTCTGTCAGGTGGAACCCGTCCAGCTCAGAGGGGGATCTAGTATAAGGCCTCAGGGTGACCTCAAGAGTCCAGGCTCCCCCACCCCAATGGGAGCTAACTTTGTGAGAGCCCAGAAATCCCAAGGACCACCCCCGAACCATCAACCAAGGCTGCCCCCTTCTGGAAAAGTTTGTCCACACAACGGGTTTCCCAGGCACCTGAAGCAGAGGTAGACAATATATATAACTAATACAGAGAGGTAGTAGGTCGGACTGTAACCCCTTAACCTCCCAACCCACCACTTACCACATAGTGTGTGTGGGTGCTGTAACAGGTTTTGTAGAAAGAGTAGAGAGGGAGGGACGAGAACGTCTCAAGAGAAGAAAGAAGAAAACGTGTGAAAGGAAAGAGCGAAAAGGAGGATAGTGCCAGAGAGGGTAGGACTTGTGGATCCAGAATCAAAACTACATTCCTGGTCTAAGGGGTAAGTTGCAATAAGTCGCCCAGGGATCCCAGGTGGTGTAAAAGCTCTCCACCTTATCATGCAATTTAGCTACTAGGAGTTCCTGTCACATAATCCAAGAGATTTTCCTTCTACAACACTGGAAGGAGACCGAAGGCTTCTTCCAGGCTTTCGCTATCGTAGTTTTTGCTCCCAATAAGATAAAGAAGGCTAGTTTCTGTTGATGTTTGGTTATTTTGGGGATGTATTGGTTAAGGAGAGCCACATTGGTGTTAGGATGGGCAGTGGTATCGGATAATATGCTAATAGTGCGGAAGATTTCCTGCCAAAATGGATGGATGCGAGGGCAGGTCCACCAAATATGCATCATTGTGCCCTCCAGTTTGCAGCCCCTATAGCATAGGGGTGAAGTACCTGGGTAGATCCGTGCCAATCTAGAGGGGACATAATACCAATGGAATAATATTTTTAAGCTGGCTTCTATTAATGAAATATTACAAATACCTTTGAATGAACGTGTAGATGCCTAGAACCACTCGGTCAGGGACCATGAACTGCCCGTGTCTTCCTCCCAGGCCTGAGCGTACGTCGGCTTACCCACACTTGTCATGAGGGCTGTGTAAATCAGAGAGATGCCGCCTTTCTGGTCTGAAGTGTTAACACACCATTGTTCGTAAGGGGTGATGGAGGGGGGTGTCTGTTGATCCGACCAAATGGATTTTAAAAAATGAGATATTTGGGAGAATCTGAATAATTCCGTATCTGGCATTTCCAGTTTCTTTCTACGGTGGGAAAGGGACAGGGGACCCACAGGAGAAAGGAAGTGGCCTATGCGTTATAGCCCCTTGTCAGTCCACCATTTGAAAGCCTGAATATTTAAACCCGGGGGGAAGTTTGCATTGTGAAATAGGTGGGCCAGCGGTTTCAAAGGGGAGGTCAAAGTGTTACGTGTAAATATCTTCAAGCAAAGCGCTACGGAGTGGGATAGGGTAGGAGACATAATGGCTGGTCGCACTTTCGGATCACACCAGAGAAGGAAGTCGATCGTGTGAAGGGGGACAGCTTTCCTTTCCATAGAAAGCCAATCCGGTTTTGGGCCTTTGGAGAAGATTAGAGAAATTTGTGACAATTGTGCTGCCAGATAATAGCTCCAAAGATCTGGGAGACCCAACCCTCCTTGGGATTTCAAGCGAAGAAAAATTCTAGATGGGCATCTGTAACCCTTTTTTCCCCAGACAAAGCGAATGATCTCAGATTGTAATTTGTTGAGGAACTGCTTTCGGACCGGGATGGGAAGAGACTGAAATAAGTACAGGGAACGGGGAAGTAGCGTCATTTTTACAGCATGCAGTCCAGAGATCTCACTAAACTTACCTAAAACTTTGTAGATCATTGGTAAAGAAATTAGGGGAGAGGTGATATACAGTAGGAGATCATCAGCATATAATGCACATTTGTGAATCTGGTCCCCACAAACCACCCCCCGAATGTCGGGGTTCGTTTGGATAGCGATAGCTAGGGTTTCAATGGCAACCGCAAACAGGAGGGGGGAGAGTGGACACCCCTGTCTAGTACCTCTTCTTATGTGGCATGGGGCTGAATACCTACCCATCAAGCGAACCTGAGCGGAAGGATTGGAGTAAAGTGAGTTGATCAGGTTAAGAAAACACGGGCCAAAGCCCCATCTGCTTAGAACATCCGATAAATAAGCCCAGTCGATCGAATCAAAAGCTTTATGTAGATCGATCGAAAGGAGGAACCCTTCCTGAGGGGGACCTCCGTCCCATCGGGAATTGAGGAGAGATATGATATCAATGGACCGTCTGATCTGGTCCGGGCCCTGTCTCCCGGGAATGAAGCCTACCTGGTCTCTATGGATGTAAGAGGGGATGAAGCTCGCTAACCTATTGGCCAGAATCTTAGTCATAATTTTTATGTCGTTATTTATGAGAGATATTGGACGGTAGTTGCCCACTTCACTGTCGTCCTTACCAGGTTTGGGTATTACCGAAATATAGGCTGAATTAAGGTCTAAACTCAGAGGTGTCCCTTTCCTAAGGGAGTTGAATAGAGTGGTCAAGTGAGGTGCTAAGGTGGAACCAAACTTCTTATAGTAACCCGTAGAGAAACCATCTGGACTGGGGGATGAGCCTACTTTCTGGGATTTGATAGTATGTAGAACCTCTTCTTGAGTAAACGGGCTTTCTAAGAGGTCTTTGTGATCAGTAGTCAGAGAGGGCAGCGGGAGGGAGTCCAGGAATGTTTTCTGAGTCGGGCCCGAGGGACAGGAAGACTGTTTGTAAAGTTCAGTATAAAACTGGAGAAAAGCCTCCATTATTTTCTCTGGGTTCTGTGACAACTCTCCCGAGGGTAGCTTAATTTTAGGAAAGGCTAAGATGCAGTGTTTGGGGCTAAGCTTAACAGCAAGTTTGGAACCAATCTTGTCTCGTTGACTGTAAAATTTAGCACCTGTCCATCTAAGGTGTCTTTCAGCCGCTGTCGTTAAGTGTAAATTCAAAAGGGTCCGAGCCTTATCCAGTTGAGCAAGGGAGTCCGGAGTAGGGTGATGCTTGTGAATCTTAGCTAATGATCGGAATTCTTCAGTCAGCTTTATTGTGTCAGCTTTATGTTCCGCTCTAAGTTTTGCAGATAACTTGATAATTTCCCCCCTAACAATTGCCTTATGAGCAGCCCATAGGGGATACGTCATCTGTCGTATTGTTACGGAAATAGTCTTGTATAATACCCTCAATTACCGTACAATGGACAGGATCGCTTAAAAGGGATTCCCGTAGACGCCAGCGAGGGGGGGACCCCACGCCCAAGGGCCTGTTTATACACAGAGTGACCATCGAGTTATCCGATAATGGAGTATCTACAATCTTAGAACAAATGACAAGGGGGATCGATGCGGGGCGAGTAAAGATGTGGTCTATCCTGGCCAAAGTGTTATGGGGCGCCAAAAAATGCGTGTAATCTTTAGTACGGGGATTGGTCTCCCTCCATATATCAATCAGTCCTGCAGAGTGAAGCAACTGGGCGATCTTAACGCTTTGTCGAGGAGGATGTCTGGGTTTTTTGAGAGCCATGTCCTGATTTGTCAAGGGAAGAATCAAAAGCAATGTTCGAGTCCCCCCCAAGAAAAACAGTACCCCTAAGGTGAGGTTTAATCTTATAAAGTAAGGAGTCAAAGAAAGCCCTCTGCCCCTTATTCGGGGCATAATAAGAGACAAAGGTATACATTTCCCCATCAATCTTCCCTGAAACCAAAATGTATTGCCCTACAGTCTCGGGCTGTGAGAGATTAATATGCTTGGCCAGGCAGACGGACACTCCTTTCGTTTTGTTCGCTGCGGAGGACAGAAAAAAATTGGGGAAAGTGTTGGTGGAGAAAGGTGGGTTTGTATGAAGAGGGGAAGTGGGTCTCTTGTAATAAGAGAATGTCTGCATGCATAGACTGGAACATTTTCCTACGTTTGACTGGGGAGTTAAGTCCCTGTGTGTTGTGTGAAAATATTTTGAGAGTAGGGGCAGTATTTGTAGGTCTAGCCATGAATTGGTGTGGAGAGACTAGCTTGTAGGCGGCTTTCTTACCTGTGCAGCGGGTCAGTTGCACTTGGGGGAGTAAGAGCATAGTGGGAACCAACTCACTGAGGCCTGGGATGGAAGACCACGGTCTGCCACGGATCCACGAACTGCAAATTTGAGCGAAAGAGAGGAGCCAGAGGAAAGAGGTGAAAAGAGAAAGGGAAGAAAGAGAAGACGTTAACAAAACCTGTTCTACTGTGATTGTATTCTTATTCATTACCGAGTTCGTTACCCTATTAAGGCAGGGGTCCCCTGACCCCTTCCCACCCCTCGGGCGGAATGAATGGGTCATTCCGTCCCTGTAGTCTAAGAGGTCCAGTTTGTCCTAATTATAGGGCAACCGGGAAAGCTCCCAAGGGCACTAGTATTGCTCTGGAAGCTTGTCAGAGGCGCACTGGGTCCACCACAGCCCCAGTTACCGGAGAAATAAGAAAAGTAAATGAGGGCTGTAACCAAAGCCCATCAAAACACTTAAATGCAGAGCGTCCATGTTATGAAAAACAAACCTAAAATAGTACAAACCACCAGTAAAGAGAAAAAAAAAACAGAAAAAACTAAGGAAAAAACCTTTAACTGATAACTGATGTTGCTATCGAGATACCCAACCTGTATGCCCCACCGTCCCAGTACCCCTATTCCCTCAAAGACGGGACCCCGGCGAGCAAGCCAACCCCATTCGGGTATAGGACTGGGGCTGACAGCCCGATACATCACCAGGAACCCCCTCCACCAGGAACTGCCCCCAGGAGCAGCCAGCATCAAAATGCATGCCAGCCGGACCCGGATGTAGAAGCTGCTGACAGCGAGAACCAATAACAACATATGTAAATTGGAGAGAGATAAAGTGAACCCCAGGTGAGAGTAAAGATGACCATCCAGGACCCTGTAGAACATTAGATGAGCTTGACTTTCACATCCCAACCTCCCAACCAACCCCGCAGAAGGCTAAGACCCCGCAATCCTCCCGTACCCCCCCCCCCCTCCCGAGTCAAACAATCATATAGCCATAGGAAAAAAAAATTAAAAAAAGTTTGTTCAGGCGAAGGGTCAGGGACCAAAGGAGGGAATCTCAGTGGAAGTCACCGGGGAGTTCCGGAGGTTGCAGAAGGCCAAAAAGAGTTTGTGGACAAATCTGGATCGGAGTCCCACTCCTCTGTAGATGGCTCCACATCAGGACGGGAGGTTTTCTTTGGTGCGTTTGGAATTCTGTTGCAGCTAACTTGGTTGAAGAGGGCTGGCTGGAGGTGGTCTCTTAGAAGATGCAGGAGTCCCTCTGACGGTCTGCGTGGAGGATGGTTCCTGAGGAATCAGACCCAGTCGGAGCAAAAGTCGCTCACCATCCACAAACGAGGAGAAGCCGTGACTCCTATTCTTATATGAGAAGTTAAGGCGAAGGGGAAATGACCACCTGTAGGGGATCTGCTTATCCGCCAGGAGTTGAAGTAATGGTTTGAGGGTGCGTCTTTTCTGTACCGTATATGGTGACAAGTCTGCAAAAATTTGAATCTTGTGTCCCAGCAGTTGGAGGTTCTCCAAGAACCTAGCTTTTTTCATCACCTCTTCCTTCACAGAATAGTAGTGTGGTTTAACAATAATGTCTCTAGGGAGTCCATCTGAACAGGGAGGCTGTAGGGCCCTGTGAGCCCTATCGAGTTCCAGATGATGCTCTGCAATATCCGGGATAAGCTCCTTAATCAGCAGCTTCACTGCAGCAGAGACATCTTTCTCTAATTCGGGGAGTCCCCTGATTCTAAAGTTGTAACGTCTCGATCTATTCTCGAGGTCGTCGATTTTTGCGCATGCGGTTTCAAGCTGATCCTGCAGATCCTGTATTCTGGCTGTATTCTGATTAATTCTCACTACTGCCTGATCTGCTTTCTTTTCAATAGTATCCATTCTCAGTCCTATGTGCTGCAAGTCAAAATGTATAGATGCAGTAATCTGTGCAGCATTTACTGCCAGACTTTTGGCTAGAAGTTGTGAAAAGGCTTCCATCATGGTCAGTGGGAGTGGGGGCTGCAGCATCTGTCTCAGCTAGTGAGAGGAGCATGCCTGTGTGAGGATCCAGCATGGGGGTGGAAGGGAGCTCCCTGTCCAATCTGCCTAGTAGGGACTCTGTGGAGGCTGGAGAGTTTGCCTGGGGGAGAGGAGGAAAGTCTGTACCTGGGGAGCATGGAGGGGCCAGGTCCTTGTCAGCAATGGACTCCTCTGTGGGATCCGCGCTGTGTGTGTTCCGAGGCGCCGCCGCCATCTTGGCATAGCTGACTGGAACGGCTGACGTGGACATCTGACCAAGGAGATTCCGCCGCGGGTGCGAGACCGACATCGGGGGGTAGCGGGCAGTCTCGCCTATCTATTGGACCCGGTGGTGATCTCTGCGGGACGCTCTGCAGACTCCGGTGTTCAATTTGGGGCCGTGGTGGAGCGGAGCTCTAGCAGCCGGCGGCCATCTTGCGAGCTGCCGCACATGCGCCTCCTGACCATTCATTTTTTTTTTCAACCATGCAGACCATGGTGAACTAAGTCCCCCGATGTCAGGTTTTGAATAAAAAACAAAGTTTTAAAAATTGTGGATGGCCGGTTCCATATTGGATGCGGTGAATGCTGAGTTACTAGAATTCTTGTTCTCGTTCCTGCGCATGCTCAGTGTTAAAGGCGCATAGCGCTGTAATCTTCCAGGTTGTCATCACAAAGGGGCGGCATCGTCAGAAGTTCCCGTCCCCAGGAGACAGTGATAGTTGTGATAGCTCCCAGTAGACAGTGCGCCACCCTCTCAGGATACAGTGCGCCATCGGGGATAAAGAATATACACGCTACTCCCGCGGGGTCCTAAACAGGAAGTTCCACTATAAAGACTAGGGATGGGCCTAACACCCCCCTGTTCGGTTCGCACCAGAACCTACGAACAGACCTAAACTTCGTGTGAACTTTAGAACCCTATTAAAGTCTATGGGACTCGAACGTTCACAATCTAAAGTGCTAATTTTAAAGGGTAATATGCAGGTTACTGTCCTAAAAAGTGTTTGGGGACCTGGGTCCTGCCCCAGGGGACATGGATCAATGCAAAAAAAAGTTTTAAAAACTGCAGTTTTTTTCAGGAGCAGTGATTTTAATAATGATTAAAGTGAAACAAAAGAGTCCCCCCCTATTTTCCTGCGGCCTGCCAGGTTGCGTGCTCGGATAAAGGGTCTGGTATGGATATGGACCCCCACATCAATTTTTTTTTTAATTTGACACGGGGTTCCCCTTAATATCCATATCAGACCTGAAGGGCCGGGTAATTGAATTTAGGGGAACCCCCATGCTTTTTTTTTTTTTTTTTTTTTTTTATCAATGAATGAATGAATTGTCGACTAATACAGAGAACACTCATTGAGTGTTCTCTGTATTACGGGGAGCCGACAATATAGCCGCAAGTGATTTTAAAAGACTTTTTTTCCTGCACAAATGACACTTTGTGCAGGGACAGTTCTAAGCACCAGAAACATGCGCTCCTTCACTGGCATACTATACACACCCCCAGGTACCACATTTAAAGGAATATTACACTTTTATTGTTTCACTTTAATCATTATTAAAATCACTGCTCCTGAAATACCGGCCGTTTTTAAAACTTTTTTTTTGCATTGATCCATGTCCCCTGGGGCAGGACCCAGGGCCCCAAACACTTTTTAGGACAATAACCTGCATATTACCCTTTAAAATTAGCACTTTAGATTTCTCCCATAGACTTGTACAGGGTGTTCCGGCTTTTCGAATTTGCCGTGAACAGCCCAAATTGTTCACTGTTCGCTGAACAGGCGAACAGGCAATGTTCGAGTCGAACATGAGTTCGACTCGAACTCGAAGCTCATCCCTAATAAAGACCAATTACAAGCTAAACACACAGATTTTTTTATTTTTTAATTTAGACATCTGTTCAATGCCATGAAGGGATTAATATAAAGTTTACAATATGTGTGTACCTCCGCTTTAAGAAACAATCATATTATGGGCATGAGTGATGTGGTTTAAAATGTCTTAAAGTGATTGTAATGGATCGTTTTTTTTTTCCAAAAAGTTTTATTTTATCGTAATCTCGAAATACATAACATAGAAGCCATATACCACTCATATGTTACAAAAATATATCAAGTAACACATTTTTTATAGCAGGAAGATAAACCTAAATATAGAACCATTGGAGGGTACAATAGTAAATTACAATTGACCATAGGATCACTCTGTCGCTCCCCTTAAGATCGGGGTATAAGCATTGCTGATGAATCAATCGATATTCTGTTTAGCTTAAATCAAAAAGAACATTTGTATTACTATAAAAAGAAAGGAGTGAAATGGAGGGAAGGTAGGATGTGTCTTCATGCCCTACTAGGGACATGTGTCCATTTGGGAAGGATGGGGGGGGGGGGGGCTAAGGGAGCGGAGAGGGTGATGGAGATATTTACAGGGAGAAAGAGGGTATGGGTATTCCGCTGCTCGCCTGCGCTAATGTTTGGGTTATGTAATGGAATTGATCATGTTTCCCTCTATCCAACTCATCAGGAAGCAAGCTACATAGGGGGGTATCGCCTGGTAGCCCCTTGTGACGGAGTAAGTTGTAGCTCTCGAGTACAGTACAGTGTTTATCTGGTCAGTACAGAAGATTCAAACATGTTGAGGTTGGATTATATTGTGAAAGTCAGGGGTGGTCACAAAATGTCTTTGTTTATATGTTTGGGTTATGTAATGGAATTGACCATGTTTCCCTCTATCCAACTCATCAGGAAGCAAGCTATATAGGGGGGTATCGCCTGGTAGCCCCTTGTGACGGAGTAAGTTGTAGCTCTCGAGTACAGTACAGTGTTTATCTGGTCAGTACAGAAGATTCAAACATGTTGAGGTTGGATTATATTGTGAAAGTCAGGGGTGGTCACAAAATGTCTTTGTTTATATGAATTAGTTCTTCCAGATCAGCTATTTTGTTTACCTTCCCTAACCACTCTTTGGTGGAGGGGATGGAGGTAGACTTCCAGTGGACCGGAATGCATTGTTTGGCCGTGCTGATTAGATGAAGCGTTAAGGATTTACGATAGGAGGCTTTGGCGGAAGCATTATGATGGAGAAGGTATTGGGCTGGTGTAAAAGGTATGTCTGCTCCCGTGATCTTCTTTTTTTTTAATTCAATAGGTTTTTATTAGATTTCACATATTTAAACAACATGGGATCACAGTACATAACAGAAAAGAAAAAGAAAAGTAAATGGAACAATGAGGGAACAATAAAGCAAGTAATGGTTACACGCAATATGCCTTAAGCCGCGTACACATGGGCGGACTGTCTGGCCAACTTAGTCCGTCAAAACACATTTCAGCGGACAGTCCGCTCGTGTGTGGGCTTCAGCGGACTTTTTCAGCGTACAGTCTGGCGGACTAAGTATTTCGGAATTTCCGTAATATTGTCCGTCGTACTTTGGTTTCAGCGGACAATCCGCTCGTGAGTAGGCTAGTTCGACGGACTAAGTATGGCGCATGCTCAGAAAGGATTTACACGGCGAAAGGTTGCATTGCTGTGTATTGGACTTCCTATTTCTAGTCCCGTCGTACGTGCTGTACACGTCATCGCGCAAACTTTCGACGGACTGTTTGTGCATCCGTGTGTGGTCAAGTCCGTTCATTCGAAAGTAGGACGGACTGTCCGTCGGATTGTCTGACTAAGTTGGCCATACAGTCCGCCCGTGTGTACGCGGCTTTACACATCAGGGTGAGAATGAGTAGTATGCTCATCAGTTGTGTCAGATCAATACGATAAAGGGTATAACACTATTGAAATAGTCAGTAAATAAATTGCACCTTTAACCGGGTTTGAAACGCTGGCACCATGTTTTCCAGGTATTATCGAACTTATGGCAAGTTAGATTATTAATTGCTAATAGATGCTCAAAAGCGTGATTCCTATTAACTAGCTTATGGACATCAGATATGTTAATGGCCGAGGTATCTTTCCAGTTGCGTAGAATGAGATTTCTGGTTGCCAATAAAATATGTGTAACAACTGGTCTATCTCCTAGGTGAAATTTTTCTATACCTATCTGCAGTATAGCCAAAGCAGGGTTCGGGGGTGTCAATATTCCTGTGATAGAGGAGATGAGAGTGAAAACTGTATTCCACAGGCTTTTTAGGCTCGGGCATTCCCATAACATATGAATTAGGTTACCTGTTTTACCACACCTTCTCCAACAAAGCGGCGACGAGCTTGGAAAATAAATGGCGATCCTATACGGTGTATAATGCCATCTGTTAACAATTTTGAGTGTCATTTCCCAGTGATTCACACAGTGGGATGCATGGTGAATGGATTGAAATGCTTGTGACCATTGTTTATCGGAGAAGGTGGTGGACAAATCCTTTTCCCATCGGATATGGGACGATGTTTTATGGAAAGTGTTTTTGTTATTGAGTAGATTATAGAACAGAGAAATGCCTTTGCTAGGATGTGGGGTAGTAGAGTAAAAGTTCCACGCCTGAAGAGGCATTTTCAGTTCGGGGAGTGGATGTGAGCTCAAGAAGTGGGAGATACGTAAGCAATAAAACCACATATTGCTCGGCAGTTGAAAGTCAGACATAATGAGTGCTGCTGATTTCGGTTTCCGACCTATAAACATATCCTTCATGGATACGGTTCCTCTCGCTTTCAGCCAGCTGGTCGAAAGCTGAGGAATCTTTGCTTCCAGTATTTCTATAGGAAAGTCATATGTAATACTTTGCGTGTTGCAGCAATAGTGTTGGAGGAGAAACCTCCATGCTTGTAGAGATACCTGTGCTGAGGGTGGCATATCTCCCTCCTTCCATTGTTCCCACAGGTCGCTCATGAGGATTAGTCGGGGATCAGCTACTGGTAGTAGTGATTTTTCTAGATCTACCCATAATGGATTATCTGTTGGTATAAACCAATGTCGGAGTTGGTCGAGTCTGGTTGCCCATAAGTAGTCCATTAAGTCAGGGTATCCTATTCCCCCTACTCTTTTATGTGGGTTGAGATTAGAACGTTTACATCTGGCTCTTTTACCCCCCCAAGTAAATTTCCAAGTGATGTTGGACATATCTCGAATGTAGCGTATGGGTATTGGGATAGGCAACGATCTAAATAGGTACAGAATTTGTGGTAGGATGGTCATTTTGAAGGCTGCCATCCTGCCTGACCATGACAGTTGCTTTTTCGCGAACTCATTGAGTTGGCGTGTCAAGTGACATACGAACGGCCCAAGATTAGCTGCTGCTAGGGAGGCAATGTTGTTGGTTATGTTTATACCTAAATATTTAATACCATGTGTACTCCATGAGTAATGTAAATTTTTTTGGAGACTAGATCTAATAGACTAAGAAATCACTATGTCCAGAATCGTAGATTTGTGAAAGTTAACCTTATAATAGGAAATATCCCCAAAAGATGTCAGCAGCTTGTGAGCATGGAGGAGAGATGTCTGCGGGTCGGTCAACATAAGTATGACATCGTCGGCAAATAAATTAATGACGTGTTTCTGATGCCCTAGGTTGAACCTTTTAATATGAGTGTGTACACGTAAAGCTTCGGCTAAGGGTTCCATCATAAGATTGAAAACCGTGGGTGATAAGGGGCAGCCTTGTCTTGTGCCGTTAGAGATGACAAATGTTTTGGACAATATGCCCGAGGAGTATACCTGAGCCGGAGGGCATGAATAAAGAGCCATTATAGCCGTCAAGATTGGGCCCCTAAAACCAAATTTACTCAGCACCGTTTCCATATACTTCCAATGAACCCGGTCGAACGCCTTCTCTGCATCTATAGAGAGAAGCAGAGAAGGCGTTCTGGATTTAACAGCATGGTGAATGATATTAATAATGCGACGTGTAGCATCGGAGGTCTGTCTCCCCCTCACAAAGCCCATCTGGTCTCTACTTATGAGGTGTGGAATGATATGCATCAATCTTTTGGCCAATATTTTCGCGTAAAATTTTATATCTGAGTTGAGCAATGATATAGGCCTGAAGTTGGCTGGAGTAGTGGGATCCTTTCCCAGTTTAGGTAATGTCACAATGTGGGCTCTCAACATATCAGGAGGAAAAGAGGATAATTCTGTAGCTTTCGTAAAGGTTTCTAACATGTGAGGGACTAGAGCTTCTTTGAAAATCTTATAGTATTCATTACTGAATCCGTCTGGTCCTGGGGATTTACCGGTAGGTGAGGACATTATAGTTTGGTGTAGTTCCTGGCTAGAGAATGGAGCATTTAATAGGAGGAGCTGGTCTTCAGTTATCGAGGGGAGGTTAACACTATGTAAAAACTTTTGTATATCTGCAAGTTTGGGTTGTGTGATTGATGTATCGGTATGTAAATTATACAGGGACTCATAGTAATCAGCAAATTGGTTTGCTATGTCTTGCGGGTTAGTAATTTTATGGCGGTCCGTTGGGTGTAAAAGATATGCTATTTTAGTTTTGGAGCGGACCGCTTTAATTCTATTAGCCAGGTATTTTCCTGCTCTATTGGCATTTGCATATGATTGTAGTCTCAATCTCCTAAGGTGTGTGTCGTATTGTTGTGTGAGAAGTTCCCTCAGGATCTCCCTTATCTTAGAAACCTTACCGGCCAGATCTAGTGTTGGCGTGAGTTTATTCTGATTCTCTAGTGTGTGTAATTCATCTAAAGTGGATTGAAGTTTGAGCCTATGCTTCTTTTTTTCCCTAGCTCCTAGTTGGATTAAAATACCTCTCATGTATGCTTTATGGGCATTCCAGAGTGTAAATGGGTCTGTGTCAGGAGACGCGTTAAAGTGAAAGAATTCCTTGATATGCTGAGAGACCACAGGGGTAAGTGTGGGTTCTTGTAAAATTCTTACATTACAACGCCAGATGGGGGAGGAGGGGGAGACACCCTGTTCAACAATAGACAAAGTGATAGCAGCGTGGTCGGACCAGGTAATATCGTGTATTCGAGCTTCCTGAATTCGCTGTAGCAGCCACTTATCAGTTAAAAACATGTCTATACGTGAGTATGAGCAATGTCTTGGAGAAAAAAATGTGTAATTCCTCTCATTAGCGTGTAGGCACCTCCAGGCATCGAATAGATCGTGAGCGTGTAAAAGAGCTTGTAGAAAAGACAGTCTCTTAGATATGTTGGACGTAGTATCCAACTTAGGATCTACTATTAAGTTGAAGTCTCCACTAACAATGAGCTGACCATACAGCATGGAGGCAGTCTTTTTGAACACTTTTTTTTAGAAAGCGAATTTGGTGCGAGTTTGGTGCATATAAAGTAACAATAGTATATGGTTTGGAATTAATGTCCCAGCGATTATGAGGTATCTTCCTCCGTCATCAATGAAGGACTCTTTTAGTTGAAAGGAGAGAGTTTTTCTCAGGGCTAGCATCACTCCCCCTCTTTTGCTGCTCGGATTACAAGCAAGAAAAATATGTGGGTAGTCTCTGTGAGTGCATTTGGGAGTCTTTTGCTGTTGGAAGTGAGTCTCTTGTATAGAGAGTATGTCTGCCCCATGTTTGTGGGCTTCCTTCCACACAGAGAATCGTTTAGCAGGGTGGTTCAGGCCCTTAGCATTCAGTGATAGGCACTTAATGGTCATCTGCTATAGTCAAAAATAAGAGTGTGAAAGGTGTGGCGGAGGTACTCACTGTAATTTCTTTGATCCTGCCGGAGTGAACCTCTGGGTGGCTGTTGTAGCTTGGAGAGATGACAGACTTAGGTGGATGATGGAAAGGCTGGATATTGCGTGCATCAAATATAAAGGAAAAACAAAATGGAACAAAAAACGTTAGACAAATATTCATAAAAAGGGATCTCATAACTGATCCAAGTGCAGACGTAGCTGCCAACTTATGAACGGGGGTAGAAGGAGACTATACATAGGCTCCAATCGCCGGAGAGAGATCAATTTCATAGTAGTAGTATTATGAGCTGCCACCGGTGTTTAGTTTGCTGTGGCGTTTGCGAGATACCACCTGCCATTCTGGATGGATCGGTGTAGGGACCTGTGTAGGAGAATGCTGAGACTGTTGGACAGGCAGGATCTCCCACTCTTGTAGCACAGTGATACCCTCATCAAGCTTTGTAACGGTTTTGGAGACACCATTATGGGTTATAACCAGCGTAGCTGGATATTTCCATTTGTGGAGAATTTTATGATTTCTTAGAGCTTTAGTTACGGTTGCCAAATTGCGCCTTCTTTCTAGGGTATGTCTAGAGGGGTCAGGCAGCAGAAGTATATCAGCGTATTGCGAGGGTAGATTGACAGATCCTCGTGCAGCCTGAAGGATGCGTTCTTTAACATGAAAGAAGTGTATTCTCAGTAGTGTGTCTCTTGGGGTTCCTTCTGGTAGAAAAGAGGGCTTGGGAATCCTGTGGATTCTGTCAATGAGCAAGTCCTGTGCAGTGAGATCTGGCACTAGGGTGGAGAACATTGTTTGGACATATTGTAAAAGTTGCTGCGTGGGGATCGATTCAGGGATACCCCTCAGCTTCAAATTGTTACGCCTAGACCTGTCCTCGAGGTCAGAGACCTTGTCTTTCAGCCATGTTAGTTTCTCCTCATGAGCCCTTTGTGCGTCTACCATGAGATTGTATGAGGCCGCATGTTCCTCCAGTGCACATTCTATTCTATCAACTCTAGTTCCCATAGCTTGTACTTCTGAGCGGCAAAGGTTAATCTCTTGTACCATACCATTATGTAAGGCAGACCTGAGAGAGATCAGCATCTCTTTTAACATAGTGTCAGACACAGGCCTATCCGCTGTGGGGAAGTCCGCTATGGGGTCCGGGGAGTGTGAGGCCTGAGCGGCTGGGGTGTGTTGTCCTCCGCTTACCTCCATCTCCGTGTTGTCATCCGGGGAGCTCATTCGTGGCTTTGACTTGGCCGGGCTCCGAGTGGAAGGGCTAGAGGTTCCGGAGGAGGATCTGCTGTGTCCCCCCGGTGGTGTGGCTGACGTGCTCTGATCTTCCCGGCCTGCACTGTGCCTTGCGGCCTGGTTAGCTGGATGCTGTTTGCGCGCACCGCCGCCATCTTGTGGCTGTTCGTGAGACCTCGCTGAGAAGAAATCTTTGAGTTTGTGCGGTTGCGGCGTGTTTTTTCTTCGCCGAGACATTCCTGTAACGATCGGCGATTCGATCGAGGGGTATACGGTCGCAGGATGTGCCGGTGTGCTCGGATGTATTCGAATATCTCCGGTGGACGAGCGGAACAGCAGACTCAGGCGTCCATCTTAGCGCTCGGTCGCCACGCCCCCTCCCGTGATCTTCTTGATCAATTCATGTATGTCCTGCCAAAAGGGTTGTATGGCCGGGCAAAGCCACCACAGGTGGAGAAGAGTGCCACGATGTTGATGACATCTCCAACATCCATCCGGGGTTTGGAGATCCCAAGTATGTGTTTGAGCAGGTTTGAGCAGGTGTTCGATACCAACGACTTAGGAGTTTATACCCATTTTCTTGGGTCGAGACATTCAATGTACCCTTGTGAATGTTGAGAAATATATTTTCCCAGTCTTCCCTGGACAATGAAATTTCCAAGTCTCTTTCCCAAGCCTTGAACGCTATAGAATTGTCTGGACAATATCTGAGAAAGAGGAGTGAGTGTGTCTGGGATATGAAATGAGTCTGGGGCGTCGAGGAAGTGCATAGTTTTTCAAAGGGAGTCAGTTGTCTAGAACAGTCAGTGCGGTTATTAATGTATTTTAGGTAATGTCGTACCTGTTGATATGTCCACATAGGTATGGGAGGTTTACGCAGTTCCACTGCCAATTGGTTTGCTGTTAACAATCGGCCATTTTTGTAAAAGGATTTCACTAAGATCGGATCTTGTGTCCAGTGTCTGGTAAGAAAAGTCTTATGTAAACCTGGGGGAAATTCAGGGTTCAGTTTTAAAGGTGTCAGTGGTCCGGTATTCGAAGAAATATTGTTTTGTGAGCATGAGTTATAGAAACACTGTAATGTCGGAGCAATAAGTGGGTGGGATTTAACCGTCATAGGTAATCTGTAACGTTGTATCTAAGGTAACGAACGGAGTGGGGGATCTACGAAAGAGGCTTCTAGGTCTACCCAGTCTTTGAAGGGTGCATGTATATTCCAGTCAATTATCCTCGTCAGATGAGTGGCTTTATAGTAATTCATGACGTCTGGGAGACCTATGCCACCTCTGTCTTTGGGTACAGAGAGTTGTGAATAGCTGATTCTGGGCCTCTTCTGACCCCAAAGAAAGATGGTACACGCCTGTCGGTAGGATTTAAAAAAGGCCGGTGGAAGTTTAATCGGCATTGCCTGTAATAAATATAGGATACGTGGGAGGATATTCATTTTTAGAATGGCGGATCTACCAAACCAGGAGAAGATCGGTTTATTCCACTGTTTTAAATCCGATATGATTTTGTTTAATATGGGTGGATAATTTTTCACGTACAGTTCATTCAGATTGCTTGGGATTTGTGTGCCTAAATATGGGATCGTTTCGTTCGTCCACTGGAAGGGAAAATTGAGTTTACATTGTTTACAAGAACCTGTGGTAATGAGATGTTAAGCGCATAGGATTTACTGAAATTTATTTTGAGATTAGACAGTATATTGAATAGACGGAATTCTTTCACGAGGGCTGGAATCGTAATGAGTGGGTTGGTGAGGAACATTAAGATATCATCCGCATACGCTGCGATTTTGTATTCCCTTAATTTGGAGTGGACACCTGAAATGTCAGGGTTTTTCCTTAGACTATTTAGAAAGGGCTCTAGCGTAAGGATATAGAGAATCGGGGATAGAGGGCATCCTTGCCTAGTCCCATCCCGTATGGAGAAGGCATTCGATAGGGTGTTATTTACTTAAATTTTTGCTGTCGGATTTTGGTAAAGTGATTGAATAAAGCACATCAACTGAGGTCCTAGACCAATTGTTTGTAAAACATTATGCATGTAGGGGGGTGTGGCCAGCCGCGGAGCAGAATGGCAGCTTAGCCTGTTAGCTCCGCTCCAGAGCGAGGGGAATACCGCCACTGACAAGCGACAGGAGTCTCCCTTCTCACCGCTCAGTGAGGGGAGACCTGCGGGACACGAACGGGCATGCCAGGGAGGCGACATCCTCCCACACAACCGCGCCACCTGACGGAGTTTTTCTGCCGCATGGAGCAGAGAGATAGCCAAGATGGCGCTGGCCATCTCCCGCCGGCGAAGGAACAGAGCAGCAGAACGGGGAGACCCCCACATCGCCCACAGGGCACCGCTGATCGGCCAGGAGAGCAGGAATTAGATGCCATGGACAGCCTCCCTCCTCCGGACCCCTCAGACTGCCACCAGGATAGAGGTAAGAGGCTTGCCTCATCCCCCTGCAACTCCCCTACCAAATCACCTCAGGCTAAAAAGCATCATGGCAGCTCCTCAGACACAGATCCTCACAGCGCAGCTCATATGTCCTCACTAGCCACTATACCTGTCACTGATAACCCAGTCTCGGAGAGTATACTGAAGTCTATGCTCCTTACACTACAAAAAGACCTGCATAGAGAATTGCAGATATCTTTATCACAAGTACATGACAGGCTTGACTGCTTGGAAGACAGGATGGATTCCACAGAGGAGCATTTGTCTGACATGGGCAAAGCGCACAATGAGCTTTTGGATGCCCATGAGCATCACTCAGAAGAAATTCACAAAATTAAGCTAAAAATGGCAGACCTCGAGGACAGGGCCAGAAGGAACAACATTAAATTCAGAGGGGTCCCTGAGGCAGTCCCACCCAATGAGCTGAAAAAATACATACAACAGTTTTTCACTACATTAATCCCTGATTTGTCTCCACAAGACTTGATAATAGACCGTGCACATAGAATTGCCAAACCAGATCACCTTCCGGCGGACACACCACGGGATGTACTAGCCAGAATTCACTTTTTCCACATAAAAGATCAAGTTCTTTATACGGCCAGAAACCTCAAAGCCTTACCAGCGCCTTATTCCAAAATAGCGCTATTCGCTGATTTCTCCCCAGCTACTATGGAATTACGCAGAGCTTTTATGCCGGTCACTTCAGTTCTCCAGGAACACAAAATTATATATCGTTGGGGATTCCCCACCAAACTCTTGGTGACATACCAACACAAAATTGTCCCGATATTGTCTCCAAAAGACGGATATAAGAAGCTGACTAACTGGGGCCTGTTACCTATCCCCTCATCTCAGCACAGGATGAACAAACAGAATACTCCTCCGGCACCGCCATTGCAACACCGAAGGAATGGAATAGATAAATCCTAACTCTCACGTCAGGACTATATGTCCCCAGCTTAGTGATCCCCCGCTAGGCGCACTGTTTGAATTTCACTCCCCTAGTTTATAGTGTGCCAAGCACACTAGGTTTACAAGTATTATACCTGAACTGTTCGATCACCTTACGACTTGAACTTTATACTGTAATATACTCATTGTCAATGCTTGCCACCACTGATACGTGAGTTGTAGCAACTGTTTTATATATATATAGCTAATTTCTAACAAATACATAACTAAGGGTGGTGGATTTCTTAATATACGAATCGAGGTCAATTGTCCACCACAATACCTAGTTGTACAAATATAGTACTATTTTGTTGTCTGTTTCCTTTTTTTTTTTTACATTTTTTTTTTATTTTATTTTATTTTTTTTTTACTGTGCCTCGCTCAACTCCTGCATCCTACTCACAAATACACCAAAAGAAAGCGAAAGGAGGAGAGAAGGGGTACGGAGAGAAAAATACAGGGAGAATAGAGAGAGGGGGCAGAAGGAAAAAAGGTTAAAAGGGGGGAAAAGATGCCAATCAATATTACCTCTATTAATGCGAAGGGGCTTAACTCCCCCTTTAAGAGAAATTTGCTATGGAAAGAAGCCGGTTCCTATAATACGGACATTTTATGTGTCCAAGAGACGCATTTCACCAAATCTAATCCGCCGAATTGCAAACACAAAAAATTTGCTCATTACTTCTTCTCCCACAACAGTAAAAAGAAATGTGGGGTGATGATAGCAATAAGCGCCACAATCCCATATATCCTTCATCATGTATACACCGATGATGAAGGTCGTTTTATAATCTTATCCGCTACCATTGATAACCATCCAATGACGCTAGTAACCGTCTATGCACCTAATACCAACCAAAAGTCCTTTTACAAAATGCTGAACGCCAAGCTGGAACCGTACCGAACTGGTGCGCTAATATTTTGCGGGGACTTTAATGATACCCCCGATCCTGTCTTAGACTCCACCAACCCAGCTAGAAAGAGACCATCCGCGCTTTCTTCATTTATAAATAAAGGGGATCTCTATGATCCCTGGAGATGTATGCATGATGTTGAGCGAGACTATACTTTTTACTCTCATACTGGAAGCTCTTACTCACGGATAACCTTTTCCTCACTGATAAGCGCACATTGCTGATGGCCTCGGAAACGCGTATTGGTCTCATCACTTGGTCAGACCACGCTCCAATCACGCTCAAACTATTCCCACAACGTGACTCGCCTAAGCGTTCCCCCTGGAGACTGAACTCATCCCTTTTAACTAATCCAAAATATGAGGGGAGGATCAAGTCTGAGATTGAGAGCTTCTTTACGACCAACATAGACTCTATTGAGGATCAGTCTATGATCTGGTTAGCGCATAAGGCTTTTCTACGAGGTCTCCTCATTAAACTTGGGGCGCAGGAACGAAAGAGACGAACATTAGAAATGGACACAATGTTGCAACAACTTAAAACTTTAGAGGCCAGTAACAAACATTCACCTAGTCCCGCATCACTCAAAGTGATAAGCGACCACAGACGCAAGCTCAGCGAACTCTTACAACATAAATTTGAACACTATATCAAACGATTAAAACTACACTCCTACGCCTTTAGCAATAAATCTAGTGCCTTCCTGGCAAAACAAATCAAGCAGCGACAGATAAAGGCAAAAATCCCATTCCTAGTAAACGCACAAGGAATCAGAATGACCAACCCGTTGGACATAGCCAACACATTTGCAACCTTTTACGATAAATTATACAACCTGACTAACTCAGAATCCTCCATCCCACCAAACCCAAGAGATATAGCGGCCTTTCTAGAATCCATCCATCTCCCGTGTCTGACCCCATCTCAAATAGCCGACCTCTCGACCCCCTTCACAACAGGTGAAATTACCAGAGTCATCCAAGCCCTCCCTATGCACAAAGCCCCGGGTCCGGATGGATTTTCTAACGAATATTATAAACAATTCCAAAACATATTATCACCTCACCTCTGCAAAACATTTAACCAATTCGCCACTTCCGGAAAAATGCCCGCAGAATGTCTTGAAGCATTGATAGTAACTCTCCCCAAACCGGGTAAATCGCATGAAGCCCCAGAAAACTATAGACCCATCTCCCTACTGAATACAGACACTAAATTATACGCAAAATTGATTGCCCTCCGACTCTCCATAGTCATGCCACAATTGATACACATTGACCAAGTCGGCTTCATACCAAAAAGGCAAACATCGGATGGGACCCGTCGATTTATAAACCTCATTCAATGGGCAGAGCTTCACCGAATGCCTTCTCTGCTTCTCTCTTTGGATGCAGAGAAGGCATTCGATAGAGTACACTGGACATGCCTGGAAGCAGTCCTGTGTAAATTCGGCCTCTCAGGCACATTTCTGAACGCTATTCTCAGTCTTTACACGACCCCAAGCGCAAAAGTGTGGACCTCAGGTGTGACGTCGGACCCATTCACTATTTCCAATGGCACAAGACAGGGTTGCCCGCTGTCCCCCCTGATTTTCGCTATGGTCATGGAACCCTTAGCCCAAAAAATTAGAATGGCTCCTCAAGTTAAAGGACTGGTCATAGGGTCCACCGAACACAAGATAGGTTTATACGCAGACGACGTCATAATATCCCTTACAGACCCAATAAACTCAGTGCCAGCAGTCCAAAATATTCTTGATGAATTCAGTGCAATTTCATTATACAAAGTAAACCATAGTAAGTCATTTATGTTAGCGATCGGCCTCGATAAACAAACCATACAACACGTCTCTAACACTTCCTTATTCTCTTGGTCCAAAGATTCGTCCCTTTCGTACTTGGGAATTCGGCTGACAACACCCAGTAAAAATATTCTACGCCTCAACTTTGCAGACCTCGTGGAAAAGCTTAAAAAAATGTCCTTTGAACTATTGCACCCCTTTGTCTCCTGGGCCGGTAGAATTGCATTGACAAAAATGTTTCTACTCCCACACATTTTATATTTATTTCGCACAATATCAGTACCATTCCTCTCATCACAGCTCAAGTCACTCCAAGCCTTGCTCAATTCCTTCATATGGCAACAGAAAAGGCCCAGAATAAACAAGCAAAACCTAATGACTCCTACGAAAATGGGGGGAATGGGAACACCCAATATCAGTCTTTATTATAAAGCAGTCACGCTGGCCCAAATGAAACAATGGTGGGATTCGGAAACTCCCCACAACTGGTCCCAAATAGAAGCAATGGCATTGGACAAAGATTTAAAACTCTATCTCTGTGCCTCACTACTTGCTCCCTTGCCCAAACATTCCCAATTGGACTCAATCACGGCATCTTTAAGAGTATGGTCGGCCCTCCCACAAATCTCAAAGGGGATCCCACACGCTATACTACAACATATACCAATACAGGCTATCTCAATTGTAATTCCGGATCTCCAGTTGAGCGCATGGACAGATGCAGGCATTCAAACTATAGGAAACCTCTTTAATATGTCCAGCCTCTTGTCATTTGAAAAGCTGAAATCCAAATTTGGTATCTCACCAAGAACTTTCTTCATGTACCTCAGGATCAGATCTCTTCTCAACAAAGTAACTTGGACTAAAAAGGACAAGATGTTATCACAAACATTGCAATTTTCCATTGTCAAGAACAACAACTCCAAGGCCATTTCATTCTTTTATGGCCTACTATCACGGGAAGCGGAGAAACACACACAAGCTCAAATTCTACAGTGGGATAAACTCTACCCAACCGCTTCACCAACATCTCAATGGTATCAGGCACTGTCGTTGCCTTCAAAACTTTCTCGCTGCACATCGCATTGGGAGTCTCTACAAAAACTGTTCCAGCACTGGTACTTCACTCCAAGAAGACTTGCCAAAATTTACCCCTCGGAATCTAACCTTTGCTGGAGGAATTGCGGATTGCCAGGAACTCTTCTTCACACTCGGTGGGAATGCCCCTCCATCACGCATTATTGGGAACAGATAACAAAACTGCTCCAAGTCAGCTTCCCCGTGACAAGGAACCTATCTGCTCTTGATCTCCTCCTGGGCCTGATGGTCCCCACATGGCCCAGAAAAACCCAAACCGTAGCCACCCATATACTCATAGCCGCAAGATTGGCACTTGCTAGAAAGTGGAAGAAACCATCTCCCCCCTCCATTCAGGAAGTGATCACAATTCTAAATGATAATTTTAAATTGGAATACAGCTTCGCCAAGGCTCACATGACTACAGGAAAATTTTACAAAAGCTGGGAGTCCTGGGTCAAGGATCCCAGAAGCATAGAGCTGGAATGACTTCTCGGTCACATAACACGTAGGATTCCTGCACCTCATACTGTAACCCATTGCACCCCCATGTATTGGCAGAATTTTATTTCAAATTACCTGCACACAACTGTGCGGAAGCACCCAACATCGGGTTCTAGTTCTTATGTAATCAACTGTGATGTACTGTCGACACTATAAACTAGGGAACTATGTTGGTAACTGTTTTTTTTTTTTTTTTTTTTTTTTTTATTATTATTTCTCCCCTTCTTTCAGTTAAGTTCTAGGTTTTTCCTGCATCGACTTATAATGCACACTCGGGAAGGGGTTGTCTGCCGCCTCCAGACACAGTTAGTTCCCAGATGGGGTGTCTGGAGTGGCATGACACCGTTCTCAGCCTTCCTCCCAGCAATTATACTGTGCTTCACTGTTGAAATAGTTCGCGACTGTTTGTATTCTGATAGCAAGTATGTATCGGTAACCGATTTTCAATCTACTGATGTATGACACCGTTCAATACTTATTGTTATTCTGTAAAACTACAATAAAAACCGTTAAAAAAAAAAAAAACAAAAAAAAACAAAAACATTATGCATGTAATCCCATGCTACCCTATCAAAAGCCTTCTCCGCGTCGAGTGAGAGAAAGAAGCCTTTCTGTTCGGTGGTTGTGATAAGGTGGTGTAGGTTAATAGCCTTAGGCCGCGTACACACGGGCGGACTGTTCGCCCAACCTTGTCCGCTGAACAGTGTTTGGGCGGACAGTCCGCCCGTGTGTGGGCTTTCAGCGGACAGTTTCAGCGGACAGTTGGACGGACAAAGTCTTTCGGAAATTCCGAAAAACTGTCCGCTGAAACTGTGTTTGAGCGAACAGTCCGCCCGTGTGTAGGCTACTTTCGAAATGAGCAAACTGTTCCCGCTCGGAAAGTCCGCCCATTTCGAGCGCGTGTACAGGTAGGCGGGGCCCGCGAAGGAGACGTCGCGGGCTCCGCCGCCTGGAATGGGCTTAAAGGGGAACCCCAACGCCGAAAAAAATCGGCATGGGGGTTCCCCCAAAGTCCACACCAGACCCTTGTCCGAGCACGCTACCCGGCCGGCCAGGAAAGGGGGGCGAGCGAGCGAGCCCCCCCTCCTGAGCCGTACCAGGCCGCGTGCCCTCAACATGGGGGGGTGCCTTGGGGAAGGGGGGGGCCGCGCGGCCCCCCCACCCCAAAGCACCTTGTCCCCATGTTGATGAGGACAAGGGCCTCTTCCCGACAACCCTGGCCGTTGGTTGTCGGGGTCTGCGGGCGGGGGGCTTATCGGAATCCGGGAGCCCCCTTTAAGAAGGGGGCCCCCGGATACCGGCCCCCCACCCTATGTGAATGAGTATGGGGTACAATGTACCCCTACCCATTCACCTGTGAAATAAAGTACAAAAAAAAAACACAACACAGGGAAAAAATATTTTATTGCACAGCTCCGGGGGTCTTCCGTCTTCGGGGGTCTTCTCGCCGGACTCCTCCGCTATCTTCTTGTAGCTCTTTTACTAGCGGAGGAGTCCAGCTTTCTTCCTCCCCGCCGCCGGCCTCTTCTCCCGACTTCGGGGGTCTTGTCCCCCTCTTCGGTTCTTCTGCCGGGCCACCGCGCCTTCTTGTAGCTCTTTTGCAGGCGGTGGCCCGGTCTTCTGTCGCCGCTGCCTTCCGTTCTTCTGTCGCCGCCTTCGGTTCTTCTGCCGGGCCACCGCGCCTTCTTGTAGCTCTTTTACAGGCGGTGGCCCGGTCTTCTGTCGCCGCCGCCGCCGCCTTCCGTTCTTGTTCTTCTTCTTGTTGTTCTTCTTCTTCTCCTGGAGATGTTGACTCGACGAGCTCTCCGGCCGGAATGCCAGAGCCGCGCTGTGCGGTCACTTATATAGTGACAATGGGGCGGTGTCACATGGTATATGTCACATGGGTTGGTCACATGGGTTGATGTCACATGGGGACTATGACATCGTAAGGGGGCGGGGTCACCATGTGACCAACCCATGTGACATATACCATGTGACACCACCCCATTGTCACTATATAAGTGACCGCACAGCGCGGCTCTGGCATTCCGGCCGGAGAGCTCGTCGAGTCAACATCTCCAGGAGAAGAAGAAGAACAACAAGAAGAAGAACAAGAACGGAAGGCGGCGGCGGCGGCGACAGAAGACCGGGCCACCGCCTGTAAAAGAGCTACAAGAAGGCGCGGTGGCCCGGCAGAAGAACCGAAGGCGGCGACAGAAGAATGGAAGGCAGCGGCGACAGAAGACCGGGCCACCGCCTGCAAAAGAGCTACAAGAAGGCGCGGTGGCCGGCAGAAGAACCGAAGAGGGGGACAAGACCCCCGAAGTCGGGAGAAGAGGCCGGCGGCGGGGAGGAAGAAAGCCGGGCTCCTCCGCTAGTAAAAGAGCTACACACAGATAGCGGAGGAGTCCGGCGAGAAGACCCCCGAAGACGGAAGACCCCCGGAGCTGTGCAATAAAATATTTTTTCCCTGTGTTGTGTTTTTTTTTTGTACTTTATTTCACAGGTGAATGGGTAGGGGTACATTGTACCCCATACTCATTCACATAGGGTGGGGGGCCGGTATCCGGGGGCCCCCTTCTTAAAGGGGGCTCCCGGATTCCGATAAGCCCCCCGCCCGCAGACCCCGACAACCAACGGCCAGGGTTGTCGGGAAGAGGCCCTTGTCCTCATCAACATGGGGACAAGGTGCTTTGGGGTGGGGGGGCCGCGCGGCCCCCCCATTCCCCAAGGCACCCCCCCATGTTGAGGTCACGCGGCCTGGTACGGCTCAGGAGGGGGGGCGCGCTCGCTCGCCCCCCTTTCCTGGCCGGCCGGGTAGCGTGCTCGGACAAGGGTCTGGTGTGGACTTTGGGGGAACCCCCACGCCGATTTTTTTCGGCGTTGGGGTTCCCCTTTAAGCCCATTCCAGGCGGCGGAGCCCGCGACGTCTCCTTCGCGGGCCCCGCCTACCTGTACACGCACTCGAAATGGGCGGATTTGCCTCCTCCTTACGTGGGCGAGTCCGTTCATTTCAAAAGTTGAGCGAACTGTTTGGCAAACAGTTCGCTGAAACAGTCCGCTCGTGTGTGGGCAAGTCCGCTCATGCAAATTTTGAGCGGACTGTTTGCCGAAACTGTTTGACGAACAAGGTTGGGCAAACAGTCCGCGCGTGTGTACGCGGCCTTAATCGTATTGTCTCGAGCTTCACGGCCAGGGACAAATCCGACCTGGTTGCAGGAAATTAACTTGGGGATGAGTGGGAGAATTCTATTGGCTATAATTTTAGAAAATAATTTCAGATCTACATTGAGTAGAGAAATGGGTCTGTAATTTTCAGCCTTTGTCGAATCTTTGTCTCCTTTAGGAAGTACCACGATGTGGGCTTCTAGCAAGTCCTGATGTAGGGGCATGGTGTCTGAAATGGAATTGAAGGCCCTTCTGAAAGGGTCTTGGAGGACCTCTGAGAAAGTTTTATAATATACAGCCGGTAGTCCGTCAGGGCCTGGGCTCTTACCATTTTTGGTCTGTTTAAGCGCTTTTGTCCATTCCATTGGAGTAATAGGACTATCAATTTCAGACACAATGTCAGGGTTTTGTATCTTTGGGCAGAATTGTTCTAAAAATTCTTTCATTTTGTGCTGTCTAGATGTATGGGTTGGGGCAGTTAGGTGGGAGTGATTTATGTTGTATAGTTTAGAGTAAAAACGTTCAAACTCTCGGGCTATATCTGTATTAGTCGTTAATTTTTGGCCAGTGGAAGAGAATAGGGCGTGTACTGTGTTTTTCGATTGTTTGGATTGCAGAGCTTGAGCTAACAGGTGGCCGCTTTTGTTGCCAAATTCGTAAAATTGCTTTTGAGAAAGCATGAATTTCTTCCGGACGGATTTCCCTAATTCTTCACGAATGGAAGAACGAATGTCTTGTAGGTCCTGAAAGGTCTGTGTAGCAAGTGTACGTTTGTGAGTCATTTCTAGAATCCTAAGTCTTGCAAACATATCAGACAATCGTTGTTTCCGTGCACGACGAACTGCAGCCGAAATGGAGATCAGTTTGCCCCTTATTACACTTTTATGTGCGGCCCATTGGGTAATATAGGAGGTGTCCGGCGTGTTATTATCTACAAAATATTCATTGAGACATTGTTGTATCTCTGCAACTCGTGCAATATCAGTCAAGATGGACGGGTCTAATTTCCACATGTGAGTGTGGTCTTGTGTTACGGGTAGTGTTAGCGTAATTGAGATGGGGTGATGATCCGACAAGAGCATAGGTTCTATCGTCGCGTGTTTTAGATACGGTAAATCAGCTTGAGTCAGAAATAGGTAATCTAGTCTAGAATACCGATCATGAGGGTTAGAATAAAAAGTAAAGTCTTTTTCGGTCGGGTGAAGAGTTCTCCAGGTGTCGTGGAGCATAAGGCCTTGAAGAGTCAGTTTTATCTGTTTTAGAGCCCTGTATGGGAGATGTGAGGTGCCCGTCGAAAGTGTCCATAATGGGATCCAGGGGGACGTTGAAGTCGCCTCCTAGTATCAGTATGCCGGATTGGAAGGCCGCTAGTAGGTTCGTTATTAATCTAAAAAAGGGGACTTGTGTTGTATTGGGACTATATACATTGGCTAGTGTGACGGGCCTGTTGTAGATCGAGCCTTTGAGGAATACGAATCTGCCCTGATCGTCAATTAGAGTATCCGTGATATGGAGAGGTACATTTTTAGACAGTAATATCGAAACACCTTTCGTTTTAGAGTTAGGTGTGGTTGCGTGATAGCTGTGTGGGTAGTAAAAATTGGAAAGTTTTGGTGTCGACTGAGAACTAAAATGAGTCTCTTGATTGAAAATGATATCTGCTCTCATAGTTTTCAAATGTGTGAGAAGTTGGGTTCATTTTTCAGGGATGTTTAAACCTTTCGCATTTAGAGACACTATCTTGAGGGAGCCATAGTCAAGTTTATTGGGCTTCTTCTGAGGGTGCATGGTGAGGTAAGGACAAGCTGAATTAAATATATATTCAGATGCAAATGGCGAGCAGCGGAGTTCGCGAAAGTGAGATATAAAAAAAAAGGGGGGGGTAGAGAGATAGAGTAGGTAAAGAGGGAGTACTGCAGGAACAGAAGGGGGGGAGGTCAAAGTGGAGAGGGTTTAGCGATGTGATCGATTAATTATGCTAACGTTATTTGTGATGGGTAATAAAGGGTTAGGATAGTTATGTCACTGGGGTCGGGAAATATAATTAAGATTTTCCCGACTTGAAACTATGCCAGTGAGGGTCAGATGAATCTCACAGAGATTTCTGTGGTCGAGAGTGATTGGTAACCGAGTAAGAATAAATGAGGTCTCGGTTTCCCTTGAGGTAAAAAAGGAGTATGTTGGGGGGGCGTGGCGACCGCGCAGCATGATGGCCGCATTCTAAGTGAGCTCCGCTCAGCGCTCGGGGAATCAGGCCGTACAAGCCCGCTACAAGCTCAACGCAGCCGGTAGAACGAACGCTCCTGATACCGGCGACACCCGCCGTTCGATCCATCATGCGGAGAAGGTCCCAGAATCCGCCGAACGAGCTGAAATTACCGGACTTTTATCCGGCCATAGACCGCGGGCCACGGAAAGATGGTGGGGGGAGACAACGCACGGCGCAGCACTCACAGCCTCAGGCGCCTACTGATAAACTGGTCAGAGCGGAAGGCACAGCGCAGATGGAGGATGACACAGGCACTCCATCCTCCGACTCAGATTCTCCAAACACATCACCATCGACCAGAAGCCCTGCTAAATGCAAGCCTAGATTGGAGCCTACTGACCACCCACAACCCAGAACGGCTGAACGGGACATGGAGGTGAGTGGCCTGCTCAGTGGTCGATCAGACCTTCAGAATCCACAAGACCCCATAGCACAATTCCCGACCACTGGTCAGCCCATTTCAGATACCACACTTAAAGAGCTACTAATGTTACTGAGATCTTCTCTGCAAACCGATATGATGGCATGCCTACACCAATGCAAAGACGAAATAAGCGACTTGGGGGAAAGAGTACAACAGGTGGAGTCCAAAATGTGCGATGTCACCTCCTCATTCAATGCACTGGTGGACTCCCATTCCGTACACCATGAGGCGATCGACAAAATCCAACGGAAAATGGCGGACCTCTAGGACCGTTCCCGCAGGAACAATCTTAAAATTCAGGGGGTCCCAGAATTGGTCACAGCACAACAACTCCCATCCTATGCTCAAGACCTCTTTCACACATTGGTCCCGTCGCTATCACTGCTGGATCTGACAATCGACAGAATCCACAGGGTCCCAAAACCGTCTTTCCTGCCCCAAGAAATACCCCGGGATGTTTTGCTTCGACTACATTTCTTCACCACTAAAGAAAAAAATCCTGGAGGCATTGCGTAAAGGAGACAACATCCCAGAGGCAATTTCCACCCTCAAGATCCTACCAGACCTGTCGCAATACACTTTGCAACTTAGCCACAATATGGCAACGCTAACTAAAGCCATGAGAAATCACAAGATCTTATATAAATGGAAATACCCTGCTACTCTGCAAACGACCTACAATGGTTCCACTCACCTTATTCGCTCTTTGGAAGAAGGGCTACTCCTCCTGAGACAATGGCAAATACTGCCTCCTGATTCAGCCTCGACTGCACCTCAACAGATAGGACGCCTACCAGCCAAACTTCATGATGAATGGCAAGTAGTACAGTCAAGGAGGTCGAAAACCCATTGCACTTGAACTGTCTTTACAGCCTCTTCCCATCCATAGAATCTATCAGGATTCCCGAGCGTATTTGGTACCTGTCATCGTACCATTATCCCCCCACACTGGGCATCTCAGTGCCTGGCCCCTGGAGGCCTTACTTCTTACTACGGTTCTACGGTTTTACTTTACTTTTTTTATGTTATTTTTATTGTTATTTTCCAATTTTTCCATTTACAAGTTTTTGTCTCCTGGCGCTTACACTCGCTATACTATTGGCAGAAGGAATTGTCTGCCCGCATGTTGAACACATTTGCTTCTCCCCTTAAGGAGCTTTTATGTATACTCTCAATATGTCTTGACACTGGTGTAAATCTTCTGTGTAACTACCTAGAGATTACAACAACCTGCAGCACACCTTATATCCTTGGCCCAGATCTAAGAATTAGACTCTCCCAACGGAGCCTTTCTCTGACTCCACTGCGCATCCGCGCTTTCAAGGATTCCTTCTCATACCACCTGGAGCACCCCACAGGACTGTATTATGGACTCCCCATTCACGGCAAAATCTATCACCTCACCCTAAAGGCCTATGAACATTAACATCATGTCGCTTAACACACGGGGACTCAACCACCCTGCTAAGAGAAGATCTTTGTGGCAAGAAGTAACCAAACTAAAAGTGGACATACTAGCAGTGCAGGAAACACACTTCCACAAACTGTCTACGCCTATTTGTACACACCAAAACTTTCCGTTTATCGTTCACTCTTCAATCGCAGCGAAGAAAAGAGGAGTCATGGTTGCCGTAAGAGACTCAGTCAATTTTGAACTTAATGACTCGTTTATTGACCCTGATGGTAGGTTCATTATTTTGGTATGCAAGGTGAACAAGATTCCTATTACTTTTGCATGTATTTATGCTCCTAACTCGCACCAGTTAAGGTTTTTGAAAAAGGTTCTCAAACGAATAGAGCTGATGCGAGTTGGCAGCATCTTAATTTGTGGGGATTTCAACATGATTTTAGACAAGGATTTAGACACATCCTCTGGAGTCACAAAACATTTCCCCAAATTTCGAGAGCTTCTGATCAAGGAGGAGCTATACAATACCTGGCGTTGCCTTAATGCTAGCGAAAGATCTTATACGTACTACTCCAGACTAGATATGTTTATTACTGACAAGAACATGCTACATAGAATTACACAATCTTCCATTTTCGATATTACATGGTCAGATCATGCCCCCGTCCTAATTCACATTGAAGGAGATAGAACCCATGTCCCAGCTCGTATTTGGAGAAACGATGAAACTATATTACAAGATCCAAAATTTCATAAGGAAATTGCCCAACAGCTCGAGGAATACTTAAATTTTAACGACCCTAAATGTACTAGCCCTTTCACTAACTGGAATGCACATAAAGCTTTTATAAGAGGGGTCCTAATCAAAATTAAATCCAAGATCCAAAAAATTTGAGCTTCTAAACTAAACGACCTACTAACTGAACTACGTACCTTAGAACAACGCAACCAATCGGACCCGTCTGTCGATCTTGCAAACCAACTATTTCACGTAAGGTATAAAATCAGAGAATGGTATTGTGCAATACATGACCGCGCTATGAAAAGGCTCCATCTCAACTACTACGGAAATAACAACAGAGTGGGTAAATTCTTGGCCAATCGTTTAAAAGATAAACGCACCAAAACATCAATTCCATATTTGCTCCACCCCAAAACTACAACTAAGATAGAACACCCCCAAGAAATTGCAGACGCATTTGCAGATTACTATGCATCCTTATACAACCTGAACACGGGCCCCAACACATCTAGACCAACTAAAGAAAACATAGCTTCTTTCTTAGATAAAATTAATTTACCTTCACTATCTAGTACCCAACTTCACGACCTCAGCAATCCATTCACGCTTAGCGAGTTGGGGAAAGCTATACATTCCTTACCCTCAGGAAAATCCCCAGGCCCAGATGGACTCTCAAAGGCATATTACAAGACTTTCACCGATATACTGTCCCCCCACCTTCTCTCTATATTCAACATAGCTAGGACAACGGGATCATTCCCAGCAGAAATGCTTAAGGCCTATGTTGTTACTTTACCCAAGCCAGGGAAATCTCCCGATACACCAGCTAATTTTTGCCCCATCTCCCTCCTCAATGGAGACATCAAATTATACGCTAAGGTGATAGCAAATCGAATTTTTGATATTATGCCAGATTTAGTAAGCCCAGACCAAACTGGTTTCATGAAAGGGAGGCAGGCGTCGGACGCCACACGGCGCTTACTGAACATCATCCACCAAGCGGGGATTCGGGGAACGCCTTCTCTGCTTCTCTCTATAGATGCGGAGAAGGCGTTCGATAGGGTCCAGTGGGATTACATGGCAGCGGCGCTGAGGAAATTTGGTTTCCAAAATGAGGCCCTATCAGCTATCCTTGCACTGTATTCCAATCCCTCAGCTCAGGTATTCACCATGGGACTTCTATCTAAAACCTTTCACATATCGAATGGCACCCGCCAGGGGTGTCCCTTGTCACCCCTCATATTTAATCTGATGATAGAACCCCTGGCGGAGACCATTAGATCACATCCACACATATCCGGACTTAAAGTCCAACGTAAGGACCATATAGTTAATTTGTTTGCAGATGATATCATTCTCTTTTTAACAAACCCAGTCGTATCGCTACCATTTGCACATGAAATTTTAGAAGCATTCGGACAGATATCCTACTATAAAGTGAATTTTAATAAATCCCTAATATTAGACTTAGGACTAAATCACCATGCGAGCTCGTATCTCAAGCAAACATTTCCATATGTATGGACCTCCAAACAGATCCCCTATTTAGGTATTCAATTAACGACGAACCTATCCCATATGGCAGATGTTAATATTAAAAACCTTCTACAAGATGTGAAAAAAACTTTCTCAAACTTCTCCAAAACTGAATTATCGTGGGCAGGGAGAATAGCGTCCTACAAAATGATGATCTTGCCAAAAATACTATATATATTTAGAACCCTTCTGATAATATATAAAACGTCACATTTCCAAGAACTAAATAAACTCCTTAAACAATACATATGGCAGGGCAAAAGGGCCAGGTGCCCAACCAATAAACTTGTAATGCATAGGAATGCGGGAGGTATGGGCCTCCCCGATATTAAGGACTATTATTGGGCAGCTGTACTAGCACAAGCCAAACATTGGTTCCTACCAAGCCCTGATCCCTTGTGGGCAAACCTAGAAGCATATATAGCGAAAACCCAACACATGAGCCTTCTCCTCCTGGCAGACTCTTGGAAACCTAGAGCCCTAACGCATCTCTCCCCAACGATCACGGCGACTATTTTCGCCTGGAGACACCTACGCCAGCAACAACCGCGGGAGAACCTCCGTACCACTGTTAGAATCCCGATTCAAACACTGGAAATTCTGCTCCCGTGCAGTAAAGTTACTGCATGGAAGGAGAATGGGTTGGAATGGGTAGACGACCTATACCCAAATGCAACGTTAAAATCATTCGCGGGGCGTGGCCTAACCGGGGACAGAGATGGACGCCTGAGCCCTTTCCTCCGGCGTACAGGGAGCTCTTAAACTTCATACAGGGCCAATCCGCCGCCATCCGACCATGGGGAAGGGGGATCGGAGCGCTCCGGGATCCAGGGAAACCTCTGAAGCAGGTCAGTCCCCTCTCACCAGCATTCCGGCGATGTTTCGCCCGGCGCACGGGGAAGGCCTCAAAGCCGCGGCCTCGCCTAAGCCATCCTCCCCGCTCGGCACCTCCGGAGGTGCGGCGGGCGGCGCGAACGGTCCGCTAGGCCTAAACAAGGACAGTTTCCCCCCACTAACCCAGGCTGTATCCCCCCAAGCTTCCCCAGCCACACAGGCCCTAATCTTTGCTGATCTCCAGGCTGTAGCACTTGACATTAAAGCTACACTGTCAGCAGCCATTACAGATTTGAAATCTGACATTCAGCACATGGCAGCAAGAATTGGAGCAGCAGAACAAACTGCATCACGTCACTCTGATGCCCTGAAGCAAATACAAAGATCATCTGATAATCACCTTAGTCACCTTATAGAGATGCAACGCCATATCGAGGACCTCGACAATAGAGGAAGGCGCCACAACATCAGAATCCGTGGGGTCCCTGAGACAACCGACCAAACCCCTGTAATGCAAACGGCAACGTCCATTTATAATGACCTGCTGGAGAGACCCCCTGACTCCCCAATTGACTTTGAAAGAATTCACCGTGCTCTCAGACCGAGAGGAAGAGACACTGACCCACCAAGAGATATTGTCTGTTGCTTGGTAAATTTCCCACTAAAGGAAGCCATCCTTAAAAAAGCCAGAGTGCTTTTCAATGGTCACGAAATCAAATTGTACCAAGACCTCTCCAACATTACCCTACAACAACACAGGGCCCTTCGCCCGATACTGGACCAACTCCGGACCAGAGGCATTCCCTATAGATGGAAGTTTCCATTCTGCTTGTCCGCAACATGGAGAGGTCACACAGCGCTTCTACACTCTCCTGACGACTTGCATTCATTCTGTGAATCGCTCAACCTCCCTGTAACGGAGGTACCGGACTGGTACAACTCCTTTCAGATTCACGACACATGGATCGAAGTAACAAACAACTCGACTCCCAGAGCGCAGAGAAACAGAGACCGCAGACGAAGGTCTCCATCAGCGCCACACCATGGAAGGGGAGCAGAACACGGAAGCCCAGGCATCTCCCCACCTAGAAGACGAGACCGAATCGACAGACCAGATCTTATGGACACCTAAACCGCAGTCCACCATCTCTTGTACGCTGAAACTACCTGAAACATTTATCTTGTAAAAGCCCCAAGACCCTTTTTGATCCTCCTCCTCGCCAACTCTCTGTTGTTCCAACTATCCCACCATCATCTCTCCTATTGGTCTCACTCCGCCAGATCACACCTTGTTGGAAGCTTGAAACTATACCCAGAAAATGCTCCTTACCTCCATCCAAGTATAGGTAAAACAGATTTGCCCCAAAAGGTATGCCCCTCCTGGGGGTTCTCTTAGGCCCTTATTCAGGGTTTTCCGGCTTTTGAGTAAAATGTAAACTGTATCGCTATGCTGGAACCTGGTTAGTGTTTGGGCCTGCACTCACATTGACCTACAGTTGCCCACTTACAACATGCTTATCTCTCCTGCTTTCTTGGTTCTTCTTCCTTTCTTGTTTTGGGAAAAGGCTGGACTGAGAATGTTATAATAAAGTCTTTTTTTACAGGTGGACTCCTAATCAGATGGCGAACACTATCCCCATATCCGCCTTGAAATGGGCTATTATATGAATACACTAGGGGGTCAGTCTAATTTTGAGTTTGTTTCTTTTAACCAGTTTGCTCACTGTCTACTATGTGGAAGTTAGCTAGTTTTCTCTTCTTTTTCTTCCCTTATGATAACATACAAGAGCCTCAAGGCTCTAATTATTTTTGGTTTGTCTCTCTTATGGTCCCTAGGGACTGGGTTATCCCAATACCAGCCATATTTAAAGGTTTCTCATAGTCTGGCTCGACTCCCATTCCACTAAGGTTATTGAGGAAAATTTTATTTTTTGTTCTTCCTTCTTTTTTGCCATTATATACATAAAGTTTAAGTCTGTGCTTGTTTACAGCTTTTGTTTGTTACCAGTCAGAGGTTCCTGAAAGGGGTATAACCCCTCCTCTCTTTTGTTACAGCTTATGTTAGTTGGGCGAGCGGAGAACCCCGCTTGTGCACATCCCCCCTGGGTCCGAGTAAGACTCATCCTAACTGTCCTACTCGATGTACTGACACAACCCTTCTGCCAACAGGGTCCAGCACTAACCTCCAAACTTACTGATACAACTATTTGTTGTTAATTTTTGGCTCCTAGCTCGGAGACGCCTGGCGGGACTCTCGGTTCGCCTTATCTCTTCTTTATACAAGGTTAAAGGTATTGTTATTAAGATTGTTGTTCAGAAGATTCCTTTATTGCACACTACTACCAAGTAACATATTTAGTCAACCCCTCCTAAGGGTGAAAGGGTCTCATCTCCCTGACGCATTAATACATAACACATACAAAATGTTCTCACTGAATTTGTTTCGATGGTCATTACAAAGAGATATGCACACCCACGGCCCAAGGGTGACACCTTTTTCACACTTCATCTTACTGCAACATAGGCTTGGCTGGCTCTGACCGCATTACGCGATACTGTCACGCTATCCCCCTTCCACCCCCTTGCATCACAACCCTGTCTAGTTTTAAATTACCATGCGCACTTGAGCTCCCTGGGCGCCGATCCCTCTTACCTTATCTCTAACACCTCACTTTGTGATACAACACCTGACACTTGTTCATCCCCCCTTTTGGTCATTGAACCCACACAAGGAGTGATCCCCCATATCGCTCCTTGACCCTACCGGCATATACATATAGGTTGGCTTAGCTGGTCTAATCCTTCCTCCGGTGTTTGTTCTACCTACCTGTTTTAGGTACTCCCTTCACCCCCCCCTCTCCCCCCCCCCCCTTCTTCCCCTCCCCCCCTCATTTTATTTATTTTTTCTTTTATTACTTTATTTCTTCCCTTTTTTTTTTTTCCCAACATTGATAGCAGATACTTTCAGTGATGCCGTCTCAGGGACCGCATACCTCAACCCTTTCCCTCAAACTACTATCTATTAATGCCAAAGGGCTCAATATCCCAACTAAAAGAACTAAATTCCTTTCTGAGTTTCATAAATACAGAGCCAATATAGTATGTATCCAAGAGACTCACTTCAAATCTAACAATGTTCCTAAATTCTCGGATGGACGATTCCCCACTGTTTTCCACTCCACTAACCCCGAGGGGAAGACGAAAGGAGTCTCCATCCTCATCTCGAAACACACTCCACTGCAAATACAAGATACAATGGTTGACCCGGGGGGAAGATACATCTTCCTTAAGGGGGAGGTGTCGTCCCGCCCGGTCACGATTGCCAACATTTACGCCCCCAACACGAAACAGGTAGCTTTTTTTCGTAAGATCAAGGACCTTCTAACAAATTTTGCTTCCGGTATTCTAATACTGGGAGGCATCTTCAATGTTCCCCTCAACCCTATTGCCGACACCTCGAATGGCTCTTCGAGCATTCCTTTCAGGGCTCTTAAACAAATAAAATTACAACTGCAGTTGCTAACGCTACATGACACGTGGAGAACTCTCAACCCTCAATCCAGAGATTATACTTACTTTTCAACAATCCATCAAAAATATTCCAGAATCGACTTCTTCTACATCACGCAATCAGACCTACCACTCAAGACGAACACAACTATAGAGCCGATGACTTTATCTGACCATCACCCAATTACACTAACTTTGACCTTCCCGGAAAAAATTACTAAAACGAAAACTTGGAGAATGAACACCACTGTACTTAAAGACCCTATGGATATTCTCCGCTTTAGAGACATACTCACCGACTATTTTACTCGTAATGACACTGACGATACCTCCAACATCATTCAATGGGAAGCTCACAAAAGTGTCATCAGAGGCGAATTTATTAGGAAGCTGACCCAACTCAAAAAGGAAAAACAAGCTAGAATCAAATCCCTAATAGATCACATACACAAACTAGAACTTCAACATAAAAAAAATGTGGCTGTCTCCACGTTTGAGGAGTTGACTAAAGCTAGAGACTCACTTGCAGACGAACTGAATCTAAAGGCCAAAAGGCAATATATATTACGTCATAAAATTTACTACGAACAAGGCAATAAAAGTGGAAAACTTCTTGCAAGAGCAGTTCAGAGCAAGAAAGCCGCTTCCACCATACACCAAATAAAAGATAACAAAGGAGAGTCGTATTCCTCGAACGAGGGGATAGCCAACCAGTTTGAGCAGTACTATCAATCACTTTATAATATCCCTCCCAATCCCAAGTCTCCCCCAAACTCAGAGGCTAGAACTAAACTCATTCAAGAGTATCTGGACAAACACAGTCCCCCAAAAATAGCACACAATATCGCTCAGGAACTCGAATCTCCCATTAATGGAGATGAATTTGATAGAGCTTTAAAGGACATGAAAATTGGCAAAGCCCCGGGTCCAGATGGTCTCCCACTTCAATATTACAAAACTTTTCTTGACATTCTTAAACCCAGATTCTTGAAAACTTTCCAATCACTCCATTCCGAACGAAACCCCCCCAAACAGGTCCTGGAAGCGCACATAGCAGTCATTCACAAAGAAGGAAAAGACCCAACCCTCGTCACGAACTACCGCCCAATTTCTTTAATAAACGTAGACATTAAAATTTATGCCAAAATCCTTGCCAATAGATTATTACCCCTACTTCCATCTCTAATCTCCCTTGACCAAGTGGGATTTATCCCGGGTAGGGAGGGTCGGGATAATACCATTAAGGCCCTGAACATAAACAATTGGCTGACTTCTCGACGCTGAGAAGGCATTCGACAGAGTGGCCTGGGACTTTATTGATGCAGTCCTTAAAAACATCGGCATACTGCCTCAGATGAGAGCATATATCGCCACACTATACTCAAACCCAACTGCTCGCGTTCGCACCAACGGCCACCTGTCGAATGCCTTCACCCTTAAAAATGGGACGCGTCAAGGCTGTACCTTGTCCCCGCTTCTATTCGTTCTCACCTTAGAACCGCTTCTTAATAAAATCAGATCCAACCCGGACATAAAAGGCATTGAAATAAAAGACCATTCCTATAAAATCGCTGCTTTCGCAGATGACATGCTACTCTTTCTATCGCAACCCCTTATCTCACTGCCTAATATAATCCGAGAACTTGAAACGTTCCAATCAATATCCAATTTAAAAATTAACCACTCCAAATCGGTAGCACTGAACATATCCTTACCCTCCAAAGATGTTGAACTATGTAAGCAAAATTTCCCATTCACGTGGTCTTCTAAACAAATTACCTATCTTGGGATAGAAATACCCTCAAATTTAACTGACCTTTTCAAACTCAATTTTCTACCCTTACTAAAAGACTCACAAGAAGACCTAAAAAGATGGAACTCCCTCAATATTTTGTGGTTTGGTAGGGCCTCATTGATAAAAATGACTATTCTGCCCAGATTCCTTTACGCTATGCAAACGATCCCTATCAGATTACCATCTTCTTTCTTTGCCGCCTTTCGCAAAGCGTGTACCACCTTTATATGGAGGAGTAAACCTCCTAGAATCAAATACACAAGATTAATTCTCCCAAAAAATAAAGGTGGAATAGCCCTCCCGGACCTGAAAAAGTACCACCAAGCAACTATGCTTACACGTATAGTTGACAGGAATTTACACCAGCCTATCAAGGATTGGGTATCACTAGAACAAGCCCAATTCCCCTTCCCAATCAGTCATCTTCCATGGATAAACCCCAAATACCACTCAAAAGAGATTAAATCTCATCCGCTTATTGGTCCCACGTTAGCAATATTTCATGACACTTATAAAAAAAGTGACCCCACCCCTTGGATCAGCTCCCTAACGCCTCTCAGAGACAACCCCGACTTCCCCCCAGGAAACAAACAAAAATCTTTCTTAGCAAACTGGCCCCACGAAACAGTACTGATTAAACATTTCTTACGTTTCTTGGGAAACCTCTTCCCCTCGAGGAAATCAATAAAGACAATGACTCTAGACTAATCTCACACTGGACGTACCTCCAAATAAAACATTTTCTATCCAAGGTAGTATTGACAACTCTGAGCTCCAAATCCCCCAAGACCATTGAAACTCTATGCTCAGGAACGCACCCTCAAAGACACAATATTTCAATTATCTATAACTCATTATTTGACGAGGGTCTAGAGTTCTCCTTCCCATCCTGTCTAGCTTGGGAAAACGACCTCAATCTTTCATTCACTAATAAAAACTGGGAAACTATTTTCATGTACGCTCATAAAGGCTCCCTCAACGTCGCTACTCAGGAGTGTGGGTTTAAGATTCTAACCAGATGGTATAGGACACCCAGCACCATACAGAAATTCAACCCTCAGATTTCCAACAAGTGCTGGAGGTGCAGTGGTGAAGTGGGATCATTTTTCCACCTATGGTGGTCTTGCACTCATATCCATCCATTTTGGAAAATGGTTCATGAAACCATTACATTCATAACCTCGGAACCGTTAGAATTTGACCCTGCCCACTTTCTACTGCACCACAACACAATCCCCTCAAAAAAATATTTGAAATCCCTAATTATGATAATGACAAACGCTGCTAGACACTGCATCCCCTCCCACTGGAGGTCAACTTCAATCCCAACGAAAAAAGAATGGTTCAGAAGGATCACCTCTATTGAAACTGTAGAAGAGCTTATCAGTATTTCGCAAGAAAGAATGCTACAATTCACCTCAACCTGGTCAAAATGGCTAGCCTTTAAAGATACTCAGGAATATAAATCGTCTATTTAAGTATTATCTGTTGCCTATTCTCTGTCAGTGATCTATGTTCTCGTACCCAAGATGTTCATACAGCGCAGGCCGCTGTCTACCCATCCTCTTTGCCTAATCTTCCCTCCTGCTACTACGCCTAAAAATAAACTCCCCCCCCCTTTTTTTTTTTTTCTTCTCTCCTTTCCCCTCCCTCCCCCTTCCTCCACAAGAATATTTTTATTTTATCTTTATATACGCTTTGATTCTCTTTCCGCCTTATCTGATAAATGCAATTTTTCATTTTTGACTAAAACATCCCATGTTGTAACTGTTCAATCCCTGTGAATTTAGCAATTTCTTATGTATCTTTGCTTACATTTATGATAACGTGTTGAAATGTAAACGTCATTGTGCAATTCAATCTTGATTGTAATGCTCTGTTACTTTTCAATAAAATTTGTGTAAAAAAAATAAAAATAAAAAAAAATCATTCAATTCCTTAAAATCCAGTCACAATATTCCCCAAACGAGCGAATTCCTATACAATCAGGTTTCATCTTTTCTCCTGAAATTCCCCCCACCAATCATTGAAATAGATAGTCTCGTATGGAAATTCTTTTTCTCTCCCAACACGAAGAGCAAAGGTATCTCATTACTCTATAACACCCTTCAACACAAACAAACAGTGGTAAAATCCCCATCTATGCTTACTTGGGAAAGAGACTTGAACCAGTCCTACGATGTCACTCAATGGAGCAATACCCTTAGATACAACTATACGGCCACTCGCTGTGTCAATCATTGGGAACTTACACAAAAGATATTGCACAAATGGTATAGGACGCCCCATCAACTAGCAAGGATGTTCCCTGTACAATCTCCTCTTTGCTGGAGAGACTGTGGTAGCGTAGGTACTATACTACATATATTCTGGCACTGCAAAGGCATTTCTAGTTATTGGAGGAAACTGTTCAGCATTCTTGCAGAAATCACAGGTGTGCTACAAACCCCTGACCCAGCTTTAGCAATTCTTCACCTTGGTATTGATAACTATCCGGCCCAATTCCGTACAGTAGTGATTCAAGTCCTGAATACAGCTAAATTGATTATTGCCCGACACTGGAAAAGCACATTGTCCCCTAACCCTTCAGAAGTTCTAGCCCAAGTGAACCTTAATTTTCAGTATGAAAGGTTGTTGGCCCTTAGGAAATCCTGTGGTAAAAAAATTGACACGAAATGGAAGTGCTGGATGGAGTGGTATAAGAAATAACTTCTTCCTCCTTAGCTAGTGGAATTAGCGCTGCACTTTGTTTTTAGACGCCAGTCCTTGTACACCACCATCCACCTCAATTTTATTGTGAGGAATTGATGTTGCAGTTAACTCTACCCAGTGACGCTCTGGATGGCCCTTCCGTCACAGTGTGATCCCATTAGGGGTGCGGAGGAGTCAAACAGATATCACTGCCATACAAGGGTATACTATTCACTTTAGAGTATTGGTTAATTCTACTCCGCCAGAGATGAGTTTATAGTACTAAGACGTGAATTTGAAACCAGTGAGAAGAACTGGTTTTATACTTACAAACGTATTGCGTTATCTTTTATTTTTCTTTTCATTCGTTTTCCTCTTTTCTTTTTTTTCTCCTTTTGATTTCTTTTTTATTTTTTGTGATGTATATCATTTAATTGTAGTGCATCATCACCTGAACTGGTTACATTATATTTGTACTGTATGAAAATTTCTCAATAAAAACGATTTTGAAAAAAAAAAGGAGTATGTTGGATACCAATGTGTTTATTCGGGTGCAAAAAATAAATGGGGGAAGGTGAGTGAAAGTGAAGCAGATCGGTTATGCGAGGTACGAATGGTCTTAGAATGGGGGGTGCAGGATAATTGTACAGACGGAGCAGGCGTTTGGTTCATGGGGATGTATAGGTAAATTGGTCATATGGTCACATTTCGAAGGTATACATTTAGGCAGAGTAAATTGGCTACATACGCCTTAAAGAAGGAGAGTAACAGCAAATTGAGCCTTAACAGAAGCAATGGAAGTGAAGAGCCCCTGTCCCTCCCCTTATTATCATCCTAGCGTGTAGACTGGGTAATAACATATGGTTGTACTCAGAGCGATTACTTACGGAATCATAACCAAGAAAATCATGATGTCCCGTTAACCTATTTAGTAATAACAGTTATAACACATTCTCAAAGAGAAAAACTGCAATATCAATATTAACAGATATCCCAAGTTAAAGAAGAGATGAACTATATACTAGCCCTACTATGCACTCAATAACTTTATCTCCATCTCTGTGCTTGTCCCCGTTGGAGGGACCTACTTATTAGGGCCATCCTATATAAGTTATGGAGGTATCTGCAGGTTTAGACCATCTTAACCATATCTATACTCGAGGTCTACCGTAATGGGTAAGAAAAAAAATGCAATGACTGACCACTGAGCATATACAACTGAATGGCTCTTATCTCTCTGACAGAAGATAAAGTAGGTATGCAATGCCTCCAGTTAGATGGAGTAAACGTTTGTTATAGTTATGGACCAATAGATCAGACTGAACCTGAAAAAAAAAAAAAAAAAGGGAGTTTGCCAACAGAAAGGTCAATCCATTGACATAAAAAAGTTTGCCAATTCCATACCGCTAGTAAAGCAGCGTAGTCCTCCATATCCAAATCCGATCTTATGCGAGGATGATGAAAGGAGACCTCTGTAGAATAAGCTTGCCCAGAGAGGGGTGAATTGTAAAAGCATCCCGATAACATCTTCAACTATGAACTGGGAATTTTATATATTCTCTTTTCCTTTCTTTTTCCGCTTTTCTTCTCCTTTCTCCCCCCATTATTAAGATCTTCTTGGCTTCCTATGATCAGGAGAGGCCGTGGGGCTGTTGTTACGCAGGTTTCCTTGTGCTCATGGAGAAGAGGGAGGGGGGTGGGCCCTTCTGCGTCTGCTGATGTTGAAATTTCCAGCTTCTGCGATGCCGTCCATGGATCCTGCTCTGTGTAGTAGTGGTAGACGAAAATCACTGTACCAATCAGGTACTTCTACAAGTGGCAGGTTAAGGGTGCTGCAGAAGTGGTCTAAATCTTCTGGAACTCTGAGGTTAACAGCATGACCATTCTGTGTGACAGAGAGGCAAAGAGGGAATTTCCATCTGTAGGGGATCGCACGTGCTCTCAGTATATCCAATACAGGTCTCAGCTCTCTCCTCCTCTGCAGAGTAATGGCCGATAAGTCCTGAAATATTTTGACATCAGCTCCCTGATGTTGTATCCTCCCTCCATTCCTAGCTTTACGCATGATTTCTTCTTTAAGTAAATAATCTGTAAGACAGCATATAACATCCCGTGGAGGGTCAGTCTCTCTCCCCCTTGGTCTCAGGGCTCTGTGAATGCGCTCTAAGGGGATCGGTGTATCTGGAGGTCTCTCTAACAGGCCGTTAAAGATGGCCATGACAGAGCGAGTAAGCAGGGCCGGTTCGATAGATTCAGAAAGACCTCTTACCCATACATTGTGTCTTCTCCCACGATTATCGAGGTCTTCCAGGTGGCGATTTATGTCCTTGAGATGTATCGCATGGGACTCAGTGACTTGCTGTATCCTGCATAGAGTAACATCATGGCGGGCTTGTGTCTCCTCCACCTCCTCTACCCGCATGACCATGGCTTGAAAGTCAGCGCGCAACTCCGACACAGCGGCTGTGAGAGCTCCCTTTATATCCGCAGTCATTGCCTTTAGATCCGCTATGCTGAGAGCCGGTGATGTCGGCGGATCTGGCGGTTGTGCCTGCGGGCTTCGGCTACGAGATCTGTGTGTCCTCCTGCAGGGAGGCGATGCCTCATAAGGCGCTGCGTGCGAGTCTGTTGCCATTCCTCTAGGCCGCGCTCGGAAGATCTCCAGGATGTGTTGATTTGTGAGGACGTCTTGGCTCCTGGGTGATCGAGAGCGGAGACCCGATGTGGTCTGCGGTGTGCTCCCCATATTTGCTCGATTTTAGGTAACCGATGGACTAATTGCGGGACCTCCGGGAGTGAGAGCTAAGAAACTAGCATCCATCTTCCTCGGGTACCAAGCCACGCCCCCTTTTTTATTATATATAACAAACATGTCATACTTACCTCCACTATGCAACTCGTTTTGCACAGAGTGGCTCCGAACATCCTCTTCTGAGGTCCCTCGGCAGCTCTCACGTCTCCTCCCTGCATCAGATAACTCCCTAGGAGAAGCGCTCTCCCAAGGGGTTACCTTGTCCAGCATTTGCGCCCACAGACATGAATGCCAGAATCGGGCCCTCCTCCCTGCCCCCGCGTCATTGGATTTGATCGACAGCAGCGGGAGCCAAGGGCTACGCTGATATCAATCTATCCAATCAGGAGCCGGGACCCCGTGGAGAGAGAGACAGCGCATCCCGCAAAAGAGATTAAGGGGCTCAGGTAAGTAAAATGGAGGCCCGGGGACTGCCAGGTGTTTTTTCACCTTAATGCATAGGATGCATTAAATTGAAAAAACATGAGGGTTTACAACCCCTTTAAGTGTGGTGTTGAAAAAATGGGTAAAAGTGTTTCTTATGCAGCATGTCATTGTCACACATGACATTGTTTGGTAAAGATGGCGTGAGGTCAGCCACCTCGTGGTCTAAGCATGGAGATCTTCCAGAAGTTTGGCCCAGTGTAGCTCCTGTCTCCAAAACAGCATTGCTTAATTTAGCTTAGAATGTCCTGTTGGCTCTGGGATGCTTGGAGGGACTGATCATTCTGAATAGCTAGATTAGTGTTTCTCAACCTTTTTACCTTGGAGGAACCCCTGGCAAAAAGTTTGAGATCTCGAGGAACCCTTGAAATGTTCACATCTACAGTTCACGGGACATTGGTTGATTTAATTTCCCTCTCATCTTCGGTAGAGAGGGCCGAGACAATACAATTAAAGCCCTGAACATAAACAATTGGCTAACTTAAAAAAAAACAAGGTTTCTTCCTTTCTCTTGATGCAGGAGAAGGCATTCGACAGAGTGACCTGGGATTACATTGACGCAGTACTGAAAAATAATGGCATATTGCCCCGGATGAGAGCTTATATTGCCGCACTATACTCAAATCCAACTGCACGAGTCCGCACGAATGGCCACCTGTTGAATGCCTTCAATCTAACAAATGGCACGAGACAGGGATGTCCTTTGTCTCCACTGCTATTCGTCCTCACTTTGGAACCGCTCCTGAAAAAAATCAGGTCCAACCCAGATATAAAGGACATCGAAATACAATATCACTCTTATAAAGTTGCTGCATTCGCAGACGATATGCTACTTTTCCTATCACAGCCCCATGTCTCATTGCCTAATATAATCCAAGAACTTAAAATGTTCCAACTAATATCTAACTTAAAAATTAACCATTCTAAATCTATAGCATTAAACATATCGCTGCCCCCTAACGACGTAGATTTATGTAAACAAAACTTCCCATTCACGTGGTCCACACAACATATTACTTACTTAGGAATAGAAATACCCTCAAACCTAAACAACCTCTTCAAACTTAATTTTTTACCTTTACTAAAAGACTCACAGGAGGACCTTAAAAGATGGAACTCTCTCAACATATCATGGTTTGGAAGGGCATCATTGATAAAGATGACTATCCTGCCCAGATTCCTTTACGCAATGCAAACGATTCCCATCAGATTGCCATCTTCATTCTTTGCTTCCTTCCGCAAAGTGTGTTTCACCTTCATATGGAGGAGTAAACCTCCCAGAATCAAATATTCAAGACTAATCCTCCCTAAAAACAAAGGCGGAATTGCACTTCCTGACCTACGAAAATACCATCAAGCAACTATACTGACACGAATAGTAGACTGGAATATACACCAACCTATCAAGGACTGGGTATCATTAGAACAAGCCCAGTTTACCTACCCTATCAACCACCTACCCTGGATAAACCCCAAGTACCATCCAAAAGAAATCAAATCTCATCCCCTTATAGGCCCCACATTAGCAACATTCCACGACACCTACAGGAAAATCGACCCCACCCCTTTGATCAGCCCTTTAACGCCACTCAGAAACAATCCCGATTTCCCCCCAGGAAACAAACAAAGATCATTTTTAGCTAGTTGGCCTCACAAAGCAGTGTTAACTAAACATTTCTTTCGGAATGGGAAACTTTTATCCCTCTAAGAAATCAATAAGGACAATGACCCTAGTCTAATCTCACATTGGACCTACCTCCAAATTAGACATTATCTCACCACAGCGGATTTGGCAAGCTTAAAGTCCAAAACTCCCATGACCCTTGAGATCCTATGTTCAGAAATGCATCCACAAAGACACAATATCTCCACTCTGTACAACTCATTATTCGAAGAGGGTTTGGAGTTTTCCACCCCATCCTGTCTAGCGTGGGAAAATGATCTCAACTTATCTTTCACCAAAGAAAACTGGGAAACCATCTTCACATACGCCCATAAAGGCTCACTTAATGTCGCTACCCAGGAATGCGGGTTCAAGATTCTATCAAGATGGTATAGAACACCCAATATCTTACATAAATTTTACCCCCAGATCTCCAACAGATGCTGGAGGTGTAATAGAGAGGAGGGCTCATTGATACACATCTGGTGGTCATGTCCACAAATTCAAGCTTTTTGGAAAATGGTCCATGAAACCATCACATCAATAACCTCAGAAACATTAAACTTTGACCCTGCTCACTTCCTATTACACTACAACACAATCCCCCAAAAAAAGTATTTAAAATCCCTTACCATGATTATGAAAAATGCTGCGAGGCATTGTATTCCTTGCCACTGGCAATCAACCTCTCTTCCAACGAAAAAGGAATGGTGCAGAAGAATTAACTCTATAGAATCCTTTGAGGAACTTATAAGTATCTCACAAGAAAGAATGATAAACTTTACCTCAACTTGGCTTAAATGGCTAGAATACAAAGATACTCAAGACTACAAATCATCCATATTGTAACTTTTATTTATAAATTTTTGCCAGTCAAGCATGGTGTTAAGTCTCAGGTAGACTAAGAGCACAGGCCCGCTGACCAACTAACTGCCTTGCCTACTATTCCCATATGCTACTATATTTAACTAACTCTCCCCCCCCCCTTTCCCTCCCCTTCCTTTTTTTTTCTCTCTCCCCTCCCTTCCAGGAGTAACCTTGACTTAAAGAGGAAGTAAACCCTGATGTGTTTACTTCCTCTTTCATTCCCTGCAAAGGCAAAGCATAATGGACTACTATGCATCACATAGTAGCCCATTATGTGTCACTTACCTGACACAGGAGCCAGCGAAGTCACCGCTGTCCCCTGTAGTCTGCCGCATCCATCTTCTCGGTGGATCTCGCAGCTCCGCCGCTGTCATTTCTGCGAAGCCGCGATGAATTTACTCCCGCGCATGCGCACGGGAGCCGAGACGCGCGGAATTGCGCGGCATCTTCGTTATCGAGGATGTCACGCTCAGTGCGCCTGCGCATGCGCCGTAGACAGTGGTGCCCGTCTTCGGGCAAATATCTCTTAAACTGTATAGGTTTGGGAGATATTTCTTGGACCTACAGGTAAGCCTTAATCTAGGCTTACCTGTAGGTCAAAGTGGTTTGTAAGGGTTTACAACCACTTTAACTCTATATTTGCTTAGCTCGTTAAAATGTTTTCAACGACAATATAGATTTCATACTTTGATTTCGGATATTACATGTTGTATTTATCTATACCCTATCAGATCTTTGGAAATTCTGTGTACTTCGTCAACCACTTGTGATAATCTGTATAGATGATACTGATACTGTACGACTATATGTTGAATTTAATGCTCTGTTCTCTTTCAATTAAAACTTTTGTGAAACAAAAAAATAAATAAAAATTTACCTATTTAATGTGAAACTTGTGCTTTCTTTTCCTGCAGAGCTGATCCATTCAGAGGACATTACATGGGGCAGAGCATGGGACAGGGGAAATTACATGGGGCAAAGCACATTACAGGGGACATGACAGGGGAAATTACATGGGGCAGAGCACATTACATGGGACATGACAGAGGACATTACATGGGACAGGGGACATTACATGGAACAGAGGACATTACATGGGGCAGAGCACATGGCAGGGGACATTACATGGGGTAGAGCACATGACAGGGGACATTACATGAGGTAGAGCACATGACAGGGGACATTATATGGGACAGGGGACATGACATGGAACAGGGGACATGACAGTGGACATTACATGGGACAGGGCACATTACATGGCACAAGGGACATTACATGGGACAGGGCACATTACATGGGACAGGGGAAAGGACAGGGGACATTACATGGTTCAGGGCACATTACATGGGACAGGGGACAGGACAGGGGACATTACATGGGGCAGGGGACATTACATGGGACATGGCACATTACATGGGACAGGGACAGGACAAGGAACATTACATGGGGCAGTGGACATTAGATAGGACAGGGGACGTGACATGGGACAGGGGACATGACAGTGGACATTACATGGGGCAGAACATATGACAGTGCACATTACATGGGGGGGGGCACATTACATGGGACAGGGGACAGGACAGGGGACATTACATGGGGCAGGGCACATTACATGGGACAGGGAAAAGGACAGGGGACATTAAATGGTTCAAGGCACATTACATGGGACAGGGCAAGGGACATTACATGGGGTAGAGGACATTACATGGGACAGGGAAAAGGACAGGGGACATTACATGGTCCAAGGCACATTACATGGGACAGGACAAGGGGCATTACATGGGGTAAGGGACATTACATGGGACAGGGGACATTACATGGGACGGGACACATTACATGGGACAGGGGACATGACATGGGACAGGGGACATGACAGTGGACATTACATGGGGCATAGCATATGACAGTGCACATTACATGAGAGGGGGCACAGTACATGGGAAAGGGGACAGGACAGGGGACATTACATGGGACAGGGAAAAGGACAGGGGACATTACATGGTTCAAGGCACATTACATGGGACAGGGACAGGACAGAGGACATTACATGGGACAGGGAAAAGGACAGGGTACATTACATGGTTCAAGGCACATTACATGGGACAGGGACAGGACAAGTGACATTACATGGGATGGGGCACATTACATGGGACAGGGGACATTACATGGCACAGGGCACATGACAGAGCACATTACATGGGACAAGGCACATGACAGGGCACATTTCGTGAGACAGGGCACATGACGGGGGATATTACATGGGACAGGGCACATGACAGGGGACATTACATGGGACAGGGGACATTGCATGGGGCAGAGCACATGACAGGACATTACATGGGACAGGGAACATTAAATGGGGCAGAGCACATGACAGGACATTACATGGGACAGGGGACATGGCACATTACATGGGGTAGGGGACAGACTGTTGGGCACATTGTGCAGGGACACAGCGGAGCACACTTCAGTACTTCCTTTCTTCAGAGCTTGTTTCATATCTTCTCCAGTGGCGCGCTGTTCCCCCTCGGCCCCTCCTCCTCCTATCCTGTCCACTCCAGATGATGTCACTTACAAGCACTCGGGAAGGACAGGAGGGGAGGAGGGGCCTGCGGGGAACAGCACGCTACAGCCAATAGGGTGCAGCAGCTTCCCTGCCTACCTCTGCCTGTGTCCGTGCGATCCTCCTGTCAGCTGCCTGCGACTGACAGTCAGATCACTGCAGAACCCCGGTTGAGAACCACTGATCTAGAGGATGGTGCTAGTGAGGAGGAGGCTGTACAAGTGACTGTATTATAGCCAATGTACAAGACACGATTTGCAACCACCTGCTCCAGAGGTTTTCCCCATCCCGTATCATTCCCAGCCATCAGCATATTGACCCATTGTACCATAAAGGATATGTAGAATTCCTGCCCCATGCTTGTAGATTTTGGGTGATATCCCTGTCCGAGAGATGTATAGTGTCAACAACATGTGCAATGGACATTCTTTTTAAGGTTTGTTTTTAATTTATTGAATAACATTTAGATATTTTTATATATAAGTGTATTTAGTATGGTACCATTAAAGTCTGAAGAGGTTTGTTTGGAGGGATTCTATTTCAATGTCTAATGTTGAGGAATGTGGTACCTAAAAATATGTAAACCTTGTTATTATCATTCCCCCATATATTTGGCCCATGTATACTAGGCGTAAGGACGATACACACAGAAATGAGACTGTTGAGTTTCTAGTGTCTTTAGCAGTGGCTGGCAAGTAAAAAGGGATATTGGATCCAGTAAGTAGCTAAAAACCCATTCTTAGATCTCTAAGGCCGCGTACACACGCGGGGACTGTTCGCTCAACTTTGTCCGCTGAACAGTGTTTCAGCGGACAGTCCGCTCGTGTGTGGGCTTCAGCGGACAGTTTCAGCGGACAATTTGACGAACAAAGTTTTTCGGAAATCCCGAAAAACTGTCCGCTGAAACTTGGTTTGAGCGGACAGTCCGCTCGTGTGTAGGCTTGTTCGTCAAACTAAGTTCCGCGCATACTCAGAAAGAATTTACAGGGCGGACAGGGCGGAAGCGCTCGGTCTTGTAAAACTAGTGTTCGTATTGAAGCTAGCATATTCGTCATGCTGCTAATTTTGTGTTTTTTTAATATAGCCCGTTCTTTTCTTCTTCGTAATGCAAGAAAAGTGAAGTAGCTTTGCTGCTTATATTCACACAGAGTTATACTACATGTTTTTATTCATCCTCATCCTATGATTAATCTTCCAATTATAGAAAAAATATATTCCAAATTAAAAAAAAAACAAAAAAAAACCCTATAAAAAATAAAAAAATAAAAACAATATATATATATATATATATATATATATATATATATATATATATATATATATATATGTGTCTATCTTAAAAAAAAATAAAAAATTTATATATCTATATATATATATATATATATATATATATATATATATATATATATATATATATATATATATATATATATATATTTATTTCTGGAAAAAAAATAGAATTTATCTATTACTATATACTTTTGGAACTACTATTGTCATATATATTTTTTTTTTTTTTTTTTTTTTTTGTGGGGGGTTTGAAACAAGATGGACTTGCATTTTTTTTGGCCAAGCAGGACTATGCAAGTAGAGATAGATAGATAGATAGATAGATAGATAGATAGATAGATAGATAGATAGATAGATAGATAGATAGATCGATAGATAGATAGATAGTTAGATAGATAGATAGATACCCAAACCAGCATTTTAGCTTACACATGATTGCATGTTCAAAATCAGCAGAGCTTCCCCTCATTTCAAATGTTAAGCCTCAAATTTACAGCGACTGCACTTCCAAGTGCACTTGCAGTGCTTTAAAAATTGCACTTGAAGTTAGCATATTTACATGAACGTGTGTTTTGTAAATAACCCCCAGAGTCTTTTGACATGTATCTGCCTACTCACAAATAAACTTTGTTTTTTAAGCCAAAATGATACAAAAATATTTAAAAAAAACTAAAATAAAAAAAACATACAAGATTTTTTTGAAATAATAAATTTTTATTTTTCCTCAGAACAAAAAAAATCAAGAGGGAGGCAACACTGGAGACAATTTTGACGTTTGTGAAGCCTTTTGTCCCCCAGGCACACATCAAGTGAGTGGACACCAAAATTCCGAACCTGCGTAGCATGTACATAGGGAGCACAACCAGGTCCTAGAATCCCAAAGACCAGGAACAGCAGCAGATGAGATCTATGTCCCCAGACTGTGGTACTACAACAGCCTGCGTCTTCTTTCAGAGCAGACTGAAGCCAGGCAGTCACTTGCGACTCTTCCTTCTAGCCTTCCCTCCACGCGTCGCTGGAGGCTGTGCCTCTGGTGGTGGAGTTGTGGTAGGAGGAGGAGGAGGAGGAGGAGTAGGGTCTGTGTTGTAAAGCTTAGTGGTGGGTGTGAGCTCACCCTTCAGACCCCGTTGGATGGCATCAAAAAAGATTGCTTCACACAAGTTTCGCTGTGGTTTGTCCATTTCTTGTAGCTTACTAGCCAGATAAGTAGCATAGGCCTCCTCCGGATTGGGGGGTTTTGACAAAATTTGTGTGGCTTGGCGTATAAGCACCAAGGACTCCTCCTCTGTACGGCCCATCCTCCTGGGCCTTTTGCTGGCTAGGCGGAGGGGAGGGACCTGGCTTTCAGTCCGACTCCTGCTGGGCCCAGCTAGCTCCTGCGTGTGGCTGGTCCCGGCCTCCTCCTCCATACCACTGGTCCCGGCCTCCTCCTGGGTGAGCTCATCCTGTGTAAAAAAACAAAGAAATCAATAAATAAAATATGTCTATATTTAGAAATCATCAATCACTAACAATTTTACAGTTCTCACTTGCAAATACATTTGTCTTGAAATACAAAAGGCTATCATTTTGACACCATCATTTTTCCATCAGTTCATCAAGATTTGAGCCACATTTGTGTAAACTACTGTATCCTTCTATCTAATTAAATTTGTGATGAAATCCTAGATTTGGAAGCAATTCAAACATTGAACTTGACATCATTAATATTTGAGCAATCCAAACTTTAGAAAATAAAATATACCTGGCTCCAGCTGGGCGCATCAACTTCGTCCAGCAAGGAAGGGTCTGGATCTTCCAGGGATGGCTCACCTGAGGCGGAGGGAAGGGTGGAGGGACGGGTAGACGGAAGAGTCGAAAGTGACTGCCTGGCTTCTGACGTGTCATCCAGAAAACGCAGCCTGTCATAATACCACAGCTTAGGTACATAGACCTGACCTGCTGCTGCTCCTGATGTTTGGGACTCTAGGATCTTTCTTTGCTCCCGCCTATACCCGCTACGCAGGTTCTTAATTTTGGCGTTCACAAAGCCAGTGTCTGCCTGGGGGACTCGGGTTTTCACAAACGCCAAAACTGTCTCCAGTGTCTTCTTCCGGGCAGCACGGCTTGAATATTGGGGGTGTTTTGTATCCCAAAGATTGCTGTGCGACTCCACTAAATCGAGAAATGTTGAGAGGAAGGCCTTCTCCTTAAAGGGGTCTGCAGTATACCTTTGCATTTTCTGAAAAAAAAAAAAAAACAAAAGGAAAAAAAAAAAAAAAGTCAGACCAAATGCACACTATATTGTGACAATGTAGGCGAGACATACACTACTACACACACTACCCCCCACACACACACTACCCCCCCCCCCCCACACACACACACACTACACACTACTGCCCCATACACATACACACACACACACACACACACACACACACACACACACACACACACACACACTACCCCTCCCACACACACACTACCCCTCCCACACACACACACACACACTACCCCTCCCACACACACACTACCCCTCCCACACACACACACTACCCCTCCCACACACACAAACACTACCCCCCACCCCCCCCCCCCCCCTGTCCACAAACACACACACAAACACACACACACACACACACACACACACTACCCCCACCCCCCCACCCCCCTATACACCCACCTCCACCCCCACACTACCACACAAAACACCAACCCCACTCAACCACCAACCCACATAAAAATCAATTAAACATCAATAAGAACAAAATTCAATATGCACATCCCTAACGCAGGCTTTAAATTAAACGAAAATAAAACGCTAACTATCTTACCGTCGCGTGTAGCACTCGCTGCTTCCGTTCAGACAAGCGTACGCCCTCGTGGTAACGCTTTATATACAGCGCATGCGCTCAGGCTCCGCCTGTGTCGCCCGCCCCTGACGTTCCTTGCAACCATGTTTCCCCGCCCCTTTTACCCTCGTTCCGCTGTGGGTGAATGAGAGGAGAAAATGGCGGACGCAAATTCTATGAGCAGCGTGAGCAGCGCGGAGGAAAGCCATGGGCCCCATGCTTCCGGAGCAAGGAGGAGATATAAGGCCACCAATATGGCCTTTGAAGAGATGGTGGAGATGGTGGCTATCTTAAAAAGGGAGGATTATGATGGGGAACATGGCCCGTACCCCAAACCTAATGTCCGGAAAAGCGCCATCTTGGATGAGGTAGTCACAACCTTGGAGACCAAATTTGGGGTACGAAGAGGCAAGGACCAGCTCCGGAAACGATGGTCCGATATCAAGTCCAGGGAGCCGGACCAATATTACCGCATCAAAAAGGTACTGAAAAAAAGTGAGTAAACTCTGCGTTTCTCGTGACTGTCGGACATAATCGTTCGTGTAGATAGTGTATGTAAATTTGGCGGATTTTATCGTAATCGTTCGTGTAGGTAGTGTATGAAAACTGGCGGATTTGATTGTAATCGTTCGTGTAGATAGTGTACGTAAATTTGGCGGATTTTATCGTAATCGTTCGTGTAGGTAGTGTATGACAACTGGCGGATTTAATCGTAATCGTTCGTGTAGGTAGTGTATGACAACTGGCGGATTTAATTGTAATCGTTCGTGTAGGTAGTGTATGTAAATCTGGCGGATTTGATCGTAATCGTTCGTGTAGGTAGTTTATGTAAATCTGGCGGATTTGATCGTTCGTGTAGTTAATAGTTCATGTAATGAGCGCATATAGTTGTTCGTATATGTGGGCGTAAATAGCATGAATTTGTGTATGGTGTAAATTTATCTGGTGTTGGATTAGATTTTAATTAGTTATTATTTTTTTTGTATTGTTCATGATAAACTGAATTGTCACGCTCAGTTTATAGGATATAAATTTTTACTAAAGTTTCATAAATTTATTCAGTGCAATGTAGACTCAATAAAAAAAAATGAGATAGATAGATAAAATGCTGGTTCAACATCTGGACTAGGAAACTTTTATAAGTGTAGTTTGGGCCATCATAGAACATTTTTGACATAATCACACACAGGTACTCCAGGCGATGATTCGAGTGTGTCCGTCTGTGAAACTTGGACAAAAGATATACAGTATCACAGTTTGGTTAAAGGCTAGGTTCACATTGCTGCAATGTACGAGATCAAATGTGATTTGCACCGCACTGCAGTGCAAATCACATGTGATCTCTGTGTGATGTGATTTCAGCCATGCATATAGTATGGCTGAATTTGCATCGCATCCGGACCAAACTTGTACATGGCCCTTTTTTTAGTCCACAGCCGAATCGGATCACATGGGTGTTCACACCATGTGGTCCGATTCCTGTCCGAGTTTAAAGATTGCACTGTGAAATGAGAACTAATTTGGAGGTGTCAATAAAACTTTACACTGATACTCCCAGCAGGTCACATAGGGCAGTGCGAACTGCGCATGCGATGCGTGAAACCACAGTAGATTTGCAGCGTTCGCACATCGCAGCAGTCTGAACACAGCCTAACTAAAAAAAAGTCATTTTAACCACTTGCTTACTGGGCACTTAAACACCTTCCTGCCCAGACCAATTTTCAGCTTTCGGTGCTCTCACACTTTGAATGACAATTACTCAGTCATGCAACACTGTACCCAAATGAATTTTTTGTCCTTTTTTTCCCACAAATAGAGCTTTCTTTTGGTGGTATTTTATCACCTCTGGGGTTTTTATTTTTTGCGCTATAAATGAAAAAAGACCGAAAATTTTGAAAAAAAACGCATATTTCTTTGTTTCTGTGACAGAATTATGCAAATTATTAATTTTTCTTCATAAATTTTGGTCACAATTTATACTGCTACATGTCTTTGGTAAAAATAACCCAAATTAGTGGATATTATTTGGTCTTTGTGAAAGTTAGAGAGTCTACAAGCTGTGGTGCGAATCGCACAAAATTGATCACATCTGATGTACTGGTGGCCTATCTCGCTTCTTGTGACCCGAACAAGTCAGGAAAGTACAAATACCCCCCAAATGACCCCTTTTTGGAAAGTAGACATTCCAAGGTATTTAGTAAGAGGTATAGTGAGCTTTTTGATGTTGTCATTTTTTTCCCACAATTCTTTGCAAAATTAAGATTTTTCATTTTTTTTTTTTCTCTACAAAATTGTCATTGTAATAGGTTATTTCTCTCACGTGGCATGTGTATACCACAAATGACACCCCCCAAAAAATTCTGCTACTCCTCCTGAGTAGTACAATACCACATGTGTGTGACTTTTTCACAGCCTGGCCACATAGAGAGGCCCAACATGCAGGTAGCGCCATCATGTGTTCTAGGAACATAAATTACACATCTAACTTGTTGACTATTTATTACACTTTTGAAGCACCAGGACAATGACACGTGACACTGATGACAGATGGCACTGATACGTGGCAATGATGGCACTTATACGTGGCACTGATGACAGGTGGCACTGACAGATGGCACTAATATGTGGCACTGATGACAGATGGCACTAATATGTGGCACTGATGACGGGTGGCACTTATACGTGGCACTGATGACACGTGGCACTAATACGTGGCACTGAAACGTGGCACTGATGACAGATGGCACTAATACGTGGCACTAATATGTGCCACCGATGACAGATGGCACTAATACATGGCACCAATGACGCGTGACACTGATGACAGATGGCACTGATAAGTGGCATTGATGACACGTGACACTGACAACAGATGGCACGTGACACTGACAGGTGGCACTGATGACAAATGGCACTGATACGTGGCACTGATGACAAATGGCACTGATACGTGGCACTGATGACGGATGGCACTATGTGGCACTGACGACACGTGGCACTGACGACACGTGGCACTGGGGGCAGGTGGCACTGGGGGCAGGTGGCACTGGGGGCAGGGGGCACTGGGGGCAGGTAGCACTGGGGGCAGGTAGCACTGGGGGCAGGTAGCACTGGGGTGGATGGCACTGGGGGCAGGTAGCACTGGGGTGGATGGCACTGGGGGCAGGTAGCACTGGGGTGGATGGCACTGGGGGCAGGTAGCACTGGGGTGGATGGCACTGGGGTGGATGGCACTGGGGCGGATGGCACTGGGGCAGATGGCACTGGGGCAGATGGCATTGGGGCAGATGGCACTGGGGCAGATGGCATTGGGGCAGATGGCATTGGGGCCGATGGCATTGGGGCGGATGGCACTGCTGGGGGCGGATGGCACTTTATTTTATTTTTTTTACTTTTTTTTTTCCCCCCACAGGCAGAACGGCTGCCGCTGCAGCCGTTCATCTCTCCCCTCTCCCCTCCTCGCACAGACAGTGCGAGGAAGGAGAGCGGCGCCGAGAGATGATCTCATATGTTTACATATGAGATCATCTCCCATTGGACACGCCGATCACGCTGTAAACGGCCGCTGTGATTGGCCGTTTACAGCAATCTGTGTTTGCCTGTCCCCGGGGGACACGGCGAACACAGAGCTTCCGCGATGCGCGCTCGCGGGGGCGCGCATTGCGGAAGTAAACATCGGGCCGTCCAGGGACGACCGCCCGGACGAATGCGCCTGCTCTACGGCCGTCATTCGGCCATAGGGCGGGCGCGAGGAGGTTAAGGATGTATTAAACTAGGATCTTGTAATAACCAGCTAATAATTTTACACCACTTCAAACCAATGTTTCATATTCAAATTTCTGAACTCAAATATCACTATGCTTAAAAGTATTTATTTTTTTTTTTCATTCTCATAGGGGAACAAAGACTCAGACAAGAGGTGGAGCAGCCCAGGACCCCCCGACCTCGCCAGCCTGATTGGGCACTTAGCCCCAGCCCCGCATCAGTATTGGAGCTGCCCAGCCCAATGTCCGAGAGGGAGCAGCCAAGCTCGGTATCCTCCGCTGGACCAAGCTCCGTAGCTCCACTGGATGAGCCCAGCCCAGGGCTAGATGTGGAGGAGGAAGAGCAGGTGGAGTTACACACCCCACAAAGTGAAAGTGAGTGTCTGACAACCCAGCTTAAGGTAAACAATTAATGGCTGTATATTTTAACCAATTTTTTTATCTACACATGTTTTTAGGTGATGATCTGGTTGTGGTAGGAGAAGCCGCGGAGCCATTTTCATCGGACAGTGCCCAGAGGCTGATAGGGCAGATCATGGCCTGGAATGCCAGGATCGATTTAATGGAGAGCAACATCCAGGCCATGCAACAACAAATCCTGGCCATACAACAACAAATCCTGGCCATACAACAGCAGCTGGTCCCTATGAGGCAGGAAATGAAGAACATGATCGATGTTTTAGGGAGAATCTAAGCCCCTTTTCCCCTAAAACACAATCGATCATGTTCTTCATTTCCTTGCCAAAAAGTTTTTAATGTTTTTACAAGATTTTTAGAGGCCAAGTTTTGAAGATGCACACGGTGTGTCAACATGTGCTATGTGCCATCAGAGGATCGCAATGGACGCATTTGGTGTTTGCAAACCCTTCCTCATTCTAGTATGTGAGAGGAAGGGATTGCACACACCAAACACGTCCATTGATCACTCATGATGGTACATAGCACATGTTGACATTACCAATTTTTGGTGTGCATCTTCAAAATTTGGCTTTACCCCTTGTTTTATGTAAATAGTTAAAAATCTGATTTTATTTTTTTATTTTTGTGATAATTGTATTTTTGATATATCTATATATTTTTTATGTTTACCAAAAAACAAAAAAAACAAAAAAGAATTAATAAAAAAAAAAAAAACAAGTTTAAAAAAAACAATTTCCCAAAAAAAATAAAATAAAATAAAAAAAAAGAATTTATAAAAAAAAAAAAGACACAAAAAACAAAAAAAGATCTAAATAAGAGGCACTGGTTGGAATGCGCACTATTAAAAAATCAAAAAAAAAAAGATGTGTGTGTGTCTACTTCTTTCAATACTCAATACCAGTTTGGGAAGTCATTTTGTGTTTTCTGTCACAAAGGGCCTTATTTCCTATTGTCAAAAACCACTTTGCTATACAAATGCACTAGGACAGGAATATGCAATTAGTGGAAATCCAGCTGTTGCAGAACTACAAGTCCCATGAAGCATAGCAAGACTGACAGCAACAAGCATGAGACCCAGAGGCATGATTGTCTTGTAGTTTTGCACCAGCCGGAGGTTGGCCAATTGCATATCCCTGAATTAGGACAATGTAGGATACAAGCAACGTGAAAAGCAAACAAGAACCAAACTTCAAAATTTGAACAGACAAGACATATTTCAAGAAAAATACATTTTTATTGGTCAGCTGGCATTGGAATAGCCCCCCTACCATTAAAATAGCTGACATAGCGGTCACGCACCTCACGTGCTGTTTGGGGGGCTAAGCCAGGAAGGGCATGATCCAGCCCTGTCAGTTCTGGAAGCCTGAGTCCGGCCTCAGGCCCAATAGGCTGCAGGTACTGGTTACCTGAAAATTTCCTTAGAAAATTGTGCAGAATGCAGCAGCACAGAATAACATAGTTCAGTTTATATTCTGCCAGGTTGATGGCTGTCAGTAACAGACGGAACCGGCTGGCCATAATGCCAAAGGCACTCTCCACAACCCTTCTTGCTCTGGCCAGCCGGTAATTAAAAATCCTCCTCTCCGGGGTGAGGGTCCTTTGGGGGAAGGGTCTCATAAGATGTTCACTCAGACCGAACGCTTCATCAGCCAGAAAAACAAACGGGAGCCCCTCCACATTCTCGGCATCTGGTGGCAAGTCCAGGCCACCAGTGGTAAGACGGTGGCAGAACTCGGTCTGCCTAAAGACTCCTCCGTCAGACATCCGGCCGTTCTTCCCCACATCCACATAAAGAAAGTCACATTGTGCCGACACCACCGCCATTAGCACCACACTATGGAACCCCTTATAATTCCAATAGTAGGACCCCGAATGGGGTGGGGGCACAATCCTCACATGTTTCCCGTCGATGGCCCCTCCGCAGTTGGGGAAGTCCCAACGGGCAGCGAACTGGGAAGCCACAGTCTGCCATTCCTGTGGCGTGGAAGGAAGCTGGCGAGTCAAACACATGACAAACAAAAAAAAATGAGTCATTAAATAAAAACAACTCATAACAAATAAAAATCAAAAACATTTTGGAACAACAGTTAAACAGAAATATTGCAAATTTGTTTTCTGCCAAAAAAAAAAAAAAAAAGTAGGCGGACCAATTCACAGATTAATCAGCCCTCTGATGGACCAGGGGACATAAATTAGGTGGGTAAGTGGGGTGGGGGGACTAATTACTAAGTATCCAACACCTGCAAGCAATTTGAGTGGGGTGGGGGGACTAATTACTAAGTATCCAACACCTGCAAGCAATTTGAGTGGGGTGGGGGGACTAATTACTAAGTATCCAACACCTGCAAGCAATTTGAGTGGGGTGGGGGGACTAATTACTAAGTATCCAACACCTGCAAGCAATTTGAGTGGGGTGGGGGGACTAATTAATAAGTATCCAACACCTGCAAGCAATTTGAGTGGGGGGAATAATTAATGAGTTGGCAATCCATATCTATATATCTCTATATATCTATATATCTCTAAATATCTATATATCTCTATATCTCTATATATCTCTATATATCTCTATATATATATATCTATATATCTATACATCTCTATATATCTATATATCTCTATCTCTCTCTCTCTCTCTCTCTCTCTCTCTCTCTCTCTCTCTCTCTCTCTCTCTCTCTCTCTACACACACAGGGTGTATACAAAGAGTATACAAAGGGTGGGGGGGCAAGTAAAATAGTACAATGGAGCTGACAATATGAATTATAGAGAAAAACAAACAGTCTCGGCTGTGGGTGTATATGGGGCCCAGGATTGAATGCTGAGGACGTTAATGAAAGCAAATATGCATGTGAGACACAAAAAAGGTAAAAAGCTAAAAAAAAATGACACAAAAAAAAAAAAATATAAAAAACCCATTAAAAAAAAAAAAAAATGCATATAAAGGGGACATTCACATCATATTCCTGTCATGGATATTAAAAGTCATGATGAAATGAATACAAACATACAATGCATATAATGCATATAATGCAATATTAAAAGAACAAACTTACCTTCATATATTCCTTCTGCAGGACCCGAATAATGGCAGAACAGGTCTCTGGAATAATAGTAATTAAGAAATGGTGTTGCTCTCCAGCTAAATAAATCTAATTAAACTAAAATAAACTAACATGTACTCAAGTACCAACCAAACAAAAATAAAATAAAGTAAAATGTGGAACTGTATACTTAAATAAGCTCAGACAATGTGCATAAATTCCAAAGTGCAATACCACAGGTCAGATTGTGCACTTAACATAAAAAACTTGACATAAAAAACTTGGTAAAAAAAACTTGGTAAAAAAGATCTTCTATTGATGATAGTGAGATAGTGTTGAGTGCACACATATATAAATGATATGGTACGGAGAACAAAAAAAAAAAATGTGTCGTTATACAAGTGTAATACAAATCAAAAATTGCACAAAATGCTAATAGTCCATGTGCAGTGTACCATGTGTATGAACAAAATACTAATAGTCCATAAACAGTGAAATGTGTTTTTGAACAAAAGCTCCAAAAAAAAAAAAATATATATAAGGTGAACTACAATTATACAGAGAGCATGTCCATTTGGTGGTAAAATATGTCCATTTAGTGATAAACAAAGCAGTATCCTGCGTGCTCCAAAAACAAGAAGTGAATTCCACCAGTGCTCCTATGCGTATTGTATCCTCACACTAGGTGCAGTAATTACCTTACCTTACTGCTGTAAGGTAAACAGCATTTCCAAAGTAACGCTTGTTGTCCAGTAATGCAGGTACAATAGGTGATGTAATCCTAGACTCTCATTCACCGTGGACACGTTGTAGCATGCAGGAAAAACAAGGGGAACACTCCAATGGTGAAGTATGTATTCACAATTTATTGGGTATAAAACGAAGATGTAGGTACTCACATTTAAAACAATAATAAAAAGCACAGCTAAACGAACGCGTGTCACGCTCGTGCTTCCGGACGTCACTTCCGGTGTCCTTACTGGCCAATTGTGTTCCTACGCGTATCGTCAAATGACTTCATCAGGGAAAGTGACTGATCCAGGATGCAAGAACTAATTGAATGCAAAGAGTTTGTTTCATAATGGAGACATAATGCAGAGGAGAGCAGATGGCCAGATAGCGGTCATAGGACATCACTGTCAGGAGGAAACATTCAAATCCTTCTGTTGAACCAAAGATATAATATTGAGCAATGCAACCAGAAAAAGATATGGAGGTCCTCTCATATAGAACAATATTTAACATGTTAGGAGCAATATCTGTGGTCAGTATGATGTCAGATATAGAGAGTTGGGAGAGGAAGAAGTACATGGGAGAATGAAGGGTCTTACTGTAATATACCAACATGATGATTAAACAATTTCCACATATTGTCACAATGTATATAATAAAGACCAAGGTGAAGAGCAGCAGATTAAATATAGACATTTTGTTAAATCCCAAAAAGAAGAATGTGGTGACATTACCTTTATGTGTGGTCTGTGTGAAAGCAGAAAACAGTTATATAACGTTAAATGGACAGTCTCTATTTTTTTGGTTCATTTTTAATGTAAGAAAAATGACATGACCATTGAGGCCATGATATGTAAAAAAAAAAAAAAAAGTTTTGCAAAACTACATTTACATAGCAAGAAGGGAGTTCCTAAAAAAAAAAAAAAAATATATATATATATATATATATATATATATAGTTATATATATAGATCTAGATATGTGTATATTGTATCTGGCTTTAGGTATACTTTAATGCCATGACAGTAGTGGATAACTATGCTACACAATGCAAAGAAAATGGATAGATTAAGTTATAAAATGTCTAATTTGTCATAATGATTACTATTTCAATCAACTAAAGCATTATAAATTGGTGAATTTAGTCTGAAATTTAAAAACAAAAAAATACTTACTCTATTTACTAATGATCTCTGATGAAAGCTCATATTTTTTTGGAGCATTTAACTTAAAATTTAAATAAACCAAAACAAAAGTGTAGCTTATTTTTTATTTGTTGTTTTGTTTTTTGATAACATAAAATGAGAGATTCAATATTAAAAGTGTAACAATAGTACACAGATTTCTTCATGAGAGAGTTTTCTACCAGTTTTTCTATTGAGCATGGAATAAAAGCAGAATGTCATGAATAGAAAGAATAAAAAATAAAATAAAAAGTAAAGCAAAGGGAGTGAAAATACTGCCAAATATGTCAAAATAATGTCAACAATGAAATGTATAATTTTGATTCAATAGATCTTCTTCATAGGAGTTTTTTTTTTTTTTTTTTCTTTTTACCAGTGTTTCTATTTAACAGGGTAAAAAAATAGACCTATTAAGTCATGAATGGAAAGAAAAAAAAAATAAGAGAGGGAATGATAAAGTAATAATAATAATAATACTAATAATAATAATGATAAATCGTATCTAGCTATTGTAAGTGTAAAGCATATGATGTGTATCGGTGGATAAGCTCAGTTGACTGAACAGGAAACCTTTTTTCACACAAACATTTATATGTTTCTTTGTACATTAAAGATTCCATAGAGAGTAAGTAAGATCTCTTTGGGTTTATGTTTGTGACTGTAATAAAAATAAATGTATTTTTTTTCAAAATAAAATACTCAATACAATACAATACAGTAAATAATTGCTCAGAAACTATTTAAAGTTAAAGGAAAGCTTTAAAGCCTAACTTCAGCTTTCCTTTCACTTTACATACACCAAAAGTATTAGGATGCCTGCCTTGACACTCACATGAACTTTATTGGTGAAGGGATATTTAGCTTAACTGCTTCCATTTTATAATAATCAGTAAGGATGAGCCGAACACCCTCCTGTTCGGTTTGCACCAGAACCTGCGAACAGACCTAAACTTCGTGTGAACTTTAGAACCCTATTAAAGTCTATGGGACTTGAACGTTCAAAATCTAAAGTGATCATTTTAAAGGCTAATATGCAAGTTACTGTCCTAAAAAGTGTTTGGGGACCCGGGTCCTGCCCCAGGGGACATGGATCAATGCAAAAAAAAGTTTTAAAAAACTGACATTTTTTCAGGAGCAGTAATTTTAATAATGATTAAAGTTAAACAATAAAAGTGTAATATTCCTTTACATTTTCTACCTGGAGGGTGTCTATAGTATGCCTGTGAAGGGGCACATGTTTCCCGTGCTTAGAACTGTCCCTGCACAAAGTGTCATTTCTGCAGGAAAAAAAGTCTTTTAAAATCACTTGCGGCTAGTGATGGGCGAACGGTTCGCCCGACGGTCGTTTCGCGGCGAATTTCGGCTGTTCGCGGTCCGCCTGTTTGGCAGACTATTGGCGCCGTTCGCCCGGAGGACTTCCGCGTTTACTGTGTAAAAGAACTTTGACCTATGATGACACATCCATCATGGGGTACAGGACAGCCAATTGAGACATTGCAGCACATGGACACTTGGACATTCCCCCTAACTTATAGATACACCCGACCCGGCGGCCATTTTACATTCTTTCTTCTGTCACTATAAGGAGAGGTTGCTGTGTGGAGCAGGGAGAGATTACAGTGACCTAAATCGCTAGCTATTTGGTACACAAAAGTTCTTTTCAGGACTGGTATAGGTGTTAGGTGTATATAGGTTTGCTGTGCTACTGATTGTTGCAGCAGCCTGAGTGTCTTTTGTCAGTTTAGAGAAAGGGACAGGACGGCGTGTGCTGCAGGGACTGCCAGTTTAGTCATTAGCTGTTACTATCAGGTCCACAAAAGTGCTATTTCAATTATTGTTCCAGTAGCCTCTGTTTTGTCAGTTTATATAGGGACAGACAGGAAGCAGTGTGTGAGGCAGTGAGGGTCAGTTTAATCAGTAGCTGTTACTATTAGTTCCACAAAGGTTCTTTTCAGAACTGGTATCGGTCCACAATACATAGGGTTGAGGTGCACTACTGCTAACCGCTGCCCTATACTGCAGCAGTCCTTCATCGGTATAGGGACTGACGTACAGTCTGCTAATCACTCACACACAACCTACTTGGTCCACAAAAGTCCTTATAAGGACTGGTAACTTGGTCTGTCTAGGGTGCTACAGTACATAGGGTTGAGTGAGGTACAGTCTGCCATTCTATAAGGACTGGTATCGGTCCACAATACATAGGGTTGAGGTGCACTACTGCTGACCGCTGCCCTATACTGCAACAGTCCTTCATCAGTATAGGGACTGACGTACAGTCTGATAATCACTCACACACAACCTACTTGGTCCACAAAAGTCCTTATAAGGACTGGTAACTTGGTCTGTCTCGGGTGCTACAGTACATAGGGTTGAGTGAGGTACAGTCTGCCATTCTATAAGGACTGGTATAGGTCCACAGTACATAGGGTTGAGGTGCACTACTGCTGACCGCTGCCCTATACTGCAGCAGTCCTTCATCGGTATAGGGACTGACGTACAGTCTGCTAATAACTCACACACAACCTACTTGGTCCACAAAAGTCCTTATAAGGACTGGTAACTTGGTCTGTCTAGGGTGCTACTGTACATAGGGTTGAGTGAGGTACAGTCTGCCATTCTATAAGGACTGGTATCGGTCCACAATACATAGGGTTGAGGTGCACTACTGCTGACCGCTGCCCTATACTGCAGCAGTCCTTCATCGGTATGGGGACTGACGTACAGTCTGCTAATCACTCACACACAACCTACTTGGTCCACAAAGGTCCTTATAAGGACTGGTAAGGTATAGGGTACTACAGTACATAGGGTTGAGTGAGGTACAGTCTGCCATTCTATAAGGACTGGTATCGGTCCAAAATACATAGGGTTGAGGTGCACTACTGCTGACCGCTGCCCTATACTGCAGCAGTCCTTCATCGGTATAGGGACTGAGAGTTTTGTCACAGGGTCATTTAAAAAATGACAGGCAGAGGAAGAGGCAGGCCCTTCCGCAGGGGTGGTAGGGGTATTGCAGGAGCAACAGGCTTGAACCAAAGTAGGAAGTTGCAGAAGGTGCGTTCAATTACTTTAAAGGACGCACCAGACTTGGTTGAGTGGCTCGCTCAGCCTTACTCTTCTGCACCCTCCTCATCCTCTCGATCTGCACCCTCTTCTTCACTCTCTGCTATGTGCACCCCCAAAGACACTACCACCAACAACACCACCACCACCACATACCTTCCGCTTGAGTCACAGGAATTATTTTCCAATCCATATCAAGACATTTCTGATGCGCAGCCACTCTTGGTATTGGATCAGGAAGAGGAGGCAGCAACAACCGCTACTCAGCAGTCTGACGACAGTACCCAGATCAGTCCAAGGAGGAGGTTGGTCCCCGGTGTTGTTGCCTACTCCGAGATCTCTACTTATAGCGGTGGGGAAGGTAACGTTGATGATGACGTGTCTAGTGATGTCACGTGGGTGCCCACAAGAGAGGAAGAGGAGGGGAGGGGAGTTCAGAGGGAGATATGGACCAGCCGATAGGGAGGAGAAGCAGGAATAACTTACATTGCACAGGAGGGACAAAGCAGACTGCAAATGTATCAGGAGCGAGTCATCGACCATGTACGGTCACATCTGGCACTCCCAGGACACCGGTACATGGCTCCGCAGTGTGGGCTTTTTTTAACGTGTCCGCTGCTGACAATAGCGTTGCCATCTGCAATCTTTGCAGTCAACGCATTAGTCGCGGTAAGCCCAACACTCACCTAGGGACGACCGCCTTAAGAAGGCACATGAGCAGCCATCACCGTGCCGAGTGGGAGCAACGGAACACACAAAGCCACACTGCAGGCTCTCACCGTTCAGCCTCGTCTTCTACTTCTCCTTCTCATCTCTCCTCACAATTGTCCTCCACTCCACCTTCCATCACGCAAAAAGGCAGGCTTCCGTGGGCCTAATGTTCGAGCGTAAAAAAATGATGACGCCGGATAACCCTCTTGCCCAACGGTTGACGGCTGGCTTGTCAGAACTCATAGCCCGCCAACTACTGCCATATAAACTGGTGGACTCAGAGGCCTTTCGCAAATTTGTGGCCATTGGAACACCACAATGGAAGGTCCCAGGAAGGAAGCATTTCTCAGAGAAGGGCATCCCAGAGCTATATGGCCATGTTCAGCGGCAAGTGAATGTATCTCTGGCACACAGTGTCGGTGCCAAGATACATCTGACCACAGACACATGGTCTAGCAAACATGGGCAGGGAAGGTATATCACTTTTACTGCCCACTGGGTGAACCTTCTGACGGCCGTCAAGCATGTAACCCGTGGCACCCGTGTAGATTTGGTTTTACCGCCACAGATTGCATGCAGGGCTGACTCTTCTTCTCCTCCTCCTCCTACTCCATCCTCCTCCCTCTCCTCCTCAGCTGACTCCTCCTTTTCCGCTGCTAGCGTCTCTTCCGCTGTGCCGCCCAAGCTCCCCAGAACCTATTCGACATTAGGGATGAGCTTCATGTTCGAGTCGAACTTCCTTTCGACTCGAACATCGGCTGTTCGCCTGTTCGGCGAATTCCGAACGTTATGGGCCGTTCGCGCCAAATTCGTGTGGCGCTCACGGCCCACAATGAACTGCGTCATCACAGTGCATTGCTGGCTTCATGATTGGCCAAGCATGCACTGTGACCCCTTATGCTTGGCCAATCACAGCGCCAGCAGCGAGGAGAGCCATGATTGGCCACAGGCAGGATGCTTGTGGCCAATCATAGCTCAGGCTGTGTAGTACACGCCCCACACTATATAAGGCCGCCAGCACGGCGGCCTTGTGTAGTGTGTTGGCGTCTGAAGCAGTTAGTGGGTGTTCTGTGTACCTTCAACACAGTACACACCGATCGTTATCGGCCGATTTTCGATCTTGCTCTTCTGTAGTGGTTGTTGTCTGCATGCCCTGACCACAGTATACACCGCTATATTCACCTCACCTATATAGCTAGTGATCTATCTTTTATAATAGAGCTTGCAGTCAGTAGTGTTAGGAGATGTGCGTGCTGTCTGCGTGCTCTGTACCCAGTACACACCGCTATATCCACCTACATAGCTCTTCTCTATTTGAGCCCACTTGCCATCTGAAGGAGTTATTGGAAGTTGTGTGTGCCTCCAGCACAGCACAGTATACATCTGTATATACCCCTTTATCTCTGGTGTTCTATAATAAAGGCATCTGCAGGAGTTAGTGGGTGTTTTGTGCCTCCAGCACAATATACACCTGTATCTACCCTTTATTGCTGTTCTCTAATAGAGCCATCTGCAGGGCTTAGTGGGTGTTGTGTGACTCCATTACAGTATACCCTTTTATCTCTGGTGTTCTATAATAAAGGCATCTGCAGGAGTTAGTGGGTGTTGTGTGCCTCCAGCACAATATACACTACCCAACTGTTGTTTTACCCAACTCCCTTCAGGCCATTACCATGTCTGGAAGGCCAGCAAGGAGAGGCAGACAGGCGCGAGCCGATAAAAGAGGGTAAGCAGGCTCTGTGTCTAGAGACAACAGTGCTGGTCGTGGACGCGGTGCATTGTCATCAGCACGTGGTCATGGGACACGCTTGTCCTTCTTTTCGGCAGCTGGACATGTTGAACCGCAACATGCCAATGACTTGGTAGAGTGGATGACCAAGCCCTCTTCATCCTCCTCATCCTCTCTCACCCAGTCTCAGGGTACTAGCAAAGCAGCTGCCAACGCATCATCTTCCCTCGTCTCAATGTCATCATCAGTGACTCCTTCCCTAGACCCACCATGTCCTCCTGAGGAGTCTCCTGAACTCTTTGAGCAAAGTGTTGGGTACATGCTCCAGGAGGATGCCCAGTGTTTTGTAGCCTCTGATGATGACACTCAGCTAGAGGAAGGCAGTAGCGTGAATGCAGAGAGAGGGGATGCTCAAGAAGGACAGCAATCTGGCAGTCATGTTCCACAAGCTGCAGCATATTGCCAGGTTTGCTACAGTGATGAAGAGGGAGGGAATGATGAGGGCACTGACTCCACGTGGGTGCCTGGTAGGAGAGAGGAGGAGGAGGAGGAGGAGGCACATGTCCAATGAGGCAGGATGCCCTCCGGGGGCCAGCTTAGGGGCAGCACACCGACTGAATCACACCGCAGAGCTCCGCCTGTGCAAGGCACTGCCTCTGCACGTTATTCTAAAAGTTCTTTGGTGTGGGCCTTTTTTGAGACGAGTGCATCAGATCGCACCACTGCTATTTGCAACATATGTCTCAAGCGTATCTCGCGTGGCCAAAACATCAGCCGCTTGGGCACCACATGCTTGACCAGACATATGTTGACCTGCCATGCAGCTCGTTGGCAAGCGTACCTCAAAGACCCACACCAAAGAAAAAAGTGGACCTCTCCTTGCTCCTCATCAGCTGGCATCTCCAACCCCACTAGACCTTCAGTCCTCTCTGAAACCTGCTCTGAGAGGAATGAAGGTGTAGAATTAGGTGTGTCACAGCCAAGTGCTTCCGGGCACTCTGCTAGCAGTACACTCACGTCCGATTATAGCAGGCAAATGTCCCTGCCCCAGCTGCTGGACCGGCGAAAGAAGTTCACTCCCAGCCATCCACATGCCCAGCGGTTGAATGCTAGCTTGGCTAAATTGCTAGCACTTCAACTGCTGCCTTTTCAGTTGGTAGACTCGGCTCCCTTCCATGAGTTTGTACAATGTGCAGTTCCTCAGTGGCAGGTCCCCAAACGCCACTTTTTCTCATGGAAGGCGATTCCGGCTCTCTACCGGCATGTGGAAAGCAATGTCCTTGCCTCGCTGGACAGGGCGGTCAGCGGTAAGGTGCATATTACCGCTGACTCATGGTCCAGCAGGCATGGACAGGGACGTTACCTGTCTTTCACGGCCCATTGGGTCACTCTTTTGGCAGCTGGGAAGGATGCAGGACAAGGTGCAGTAGTGTTGGAGGTTGTTCCGCCACCACGCCTCCAAAATGCTACTATTGGTTGTGAAACACCTCTCTCCTCCACCCCCTCTTCCTCTTCTTCCTCCATGGCCTCTTCCAGTGCTCTGTCCTCAGAACCAGCGGTGCTCCGTAGGCGTTCCAGGGGCTACGCAAGTACGCAGGCAAAACGATGCCATGCCGTGCTTGTGCTGGTTTGTTTGGGGGACAGGAGCCACACTGGGGCGGATGTTTTGTCAGCTCTGCAGGGGCAGGCCGAGAGGTGGTTGACGCCACGCCAGCTTAAGCTAGGAATGGTGGTTTGCGACAATGGCACCAACCTCCTCTCCGCCCTCCGACAGGGACAACTGACCCATGTGCCCTGTGTAGCTCACATCCATAACCTGGTGGTGCAGCGGTTCTTGGGCAGGTACCCCAGCTTACAGGATGTCCTGAAGCAGGCCAGGAAAGTCTGTGTGCATTTCCGCCAATCATTTAATGCCTGTGCTCGGCTGGCTGAGCTCCAAAAGGAGTTGAACCTGCCCAAGAACCGCCTTATATGTGACATGCCCACCAAGTGGAACTCAACGTTGGCCATGCTGCAGCGGCTGCACGCGCAGCAGAGGGCCATCAATGAGTACCTGTGTGAATACGGCACCAGGACAGGGTCAGGGGAGCTCCGTTTTTTCTCACCACGCCAGTGGGGCATGATCAGGGATGCATGCACTGTCCTGTCACCGTTTGAGGAGGCCACAAGGATGGTGAGCAGTGACAGTGCATGCATCAGTGACACTGTACCTCTTGTCCACCTCTTGGAGCATACTCTGCATGGAATAATGGACAGGGCACTTGAGGCAGAACAGAGGCAGGAAGAGGAGGACTTCCTTGCCTCTCAAGGCCCCCTTTATCCAGACAGTGTTCCTGCTGTGCCACCCATCACACAGGAAGAGGATGAGGAGGAGGAAGAGGAGGAGGAGGATGATTGTGTCAGCATGGAGGTGGAGGCTGGCACTCAGCATCAGCAGCAGCAGTCTTGTAGGGATGATTTACAGTCCCAAGAAACACGTGGACTTGCACATGGCTGGGAGGAGGTAGCTGCGGATCATGTTGTCCTTAGTGACCCAGAGGACTCCAGACCGAATGCCTCAGCTAACCTACGCTGCATGGCCTCCCTGATCCTGCAAAGCCTGCGGGAGGATCCTCGTATTCTTCGGATCAAGGAGAGGGACCATTACTGGCTGGCCACTCTCCTTGATCCACGGTACAAGGGTAAGGTTGCCGACCTTATCTTGCCATCGCAGAGGGAGCAGAGGATGAGACATCTCCGGGAGGCCTTGCAGAAAGGTCTGTGCAACGCGTTCCCAGAGACTGGGAGGTTACAAACTCCAGGTCCTGGATAACGTGTTGCTGAGGCATCGGTCAGAAGGAGCGGTGGAGAAGGTGGCCGTCTGACTGATGCTTTCAGACAATTTTTTAGTCCGCAGCCCCAAGGTATGATCGGTTCCAGCAACCATCGCCAGCGTCTGATTTACATGGTGCAGGAATACCTAGGGGCAAGGTCAGACTTGGACACCTTTCCCACCAAAAATCCTCTGGCTTACTGGGTCTTGAGGATGGATCACCGGCCAGAGCTTGCACAGTATGCAATTGAGCTACTGGCCTGTCCTGCATCCAGCGTTCTTTCGGAACGCACCTTCAGTGCTGCTGGTGGCTTTGTTACCGATCACAGGGTGCGCCTGTCCACCGAATCAGTTGATCGACTGACCTTCATCAAGATGAATCAGTCTTGGATCACCCACAGCTACCAAGCACCTGAAGCTGATGTAACCGAATAATTTTTTTGAAATATCACATCCCTTCAAGACTGCCTATGCTGATGCTGAGTGACTGTCCTGTTATATTGATTGTCTATCCTCTTCCTCCTCCGCTGATATCTTGGAAGAACATTTCTGGTTCTGGGTGATGCCATCAGCCCAATTTTTCTGCCCCTGTTTAACAGGGGCGTTTAATTACAATTTTTGATGCAATACTTTGCAGCAGGGCTAATTCCTGCAATAAAACTAGAGTATATGGGAGAGGTTGCAATGTGGTGGCACCAGCACCAGTGCCTAAGGCCCAATTTTTCTGCCCCTGTTTAACAGGGGCGTTTAATTACAATTTTTGATGCAATGCTTTGCAGCAGGGCTAATTCCTGCAATAAAACTAGAGTATATGGGAGAGGTTGCAATGTGGTGGCACCAGCACCAGTGCCTAAGGCCCAATTATTCTGCCCCTGTTTAACAGGAGCGTTTAATTACAATGTTTGATGCAATGTTTTGCAGCAGGGATAATTCCTGCAATAAAACTAGAGTATATGGGAGAGGTTGCAGTGTCGTGGCACCAGCACCAGTGCCTAAGGCCCAATTTTTCTGCTCCTGTTTAACAGGGACATGTAATTACAATTCTTGATATAATATTTCACAGGAGGGCCTGTTCCTGTGCCCACCCAGAGTAACTGTGAGGACTTATAGTGTTGTGGCACCAGCACCACAACCACCAAAGGTCAATTTTTCTACCACTGTTCAACAATGGCATGTAATTACAATTCTTGATATAATCGTTCACAGCAGGGCGCTCCAGCGCCCACCAAGAGTCACTTTCAGGGCTTACAATGTTGTGGCAAAACCAACACCTTGTTCCGCCATTTCTGCAGAGCATATAAGGCAGGCCCCTACTTTCAAACATCCAACTTACAAACATCTCCTACTTGCAAACGGAAGGAGACAACAGCAAGTGAGATGAAAAAAGATGTACGACAAAACAAATTATACAGGGGTGATAACCCTTCCCTATGTTTTCCAAAAAGCTTAAAAATATTTTTTTTGACTGGATCAACACTTTAAAAATGTACCAGTTGAAAATTACAAACAGATTCAACTTAACACAACAAACCTACACAGTCCCTGTCTTGTTTGCACCGCCTGTATACTGCTGTTCTGAGTATATAGGGCCTGGGGGCCACACGCATTTCCTTTTTTTAATATGGTTACGGGGTTCCCCTTAATATGCGTACAAGACCCAAAGGGGCTGGTAATGGGCAGGGAGGGCTACCCATGCCATTTTTCTCAATGATTTTCAACCATATTGCAGGAACCAGATATAACATTAAAACCGCAAGCAGCTTTAAATGAAGTTTTTTCCATTAAATGTCCTTTTGTGCAGGGACTGTTCTAAACACGGGAAACACGTGGCACTTCACAGGCATACTACAGACACCCCCCAGGCACCATATTTAAAGGAATATTTCACGTTTTTTTCTTCACTTTAATCGTCATTAAAATCAGTGCTCCCGCCAAAACGGCCATTTTTAAAAACATTTTAGGCATTGACCCATGTCCCCTGGGGCAGGAGCCAGGTCCCCAAACCCTTTTTAGGACAGTATCTTGCATATTAGCCGTTAAAATTAGCACTTTTCATTTCGAACGTTCGAGTCCCATAGACTTCAATGGGGTTCTAATGTTTGTATGAATTTGGGGTCCGTTCGAAAGTTCTGGTGCGAACCGAACCGGGGGGTGTTCGGCTCATCCCTATTCGACATGCCAGGTGAGATGTTGCCATGCCGTGCTGCGTCTGTTGTGCCTGGAAGCCAAGAGCCACACTGGCCCGGCACTTCTTTTCAGCTTTGCGTTCACAGGCAGATCAGTGGCTAACACCGCTCAATTTGACAGTTGGTAAAGTGGTGTGTGACAATGGTGCCAATCTGCTTAGCGCATTGAAACAGGGCAAAATCATGCACGTGCCATGCATGGCACACGTCTTAAACTTGGTTGTGCAGCGATTCGTTGTCAAATACCCTGGGGTCCAGGACATCTTGCGGCAGGCAAGGAAAATCTCAGCCCATTTCAGAAGATCTTACACGGCCATGGCTCGCCTTGCTGACATTCAGCGGCAACACAATCTGCCGGTCAGACGTCTTATTTGCGATTGCCCGACGTGATGGAACTCAACCTTCTATATGCTTGATAGGCTGCTCCAGCAGAAACGTGCAGTTAACGTCTACCTGTATGAACTCTGCGGCAGAACCGGTTCTGGGGAGCTGGGGGTTTTTTCACCGCGCCAGTGGCTGCTCATGCGCGACACATGCAGACTTCTGCGCCCATTTGAGGAAATCACCAAACTGGTCAGTCGCAGCCATGGTGCCATCAGTGACATGGTATCTTATGCCTTCTTTATGGAGCGTGCATTGCGTCGTGTCATTGATCAAGCTGTGGAGGAGCAGGAGCGGGAAGATGAGGAAGTCACAATGCTGGATGAATTCCCAGGGGGGGCTACTCTATCTGAGACAAGTCAACAACAGGAGTCTGAAGAGGAGTCAGAGGAGGATGGTGCCGGGGCGGATGAGGAGGAGCAAGAAGAGCATGCTTTAAACCTTTCTGGGATCCCTGTTGTGCGTGGATGGGGAGAGGAGAATGAAGAGGATGACATTATCCTGGATGATGAGCAGGAGCCAGGCCACCACACCGCTTCCACTTTAGTGTAAATGGGGGCCTTCATGCTCCAGTGTTTTAATAGGGACCCCTATATAAAAAGCATAAGGGTCAAGGACCAGTACTGGGTGGCAACGTACTTAGACCCCCGGTACAAACACAAAATGGCGGAAATGTTACCGCCGTCACAGAGGGCTGTCAGAATGGAGCACTTCCAGGCCTTTCTTCGAGAAATGCTGCATTCTGCTTTTGCGTGCACTGGCAGAGGAGCAATTCCCACTCCCAGAGAAGGAGTTGCAGGTACCAATCCAACAGCGCCTGCAAGAAGAGGCCGGTTTGAAGATGTGTTGGTGACTTCGGATATGAGGTCATTCTTTCAGCCGACCCATCGACAGGTGTCATCCGGATCCAGCATCAGGGAACGCCTAGACCGTCAGGTGTCCGACTACATCAGGTTAACGGCCGATGTGGACGCTCTGAGGAGTGATGAACCCCTGGACTACTGGGTGGGCAGGCTTGACCTCTGACCAGAGCTTGCCCAATTTGCAATCGAACTGTTGTCTTGCCCCTCATCCAGTGTCCTGTCCGAGAGGACGTTCAGCGCAGCAGGGGGGATCGTGACCGATAAGCGTACTCGCCTAGCTCACGACAGTGTTAACTACCTCACATTTCTAAAAATGAATGAGGCATGGATCTCGGAGGAATTCAACACATGTGACCAGTAGACCATGTATATGTCTATAAACAATTTTTTTAATCGAGCACAGAGACCTTCTTTCTTCATTTGGCTCACTTCCTTGTCCAAATAAAGCACACCGTACTATATGCCCGTACCCTCCTCTTTGAAGAGGTTGAGCGGTGTCATATTTCTACTGGGGCTGTTTATTATGAGGGGCTCCCACCATCCCTTTGCTGTGCTGACATCCTCCTGGGGCTGTACCTCTGCTGTGCATATTATGAGGGGCTCCCACCATCCCTGTGCTGTGCTGACTTCCTCCTGGGGCTGTACCTCTGCTGTGCATATTTTGAGGTGCTCCCACCATCCCTGTGCTATGCTCATTATGAGGGGCTCCCACCATCCCTGTGCTGTGCTGACTTACTCCTGGGGCTGCTTATTATGAGGGGCTCCCACCATCCCTGTGCTATGCTGACATCCTCCTGGGGCTGCTTATTATGAGGGGCTCCCACCATCCCTGTGCTATGCTGACATCCTCCTGGGGCTGCTTATTATAAGGGGCTCCCACCATCTCTGTGCTATGCTCATTATGAGGGGCTCCCACCATCCCTGTGCTATGCTCATTATGAGGGGCTCCCACCATCCCTGTGCTATGCTGACTTCCTCCTGGGGCTGCTTACGGTGCAGGTGTCAGTGCTGTATATCACGGTGCTGATATCAGTGCTCTCTGTCACGGTGCTGCTGTCAGTGCTGTATATCACGGTGCTGGTGTGAGTGCTTTATGTCACGCTGCTGATGTCAGTGCTCTCTGTCATGGTGCTGCTGTCAGTGCTGTATATCACGGTGCTGGTGTGAGTGCTTTATGTCACACTGCTGATGTCAGTGCTCTCTATCACAGTGCTGCTGTCAGTGCTGTATATCACGGTGCTGGTGTGAGTGCTTTATGTCACGCTGCTGATGTCAGTGCTCTCTATCACGGTGCTGCTGTCAGTGCTGTATATCACGGTGCAGATGTGAGTGCTTTATGTCACGCTGATGATGTCAGTGCTCTCTATCACGGTGCTGCTGTCAGTGCTCTCTATCACGGTGCTGCTGTCAGTTCTGTATATCACGGTGCTGGTGTGAGTGCTTTATGTCACGCTGCTGATGTCAGTGCTCTCTATCACAGTGCTGCTGTCATTGCTGTATATCACGGTGCTGGTGTGAGTGCTTTATGTCACGCTGCTGATGTCAGTGCTCTCTATCACGGTGCTGTTGTCAGATCACTCTATCACGGTGCAGGTGTCATTGCTGTATGTCACGCTGCTGATGTCAGTGCTCTCTATCACGGTGCTGGTGTCAGATGACTCTATCACGGTGCAGGTGTCATTGCTGTATGTCACGCTGCTGGTGATCACAGGGGCGGATCCAGGGGGGGGCAACAAGTCAATTGCCCCCCCCCCCCCCCCGAGATAGTAGCAGTGAGAGTGAGACAGTGACATGTCATTGTCACATTCTCACTTGCTCTCAATGCTTCGTTCGCGTGTGACTGTGGCTGTGCGCGGTGCCGCTGCCTCCTCTGCACGAGAGACTTGTAATTACGCCCAGCAGACAGATAGGAGGAGGAGGAACAGCGGTGGGTGGAGCCTCTCTCCTGCACTCGTTGCTAACGCCAGGGCCGCCTGGCGTCTAGCAACGAGTGACGTCACGGTCACGCCGGTCACGTGGGAGGGAGACACAGACTCAGCGGAGCAGAGCTGCTGGAGCCTGGAGAACAGATCAGGCAGCAGCAGCCAGGCCGGGAGAGCTCAGAGCAGACTGACTGAGTCTGACTCTGTCAATGTTATGCCAGTGAGTGAGTGACTGTGATAATCAATCACAGTCACTGTATTTGAGCTGTTCAGCTAAAAAACAAAGTCGAATCCTGCAGAGTGGCACAATCTTAGTTCTGGAGTCTGCCCCTGACGTTGTTGGTCCCACCCACCCAGCTCCCCCTCCATCTTGTCCACGCTACAGGCCTCCGCTCTGCCACCCCTGAGTTAGTTTTAGCTCCACCCACCTCCTCCATCTTCTCCATCGGTTTGTGCAGTGCAGTCTACAGAGTGAATTCTACATAGAATATTGAGAAGATTACTGCTGGATCCATCCATCCCATCCATCTCCACTCCATTGCTCCTGCATGGGAACGGTACCCATCCCCTCACCAGACTACCAAAAGAATTGCCTAAACGTGAGTAAAAGTATAAATGAATGTTATGTGACAAATCGCAAAATACATGTGTGCCATTATGTATGATTATTTCTTGTGATCCTGCGCTGCGTTACTTTGACTGGCTGATAATTGCGCGGTTGTGCAATCAATGCTGTACCGAAATTAAATTGATGTCCTTTTTTTCCCATAAATAGAGCTTTGGTGGCATTTGATCATCTCTGCGTTTTATTTTTTATTTTTTGCGATATAAACAGAAAAAGAGCAAGAATTTAAAAAAATAAAAAAACAATATTTTTTGCTTTTGCTATAAAAAAATATTGCTTCCTCAGTTTGGGCCAATCTGTATTCTGCTCCATATTTGTTGAGAAAAACAATCCGCAATGTGTGGTAGGTGACGTGGCAAGTGACAATCTGCAATGTGTGGTAGGTGACGTGGCAAGTGGCAATCCGCAATGTGTGGCAGACGACGCGGCAAGTGACAATCTGCAATGTGTGGCAGGCTACGTGTCAATCCGCAATGTGTGGCAGGCTACGTGTCAATCCGCAATGTGTGGCAGGCGGCAATCCGCAATGTGTGGCAGGCTACGTGTCAATCCGCAATGTGTGGCAGGTGACGTGGCAAGTGGCAATCCGCAATGTGTGGCAGGCTATGTGGCAAGTGACAATCCGCAATGTGTGGCAGGCTACGTGGCAAGTAGCAATCCGTATTTGGTGACAAGTGACAATCCGCATTTGGTGAAAAGTGACGTGGCAAGTGACAATCCGCATTTGGTGGCAGGCGACATGGCGAAAGACACCCTCAGGGCTCCCATTGATTCTGCATTATGGTGAGTTGAACCATTTAATTTTATATTACAATGTATTAATAGAAATAATGTGCTTCAATCATCCTGACACCATAACAACCATGGTGCCGTAATGATTGAAGTGCCAATACCAGCCATTTCCCATATAAATTGCCCCCAAAAAAACATATTTTATAGAAGTGCCCCTCCCGAGACTGGACTCTGGATCCGCCCCTGGGTGATCATCTCCTGCACCCTCTTCTTTGCCTACCCTGGTCCCTGACCTTCCCTCTCCTCCATTGCCTTCATGCGCTCCACAGTCCTGAATTGTCACAACAATTTCCCATATAAAAAAAGGATGCTTGTAGTTGTCGATCCCAGATTCACCTCATACATGTGTTATGTCATTGGCCATGTGGTGGGACTATGTTTGCACAGCTATTAATTATTTTGTGGCTGCAAGTTTGACCTGTAGGTTTGCGAAGTTCGCCTCCCATTGAAGTCAATGGGGCCCGCCGCGAACGTCCCGTCGGAAGTGCGTCCATCACTACTTGCAGCTATATGAATTGTCGGCTCCCATAACACAGAGAACATTCAATGAGTGTTCTCTGTATTACGGGAGCCGACAATTCATTCATTGATAAAAAAAAAAAAAGCGTGGGGTTCCCCTAAATTCAATTACCAGGCCCTTCAGGTCTGGTATGGAGATTAAGGGGAAAAATTGATGTCGGGGTCCCCCTAAAAATCCATACCAGACCCTTTATCCGAGCACGCAAACCTGGCAGGCCATAGGAAAAGAGGGGGGGACGAGAGAGGGCCCCCTCTCCTGAACCATACCAGGCCACATGCCCTCAACATTGGGAGGATGCTTTGGGGGTCTGTGATCCCTCAAACACCATGTCCCCATGTTGATGGGGACAGGGGCCTCATCCCCACAACCCTGGCCGGTGGTTGTGGGGGTCTGCGGGCGAGGGGCTTATCAGAATCTGGAAGCCCCCTTTAACAAGGGGACCCCCAGATCCCGGCCTCCCCTGTTTGAAATGGTAAGGGGGTACAAAAGTACCTCTACCATTTCACAAAGAAAGTGTAAAAAATGGTTAAAACACTGCTTTTTATCACAGTGATCCCCAAACCAAACAAAAACTCAGAGGAAGTTGAAAACTACAGACCCATATGCCTCATAAATAATGATTTAAAGATTTTATCGAAAATATTAGCCAATCGTCTCTCCTCCTTTATAGGCAGATACATCCACAAGGACCAGGTAGGGTTTATCCCTGGCAGACAGGGACCAGACAAAACTAGAAGGGCCATAGACATCTTTTCTATTCTTCAATCCAACTGGACTGGAGGTCCTAAACAGGAGGAGATGCTGTTGTCCTTAGACTTGCACAAAGCATTCGACTCGGTGGAATGGAGGTGCATATTTTCTATCATGGAATGCTGGGGAATTGATCACCGTTTTATGGGACTGTTTTGATCCCTCTACTCGTCCCCAAGGGCTTTTATACGACTACAAGGACAATACTCGCATCCTCTCAGGATTGAAAAGGGCACCAGGCAGGGCTGTCCCCTCTCCCCTCTAATTTTTGCTATCGCTATCGAAACTCTAGCAGTCGCAATACGCTCTAATCCTAATATCCAAGGTGTCTCTTGTGGTTCACAAACACACAAATGCGGCCTCTTCGCAGATGACATGTTACTATTTATCACCTCCCCGATTACCTCCCTTCCCAATCTTTGCAAACTGTTTTCTGAATTTGCAGCGGTGTCAGGCCTTAGGGTGAATTACACCAAATCCCATGCCCTTAACATCTCCCTAAAGCCAGAGATGGTTTCCTCCTTACAAAGTGCCTTTGATTTTAAATGGAGCAGCTCTTCCATAGAGTACTTGGGAATAGCCCTTACGTCAAAAATTTAACTATTATACTCATGCAACTTTATCCCAGCATATAAAAAGCTTGAATCCGACCTGCTTCTCTGGGCCAGGGGGAAACTATCCTTGGCTTGGGAGAATACACGCCATTAAGATGAACCTCCTTCCTAGGCTTTTGTACCTCTTTAGGGCCTTACCGATCCAAATCAGACACGACCACCTGAAGGCCTTGCAACAGAAGGTCAACAGATTTGTCTGGGGCGGGTCAGGCCATAGATTGCCGCAAAACACAATTTACAGACTTAGGTCCAAGGGGCGGCCTGGGCCTTCCCAGACTACTTTGGTACTACCAAGCCGCCAGAATTTCACAACTTTCAATAGTTCATGCTAAGACAGATAAGCCGGATTGGATACAGATAGAAAGGCAGGGGACCCATTACACACGCTCGATTACCTTCTAGGGTCCTCTCCTAGGACAAGACCCCCGATCCTCTCCCCCATTCTCTCCCAGTCTCTTTCGCTCTGGGACAGACTGAGAAACAGCCCCGCCTTAATTTCTGAATGTCAACCCCTCTCCCACATCTTCAACAACCCAAATTTTACCCCGGGTCTTGACATCAAGGCATTTCAGTGGTGGCTGGACAAGGGGCTTTACCGGATCGTACACTTTTTCACTGCCACAGGGCCAATCACTCTGAAAATTTTGAGAAAACAGCTAAAGATTACCCCCACGGAACTATTTAGATTTCACCAAATACAACACTTACTGCACACAATCTGGAGATCTAACCCCTCCCCCCCAGTTTTACATCCTATGAATATTGGTTTGGACAGACCTCCGAACAGAGGGGCGTTAGCCCGATCAAATGCCAAATCCCCATATATGACATCCTGGAAGAACGATTTTCTAATTAACTGACCTTTGGAGCAATGGGAGACCTCCTTTTCTAGAGCATTTAAAAGAATACAAAATATATCCCTCATAGAATCTAATGTGAAAGTAATGACCAGATGGTATCTCACGCCGGCAAAATTGGCCCTCATATATCCCTCAGCCAGCCCTCTGTGCTTCAGGGGTGGCCAACTCACGGGCTCTATGGCTCACACGTGGTGGGAATGCCCTAGAATACGATTGTATTGGTCCAAGGTGTTCACCATGCTCCAAACGGTTACAAATCATCAAATTCCAAAAACTCCAAAAGTTGCTCTTCTGAACTCCTCTCTTCCCAGGATACCTAAAGCCACACGTAAACTTGTACATTTTATTCTACTGGGGGCGAAGCTGACGATAGCTAAGTCCTGGAAAAAGCCGAGGGTCTCCCTTTCAGCCACCAAACAGAAAATCTCTTGGATTATGTCTCAGGAGAAACTTACAAGCGTTCTCAATGACAGAACCCAGGCATTTGAGGCGGTCATGGAACCTTGGGCCAAATATATGGGCATCTCCCTTATACCTGGGATTCGGGCTTAACAAACTGGTAATGGTACTTACACTCCTCTGAGAAGCAACTCGTCCCTCAGTAATTCGCTAAATTCTCCTGCTTCAGCTTTGCGCTGGCCTCCTCTCCACCCCAGTGGCATCTCCTTAGCCCCTGTACACACGGTTGGAGATTTCGACAACCAAATCCGTCGGATTTTGTCCGTCAGATTTTGCCCGTCAGATCTTGTCCAAAACTGTTGCATACACACGGTCGGACACAAAATCCAATCATTCAGAATGTGATGACGTAATTTCGTTACGATGGGACTACGTTCAGGCTAGTAGCCAATAGCTTTGATGTAGGAATTTGATCTGAGCATGCGTGGCACTTGGTCCGATCAAAATTCTCCACACATGATCGGAGTATGTGCGATCGAACCAGTTGGTCGGAAAATATTTCCAACAAGTTGGAAAATTGGGTCCGACGGATATTCCGACGGAAACAGTCCAATGCATACCACACACAGTCGGATTATCCGACAACACGGTCCGATAGGACACATTCCGACGGATTCTCCGACCGTGTGTACAAGGGCTTACTCCTCTTTCCTCCTAATCTTCTTCTTTTTTCTTTTCTTTCACCTCTCTCACAGGCCTTTTGCGAGCTCTTTATATCCACGGTTTACGTTGAACAACCTAGGGGGGGACCCGTTGTCTAAATGAAGATAGGAATGAACTATACTTTTATTCCCTCTTCTGAAGATAGATGTGGCAACAAGACAGTTACATGATTTTTGTTCTTCTCTCCTTGTACTGCTGCTTTGTGGTCCGGGTTTTTTTTGGGAGGGATGGGAGAGTCGGTCTCGTTGCACAGCAAGTTCCCCTAAAGGGGTGCCCAGGCTGCCCTCCACTCTCTCTCATAGATCCCTTCAGAAGAGGTTGAGCTATATAGGCCACGTAATTCAAACAATGTGGGGTTTACAACCCAGGTATATGTTTGTATCATTTATACTTGTTCTCTGTATCCTGATGGTACATCAATAATCATCTTTCTTTTGCTTATACTGTAATTATACTGTAATTGCCTCACACTGACTGTTTATTTTTGGAAAATACAATAAAAATCTTTGAAAGAAAAAATGGTTAAATAAGACAAACACACTTTTGAGAAATTCCTTTATTAAAAAAAAAAAAAGATTCCAGCGGTGCTAATCCACTCTTGCTATCCAGCGATGGATGATCATCTCTCCGGGCTCCAGCGATGGCTGATCTGATCCAGCGACGGGTGATTTTCAGTCCAGCGCAGTCTATCCATGCATCCGTCTTCTGTCTCCACTGAGGAGACACTGCGGGGATCCCAGCGCTGACGTTTCTTATATTAGGAGGGCGGGGCCACCCGTCACCTGACCCCCTGATGCTAGTAAGGGAAGCCAGGGGTTCCCCAATGACGTATGGGTGACCCCGCCCCCCTCTGATGTAACGGAACCAGAACAGCCATCCTAGTGGAAAATTGCCAGTCCTGAATCCACGCCAACTGAGTGAAAAAGGTTGCCCAAAGCCCCAAGAGCAGGAAGGAGATCTTGGATACAGGAGGCCCTCAAGCAGAAGTCCAAGCAGACAGGGAAAGCAGGTCCACACACACACAAAAGAACATTACAGTGACACAAGCTAGAACCAAAAGAGAGTTTGGAGATAGTTTTACTGATAAGATGCTTTTGCTAAAATTTAAGTATGCTTATGCTCAAAAATCAGGGTAAGAAAAAATGTTGGATATGTAGAAAACTACATCCCATCTATGCCCCAATCCCAAAGAAGTATTAAAACACAACATAGAATGTAGAGATCATCTTATCTGATCTAAGAGGGGATTGAAGCAATATTCAGCTTAACTGCTTCCATTTTAAAAGAATCAGTTTCATTTTGTGTCTTTCTAAGGCCGCGTACACACGAGAGGATTGTCCGTCCAACTTAGTCCGCTGAAACGTGTTTCAGCGGACAGTCCGCTCGTGTGTGGGCTTCAGCGGACTTTTTCAGCGGACAGTCTGGCGGACTAAGTCTTTCGGAATTTCCGTAATACAGTCCGTCCAACTTTGGTTTCAGCGGACAGTCCACTCGTGAGTAGGCTAGTTGGACGGACTAAGTATGGCGCATGCTCAGAAAGGATTTACACGGCCGAAGGTTGCATTGCAGTGTATTGGACGTCGTATTTCTAGTCCCGTCGTACGTGCTGTACACGTCATCACGCAAGCTTTCAGCGGACTGTCTGTTCATCGTGTGTGGTCAAGTCCGTTCATTCAAAAGTAGGACGGACTGTCTGTCGGATTGTCTGACGGACTTAGTTGGACGGACAATCCTCTCGTGTGTACGCGGCCTAACATCCACTTCATGAATAGATATGCTCACCTATTGCTAATCTAGTCGTTTCTCATAATATAGTTTCTATTTACTTGAAATCATGTGACATTTTATAAATGAGAAAAAACACTGAGTTTCACTTTTGTCATAGACTGTACTTCTGTATTTGATTGGATAATCTGTATGACGCGGTACTTTCTGAAAGCCCCTTTAAATAGTCACACCAAAGAATAAAGATTACATTTGCTCGGAGAGACTTTGTTGTGCTTTGTTGTGCTCCAAGTATGTGTTAAATATGGCAGTTACAGTTGTTTTAAGGTCTGTCTGCCGAGTGGCTTCTGGAAGGCCAAAAATTCTGAAGTTGCATCTACGATTGTGATTTTCCAAAATGTCCAGGAACAGATGCAGCTGTGCAACTTGGTCTGACACATTGCCATGTGCCACTTGTAAACTGTGGACTTCTTGATGGAGTGTAGTAGTGTCAGTTTCTAATGAGGAGACACGTGTGGCTACCTCTTGTTTAAGCCCTCTTAGCTCTCCGTGGAGTGCCACCTCTACACGTCATGAGTCAAAGTCATCTCTAGTGGGAAATTTCTGAAAGAGAGCCTATAGGGTCTGATTGTTGAGAAGTGCAGAAGGGGACTCTTGTGAGGGCAATAAAGTATGGGCAGTATTTACTGGGGGAAGCCGTTAGTGCTGCTGAGATCATTGGCATGACTGTTCAGAAGTTCTGATGCTGAGAGGTCTGGGAGCACATTAGAGAGCTGTGCCTTGCCAACTCAGGGAAGACACGACTTCACGCCTCAATGACGAGACCACGCCCCGATCCATTCAGGGCTTCCTTTATCATTGAGTGCGGAAAGACAAATGTTACATATTAAATGCACACTTTTAAAAAAACTGTTCAGAATGTCTACTTTTTGGGAAAGCGGGAGAACAAGATGATCGTTCCTTACAATTAATTCATTTTTTTACACACAATAGATGAAAAAATTTAAATAATGAACAGTACAGATTTCATACAGTTTTTGGAAAGGCCACTATTACGGATGAACAGAGGGTGCAGATTTAACATTTAAATACCTTAATTAGACTGTATTTTTGCAGATTTATGATGTAAATATTGTACCTATTTAGGGAAAAACTCTCATCCTTATTAATGGGAGGCAAACTCTTATTTTTCTGACACATGATTTAGAAATAACATAGATTTTCTGCACGTACCATAAATAGTGCTTGTCAGAGGCAATTCAAGAAAAACAAAGCAGGCAGGCTCCATCCGTAAATGCAAAAATAAAATTGTAATCTTTCTGGGACAAAGGGGAGAAATGTTTTCAGTACTTAGCTGCACAAACTTCAGAGCACGCTTCATAGCCCGTAATTAAGGAAGGTACACACGGTCGGAGATTCCGACGGAATGTGTCCGATCGGACCATTTTGTCGCATATTCCGACTATGTGTGGTCTCCATCGGACTGTTTCCGTCGGAGTATCCGACAGACCACGTTTTCCAACTTGCTGGAAATATTTTCAGACAAAATGCTCCGATCGGACATACTCCGATCATGTGTAGAGAATTCCGATCGGACAAAGTGCCACGCATGCTCAGATCAAATTCCTACATCAAAGCTATTGGCTACTAGCCTGATGGTAGTCCCGTTGTAACGAAATAACGTCATTACGTTCTGAACGATCGTTTTTTCCGACAACTTCGTCCGACCGTGTGTATGCAACAGTTTCGGACAAAATCCGTCGGACAAAATCCGACGGATTTGGTTGTCGGAATGTCCGACCGTGTGTACAAGGGCTAAGACCAGACAGTTTTCATGTAAAGTATCACGATTAGGTCACACTACTTGGAGACTGTGTATTCCAAATTTCTCAGCTGGGGAGCAGATGGGTACTGATGGTGACCAAACGCAGTGAACTCAACAGAAAAAAATTCCTTCAGAACACTGGATGGATCTTGCTTTAGCAAACATTCACTATATCTGCAATTATGACACAGCAGTGAAAAAAAATTGGGCTTTGGGTGCTGGTGGTGCCCAAATACCATAAGCCCACAGAATAATTCCTGTAGGGCACACGATGGACCCTGCTTTAACAAACATTCAGGTATGTGCAGCTGTGACACTGCTGTAAAAAAAGGTGTGGATGGTGCCCAAACACCATAGGCCCGCAGAACAATTCTTGCAGAGCACAGGATGGACCCTTTTAAAAAAAAGCTGCTAAACGATGTGGATGCCACATTTTAAATTGCTTTTTTGCAAATACAGTAAGAGCAGCTATTTCCCTATTTTTGTACTATAATTGTAGCAGGCAGTGGCAGGAGATGTTAACATTGACAGGTAGTGGGATGTACTAACAGTGGCTGGGTGTGCTCAAAGAAACTGGACATTGACAGAAATTGTGGCAGCATGTGATGTATATTTCTGTCACCTGGGACAGTTAAAGGTGCAGCGTTGAATGAAGCAAAAAAAAAAAAAAAATATGAATAATAATAATAATAATAATAATAATAATATTTGATGGTGGCAGGATCCCCAAATATTTACAACTTGCCTACTGGGCACCTCAACGCCCTTCCTAACCAGACCTACTTAGTCATGCAACACTGTACCCATATGAATCAGTTTTTCCTTTTTTTCCACACCAAAATACCTTTTTTTTGGTGGGATTTAATCACCACTGGGTTTTTAAATTTTTGCAAATGAGTAATTCCTCTTCATACATTTTGGCCACTAACGAGCCAGGAAAGTACAAATGCTCCCCAAATGACTCATTTTTGGAACGTAGACATTCTGAGATATTTAGTAAGAGGCATGGTTAGTTTTTTGAAGCTGTCATTTTTTCCCACAATTCTTTGCTAGATTAAGATTTTTATTTTTTTTCCAAAAATTTTTATTGAGAAAATCATGGTAACATACATGTTAATATACATGTCAATCTGTTAACATAAACCAGTGTCGTAATCTACGTTACAGAGTTTTGATAACCTTCAGTAGGAAGTTTATAATGTATCACGGTAATAGGTAACTTAAAGCAGACGAGACAGTGTAGTCTGTAATGACCTGGTATCCAGGGTAATATTGGTGAGTACTAATCTTCTACTGTCCAGGTGAGGCATAGGTACTTTTCCGTATTAGTCCTGTATAGTGGCAGGTTGATGTCCATTTGTACCATAGATAATGTGTCTGCCGCTCAGGGTCTCCATTTATCTAGATTCTAGAACATTGAGTAAGACATTCACCTGAGCAATCTAAGTAGCAACAACCCACGGTCCCTATACTTCATCCCGGTCTGGAACATAGTCTGTAAAGTCCAGATCATCTTAGTCTCAGTGATGATGTCAGTGTAGTGATATGATGGAAGAAAAATGGGAAGGCAACGATGTTTAGTGTCATTTTAGTGCACTATTACACTTGTGTACTGATAAAGAAGGAGATGACAGAATGGGGGAGAAAGAGAGGGGGGGAGAGGGGTAGGTAGAGACAAGAAGGAGGGGGGGACGTGAGTAGTGATCATTCAGAGCTCTTCTTTAGGTCGGTTATGGATTGATCCTAAGTCTGGGGTTTCAGCATTAAAAGTTACATATCTAGATTGGGTATAATTGATTTGCATTAAGACACAAGTCAGGGAGATTCAGTCAGGTGGCCATATCAAATGTATAATGTTTGAGGGTCTGAGTGTGCATGTGGTGACTCGTTATCCTCTCCACTTTGAATGGTTAGCGCAGCTGAGCGTTCAGTCAGATCTTTGAAGGATGCTATCAAAATCGTGGGTGGACTTGAAGTGCATCCAGCATGCCCATTTCTGGCTGAATTTTTGTGGGGTGTCCCTGGAAATGTGTATCAGTTCTTCAATGTCAGCTATCTTTTGAATCCTGTAAATCCATTCTTTAATGGGCGGTCTGGCTTGGGATTTCCAATGGAGCGGAACACATTGTTTTGCTGCGTTGAGGAGGTGAATGAGTAGGGATTTACGGTACGAGGCTGTATGGTGAGTGGTAGGATGCAATAAGAATTGAGCTGGTGTAAAAGGTAGATCGTAGGACGTGATTGTTTGTATCAGTCTGTGAACGTCTTTCCAGTAGATTTGAATGGTGGGGCATTCCCACCATATATGTAACAGAGTGCCCCGTGCTTGAAGGCATCTCCAGCATGTGTCGGGAGTGAGTGGATTCCATTTGTGTAAGAGAACTGGTGTCCTGTTCCAACGAGTTTGGAGTTTATACCCGTTTTCTTGGGTTGAAACATTGAGGGAACCTTTGTGTATGTTGAGAAAAACATTTTCCCATTCTTCAGGTGTCAGTACTACGCCTAGATTCTTTTCCCAGGCGGCACAGGCTTTGGAGGTGTTGGGTTCCTGGTTGTGAAATAGGAGTGAGTGTGTTTGAGAGATAAGATGGGTCTGGGGCATTGAGGAAGTACACAGAGATTCAAAGGGTGTTGGTTGCCTTGAGCAGTCCTTTATCTTTGCAGTAGCCCTAATATAGTGGGATATTTGTTGGAAGGTCAAGATGGGCATGGGGGGTTTCTGCTGTGTCGCAGCCCATTGCGTGGCAGTAAGTATTCGTTTGTTAGAATAAAAATGTTTCAACATAATCTGTTCTTGCGACCAGTTCTCTTGGATGAAATTTTTCTGCATCCCAGGGAGAAAGTCTGGGTTCATTTTAAGCGACGTGAGCGGTCCGGGGACAGAGGAAATGGAGGATCTCATGCATAAGTTGCGGAAACACTGCAGTGTTGGTGCAATGAATGGATGCGAGTCAGTGTCTTCATGGTAGTGTAAATGTCGTAGCCAGGGTAGAGATCTTAGTGGGAGGTTGGTGAATGATGCTTCCAAGTTTACCCAGTCTTTAGTCTGTGCATGAATGTTCCAGTCTACAATTCTAGTCAGATGGGTGGCGATGTAGTAGTTATACAGATCTGGTAGCCCTATGCCTCCCAGCTGTTTAGGGAGGGTGAGCTGGGAATATTTAATTCTAGGCATGTGAGAGCCCCAGAGAAATTTGGTGCATATCGCCTTGTAAGATCTAAAGAAAGCCTAGGGAAGGCGTATCGGGATTGTTTGTAGTACATAAAGAATGCGTGGTAGGACATTCATTTTTAGTATGGCAGCTCTGCCAAACCAAGAGAAGGATGGTTTATTCCATTGTTTTAAGTTGTTGGTTATTTTCCTAAGGATGTCTGGATAGTTTTTCATTAGGGATGAGCTTCGTGTTCGAACATCGGCTGTTCGTCCGTTCGGCGAAGTCCGAACATTTTGGTCCGTTCGCGCCAAATTCGTGTGGCGCTCACGGCCCACAATGCACTGTGATGGAGCAGTGCATTGCTGGCTCATGATTGGCCAAGCATGCACTGTGACCCCGCATGCTTGGCCAATCGCAGCGCCAGCAGCGAGGAGAGCCATGATTGGCCACAGGCAGGATGCCTGTGGCCAATCATAGCTCAGGCTGTGTAGTGCACGCCCCACACTATATAAGGCCGCCAGCGCGGCGGCCTTGTGTAGTGTGTTGGCGTCTGAAGCAGTGGGTGTTCTGTGTACCTTCAACACAGTACATACCGATCGTTTTCGGACGATTTTCGATCTTGCTGTTGTGTAGTGGTTATTGTCTGCGTGCCCTGACCGCAGTATACACCGCTATATTCACCTCACCTATATAGCTAGTGATCTATCTTTTATAATAGAGCTTGCAGTCAGTAGTGTTAGGAGATAGTGCTTGCTGTCTGCGTGCTCTGTACCCAGTACATACCTCTATATCCACCTACATAGCTCTTCTCTATTTGAGACCACTTGCCATCTGCAGGAGTTATTGGAAGTTGTGTGTGCCTCCAGCACAGCACAGTATACATCTGTATATACCCCTTTATCTCTGGTGTTCTATAATAAAGGCATCTGCAGGAGTTAGTGGGTGTTGTGTGCCTCTAGCACAATATACACTACCCAACTGCTTTTTTACCCAACTCTCTTCAGGCCATTACCATGTCTGGAAGGCCAGCAAGGAGAGGCAGACAGGCGCGAGCCGATAAAAGAGGGCAAGCAGGCTCTGTGTCTAGAGACAACAGTGCTGGTCGTGGACGCGGTGCATTGTCATCAGCACGTGGCCATGGGACACGCTTGTCCTTCTTTTTGGCAGCTGGACATGTTGAACCGCAACATGCCAACGACTTGGTAGAGTGGATGACCAAGCCCTCTTCATCCTCCTCATCCTCTCTCACCCAGTCTCAGGGTACTAGCAAAGCAGCTGCCAACGCATCGTCTTCCCTCCTCTCAATGTCATCATCAGTGACTCCTTCCCTAGACCCACCACGTCCTCCTGAGGAGTCTCCTGAACTCTTTGAGCACAGTGTTGGGTACATGCTCCAGGAGGATGCCCAGTGTTTTGTGGGCTCTGATGATGACACTCAGCTAGAGGAAGGCAGTAGCGTGAGCGCAGAGAGAGGGGATGCTCAAGAAGGACAGCAATCTGGCAGTCATGTTCCACAAGCTGCAGCATACTGCCAGGTTTGCTACAGCGATAAAGAGGGAGGGGATGATGAGGGCACTGACTCCACGTGGGTGCCTGGAAGGAGAGAGGAGAAGGAGAAGGAGGCACATGTCCAACGAGGCAGGATGCCCTCCGGGGGCCAGCTTAGGGGCAGCACACCGACTGAATCACACCGCAGAGCTCCGCCTGTGCAGAGCGCTGCCTCTGCGCGTTATTTTAAAAGTTCTTTGGTGTGGGCATTTTTTGAGACGAGTGCATCAGATCGCACCACTGCTATTTGCAACATATGTCTCAAGCGTATCTCACGTGGCCAAAACATCAGCCGCTTGGGCACCACATGCTTGACCAGACATATGTTGACCTGCCATGCAGCTTGTTGGCAAGCGTACCTCAAAGACCCACACCAAAGAACAAAGCAGGCCTCTCCTTGCTCCTCATCAGCTGGCATCTCCAACCCCACTAGACCTTCAGTCCTCTCTGAAACCTGCTCTGAGAGGAATGAAGGTGTAGAATTAGGTGTGTCACAGCCAAGTGCTTCCGGGAACTCTGCTAGCGGTACACCCACGTCCGATTATAGCAGGCAAATGTCCCTGCCCCAGCTGCTGGACCGGCGAAAGAAGTTCACTCCCAGCCATCCACATGCCCAGCGGTTGAATGCTAGCTTGGCTAAATTGCTAGCACTTCAACTGCTGCCTTTTCAGTTGGTAGACTTGGCCCCCTTCCGTGAGTTTGTACAATGTGCGGTTCCTCAGTGGCAGGTCCCCAAACGCCACTTTTTCTCATGGAAGGCGATTCCGGCTCTCTACCGGCATGTGGAAGGCAATGTCCTTGCCTCGCTGGACAGGGCGGTCAGCAGTAAGGTGCATATTACCGCTGACTCATGGTCCAGCAGGCATGGACAGGGACGTTACCTGTCTTTCACGGCCCATTGGGTCACTCTTCTGGCAGCTGGGAAGGATGCAGGACAAGGTGCAGTAGTGTTGGAGGTTGTTCCGCCACCACGCCTCCAAAATGCTACTATTGGTTGTGACACACCTCTCTCCTCCACCCCCTCCTCTTCTTCTTCCTCCATGGCCTCTTCCAGTGCCCTGTCCTCAGAACCAGCGGTGCTCCGTAGGCGTTCCAGGGGCTACCAAGTATGCAGGCAAAACGATGCCATACCATGCTTGCGCTGGTTTGTTTGGGGGACAGGAGCCACACTGGGGCGGATGTTTTGTCAGCTCTGCAGGGGCAGGCCGAGAGGTGGTTGACGCCACGCCAGCTTAAGCCAGGAATGGTGGTTTGCGACAATGGCACCAACCTCCTCTCCGCCCTCCGACAGGGACAACTGACCCATGTGCCCTGTGTAGCTCACGTCCTTAACCTGGTGGTGCAGTGGTTCTTTGGCAGGTACCCCGGCTTACAGGATGTCCTGAAGCAGGCCAGGAAAGTCTGTGTGCATTTCGCCGATCATTTAATGCCTTTGCTCAGCTGGCTGAGCTCCAAAAGGAGTTGAACCTGCCCAAGAACCGCCTTATATGTGACATGCCCACCAGATGGAACTCAACATTGGCCATGCTGCAGCGGCTGCACACACAGCAGAGGGCCATCAATGAGTACCTGTGCGACTACGGCACCAGGACAGGGTCAGGGGATCTCGGTTTTTTCTCACCACGCCAGTGGGGCATGATCAGGGCTGCATGCACTGTCCTGTCACCGTTTGAGGAGGCCACAAGGATGGTGAGCAGTGACAGTGCATGCATCAGTGACACTGTACCTCTTGTCCACCTCTTGGAGCATACGCTGCGTGGAATAATGGACAGGGCACTTGAGGCAGAACAGAGGCAGGAAGAGGAGGACTTCCTTGCCTCTCAAGGCCCCCTTTATCCAGACAGTGTACCTGCTGTGCCACCCATCACACAGGAAGAGGATGAGGAGGAGGAAGAGGAGGAGGAGGATGATTGTGTCAGCATGGAGGTGGAGGCTGGCACTCAGCATCAGCATCAGCAGCAGCAGTCTTGTAGGGATGATTTACAGTCCCAAGAAACACGTGGACTTGTACGTGGCTGGGAGGAGGTAGCTGCGGATCATGTTGTCCTTAGTGACCCAGAGGACTCCGGACCGAATGCCTCAGCTAACCTACGCTGCATGGCCTCCCTGATCCTGCAAAGCCTGCGGAAGGATCCTCGTATTCTTCGGATCAAGGAGAGGGACCATTACTAGCTGGCCACTCTCCTTGATCCACGGTACAAGGGTAAGGTTGCCGACCTTATCTTGCCATCGCAGAGGGAGCAGAGGATGAGACATCTCCGGGAGGCCTTGCAGAAAGGTCTGTGCAACGCGTTCCCAGAGACTGGGAGGTTACAAACTCCTGGTCCTGGACAACGTGTTGCTGAGGCATTGGTCAGAAGGAGCAGTGGAGAAGGTGGCCGTCTGACTGATGCTTTCAGACAATTTTTTAGTCCGCAGCCCCAAGGTATGATCGGTTCCAGCACCCATCGCCAGCGTCTGATTTACATGGTGCAGGAATACCTAGGGGCAAGGTCAGACTTGGACACCTTTCCCACCGAAAATCCTCTGGCTTACTGGGTCTTGAGGATGGATCACTGGCCAGAGCTTGCACAGTATGCAATTGAGCTACTGGCCTGTCCTGCATCCAGCGTTCTTTCGGAACGCACCTTCAGTGCTGCTGGTGGCTTTGTTACCGATCACAGGGTGCGCCTGTCCACCGAATCAGTTGATCGACTGACCTTCATCAAGATGAATCAGTCTTGGATCACCCACAGCTACCAAGCACCTGAAGCTGATGTAACAGAATAATTTTTTTTGAAATATCACATCCCTTCAAGACTGCCTATGCTGATGCTGAGTGACTGTCCTGTTATGTTGATTGTCTATCCTCTTCCTCCTCCGCTGATATGTTGGAAGAACATTTCTGGTTCTGGTTGATGCCATCAGCCCAATTTTTCTGCCCCTGTTTAACAGGGGCGTTTAAGTACAATTTTTGATGCAATGCTTTGCAGCAGGGCTAATTCCTGCAATAAAACTAGAGTATATGGCAGAGGTTGCAGTGTGGTGGCACCAGCACCAGTGCCTAAGGCCCATTTTTTCTGCCCCTGTTTAACAGGGGCGTTTAATTACAATTTTTGATGCAATGCTTTGCAGCAGGGCTAATTCCTGCAATAAAACTAGAGTATATGGCAGAGGTTGCAGTGTGGTGGCACCAGCACCAGTGCCTAAGGCCCAATTTTTCTGCCCCTGTTTAACAGGGGCGTTTAAGTACAATTTTTGATGCAATGCTTTGCAGCAGGGCTAATTCCTGCAATAAAACTAGAGTATATGGAAGAGGTTGCAGTGTGGTGGCACCAGCAGCAGTGCCTAAGGCCCAATTTTTCTGCCCCTGTTTAACAGGGGCGTTTAATTACAATTTTTGATGCAATGCTTTGCAGCAGGGCTAATTCCTGCAATAAAACTAGAGTATATGGAAGAGGTTGCAGTGTGGTGGCACCAGCAGCAGTGCCTAAGGCCAAATTTTTCTGCCCCTGTTTAACAGGGACATGTAATTACAATTCTTGATATAATATTTCACAGGAGGGCCCCTTCCTGTGCCCACCCAGAGTAACGGTGAGGACTTATAGTGTTGTGGCACCAGCACCACAACCACCAAAGGTCAATTTTTCTACCACTGTTCAACAATGGCATGTAATTACAATTCTTGATATAATCGTTCACAGCAGGGCGCTCCAGCGCCCACCAAGAGTCACTTTGAGGGCTTACAATGTTGTGGCAAAACCAACACCTTGTTCCGCCATTTCTGCAGAGCATATAGGGCAGGCCCCTACTTTCAAACATCCAATTTACAAACATCTCCTACTTGCAAACGGAAGGAGACAACAGCAAGTGAGATGAAAAAAGATGGACGACAAAACAAATTATACAGGGGTGATAACCCTTCCCTATGTTTTCCAAAAAGCTTAAAAATCGTTTTTTTGACTGGAGCTACACTTTAAAAATGTACCAGTTGAAAATTACAAACAGATTCAACTTAACACAACAAACCTACACAGTCCCTGTCTTGTTTGCACCGCCTGTATACTGCTGTTCTGAGTATATAGGGCCTGGGGGCCACACGCATTTCCTTTTTTTAATATGGGTACAGGGTTCTCCTTAATATGCGTACAAGACAGGAAAAAGCTCTTTTGTTTGGTTACCGTAATGAGGTGGTGAATATTAATAGCTTTTCGGGTGTTGTCTTGGGCTTCCCTGCCCAGGACAAAACCGACATGATCATGTGTTACAATCATAGGGAGGATTGACAGAAGCCTATTAGCAAGGATTTTGGAGAATAACTTAACATCTACGTTAAGTAGGGAAATCGGTCTATAATTTGCAGTTTGCGTTGGGTCCTTATCTCCTTTGGGTAGTACGACTATGTGTGCTTCCAACATCTCAGGTTTGATTATTTTCAGTTAGGGAGTTGAAGGCCTTCATGAATGGTTCTCGTAGGGTTTCAGTAAAGGTTTTATAGTACGCAGCAGGAAGCCCATCAGGCCCTGGACTTTTGCTTATTTTTGTCTGTTTAAGGGTTCTGTCCCATTCCTGTTGGGTGATGGGGCCTTCAAGATCATTAATAAGATCAGCATTATTCAGTTTGGGGCAATACCTTGCCAGGAATCCTTGGATCAATTGCAGTCGGGACTTTTGGGATTGAGTGGGATTGTTTGGTCCATTCAGGTTATATAGTTTTGAGTAAAAGCTTTCGAACTCTCTCGCTATGTCTTTATTTCCTGTGATTCGTGACCCCGTAGGTGAGTGTAAGCAATGGACAGTGTTTTTGAATTTGTTGGACTGAAGAGCTTGGGCCAAGAGGTGGCCGCTTTTGTCTCCGAATTCATAGAATTGTTTCTGAGAGAGAAGGAAATTTTTCCTTACCCTCTTGCCCAGTTCTGTTTGTATGGATGTTCGAACCTCTTGGAGTTCTTGAAGGGTTTGGGAAGCTAGAGTTTGTTTATGTACAGTTTCTAGACTTTTGAGGTTGCGAAAAAGATCTGTGAGGTGTTTTTTTTTGTCTTTCACAATTTTGGCTGCTATAGAAATCAGTTTTCCCCTCACAACACATTTGTGAGCTGCCCATTGTGTCATATATGATGTGTCAGTAGTATCGTTGTCTGTAAAGTAGTCAGTCAGGCATTGTCTTATTTCACTGGTATGTGCTGAGTCGGTCAGGATATGTGGGTTCATTCTCCAGACTTGTGTGCGTTCCCGTATTTCGGGGAGTGTCAGTGTGATTGATACTGGGTGGGGATCTGATATAGTCATAGGCTCTATATCTGCTGTGGTAAGATGGGGGAGGTCTGTCTGGGTGATGAATATATAGTCAAGCCTGGAGTATCGATTGTGGGGGGGCCGAATTTTTTTTTAAATCCTAATCCTTAGGATGTAGGGTGCGCCAGTTATCGTGTAACAGAAGTTTTTTTAGGGATAATTTTATTTGGCGGAGGGCTCCATATGGTAAGTGAGAAGTACCCGCTGAAGTGTCGATTAGTGGTTTTAGTGGGGCATTAAAATCACCGCCGAGAAGCAACAGTCCAGACTGGAATGCTGTGAGCTCAGCTGTGACTTCCCGGAAGAATGGAACTTGAGCTGAATTTGGGCTATATATGTTGGCAAACGTTATGGGTCTATCATGCCATGTTCCCTTCAGGAAGATATATCTGCCTTGGGTGTCTATCAATGTGTCCGAGATCTGGATAGGTACATGCTTGGACAATAGGATGGATACCCCCTTTGTTTTAGAGTTCGGTTTTGAAGCATGGAAGCTGTGTGGGTAGTGTCTATTGGAGAGTTTCGGTGTTGCTTGAGAGCTGAAGTGGGTCTCCTGTAAGAAAACCACATCAGCTCTCATGCTCTTCAGACTAGCCAGTATGCGTGTCCGTTTCTCAGGGATGTTCAAATCCTTCGCATTCAAGGAGATCAGTTTCAAGGAACAGGGTGTGGTCTTGGATTTCGAGGAGGCCATGTTAAATAGTTATCTCGTTTGTTAGGAGAGCAAGAAAGCAAAAGATCCCAAGCGAATGTCTGTTGGGGATATCTGTAGTGATTGGGGAGGGGAGGTGGGGGTAGGTGAGGGGGGGAAGGGAGAAGAAAGTGAAAAGCTGTTCTGAGTGTAGAGGGTAGGGGAAGAGAAGTGGGGTTGGTATATTACCACCCAATGAATATCTCGTCAGAGATGTAGTAAATATACCCAGGGGAGGGTATGAAGACCACTGGGGTCGGTTTCTGAGACCAGTCTCGTCCGACGACTTGGTCCAGTGGGGGCCAGGCAGATCTCTGGTGGATCCCCTGTGTTTCTGGGTGTTTGGCAATTGAGCAAAGATGGATACGACCCTATAGTCCTATGAGGTCTTCAGTGCTAATGATCGTGACAGTCTTTCAGTATGTATGATCCAATTGGAGGGGGGTGAGACAGTGGAGATGTGTCCCAGGACAGTTCTGTTGAAAGCGGTATGATTCTCTGCTGGATAAGAGGAGGGAGGAGCATTGGATTTGTCAAACTAGGGAACACTTGGCCATGTTTTTAGTAATATAGTAAGGATGTATACCTAGCTACATGCTGACGTCAGTGACATTATGTATGCAGCTGACATCAATAAAGTGTGGGTGGGATCATTTCCCGTATAATATCTCCGATCTGTATAGCGTCTTTTATAACTGACAAAATAACGGCTGAAAATTACAGTTAAACAATCTAACATTTGTATAACGAAAACTTGGTATGAAATTTAAAACCAAAGCATTTCAATATAACACTCTCCTCTCCCAATGTTACATGTGCTATTGAAATACTCAACTGGTAAATTTTATCTAACTATGCATTCTCTTCTGAATGGTGGTCGACTACTCGTGCACGGCAACAGATTGGAGGTACATTTTCTGCTATGTGGGGGGGTTCAATTGCATACAAATGCGATTGCGTGGCTAATGAGGCAGCAGTCTACTAGGAGGGACATAGCCCTTGCAGATATATGTTGCCTGTGATGGGTGGGGGAGTTCTGACGCCGGGCATTTCGCAGCCGACCACCTCAAAGCAATATCCCCAGTCCATAGGCTTACATTTGCTGGTTACCAGGTGTGAGTAGAGGTAAAAGTCAAAGTGAACGGGGCCTAAGTTGTTTTTATGTCTGGGCAATTCATAGTATTGCAAGAGTTGGTCTCAGGTAATTGTGAGAGAGTGCAGCGAGCGTCCAGTACTTCGGGTCACAAGCATACAGTCCTTATACTCACATATCCCCCATAAAGGGTGGGGGCGGTTGGTTCTGTGGTTAGGATCTGTTGACGGAAATTGTATCGTCCTCTCACCTGTATAGGTCCGTTTATTATCAATACGCTACAGTGCATAATAGCTATGTCAAGCTAGAGTAAGAAACCTCATAGTTTAGTTCAAATTGGTCAGGGGGCTGTCTTGTCCTGTGAAACACAAGTGGTAAATTGTCTATGCATGTCCAAGCACTGCCAACCCAGAGACGAACAGGTAGCGGGTTGGTGTGCCCGTCAGTTCTGTTCCATGTGATGGAATTCCAAGTGTGGATGTCAGGTACGTCATGCAGTCTAAGCGAGCAGTCCTAGGCTCAGAGGTGTCTTGCCTTAAGACAATGGCTGAGGGGAAGGGGACTATTAATCGGTCTAAAGCGGTCACTGAGTGGTGGCGATAGGTAAGTTACTGTATGTCTTATAGGGTATCACTTAGCTGTTCCGGAGATTAAACAGGTATTCATTAGGCTGTGCTCTACACCCTTCTTTGTCGTCTGTGATCCAGAGATGCAGTGGGGCTCGTGTTCCTCAGGGCTCCTGCTGACCGTGGAGGAGAAGGTGGGTGTTGTTGTCTGCGGCGGCGGCTCAAGCTGAAGTTTCCCGCTTCGGTGATGCCATCCATGGATTCTGTCCTGCGCATTGGGGGAAGGCAGAAGTCGCTGTACCAATCTAGAACATCTACCAGCGGAATGTGAAGGGTATTGCAAAAATGTTCCAGGTCCTCTGGAACCTTAAGATTGACGGTTTGATTGTTAGCAGTAGCTGACAAGTAAAATGGAAACTTCCATCGATATGGAATTGCTCTAGCTCTCAGAACATCTAGTAGCGGCTTGAGCTCTCTCCTCCTCTGTAGAGTAACAGTGGACAGGTCTTGAAAGATATTAATCTCTGTGCCATGGTGTATCAGTCTCCCTTTGCTCCTAGCTTTTCTCATGATTTCTTCTTTGATTATGAAATCAGTGAGGCAACAAATTACATCTCTAGGTGGATCAGCCTCCCTCCCCCTGGGGCGCAAGGCCCTGTGGATGCGTTCTATGGTGATTGGAGTGTCAGGGGGTCTCTCAAGCAGCCCGTTAAAAATAGCCAAGATTTCACGAGAGAGGTGGTGGGGGTCGATGGATTCGGGGAGGCCTCTTACCCGCAAGTTGCGCCGTCTGCCGCAGTTATCGAGGTCCTCCATGTGCCGATTAATGTCCCTCAGATGTATGGCGTGCGATTCTGATATTTGCTGGACTTGGCACAAGGCTGCACCTCCTTCACTCATATGGCCATGCTGTGAAAATCCTCTCTGAGCTCTGAGATTGCCGCTGACAATGTGGACTTTATGCGCGGAGATCAGCCAGGCTCAGGGCTTGATGTGTGTCAGAGGCTAAGGCAGGGGCTTGCGGGATGCAGCTCCTAGATCTCGGTGTAGGCCTACTCTGAGAAGGCGCCTTGTGAGCTGTGGCCTGTGCGTCCTGGGACACGCCTCTGGTTCTCGCTCGGAATATATCCGGTATGTGCTGGCTTAGTGGGGGATCCGGGCCCCGCGGCGATCTGAAACGGGTCGCCGATGTGATCGGCGGCGTGCTCCCCATCGTTGTCGGCTGGATGGCTGTCTTTCATCAGATAGCTGGGCCTCTTGGACCGGGAGATCTGATTCAAGCGTCCATCTTCTCTTGGTGCCAAGCCACGCCCCCCCTTTTTTTCACACAATTGTCATATTAACATGTTATTTCTCTCACATGGCAATTGCATACCACAAATTATACCACAAAATACATTCTGATACTCCTCCTGAGTATGGCGATACCACATGTGTGAGACTTTTACATAGCCTGGCCACATACAGAGGCCCAACATTCAAGGAGCACCATCAGGTGTTCTAGGGACATAAATTACACATTTAATTTCCTCACAACCTCACAATCACATTTTTAAAGGGCCTTCATATTTCTAACACATAGCATGTACATACTGTACCAAGAATTACACCCCAAAATACAATTTGCTGAGCAAAGGATTAACAAAAGATTACCTGTGGTTTTAGTAGTGCAGTTGTCCACAGAAGGAGAGGACTGATCCAGGGAGCAAGCAGGGACATGGTCAGTGACAGCAAACAAAATTGTCCTGGCAGCAGGCAGGCATATTGCCATAGTCAGTACAGGCAGGGACCCTGTCCATATACAGTCCAGGGTCAGTGCAGTGTTCAATTCTTTGGTTGTGGAGAGAGAGGGGGCAGTTTTTGTGTTGCGATGCTTGGCTGGGTCCCTCCTCCCATGCTCATGCCCATGGCCACGCCCCTTACGATCTCCTAAAAGCATTGTGGTTGATGTAGTCTGAGGGACAGGGTGGGGCTTTTGCTCATGCGCTCTGGCATCATCACATCTGCATTTGGTCATGGCGTCAGACGCAGACCAAATGGAGGACATAATAAAGTCGGTCTCTCAGGCAGCACCATTGCTAGAGATGAAGGGCTAAGGATTTTGTATCCTGCTCTGTGCAAGGTGGGATCTTTTATTTCCCCATTATAGCTCAATTAATCATTTATTCAATTATTTCCTCTGTTGGTCCTTAGTCTTTTACTAAACTAACCTTAGTGTTATTATCTCAGGTACCCTTAGTATATTCTCCATATCTGGTTTAACTCCTTCTACCAGCCTATGTAATAACCATTTGGTCTGTTTATATTAATCCTTATTTTACCTTATGAGCAATATTGAGACAATTGTCCTGGGGTATTCCATATTTTGGAAGAACTTCTAAATCTGTTGATTTTTGGCCATTCAATTATATGATTATATACATTAACATGTAAATTTAGCTTAATTGTGAGAATTTGATGACAAATCTACATATATACTGTATATATATATATATAAGAAGGCCAGTATGGTGGCTTGAAATTATGGGAGGAGCCCGGAGGGGTATTTAACCAGCCCGTCCGGCTGCATTCCTTGTCGGTTCATGTGCGCGATATTTGCTACATCACAGATCTAGGGCCGACTATTCGAGACCATTCGTTAGAGTGAGTTCAGTGTTCGTGAGTTCCCGTGTCCGTTAAAAGTCCTGTCTTCGTCTCCGTGTTACGAGTCTGTTTTTTGTCTTCGTGAGCGTTCGTGTATTATCCTTGTCTGAGTGTCGCAATACTCGAAACTTGCCGTTGTCGTACAACGCATCTGGTCCGGCTGTCGCAGGTAGGGCTTCGGCTCCCATTTCTCATTTCATGTTAATTATGTCACTAAACTGTGATACGTTGAACTCACGAACCACTCACTAACATGTCACAATCGTATTTTCCGATATTGTCGCACGCATTTGTTACCACAAACATTGGTGCTCCTTAGCTTCTCAAAAGAAGTCGTTGTCACTAGTCCGTGACACCACGTTCAGAATTCATTTCACAGACATTTCGCTATGTGGACCAAATCACTGGTCTCTACCAAACGTCCCGAATCGTTCGGATCATTTCAAAAATTTTCAAACAAATGGCTCACCATGTGCAAAGTTCTAATCAAACCGGATCATTTCAATCATTTCATAATCATTTCATTTAATTTCTGTCACGAGTTGCGCTCCGATTCGAATCTAGTCGCATCTCCGATGCACCGATTCGCTCCGGTGTGCCCCAGTTTTCGGCCTCATTTCAGTACATGCTCCAGAGAGAGAATCATTCACAGGTTCAGGCATAGTTTTCGATTCTTGTCTTTGTCATGGAATATCATTTCTGGTCACGTATTACGCCCAGTTACGAATCCAGTCGCATTCCACCGATGCACCGATTCGCCTCGGTGCGCACAGTTGTTTGGCCTCATTTCTGTACATGCTCCAGAGATGAATTCTTTGTCGAATCGTTGGGCCAATCGTTGATTCCGGTCTCTGTCATGGCGTGTCACTTATTACACTCCGATTCGAATCCTGTCGCAGTTAGAATGCACCGATTCGTTCTGGTGTGCCCAACTGCTTGGCCTCATTTCAGTACATGCTCCAGAGACAGGGTTCATTATCAAATTGTGGGCGCATCTTCTGATCCTTGTCTTTGTCATGGGTATCATTTTGTTTCACCTATCACGCTCCGACACAAATAGTCACGCCCGTGCACTAATTCGTCTCGGCGTGCCCCAGGACAGGCCTCATTTCAGTACATGCTCCAGAGTCCGTTTCGTGCTCAGTCGCAAAATTACGGCATGGCGATCCGGGCCTCTATCATGGCGGACTCACTCATTTCACTGTCACCTCCTGCACCTCGGTTCAAACCCAGTTGTTTTACAATGTTCAGGTTCCAGCCGAGGGGCCTTGCTCATTTGGCCTCATTTCACTAATTGCCTAATTTCAGTACATGCTCCAGAGTCCGGCTCGTTGTCAGTTGCGTTAGCGACATGACCGAGTTGCGCCTCTGTCATGGCAGATTCTCACCTAAAGGAAACATTTCATTTGTGTTTGTTCGTCTCATTTATTTTAATCTCAAAAAAAAAAAAAAAAACACATCTTGTCACCTCACCGAAGTCACTATTTTAGCCACTTGTGTCTAAATCAGGGTGGAACTCTCAGCAATTTTACTTTCGTGTTCTTAGGTCAGTCGAGTCACAGTAGGTTCACCCTGCACCAGTCTGGACGGTGCCTCCTTAGGTAAGAAAAAAAGAAAAAGAAAATGGGGGGAGGAGGCCCACGTAAACAGGAGTGCCCCTCCTCTTTATTAGGTATGTATCCCATCAGAGATCACCAGCGAGTCTTGTAATTCATGTCACCTTGAATAGGTTCCGCTCTGAGAAAAATCCAACCCCGAGGACAAGCTGTTCCACCCAGGCCTGGACTACACCAGCATGTCTCTAGCCGGCAGTGAGGATCTCACAGCCCCGTTGTCCCCATCCCCAGCTTCAGAGAGTGGCAGCCTGCGGTCCCCCAGGGCATGGACCATTCCCAGGCAGACAGCGGAGTTGAGACATAGAGGCGTTCCCTTCCCTGCGACTGCCAGGAAGGCCGAGCTCTTCAAGCTCCTCTTTCCACCTCCAGCCATGGCAGGCCCCAGTGTCCAGCAGGCCTCCCTGGATCCCATCGCCTCTTCCATCACGCAACTGCATGCTCTAGTGTCTTCCCTGGCTACCTCAGTTTCTGAGGTCCAAAATAGGGTGGCTCTCCTGGAGACTCCCCTGCCCGGCTCTTCTCCTGGACCAACAGCTCAGGCAGTGGCTGTTCCTCCCACAGGTACCTCAGGAGGCGGGACCGTGGTCTACCCTTCCCATCTGGTCCCGGCCAATGTCAGGAAGGACATCCTGGAGGGCAAGGACGTCAATCTCGCTTCCTTGCTCATCTCCGTCCATGATCTCGCCGAGAACAAAGCGTATACATGGGGGGATGTGTCAGTGGTCCTCAAGACCAAAGACCCTAGGCTGGACAGGAAACTTTCTGTTATAGAATTCACCTTGGCCTTTGGTATGTTGAGGGACATTGTCTGCTCAGCCTCCCCCAACAGGAGAGAGGATCTGGACCGGTACCTCCACACAGTTGTGGATCTGGGCTACAAATATGGTGGCTTCGGGTTTTACGACTACCACAGCTCTTTCTCTGCCAAAGCAGCCGCTAGACTCCTACAATTTCAGATGCCGACTGACTGGAGCATCATGGACACGGAGTTGTTCTTCCGCCACTTTGCGGGCTTACGTTCTCCCCTCTTTGCAATTTGTCAATCAGCCACCCACACCGCCACCTGGTGAGCCAACGCATCAGCAGTTCGCCCCTCAGAGAACCCTTCAACCTCGGGTACCGCTCTGGGTCAACAGGCCCCCACACGCCTTCCTCACGTAGACAGGTTTGGGCGTCCGGTCAAAACCATAGGTGGTGCGGCAATTTGTAACAACTACAATTACGGCTCATGCAACTTCAGCCAATGCCGGCTGCTCCATATCTGTACCTTGTGCCAAAGGGCTCACCCCAGGCTCATATGCGAGGTGAAACAACTTAAAAAGACATGACTAAGCTGGGTCGACGTCTCTTGGCTCAGCTTCTACCTGGAAGGTCACCCCACTCCAATGCTGTCCATCTACCTTGTTCAAGGCTTCACCCAAGGCTTCCATACGGGTCTCATATCTCTCCCCGATGTTACACATGAGTGCCGGAACCTACAATCAGCGACCTTTGACGAACCAGCCATAGACCAGCTCCTGCAAGCCGAGCTAGATCGGGACTTTATGATAGGCCCTTTCACCCAGCCCCCCTTCAACACCTGGAGAGTCAGCTCTATCGGGCTTGTTAAGGGTAAATTTTCAAATAAATTGAGATTGGTGTACGACTTGTCAGCGCCTCATTCCTCTTCTATCTCCAGTCTTAATTCCCTCATCCCCTCCGAGGAGTTCTCACTCAAATATGCCTCTGTGGACATGGCTATCCAGGCCATACTCAAGACAGGCAGGGGCACCTGTCTCTCTAAGGCCGATATCGCAGATGCTTTTAAGCCCCTCCCCATGCACCCGTCCCTTTGGTGCTGGCACGGCATCAAGTGGAGGGACCTCTATTATTTTGCAACCAAGCTGACCTTCAGGTCTAAGAGCAGTCCCTGGCTCTTTGATACATTTGCTCAGGCACTTAAGTGGGTCCTGCTACACGTAGCCCGATGTCAGGAAGTTACACACTATCTGGAAGACTTCCTGTTGGTCGAGCCACCCAGCTCACCGCCAGGGGACTTGGATAGATTGAGGGTAGTTTTCGGTAATCTAAATATCCCTATTGCAGAGCATAATGTAGATGGTCCAGCACAGTCCATCACTTTTCTCGGGGTTAACTTGGATACCAACACCATGCAGGCCAGCCTCCCCACGGATAAACTATCTCGCATCAGGACCATCCTGAGGGACTTCACTCGCTCCCAGTCATGCACCAAGAAACAGTTGCAATCTCTTCTCGGCATGTTAAACTTTGCCATGCGCATCATCCCCCAGGGTCGCTCCTTCGTGTCCCGCCTGCTAGTGCTACTGTCCCACACCCAGGATCCGGAGCAGGTCCTCAGTCTTGATGCCGCAGCTGTGGCGGATCTCTTCATGTGGGAGGAATTTCTGTCATCTTGGAATGGCGTGTCCCTGTTTATTCCCTCTGTGTCTTCCCTCTTACCCCAGGTGGTGACCAACGCATTAGCACATGTCTGGGGTCACAGCTGGTCGGGTAAAACCGTGGCGTTCTCAACAGACAACTTGGCCACGGCGGAAATCGTCAATAAAGGCAGGTGTAGGTCTCTAGCAATAATGTCCTTCCTGCGTCGGCTGGTCCAGCTCTCCTTACTAGACCAATTTAATGTTTACTGCTCCTTCATCCCCGGTAGACACAATTCTGCAGCAGATGCTCTCTCTCGGTTTAATCTGGTTTCATTTTTTGAACAGGTACCAGAAGCCGAACCGATTTCAGCACATATCCCGGCCTGGTCTCAGCTGACCCTGGACTAGCCTCACACCTTCTAGCAGCAACAGACCTCATCAACCTTTCCCTCTCGCGCAACACCCTCAAGGCCTACCAGGCGGCCTGGAGGGCCTTCAACCATTTTTTGGCACGCCATCGTACAGTAACATCCCGTATCAAACAAGTCCTGGCCTTTATCGCCCACTGCCACTCAGAACTCACCTTATCTCACAATACAATCCGGTTATATCTAGCCAGTATTCAACATTTCACGTCGCTCCAAAACCCTTCTGAACCCTCATTGTTCTCCTACCATGCTGTACGAGCCGTCTTGCGTGGCATCCAGAGGCGTCAGCCAGTGATCAGCACCAAACGCCTGCCTATCACAGGAGACATTTTTAGGAATATGTCAGACGTCCTGACCATGTCACCTTTTGGTCTACATCCTAGCATAGTCTTACAGGCAGCCATACATCTGGCCTTCTATGGCTTCTTATGGCCAGGTGAATTCACCTGTAGCAGCCCCACAGAACGCACGCTTCGCAAACACCACCTGATCCGTTGCGAAGATCATTTCACCTTACATCTGGCAGTCTCCAAAACACAACAGATTGGCTCTGGTATGGACGTTCACTACTATAAAACCAATAATAGCTGGTGTTCAGTCTCCACTCTTACCCGCCTATGGTCCCTTCTGGCCAATCAACCAGACACTAGTCCACTCCTGCCATTCCATGCGAAGCCCCTAAGTACAGCCCGGTTCATGGAACATGTTAGAATACTGCTACGTATCCTCCACCTCAACCTGGCTCAGTACTCTGGACATTCATTCTGCATCGGGGCAGCCTCAACAGCCTCCCGTCAAGGAGTCCTGGATCACGTGATTAAGAAACTGGGCAGATGGAAGTCCAACTGCTTTGCCTGCTATATCCCCAATCCTCAAGTGGAGATGGCCCAGGCCTTTGTCAAGCTCACTGAGTTAAGTCAATAAAGCACAATACCTACCGGAATGTTTTTGCCCCCTTATTTTGGTATACCGTATGTTAGACCAAGGCACACTTTCAGGTCCATTTCAAGTGGTAAGTTTATGTTAACCCTGTTTGTCATCCTTATTCGTACCGCCCATAGGGCTCTGAACCATAAATAAGAAGGCCAGTATGGTGCCCTGAAATTATGGGAGGAGCCCGGAGGGATATTTAACCAGCCCGTTCGGCTGTGTTTCTTGTCGGTTCCTGTGTGTGATACCCACCCTCCCATCCCCTTTTTAGGGCATTTCTCAAAGCATCATACTCCTCACGAGAGTACTCATTTCACTTCATTTCATCTTCATTTCATTAATCCTCATTTCTTATCTAGGGTATGCCCCCTTATTTTGGTATACTGTACGTTAGACCAAGGCACACTTTCAGGTCCATTTCAAGTGGTAAGTTTATGACCCTGTTTGTCATCCTTATCCATACCGACCATAGGGCTCTGAACCATAAATATAAATATATATATATATATATATATATATATATATATATATATAATTTTTTTCACTTGTTGCCATTACTGCAATTAGTTACTGCAATTTTAAGAAGGACATCCCTGTCCGAAACATGTCAGGCGTCATATATGGCATTTCTCTATGCTAGCCAACTCCATGTCTCCAGGGCAGCTAAGTTTCATGCTTACTATGTGTATTTTTAATCCTTTTCCAATTTAAATTTTTTGATATTTGTTCATCATTGTACCACCCTTTATCTATTGTCTTTAACCACTTAAGGACCGCCGTATTGCCATTGTACGTCATCACAATGCAACAGGCAGGCACAAGCACGTACATGTACGTGCCTGCCTTCCAGCGGGTGGGGGGTCCGATCTGACCCCCTCCCGCTTGATACGGCGGTCCGGTTCGCTTCAGGAGCGATCCATGATGAGGGGATGGCTGTTGGTTTCTGGCCACCCCCTCTGGATCGCTCCTGGCCAATGAGAAGCTTCCTCCCACTGTGTATTGTATACACAGGAAGGAGGAAGTGATGTCATTCTCCTTGGGGCGGTCTTTTTGACCGGACTACGAGGAGAAGACAAAAAGTAAGTGCACCAAAACACTACACTGACACATAGGTACACATAGGTACACAAATCCCCCCCGTTCCCCCCGATCGCCCCCCGATCCCCCCCCCCCAGTCACAGTGTCACTGATTGCATTGATCATTTATTTACTGATCACTGCATTCAGTGTCAGTTGTAACAGTAAAAACTGTCAGGGCAGGGTAGCCCCCTACCCCCCCCAATAAAGGTTTAACCCCCTGATTGCCCCTAGAGTTAACCATTTCACCCCCTTTTGCCAGTGTCACTAAGCGATCATTTTTATGATCGCTGCATTAGTGTCGCTACTGTCGCTAGGTAGCTAGTTATTTTTTTAGGTTCACCGCCAGGTTTTTATATCGCTAGGTACCCCGATATACTACCCAATAATGGTTTTAACCCCCTGATTGCCCCTAGTTAACCCTTTCACCCCCTTTTGCCAGTGTCACTAAGCGATCATTTTTCTGATCGCTGCATTAGTGTCGCTACTGTCGCTAGGTAGCTAGTTATTTTTTTAGGTTCACCGCCAGGTTTTTTATATCGCTAGGTACCCCGATATACTACCCAATAATGGTTTTAACCCCCTGATTGCCCCTAGTTAACCCTTTCACCCCCTTTTGCCAGTGTCACTAAGTGATCATTTTTCTGATCGCTGCATTAGTGTCGCTAGGTAGCTAGTTTTTTTTTAGGTTCACCGCCAGGTTTTTTATAGCGCTAGGTACCCCGATATACTACCCAATAATGGTTTTAACCCCCTGATTGTCCCTAGTTAACCCTTTCACCCCCTTTTGCCAGTGTCACTAAGCGATCATTTTTCTGAGTGTCGCTAGGTATCTAGTTATTTTTTTAGGTTCACCGCCAGGTTTTTATAGCGCTAGGTACCCCGATATACTACCCAATAATGGTTTTAACCCCCTGATTGCCCCTAGTTAACCCTTTCATCCCCTTTTGCCAGTGTCACTAAGCGATCATTTTTCTTTTCAAATGTTTTTATTGAGATTTTTAGCAGAGTTAGTTACAACAAGGGTTACAAAACAAAAACAAATAATATATAGTAATAAAAGTAACATAACACAGTATAATGTAGTGGCAGGGTTTTCTCAGCACAATATAGCATATAAACAAATAATCCACAATAAAGAATAAAGTAGTATTCCCAAGTATCTAATATTCATAGCCATAAAGGAACTCGAACAAGAGTAAGTCTCTTAGAATTTGTATAATAAAGTCCGTAATATAATTATTGTAAGATTTATAAATAGCGATATGGATAATGGCCACTTCTGGACCCCAAGACACCCCTCACAGGGATCTATCTGTGTCTTGGAGTACCTAGTCCAACATCCTAAAGGAAATTCAAACACAGTAGTTATCTTTTATGAAGGAAAATAAAGATCTATTCTTACTCCGCAGCTCAATTCAGATAAACAAACATGTGATATATTTGTCACTTTGTTATGAAATTATTTTTAAAGCCATCCAAAAAAATATATTAAAACGCACAGGAGTTCTTTCTTCTATATGATTAAAGAATCAGCATTATCTAAATTGTGGAAGTATAATTTTTGTACCATGTACTCCAAGGTTCCCATAGTTGTTGTTCCTTAATATATAGGGATTTGTCACTAGGAAATAACAATTCGTAGGAGTGGTGGAGTTGGGTTAATTCTATAACTTCTGTCATAGTAGGAAGAGAGTCAGTTTTCCATTTTCTAGTTATGGATAGTCTCGCAGCTAAAAGTATGTGTGTTACTACTTTACGATATTGTTTGGGAATCGTATGTAAATTCATATTCAGAATGGCTAGTTCTGGTGAAAGTTGAAGGACAATACCTGTTACGGAAGTGAGTAAATGGGAGATTGCCTGCCAATAGTTATGTAAGCTTGGGCAGTCCCACATAATATGAAATAGGGTCCCCAATTGGGTACAATTTCTCCAGCAATTAGGTGACGAGTCTTTGAACAATTTTTTGTGCCAGTTCCCATAGTGTAACACATGCAGTGGCCCTATATATGCTTCGTAGGGAAGCCATCCATTGTTTAATTGAAAAGTCTTGCCCCAAATCGTGTTCCCATTTAAGGAAGGAAGGTAGTTTGCTGGGTATGTTTTTTTCCCCTAGAATTGGGTATATTGTAGCTACTCCTTTCTGTGAGGTGGCATGGTTATTGAGGAAAGACCATATTTTAACCGGGATTGAAGCTCTGAGTTGTGGATTGTGTAGCAGACACTTTTCTATTTGAATATATGTAGATCGCTCAGAATTCGGAAGCTGTAATTCATTACTTAACTGAGAAAAAGACTTTAATGAGCCCTGTTGGAAGAAGGAACCAAGTTTGATATCCTGACCCAAATTCCAGTCGTGTATTTGTACGCCAGGAATTAATGTTGGTATAATTGTTAGAGGAGGGTTTAACACCGTTATTGGAGTTTTATCCCATTTGTATGTGATGATTCTCTGCCAAGAGTGTAGCGTCGCTTTCACCGTTGGTGGGTATTGAGCTGTAATTGTGGACTTAATTTTCCTACTAAGTAACCAGAATTGCATATTAGGCTGTCGTGTGATGTCTTTCTCAATTTGTCCCCATAAAGTTTTAGGAGTAGGCAAGAACCATTCTTGCAATTGGGTCAAAAGAGTTGCGTCATAATAATCCTGTAGATCAGGTACGGTCGCACCACCTATATTTCTATGTTTAATTAGTATATGGTATGCGCAACGGGATTTTTTGCCATTCCATAGATATTTTCCCAAACTGCTTTGTAAGGATTTAAAGTAGTATTTAGGGATACATATTGGAAGGGACCTGAGTTGATATAATAATTTTGGTAAGGTCATCATTTTGAAAGCTGCCAGGTGACCAGCCCATGTAAATTCGAATTTACTAAGTGTTGTCAGATCTGTTTCAAAATGTTTTTTAAATGGTAAAAAGTTTGTTTTAAAATAATTGTTTTGTTTTGTTAGTGAGAGTGATTCCTAAGTAAGAAATCCCCTCGTCTTTCCAGTGGTAGGGGTATTTATTAGACAATAACTGCCTGGTTGTGTTATCTAATCCTAGGTCTAAAATATTGGACTTAGTTTCATTGATTTTATAATATGATGCTGCTCCAAATGTCGTTAGTATATTTTGGAGATTCGGGAGAGATGAAATAGGATCAGACACTATAAGCACTATGTCATCTGCGAACAGATTTATTTTATTATCTATTTGTCCAATTTTTATACCAGATAGTTTTGTGTCAGATCGTATACGTTCTGCTAGAGGTTCGATGGCTAAATTAAATATTAAAGGAGATAAGGGGCAACCTTGTCGTGTTCCATTCGAGATGCCAAAGGGCCTAGACATCATATCATTTGTGTATATTCTCGCTGAGGGGCCCTTATACAATGCAAAAATTGCCGATAAAATATTTCCATGAAAGCCGAATTTTAAAAGCACTGACTGTAAATAGCCCCAATGGACCCTATCAAACACCTTCTCTACATCCAAAGAAAGGAGCAGAGAAGGCGTTTGATGTCTCTCAGTGAAGTGTATAATATCAATCAGACGTCTTGTTGCATCTGAAGATTGTCGACCTTTAGTAAAGCCAGATTGATCTTTGTGAATGAGGTCTGGTATGTAGTTCATCAGTCGATTCGCTATTGCTTTGGTGTATATTTTGATGTCAATGTTCAATAATGAAATCGGTCTGAAATTTTGGGGAGCATTGGGATCTTTGCCTGGTTTCGGCAGTGTTATGATCAAGGCCTGAAGCATCTCAGCCGGAAATTCTGAATTGGATGCCGCTTCGTTAAAAAGTGAGCATAAGTGGGGAGCCAGTATATCTTGAAGTAATTTATAGTATTCTCCTATCATTCCGTCTGGGCTTTATTGTTGGGCAGGGAGTCTATAGTTCTAGCAATTTCTTCCACTGAAAATGGGATGTTAAGATCAGAGATTTGATCAGTAGTTAATGATGGGAGACTAATAGTATCTAAGAAATCACTTATTATCTTTGGGGTAGGTGTGGGAGTTTGAGAATCATCTTTAAGATTGTAAAGGGAGCTATAATAACAGCTAAATGCATTCGCTATGTCTTGGGGGTCTTGCAATTTTTCTCTAGTAATAGGGTGGTATAGATATGGAATCTTTGATTTGGAATATCTGCCTTTGATCCGAAGTGCCATGTTTTTTCCTGCTTTGTTGCTAGTATGGTAAAATTTAGCTTTAAGTTTTCTAGTATGTTTTTCAAATGTATCCAATAAAGTCGTTCTGAGTTCCTGTCGTAATATTTGTAGCTTAGTTTTCAGTTGTTGTGATGGGTGAGATTGGTTTTGGAATCTAATGTTTTAATGTCAGCAGTAAGTTTCTCAATGAGTTTCGTTTTCTTTTTCCTGAATTGAGCATTCAGTTGCATTAGGATTCCCCTACTAAATGCTTTATGAGCACCCCATAGGGTGGCGGAGTCTGACACCGATCCCACATTATATTTAAAGAATTCAGTTATCTGGTTTTGTATAGCTGTAGCATAGGTAGGCATTTTGATAAGATATGCATTTGTTCTCCATAGAAAATGGGTCGTTTGAGAGTGTTTAGGTAGAATAGTCATACTAATTGGGGCATGATCAGTCCAAGTGATGGGTGCAATGTCAGACCCTCACCCGCTGCAATAACCACTTATCCGTAAAAATATAATCGATACGAGTATAGGTATTATGTACCAGGGAATGATATGTGTATTCACGATCTCCAGGATGATGGCATCTCCATACATCATAGAGATCGCTTTTATTCAAAAAATGTTTAAGTGTACAGTTGGTTCTGGTTTTGGGATTAGACGTGTCTAGTTCTTGTTCATGTATTGTGTTGAAGTCTCCACAAATTATTAAGGCACCTTTTCGGCATTTACCTATTTTTCTCATCAGGCTATTCAGAAAATGGGATTGCCTTTTATTAGGCGCATACACATTTACCAATGTAGTAAGTGTATTATCAATGGTACATATTAATATGAGGTATCGTCCATTGGTATCTACAATAGATTCATGCAATTGAAAATTAACTGAATGATGTATGGCAATAAGTACTCCTCTTTTTTTCTGTTGGCCTGATGCTGTAAATATGTGAGGAAAGTTCTTATGGGTGCAAGTGGGAGTAGCGCCTGTTTTGAAATGGGTTTCTTGTATACACAATATTTGACATCGCTGGGTGTTAGCCATTTGCCACATTGACGCTCTTTTTGCTGGATGGTTAAGACCATTAGTATTTAAAGATATTAACTTTATACTCATAAAAGGATATTAATAAGATGGAAAAAGTAAGTACATACTAGCCTGATAATAGCTTTAAATTCTACTTCCATGTGAACAATCTGTAGTCTGAAATGACTATGAATGTCCAAAAATGTAGTGACTGAATAGTTTTGATTCAAATTTTGTAGGTTCACAACATACCTGTCCCTTTGAATGCTATGAGTTGTGTATAGGATACTGTGAAGAAAAAAATAAAAGTAAAAGCACAAACAAAAATATAACCAAACATTAAACTTAACTTGCAGTGGTAAACATTTCAATGTATACTGCAACATTAGAATGGGGAATTAGTTCAAAGGTCAGCTGTTAGTCCAAAGATTTAGTATCGCACGGCACGGCGGGCAAGCTGATAGATCGGTTTCCTATAGATAGGATTGTATTTTGAACGGATCTAGTCAATGAAAGCTAATGCCATTGTGGCGTAAGTTTCTCCGGATTCTTCTTAGCTCCGATAGGTGGAGTTGGTTCGGGGATAATACCCCATGCGTGAAGCAACTTAATGCCTTGTTACACAGAAGTGATTGTATGGTAGGTGTCGTTCTTCTGTATCAGTAGTTTAGATGGTTGTTTCCAACGGTATTCAATTTTATGATTACGCAGAGCTTTTGTAATCGTGGAAAGTTGTCTTCTCATATCTAGAGTATGTTTAGACAAGTCAGCATAAATCTGGATTGTATTATATGGTTGTGGAAGTTGTCCCAGATGTCGCACTTTATATAGGATTTGTTCTTTAACATGGTAGAAGTGTACTCTAAGTAGTACATCACGTTGTATCTGTGGAGGGAGAAATTACGGTTTCGGAATCCGATGGATACGATCAATTGTGAGCTCTAAGGCTGGTATAGCTGGCAGCAAGTTGGAGAATAAGTCAGTGGCATATTTTTTAAGATCAGACTGCTGTATATTTTCAGGGATACCCCTGATTTTGAGATTGTTCTTCCTTGAGCGGTCTTCTAAATCTGCGATTTTAAATTTAAGCCACTCTTTTTCAGCTTTATTTTCTTCATGAGCATCTATTAAATCATTAATAGTATTGGTCATGTCTCCCATAGAGTTCTCAATAGTGTGCACTCTTTCACCTAAGGAGTTCACTGCTTTGGAGAATTGATTTGTGAGTTGTAAAATATCCGTATGAAGCGAAGTATGTAAAGTTAATAGCATTTCTTTTAATTGGGTGTCCAGAATAGGCTGGTTATTAGTGGGGAATGCGGCTATAGGTGAAGCTATAGGAGTTATGACTGTGTTATCTTGACTAATATGAGGTATTTTATAGCTTACCTCCTGGCCTGTGAAATCCAGTTTGATACGAGTTTTAGCCGGGCTGTGACACGTAGGGCTGAGGTAATCTTCCTCATGAGGAGATTCCAGATGTGTTTTCTGAGGTGATTCTTCTAGAGCAGCATCAGGCCTGTCAGTGTATTGCGCTCTCCCTGAGGAGGCTGTTGCTGGTACAGCAGCTGTGAGAGGATCTGTGCCATCTTTTTTTCTCCCACCCGCTGACTGAGAGGAGAATGTGGTTAGTTTTTTCATTTTCCGTTCGTCTTTCCGCTTTTTTGACATCACCTTCGGATTCAGGAACTCTTCCGTCGTCTGTTCGTATCTTTTTTACCGATATTCGATGTGAATTGTCGCTAATATCCCGTTCGTGTCACGGAGCTCTCTCACAGAGCTTCCATTCAGCTCATGCGCTGGCCACGCCCCCCCCGCGATCATTTTTCTGATCGCTGCATTAGTGTCGCTAGTGTCGTTAGGTAGCTAGTTTTTTTTTTAGGTTCACCGCCAGGTTTTTATAGCGCTAGGTACCCCAATATACTACCCAATAATGGTTTTAACCCCCTGATTGCCCCCTCCCGCTTGATACGGCGGTCCGGTTCGCTTCAGGAGCGATCCATGATGAGGGGATGGCTGTTGGTTTCTGGCCACCCCCTCTGGATCGCTCCTGGCCAATGAGAAGCTTCCTCCCACTGTGTATTGTATACACAGGAAGGAGGAAGTGATGTCATTCTCCTTGGGGCGGTCTTTTTGACCGGACTACGAGGAGAAGACAAAAAGTAAGTGCACCAAAACACTACACTGACACATATGTACACATAGGTACACAAATCCCCCCCGTTCCCCCCGATCGCCCCCCGATCCCCCCCCCCCCAGTCACAGTGTCACTGATTGCATTGATCATTTATTTACTGATCACTGCATTCAGTGTCAGTTGTAACAGTAAAAACTGGCAGGGCAGGGTAGCCCCCTACCCCCCCAATAAAGGTTTAACCCCCTGATTGCCCCTAGAGTTAACCATTTCACCCCCTTTTGCCAGTGTCACTAAGCGATCATTTTTATGATCGCTGCATTAGTGTCGCTACTGTCGCTAGGTAGCTAGTTATTTTTTTAGGTTCACCGCCAGGTTTTTATATCGCTAGGTACCCCGATATACTACCCAATAATGGTTTTAACCCCCTGATTGCCCCTAGTTAACCCTTTCACCCCCTTTTGCCAGTGTCACTAAGCGATCGTTTTTCTGATCGCTGCATTAGTGTCACTAGTGCCGCTAGGTAGCTAGTTATTTTTTTAGGTTCACCGCCAGGTTTTTATAGTGCTAGGTACCCCGATATACTACCCAATAATGGCTTTAACCCCCTGATTGCCCCATAGTTAACCCTTTCACCCCCTTTTGCCAGTGTCACTAAGCAATCGTTTTTCTGATCGCTGCATTAGTGTCACTAGTGTCGTTAGGTAGCTAGTTATTTTTTTAGGTTCACCGCCAGGTTTTTATAGCGTTAGGTACCTCCATATACTACCCAATAATGGTTTTAACCCCCTGATTGCCCCTAGTTAACCCTTTCACCAGCGATCACAGTATAAGTATCACTGGTGACGCTGGTTAGCCAGTTAGTTATTTAGGTTCCCCGTAAGGTTTTTATATAGCGCCAGGGACCCCCATATACTACCTAATAAAAATGTGAACCCCCTGATTGCCCCTAGTTAACCCTTTCACCACTGATCACCGTATAAGTGTTACGGGTGACTCTGGTTAGTTTGCTTTTTATAGCATCAGGGCACCTACCATTTATTACCCAATAAAGGTTTAACCCCCTGATCACCCGGCGGGTGATATCAATTAGGTTTTAGGGTCAGGGTCTGCGTCGCCCCAGGCAGCGCTAGGTTAGTGCCAGTACCGCTAACACCCACACGCAAAGCATGAACCTCCCGTAGTGGTATAGAATCTGAACAGATCAATATCTGATCTGATCAGATCTATACTAGCGTCCCCAGCAGTTTAGGGCTCCAAAAAAACGCATTGTTAGCGGGATCAGCCCAGATACCTGCTAGCACCTGCGTTTTGCCCCTCTGCCCAGCCCACTCAAGTGCAGTACCGATCGATCACTGTCACTTACAAAACACTAAACACATAACTGCAGCGATCGCAAAGTCAGGCCTGATCCCTGCGATCGCTACAGTTTTTTTGGTAGCATTTTATATTTAAATCCGGAAGGCAGTGCTTGGTTTTCGGGGTCCCGTATGTGGCTAGGCTGCCAAAAAGTCCCCCACATGTGGTATCCCTGTACTCAGGAGAAGCAGCAGAATTTATTTTGTGGTGTAATTTGACTTATGCCCATAGCATGTGTGAGCAATATATCATTTAGTGACAACTTTGTGCAAAAAAAAAAAAGTTTGTAATATTCCCGCAACTTGTGGCAAAATATAAAATATTCCATGGACTCAACATGCCTCTCAGTAAATAGATTGGTTTGTCTACTTTCCAAAATGGGGTCATTTTGGGGGGTTTTGTGCTATTTTGGCCTTTTATGGCCTTCGAAACTGTGATAGGTAGTGAGGAGTGAAATCAAAAATTTGCACCCTTAGAAATCCTGAAGGTGGTGATTGCTTTTCGGGGTGCCGTGCGCGACTAGACTCCCAAAAAGTCCCACACATGTGGTATCCCCATACTCGGGAGAAGTAGCGGGATATATTTTGGGGTGCAATTTCACATATAACCATGGCATGTGTGAGCAATATATCATTTAGTGACAACTTTTTGTAAAAAAAAAATAAAAAATATTTTTTGTCATTATTCAATCCCTTGGGACAAAAAAAAATATTCAATGGTCTCAACATGCCCCTCAACAAATAGCTTGGGGTGTCTACTTTCCAAAATGGGGTCATTTGGGGGGGGGGGGGGGGTTTGTGCCATCTTGGCATTTTATGGCCTTCAAAACTGTGATAGGTAGTGAGGAGTAAAATAAAAAATGTATGCCCTTAGAAATCCTGAAGGCGGTGCTTGAATTTCGGGGTCCCGTACACGGCTAGGCTCCCAAAAAGTCCCACACATGTGGTATCCCTGTACTCAGGAGAAGCAGCAGAATGTATTTTGCGGTGTCATTTCACATATGCCCATAGCATGTGTGAGCAATATATCATTTAGTGACAACTTTGTGCAAAAAAAAAAAAAATTTGTAATATTCCCGCAACTTGTGGCAAAATATAAAATATTCCATGGACTCAACATGCCTCTCAGTAAATAGCTGGGGGTGTCTACTTTCCAAAATGGGGTCATTTTGGGGGGTTTTGTGCTATTTTGGCATTTTATGGCTTTCGAAACTGTGATAGGTAGTGAGGAGTGAAATCAAAAATTTGCACCCTTAGAAATCCTGAAGGTGGTGATTGGTTTTTGGGGTGCCGTACGCGACTAGACTCCCAAAAAGTCCCACACATGTGGTATCCCCATACTCGGGAGAAGTAGCGGAATATATTTTGGGGTGCAATTCCACATATGCCCATAGCATGTGTGGGCAATATATCATTTAGTGACAACTTTGTGCAAAAAAAAGTTTGTAATATTCCCGCAACTTGTGGCAAAATATAAAATATTCCATGGACTCAACATGCCTCTCAGTAAATAGCTTGGGGTGTCTACTTTCCAAAATGGGGTCATTTTGGGGGGTTTTGTGCTATTTTGGCATTTTATGGCCTTCGAAACTGTGATAGGTAGTGAGGAGTGAAATCAAAAATTTGCACCCTTAGAAATCCTGATCCCTGCGATCGCTACAGTTTTTTTGGTAGCATTTTATATTTAAATCCGGAAGGCAGTGCTTGGTTTTTGGGGTCCCGTATGTGGCTAGGCTGCCAAAAAGTCCCCCACATGTGGTATCCCTGTACTCGGGAGAAGCAGCAAAATTTATTTTGTGGTGTAATTTGACTTATGCCCATAGCATGTGTGAGCAATATATCATTTAGTGACAACTTTGTGCAAAAAAAAAAAAAAGTTTGTAATATTCCCGCAACTTGTGGCAAAATATAAAATATTCCATGGACTCAACATGCCTCTCAGTAAATAGCTTGGGGTGTCTACTTTCCAAAATGGGGTCATTTTGGGGGGTTTTGTGCTATTTTGGCCTTTTATGGCCTTCGAAACTGTGATAGGTAGTGAGGAGTGAAATCAAAAATTTGCACCCTTAGAAATCCTGAAGGTGGTGATTGCTTTTCGGGGTGCCGTGCGCGACTAGACTCCCAAAAAGTCCCACACATGTGGTATCCCCATACTCGGGAGAAGTAGCGGAATATATTTTGGGGTGCAATTTCACATATAACCATGGCATGTGTGAGCAATATATCATTTAGTGACAACTTTTTGTAAAAAAAAAAAAATATATATTTTTTGTCATTATTCAATCCCTTGGGACAAAAAAAAATATTCAATGGTCTCAACATGCCCCTCAACAAATAGCTTGGGGTGTCTACTTTCCAAAATGGGGTCATTTGGGAGGGTTTTGTGCCATCTTGGCATTTTATGGCCTTCAAAACTGTGATAGGTAGTGATAGGTAGTGAGGAGTAAAATAAAAAATGTATGCCCTTAGAAATCCTGAAGGCGGTGCTTGAATTTCAGGGGTCCCGTACGCGGCTAGGCTCCCAAAAAGTCCCACACATGTGGTATCCCTGTACTCAGGAGAAGCAGCAGAATGTATTTTGCGGTGTCATTTCACATATGCCCATAGCATGTGTGAGCAATATATCATTTAGTGACAACTTTGTGCAAAAAAACAAAGTTTGTAATATTCCCGCAACTTGTGGCAAAATATAAAATATTCCATGGACTCAACATGCCTCTCAGTAAATAGCTGGGGGTGTCTACTTTCCAAAATGGGGTCATTTTGGGGGGTTTTGTGCTATTTTGGCATTTTATGGCTTTCGAAACTGTGATAGGTAGTGAGGAGTGAAATCAAAAATTTGCACCCTTAGAAATCCTGAAGGTGGGGATTGGTTTTTGGGGTGCCGTACGCCACTAGACTCCCAAAAAGTCCCACACATGTGGTATCCCCATACTCGGGAGAAGTAGCGGAATATATTTTGGGGTGCAATTCCACATATGCCCATAGCATGTGTGAGCAATATATCATTTAGTGACAACTTTGTGCAAAATAAAAGTTTGTAATATTCCCGCAACTTGTGGCAAAATATAAAATATTCCATGGACTCAACATGCCTCTCAGTAAATAGCTTGGGGTGTCTACTTTCCAAAATGGCGTCATTTTGGGGGGTTTTGTGCTATTTTGGCATTTTATGGCCTTCGAAACTGTGATAGGTAGTGAGGAGTGAAATCAAAAATTTGCACCCTTAGAAATCCTGAAGGTGGTGATTGCTTTTCGGGGTGCCGTGCGCGACTAGACTCCCAAAAAGTCCCACACATGTGGTATCCCCATACTCGGGAGAAGTAGCGGAATATATATTGGGGTGCAATTCCACATATAACCATGGCATGTGTGAGCAATATATAATTTAGTGACAACTTTTTGTAAAAAAAAAAAAAAATTTTTTGTCATTATTCAATCCCTTGGGACAAAAAAAAATATTCAATAGTCTCAACATGCCCCTCAACAAATAGCTTGGGGTGTCTACTTTCCAAAATGGGGTCATTTGGGGGGGTTTTGTGCCATCTTGGCATTTTATGGCCTTCAAAACTGTGATAGGTAGTGATAGGTAGTGAGGAGTAAAATAAAAAATGTATGCCCTTAGAAATCCTGAAGGCGGTGCTTGAATTTCGGGGTCCCGTACGCGGCTAGGCTCCCAAAAAGTCCCACACATGTGGTATCCCTGTACTCAGGAGAAGCAGCAGAATGTATTTTGCGGTGTCATTTCACATATGCCCATAGCATGTGTGAGCAATATATCATTTAGTGACAACTTTGTGCAAAAAAAAAAAGTTTGTAATATTCCCGCAACTTGTGGCAAAATATAAAATATTCCATGGACTCAACATGCCTCTCAGTAAATAGCTGGGGGTGTCTACTTTCCAAAATGGGGTCATTTTGGGGGGTTTTGTGCTATTTTGGCATTTTATGGCTTTCGAAACTGTGATAGGTAGTGAGGAGTGAAATCAAAAATTTGCACCCTTAGAAATCCTGAAGGTGGTGATTGGTTTTTGGGGTGCCGTACGCGACTAGACTCCCAAAAAGTCCCACACATGTGGTATCCCCATACTTGGGAGAAGTAGCGGAATATATTTTGGGGTGCAATTCCACATATGCCCATAGCATGTGTGAGCAATATATCATTTAGTGACAACTTTGTGCAAAATAAAAGTTTGTAATATTCCCGCAACTTGTGGCAAAATATAAAATATTCCATGGACTCAACATGCCTCTCAGTAAATAGCTGGGGGTGTCTACTTTCCAAAATGGGGTCATTTTGGGGGGTTTTGTGCTATTTTGGCATTTTATGGCTTTTGAAACTGTGATAGGTAGTGAGGAGTGAAATCAAAAATTTGCACCCTTAGAAATCCTGAAGGTGGTGATTGGTTTTTGGGGTGCCGTACGCGACTAGACTCCCAAAAAGTCCCACACATGTGGTATCCCCATACTCAGGAGAAGTAGCGGAATATATTTTGGGGTGCAATTCCACATATGCCCATAGCATGTGTGAGCAATATATCATTTAGTGACAACTTTGTGCAAAAAAAAAGTTTGTAATATTCCCGCAACTTGTGGCAAAATATAAAATATTCCATGGACTCAACATGCCTCTCAGTAAATAGCTTGGGGTGTCTACTTTCCAAAATTGGGTCATTTTGGGGGGTTTTGTGCTATTTTGGCATTTTATGGCCTTCGAAACTGTGATAGGTAGTGAGGAGTGAAATCAAAAATTTGCACCCTTAGAAATCCTGATCCCTGCGATCGCTACAGTTTTTTTGGTAGCATTTTATATTTAAATCCGGAAGGCAGTGCTTGGTTTTTGGGGTCCCGTATGTGGCTAGGCTGCCAAAAAGTCCCCCACATGTGGTATCCCTGTACTCGGGAGAAGCAGTAAAATTTATTTTGTGGTGTAATTTGACTTATGCCCATAGCATGTGTGAGCAATATATCATTTAGTGACAACTTTGTGCAAAAAAAAAAAAAAGTTTGTAATATTCCCGCAACTTGTGGCAAAATATAAAATATTCCATGGACTCAACATGCCTCTCAGTAAATAGCTTGGGGTGTCTACTTTCCAAAATGGGGTCATTTTGGGGGGTTTTGTGCTATTTTGGCATTTTATGGCCTTCGAAACTGTGATAGGTAGTGAGGAGTGAAATCAAAAATTTGCACCCTTAGAAATCCTGATCCCTGCGATCGCTACAGTTTTTTTGGTAGCATTTTATATTTAAATCCGGAAGGCAGTGCTTGGTTTTTGGGGTCCCGTATGTGGCTAGGCTGCCAAAAAGTCCCCCACATGTGGTATCCCTGTACTCGGGAGAAGCAGCAAAATTTATTTTGTGGTGTAATTTGACTTATGCCCATAGCATGTGTGAGCAATATATCATTTAGTGACAACTTTGTGCAAAAAAAAAAAGTTTGTAATATTCCCGCAACTTGTGGCAAAATATAAAATATTCCATGGACTCAACATGCCTCTCATTAAATAGCTTGGGGTGTCTACTTTCCAAAATGGGGTCATTTTGGGGGGTTTTGTGCTATTTTGGCATTTTATGGCCTTCGAAACTGTGATAGGTAGTGAGGAGTGAAATCAAAAATTTGCACCCTTAGAAATCCTGAAGGTGGTGATTGCTTTTCGGGGTGCCGTGCGCGACTAGACTCCCAAAAAGTCCCACACATGTGGTATCCCCATACTCGGGAGAAGTAGCGGAATATATTTTGGGGTGCAATTCCACATATAACCATGGCATGTGTGAGCAATATATAATTTAGTGACAACTTTTTGTAAAAAAAAAAAAAAAAAAATATTTTTTGTCATTATTCAATCCCTTGGGACAAAAAAAAAAAATGTTCAATGGTCTCAACATGCCCCTCAACAAATAGCTTGGGGTGTCTACTTTCCAAAATGGGGTCATTTGGGGGGGTTTTGTGCCATCTTGGCATTTTATGGCCTTCAAAACTGTGATAGGTAGTGATAGGTAGTGAGGAGTAAAATAAAAAATGTATGCCCTTAGAAATCCTGAAGGCGGTGCTTGAATTTCGGGGTCCCGTACGCGGCTAGGCTCCCAAAAAGTCCCACACATGTGGTAACCCTGTACTCAGGAGAAGCAGCAGAATGTATTTTGCGGTGTCATTTCACATATGCCCATAGCATGTGTGAGCAATATATCATTTAGTGACAACTTTGTGCAAAAAAAAAAGTTTGTAATATTCCCGCAACTTGTGGCAAAATATAAAATATTCCATGGACTCAACATGCCTCTCAGTAAATAGCTGGGGGTGTCTACTTTCCAAAATGGGGTCATTTTGGGGGGTTTTGTGCTATTTTGGCATTTTATGGCTTTCGAAACTGTGATAGGTAGTGAGGAGTGAAATCAAAAATTTGCACCCTTAGAAATCCTGAAGGTGGTGATTGGTTTTTGGGGTGCCGTACGCGACTAGACTCCCAAAAAGTCCCACACATGTGGTATCCCCATACTCGGGAGAAGTAGCGGAATATATTTTGAGGTGCAATTCCACATATGCCCATAGCATGTGTGAGCAATATATCATTTAGTGACAACTTTGTGCAAAATAAAAGTTTGTAATATTCCCGCAACTTGTGGCAAGATATAAAATATTCCATGGACTCAACATGCCTCTCAGTAAATAGCTTGGGGCGTCTACTTTCCAAAATGGGGTCATTTTGGGGGGTTTTGTGCTATTTTGGCATTTTATGGCCTTCGAAACTGTGATAGGTAGTGAGGAGTGAAATCAAAAATTTGCACCCTTAGAAATCCTGATCCCTGCGATCGCTACAGTTTTTTTGGTAGCATTTTATATTTAAATCCGGAAGGCAGTGCTTGGTTTTTGGGGTCCCGTATGTGGCTAGGCTGCCAAAAAGTCCCCCACATGTGGTATCCCTGTACTCGGGAGAAGCAGCAAAATGTATTTTGTGGTGTAATTTGACTTATGCCCATAGCATGTGTGAGCAATATATCATTTAGTGACAACTTTGTGCAAAAAAAAAAAAGTTTGTAATATTCCCGCAACTTGTGGCGAAATATAAAATATTCCATGGACTCAACATGCCTCTCAGTAAATAGCTTGGGGTGTCTACTTTCCAAAATGGGGTCATTTTGGGGGGTTTTGTGCTATTTTGGCCTTTTATGGCCTTCGAAACTGTGATAGGTAGTGAGGAGTGAAATCAAAAATTTGCACCCTTAGAAATCCTGAAGGTGGTGATTGCTTTTCCGGGCGCCGTGCGCGACTAGACTCCCAAAAAGTCCCACACATGTGGTATCCCCATACTCGGGAGAAGTAGCGGAATATATTTTGGGGTGCAATTCCACATATAACCATGGCATGTGTGAGCAATATATAATTTAGTGACAACTTTTTGTAAAAAAAAATAAAAAAAAAAATAAAATTATTTTTTGTCATTATTCAATCCCTTGGGACAAAAAAAAAATATTCAATGGTCTCAACATGACCCTCAACAAATAGCTTGGGGTGTATACTTTCCAAAATGGGGTCATTTGGGGGGGTTTTGTGCCATCTTGGCATTTTATGGCCTTCAAAACTGTGATAGGTAGTGATAGGTAGTGAGGAGTAAAATAAAAAATGTATGCCCTTAGAAATCCTGAAGGCGGTGCTTGAATTTCGGGGTCCCGTACGCGGCTAGGCTCCCAAAAAGTCCCACACATGTGGTATCCCTGTACTCAGGAGAAGCAGCAGAATGTATTTTGCGGTGTCATTTCACATATGCCCATAGCATGTGTGAGCAATATATCATTTAGTGACAACTTTGTGCAAAAAAAAAAAAAGTTTGTAATATTCCCGCAACTTGTGGCAAAATATAAAATATATATAAAAATATTCCATGGACTCAACATGCCTCTCAGTAAATAGCTGGGGGTGTCTACTTTCCAAAATGGGGTCATTTTGGGGGGTTTTGTGCTATTTTGGCATTTTATGGCTTTCGAAATTGTGATAGGTAGTGAGGAGTGAAATCAAAAATTTGCACCCTTAGAAATCCTGAAGGTGGTGATTGGTTTTCGGGGTGCCGTACGCGACTAGACTCCCAAAAAGTCCCACATATGTGGTATCCCCATACTCGGGAGAAGTAGCGGAATATATTTTGGGGTGCAATTCCACATATGCCCATAGCATGTGTGAGCAATATATCATTTAGTGACAACTTTTTGCAAAAAAAAAGTTTGTAATATTCCCGCAACTTGTGGCAAAATATAAAATATTCCATGGACTCAACATGCCTCTCAGTAAATAGCTTGGGGTGTAATTTTGGGGTGCAATTCCACATATAACCATGGCATGTGTGAGCAATATATAATTTAGTGACAACTTTTTGTAAATTTTTTATTTTTTTTTGTCATTATTCAATCCCTTAGGACAAAAAAAATAAATATTCAATGGGCTCAACATACCCATAAGCAATTTCCTTGGGGTGTCTACTTTCCAAAATGGGGTCATTTGGGGGGGGGGGGTTTGTACTGCCCTGCCATTTTAGCACCTCAAGAATTGAGATAGGCAGTCATAAATTAAAAGCTGTGTAAATTCCAGAAAATGTACTCTAGTTTGTAGACGCTATAACTTTTGCGCAAACCAAAAAATATACGCTTATTGACATTTTTTTTTACTAAAGACATGTGGCTGAATACATTTTGCCCTCAATGTATGACTAAAATTTAGTTTATTCGATTTTTCTTATAACAAAAAGAAAAAAATATCTTTTTTTTTTAATTTTCGCTCTTTTTCCATTTATATCGCAAAAAATAAAAATCGCAGAGGCAATCAAATACCATCAAAAGAAATCTCTATTTGTGGGAAGAAAAGGACGCAAATTTCGTTTGGGTGCAATATTGCATGACCTCGCAATTACCAGTTAAAGCAGCGCAGTGCGAAATTGGAAAAAGACCTCTGGTCCTTAAGGTGTTTATTGGTCCGGGGCTGAAGTGGTTAATAAATATTGACTTTTCTACTCAACATTTGGCCTGTCATTTAAAATCCAGAGGGGCTATACCGTGCCTTGTGCACCAGGTTTTCTTTTTTGTCTACTTAATGGATGGGACCAACTAAATTCTTGTGCACTCACTGCCAACCCTTACCATATTTCTAAGTGTAGTGTTTAAAATATGGGTAAAAGGCGTGTGTCAGCCACCTCTTGGTCTTAGCCTGGAGATCTCCCAGAAGTTTGGCTAGAGTAGCTCCTGATCCCAAAACAGCATTGCCTCATTTAGCTTGGGATGTTCCGTAGGCTCTGGGATGCTTGGAGTAACTGATCGTTCTGAATAGCTAGAGGATCATGCCAGTGAGGAATACAGGGGGCCATACAATTGGCTCTACTGTAATCAATGTATAGGACACAATTTGCAACCACCTGCTCCAGAGATGTTCCCCATCCGGAATCCTTTCCAGCAATCAGCATATTGACCCATTGTACCGTAAAGGATATGTAGAATTCCAATGCTTGCTAAACCATGTGTTTGTGGTCATATGTTCATACCCTGTGACTGAAAGGGTGATCCAGCATCACAGACATATTACATTCCATTTGCTAATCGAAGGCAAGGAAGGCTAGCCTTCTGTGGAAATGATGTCAGTTGGGGACCTTTCATTGTAGGCTGTATGCTTCTGAAATTTAGAGGTGTCATTATATTTATTAAATGATACTGTAAAGTACAACCTATATATTTATTTTTCAGATAACAATGAAACATTTGTGTTTCCTGAAGAAGCAGGCTTTGACCTGTGAAAGACGTTCAATATGGAGACTCCATTTTCCATCCCTTTGATTGTGACCAATGGTTGGAATTATCTATGTACATCTTGGGTGATATTCTTGTCTGAGAGGTGTATAGTGGGTTATTTACTAAAGGAAAATCCACTTTGCACTGAAAGTGCACCTTGAAGTAAAGTCGCTGTAGGTCCGAGGGGGACAGGCAAGGTAAATAAAAAACAGCATTTTAACTTGTACATGATTGGATGATAAATTCCACAGAGCTTCCCCTCATTTCAGATCTACCCCTTAGATTTAGAGTGACTGCACTTCCAAGTGCACTTTTAGTGCCAAGTGGATTTGCCTTTCATAAATAACCCCCATAGTTTCAACATGTGCAATCTGTTCAATGCCATGAAGGGATTAATATAAAGTTCACAATATGTGTGTACCTCCGCTTTAAGAAACAATCATATTATGGACATGAGTGATGTGGTTTAAAATGTCTTAAAGTGATTGTAATGGATCGTTTTTTTTTTTATATATATATATAACAAACATGTCATACTTACCTCCACTATGCAACTCGTGTTGCACAGAGTGGCCCCAAACATCCTCTTCTGGGGTCCCTCGGCAGCTCTCGCGTCTCCTCCCCGCTAACCCCCTAGGAGAATCACTCTCCCGAGGGGGTTACCTTGTCCAGCATTTGATCCCACAGACATGAATGCCTCCCTGCCCCCGCGTCATTGGATTTGATTGACAGCAGCGGGAGCCAAGGGCTACGCTGATATCAATCTATCCAATCAAGAGCCGGAACCCCGTGGAGAGAGGGACAGCGCATCCCCGCCAAAGAGATTAAGGGGCTCAGGTAAGTAAAATGGAGGCCCAGTGACTGCCTGGTGTTTTTTCACTTTAATGCATAGGATGCATTAAAGTGAAAAAACATGAGGGTTTACAACCCCTTTAAATGTAGTGTTGAAAAAATTGGTAAAAGTGTTTCTTATGCAGCATGTCATTGTCACACATGACATTGTTCGGTAAAGATGGCGTGGGGTCAGCAACCTCTTGGTCTAAGCATGGAGATCTGCCAGAAGTTTGGCCCAGTGTAGCTCCTGTCCACCAAACAGCATTGCTTCATTTAGCTTGGAATGTCCTGTTGGCTCTGGGATGCTTGGAGGGACTGATCATTCTTAATAGCTAGATTAGTGTTTCTCAAACTTTTTACCTTGGAGGAACCCCTGGCAAAAAGTTTGGGATCTCAAGGAACCCTTGAAATGTTCACATCTACAGTTCACGGGACACGGGATCCCCTGATGAAGTCACGTGATTGACGTAACGCATATGGAGTGGCCGTGAACCGAACGTAATACCGGAAGTGACGTAAGACTGGCAGAAGATGCCAGGCAGTAATTTTTCTGTTGAACTGTTACCGTTCTTATTCAATGTGAGAGTCCAATTGTTTTCATTAATAAATTGAATGTTCCTGATTTTAAATACTACACTATTGGAGCCTCTTTTCCCCTCCCTTTGTTTTCTTATTGAGTGGCATATTATTGCGGAGGTAGCAACCTGGTGTATAGTACATCTGCTACAGGGATGGATGCCCCCTGGTGGTCTAATACATGCGCCCACATTACCGAGCTGTAAAGTACAACAGTGGAAGAGCCCCTGGTGGTGGACAATAGGACAAGCAGAAGATTTATCTATACTTGATGTGATTATAACTAAGGAGTGGAGGTGAGAGTTCTGAGAGCCCAGATTGTGATTCCATTCATTGTTATTTTCTGCTTATGGGAACCAGTTTCAGTGCCCTTGTGTGGTTTATGCTACTAAGAGACTGACTTATATGGATTTGGTTATGGATTTATGAAATGGTGCATACTTTCCTCAATATTTTGGACTAATATTAGTGTTTTCATTCCGTTCTATTTATCAGCACTTATCACTTTATGATTGTTACATTGTCTTATACACAATTTTTTTTGCGCAGGATCATCATGTACTTTATTTTTTGATTTAGTATTATGTGAATGCTAATAAACCCTGCTGCATCTTTTAGAATTTTAATTGCAATGTGCACGTGTATTTGCACGTATTTGTTTATTATTGTTGATATTGCACGCTCACTTTATTTGCGCATTAGCACTTTATATCAGCACCTTGATGTACTTCATGTATATCTTTATTTTTTTACCACTTATTTGATATTCGGTATTTAATATTTATCAAAGACGTAGGATTTTTACTTTTATATAGTAGCGCGAAGGCTATTTTTAGTATTTCATGTTCCTTATCTGAGAATGCCGCCCAGCAGGTGAGGAAAGGAAGGGGATGAGCGAGTGCCATCCCCCCTCCTGAACCATACCAGGCAGCATTCCCTCAACATGGAGGGGTGGATGCTTTTGGGTAGGAGGGGTGCTTTGGGCCAGGGGGTCTCTGCGCCCTCCCACACCAAAGCACCTCGCCCCACCCATGTTGATGAGGACAAGGGACTCAAGCCAGTGGTTGTTAGTCTGCAGGTGGTGGGCTTATCACAATCTGGAAGAGGGCAGCGGCAGAAAGAGACTGCTCGAGGAGGAGATGGTGGGAAGAGTCGGTGGAGACGGGAAGAGACAGTTTGAGTTCAAGATGGCGGGAAGAGATGACAGCAGTGTAAAGAGACAGCTTGAGGAAGAGACGGCTACCTGATACCCATTCACATGGGGGGTGGAATCTGGGGGCCCCCTTCTTAAAGGGGGGCTTCCAGATTGCGATAAGCCCCCCGCCCCCAGACCCTGACAACCAGCGGCTAGGGTTGTTGGAAGAGGCCCTTGTCCTCATCAACATGGGGGCAAGGTGCTTTGCACTCACCCCCCCCATGTTGAGGGCATGCAGCCTGGTATGGTTCAGGAGGGAGCACTTGCTCGTCCCCTACCTTTCCTGACCTACAGGGCTGCATGCTCGGATAAGGGTCTGACATGGATTTTGGGGGGGTCCCACACCATTTCTTTTATTTTGGATTTGGGGACCCCTCCGAATCCATGCTAGACCTGAAGGGCCTGGTATAGATCTGGGGGGGAATCCCACGCCGTTTTTGTTTTTTTTCCTGCATTTTCTTGCCGGCAATTTTTTTTTTTCTACATTCAGCTTTCAGCGGGGAAGCCCACTGACAGCTTGTTGAGTCATCGGTTGTCAAGGACACGGTGACCGGCTTACTGGTCACCTGCTTAGCAACCAACTACAGTGGAAAAAATAAGAAATGCAAAATGCAAAAATTGCATCAAAAATGCACCACTTGCATTTCTGGTGCAGCTCCATTGAAGTCTATTAGCCACAAATTGCGGGAAAAAAGTCACTGACCCTTTCCAATAATGCACCGGCCATAAAACGCATGGATGTGAAGTAGCACCATAGGAAACCATATTAAATTAACTGTAGTGTGTTTCTGCAAAAAACGCATAGGTGTGAACATAGGGTAAGGGAAGTTTTAAGAGGTACCATGGAATAAAGGTCTGAAGGGTGGTAACCTTTTTTTAGGAGCCCAATTTGGTCAATTGAGCTTGAATACCAATTTATTATTAAGCATTGCTTCAGTACGGTAGAAGTCTAATATTTGGAGACCAGTGCACACCAAGTTTTCTACAAGTTTAAACAGATATATCTTAATAATTTAACTTTTACCAAAGGTTTTAAATAAAAAGCCTCTTGTTTATATACAATATCTTTAAACTGTCCTTGATCTCTTTATTCCTCAAGCTGTATATGAAAGGGTTTACAAAGGGAGTAAACACTGTATACAATAAGGACATTATCTTACTGATCGTTTGTGATTGTCCTTCCTTTGGAATCAGATATGCAGCAATTAGGGTTCCATAAAATATAAACACAACAGTGAGATGGGAGCTACAAGTGGAAAAGGATTTCAGTCTTCCAGAATTGGAGGATATCTTCAATATTGTTAAAACAATGTAAATATATGAAACCACTATCACTAGGAAGGGGAATATTAGCACAGGAACAGACAGCAAGGTTGTTTCCATTTGAACTCTGGATGTATCCGAGCAGGAAAGTTCTACAAGAGGATTGAAATCACAAAATAAAAAGTCAATAACATTTGGTCCACAGAATTCTAGTTGACATATTTCAAGTATTGATATTAATCCTAAAGAACAGCTGAAAATCCAGGATGCAAGAACTAGTTTATTGCAAAGTGTTTGTTTCATAATGGAGACATAATGCAGAGGAGAGCAGATGGCCAGATAGCGGTCATAGGACATCACTGTCAGAAGGAAACATTCAAATCCTTCTGTTGAAGCAAAGATATAATATTGAGCAATGCAACCAGAAAAAGATATGGAGGTCCTCTCATATAGAACAATATTTAACATGTTAGGAGCAATATCTGTGGTCAGTATGATGTCAGATATAGAGAGTTGGGAGAGGAAGAAGTACATGGGAGAATGAAGGGTCTTACTGTAATATACCAACATGATGATTAAACAATTTCCACATATTGTCACAATGTATATAATAAAGACCAAGGTGAAGAGCAGCATATTAAATATAGACATTTTATTAAATCCCAAAAAGAAGAATGTGGTGACATTACCTTTATGTGTGGTCTGTGTGAAAGCAGAAAACAGTTATATAACGTTAAATGGACAGTCTCTATTTTTTAATGTAAGAAAAATGACAAAACCATTGAGGCCATGATATGTAAAAAAAAAAAAAGTTTTGCAAAACTATATTTACATAGCAAGAAGGGAGTTCCTAAATATATATATATATATATATATATATATATATATATATATATATATATATAGTTATATATATGGATCTAGATATGTGTATATTGTATCTGGCTTTAGGTATACTTTAATGCCATGACAGTAGTGGATAACTATGCTACACAATGCAAAGAAAATGGATTGATTAAGTTATAAAATGTCTAATTTGTCATAATGATTACTATTTCAATCAACTAAAGCAGAGGTCTCAAACTGGTGGCCCTCCAGCTGTTGAAAAACGACAAGTCCCATGAGGCATTGCAAGGCTGACAGTTAAGAGCAAGACTCCCAAAGGCAATGGCATGATGGGACTTGTAGTTTCGCAACATCTGGGGGGCCACCAGTTTGAGACCCCTGAACTAAAGCATTATAAATTGGTGAATTTAGTCTGAAATTTAAAAACAAAAAAACACTTACTCTATTTACTAATGATCTCTGATGAAAACTCATATTTTTTTGGATCATCTAACTTAAAATTTAAATAAACCAAAACAAAAGTGTAGCTTATTTTTTATTTGTTGTTTTGTTTTTTGATAACATAAAATGAGAGATTCAATATTAAAAGTGTAACAATAGTACACAGATTTCTACATGAGAGAGTTTTCTATCAGTTTTTCTATTGAGCATGGAATAAAAACAGAATGTCATGAATAGAAAGAATAAAAAATAAAATAAAAAGAAAAGCAAAGGGAGTGAAAATACTGCCAAATATGTCAAAATAATGTCAACAATGAAATATATAATTTTGATTCAATAGATCTTCTTCATAGGAGTTTTTTTTTTTTTTTTTCTTTTTACCAGTGTTTCTATTTAACAGGGTAAAAAAATTGACCTATAAAGTCATGAATGGAAAGAAAAAAAAATAAGAGAGGGAATGATAAAGTAATAATAATAATAATAATAATAATGATGAATCGTATCTAGCTATTGTAAGTGTAAAGCATATGATGTGTATCGGTGGATAAGCTCAGTTGACTGAACAGGAAACCTTTTCTCACACAAACATTTATATGTTTCTTTGTACATTAAAGATTCCATAGAGAGTAAGTAAGATCTCTTTGGGTTTATGTTTGTGACTGTAATAAAAATAAATGTATTTTTTTTCAAAATAAAATACTCAATACAATACAATACAGTAAATAATTGCTCAGAAACTATTTAAAGTTAAAGGAAAGCTTTAAAGCCTAACTTCAGCTTTCCTTTCACTTTGCATACACCAAAAGTATTAGGATGCCTGCCTTGACACTCACATGAACTTTATTGGTGAAGGAATATTTAGCTTAACTGCTTCCATTTTATAATAATCAGTAAGGATGAGCCGAACACCCCCTGTTCGGTTCGCACCAGAACCTGCGAACAGACCTAAACTTTGTGTGAACTTTAGAACCCTATTAAGGTCTATGGGACTCGAATGTTCAAAATCGAAAGTGATCATTTTAAAGGCTAATATGCAAGTTACTGTCCTAAAAAGTGTTTGGGGACCTGGGTCCTGCCCCAGGGGACATGGATCAATGCAAAAAAAAGTTTTAAAAAACTGACATTTTTTCAGGAGCAGTAATTTTAATAAAGATTAAAGTTAAACAATAAAAGTGTAATATTCCTTTAAATTTCCTACCTGGAGGGTGTCTATAGTATGCCTGTGAAGGGGCACATGTTTCCCGTGCTTAGAACTGTCCCTGCACAAAGTGTCATTTCTGCAAGGAAAAAAAGTCTTTTAAAATCACTTGCGGCTAGTGATGGGCGAACGGTTCGCCCGGCGGTCGTTTCGCGGCTAATTTCGGCTGTTCGCGGTCCGCCCATTCGGCAGACTATTGGCGCCGTTCGCCCGGCGGACTTCTGCGTTTACTGTGTAAAAGAACTTTGACCTATGATGACACATCCATCATGGGGTACAGGACAGCCAATTGAGACATTGCAGCACATGGACACTTGGACATTCCCCCTAACTTATAGATACACCCGACCCGGCGGCCATTTTACATTCTTTCTTCTGTCACTATAAGGAGAGGTTGCTGTGTGGAGCAGGGAGAGATTACAGTGACCCAAATCGCTAGCTATTTGGTACAAAAAAGTTCTTTTCAGGACTGGTATAGGTGTTTGCTGTGCTACTGATTGTTGCAGCAGCCTGAGTGTCTTTTGTCAGTTTAGAGAAAGGGACAGGACGGTGTGTGCTGCAGGGACTGCCAGTTTAGTCATTAGCTGTTACTATCAGGTCCACAAAAGTGCTATTTCAATTATTGTTCCAGTAGCCTCTGTTTTGTCAGTTTATATAGGGACAGGCAGGAAGCAGTGTGTGAGGCAGTGAGGGTCAGTTTAATCAGTAGCTGTTACTATTAGTTCCACAAAGGTTATTTTCAGAACTGGTATCGGTCCACAATACATAGGGTTGAGGTGCACTACTGCTGACCGCTGCCCTATACTGCAGCAGTCCTTCATCGGTATAGGGATTGACGTACAGTCTGCTAATCACTCACACACAACCTACTTGGTCCACAAAAGTCCTTATAAGGACTGGTAACTTGGTCTGTCTAGGGTGCTACAGTACATAGGGTTGAGTGAGGTATAGTCTGCCATTCTATAAGGACTGGTATCGGTCCACAATACATAGGGTTGAGGTGCACTACTGCTGACCGCTGCCCTATACTGCAACAGTCCTTCATCGGTATAGGGACTGACGTACAGTCTGATAATCACTCACACACAACCTACTTGGTCCACAAAAGTCCTTATAAGGACTGGTAACTTGGTCTGTCTCGGGTGCTACAGTACATAGGGTTGAGTGAGGTACAGTCTGCCATTCTATAAGGACTGGTATAGGTCCACAGTACATAGGGTTGAGGTGCACTACTGCTGACCGCTGCCCTATACCGCAGCAGTCCTTCATCGGTATAGGGACTGACGTACAGTCTGCTAATCACTCACACACAACCTACTTGGTCCACAAAAGTCCTTATAAAGACTGGTAACTTGGTCTGTCTAGGGTGCTACTGTACATAGGGTTGCGTGAGGTACAGTCTGCCATTCTATAAGGACTGGTATCGGTCCACAATACATAGGGTTGAGGTGCACTACTGCTGACCGCTGCCCTATACTGCAGCAGTCCTTCATCGGTATAGGGACTGACGTACAGTCTGCTAATCACTCACACACAACCTACTTGGTCCACAAAGGTCCTTATAAGGACTGGTAAGGTATAGGGTACTACAGTACATAGGGTTGAGTGAGGTACAGTCTGCCATTCTATAAGGACTGGTATAGGTCCACAGTACATAGGGTTGAGGTGCACTACTGCTGACCGCTGCCCTATACTGCAGCAGTCCTTCATCGGTATAGGGACTGACGTACAGTCTGCTAATCACTCACACACAACCTACTTGGTCCACAAAAGTCCTTATAAGGACTGGTAACTTGGTCTGTCTAGGGTGCTACAGTACATAGAGTTGAGTGAGGTACAGTCTGCCATTCTATAAGGACTGGTATCGGTCCACAATACATAGGGTTGAAGTGCACTACTGCTGACCGCTGCCCTATACTGCAGCAGTCCTTCATCGGTATAGGGACTGAGAGTTTTGTCACAGGGTCATTTAAAAAATAACAGGCAGAGGAAGAGGCAGGCACTTCCGCAGGGGTGGTAGGGGTAGGGCAGGAGCAACAGGCTTGAGCCAAAGTGGGAAGTTGCAGAAGGTGCGTTCAATTACTTTAAAGGACGCACCAGACTTGGTTGAGTGGCTCGCTCAGCCTTACTCTTCTGCACCCTCCTCATCCTCTCGATCTGCACCCTCTTCTTCACTCTCTGCTATGTGCACCCCCAAAGACACTACCACCAACAACACCACCACCACCACCACCACCACCACATACCTTCCGCTTGAGTCACAGGAATTATTTTCCGATCCATATCAAGACATTTCTGATGTGCAGCCACTCTTGGTATTGGATCAGGAAGAGGAGGCAGCAACAACCGCTACTCAGCAGTCTGACGACAGTACCCAGATCAGCCCAAGGAGGAGGTTGGTCCCCGGTGTTGCTGCCTACTCCGAGATCTCTACTTATAGCGGTGGGGAAGGTGACGTTGATGATGACGTGTCTAGTGATGTCACGTGGGTGCCCACAAGAGAAAAAGAGGAGGGGAGGGGAGTTCAGAGGGAGATATGCACCAGCCGATAGGGAGGAGAAGCAGGAATAACTTACATTGCACAGGAGGGACAAAGCAGACTGCAAATGTATCAGGAGCGAGTCATCGACCATGTACGGTCACATCTGGTGCTCCCAGGACACCGGCACATGGCTCTGCAGTGTGGGCTTTTTTTAACGTGTCCGCTGCTGACAATAGCATTGCCATCTGCAATCTTTGCAGTCAACGCATTAGTCGCGGTAAGCCCAACACTCACCTAGGGACGACCGCCTTAAGAAGGCACATGAGCAGCCATCACCGAGCCGAGTGGGAGCAACGGAACACACAAAGCCACACTGCAGGCTCTCACCGTCCAGCCTCGTCTTCTACTTCTCCTTCTCCTCTCTCCTCACAATTGTCCTCCACTCCACCTTCCATCACACAAAAAGGCAGGCTTCCGTGGGCCTAATGTTCGAGCGTAAAAAAATGATGACGCCGGATAACCCTCTTGCCCAACGGTTGACGGCTGGCTTGTCAGAACTCATAGCCCGCCAACTACTGCCATATAAACTGGTGGACTCGGAGGCCTTTCGCAAATTTGTGGCCATTGGAACTCCACAATGGAAGGTCCCAGGAAGGAAGCATTTCTCAGAGAAGGGCATCCCAGAGCTATATGGCCATGTTCAGCGGCAAGTGAATGTATCTCTGGCACACAGTGTCGGTGCCAAGATACATCTGACCACAGACACATGGTCTAGCAAACACGGGCAGGGAAGGTATATCACTTTTACTGCCCACTGGGTGAACCTTCTGACGGCCGTCAAGCATGTAACCCGTGGCACCCGTGTAGATTTGGTTTTACCGCCACGGATTGCATGCAGGGCTGACTCTTCTTCTCCTCCTCCTCCTACTCCATCCTCCTCCCTCTCCTCCTCAGCTGACTCCTCCTTTTCCGCTGCTAGCGTCTCTTCCGCTGCGCCGCCCAAGCTCCCCAGAACCTATTCGACATTAGGGATGAGCTTCGTGTTCGAGTCGAACTTCCTTTCGACTCGAACATCGGCTGTTCGCCTGTTCGGCGAATTCCGAACGTTATGGGCCGTTCGTGCCAAATTCGTGTGGCGCTCACGGCCCACAATGAACTGCGTCATCACAGTGCATTGCTGGCTCATGATTGGCCAAGCATGTACTGTGACCTCGCATGCTTGGCCAATCACAGAGCCAGCAGCGAGGAGAGCCATGATTGGCCACAGGCAGGATGCTTGTGGCCAATCATAGCTCAGGCTGTGTAGTACACGCCCCACACTATATAAGGCCGCCAGCACGGCGGCCTTGTGTAGTGTGTTGGCGTCTGAAGCAGTTAGTGGGTGTTCTGTGTACCTTCAACACAGTACACACCGATCGTTATAGGCCGATTTTCGATCTTGCTCTTCTGTAGTGGTTGTTGTCTGCGTGCCCTGACCACAGTATACACCGCTATATTCACCTCACCTATATAGCTAGTGATCTATCTTTTATAATAGAGCTTGCAGTCAGTAGTGTTAGGAGCTTGTGCGTGCTGTCTGCGTGCTCTGTACCCAGTACACACCGCTATATCCACCTACATAGCTCTTCTCTATTTGAGCCCACTTGCCATCTGAAGGAGTTATTGGAAGTTGTGTGTGCCTCCAGCACAGCACAGTATACATCTGTATATACCCCTTTATCTCTGGTGTTCTAGAATAAAGGCATCTGCAGGAGTTAGTGGGTGTTTTGTGCCTCCAGCACAATATACACCTGTATCTACCCTTTATTGCTGTTCTCTAATAGAGCCATCTGCAGGGCTTAGTGGGTGTTGTGTGACTCCATTACAGTATACCCCTTTATCTCTGGTGTTCTATAATAAAGGCATCTGCAGGAGTTAGTGAGTGTTGTGACCTCCAGCACAATATACACTACCCAACTGCTGTTTTACCCAACTCCCTTCAGGCCATTACCATGTCTGGAAGGCCAGCAAGGAGAGGCAGACAGGCGCGAGCCGATAAAAGAGGGCAAGCAGGCTCTGTGTCTAGAGACAACAGTGCTGGTCATGGACACAGTGCATTGTCATCAGCACGTGGCCATGGGACACGCTTGTCCTTCTTTTCGGCAGCTGGACATGTTGAACCGCAACATGCCAATGACTTGGTAGAGTGGATGACCAAGCCCTCTTCATCCTCCTCATCCTCTCTCACCCAGTCTCAGGGTACTAGCAAAGCAGCTGCCAACGCATCGTCTTCCCTCGTCTCAATGTCATCATCAGTGACTCCTTCCCTAGACCCACCACGTCCTCCTGAGGAGTCTCCTGAACTCTTTGAGCAAAGTGTTGGGTACATGCTCCAGGAGGATGCCCAGTGTTTTGTAGCCTCTGATGATGACACTCAGCTAGAGGAAGGCAGTAGCGTGAATGCAGAGAGAGGGGATGCTCAAGAAGGACAGCAATCTGGCAGTCATGTTCCACAAGCTGCAGCATATTGCCAGGTTTGCTACAGCGATGAAGAGGGAGGGAATGATGAGGGCACTGACTCCACGTGGGTGCCTGGTAAGAGAGAGGAGGAGGAGGAGGAGGCACATGTCCAACGAGGCAGGATGCCCTCCGGGGGCCAGCTTAGGGGCAGCACACCGACTGAATCACACCGCAGAGCTCCGCCTGTGCAAGGCGCTGCCTCTGCACGTTATTCTAAAAGTTCCTTGGTGTGGGCCTTTTTTGAGATGAGTGCATCAGATCGCAACACTGCTATTTGCAACATATGTCTCAAGCGTATCTCGCGTGGCCAAAACATCAGCCGCTTGGGCACCACATGCTTGACCAGACATATGTTGACCTGCCATGCAGCTCATTGGCAAGCGTACCTCAAAGACCCACACCAAAGAAAAAAGTGGGGCTACTCTATCTGAGACAAGTCAACAACAGGAGTCTGAAAAGGAGTCAGAGGAGGATGGTGATGGGGCGGATGAGGAGGAGCAAGAAGAGCATGCTTTAAACCTTTCTGGGATCCCTGTTGTGCGTGGATGGGGAGAGGAGAATGAAGAGTATGACATTATCCTGGATGATGAGCAGGAGCCAGGGCACCACACCGCTTCCACTTTAGTGTAAATGGGGGCCTTCATGCTCCAGTGTTTTAATAGGGACCCCTGTATAAAAAGCATAAGAGTCAAGGACCAGTACTGGGTGGCAACGTACTTAGACCCCCGGTACAAACACAAAATGGTGGAAATGTTACCGCCGTCACAGAGGGCTGTCAGAATGGAGCACTTCCAGGCCTTGCTTCGAGAAATGCTGAATTCTGCTTTTGCGTGCGCTGGCAGAGGAGCAATTCCCACTCCCAGAGAAGAAGTTGCGGGTACCAATCCAACAGCACCTGCAAGAAGAGGCCGTTTTGAAGATGTGTTGGTGACTTCGGATATGAGGTCATTCTTTCAGCCGACCCATCGACAGGTGTCATCCGGATCCAGCATCAGGGAACGCCCAGACCGTCAGGTGTCCGACCACATCAGGTTAACGACCGATGTGGACGCTCTGTGGAGTGATGAACCCCTGGACTACTGGGTGGGCAGGCTTGACCTCTGGCCAGAGCTTGCCCAATTTGCAATCGAACTGTTGTCTTGCCCCTCATCCAGTGTCCTGTCCGAGAGGACGTTCAGCGCAGCCGATAAGCGTACTCGCCTAGCTCACGACAGTGTTAACTACCTCACATTTCTAAAAATGAATGAGGCATGGATCTCGGAGGAATTCAACACATGTGACCAGTAGACCATGTATATATCTATAAACAATTTTTTTAATCGAGCACAGAGACCTTCTTTCTTCATTTTGCTCACTTCCTTGTCCAAAAAAAGCACACCGTACTATATGCCCGTAGCCTCCTCTTTGAAGAGGTTGAGCTGTGTCATATTTCTACTGGGGCTGCTTATTATGAGGGGCTCCCACCATCCCTGTGCTGTGCTGACATCCTCCTGGGGCTGTACCACTGCTGTGCATATTATGAGGGGCTCCCACCATCCCTGTGCTGTGCTGACTTCCTCCTGGGGCTGTACCTCTGCTGTGCATATTTTGAGGTGCTCCCACCATCCCTGTGCTATGCTCATTATGAGGGGCTCCCACCACCCCTGTGCTGTGCTGACTTACTCCTGGGGCTGCTTATTATGAGGGGCTCCCACCATCCCTGTGCTATGCTGACATCCTCCTGGGGCTGCTTATTATGAGGGGCTCCCACCATCCCTGTGCTATGCTCATTATGAGGGGCTCCCACCATCCCTGTGCTGTGCTGACTTACTCCTGGGGCTGCTTATTATGAGGGGCTCCCGCCATCCCTGTGCTATGCTGACATCCTCCTGGGGCTGCTTATTATGAGGGGCTCCCACCATCCCTGTGCTATGCTGACATCCTCCTGGGGCTGCTTATTATAAGGGGCTCCCACCATCCCTGTGCTATGCTCATTATGAGGGGTTATGCTCATTATGAGGGGCTCCCACCATCCCTGTGCTATGCTGACTTCCTCCTGGGGCTGCTTATGGTGCAGGTGTCAGTGCTGTATATCACGGTGCTGATATCAGTGCTCTCTGTCATGGTGCTGCTGTCAGTGCTGTATATCACGGTGCTGGTGTGAGTGCTTTATGTCACGCTGCTGATGTCAGTGCTCTCTATCACGGTGCTGCTGTCAGTGCTGTATATCACAGTGCTGGTGTGAGTGCTTTATGTCACGCTGCTGATGTCAGTGCTCTCTATCACGGTGCTGCTGTCAGTGCTGTATATCACGGTGCAGATGTGAGTGCTTTATGTCACACTGCTGATGTCAGTGCTCTCTATCACGGTGCTGCTGTCAGTGCTGTATATCACGGTGCTGGTGTGAGTGCTTTATGTCACGCTGCTGATGTCAGTGCTCTCTATCACGGTGCTGCTGTCAGTGCTGCATATCACGGAGCAGATGTGAGTGCTTTATGTCACGCTGCTGATGTCAGTGCTCTCTATCACGGTGCTGCTGTCAGTGCTCTCTATCACGGTGCTGATGTCAGTTCTGTATATCACGGTGCTGGTGTGAGTGCTTTATGTCACGCTGCTGATGTCAGTGCTCTCTATCACAGTGCTGCTGTCATTGCTGTATATCACGGTGCTGGTGTGAGTGCTTTATGTCACGCTGCTGATGTCAGTGCTCTCTATCACGGTGCTGTTGTCAGATCACTCTATCACAGTGCAGGTGTCATTGCTGTATGTCACGCTGCTGATGTCAGTGCTCTCTATCACGGTGCTGGTGTCAGATGACTCTATCACGGTGCAGGTGTCATTGCTGTATGTCACGCTGCTGGTGATCATCTCCTGCACCCTCTTCTTTGCCTACCCTGGTCCCTGACCTTCCCTCTCCTCCATTGCCTTCATGCACTCCACAGTCCTGAATTGTCACAACAATTTCCCATATAAAAAAAGGATGCTTGTAGTTGTCGATCCCAGATTCACCTCATACATGTGTTATGTCATTGGCCATGTGGTGGGACTATGTTTGCACAGCTATTAATTATTTTGTGGCTGCAAGTTTGACCTGTAGGTTTGCGAAGTTCGCCTCCCATTGAAGTCAATGGGGCCCGCCGTGAACGTTCTGGTTCGTGAACTATCGGCCGCGTTCGCGGCCCGTGTTCGCGAAACGTCCCGTCGGAAGTTCGTCCATCACTACTTGCGGCTATATGAATTGTCGGCTCCCATAACACAGAGAACATTCAATGAGTGTTCTCTGTATTACGGGAGTCGACAATTCATTCATTGATAAAAAAATAAAAAGCGTGGGGTTCCCCTAAATTCAATTACCAGGCCCTTCAGGTCTGGTATGGAGATTAAGGGGAACCCCGTGTCAAATTAAAAAAAAAAATTGACGTGGGGGTCCCCCTAAATATCCATACCAGACCCTTCAGGTCTGGTATGGATATTAAGGGGAACCCCGCATCAAATTAAAAAAAAAATTGACGTGGGGGTCCCCCTAAAAATCCATACCAGACCCTTTATCCGAGCACGCAACCTGGCAGGCCATAGGAAAAGAGGGGGGGACGAGAGAGGGCCCCCTCTCCTGAACCATACCAGGCCACATGCCCTCAACATTGGGAGGATGCTTTGGGGGTCTGTGATCCCTCAAAGCACCATGTCCCCATGTTGATGGGGACAGGGGCCTCATCCCCACAACCCCGGCCGGTGGTTGTGGGGGTCTGCGGGCGAGGGGCTTATCAGAATCTGGAAGCCCCCTTTAACAAGGGGACCCCCAGATCCCGGCCTCCCCTGTTTGAAATGGTAAGGGGGTACAAAAGTACCTCTACCATTTCACAAAGAAAGTGTAAAAAATGGTTAAAACACTGCTTTTATCACAGTGATCCCCAAACCAAACAAAAACTCAGAGGAAGTTGAAAACTACAGACCCATATGCCTCATAAATAATGATTTAAAGATTTTATCGAAAATATTAGCCAATCGTCTCTCCTCCTTTATAGGCAGATACATCCACAAGGACCAGGTAAGGTTTATCCCTGGCAGACAGGGACCAGACCAAACTAGAAGGGCCATAGACATCTTTTCTATTCTTCAATCCAACTGGACTGGAGGTCCTAAACAGGAGGAGATGCTGTTGTCCTTAGACTTGCACAAAGCATTCGACTCGGTGGAATGGAGGTGCATATTTTCTATCATGGAACGCTGGGGAATTGATCACCATTTTATGGGACTGTTTCGATCCCTCTACTCGTCCCCAAGGGCTTTGATACGACTACAAGGACAATACTCGCATTCTCTCAGGATTGAAAAGGGCACCAGGCAGGGCTGTCCCCTCTCCCCTCTAATTTTTGCTATCGCTATCGAAACTCTAGCAGTCACAATACGCTCTAATCCTAATATCCAAGGTGTCTCTTGTGGTTCACAAACACACAAATGCGGCCTCTTTGCAGATGACATGTTACTATTTATCACCTCCCCGATTACCTCCCTTCCCAATCTTTGCAAACTGTTTTCTGAATTTGCAGCGGTGTCAGGCCTTAGGGTGAATTACACCAAATCCCATGCCCTTAACTTCTCCCTAAAGCCAGAGATGGTTTCCTCCTTACAAAGTGCCTTTGATTTTAAATGGAGCAGCTCTTCCATAGAGTACTTGGGAATAGCCCTTACGTCAAAAATTGAACTATTATACTCATGCAACTTTATCCCAGCATATAAAAAGCTTGAATCCGACCTGCTTCTCTGGGCCAGGGGGAAACTATCCTGGCTTGGGAGAATACACGCCATTAAGATGAACCTCCTTCCTAGGCTTTTGTACCTCTTTAGGGCCTTACCGATCCAAATCAGACACGACCACCTGAAGGCCTTGCAACATAAGGTCAACAGATTTGTCTGGGGCGGGTCAGGCCATAGATTGCCGCAAAACACAATTTACACACTTAGGTCCAAGGGCGGCCTGGGCCTTCCCAGACTACTTTGGTACTACCAAGCCGCCAGAATTTCCCAACTTTCAATAGTTCATGCTAAGACAGAAAAGCCGGATTGGATACAGATAGAAAGGCAGGGGACCCATTACACACGCTCGATTACCTTCTAGGGTCCTCTCCTAGGACAAGACCCCCGATCCTCTCCCCCATTCTCTCCCAGTCTCTTTCGCTCTGGGACAGACTGAGAAACAGCCCCGCCTTAATTTCTGAATGTCAACCCCTCTCCCACATCTTCAACAACCCAAATTTTACCCCGGGTCTTGACATCAAGGCATTTCAGTGGTGGCTGGACAAGGGGCTTTACCGGATTGTACACTTTTTCACTGCCACAGGGCCAATCACTCTGAAAATTTGGAGAAAACAGCTAAAGATTACCCCCACGGAACTATTTAGATTTCACCAAATACAACACTTCCTGCACACAATCTGGAGATCTAACCCCCCCCCCCCCCCAGTTTTACATCCTATGAATATTGGTTTGGACAGACCTCCGAACAGAGGGGCATTAGCCCGAGCAAATGCCAAATCCCCATATATGACATCCTGGGAGAACGATTTTCTAATTAACTGACCTTTGGAGCAATGGGAGACCTCCTTTTCTAGAGCATTTAAAAGAATACAAAATATATCCCTCATAGAATCGAATGTGAAAGTAATGACCAGATGGTATCTCACGCCGGCAAAATTGGCCCTCATATATCCCTCAGCCAGCCCTCTGTGATTCAGAGGTTGCCAACTCACGGGCTCTATGGCTCACACGTGGTGGGAATGCCCTAGAATACGATTGTATTGGTCCAAGGTGTTCACCATGCTCCAAACGGTCACAAATCATCAAATTCCAAAAACTCCAAAAGTTGCTCTTCTGAACTCCTCTCTTCCCAGGATACCTAAAGCCACACGTAAACTTGTACATTTTATTCTACTGGGGGCGAAGCTGACGATAGCTAAGTCCTGGAAAAAGCCGAGGGTCTCCCTTCCAGCCACCAAACGGAAAATCTCTTGGATTGTGTCTCAGGAGAAACTTACAAGCGTTCTCAATGACAGAATCCAGGCATTTGAGGCGGTCATGGAACCTTGGGCCAAATATATGGGCATCTCCCTTATACCTGGGATTTGGGCTTAACAAACTGGTAATGGTACTTACACTCCTCTGAGAAGCAACTCGTCCCTCAGTAATTCGCTAAATTCTCCTGCCCCAGCTTTGCACTGGCCTCCTCTCCACCCCAGTGGCATCTCCTTAGCCCCTGTACACACGGTTGGAGATTTCGACAACCAAATCCGTCGGATTTTGTCCGTCAGATTTTGCCCGTCAGATCTTGTCCAAAACTGTTGCATACACACGGTCGGACAAAAAATCCAATCATTCAGAATGTGATGACGTTCAGGCTAGTAGCCAATAGCTTTGATGTAGGAATTTGATCTGAGCATGTGTGGCACTTGGTCCGATCAAAATTCCGATCAAAATTCTCCAAACATGATCGGAGTAAGTCCGATCGAACCAGTTGGTCGGAAAATATTTCCAACAAGTTGGAAAATTGGGTCCGACGGATATTCCGACGGAAACAGTCCGATGCATACCACACCACAACACGGTCCAATAGGACACATTCCGACGGATTCTCCGACCGTGTGTACAAGGGCTTACTCCTCTTTCCTCCTAATCTTCTTCTTTTTTCTTTTCTTTCCCCTCTCTCACAGGCCTTTTGCGAGCTCTTTATATCCACGGTTTACGTTGAACAACCTAGGGGGGGACCCGTTGTCTAAATGAAGATAGGAATGAACTATACTTTTATTCCCTCTTCTGAAGATAGATGTGGCAACAAGACAGTTACATGGTTTTTGTTCTTCTCTCCTTGTACTGCTGCTTTGTGGTCCGGGTTTTTTTTTGGGAGGGATGGTAGAGTCGGTCTCGTTGCACAGCAAGTTCCCCTAAAGGGGTGCCCAGGCTGCCCTCCACTCTCTCTCATAGATCCCTTCAGAAGAGGTTGAGCTATATAGGCCACGTAATTCAAACAATGTGGGGTTTACAACCCAGGTATATGTTTGTATCATTTATACTTGTTCTCTGTATCCTGATGGTACATCAATAATCATCCTTCTTTTGCTTATACTGTAATTATACTGTAATTGCCTCACACTGACTGTTTATTTTTGGAAAATACAATAAAAATCTTTGAAAGAAAAAATGGTTAAATAAGACAAACACACTTTTGAAAAATTCCTTTATTAAAGAAAAAAAAAGATTCCAGCTGTGCTAATCCACTCTTGCTATCCAGCGATGGATGATCATCTCTCCGGGCTCCAGCGATGGCTGATCTGATCCAGCGACGGGTGATTTTCAGTCCAGCACAGTCTATCCATGCATCCGTCTTCTGTCTCCACTGAGGAGACACTGCGGGGATCCCAGCGTTGACGTTTCTTATATTAGGAGGGCGGGGCCACCCGTCACCTGACCCTCTGACGCTAGTAAGGGAAGCCAGGGGTTCCCCAATGACGTATGGGTGACCCCGCCCCCCTCTGCTGTAACGGAACCAGAACAGCCATCCTAGTGGAAAATTGCCAGACCTGAATCCACGCCAACTGAGTGAAAAAGGTTGCCCAAAGCCCCAAGAGCAGGAAGGAGATCTTGGATACAGGAGGCCCTCAAGCAGAAGTCCAAGCAGACAGGGAAAGCAGGTCCACACACACACAAAAGAACATTACAGTGACACAAGCTAGAACCAAAAGAGAGTTTGGAGATAGTTTTACTGATAAGATGCTTTTGCTAAAATTTAAGTATTCTTATGCTCAAAAATCAGGGTATGATAAAATGTTGGATATGTAGAAAACTACATCCCATCTATGCCCCAATCCCAAAGAAGTATTAAAACACAACATAGAATGTAGAGATCATCTTATCTGATCTAAGAGGGGATTGAAGCAATATTCAGCTTAACTGCTTCCATTTTAAAAGAATCAGTTTCATTTTTTGTCTTTCTAACATCCACTTCATGAATAGATATGCTCACGTATTGCTAATCTAGTCGTTTCTCATAATATAGTTTCTATTTACTTGAAATCATGTGACATTTTATAAATGAGAAAAAACACTGAGTTTCACTTTTGTCATAGACTGTACTTCTGTATTTGATTGGATAATCTGTATGACACGGTACTTTCTGAAAGCCCCTTTAAATATTCACACCAAAGAATAAAGATTACATTTGCTCGGAGAGACTTTGTTGTCTTGTGTCATTGTCTCAATGGGCTAATCTCACAGGTCTGTGGGGATTGAAAGCCACACCTTAAACAGAGATATCGAGGGTTAACCTACCCCTAGACCAGTGGCGGCCCATAGGGGGCAAACGGGTGCTGCCCACCCAAGGCTAGTCACCATAAAAAAATAAAAAATAAATGATAAAAAAGGTCCTTTAAGAAAAAGATGTCCTTCAAATGCCCAAGTGCACTGTGTATGGGTGCCAGTGCACTATGGGTAGCATGACGTCTATGCAATTAAGTGATTGCATGTAAGACACTTCATTGGCAGGGTTTTCTGAGTCATTGCGGCGCAAAGCTGAATGCTTCCGTTCCGATCTGCAGTCATTCCCCTTGCTGTGGGGTTTTCTATTGGCAGGTGGACGGTGCTTTGCCCGGGCAGCATCATCACTTCTGGGTTCTGTGTCAGACTGCCAGAAGGAAATTGTAACCCTCCCTGACTCTATCTATCTATCTATCTATCTATCTATCTATCTATCTATCTATCTATCTATCTATCTATCTATCTATCTATCCACCCCACTATCTATCTATCTATCTATCTATCTATCTATCTATCTATCTATCTATCTATCTATCTATCTATCTATCTATCTATCTATCTATCTATCTATCTATCCCACCCAATGCCTATCTATCTATCTATCTATCTATCTATCTATCTATCTATCTATCTATCTATCTATCTATCTATCTATCTATCTATCTATCTATCTATCTGTCTGTCTGTCTATCTATCTATCTATCTATCTATCTATCTATCTATCTATCTATCTATCTATCTATCTATCTATCTATCTATCTATCTATCTATCTATCTATCTCCCCCACCCAATGCCTATCTATCTATCTATCTATCTATCTATCTATCTATCTATCTATCTATCTATCTATCTATCTATCTATCTATCTATCTATCTATCTGTCTGTCTGTCTGTCTGTCTGTCTGTCTGTCTGTCTGTCTGTCTGTCTGTCTGTCTATCTATCTATCTATCTATCTATCTATCTATCTATCTATCTATATATCTATCGATCTATCTATCTATCCCACCCAATGCCTATCTATCTATCTATCTATCTATCTATCTATCTATCTATCTATCTATCTATCTATCTATCTATCTATCTATCTATCTATCTATCCCACCCAATGCCTATCTATCTATCTATCTATCTATCTATCTATCTATCTATCTATCTATCTATCTATCTATCTATCTATCTATCTATCTATCTATCTATCTATCTATCTATCTATCTATCTATCTATCTATCTACCTATCTATCTATCTATCTATCTATCTATCTATCTATCTATCTATCTATCTATCTATCTATCTATCTAGCTATCTAGCTATCTAGCTATCTAGCTATCTATCTCTCCCACCCAATCTATATATCTTTCCCACCCTATATTTATCTATCTGTCTCTCCCACCCAATGTCTGTCTATCTACGTATATATCTATGTGTCTATTTATCTGTCTGTCTATTTATCTATCTGTAGGTCCTATTGCGGTGATTTTCCAAATTGTCCAGGAACAGATGCAGCTCTGCAACTTGGTCTGACACATTGCCATGTGCCACTTGTAAACTGTGGACTTCTTGATGGAGTGTAGTAGTGTCAGTTTCCAATGAGGAGACTTGTGTGGCTACCTCTTGTTTAAAGTGGTTGTAAACCTTTACAAACCACTTTGACCTACAGGTAAGCCTAGATTAAGGCTTACCTGTAGGTCCAAGAAATATCTCCTGAACCTATACGGTTTAGGAGATATTTGCCTGAAGACGGGCACCACAGGCGCACTGTGCGTGGCATCGTCGATGACGAAGATGCCGCGCAATGCCGCACGTCTCGGCTCCCGTGCGCATGCGCGGGAGTGACGTCATCGCGGCTTCGCCGAATGACAGCAGGAGAGCTACGAGACCCCACATAGAAGATGGATGCGCTGGACTACAGGTGACAGCGGTGACTTCGCTGGCTCCTGTGTCAGGTAAGTGACACATAATGGGCTACTATGCGATGCATAGTAGTCCATTATGCTTTGCCTTTTCAGGGAATGAAAGAGGAAGTAAACTCATTAGGGTTTACTTCCTCTTTAAGCCCTCTTAGCTCTCCGCGGAGTGCCACCTTTACACGTGCGGCTAATGAGTCAAAGTCATCTCTAATGGGCAATTTCTGAAAGAGAGCCTATAGGGTCTTATTGTTGAGAAGTGCAGAAAGGGACTCTTGTGAGAGCAATAAAATATGGGCAGTATTTACTGGTGGAAGCCGTTAGTGCTGCTGAGATCATTGGCATGACTGTTCAGAAGTTCTGATGCTGGGATGTCTGGGAGCACAATGGAGAACTGTGCCTTGCCAACTCAGGGAAGACACGACTTCACTCCTCAATGACGACACCACGCCCCGATCCATTCAGGGCTTCCTTTATCATTGAGTGTGGAAAGACAAATGTTACATATTAAATGCACACTTTTAAAAACTGTTCAGAATTTCTACTTTTTGCGAAAGCGGGAGAACAAGATGATCGCTCCTTACAATTAATACATTTTTTTACACATAATAGATGAAAAAATTTAAATAACGGACAGCACAGATTTCATACAGTTTTTGGAAAGGCCACTATTATGGATGAACAGAGCGTGCAGATTTAACATTTAAATACCTTAATTAGACTGTGTTTTTGCAGATTTATGATGTAAATATTGTACGTATTTAAGCAAAAACTCTCATCCTTATTAATGGGAGGCAAACTCTTATTTTTCTGACACATGATTTAGAAATAACATAGATTTTCTGCACGTACCATAAATAGTGCTCGTCAGAGGCAATTCAAGAAAAACAAAGCAGACAGGCTCCATCCGTAAATGCAAAAATAAAATTGTAATCTTTCTGGGACAAAGGGGAGAAATGTTTTCAGTACTTAGCTGCACAAACTTCAGAGCACGCTTCATAGGCCGTAATTAAGGAAGGTAAAGAGTAAGACCAGACAGTTTTCATGTAAAGTATCACGAAATAGGTCACACTATTTGGAGACTGTGTATTCCAAATTTCTCAGCTGGGGAGCAGATGGGTGTTGGTGGTGACCAAACGCTGTGAACCCAACAGAAAAAAAATTCCTTCAGAACACTGGATGGATCTTGCTTTAGCAAACATTCACTATATCTGCAATTATGACACAGCAGAGAACAAAAAATTGGGTTTTGGGTGCTGCTGGTGCCCAAATACCATAAGCCCACAGAATAATTCCTGTAGGGCACACGATGGACCCTGTTTTAACAAACATTCAGGTATGTGCAGCTGTGACACTGCTGTAAAAAAAGGTGTGGATGGTGCCCAAACACCATAGGCCCACAGAACAATTCTTACAGAGCACAGGATGGACCCTTTTAAAAAAAAAAGCTGCTAAACTATGTGGATGTCACATTTTAAATTGCTTTTGCAAATACAGTAAGAGCAGCTATTTCCCTATTTTTGTACTATAATTGTAGCAGGCAGTGGCAGGAGATGTTAACATTGACAGGTAGTGGGGTGTACTAACAGTGGCTGGGTATGCTCAAAGAAACTGGACATTGACAGAAAATGTGGCAGCATGTGATATATATTTCTGTCACCTGGGACAGTTAAAGGTGCAGCGTTGAATGAAGCAAAAAAATATATATATTAATAATAATAATAATAATAATATTTGATGGTGGCGGGATCTCCAAATATTTACAACTTGCCTACTGGGCACCTCAACCCCCTTCCTAACCAAACCTACTTAGTCATGCAACACTGTACCCATATGAATCAGTTTTTCCTTTTTTTCCACACAAAAATAGCTTTTTTTGGTGGGATTTAATCACCACTGGGTTTTTAAATTTTTGCAAATGAGTAATTCCTCTTCATACATTTTGGCCACTAACAAGCTAGGAAAGTACAAATGCTCCCCAAATTACTCCTTTTTTGGAACGTAGACATTCTGAGATATTTAGTAAGAGGCATGGTTAGTTTTTTGAAGCTGTCATTTTTTCCCACAATTCTTTGCTAGATTAAGATTTTTATTTTTTTTCAAAAAAAATTTATTGAGAAAATCAGGGTAACATACATGTTAATATACATGTCAATCTGTTAACATAAACCAGTGTCGTAATCTACGTTACAGAGTTTTGATAACCTTCAGTAGGAATTTTATAATGTATCATGGTAATAGGTAACTTAAAGCAGACGAGACAGTGTAGTCTGTAATGACCTGGTATCCAGGGTAATATTGGTGAGTACTAATCTTCTACTGTCCAGGTGAGGCATAGGTACTTTTCCGTATTAGTCCTGTATAGTGGCAGGTTGATGTCCATTTGTACCATAGATAATGTCTCTGCCGCTCAGGGTCTCCATTTATCTAGAACAGGGGTGGCCAACCCACGGCTCCCAAGCCGCATGCGGCTCTTTGCCCGGTTCCATGCGGCTCTTACGTTCATATTGTAGCGTTCTGCCAGACGTGCAAGAATGACAAGAAGTAGTCGAATGAACTGTCATTTATTGACAACAGCAGAACTCCATTACTGTTGGCCGTAACCACCCCAAAACAACACAAACAAAAAACAATCTTCGTTTCTCTTCCTTACTCTTTTCCAGTTGTTTGCCATCCGCTCTCACACACACCTCCGCTCACCCCTCACTCTCACTCCCCTGCCCCCTTGCTTTCTCATCTATCCTGATGCATTCGCAGACAATGGAAAATCATAACACTCTAATTTAAGTCTCTAAACAGCATAACATTCAGTAACATTCAGCACATACTGTAGGGTCGCTATAATATCCAAGTTCCGCTTCACTTGAGTTCAATACGGTATTGTAGCGTCCGACCGGACACGTTATGAATAATGAGGCGTTCTTCAATAAACTTCCTTTTATTGCCGAACGTCTTGCAGAAGTTGGTTACTGTCGGCCGTAACCATGCCAAAACAAAAACAGGGCAAACTCGGTCTATACATCAACTCACTCATTCGCCGTGCTCCTCTCACACTCTCTCACCCAGGAGCGCTCTCTCTCACCTGCTCCCCCGCCCCCTCGCTCTCGCATCCAGGCAGACGCAGTCACAGACCATGGGAAATCACAGAACTCTAACATAAACATTGTAACACTCAACATTACTGCAGGGTCGCTACAATATTTTCGTCAAATGCGCATGTGGGCAGTTTTTCATGTATGTATTGTAAATTGTTCTATTATTGTTTATGGATTTGGTTAAACAGAGTTTGTCTGTGTGAGAGTGCACACAGTGTCCATTGTTGAAAAGGACTGGCCTGTGGTCTTTGTAGTGTTAAAACAGTGTGTGACATTTACAATAAATCCAGCTGAGAAAAAGTATGTGTGTATGAGGAAGGGATGGGTTGATGTTCATGTGTGCCCATGCGTATGATGTGGCTCTTTGCGGTAACTTGGTAAAAAATGTGGCTCTTGGTCTTTGTCTGGTTGGCCCCCCCTGATCTAGAACATTGAGTAAGACATTCACCTGAGCAATCTAAGTAGCAACAACCCACGGTCCCTATACTTCATCCCGGTCTGGAACATAGTCTGTAAAGTCCAGATCATCTTAGCCTCAGTGATGAGGTCAGTGTAGTGATATGAAGGAAGAAAAATGGGAAGGCAGTGATGTTTAGTGTCATTTTAGTGCGCTATTACACTTGTGTACTGATAAAGAAGGAGATGACAGAATGGGGGAGAAAGAGAGGGGGGGATAGGGGTAGGTAGAGACAAGAAGGAGGGGGGGACGTGAGTAGTGATCATTCAGAGCTCTCCTTTAGGTCGGTTATGGATTGATCCTAAGTCTGGGGTGTCAGCATCAAAAGTTACATATCTGGATCGGGTATAATTGATTTGCATTAAGACACAGGTCAGGGAGATTCAGTCAGGTGGCCATATCAAATGTATAATGTTTGAGGGTCTGAGTGTGCATGTGGTGACTCGTTATCCTCTCCACTTTGAAGGTGTAGCACAGGTGAGCGTTCAGTCAGATCTTTGAAGGATGCTATCAAAATCGGGGGTGGACTTGAAGTGCATCCAGCATGCCCATTTCTGGCAGAATTTTTGTGGGGTGTCCCTGGAAATGTGTATCAGTTCTTTAATGTCAGCTATCTTTTGAATCCTGTAAATCCATTCTTTAATGGGCGGTCTGGCTTGGGATTTCCAATGGAGCGGAACACATTGTTTTGCTGCGTTGAGGAGGTGAATGAGTAGGGATTTACGGTACGAGGCTGTATGGTGAGTGGTATGATGCAATAAGAATTGAGCTGGTGTAAAAGGTAGATCGTAGGACGTGATTGATTGTATCAGTCTGTGAACGTCTTTCCAGTAGATTTGAATGGTGGGGCATTCCCACCATATATGTAACATAGTGCCCCGTGCTTGAAAACATCTCCAGCACGTGTCGTGAGTGAGTGGATTCCATTTGTGTAAGAGAACTGGTGTCCTGTACCAACAAGAACCTTTGTGTATGTTGAGAAAGACATTTTTCCATTCTTCAGGTGTCAGTACTACGCCTAGATCCTTTTCCCAGGCGGCACAGGCTTTGGAGGTGTTGGGTTCCTGGTTGTGAAATAGGAGTGAGTGTGTTTGAGAGATAAGATGGGTCTGGGGCATTGAGGAAGTACACAGAGATTCAAAGGGTGTTGGTTGCCTCGAGCAGTCCTTTATCTTTGCAGTAGCCCTAATATAGTGGGATATTTGTTGGAAGGTCCAGACGGGTATGGGGGGTTTCTGCTGTGTCGCAGCCAATTGCGTGGCAGTAAGTATTAGTTTGTTAGAATAAAAATGTTTCAACAGAATCTGTTCTTGCGACCAGTTCTCTTGGATGAAGTTTTTCTGCATCCCAGGGGGAAAGTCTGGGTTCATTTTAAGCGACGTGAGTGGTCCGGGGACGGAGGAAATGGAGGATCTCATGCATAAGTTGCGGAAACACTGCAGTGTTGGTGCAATGAATGGATGTGAGTCAGTGTCTTTATGGTAGTGTAAATGTCGGAGCCAGGGTAGAGATCTTAGTGGGAGGTTGGTGAATGATGCTTCCAAGTTTACCCAGTCTTTAGTCTGTGCATGAATGTTCCAGTCTACAATTCTAGTCAGATGGGTGGCGGTGTAGTAGTTATACAGATCTGGTAGCCCTAAGCCTCCCAGCTGTTTAGGGAGGGTGAGCTGGGAATACTTAATTCTAGGCCTGTTAGAGCCCCAGAGAAAATTGGTGCATAACGCCTTGTAAGATCTAAAGAAGGCCTGGGGAAGGCGTATTGGGATTGTTTGTAGTACATAAAGAATGCATGGTAGGACGTTCATTTTTAGTATGGCAGCTCTGCCAAACCAAGAGAAGGATGGTTTATTCCATTATTTTAAGTTGTCGGTTATTTTCCTAAGTGTAATAATATGGCTGAACCAGAGTGAATGGCTGAACCAGAGTGAATCCATCTTTGTAAGTTCATATGGGATTGTGCTTAGGTTCTGTATCTGCCGACTGTAGCAGTTTTTCTGTAAACATGCACATAAGGAAATATAGCTTGCATAGGCAGTCTCATTCTATGCTGTCTAAATAAATAAATTGTGTCACAATGTGTCTGGGCCACATATCCCATGACTGTGATTCAGAAGCAGATGACATGAGTAATGATATGTAATGATATGTAATGTATTAACCACACCCATGTTCTATACAATGATTGGCTGATAAGGGTGCATATATAATGCAGCCCCTCCTACAATACATTAGGCAACTCCTGAACTTTGGTCATGACTCGTCTCTTATTGTCTTTATCAGTATCTTTGTCTCCTAATGCTGCAGCATTAGTATAAAGGGTTTCGTGAGTATTGTAATTGCATTAGTTACACCTAGCTGGTCTTTGTCAGGTATATAGAAATACCATTTTAATCACAACAGAATGGAGGCACTGCTGAGATTTTGGAATTTAGTAATTTAGTACTTGGCAGGGTGTGGTCAAATGTTGAAGCTTTGACACACACAACCCTGGCCAGATAAATTTTAGTTAAGAGAATTGTGAGACGGACCAGGCTGTTAAGAAGGGGCTTATAAGAAGCCTATGTCCTTGGTGGGACTCTGTTTAAAAACCTAATATTAGGCTCCTTTAGGGGATGAGAAGGGAAAAAAGGGTAATGGGGCAATTACCAATTACTACCGGAACCCACAAAACTGCTACAAACTTTTGCTCTATCTGGCTTTTATTGTCTATCGTATTTGCATTAAAGTAATAAGATATGTGTTGTGTGGGATACAGGGCTGTATGGAAGGTAAGGCAGCCCCTGTTTTCACTGTTATATGATGTCCCAAAAGGGGAAAATTAGATTAAAGTGAAGTAAATTTCCCTTGTTAAATTTAGGTATAAAAGGTCATAGGAAGGGTCATAGGAAGGTCATAGGAAGGGTGAGTACTGTTATATGTATGTTCATATAAGTTTGCTAAGGTATTCTTTGAAGAGACAATGGTATAGTATATGAATAATATGACTTCTCCCCTTTTAAGTATGTTGGTTGCTAGTATGTTGGCTATAGAACTCTGAAATGATAGGTGCTTGATTCTGCTTGAGAAGTGCATAATTTGTTTGCACATGTTTAACATGTGTTTTGGTAACTCTTGGAAGGGTATCGGAATGGTATTTTTTGCAGGTTGTAAAATGTATGTGTTAGGTGGAAGGGGGTTGGTTTTGACAGGTGGGTATTTTGGAAGAATGCCCAGGAGTGATGAGATTTAAGTAAGTGAGTAGGATGTTAATTAAGAATATCCTACATTTGTTGAGGGTAAAGTAAGTGAAGTTAGAAGGTAAAGGAGAGATTTGAGTTATTTATTAAAGGAAGGTGTGCATTTTGCAAGGTTTTTCAATGCATTGTTCTTTTTATATACAAGCCGGGTTTCAGAGCCATTTTAGAACTGACATAGAAGGAAGAAAAAAAAAGTGAAGGAAAGTTACATTTAAAAACGGGAAGTTAGCAGAGCTTGTTTTGAGAGTTAAAGGGGACATTCTATTTGCGTTGAGGAAATGATTTTAAAGGACAGCCGGGATGGGAGGTTTTGGGCAGGTAAGAAAATTAACACAGAGAGAGTTTTGTTTAAAAGGAATGTTTTAGTGTAGACTTACCTTGTTTGTTTATTTGTGTGTCTGTTCGTTGATTATTTGTTTATTGTTGTTTGCTAAAGTTATAAAGAGTCAGTACAGGTGGGTTGGTGGGATGTGCAGATCAGTGTAGATCCCTGTTTGGCAACGGGCACGGGAAAAAGGTTCAACCAAGGGTAAAAAGAGGGAGAGCTGGTGGGGAGGCTAGAAACCTTGTTGAAAGCACCCCACCTCGTGAAATGAGCAGCCCTGGTGCTGGGGTCTGGTGAGACTTTTGCGGGATTACGGTACCAGAGATTCATAGAGACATCAAGATGTTGGTTTATTGGGCAGTGATTAAATTGCTGCTGGATGCACTGACAGGGGGACATGGTTACTCTTTTGGGGGGTCTGAGTTAGGTAGAGGGAGAATATGAATCTTCCTGCTTCCCCCCTCAGATTCCCCCAGATTCCCTCATCTCTCTCCGATTCTCCACCTCTGAGCTGGTGGGTTTGGGGGTGTGAATTCTGACATGGATCTCCGGTGAGGCACTAGGGTCGCAGTTTTATGGACTGACTGTTTCTGTAGGAGGGAGAACATGTTTAAACACTTCTCCCACGACTGTCTCTGCTTCGTGGACTGTTTGTGGACTGTGGTTAGTGTCAGTCCTTGGGTCGCCCTGTTCGCAGTTTCACAAGACGGACACCTGGGTAGAGGGAACTGGTTAATGGAGAGAAATGCTTAATTTTATGTGTATGTGAATTTTTGTCTTGTCTTGGAATTCCAATTTAGAGTATAAGATTGTTTTTGTTTTCTGAATTCAGATAGATGGTTGGGTAGTTGATATATGTCCTATGATCCTGCTAAGACAGAGAGCGTTTCTAAAGTGGGCAGGTGAAAGGGACAGAGTAGGGTACTCATCTGTATTTTGTTTCGGGTGGAAGAGGGGAACAAACTTCAACTATATTTTCACCACGGGTTTTGTGGGGAGTATATTTTTATATTTGTATTCCATAGTCAGTGAGTCAGGGACTTGCTGAAGTGGAAAATGAATGTTAACGAAGGATCTGATTCAGAAAAGTTATCTATAAAAGGTACATGTTTATTGTTAAAATGTTGCAACTAGTGTCAGTCTATTCATTAAATGTGATGGGCATATACTAAGCCCATATTTACTCCATAGTAAATTGGGAACATTAAAACGGGAATGTGACATATCACTGATAAAATTACCAAATGTTTTTTAAAGGAATCTGATCAGATGCAAATTTTTAGAGTCTGACTTTAAGAATATTTTGGGTGTGGTTGCCTATCCTTACATTATTAGAGTTAAAGTGTGTTTTTTTCTGATAACAGCAAATGTGCTATATTTGTGCAAATTGTTTTACTAGTGTTTAAGCTGTATTAACAATCATTTTGAAATATTGATTTTGACAGGGTTGAGAATATTATAATTAAGAAATCCAGAATTTGAAAGTAAATAAAAGGGAAGTTATATATTCCAGGTGCCACGCCAGAGGAATTGTGGTTAGTAAAGAAAAAGAGAAGTAACTGTGTTGTGTAATTCCGGACACTAGAGAGAAAAATATTAAGGTTTGAAGGTGTTATGAATGAAATTAAGAAAGAATGGAATGGCCAGATGAATGTGGGATGAGAGAGAGTTGTTGTATGTGTGTCTGGAATGTGCACAACAAGGTGTCTCATATTGTGTTTAGGCTCATGTTATACTTTCCCTAAAAGTTTGGGGTTAAATTAAATTAAAAGAATTGATAAAGGGATTTTGGTAAAGGAAGGGTGACAATTTGAAAAAAGGTTTGAAGAAATTAAATGACTGTAATCAAGATACATTGTTGCGTATATTGAGTCCATGGGGTACTAAAATGTGATGGGAAGGATTTATTTGAAATAAGCAATCAGAATGACTATTCTGGATATCAACCTTCTGAATTACCAGGGTGTCAGTCATAGAGTGTTGATAATGAAATGTTGTTTATCCATCAATGTTTTGTTTGTTGCTGATGATCAGACATATTTGCAAAGTTGGGAGACTTCTGAGTCAGAATATGTGTTTGGGTAAAATGTTCTGTCCTAAGTCCCTCGGGTCCACTTGGATCCCAGGAATAGAAGAAACTAAAGAGGTTTAAGTTTTGTTGAAGTTCTGCTATAATACTGAATTTGGAAAAATGTTTAGTTAAATAAATTGAAGCTATATAATGAAAACCCTTGCTGAGAAACATTTTAATTCCTGCATGTTTTACTTATTTTTGAGTCAATTAAGAATATTATTTTTAATATCTCCAATGGTTAAGACCTGAATTGATCAGGTAGATTCTGTGACTACTCATGTCAGATGAGGAGTATCTGCCCCAGCCAGCCTACATTCACCCACAGCCCTATTCACATGAAGAAATGCCCACCCCAGTCATACCCTACACCCCATCCATACCCTGCCCTATATCCTGTCCGAGCGAAGTGATGACTACAGCTTTAACATGGAAATCTTTGTTGTTCATCTTTGTTGTTCAAATACCATAGGAGGTGCTCAGATATCTAAAGGCGGACTCCAGCTGGAAACTGTTCCTGTGAATGATACCTCAAGGGGGAACCACATGACGCAAACCTGGGGTACAAAATTCCTGTGAGCACCACATGAAAAAGATCCAGATGTACTAGCCGAAAGTCCCCGGTCTCATCAAACGCATCAGTTCCAGTCTGTCTGTGGATATCAAGTTCTGTCCTTACAAAGAGGCAGTGTTTTGGGGTAGAGAATTCATGTCTGTACATATGAGTGATCACAGAATTGAACTAAAAGGTTTTGGAAAAAGTTGAGCAGAATGAGAGTTATAATGTGGACATTTCCTTTTCCTTCCTTTTCTGCAAATCTAATGGACATTCAGAAGCCATCCAAGAGACTTTTCTTTTTGAGTATTTTCTTTGGGACTATATTTGGCCTAAAGGCTATCATGCCCCTCCCACTTGTCTTTATGGACTGTCACGCCCCTTCCTCCCTTTTGCACTCCATGGACAGTTGCTATGCAGCTGAGATTACATGTTTGTTGTTTCCTATTTTTGCATGCTTAGAAGGTGATCTGGGTGAGGGTCAGGGGGTAATATTGGGATTGTTGTTGTAGTGTGTCTAGTACATGCTCAACCATTTCAGTGTATACTGTTTAAAGGGATGCTGGCATAGGCACTGTATTGTATATGTATTGGTTCACATGTCATCTACCAGCCTCTGTGTTCTAGGGGGAGCCTTAAGGTTATATGTGGCCTACCTGATAAAATCACTAGTAACACACTTATTGGACATAGAGGGGATGTGCATTCAGAGTCTACAGGAACTCCACAGTGCTTGACACCTTAGATCGTGCCCTACATCACACTTCATGCATGCCTCTGACCCCCATACTGAGATGTCCAAGCTACTTTCACAGCTTGCTTTTGCAGGATTCTCTGAGGGTGCCCAACAGGTCCTTAAGCAGACAGCCACTGGCCTTGGACAACAGCACGTACATTTGTTGTGAAAGACCATGCCATCCATGGATTCTGAATGATTCCAGGGGATGGTGTTACTTGGCCTCATTGGTTCCGATAGTGGTTATTCTCAGGGACAGTGAGGAACGTCACTTGCTCAAGGCTAGTGTTCGTCCTGGATGCCCCCTCAAACACCGTTATGCTAGGTCATTGTTTCTGGAAAAGAACATGACCTGGGCATGGTTCCTCTCAGGAGCCTGAGGGGGTATTGACATGATGAAAATGAAAATAATAACCAGAGTGACTCCATCTTTGTAAGTTCATATGGGATTGTGCTTAGATTCTTTATCTGCAGACTGTAGCAGTTTTTCTGTAAACATGCACATAAGGAAATATAGCTTGCATAGGCAGTCTTGTTCTATGCTGTCTAAATAAAGAGATTGTGTCACAATATGTCTGGGCCACATATCCCATGACTGTGATTCAGAAGCAGATGACATGAGTAATGATATATAATGATATGTAATGATATGTAATGATGGTGTGTAATGTGCGCCTATGTATTAACCACACCCATGTTCTATGCAATGATTGGATGATAAGGGTGCATATAAAGTGCAGCCCCTCTCACAATAAATTAGACAACTGCTAAGCTGTAAATGTGCTGGTCTGTTTTTTCGTGTTGTCTCCTAATGCTGCAGCATTAGTATAAAGGGTTTCATGAGTATTGTTAAAAACACCTATCTGGTCTTTGTCAGGTATATAGAAATACCATTTTAATCACAACAAAAATAATGGTAGTTGGAGTTTTAAGTTAGAGAATCTGTATGTCACAACTACATTAAGAACCTTTTTCCATTCCTGCTAACATTTTTTGTACACTGACCACCATGCATTATGTTAGTTGGAGTTTTACGTTAGAGGAGAATCTGTATGTTTCAACTAAAGTAAAATCCTTTTTCAGTTCCTGCACTATATTGTAAAAAAGTATTTTTTTATCAACTGTACACTGACCACCATGTATGCACAGCTCAGTGTACAGTCCAGAATCTGTAAATTGGGGGGAATAATAGTATAGTGCCAGGATGAGGTAACTCTATGTGCATGTGGCATAGTTATGTAATACATGGCCCAACACTAGAGAAGACTGACTGAAGACTCATGATAAGATGCTAAGATTGTGATTACATGGAAGAGGCAGCAATTTAACATCAAGGAGGAGCGCACATCAATATACAAGGGCAATTTGGAGGCAAACCTACCATAATGTGATAACATGCTATCCATACTTGCACATCATAACAAGAGCCCTGGGGACCCTCTATGGCACAGATCTGCTTCAAATCTCAACTCCCAACTCAGCCACCCTCCATGTTGGAAGCCTTCAGAGTGTGCATGTTTTATAATTTTTAGACCTTTTTCAGCAGTCCTCAGGCCATGATTTGCAGACACTTCTTTCTCTTTGTCTCTTCTCCGGTCCAGGAGATCCTCTCCTGATGCAGAGAGTTATGCTATTGTGAGTGATGTCTCTGCTTCATTATACAGCAAATAAAAGGCACTGTAGAGAAGATACTTAGGAGGGGGAGTCATGACCCCTATTCATTCAAAGTATGTCCTTAGACTTTTGGGTTGAATGATACTGGGTGTAATTATTTTCTGAAGACTGTGAGGAATAGCAAGCAGATTGTTATGGGAGCACCCAGGCTGAGTCGCAGCTCCCTGTGTCCATTCAGACACAGAGCTGTGGTTCGGCCCGCCCCGTCAATCTCCTGACTGGCAAACTGACTTTGATTGACAGCAATGGGAACCAATGGCACTGCTGCTGTGTCTTAGCCAATCAGGAGCGAGAGTCCCGGAGGACCGATACACTCGTGGACATTGCTGGACAGAAAGGGGGCTCAGGTAAGTATTAGTGGGGCTGCTGCACACAGAAGGTTTTTTATCTTAATGCATAGAATGCATTAAGATTAAAAAATAAACTGACTTTACAACCCCTTTAAAGTATTTTTGTTGAATGTAAAAAATCTGGTCAGATGGCTTCTACACCCCAGAGGATCTCCATCATCTCCCTGGCTGTTAGGTCAATGTAACAAAAATGAAAATTGAAGCAACACACCACTGCTACAAGGTTACAACTTTATTCCAATAAAAGTCAGAGGGACAATCCAAAAAAAGACTAAAAAAGACATGGAGAGCACATATTTCCCCATGCATATTGGTAAACATTTACTGTTCCAACAAATATCATAAACCTTTTTTTAACAATTTTTTTAAATAGTAAAATCAATGATGAATTTATCTGACATCTCTGTGTCTGCCTCCTCACTACGAGTCCATTCAACATCCATGACCCATGTTTGATACTTATAAATTCAAAGCAGTATGAAGAGTCTGGATTGTAATAAGTAATAGGAATGAATGAATGAATGAATGAAATACTTGTATAGCGCACAATGCGAACTGAATCGCCTCTAGGCGCTGTGAATAGGAACAGAAGGCTTTCAGTTGGATTCATTTGCACTTGGCTTAGGCAGGATAAACAGAGGTTATAATAATGCAGGTAAGTATGCAGAGCCACAAGCAGGGCAGATGAAGGAGGGAGGACTACATGGGGAGATAAAGGGAAGATGGAAAGGCAAAGATATGAACAGAAGGCATCAATCTGTCCTTCTCACCAATGTTCTAATACTGTCCCCATGTAGCTGGAGAACAGACCAAGGCATCCTCTTTCTATATAACAGCTGCAATTGGTAAAACTGGCCATTAGGGAGCCGAACACCGCCCTGGTTCGGTTCACACCAGAACCTTCGAACGGACCAAAAATTTGTACGAACTTTAGAACCCTATTAAAGTCTATGGGACTCGAACGTTTGAAATCAAAAGTGCTAATTTTAAAGGCTAATATGCAAGATATGCAACAGACAACACCAGCAATAAGGGGTATCTTCAGGTGTATACCGTGCTGGAGACACACGACACCCACTTTAACTCCTGCAGATGCCTGTATTAGAGAACACCAGCAATAAAGGGTAGATACAGGTGTATACTGTGCTGTGCTGGAGGCACACAACGCCCACTAACTCCTGCATATGCCTGTATTAGAGAACACCAGCAAAGGGTAGACGCAGGTGTATACTGTGCTGTGCTGGAGGCACACAACACCCACTAACTCCTGCAGATGCCTTTATTATAGAACACCAGCAATAAAGGATAGATACAGGTGCATACTGTGCTGGAGGCACACAACACCCACTAATTCCTGCAGATTCTTGTATTAGAGAAAAACAGCAATAAAGGGTAGATACAGGTGTATACTGTGCTGGAGGAACACAACACCACTTTAACTTTAAGATGCCTGAGAAAAGAACACACTGTCCCTGCCTATCTAGCTCTTTCCCTGCACGCCAGACCACACTACACAAGGCCGCTGCGCTGGCGGCCTTATATAGTGTGGGGCGTGTACTAAACCCCCTGAGCTATAATTGGCCACAGGCATCCTGCCTGTGACCAATTATGGCTCTCCTCGCTGCCGGCACTGTGATTGGCCAAGCATGCGGGGTCACAGTGCATGCTTGGCCAATCATGAGCCAGCAATGCACTGCGATGGCGTAGTACACTGTGGGCCGTTTGTGCCACATGAATTTGGTGCGAACGGTCCGCAAAGTTCTGAATTGGTCGAACAGACGAACGGCCGATGTTTGAGTCGAACATGCATTTGAGTCGAACACCGAGCTCATCCCTACTAGCCACAGATGAGTCTGTTTTTTTTTCATTCAACCAGGGGGTTAATGGGAAGCTTTGTGCTCCATAACCCCTAATTTTTTTAAACCCCCCACTAATCACCCAGCCAGATGATCCTGCTTTGTCCTGCAGAGACCCGCTTCATCTCTGCATCGCCCCCCCCCCCCCCCCCAGTCTCGTGCCACCATCATCTTCTCTGACATCATCGTTAAGTTGCAGGCTTTTCAGGTTAAGCCAGCGGCTTCACCGATGATGCGCCACCTGGCCCTTGTCCCCTAATTCTTTCCCAAAAAATGCTCAATTTCTACAGCAGAGGAGAGGAAGGGTGGATGGAAGTTCTGCTTTAAACTAAAACAAACTGACCCAATTCCCCCATTCGCAACACTCAATGTGGATAGAGGAATTCTCCTGCTGTGTCTTTGTATTCAGACTTCCCCACAGTCAGAATACACTGTTTTGTCCAATTGGAATACATTATCATCAGCGACACCTCGTGGTCCCAATGCAGCATTTTCTTGTTTGAAATATTTCTGGAAATGTACTCCCCTTTGTAAGGGGTCGACAGAGCTTATTTTACACTCATTTGTACAAACCTCCCTGTTGTTATGTTGTAACTCTTATGAAAACTCAATAAAAATTACTGAACCAGATATATTTCAGGAAAAATACTGCATTATGACCACTAAATGGCACTTAATGCGGAGGTCCACTGACCATTCATATTTTTTTTTTTAACCATGCTTTGAATAAAAAACAAAGTTTTAAAAATTGTGGATGGCCGGTTCCATCTTAGATGCGGTGAATGCTGAGTTACCAGAATTCTCGTTCTCGTTCACGCGCATGCTCAGTGTTAACGGGGTCCAATCAAGAGCTGGGACCCCGTGGAGAGAGGGACAGCGCATCCCCGCCAAAGAGATTAAGGGGCTCAGGTAAGTAAAATGGAGGTCCAGTGACTGCCTGGTGTTTTTTCACTTTAGTGCATAGGATAAAATTGAAAAAAACATGAGGGTTTACAACACCTTTAAATGTAGTGTTGAAAAAATGGGTAAAAGCGTTTCTTATGCAGCATGTCATTGTCACACATGACATTGTTCAGTAAAGATGGCGTGGGGTCAGCAACCTTTTGGTCTAAGCATGGAGATCTGCCAGAAGTTTGGCCCAGTGTAGCTCCTGTCCACCAAACAGCATTGCTTCATTTAGCTTGGAATGTCCTGTTGGCTCTGGGATGCTTGGAGGGACTGATCATTCTGAATAGCTAGATTAGTGTTTCTCAACCTTTTTACCTTGGAGGAACCCCTGGCAAAAAGTTTGAGATCTCGAGGAACCCTTGAAATGTTCACATCTACAGTTCACGGGACACGGATCCCCTGATGAAGTCACGTGATTGATGGAACGCATATGGAGTGGCCGTGAATCGAATGTAATACCGGAAGTGACGTAAGACTGGTAGAGGATGCCAGGCAGTAATTTTTCTGTTAAGCTGTTACCGTTCTTATTCAATGTGAGAGTCCAATTGTTTTTATTAATAAATTGAATGTTCCTGATTTTAAATACTACACTATTGGAGCCTCTTTTCCCCTCCCTTTGTTTTCTTATTGAGCGGCATATTATTGCGGAGGTAGCAACCTGGTGTATAGTACATCTGCTACAGGGATGGATGGCCCCCTGGTGGTCTAATACATGCGCCCACATTACCGAGCTGTAAAGTACAACAGTGGAAGACCCCCTGGTGGTGGACAATAGGACAAGCAGAAGATTTATCTATACTTGATGCGATTATAACTAAGGAGTGGAGATGAGAGTTCTGAGAGCCCAGATTGTGATTCCATTCATTGTTCTTTTCTGCTTATGGGAACCAGTTTCAGTGCCCTTGTGTGGTTTATGCTACTAAGAGACTGACTTATATGGATTTATGAAATGGTGCATACTTTCCTCAATATTTTGGACTAATATTAGTGTTTTCATTACGTTCTATTCATCAGCACTTATCACTTTATGATTGTTACATTGTCTTATACACAATTTTTTTTTGCGCAGGATCATTATGCACTTTATTTTTTGATTTAGCATTATGTTAATGCTAATAAACCCTGCTGCATCTTTTAGAATTTTAATTGCAATTTGCACGTGTATTTGCACGTATTTGTTTATTATTGTTGATATTGCACGCTCGCAATAAGCCCACTGACAGCTGTTGACTCATCGTTTGTCAAGGACGTGGTGACCGGCAAAACATATAAAAAATTGCATCAAAAATGCCCCAATTGCGTTTCTGGTGTAGCTCCATTGAAGTCTATTAGCCACAAATCGTGGGAAAAAAGTCACTGACCCTTTCCAATAATTCACCGGCTGTAAAACGCATGGATGTGAACTAGCACTGGAGGAAACCATGTTAAATGAACTGTAGTGCGTTTCTGCAAACTGCAAAAGGCACAAAAAAAGCATAGGTGTGAACGTAGCGTAAGGGAAGTTTTAAGAGGTACCATGGAATAAAGGTCTGAAGGGTGGTAACCTTTTTTTAGGAGCCCAATTTGGGCAATTGAACTCTAATACCAATTTATTATTAAGCATTGCTTCAGTACGGTAGAAGTCTAATATTTGAAGACCAGTGAACACCAAGTTCTCTACAAGTTTAAACAGATATATCTTAATAATTTAACGTTTACCAAAGGTTTTAAATAACTAGCCTTTTGTTTATATACAATATCTTTAAACTGTCGTTGATCTCTTTATTTCTCAAGCTGTATATGAAAGGGTTTACAAAGGGAGTAAACACTGTATACAACAAGGACATCATCTTACTGATTGTTCGTGATTGTCCTTCCTTTGGAATCATATATGCAGCAATTAGGGTTCCATAAAATAGAAACACAACAATGAGATGGGAGCTACAAGTGGAAAAGGATTTCAGTCTTCCAGAAAAGGAGGATATCTTTAATATTGTTAAAACAATATAAATATATGAAACCACTATCACTAGGAAGGGGAATATTAGCACAGGAACACACAACAAGGTCATTTCCATTTGAACTCTGGATGTATCCGAGCAAGAAAGTTCTACAAGAGGATTGAAATCACAAAATATAGAGTCAATAACATTTGGTCCACAGAATTCTAATTGACATATTTCAAGTATTGGTATTAATCCCAAAGAACAGCTGAAAATCCAGGATACAAGAACTAGTTGAATGCAAAGTGTTTGTTTCATAATGGAGACATAATGCAAAGGAGAGCAGATGGCTAGATAGCGGTCATAGGACATCACTGTCAGAAGGAAACATTCAAATCCTTCTGTTGAACCAAAGACATAATATTGAGTGATGCAACCAGAAAATGATATGGAGGTCTTCTCATGTAGAACAATATCTAACATCTTTGGAGCAATATCTGTGATCAGCATGATGTCAGATATAGAGAGTTGAGAGAGGAAGAAGTACATGGGAGAATGAAGGGTCTTGCTATAATATATCAGCATGATGATTAAACAGTTTCCACATATTGTCACAATGTATATAATAAAGACCAAGGTGAAGAGCAGAAGATTAAATACGGACATTTTGTTAAATCCCAAAAAGAAGAATGTGGTGACATTACCTTTATGTGTGGTCTGTGTGAAAGCAGAATACAGTTATATAACTTTATGTTTTATTTTTAAATATGCTCAGAGAATGTTTTCTTTGCTAATTGGGCAGTCTCTATTCTTTTGGTTAATTTTTAATGTGAGAAAAATGACATAACCATTGAGAAGAAGTGGAACTTTGGGCAAATAAAAAATAACATATATACTGTACATACATGATATGTTTAAAAAAAAAAAAAAAAAAAGCTTTGCAAAACGACATTTACATAGCAAGAATACACAATTCAAAGAAGATGGATAGATTAAGTTATAAGTAATTTTTCATAATGATTACTATTTCAATTAACTAAATATTAACCATTTTAAATTGGTGAATTTAGTCTGAAATAAAAAAAAAAAAAAAAAAAAATACTTACTCTATTTACTAATGATCTCTGATGAAAACTCATATTTTTGGATCATTTAACTTAAATTTTAAATAAACCCAAAAAAATGTACAACAGAAAATTAGAGATTCAGTATTAAAAGTGTAACAATAGTACATGAATTTCTTCATGAGAGAGTTTTCTACACGTTTTTCTATTGAGCATGGAATAAAAGCAGAATGTCATGAATAGAAAGAATTAAAAAAGAAAAGAAAAAGAGCAAAGGGAGTGAAAATACTGCCAAGTATGTCAAAATAATGTCAACAATGAAATATATAGTTGTGATTCAACAAATCTTCTTCATAGGAGTTTTTATTTTTATTTTAACAGTGTTTCTATTTAACAGGGAAAATAATAGCCCTACAAAGTCATGAATGGAAAGAAAAAAAATAGAAAGAGAGGGAGAGATACAATAATAATAAGTATCTTATATATCTGGTGTAAATGTAAAGTATATGATGTGTATCGGTGGATAAGCTCAGTTGACTAAACAGGAAATCTGTTTTCACACAAACATTTATATGTTTCTTTGCAGATTAAAGATTCCATAGAGAGTAAGTAAGATCTCTTTGGGTTTATGTTTGTGACTGTAATAAAAATAAATGTATTTTTTTCAAAATAAAATACTCAATACAATACAATACAGTACTAGTAAATAATTGCTCAGAAACTGTTAAAAGTTAAAGGAAAGCTAGAGTTAGGCTTTAAAGTCTAACTTCAGCTTTCCTTTCACTTTTTTTTTTTTTTTTTTTTTCCTTTTTTTTTTTTTGCATCAGAGGTCAGCCAGCATATTATACTGATATCAGCAGCAGCCGTAACACGAATGCCCAGTATTAATAACCAGTATATTATCACCACTTGTGTGAAATTGGCTGGGCTGCTGAACCATCATATGCATTTTTATTTATTTTTATTATTTTTATTTTATTTATTTATTTTTTTTTATCCTTTATTGTTACTATTATCTTTCCTTTTAAAATCTTTTTGTTTATTTTACTTCATAATAAAAAAAAATTTGAGACAAGGATAAGAGTTACATGAAGTAGATACAGGTTAACTGCGTACCGGTAACACGGATATTTCTTTTGTTAGGTAATTCCAGCATTTTCTATTTTTACTTGACCAATATTTTATTACTCCCTCCTCCCCTCCCACCCCCCCCACCCCCCCCCCCTCCAGATTGAACACAGGCCTCCAATTTCACCCTCCATAGTTTTTAAATTGCTTTATTCTACATCCAATTTTTTATTGATCAGGTGGGTACCCTATTTCATTCAGCCATGGCCTCCAAATTTTCTCAAACCTCCTGAGGTTTCCCCTGCGTATGTATACAGTCTTCTCTTTCCAGATTATATCATTGACAACTAGGGTCCATTCACCCAAAAGAGGCGCCCTCTCAGATTGCCATTTCTGCGCGATCAATTTCCGCGCTTGAAATAAACACCGTATAACTGCCAACGTAGTATTTTTTTGCTCCCCCGTTATTTTCCTATATCCTAAAATACAGGTTTTGGGGTCTAGATCTAACTTAGTCCCAAAAGTTTTATTTATAATTTCTACTATTCCTTCCCAATATCGAAAAAGCTTTGGGCACCTCCACACCATGTGTATAAGGTCCCCATATCCTCGGCATCTAGGGCAGTCGGCATCCTTCCTCTTTCCAAATAGTAACAGCCTCTTAGGGGTGAAGTAGGCCCTGTGTATCAACATTAAATGTGATACTTTCTGTGATGGGGAGACTGATACCCATGGACCTAATTCCAATATTCTCTTCCACTGTTCCTCTGTGATTTCGCCTATATCCTCCTCCCACTTCTTCTTTTGCTTAACTAAGCCTGTCTCTGTTTCAGATGTCTTACATAGTAGTTCATAAAGGGCGGAAATAACTCCCCGGGGTTTATCTACTTCCATTATCTTCTGGGGTAGGGATATCTTATCCCGTTCCGGTATCTGTGGACCAAACTGCGCTGTCAGGGCGTGTCGGAGCTGCAAGTATCGATAAAATGTTTTTTGCGGAACATCAAATTCCCTTTTTAAATCCGTAAATGTTTTCAGGGTTGTACCGTCATAGATTTGACTTAACCTGGTTATACCCTTCTTCTCCCAGATACTAATTTTCCCAATTGACAGTACTTCTTGTAGATTCATATTATCCCATAATGGGGTATAATCTGTCCATCCTTTACATCCTAACATCATTTTATCCGTTTTCCATACTTTGCATACCATGTTTATTATGGGGTCCTTACGGTGGAAAGAACTTGCCTCTAGTACCTCCACCATGGTTTTATGTGGGGCACCTATCAGCATTGCTTTACCATTTGGGTTAACCTCTCCTTCCTGATCACCACCCACCAGGTGTTGCATCTGAGCTGCTAAGTAATAATTCCTGGGGCTAGGCACCGCTAAACCCCCCCTATCTATTGGCTGCTGCAATGCCTGGAGTCGAATCCTCGCCTGTCCCCCCCTCCAGATTAACTTCCGGAAGAGGGTCTCAAATTTTTTAAACCACTTTTTCCCTATCCACACTGGGGCATTGTGCAGAACATATAATAATTGTGGCAGCCATATCATCTTTATCAGACTACATCTGCCCGCTACTGACAGTGGGAGTCGACTCCGGGCATCACAGCTTCGCTTAAATTTACCAATTAACGGGGCCAAATTTTTATCAACATATTGCTCTAGGTCCACTGTTAAATATATGCCGAGGTATTTCATTACCTCTACCACCTCCAACTGCGGAATCCCCATTGCAATTCCCACACCTGGTTTATCTAATTGAAGCAGCTCTGACTTTCCCCAATTTATTATTAGACCCGAAAATCCTCCGAAATTTTCCACTAGTTTAATTGCCCTTACCAAAGATTGATCAGTGTCCCCTAAAAATAGGAGAACATCGTCCGCGTATAACGCAATCCTTTCCTCCCAGCCCTTTTCCATTTGAAACCCTGCTATCCCCGGATCTAATCTAATAGCGGTCGCTAATGGCTCCATTGCAATAGCGAAGAGCATTGGGGAAAGTGGGCACCCCTGCCTTGTCCCTCTGCTCATTTCTATCCTTTCAGATTGTTCTTTATTTATTCTTACTTTCGCACTGGGAGCACTATACAACATTTTAATCCACCCAATGAATGTGGGTCCAAACCCACATCCCTCCAAGACACGCCACAAGTATTCCCATTCTAAACTGTCAAAGGCTTTTGTCATGTCCAAAGACAGGATGGCCCTCGAGCCCACGCCCACCGGGGGTGCCTGAATGTTTAAAAATGCCCTTCTTATATTCATACTAGTTGATCGCCCTGCAATGAAGCCTGTCTGATCTATATGTATAAGCTTCTTAATTACCTTATTTAGCCTATTTGACAATGCCTTAGCTAAAATTTTTGCGTCCGAGCATAAAAGTGATATTGGCCTATATGAGGCTACCTCTTGGGGGTCTTTCCCTTCCTTTGGTATCACAATAATGGTCGCCTCCCTCATAGATGCGGGTAGTCTCCCCTCTAACTTAGCCCCCTTTAGAGTCCTAAGTAGTTCTGGAAGTAGGATATCACTATATTTTTTATATATCTCCACCGGCAGGCCATCTGGCCCTGGAGATTTTTGATTGGCCATACCTAACACCGCCTGCTGTATCTCACTCAAGGTTAAGGGGGCTTCCAAGTCCTCCCTCTCCTCTTGTGTGAGGGTTGGAAGTTTCGCTTTCTCCAGAAAAACACCCATCTCAACTTCATTTCTCTGACCTCGGGCTCTATATAAGTCCTCATAGAAGGCTCTAAATGTTTCTACAATCTCCTTCCCGTTTGTGAGAACTGTTCCATTTATGGACTTGATCACTGGGATTATAGATGGGGAGGAGTTAGTTTTTACTAGCTGAGCCAGCATCCTGCCCACACTCTCTCCTTCTCCAAAGCGACATTGCTTCTGGAATAACCGCTTATTTTCTTCCCTTTTAATAATTACCGATCTGTACCCCTGCTGTTTATTCAACCATATCCCTTTCTTTTCATAAGTAGGGTCTTTAACATAGTTCTCCTCTGCCTCTATTACTTCCTTCCTAATCTTTTCCTCCCAGCTCCTATTTTTCTGTTTGATTTTAGCTACCTGCTTGATCAAAATGCCTCTGACAAACGCTTTTAATGCGTCCCATATTATATTATCCGGAGCCGTACCTATATTAAATACCAAGAACTCTTTTATATTTATTGGGATTTCTTCTACATCCGTCAATAATTCCAACCAGAATGGGCTAATTCTCCAACCCTCCGCTGTTATTCTTTTTTTTTCCCCTATACTCAATACTATTTTCAATAAAGAGTGATCCGATATCCCTCTAGGCAGATACTCTATATTCCTTACGTCCTGTAGTACTTCCTCATTTCCCAGGGCCAAATCTATTCGGGAGAGTGTCGAATGCGAACTTGAGAAGCAGGAATATTGCTTAGCGTTCACATTCCTCACTCTCCATATGTCTATCAGTCCCACTTCCTTCAGGAAGTGACACAATCTTGTTGACCCTGTCTCTCCCAATTGACTTTTAATGGGAAATCTATCAGTCCATCTATCAAGGACTTCATTAAAGTCCCCTAGCATTATAACTGGAGCCTCCTCCTTGTCCACCAGGAAGTCCATAAGTTTGTACACCACCTCCATCTTAAACGGGGGCGGTATATAAACACCTGCTAAGACATAAGGTTTATCCTCCAAACTACCATATAAAAAGACATAGCGACCGAATTCATCAATACTGGCCTGTCTGCAAGAGAACCTCACACCCGTACCTATCAACACACTTACTCCTCTCGAGTAAGATGTATAAGTAGAGTGGTACTGATTTTGATACCTCCTATTTTTAAGTTGGGGTATGGTTAATTTTGTTAAATGTGTCTCCTGCAGACAAGCCAATCCGATCCCATGCCTCTCCAACATTGAAAAAACCGCTGCTCGTTTAATTGGGGTCCCCAGGCCTCTTATATTCCAGGAGGCGACATTAAGTATTTTATCCTGCACCATTCAGCATCCAAAAACAATAAAGTGAACGGAGGGGTGAGGATACACTATTCGTGCTCCATCCCCAACCTCCTAAAATATGAGATCCCCATAATTGTGTCATCTTTATAATGTTAACTTCTGAATTAACTACTATTTGTGCACCCTCTATACAGTGTTCAACCTTCAACTTCTTGTAATCCCCTAACACCAAAATTACTTGATCCAATCCTTCCTCTCTCCCTTCCCACCCATTTCCAATAACCCCCTCCCTCCCCACCCCCCCTACCCTCCACCTATCTAGGCACTCCCCCAAGGGGGTACTCATGGCCTTCTCACACTCCACCCTACCATCCTTCCCATTCTTCCCTTCCCCACTCTTATGACCTTCTTCTTCCACCGAGAAAAGTGCAGAAACCAGTAGTGATGATAAACAAGTAACAAGAATTACCACAAATTTTGCCCTTATCTCCCCTTCTATCAATATTTCATACCTCATTTAGACCACTCTCATCTCTCTCCCCGTGCTCCCAAAAAAAATACTCATTAACAAAAAGTGAAGCATAAGAAATCCCACTTCCCCCTTCACTCCTCCCCCACCCCCCTAATATGTCTATAATGACTCTTTATTAGCCTCCAACCATAAGACTACATCACCCGGGGATTCAAACAGCTGTGTTCCCCCCAGCGCCGCTATTCGCAAACGCGCTGGGTATAAGAGGGCATATGTGATCCCATGGGACCGTAATGTACATTTAACCTCTAAGAACTCAGCCCTACGTCTTTGTAATTCTGGCGAGTAATCTGGAAAAAAATTAATCTTCACATCATTATACATAACGTTGCCCAAGTCCCTTGCCCTACGCATCAATACCACTTTGTCATTATAGTTGAAAAATTTCAGAATCATTGGCCTGGGACGACCCCCTGTAGGTGGGGGCTTGAAAGGGACTCGATGTGCCCTTTCTATTGAAAAAAATGCTGAAAATTTTTCTCGCCCAAACTTTTCTATAAACCATGATTCCAAGAATTTTATAGGATCAGGTCCTTCACTTCCCTCAGGTAGTCCCAGCAACCTTATGTTATCTCTGCGGAGTCTATTTTCTATTTCATCCACTCTGGTATATTGATTGACTAGTTGTTTCCTCATGCTAACAACTTCTTGCTGCACTGGGTGCAAATCATCTTCCATTTGGCTTATCCTTGTTTCTAGCAGTGCTGTTCTTTCTGCTGCTTTTTGCATGTCCTGTCTGATCAGTGAAATCTCCTCCTTCATACTCTTAAACTGACCACATAACTCTCCCAATGACTTTTTGCATGCATTAACCGCCTGAAGAACCTCTCTCAAGGTTGGGTCCTCCTCGGCGGGTATAATACTCTTAGCAGAGATTTCCGCTTCCCCATGGGTTACCCCTTGACGTTTACTTGCATTCTTTGTACCTGGTGCGCCAGTAGTATTTAATGCTGAGGATTGGCCCTGGCTTTTTCTGTCCCCTGAGCCCCCCTGTTGCGGCTTCGTATGTGTAGGTTGAGCCAGCGATATCTGTTGCTCTCCCCTTGTTGGAGACTGACCTGATGTGCGAGTGTACCGCTCTAATTTTGCTGCAGCAGCTTGTGCTACTTGTGAGTTCTTTTCTTTTGAGGAACGAAGATGCTGAGCTCCTTCACTCTCCACTAGCACATGTTCTTCTCCTCGACGCCTCGCCATCTTTTATTCGAGGATAAAAAGAAACAACCCCAGAGGCCAATATTATAGTCCAAAAAATCTTAGAGAGGTTAAGTAAATGTTCCCCTACCACCTCAAAAGAGATCCAGGGTAAAAGGGAGGGGGGGAAGGGAAGGCAATAATGGAGGGGGGCAAATAAGAAAGTCCCGTGTGCTGGGTTGCTAGATAATCAACTGATCAACATCAATCATTTTTCCTTCATTTAAAAAAAAAAAAAAAACGTTATTCAATGCCGAGGCCAATGTAAACAGGATATATCTCGCTATACCTCTCTTATGCAATTTCAGGAGAGGAAAAAAAAAGAAAGATCCCAGCAGTTCAAGCATACACACAGATCTTATACTTTATAGTTCACAAGTCGGGCTGACCATTATTAACCAGCATGGAGTGTTTAGAGATGGTAAAGTATCAGTCCACATTATATATAAGTTGGAGTCTTCCTTAATACGTATCTCTAATGTGTACTTATACAGATCTTCTTACCACTGCGCAGCTAGGACTGGGGTCTGGGGTAGAGGGAACAGGTAGCCCCTTTCGCTGCTGTTAAATATTCTGACTCCTCTTCCTCCGTCCGATCCTCCCATCCCCCCTTCACATACCTCAAGCCTTTGGAGATTTTAATCTCCTCCACTCCACAGCCATATGCAGCTCCTCTCACCGCTCTCAGCGTGTCCCCCGAGACCCTCAGTACCCGGCCATAGCGTATCCCGTGGTGTTTCTCATACCGCGAGTCCTTCCGGCTTGACTCGGCGTGCTTCGGCGGGACTCGGCAACTTCCGGCGAGCCTCGGAATGCCTCGGCTCCCCTCGGCAAACTCCGAAGTCTCCCCTGTCTCCATCTCCCCAGCCACTGTGTGCATAGCAATGGAAGCACAGGGAGAGAGCCTGTCAGACCCTCACTCACATCTCCGCGCACACCCGCCGCACCTTACACATCCGGCCACTCCCCCCAGCTTTCCTTTCACTTTACATATACTATATTACCAAAAGTATTGGGATACCTGCCTTTACACGCACATGAACTTTAATGACATCGCAGTCTTAGTCTGTAGGGTTCAATATTGAGTTGGCCCACCCTTTGCAGCTATATCAGCTTAAATGCTTCTGGGAAGGCCGTCCACAAGAAGTGTGTCTATGGGAATGTTTAAACATTCCTCTAGAAGCACATTTGTGAGGTCAGGCACTGATGTTGAACAAGAAGGCCTGGCTTGCATTCTGCACTCAAATTCATCCCAAAGATGTTCTATCTGGCTGAGGTGCAGGTCAGTCAAGTTCCTCCACCCCAAACTCGCTCATCCATGCCTTTATGGACCTTGCTTTGTGCGCTGGTCCAAATCATTTGGTGGAGGGGTGATTATGGTGTGGGAGTTGTTTTTCAGGGGTTGGGCTTGACCCCTTAGTTCCAGTGAAGGGAACTCTTAAGGCTTCAGCTTACCAAAACATTTTGGACAATTTCATGCTCTAAGCTTTGTGGGAACAGTTTGGGGGTGGCCCTTTCTAGTTCCAACAGAACTGTACACCAGTGCACAAACAAAGGTCCATAAATACATGGATCTGTGCTCCATCAAAGTCTAAGGCCGCGTACACACGGGCGGACTGTTCGCCCAACCTTGTCCGCTGAACAGTGTTTGGGCGGACAGTCCGCTCGTGTGTGGGCTTTCAGCGGACAGTTTCAGCGGACAGTTGGACGGACAAAGTCTTTCGGAAATTCCGAAAAACTGTCCGCTGAAACTGTGTTTGAGCGAACAGTCCGCCCGTGTGTGGGCCTGTCCGCTGTACTTTCGAAATGAGCGGACTGTTCCCGCTCGGAAAGTCCGCCCATTTCGAGCGCGTGTACAGGTAGGCGGGGCCCGCGAAGGAGACGTCGCGGGCTCCGCCGCCTGGAATGGGCTTAAAGGGGAACCCCAACGCCGAAAAAAATCGGCGTGGGGGTTCCCCCAAAGTCCACACCAGACCCTTGTTCGAGCACGCTACCCGGCCGGCCAGGAAAGGAAAGCCGTACCAGGCCGCGTGCCCTCAACATGGGGGGGTGCCTCGGGGAAGGGGGGGCCGCGCGGCCCCCCCACCCCAAAGCACCTTGTCCCCATGTTGATGAGGACAAGGGCCTCTTCCCGACAACCCTGGCCGTTGGTTGTCGGGGTCTGCGGGCGGGGGGCTTATCGGAATCCGGGAGCCCCCTTTAAGAAGGGGGCCCCCGGATACCGGCCCCCCACCCTATGTGAATGAGTATGGGGTACAATGTACCCCTACCCATTCACCTGTGAAATAAAGTACAAAAAAAAAACACAACACAGGGAAAAAATATTTTATTGCACAGCTCCGGGGGGTCTTCCATCTTCGGGGGTCTTCTCGCCGGACTCCTCCGCTATCTGTGTGTAGCTCTTTTACTAGCGGAGGAGTCCGGCTTTCTTCCTCCCCGCCGCCGGCCTCTTCTCCCGACTTCGGGGGTCTTGTCCCCCTCTTCGGTTCTTCTGCCGGGCCACCGCGCCTTCTTGTAGCTCTTTTACAGGCGGTGGCCCGGTCTTCTGTCGCCGCTGCCTTCCGTTCTTCTGTCGCCACCTTCGGTTCTTCTGCCGGGCCACCGCGCCTTCTTGTAGCTCTTTTACAGGCGGTGGCCCGGTCTTCTGTCGCCGCTGTCGTCGCCGCTGTCGTCGCCGCCGCCGCCGCCTTCCGTTCTTGTTCTTCTTCTTGTTCTTCTTCTTCTCCTGGAGATGTTGACTCGACGAGCTCTCCGGCTGGAATGCCAGGGCCGCGCTGTGCGGTCACTTATATAGTGACAATGGGGCGGTGTCACATGGTATATGTCACATGGGTTGGTCACATGGGTTGATGTCACATGGGGACTATGACATCGTAAGGGGGCGGGGTCACCATGTGACCAACCCATGTGACATATACCATGTGACACCGCCCCATTGTCACTATATAAGTGACCGCACAGCGCGGCCCTGGCATTCCGGCCGGAGAGCTCGTCGAGTCAACATCTCCAGGAGAAGAAGAAGAAGAACAAGAAGAAGAACAAGAACGGAAGGCGGCGGCGGCGGCGGCGGCGGCGACGACAGCGGCGACGACAGCGGCGACAGAAGACCGGGCCACCGCCTGTAAAAGAGCTACAAGAAGGCGCGGTGGCCCGGCAGAAGAACCGAAGGCGGCGACAGAAGAACGGAAGGCAGCGGCGACAGAAGACCGGGCCACCGCCTGTAAAAGAGCTACAAGAAGGCGCGGTGGCCCGGCAGAAGAACCGAAGAGGGGGACAAGACCCCCGAAGTCGGGAGAAGAGGCCGGCGGCGGGGAGGAAGAAAGCCGGACTCCTCCGCTAGTAAAAGAGCTACACACAGATAGCGGAGGAGTCCGGCGAGAAGACCCCCGAAGACGGAAGACCCCCCGGAGCTGTGCAATAAAATATTTTTTCCCTGTGTTGTGTTTTTTTTTGTACTTTATTTCACAGGTGAATGGGTAGGGGTACATTGTACCCCATACTCATTCACATAGGGTGGGGGGCCGGTATCCGGGGGCCCCCTTCTTAAAGGGGGCTCCCGGATTCCGATAAGCCCCCCGCCCGCAGACCCCGACAACCAACGGCCAGGGTTGTCGGGAAGAGGCCCTTGTCCTCATCAACATGGGGACAAGGTGCTTTGGGGTGGGGGGGCCGCACAGGTTCTGCTTGTCTTTGCGTATCTGATAATCAGTGCGTGTAGTCAGTAAGTATTTGTTTTTCATTGTGGACTATATCTTGGTATAGTACGCTTTGATTTGCATTTCTTATTGTCTGCTTGCTTCTGCTATTCAGTTCGTTCTTTCAGGCATTGCTGTTTATCGGTGCTTTCTGTTGTCCGTTCTGACCAGCCAACCGTTTCGAAACCATGTTTCGTCTATGTACTCATCACAGAGTTTGTGCTGTGCAGGGGCTTCGTGTTGGGGTTCTTACTTTGGCACAAGCCCGGTCCATGAACAGGGAGGGGAGGCGTTTGTGGACCAAGAATTGGTTACGCCAGCGTGACCAGTTCTCGCACATGCATTTGCTCCGTGAGATCCGGGACAATAATCCTGATGATTTCAGGAATTATCTCCAGATGACGGACCCCATTTTTCACCGTCTGCTGGCTTTGCTGACCCCTAATATCACCAGGCAGAATACCTGCATGCGGCAAGCCATCACTCCAGAGCAGAGGCTCATCGCCACGTTGCGCTACTTGACAACAGGGAGAAGCCTTCAGTACCTCAAGTTCTCTACAGGCATCTCCCCCCAGGCTCTGGGGATCATTATTCCAGAGACCTGTTCTGCCATCATTCAGGTCCTGCAGAAGGACTATATGAAGGTAAGTTTTATCCTTTAACATCACATTATATGTATTTCATGATTGCTAATGTCTTGCATTTCTTTCCTCATTCCCTAATTACCATCATTGCAATATGCTCTAATTCATATGCTCTGTCCCTTTGTCCTCATGCATATTTGCCTCACTAACTTCCCCACCATGCTCTTCTTGGCCCATAAAACTATAGTCTAGTCACTTAACAATGTCTTTTGTCAGCTCCAGTATTGCTTTCCCCTAAACACCCCCTAAAATGTCTACAAATGTGATGTGTGTGCTTCAATTCATGCAGAGTCACATTTTTTATTTTTTTTGGTTGTGCCAAACTCATTAGGAACCCCCCCCCCCCCAACTGCTAGCTCAGCTGATAGCAATCCTCTATCTGCTGACTTTACCAAACCAAATACACACTATACCTACCTTTTTGATGGTCACATTTATGGATGAATTCACCAAAGCATGTAGTGCAAGGGCATGCCTCAATACTTTCAATTGCTATATTGTTTTTTTTTTTTTTCCCTATTATTATCTTGCTATGTAATAGCAGAATGTCAAAATGTGCTTCCATTTTGTTTTCTTTTTGTTATTAAGACACTTCTTACCTGTCCAGTGGGCTGCCAATAGTGTAAGTAAGGAGGGGCTTCCCAAAGTATCACACATTATTTAGGCATTCAGCTCTCAAGCAAGTGGAGAGGGTTACCTGTCCAATACATCCCCCCCCCTCATTTTTTAGCAAGGGCCCATCTGATGGGAGGGATGGGGGGGGGGGGGGTGATGACTCTGATAAGGGGACCTTATACTTTAGGCTTTAAATACTCAGTTCCCAAAATGTTATACTGATCTTGGCTAAAAATGTTGGTGTCTAATCTACTTGCAATGTTGATTTTTAAAATTACTAATTTTTGGTCTTGGTCTTGGTCTGGAGTGCAAAGTGGGGTTACCTTTAGTAAATAACACCCATTCTCACCGAAAACAACAATTTTACAACAAATACATCTTTTGCGCAATGAAAAAGTAAGCCACACATTGTTGATAATTTAACTTTTTAATCCAAGCACATTCACATGTGCGTTTAGAAAAGGGATTTACAACAATCCAACAAATTGTGTATATCAAAAACAGTCTTTCAGGTAATTTTTTTATACACTTTGTGTTTTTGTGTAAACAGGCATGTATCAAAGCGTAACATACAGAACACAGGAACTTACAAAGTTCAACTTTGAAAATTGAAGACAATATCAGACATGAGTATGTACAAACTGGGCTGATATTGCCTTCATCACATGGGGTGTCACCCCTGGAAAATCCAAATTTGGAAGATGCACACAGTGTGTCAACATGTGCTATCTCCCATCATGGGGGATCAATGTACCTGTTTTGGGGCTGCAACCCCTTCGTCTCAGCCACTTTACACAAAACACCTACATTGATCCCCCATGATGGGAGATAGCACATGTTTACACACTCTGTGTATCTTCCAAATTTGGATTTTCTAAAAATACAAAAGTTGTGTTACAAAATCCAAAAAATTCAACCCTAGCTAGTTTGGGCTGTTTCACGCTCTCCCCAAAACATCAATGATGTTCTTCATTTTATTTTTAACATCATTGATGTTTTGCTGTATATTTTCTAAATCCTGATTGCACCCCATTATCTCCCCAATCAGGATCTGGGCACTTTCACTGGTAAAATGGGATTCTTCTTCCACATCACCTACAAAACAAAGCAAAAAAACACACCATGCATTATAAATATGGTGGCATACATTGATGAACTTACCGGAAGCTGTGTTCTCCGACACTCACCTGTTGTGATGACAATTTGTCCAACTTCAACAATCTCTCCTTCCTCCTCCTCCTCCTCCTGCTCCTCTGCTTCTGGTTTTGGAATTGAGCCTTCTTTGGGAGGGGTGTGGTCCCTGGTGTCCTCATACTTGCAGAGTCTTCTCTCCCCTATGAGAATGTAAAAAAAGAATAATTAGCACACAGAGGGCAGAAATAGGAACATGAAACATTGCTTGGAAGTGTTGTACAATTGTGTTTTTTGGCCGAGCTCCAAGGTGAGAACATTATTGTGGACACTTTGTTAAGCTGGAATACTTACCTGCAGAATGATGTTACTTACGAATGAATGAAAACATGAACTTGAAAGTGGCCATTTTAAAATGCACAACATGATTCACAAAAGTTACTCATATTTATGTTTTGTTTTTTTACCAAAGCTCTGGTTTACCCAATACTGCCATCTTGTGTCTGTTTAGGGGAACTGCAGAACCTCTGACAGATTTGGCTGAACACATTAGGTTTGCTTTTTTTAATTAATAAGAGAACCTCTTCACTCACACCTTTTGCCTTATTTAGCTTTATTTAAACCTTCTTTTATCACCTAAACTTACTCTCCGCATATATACATTTTTTATTATTTTCCCCTTTAATTTCGGTCTACGCTTTTTTCATATATTCTTGTTTTCTCCCTATATATATGCAGCCTTGCAACATACAGGTTGATATTCTAGATTTTATAATGAGCAAAATTGTTCTCAATACTACATGTATTAGCTACATGTAATACTACATGTATTAGCTATACCTGATTTCACAAATACCACTTATTTATACATGTTCTTTTCTACCAGAGCCCTGTTTCACCTAATGCTGCCATCTTGTGGTTATTTAGAGGTGCTGCGGAGCCTTTGATAGATTTTTGCTGAATATACTGTTTGTTCTATTTAAATCATCAAGAATACCTCTCCACTTACCCCTCCCCCCTTTTTTTATGTATTTATTTATTTATTTATTTATTTTTTCCCTTCTCTTCTCCACTCTGTCCCTCATTTAATTTTTATTTAAGCTTTTTCACATTCTGGCTTACCCTTTACTTATACACACAATTTTTTATTTATTTTATTTATTTATTTATTTTTCTTTCTTCTCTCTTTTTTTTTTTTTTTTTCTCACATTTTCACTACTTACACCCGTTTCTTTCAGGCAGCACAAAATTATATATCACTTATAACCAGGGTGGCTGCCCCGCCCTATGCCGTCATGATTTACCCCCACTCAGTTACTAAGTTCTCCCTACACGTGGGGACTTCTCAACTATTACCCTTTTTTGATTTCAAAGTTTATACATTCAGATATATTATACTGTTTTTGGTTCTTTTTTGTAATTTTCTTACACTGAGTTTTAGACTAGTTGGTCTAAACAAATTTCTCGGTCGGTTGAGGAACTTTTTTTTTCTCAACCCCTTACAACTTTTTTTTTATTATTATCATTAAGTCCATTGTTATTACTCTGGTTATTATTACATGCTCATATTTGGCAAAACCGAAAATCTACTGAATCATTTCTAATGTTTTTGTTTAATTATAGATATGGTACAACTTTTCTATTAAGCTTAGATATGCATAGTTTAAGAAGAGAAATATTGACTAATTCATCACACACATTAATACACCCAATCACACTTCATTATTGGTGGTATGAGTTCACCGAATACTTTGCATTACCCTTACTTACAGCTAATCCCAAGACCCATAAAAAATTACAATGACTATTACAATAATATCACATAATGTTCAGGGCTTCAACTCCCCGAACAAAAGGAAAAAAGCTTTCGTACAATATAAAAAACTCAATGCAAAAATAGTAATGTTACAAGAAACTCATTTCATGAAGGACAATCACCCTACCTTTTTCAATAAAACATTCAATCAATCTTTTTACACAACCTCCTCCTCCAAGACCAAAGGAGTTGCTATTTTTTTTACACCATTCCTTCCCACTAGAAGTTCAACAGGTTTACAAGGATCCAGACAGTAGGTTTATAATTATTAAAGGCTCCCTCTCAGGTAGAGATATCACAATTGCTAATATATACGCCCCTAGCGACGCCCAAACCACCTTTTTCCTACAATTTTTCAATACACTACAACAATTTCACTCACCACATATTATTTTAGGAGGAGACTTTAACTCAGTCCCCCAACCCAATCTCGACCGCAGCAGACAAAACCCAAATTCTAAAACTTTCTCCAAAACAACCACCTCACACATTAATGACTTACAACTGATTGATTCCTGGAGAGCACTAAATATAGGTGCACGAGAGTACACCTTCTACTCTCACCCACATGACTCTTATTCCCGGATTGACCACATACTATGTACCCCAATAATTCTAGCTAATGCAAAAGACGCCACTATACTTCCCTGCTCTTGGTCAGATCACCATATTGTCACATTTAGTACCCAATTTATTGGCTTAACCTCCACCCCCTACTCATGGAGACTCAACGAATCCCTACTAACAGATCCCACCCACCAACATGAAATTGAAACGGAAATAAAAGAATATTTTTCATTAAACTCAACACCAGATATTTCCCCATCTACGCTTTGGATGGCACACAAAGTAGTTCTAAGAGGTCACCTTATCAAACGTGCTGCCCAAAGTAACAGACTGTAATGGGAAAAAATCCATGCTATCACTAAAGACCTTAACAAATTATACAAAGTCCATACAAACACTCATGACCCGGACATCTTTAATATGATATCCCAAAAACGTAATGAACTGGATTCCTTATTAACGTTTAAAGCCGAAAAGGCACTTAGATGGTCGAAGGCTAAATTTTTCTTATCTAGCAACAATTACTCCACAATGTTCGCACGTAAGCTTAACCAATCCATCAAGCCTACACATGTTTATAAACTCAAAAATAATTCCAATCAAATAATCACTCACCCACAAGAAGTACTCTCCATTTTCAGGAATTTTTACTCTAACTTGCTGTCAACCCCATCCTCACCTATCCCTCCCACATCACTCTCTTGGTTAGACAACTTTCCCTTTCCCAAACTTACACAAACACAATTAGATACTTTAAATGCCCCATGCACAGAAGAGGAATTACTTACAACAATTAAATCCCTCAAAAAAAATTCCGCCCCTGGTCCGGATGGATTCTCCTCCTTCTATTACAAACAATTCCATCAAGATTTAATACCATATTTAATAAAGCTATATAATAATGTTCTAAAAGGGAACCACTTCCCAGAAGAGATGTTACATGCAAATATGTCACTCATTCCGAAACCAAATAAAGACCATACATTACCACACAACTACAGACCAATCTCAGTAATAAACAATGATCTTAAAATATTCAGTCGAATCTTGTCAGATAGATTGGCCTCAATAATCCCCTCCTTAATTTCTCCCTATCAATCAGGCTTCATCCCAGGCAGACAAATCACGGACAATATAAGATTAGTTACAAATGTTATTCAAGATGCCAATATTAACTCCAAATCAGTTCTCCTACTTAGTCTGGACATTAACAAAGCTTTCGACAGCGTATCATGGAACTTTCTAGATATAATTTTAGATAAATACGGTTTTAAAGGGGAATTTACACATGCATTCCATGCACTATACCATAACCCATCCACCAGAATTAGACTATCAGGTTGTAATTCAGATTTTTTTAATGTTGGGAGAGGCACTCGGCAAGGCTGTCCTCTTTCCCCATTACTTTTCGCTTTAGCGATAGAACCCCTAGCAACAGCTATTCTACTAAACCCTGACATTAAAGGCTATACTACAAATGACAACACATATAAATTAAGTATGTATGCAGATGACATGATCCTCTTTCTTACACAACCAAATATTTCTCTACCGAACCTGCTTCAAACACTTAACACCTTTGCGTCTCTATCAGGGCTAACGGTAAACGTTTCCAAGTCTGTAGGTATGCCGATTAATATCCCGCCATCTCAATTAGATACCCTACGCTCCACGTTCAATTTTTCCTGGTCACTAGAATCACTCCCCTACCTGGGCATCTTCCTCACCCCCAACATCAATGATTTATATTCCAAAAATTATATACCTTTAATTAATAAAATAAGAGCTACCCTCAAAATGTGGAAATCATTTAAAATTTCATTCTTAGGCAGAATCACGGCAGTTAAAATGACCATTCTACCAAAAATGTTATACCTATTTAGAGCACTACCAATCAGACTAAATAAAATAATGATTTCAAGACTCCAGACAATTATTAATAAATATGTATGGTTGGACTCCCACCCACGCCTACCCAGACTGGTATTATATAAACCACAGAGAAACGGAGGATTAGGCCTTCCGGACTTTTGGTTATATTATCTGTCTGCAAGATGGGCGCAAATGGCCCAATGGCATATTTACAACTCTAAGATACCATGGGTCAGATTTGAACGAGAGTCTATCAAACCACTATCTATCTCTGGTATTCTCTGGGGCAACAAAATCCCAATAAACACTATTGATGCTCTCAACCAAATAGTCGCACACTCTTATCGATTATGGACTTTACACAATAAAAAATTCAATCTTATTTCTAGATCTCCACCCCATGCTTCCTTTGTAGGAGATCCAAGATCCCCACAGAACAACAATGATATGGTGGACTTGTCATGGTGGATCAACCATAATTTGACCTCCCTTAAGAACTTTATAGAAAATAACAATTTCTCCTCATTTGCATCTCTTAAATCAAAACATCAGATCCCAAATACAGAATTTTGTGCATATCTGCAGATTAGACACTTCTTCAATACATATTTCCAAACAACAAATCCCCCTCCCCCCTCGTTTTTTGAAAATATCTGCCTTAAAACACCAAAGAACCCCGGACTCATCTCAGAAATATATCATAACCTTCTCAATCACACTGAAATGACCAAACTCCCATACATGATCAAATGGGAACAGGAAACCAATCTCTTGCTCTCTTCCCACGACTGGGACATTTGTATTAGCAATCTACACAAATGCACGAGATCAATCACAGTCAAAGAGACCGCACTAAAATTATTTACCAGATGGTACTATACCCCAGTAAAATTACATTCAATATACCCCACAACACCTCGTACATGCTTCAGAGGCTGTAATTCCCCGGGCTCATTCTCACATATCTTCTGGGATTGTTCCAAAATTACATACATATGGAAACAGTTAGAAAACTTTGCCTCAGTGATCTCAAATAAAAACATAAAACTAACCCTACAGAATTGCCTCCTATATGCCCCTATCCCCTCTCTTTCCACTTACAATATGAGATTGATTCATACAATATGTGTCGCAATTCAATGGCTAATTGCTTTTCATTGGAAATCGCATTCAAGAGGAAGTAAACCCTGATGGGTTTACTTCCTCTTTTTTACCCTGCAAAGGTAAAGCATAATGGACTACTATGCATCGCATAGTAGCTCATTATGTGTCACTTACCTGACACAGTAGCCAGCGAAGTCGCCGCTGTCCCCTGTAGTCCGCCGCATCCATGTTGCTTGTGGCGTCTCGCAGCTCCGACGAATCACAGCGGCGCAACCGCGATGACGTCACTCCCGCGCATGCGCACGGGAGTCGCGCCTCGCAGCTCCGCCGCTGTCATACGGCGAAGCCGCGATGACGTCACTCCCGCGCATGCTCACGGGAGTCGACAAATTTGGCAAATCCATTCTTGGATTTGCCGCATTTAGTGCGCCTGCGCGCCGCTGTCTACGGCGCATGCGCCGTAGACAGCGGTGCCCATTTTCGGGCAAATATCTCCTAAACCATATAGGTTTAGGAGATATTGCTTGGACCTACAGGTAAGCCTTAATCTAGGCTTACCTATAGGTCCAAGTTGTTTGGAAGGGTTTACTTCCTCTTTCAGTCCCCTTGGATCACCTTAAAATCAGAATTAATAATATTAATCTGATGGAAAAGATATTCCATATCACACAGAATTCCACACATTTATATAGTAAGAAATGGGATCCCTGGTTTAACCACTCTACCTCCTTTTTTAATACTCCCTGAAATTGGGTCTCCTATACATGATTGTCTACGGTTTACTGCACTATTATGGTTCTAGCCCATCACCTTACCAAATGAAAACACAAACTATTGCAATATATATGCACTGTATCTTGTACAAAATTTTGTATCTATGGTGATTTTCTATGTTTGTCTTGATATACATTGTATGTATTAGGCCTCATGCACACGAGACGCAGTTAAACGCGCGTTCAGATGCAGTTGGACAGTTTTTTGAACTGCACCTGAACTCATTCAATGTTATCCTATGTGTCCATGCACACAGTCTCGTTTTTTTGCGTTTATATGCAGTTGCGTTTAATCTCGTTTTTCCAGAAGCAAAAAAATGCGTTCAGAAACAAAAAATTCTGCGTTTCAGACGCAAAACGCGGCTAAACGCGGCTAAACGCGGCTGAACGTGGCAACCGCGTTTAGCCGCGTTTGCGTTTTTATGCGTTTTTAAAGGAACCCAATTTTTGGTACCTGAAAATTCAGAAATATGATTGAAACTCATAGAAAACAATAAAAAATGTTAGGAAAAAGTTGTAATTACTTTATATAATTCATAGAGCGTATTTACTTTGTGACACAATCCCATAATATCTCTAGTGTTTCCATTAGCTTGTACAATGAGGAATTCCTTCACTTCTTTGCCCCAAATACTCATCCAATTTCTAATCTAATCAGTGACTCCACCTAGTCTGGCCAAGCCATAGCATTGTCTTCTAAAAACTTAATGTCTAGTCAGCCCCCCTCCCCCACCATGTTTCCATGTAGAACACCCATCCTTCATGAAACTGAAACTTTTTTCCACAAGCCACCCCCCTTCCCCCAAGCTAGGCTTGTCCACACCTTGGATTGCCATCTTTGAAGACACATCTCCCAAAATGACGTCTGATGTGAGCCAAAACCACTTAATTGAAGTTATTCAAAACTATGTTCAATTATGGGACAAATCCCATGAATTGTACCCTGACCGAATTGCAAAACAAAGGACATGGGAAAATGTGGCCAAAGAGTTGACCCCAAACTGGGAAGACCTCTCCAGATCCCAGCAAGAAAGTAGAGGTAAGTTCAATCTATATTTGGTCAAAATTTTGGGGTATGTTAATTTGTATTTTCAGTTTTTAAGTTGATTTTTAATCATTGCACAGTGGCATCATTTCAAAAGAGATGGAGATCTTTGGCTGACAGAGTGAAGAGAGATCTCAAAAAAGAAAAAGACTCTAACCGCAGTGGAGCCCAATCCACCTACAAAGCTCACCCCTTGACCAACCAATTGTCTTTTTTGAGGGACAGTTTAATTTCAAGAGCGTAAGTAAACTTAAATTTATTTATCAATTTATATTATTTTGTAACATTAATTTTTTTTTAAAAGTAACATTTTTAAAATTTTAACTTGAGATATAAATTCTTTATTTTTTTATTTTAATTTCAATAGATTTTTATTGAAAGCTTAAATACAATAACAAATTATATTTTAATACAGTGCACACTTGTATTATAAAAGTCAATAGAATACCGAATCTACAGAAAATAAACCCTGATAGTTATTGAGCAAGGCAGAGCAGTATAAGGTATCTGGTGAGAATCAGGCAAAACTTGAAATAAACACTGTTTTCATAACAACATCTTCATAGCATTAGAACCAATGATTCCAGAGAACCCATAAATGAACTTAGAGGACGAGCCTCGTGGATCCGACACCCCATATGGGAACATTGCTGTGTCGGGACCCCTGAGACCCCAACTAACCCAGGCTTTGGGTTCCATGAAACCTCCTACTGAAAAATCAATATCGGTAAATGAATGCATCGAAATGGAGGACAATGAATAAAATTAAACTAAAGATAACTAATCCAAGTGAACCAGATAGGATAATGAAAATCAAGATACAGATCTGAAGCCAGAGGTTTATGATCTTAATGAGGGTTTAAGCCTCATGATGTACCTATACTAGGCCTGATAAGAAGCACTAAATCATAGGTAAAATATAACCAAAAGAAAGAAGAGATAAAGAGAAGAAAAGAAGAAAGGAAAAGAAAAGGAGACAGAAAAATGATAGCTAAAAAGGAAGCAGGTCTCTCTCACCCTACAGCAGCCTGGATTCCCCGATCAAGATAGACACTTAGCGGTATAATTTATCCAAGGATCCCATATCGCTGTATGTTTGTCTACCGTATCAAGGAATATGCTTACTGTTTTTTCTTGTACCATGATCCAAGAAATTTTCCTTTTGACCACTCTCAGGGAGACCGTCGTTTTTTTCCAAGCCCTAGCAATAGAGATTTTAGTTCCGACCAGAATAAATCTAATGAGTTGTTGAGTTGATTTCGGGACCCCATGCAAGGGGAAATTGAGTAAAGCTATTTGAGGTGTTTTATGAACGGGGAAGGTTGTGATCTTCCGAATGATGTGGAAAACCTTGTTCCATATATGCCTAATTTTCGGACAATCCCACCAGATATGTAACATAGAACCTATATGGCCACAATTTCTGAAACAAAGGGGAGAGGCATTCGGATAGATTGTAGCTAGTCTCATGGGCACCATGTACCATCTCATAAGAATCTTCAAGTTAGCTTCCATGAGAGTCACATTCAGAAAGCCTTTGGAGGCCATAAGAGACGCCGTATGCCACTCCTCTAAGGACCATTGTTGTTGTAGATCTGTTTCCCATGCCCGCATAAAAAGTGTTTTACCTTCCGCCCTGGCAAGAGCGCGATAGATCACCGATATCCCTCCCTTCTGCTCCATGGCTTGTCCACACCAAAGTTCGTATTCAGTGATAGAAAGAGGGGGGTCAGTTGAAGACCGAAACGACTTTAGAAAGTGGTAAATTTGATTGAATCGGAATCTTTCAGTATCGGGCAGATGATGCTTTTTAATATAGTGTTCCAGAGAGAAAGGACCAGAGGGCGAGATAAAGTGACCAATCCTATATAAACCTTTATCTAGCCACCAACGGAAGGCCATAATATCCTGCCCCGGAGGGAAGAGTGGATTCCTAAAAATGTGGGAGAGTGGTTTCCAGTGTGAAGTGATATTATGATTATTTTTCAAAGAGTCCCAAAGTGCTATGGAGTGGGAAAGGGTAGGAGCCATCACGGCTGGTCTGGACTTAGGTGTGCTCCAGAGGAGGTAATCTAAAGTATGGTTAGGTACCGCCTGTCTCTTCATGTGAACCCAATCTGGCAGAGAAGTTTTAAAGTAAATAGTAGATAATTGTGAAAGCTGCGCCGCCTGATAATATGCAAGGATGTTTGGGACCCCTAGACCCCCTTGATTTTTATTGCGGAAAAGCGTATTTTTAGAGATTCTGTGACCCTTGGATCTCCAAATAAATTTCAGGATTCTAGACTGAAAACTACGAATGCGGTCCTTAGGGACAGGGATAGGTAACGACCGAAAGAGATACAATATCCTTGGAAGAAGCGTCATTTTAACTGAATTAACTCTTCCCAGCCAGGATAACTTAAGGGTATCCCAGAAGGCCAGATCTTCCTCTAACTTTCGGAATGTCTGGGGGAAATTAGCTGAGTACAATTTGTCAATTGAAGCCGTAAGGAATATCCCTAAATAAGGGAGGTTCGATTCCGACCAATCAAAGCGGAAAGTATGTTTAAGGTGTGAAACTAGAGTAGGTGTAAGGTTGATATTAAGCACTAAGGACTTGGCATAGTTGACCCTTAACCCAGAGATATCGCCAAAATCATTAAGGAGTTTGCATATTACTGGGAGCGAGGTGGACGGAGAGGAAATGAAAAGTAAAACATCATCAGCAAATAGAGCACACTTGTGAGTTTTCGGTCCACAGCTTATACCCTTAATATCAGGGTTCGCTCTAATTGATATGGCTAGTGTTTCAATGACCATGGCGAAAATCAATGGAGACAAGGGGCACCCCTGCCTTGTGCCCCTGAGGATCGAGAAGGGGTTCGAGAAATATCCCTGCATCTTTATTCGAGCCTCTGGAGTCGAGTAAAGTGCGTGGATGATGTTCATGAAATATTATTTTTTTATTTTAATATATGTTATTTATATTTTAAATTTTTCTATTCTAATTTTTTCGGTATATTTTTTATATAATTTTCACTATTTTTTGTGTTTAAAATAGATTATAATACATTTATAAATTTTTTCTTTTTTGAAGAGTAATTTTTGACTGGATAATATAATATCCGTTAATATATTAAATTTAATTGTTACATAATTTTGTTTTGTATGCATGTATGTATGTATTTATGTATGCATCTCAACCCACTGTCCCTCTCCATCACCCCCTCCTCTTCTCATATTCTATCTCACTCTGCCTCTCTCACTCCCTCCTCCATCTTTATTTCATTCACTGCCTCTCCACCGCCCTCTCTCCCTCTGCTATTCTACTCCCTCTCCCCCCCTCTCACTCCCTCCTCCCTTATAGTTGAGTCACTGCCTTTCCACCTCCCTCTCTCCCTCTGATCTTCTCACTCACTCACTCTAGTCCCCTCACCCTCCCCCTTCTTTCTTCCTACACCTCTCCTCCAGGTCCTCCTTTCTCTCCATCTCCCATCCATTTACCTTAAAGTTATGTTAGGGGTTAGTGCTTAAGGGTGACAGTAAGGCAAGGGCATTGGTTATAGCTAAGGTCAAGGTTAAGGGGTTAGGGATTCTGATTCGGTCCGGTGGTTAGTATTATGCTAATGGAGTATGGGTAGTGCTGAGGGTTATCAAATAGGGATTAGTGTTAGCAGGTAGGGTTATGGTTACCAAATAGGGGTTACGGTTATCAATTAGGGTTTAGGGTTAGGGTTAGCAATTGGGGTTTAGGGTTAGGGTTATCAATTTAGGTTTAGGGTTAGCAATTAGGGTTAGGGTTAGTGTCAGGAATTAGGGTTTATGGTTACCAAATAGGGGTTAGGGTTAGCAATTAGCTTTTAGGGTTAGGGTTAGCAATTGGGGTTTAGGGTTAGGGTTATCAATTTAGGTTTAGGGTTAGCATTTAGGGTTAGGGTTAGTGTCAGCAATTAAGGTTTATGGTTACCAAATAGGGGTTAGGGTTAGCAATTAGGGTTTAGGGTTAGGGTTAGCAATTGGGGTTTAGGGTTAGGGTTATCAATTTAGGTTTAGGGTTAGCAATTAGGGTTAGGGTTAGTGTCAGCAATTAGGGTTTATGGTTACCAAATAGGGGTTAGGGTTAGCAATTAGGGTTTAGGGTTAGGGTTAGCAATTGGGGTTTAGGGTTAGGGTTATAAATTTAGGTTTAGGGTTAGCAATTAGGGTTAGGGTTAGTGTCAGCAATTAGGGTTTATGGTTACCAAATAGGGGTTAGGGTTAGCAATTAGGGTTTAGGGTTAGGGTTAGCAATTGTGGTTTAGGGTTAGGGTTATCAATTTAGGTTTAGGGTTAGCAATTAGGGTTAGGGTTAATGTCAGCAATTAGGGTTTATGGTTACCAAATAGGGGTTAGGGTTAGCAATTAGGGTTAGGGTTAGTGTCAGCAATTAGGGTTTATGGTTACTAAATAGGGGTTAGGGTTAGCAATTAGGGTTTAGGGTTAGGGTTATCAATTGTGGTTTAGGGTTAGGGTTATCAATTTAGGTTTAGGGTTAGCAATTAGGGTTAGGATTAGTGTCAGCAATTAGGGTTTATGGTTACTAAATAGGGGTTAGGATTAGGGTTTAGGGTTAGGGTTAGCAATTGGGGTTTAGGGTTAGGGTTATCAATTTAGGTTTAGGGTTAGCAATTAGGGTTAGGGTTAGTGTCAGCAATTAAGGTTTATGGTTACCAAATAGGGGTTAGGGTTAGCAATTAGGGTTTAGGGTTAGGGTTAGCAATTGGGGTTTAGGGTTAGGGTTATCAATTTACGTTTAGGGTTAGCAATTAGGGTTAGGGTTAGTGTCAGCAATTAGGGTTTATGGTTACCAAATAGGGGTTAGGGTTAGCAATTAGGGTTAGGGTTAGTGTCAGCAATTAGGGTTTATGGTTACTAAATAGGGGTTAGGGTTAGCAATTAGGGTTTAGGGTTAGGGTTATCAATTGTGGTTTAGGGTTAGGGTTATCAATTTAGGTTTAGGGTTAGCAATTAGGGTTAGGGTTAGTGTCAGCAATTATGGTTTATGGTTACCAAATAGGCGTTAGGGTTAGCAATTAGGGTTTACGGTTAGCAAATGGGGGTTATGCTTACTGAATAGGGGTTAGGGTTATCAATTAGAGTTTAGGTTTAGGGTTAGCAATTATTTATGGTTAGCAAAGAGGGGTAAGGGTTAGCAATTAGGGTTTACGGTTATCAATTCTGGGTTATTGTTAAGTTTAGCAAAAATGGGTTAGGTTTAGGGTTAGCAATTAGGGATAGTTTTTGGTTTAATTTCGGGCTTAGGGTTTAGGGTTTGTATTGAGTAGTTGGGTTAGTGTTATGTCTAGGGTTTTTTTTTTAGGTTGGTGGGTGGGGGTTTGGTGTTAGGGGATATGCTTAGGGTTGTGAAGAAAAAACTAATAACATTTTAAACTGTGCACATGTCTAACTGTACTTAAACCTTATTATTTAAAGGACAACATCCAACATTTCGGAAGATGAAGGCAGTGTCCATCAGGATATTGTAACTGAAATGGAGGATGTGCCAAATATGTCACAAGGGAGTTTGTCTTTGTCCACTGTTCCAATCTCACGCGACCGTGAAACACCTGTTGCTTCAATACAGGTATAACACAACCTATGGTCTCTGATTTTTTATAAAAAAAGAATGTATCATCATTACTTTTGGTCATATAAGTGCAAGATGTATATGTCAATAACTGTATGTATTTTATTTTATTCAAGGGTGATCGCAGTAGATCTCCTGCAAGAAGCAGGCCAAGGGGGCGTCGGTCACGTGAGATAGACCAGGAACCGACCAGGGTGGAAACAAACATTCTTAATTTGGTAGAAGAGCTACGCCAGGAAAGACATCGGAGTGATGTCTTCCTGGACTTAAATAATGGGCGCAGTATTTTTTGCCGTAGCCTGTATGTTATCCTCGAACAATTGTCTGAAGACCGCGAGCGTCAATGCCGTGAAAATATTTATTGTTATATAGTGGCCTGCCTTAATGCAGAAAGACAGTCGCGGCCCCCACCACCACTGAATATTGTCCAAGGGGGGATGCAGACTACTCCTTTCATGGATATACCAAGCCAACGAAGTTCAGCATATAGCCAGGGAGTTCCAGGTAACGTGTTACATACACAGAGACCGACTGGACAATTTGCTATGTCTTCACGATGGCCACACCATTTATGCCACAGATAATGTCCCAGCTCCCACCCCTTCAGCAAAGGATGGCTAATCCTTCCTCCGTTGAGGAAAGTTCCCAGGATACCTATGGGACATATCAGAATTTATAATTTAATTATTACAATTTAATGTGTTTTTTTACCTTTATTGTTCATATTCTTAGTTATCACTTTTTCACACCCTTTTGCACTTAATTTTTTTATATTTGCACTGTTTGTAAAATGTTTGATTTTGAAGAAATATGATACTGTTTGCACTTTTTGGTTATAATGCATTTTATATTTTCTTTCATTTTTAGATTTTAAATTTTCTTTTAATAAAGAAATAATATTTGAAAATTATGAATTGGTGTCCATGAATATTAGATGTGTGGATAAGTTGAAATGTAATGAAATGTTTTATTTATATACATTTATATATATTTTTGGTGGCTCTATATTTAGAGAAGTGTTACATTATCACATCCTTTTTTTAATCTAGGACATTATAATCCCATAAGGTTTTACGAGATTACAGTATTCATGCCCATTCTCCATAATTTAAAGTGTTTATCGATGGTTATAATACAGTAACCTAGAAATTATATTAAAAAATAATTACCAAGTGAAACAAAGTAACATGCTTAAATTAAAAAATATAAATATAATAAAAAATTGGGACAAAGAAAAAATCCTTTATTAAAACTGAATGAACCACAGTAGCATTTTTCAAAAATGTCAATAACTTTGAGCTAGCAATCAGACTAAATATGGGTATCCTGCCAGGGCACGCTACCAACAGGTGAAACAAAGTATTCTGCAAAATTGTTTCGAATGGTCATTGCTCTGCCTGTTGGGCGTAGGTCCATGTATTGAATGTTCTGATTGGTGTTGGGAGGGGCAGGATCTGTGGATATTCTATCATTTTCAATTACAAAGTTATGGAGAACACAGCATGCAAGTACTACTTGGATAGCGTTTTCAACATCTAACTGCATTGTACTTAGTAGTACCCGCCATTTTCCTGCACTTATCCCAAATGCACATTCCACAACGCGTCTTGCACGACTTAGTCTGTAATTGAAGATTTTTTCTTGATAACTATGTCCTTGTCCACTGTATGGTCTCATTATATTTTCAGAAAGGCCGAATGCCTCATCAGCCACAATGACAGCAGGTAGTATGGGCTCTGTAGTGTTGGGAAGAGGCCTCCAACCCGGAATTCCAAAGCAACCTTCATGTATGCGACGGCCCATGGCCGATTCTCTAAAAATACGAGAATCCCCTTGACTGCCGTATGCTCCAACATCAACACATATAAATTTAGATTTGGCGTCAGCTAGTGCAAGCAACACAATTGAAAAATATTTCTTATAATTAAAGTACATAGAGCCCGACTTTGGTGGCTTTTTGACGCGTACATGTTTGCCGTCCAGTGCTCCAATACAGTTTGGGAAGTTAGTTTTTTCCCAAAATTCATTAATTATGTTCTGCCACATACACTGTGTTGGAACTGGCATTACCTCTCTGTGTAGCACCTCCCAAAGTATAGTGCTGGTTTCTCGTACGACTTTGGAAATAGTGGAAACGCCCATTAAAAAATAATGATGTAGAGATGCATATGATTGACCGGTTGCCAGAAACCTAAATTTAAAAAAAAAATAATTTATTAGATATAATGTGTTCATTAATAACAAGTATAAATATATATTTTTTCAATCTAATAAAATGAATACTGTATATACGTGAATCAATGTTTTAAAGCACATTGTTTTGGAGCTGAATATGGCACCATAGGATTATACTGCAGTCATGCACTTTTCTGCATCAGCAAATGACATTTTGCGACCCGACTTTGGGGTCCCATATCTTGGGGCCACTTATTGCCAGGAACCCCAAATTCGGTATGCTGACACTGTGGATCTAGGACAACAACATATCCAAATTTGAGGATCCTCTCACTAAGTGGCCCCGAGATAGGGGGCCCCAAAGTCGGGTCGCAAAAAGTCATGCACTTTTCTGCATCAGAGAATGACATTTTGCGACCCTATTTTTGGGGCCCATATCTTGGGGCCACTTATTGCCAGGAACCCCAAATTCGGTATGCTGACACTGTGGATCTAGGACAACAACATATCCAAATTTGAGGATCCTCTCACTAAGTGGCCCCGAGATAGGGGGCCCCAAATTCGGGTCGCAAAAAGTCATGCACTTTTCTGCATCAGAGAATGACATTTTGCGACCCGACTTTGGGGGCCCATATCTTGGGGCCACTTATTGCCAGGAACCCCAAATTCGGTATGCTGACACTGTGGATCTAGCACTACAACATATCCAAATTTGAGGATCCTCTCACTAAGTGGCCCCGAGATAGGGGGCCCCAAAGTCGGGTCGCAAAAAGTCATGCACTTTTCTGCATCAGAGAATGACATTTTGCGACCCGACTTTGGGGGCCCATATCTTGGGGCCACTTATTGCCAGGAACCCCAAATTCGGTATGCTGACACTGTGGATCTAGCACTACAACATATCCAAATTTGAGGATCCTCTCACTAAGTGGCCCCGAGATAGGGGGCCCCAAAGTCGGGTCGCAAAAAGTCATGCACTTTTCTGCATCAGAGAATGACATTTTGCGACCCGATTTTGGGGGCCCATATCTTGGGGCCACTTATTGCCAGGAACCCCAAATTCGGTATGCTGACACTGTGGATCTAGCACTACAACATATCCAAATTTGAGGATCCTCTCACTAAGTGGCCCCGAGATAGGGGGCCCCAAATTCGGGTCGCAAAAAGTCATGCACTTTTCTGCATCAGAGAATGACATTTTGCGACCCGACTTTGGGGGCCCATATCTTGGGGCCACTTATTGCCAGGAACCCCAAATTCGGTATGCTGACACTGTGGATCTAGCACTACAACATATCCAAATTTGAGGATCCTCTCACTAAGTGGCCCCGAGATAGGGGGCCCCAAAGTCGGGTCGCAAAAAGTCATGCACTTTTCTGCATCAGAGAATGACATTTTGCGACCCGACTTTGGGGGCCCATATCTTGGGGCCACTTATTGCCAGGAACCCCAAATTCGGTATGCTGACACTGTGGATCTAGCACTACAACATATCCAAATTTGAGGATCCTCTCACTAAGTGGCCCCGAGATAGGGGGCCCCAAAGTCGGGTCGCAAAAAGTCATGCACTTTTCTGCATCAGCAAATGACATTTTGCGACCCTATTTTTGGGGCCCATATCTTGGGGCCACTTATTGCCAGGAACCCCAAATTCGGTATGCTGACACTGTGGATCTAGGACAACAACATATCCAAATTTGAGGATCCTCTCACTAAGTGGCCCCGAGATAGGGGGCCCCAAAGTCGGGTCGCAAAAAGTCATGCACTTTTCTGCATCAGAGAATGACATTTTGCGACCCTATTTTTGGGGCCCATATCTTGGGGCCACTTATTGCCAGGAACCCCAAATTCGGTATGCTGACACTGTGGATCTAGCACTACAACATATCCAAATTTGAGGATCCTCTCACTAAGTGGCCCCGAGATAGGGGGCCCCAAAGTCGGGTCGCAAAAAGTCATGCACTTTTCTGCATCAGAGAATGACATTTTGCGACCCGACTTTGGGGGCCCATATCTTGGGGCCACTTATTGCCAGGAACCCCAAATTCGGTATGCTGACACTGTGGATCTAGCACTACAACATATCCAAATTTGAGGATCCTCTCACTAAGTGGCCCCGAGATAGGGGGCCCCAAAGTCGGGTCGCAAAAAGTCATGCACTTTTCTGCATCAGAGAATGACATTTTGCGACCCTATTTTTGGGGCCCATATCTTGGGGCCACTTATTGCCAGGAACCCCAAATTCGGTATGCTGACACTGTGGATCTAGGACAACAACATATCCAAATTTGAGGATCCTCTCACTAAGTGGCCCCGAGATAGGGGGCCCCAAAGTCGGGTCGCAAAAAGTCATGCACTTTTCTGCATCAGAGAATGACATTTTGCTACCCGACTTTGGGGGCCCATATCTTGGGGCCACTTATTGCCAGGAACCCCAAATTCGGTATGCTGACACTGTGGATCTAGCACTACAACATATCCAAATTTGAGGATCCTCTCACTAAGTGGCCCCGAGATAGGGGGCCCCAAAGTCGGGTCGCAAAAAGTCATGCACTTTTCTGCATCAGAGAATGACATTTTGCGACCCGACTTTGGGGGCCCATATCTTGGGGCCACTTATTGCCAGGAACCCCAAATTCGGTATGCTGACACTGTGGATCTAGCACTACAACATATCCAAATTTGAGGATCCTCTCACTAAGTGGCCCCGAGATAGGGGGCCCCAAAGTCGGGTCGCAAAAAGTCATGCACTTTTCTGCATCAAAGAATGACATTTTGCGACCCTATTTTGGGGGCCCCTATCTTGGGGCCACTTATTGCCAGGAACCCCAAATTCGGTATGCTGACACTGTGGATCTAGCACTACAACATATCCAAATTTGAGGATCCTCTCACTAAGTGGCCCCGAGATAGGGGGCCCCAAAGTCGGGTCGCAAAAAGTCATGCACTTTTCTGCATCAGAGAATGACATTTTGCGACCCGATTTTGGGGGCCCATATCTTGGGGCCACTTATTGCCAGGAACCCCAAATTCGGTATGCTGACACTGTGGATCTAGCACTACAACATATCCAAATTTGAGGATAATCTCACTAAGTGGCCCCGAGATAGGGGGCCCCAAAGTCGGGTCGCAAAAAGTCATGCACTTTTCTGCATCAGAGAATGACATTTTGCGACCCTACTTTGGGGGCCCATATCTTGGGGCCACTTATTGCCAGGAACCCCAAATTCGGTATGCTGACACTGTGGATCTAGCACTACAACATATCCAAATTTGAGGATCCTCTCACTAAGTGGCCCCGAGATAGGGGGCCCCAAAGTCGGGTCGCAAAAAGTCATGCACTTTTCTGCATCAGAGAATGACATTTTGCGACCCTATTTTGGGGGCCCATATCTTGGGGCCACTTATTGCCAGGAACCCCAAATTCGGTATGCTGACACTGTGGATCTAGCACTACAACATATCCAAATTTGAGGATCCTCTCACTAAGTGGACCCGAGATAGGGGGCCCCAAAATCGGGTCGCAAAAAGTCATGCACTTTTCTGCATCAGAGAATGACATTTTGCGACCCGACTTTGGGGGCCCATATCTTGGGGCCACTTATTGCCAGGAACTCCAAATTCGGTATGCTGACACTGTGGATCTAGCACTACAACATATCCAAAGTCGGGTCGCAAAATGTCCTGCACTTTTCTGCATCAAAGATACATGGCCTCAAAGTCAACTGTGACCATCAGCGGCAATATAATTTGGTCATTAGGGTTGGGTGTTAGGGTTAGGGTTATTGTTTATGATTTTTTGGTTGGATTAGGGTTGTTTAGGGTTAGGGTTTGTGTAAGGGATATGGTTAGCTGTTAGGGGTGGGGTTAGTGTTAGGGGTTAGGGTTAGTGTTAGGGATAGTGTTAGTGTTATTGTTTAGGGTTAGGATGAATGGTTATTGTTAGGATTATGGATATTTTAATAAGGCATTCAAAAATATAATAATACCATATACTGCAGCAATAAATTTAAATATATTAATCAGTACATATTTCACGATGAAAATATATTAAAAAATTGGTCAAATAAATTGAAAAAAATTATAAAAAATCTAATTAACATACATTTGATTTTAAAAAAATCAATTTGAAAATAGAAAAAAAGAATAAAAACATATTAAGATTAAAAAATAAATAATTAACTATTTAAATATTGTTTTATATTAATATATTCTATGAAAACATGTTAAAAATTGGGAGAATAAAATTTTAGATATTTTAAAAAATTGGATAATTTACTATAAATAGACATAATTTTTTTTTTAAAAGGACAGAGAAAATTTTTTAACTGTGCATCTATAGATAAATATATTTTTAAAATATATACACATACCTGATCGTTACCAACAGACGTTCCTCTGGTGACACACTGTTTCTCATATTGGTGTCCACGAATGTCAGACCAGGTCGTACTTTTTCTAAAAGCAGATCAAATGTGACAATGGTCATCCGGCTAAAATTAAAAAACTTGTCGGGGTAGGTACGCAGCTGAACATACATGTTTGTGAAATATCCAAGGGACATTCGCTGTCCCATCAACGGATGGGTCCAATATCGACGAGCTCTGACTCTGGACCTCTCACGAAATTTGCGACGACGTTGCTGTCTCATCAAGAGCAACATCAGGAGCATTTCCTGACATATATTCAATATGGGATCCATTTCAAAATATATACCACAGAAAGAGAGGCAAATGCAAGTGTACAACTGCTCTCTATGCTGCTGCTGCTCACTCTGATCAAAATAGCAGAAATAGTTAAAAAAACATGCTTTGAGAGCTTGGGGAGGGTCTACATGATGTTATCTTTATAAACGCGTTTAAACGCAAACGCGTCTAAACGCGTCTAAACGCGTCTAAACGCGGCATGCAAACGCGGCAAAACGCGCGTTTCTAAACGCGCGTTTCTGCAGAGGTTTCATCTGCGTCTCGTGTGCATGAGGCCTTATATTATATCTATGCTTACTCTCTGTACTTTCTCTATGTACCAAATAAAAATCGTTTGTAAACAAAAAAAAAATGCACAACATGAAATCAAAGCACATGGAGCAGTATGCAAGCACGAATAATCATATGAACACACGACAACTACTTACTTTTTTGAAGAACATGCTTGATCCTTCTGTACTGATCGTGCTCCCTCAGTTTCAGGTCTGACCAGCATTTTCTCAGTTGATCCTTGGATCGGCGTACCCCAAAATTCTTCTGAAGACTCTTTACAACTTTAGACATGATCTTGGCCTTTCTGATATTTGGGTTTGGGTAAGGTCCATACTTCCCATCATAGTCGGTCCTGTTCAATATGTCCACCATCTCCAACATCTCTCCAAAAGACATATTTGAGGCCTTAAATCTTCTCTTCCTGGATCGGGACATTTCAGGCTCCGGGCTTTCCTCACCCTCCTCCTCGTTAGTGGAACTGTGATTGCGCACCTGCGTTCTCTCCGCCATGTGCTCTTCCCACTGCGCTGAAAGCGAAGGGGCGGGGATCAGTATAGAAAGAACGTCAGAGACGGGGGGAGTTTCACGCATGTGCACTGTATATAAAACGCAACACTCGTGTGTCGTCCGTACGATCTGGGAACAGAGTGAGGAGCTGACGCAAAGATCGTGCAAACGAAGGTAACATTTTGAACTTGGTACATCACTAGACTAGACTGCTTCTATCTATGCAGATGTTGGGACAAGATTAGGAGGGTTTTTCATGGCATTATTAGTATTTTAGGGTTTGTCTTGTGTTGTGTCTTGCAGAGAAGATGGATCCATTTAAAAACCCCAATTTTATGGGTCTATTCCTGGAACTGTACAGGGAGATGCCCTGCCTGTGGCAGATCAACAACCAGTTTTATTACGACAGAAGAAAGAGGAACACAGCGCTTAAGAAACTTCTTTCTTTGGTGCGGATGATGGTCCCCACGGCAGACATGGCCTATGTGACTAGGAAAATTGGTGTAATGAAGAGTACATATCTCAGGAAGAGAAAGAAGCACCTGGAGTCCTTGAGATCAGGAGATCCAGATGCCGTTTATTACCCCAGGATGGTTTACTTCCAGAGGCTGCATTTTCTGGTAGACCAGGGGGTACCCAGGCCACCACTCTCCAGTCTTCCTTCAAGGCTTCCTTCACCCCCAGCTGATGCTTCCAACGTCCAACCTGGGCCTTCCAGGCAGCAACATGTGGTGGGGCTCAGCTTGAGACAGGTATTGCATTGTTGAACATATTTTTTGTGTTACATTTAATGATGTTAACTAGATGTTATTATTGATCAGTAAGTTGTGATTTAACAAAGTGGTTTACATATCAATAGACAGTAGTGACCAAAAATGATTGGGACGAGAATGAAAAACGCTGGGCTCAGAATGATAGTCTGTTCTATTTGGTAACATTCAATTTGCAAAAGTCATGAGCTAAAAATGGTGTGATTGATGAGCAAAAAACTAAAACTATGTCCCATTTTCATACACAGGAAGACCTCAGTCGGGGGGAGGCTGTGGCAAGTGGCAGCCAGGAGGTCGACCAACGCCCTCCTTCTCCTCCTCCTGCCACAACTACAGGAGCCCAGCCACAGCCTCGAAGGATGCCTGGCAGGAAGTGCCTAAGAAAGACGAGAGAGTGATGGCCTGGGTTCAGTCTGGTCTGAAAGAAGATGCAGCCTCTTGAAGAACCACATCCTGGGGACATAGATGGCATCTGCTTTTCCTGATCTCTAGGACTTCTGGACCAGACTTCTCTCCCTGAGATATGTACTCCTCAGGCCACCAATTTTTCTTTTTCGAATTAGTTCATGTCTGCCCTGGGGGCCAAAGGCTGCACCAAAGTAACAAGTTTCTCCAGCTCTGCCTTCCTCTTTTTAGTTTATTGAGACCTAAATAAAGGTTTTTTTTTTTTTAAATAAATACTTGCGTATGTGTTTTCCTTCCAAAAGGCCAGTTTATTTGTGAGCAGGCAGGTACATTTCAAAAATAGAAAGTGAAATGAATAACAAGGGGCACAAACACTAAACAAACTCCTGTAGATTAAAAAAGAAAATATAAAAAATATAATAATGTTGTTGTGGTAAGTTTACACACAAAACACACCCCAAAAAATTGAAAGATGAGCAAACTGTCAAAAAAGGAGATGTTTAGGAAAAAAAAAATGCAGCCAAAAAAGAATAAACAAAATATAAAATTGTGTAGATGTGACAAATTCAAAAATTGTATTGCCGAAATGAGTAAAAAAGAGTCAGGAAATACGTTCGGGAGAAGTGTGTGTGGCTATGAGCATCAAAAGAAGTTCCTTCTTGCAGCATTGTAAAGAACAAGAGAATGCACTTCATGAAAGAATTTTTAACATTGCAGCGTGACGAATGTGCTATATCGATTACGAGCAGTAGTTTTACCTGAGTGAGTGCTTCCGTGTCGGAATTTGATTGTGAGCATGCGTGGCACCTTGTCCGTCGGAGTAGGCTACACATGATCGGAGCATGTCCGATCGGAGCATTTTGTCGGAAAATATTTCCGGCAAGTTGAAAAAGTTGGTCTGACGGATATTCTGACGGATACAGTCCGATGCAGACCACACACAGTCGGAATATCCGACAAAACGCTCCGATCGGACACATTCCGGCGGAATCTCCGATCGTGTGTACAAGGGCTAAGACCCCCTGCATCAAGCCCACTGGAGGATATCTTCCTTTAGAGAGTAATTGTGCAGGCAGCAGAGGACATCTCTGGGTTTATCTTCGGTGGGATTCCTGGGTCCTAAGGTCCTGTGGACCCTGTCAAAAGCAATTGTGGTCTCAGGGGGGTGCTCCAAGTGTGTGTTAAATATGGAGGTGACAGCTGTCGTGTTAACCACTTAAAAACCGCCCATAGCCAATTAACGGCTTCAGGGGGGTTGTTTAACTCTGAGAGGCCGTTAATTAATGGCCTCCCAGAATTCTGCTCTCGCGTGCCCGCTGGGGCGTGCACACGAGAGCATCCGTGACTGCTGGGTCCAGTGGACCCGGCGCATCATGGATCACGGTAATCGGCCGCTCATCACTTGTAAACAAACCGGCGTCATAACATGACGCCGGTTCCTCCCTCCCCCTCTCTGTACCGATTGGTACAGCGGAGGGGGAGAGATCGGTGTCAGCAGTGCTGTGGGCTGCATCTGCAGCGTCCACATCGCTGCTCACCGAATTTAACCCCTCCATACCCTGGCAATACTCTGCAATACCAGCTAATACTCTGCAATGCCAGCTAATACTCTCCAATGCCAGCCAATACTCTCCAATACCCCCCAATACTCTGCAATACCCCCCAATACTCTCCAATACCCTCCAATACCCGCCAATACTCTGCAATACCCCCAATACTCTCCAATACCTGCCAATACTCTCCAATACCCCCAATACTCTCCAATATCCACCAATACCCTCCAATACCCCCAATACTCTGCAATACCCCCCAATACTCTGCAATACCTGCCAATTCTCTGCAATACCCGCCAATACCCACCAATACTCTGCAATACCCGCCAATACCCACCAATACTCTGCAATACCCCGCCAATACTCTGCAATACCCCGCCGATACTCTGCAATACCCTGCCTTAAATTGCCATACCCAGCCATACTGGGAGATACCCAGTCATACTCGGAGATACCCAACCATACTCGGTGATACCCTGCAATACCCAGCCATAGACGCCCCCCCCTCGCCGCCCTCCGGTGCTTCTACCAACTTGCCAATATGATCAAAGCCAGAATCTTTTTATTTATTTTTTTATTTTTATTTCAGGCTTCCCAGCCTAGAGGTGAGATGTGGGGTCTTATTGACCCCATATAGCACGGTAAAGAGGACCTGTCATCCCATATTCCTATTACAAGGGATGTTTACATTCCTTGTAATAGGAATAAAAGTGATCAAAAATTTATTTTTGGGGAAAAAAAATTCAAACTAAAATAAATAAAGTAAAATGAACAATAAAAATAAAAATAAAAATTTAAAGTGCCCCTGTCCCCATGTGCTCGCATACAGAAGCGAATTTATATGTTATCCCCGCCCACATATGAAAACGGTGTTCAAACCCCACCACTATAATTCTAGCCCTAGACCTCCTCTGTAACTTAAAACATGTAACTAGTAAAAAAAATGTAAAGCGTCGCCTATGGGGATTTTTAAGTAGCAACGTTTGGCGCCATTCCACGGGCATGTGTAATTTTGAAGAGTGACATGTTAGGTATCTATTTACTCAGCATAACTTCATCTTTCACTTTATGCAAAAATTGGGCTAACTTTACTGTTTTTTTTTTTAAGCACAAAACAAAAAATTTGCAACGACCACCATTGTATTCTCTAGGGTCTTTGCTAAAAAAAATATATAACGTTTTGGGGTTCTATGTCATTTTCTAGCAAATAAATTATGATTTTTACATGTAGGAATGAAATGTCAGAATTGTCCTGGGTGCTCCAGAACGTCTGATGGCGCTCCCTGCATTTTGGGCCTCTGTATGTGGCCACGCTGTGTAAAAATCTCACACATGTGGTATCACCGTACTCGGGAGTAATAGAAAATGTGTTTTGGGGTGTAATTTGTGGTAAGCATATGCTGTGTGTGAGAAATAAACTGATAATATGACAATTTTGTGGAAAAAAAGGAAAAAAAATCTTGATTTTGCAAAGAATTGTGGGAAAAAATGACAACTTTAAAAAACTCATCATGCCTCTTACTAAATACCTTGGAATTTCTTCTTTCCAAAAAGGGGTCATTTGGGGGTATTTGTAATTTTATGGCATGTTAGGGTCTCAAGAATTGAAATAGGCCGTCAGTACTTCAGATGTGATCAATTTTCAGATATTGGCACCATAGCTTGTGGACTCTATAACTTCCACAAAGACCAAATAATATCCACCAATTTGTACTTATTTTTACCAAAGATATGTAGTGGTATAAATTTTGGCCAAAATGTATGAAGAAAAATTACTAATCTGCTAAATTTTATAACAGAAACGAAGAAAAATTCATTTTTTTACAGAATTTTCGGTCTTTTTTCTTTTATAGCACAAAAAATAAAAAACCGAGAGGTGATGAAATACCACCAAAAGAAAGCTCTATTTGTGTGAAAAAAAGGACAAAAATTTCATATGGGTACAGTGTTGCATGACTGAGTAATTGTCATTCAAAATGTGAGAGCACCAAAAGCTGAAAATTGGTCTAGTTATTAAGGGTGTTCAAGTGCCCAGTGGTCAAGTGGTTAAGGTCTGTCTGCCAAGTGGCTTCTGGAAGGCCACACATTCTGATGTTGCATCTATGATTGTGATTTTCCAAATTGTCCAGGAACAGATGCAGCTGTGCAACTTGGTCTGACACATCGTCATGTGCCACTTGTAAACTGTGGACTTCTTGATGGAGGGTGGTAGTGTCAGTTTCCAATGAGGAGAAATGAGTGGCTACTTCTGCTACCTCCTGTTTAAGCCCTGTTAGCTCTCCGTGGAGTGCTGCCTCTACACATGAGGCTAATCAGTCAAAGTCATCTCTAGTGGGCAGTTTCTGAAAGAGAGCCTATAGGGTCTGATCATTGAGGAGTGAAGAATGGGACTCTTGTGAGGGCAATACAGTATGGCCAGTACTCACTGTGGGAAGCCGTTAGTGCTGCCGAGATCAGTGGCTTGCCTGTTTAGAAGTTCTGATGCTGGGAGATCTGGGAGCACAACTCAAGACACGACGTCTTGAGTCTGACGTCATTGTTGTTCAGGGCTTCCTTTTTCATTGAGTGTGGAAAGACAAATTTTACATTTTACATATTAAATGCAGACTTTTAATAAACTATTCAGAATGTCTATTTTTTGGGAAATCGGGAGAAATCGGGAGAACTAAAAGATCACTCCTTACAATTAATTCATTTTTTTACACACAATAGATGGAAAAATGTCATACAGTTTTTGGAAAGGCCACTATTACGGATGAACAGAGCAATGCAAAAATAAAATTGTAATCTTTCTGGGACAAAGGGGAGAAATGTTTTCAGTACTTAGCTGCACATACTTCAGAGCACGCTTCGTAGGCTGTAATTAAAGAAGGCAAAGATTAAGACCAGACAGTTTTCATGTAAAGTATCATGATTAGGTCACACTACTTGGAGATTGTGTATTCCAAATTTTCCAGCTGGGGAGCAGATGGGTGCTGATGGTGACCAAATGCTGTGAACCCAACAGAAAAAAATTCATTTAGAACACTGGATAGATCTTGCTTTAGCAAACATTCACTATATCTGCAATTATGACACAGCAGTGAAAAAAAATGGGTTTTGGGTGCTGGTGGTGCCTAAATACCATAAGCCCACAGAATAATTCCTGTAGGGCACATGCTGGATCCCACTTTAACAAACATTCAGGTGTGTGCAGCTGTGACACTGCTGTAAAAAAGGTGTGGATGGTGCCCAAACACCATAGGCCCACAGAACAATTCTTGCAAAGCACAGGATGGACCCACAAAATTCATGGCATTTGCAACTGAGAAAAAGCTGCTAAACGATGTGAATGCCGCATTCAAATTGCTTTTTCAAATACAGCAAGAGCAGCTATTTCCCTATTTTTTGTACTATAATTGTAGCAGGCAGTGGCAGGAGATGTTAACATTGGCAGGTAGTGGGGTGTACTAACAGTGGCTGGGCATGCTCAAAGAAACTGGACATTGACAGAAATTGTGGCAGCATGTGATGTATATTTCTGTCACCTGGGACAGTTAAAGGTGCAGCGTTGAATGAAGCAAAAACAAAAAAAATATTATTAATAATAATAATAATAATAATAATAATATTTGATGGTGGCGGGATCCCCAAATATTTACAACTTGCCCACTGGGCACCTCAGCCCCCTTCCTAACCAGACCTACTTAGTCATGCAACACTGTACCCATATGAATCAGTTTTTCCTTTTTTTCCACACAAAAATTTTTTTTTTTTGGTGGTGGGATTTAATCACCACTGGGTTTTTAAATTTTTGCAAATGAGTAATTCTTCTTCATAAATTTTGGCCACTAACAAGCCAGGAAAGTACAAATGCTCCCCAAATTACTCCTTTTTGGATAGTAGACAATCCGGCGTATTTAGTAAGAGGCATGGTTCGTTTTTTGAAGTTGTAATTTTTTCCCACAATTCTTTGCAAGATTAAGATATTTTTTTTCACACAATTGTCATATTAACAGGTTATTTCTCTCACATGGCAATTGCATACCACAAATTACACCCCAAAATACATTCTGATACTTCTCCTGAGTATGGCGATACCACATGTGTGAGACTTTTACACAGCCTGGCTACATACAGAGGCCCAACATTCAAGGAGACATAAATTACACATCTAATTTCCTCACAACCTATCACATTTTTAAAGAGACTTCATATTTCTAACACATAGCATGTACATACTGTACCAAGAATTACACCCCAAAATACAATTCGCTGAGTAAAGGATAAACAAAAGATTACCTGTGAAAAAAAGTCAGGTAGAATTTAAGAAAGGTTTATTGAAAACAGAAAACTACTCACATCTTATCAGAGCAAGATTCACTATAAGAAATCCTCACACCACCAGCTGCTGTGGTGTATTAAAAAAAAAAAAAGAAAAAAAAAAAAAAACGACAAGGGTATCGTACGACAAGGGTATCATTTCTGCCATGGCCGTCCCCCAACCACATGTGTGAATTGAATGAGCCCCAAGGATTTTTTTTTTTTTTTTAATACACCACAGCAGCTGGTGGTGTGAGGATTTCTTATAGTGAATCTTGCTCTGATAAGATGTGAGTAGTTTTCTGTTTTCAATAAACCTTTCTTAAAGACATACTACACTATGGATTCTCCTCCTTTTTACATGTAACGTTTAAATGAGAATCTAAACTGTGGATGGATGAATAACCAAATTCCCAGGGAGATGCCAGAGAGCGACACAGGGGCTATACACTGTGAAGGCGGTTTTCCCCCAGTAGGGGTAAAGATCTGGTGAGCGCAATATAATTCATTTTCACCAAAGCACACCGGGGATTTTCTTTGGATATTTGCACAAGGCACCATTTGGATTATGAACTGTTTAATATATTACAAAGGACTTGTTGGCATTTTATGTTTATAGGATAATAATATTGCATTTATTTATTTATTTCAGTATTTTTCACTAGGTGTATATTACCTTTTTTTTTGTGTTGTTGTTTCACAACCTTTATTGGTATGGATGTACAACTGTTTAACCAATTGCAGGGATTAGGAATAATTTTATTAATTAATAGAGTGACACACTTTTTATTTAAGGGTATAGGGCCAATTCTACCTGACTTTTTTTCACATGCTAATAAGCCCCATCCGTTTTCGGGGGGGGGGGAACACCAAGTAGAGGCAGCTCGTACCCCAAAACATCTTAAGACATTTAAGAATTTTTCAGTAGTATCACAATTTTATATGCAATTTCACTTTTTCCAAACACTGATTCGGGGCTGTTTAAAGTGGAAGTAAACCCATGGATTTAAACAGTTAAAAAAAAAAGTCATCCCAGGAATGCTAACTGCACATTGGCTGTGCTCTCAGCCAAACTATCAAACCATCCAATGGCTGGTGTCATAACAAAATACATGTGTAGCACCATAGCAGTTGAAGATTAAACAGAGGCAAAGATGGCAGCTTCCTTGGATGAAAACGATAGAGGAGTTTACTTCCACTTTAATCATCACTATTATATATACACATATATAGTTTTCACAGGAGGTCCCTGCAAAAGGGTGTGGACACTAATATCCTAACAATTTGTATAACAACGATAGCAATTTTATAGTGCTAACGAGTTGAGGATTAGTGGCAATAAATATATTAATTAAAAGGTATAGCGCCAATTCTACCTGATTCCTTTTTCACAAAAGATTACCTGTGGTTTTAGTAGTGCAGTTGTCCACAGAAGGAGAGCACTGATCCAGGCAGCAGGCAGGGATGGCAGTGACAGCAAACAAAATTGTCCTGGCAGCTGGCAGGCATATTGTCCATAGTCAGTACAGGCAGGGTCACTGTCCATATACAGTCCAGGGTCAGTGCAGTGTCCAATTCTTTGGTCGTGGAGAGAGAGGGGGCGGTTTATGGTTTGCGATGCTTGGCTGGGTCCCTCCTCCCATGCTCATGCCCATGGCCACACCCCTTACGATCTCCTAAAAGCATTGTGGTTGATGTAGTCTGAGGGACAGGGTGGGGCTTTTGCTCATGCACTCTGGCATCATCACATCTGCATTTGGTCATGGCGTCAGACGCAGACCAAATGGAGGACATAATAAAGTCGGTCTTTCAGGCAGCACCTTTGCTAGAGATGAAGGGCAACCGATTTTGTATCCTGTGCTGTGCAAGGTGGGATCTTTATTCATCTTATATTTCCCCATTATAGCTCCATTAATCATTTATTCAATTATTTCCTCTGTTGGTCCTTAGTCTTTTACTAAACTAACCTTAGTGTTATTATGTCAGGTACCCTTAGTATATTCTCCATATCTGGTTTAACTCCTTCTACCAGCCTATGTAATAACCATTTGGTCTGTTTATATTAATCCTTATTTTACCTTATGAGCAATATTGAGACAATTGTCCTGGGGTATTCCATATTTTGGAAGAACTTCTAAATCTGTTGATTTTTGGCCATTCAATTATATGACTATATACATTAACATTTGGGTTAATTGTGCAAATTTGATGCCAAATCTACATATATACTATATATATATATATATATATATATATATATATATCTTCTACTAATCTGTTTAGGTCTTTTCATATATACTGTACATACTTTATTGTACTTTACAGCCTGTTCCTTTTGTGTCCTCTGTGGCTGCCCAGGGATCATTTCTCCCCTTTGGTTGGTTGGTCCTCAGTTGGTGGTGGCCCTTTTGGGAGTTTTGAGGCGGTAGGTTCTCCCTCCTTTGGCGAGAGCATTGGTAATTGTTGCTCACTGTTAGTGATGGCCGAACGGTTCGCCCGGCGGTCGTTTCGCGGCGAATTTCCGACATTCGCGGTCCGCACGTTCGAACGCCTTTTTCCGTCGTTCGCCGCGGCGGACTTACGTGTTTAATGTATACAAGAACTTTAACCTTTGGTGACACGTTTATCATGTGATACAGGACAGCCAATTGAGACATGACAGCACATGGACACTTGTACATTCCCCCTAACCTATAAATACACCCGATCCGGTGGCCATTTTACATTCTTTCTTCTGTTAAGATAGGGACAGGTTCCTGTGTGGAGTAGGGAGAGATAAACCACTAGCTATTTGGTACACAAAAGTTCTTTTCAGGACTGGTATAGGTGTTAGGTGTTGATAGGTTTGCTGTGCTGCTGATTCTTGCAGCAGCCTGAGTGTCTTTTGTTAGTTTAGAGAAAGGGAAAGGACGGTGTATGCTACAGGGACAGCCAGATTAGTCTTTCATCATCATCATCATCATCATCATCATTAGCTGTTACTATCAAGGTCCACAAAAGAGCTGTTCCAGTAACCACTAATCGTTCTCTTTTTTTGCCAATTTGTATAGGGACAGGAAGGAAGCAGTGTTGTCAGGCAGTGAGGGTAATTTTAAAGACTTGCTGTTATTATTAGTTCCACAAAGGTTCTTTTCAGGACTGGTATCAGTGGTACAGTAATAGGCTTGTACATGTATAATATTCTTTCTTCCAAATATAGAAAGGATATTATACTTGACTGCTGCCCTTCTGCTGCAGTCTGCTAAACATTCACAACTCACTTGTTCCACAAAAGTTCTTATAAGGACTGGTAACTTGGTATAGGGTGCTACGGTACATAGGCTTGAGTGCGGTACAGTCTGCTGTTCTGTAAGGACCGCTATCGGTCCACAATAGATAGGGTTGACGTGCACCACTGCTGACCGCTGCCCTATACTGCAGCAGTCCTTCAGCGGTATAGGGACTGACGTACAGTCTGCTAATCACTAACACACAACCTGCTTGTTCCACAAAAGTTCTTATAAGGACTGGTAACTTGGTATAGGGTGCTACGGTACATAGGCTTGAGTGCGGTACAGTCTGCTGTTCTGTAAGGACCGCTATCGGTCCACAATAGATAGGGTTGACGTGCACCACTGCTGACCGCTGCCCTATACTGCAGCAGTCCTTCAGCGGTATAGGGACTGACGTACAGTCTGCTAAACACTAATACACAACCTGCTTGGTCCACAAAAGTTCTTATAAGGACTGGTAACTTGGTATAGGGTGCTACGGTACATAGGCTTGAGTGCGGTACAGTCTGCTGTTCTGTAAGGACCGCTATCGGTCCACAATAGATAGGGTTGACGTGCACCACTGCTGACCGCTCACCTATACTGCAGCAGTCCTTCAGCGGTATAGGGACTGACGTACAGTCTGCTAATCACTAACACACAACCTGCTTGTTCCACAAAAGTTCTTATAAGGACTGGTAACTTGGTATAGGGTGCTACGGTACATAGGCTTGAGTGCGGTACAGTCTGCTGTTCTGTAAGGACCGCTATCGGTCCACAATAGATAGGGTTGACGTGCACCACTGCTGACCGCTGCCCTATACTGCAGCAGTCCTTCAGCGGTATAGGGACTGACGTACAGTCTGCTAATCACTAACACACAACCTGCTTGTTCCACAAAAGTTCTTATAAGGACTGGTAACTTGGTATAGGGTGCTACGGTACATAGGCTTGAGTGCGGTACAGTCTGCTGTTCTGTAAGGACCGCTATCGGTCCACAATAGATAGGGTTGACGTGCACCACTGCTGACCGCTGCCCTATACTGCAGCAGTCCTTCAGCGGTATAGGGACTGACGTACAGTCTGCTAAACACTAATACACAACCTGCTTGGTCCACAAAAGTTCTTATAAGGACTGGTAACTTGGTATAGGGTGCTACGGTACATAGGCTTGAGTGCGGTACAGTCTGCTGTTCTGTAAGGACCGCTATCGGTCCACAATAGATAGGGTTGACGTGCACCACTGCTGACCGCTCACCTATACTGCAGCAGTCCTTCAGCGGTATAGGGACTGACGTACAGTCTGCTAATCACTAACACACAACCTGCTTGTTCCACAAAAGTTCTTATAAGGACTGGTAACTTGGTATAGGGTGCTACGGTACATAGGCTTGAGTGCGGTACAGTCTGCTGTTCTGTAAGGACCGCTATCGGTCCACAATAGATAGGGTTGACGTGCACCACTGCTGACCGCTCACCTATACTGCAGCAGTCCTTCAGCGGTATAGGGACTGACGTACAGTCTGCTAATCACTAACACACAACCTGCTTGTTCCACAAAAGTTCTTATAAGGACTGGTAACTTGGTATAGGGTGCTACGGTACATAGGCTTGAGTGCGGTACAGTCTGCTGTTCTGTAAGGACCGCTATCGGTCCACAATAGATAGGGTTGACGTGCACCACTGCTGACCGCTGCCCTATACTGCAGCAGTCCTTCAGCGGTATAGGGACTGACGTACAGTCTGCTAAACACTAATACACAACCTGCTTGGTCCACAAAAGTTCTTATAAGGACTGGTAACTTGGTATAGGGTGCTACGGTACATAGGCTTGAGTGCGGTACAGTCTGCTGTTCTGTAAGGACCGCTATCGGTCCACAATAGATAGGGTTGACGTGCACCACTGCTGACCGCTGCCCTATACTGCAGCAGTCCTTCAGCGGTATAGGGACTGACGTACAGTCTGCTAAACACTAATACACAACCTGCTTGGTCCACAAAAGTTCTTATAAGGACTGGTAACTTGGTATAGGGTGCTACGGTACATAGGCTTGAGTGCGGTACAGTCTGCTGTTCTGTAAGGACCGCTATAGGTCCACAATAGATAGGGTTGACGTGCACCACTGCTGACCGCTCACCTATACTGCAGCAGTCCTTCAGCGGTATAGGGACTAAGAGTTTTGTCACAGGGTCATTTAAAAAATGACATGCAGAGGAAGAGGCAGGCCCTTCCGCAGGGGTGGTAGGGGTAGGGCAGGAGCAACAGGCTTGAGCCAAAGTGGGAAGTTGCAGAAGGTGCGTTCAATTACTTTAAAGGATGCACCAGACTTGGTTGAGTGGCTCGCTCAGCCTTACTCTTCTGCACCCTCCTCATCCTCTCGATCTGCACCCTCTTCTTCACTCTCTGCTATGTGCACCCCCAAAGACACTACCACCAACAACACGACCACCACCACCACCACCACATACCTTCCGCTTGAGTCACTGGAATTATTTTCCGATCCATATCAAGAGGACATTTCTGATGCGCAGCCACTCTTGGTATTGGATCAGGAAGAGGAGGTAGCAACAAGCGCTACTCAGCAGTCTGACGCCAGTACCCAGATCAGCCCAAGGAGGAGGTTGGTCCCCGGTGTTGCTGCCTACTCTACTTATAGCGGTGGGGAAGGTGACGTTGATGATGACGTGTCTAGTGATGTCACGTGGGTGCCCACAAGAGAGGAAGAGGAGGGGAGTTCAGAGGGAGATATGGACCAGCAGATAGGGAGGAGAAGCAGCAATGACTTACATTGCACAGCAGGGACAAAGCAGACTGCAAATGTATCAGGAGCGAGTCATCGACCATGTACGGTCACATCTGGCGCTCCCAGGACACCGGCACATGGCTCCGCAGTGTGGGCTTTTTTTAACGTGTCCGCTGCTGACAATAGCGTTGCCATCTGCAATCTTTGCAGTCAACGCGTTAGTCGCGGTAAGCCCAATACTCACCTAGGGACGACCGCCTTAAGAAGGCACATGAGCAGCCATCACCGAGCCCAGTGGGAGCAACGGAACACACAAAGCCACACTGCAGGCTCTCACCGTCCAGCCTCGTCTTCTACTTCTCCTTCTCCTCTCTCCTCACAATTGTCCTCCACTCCACCTTCCATCACGCCAAGCTCACATTTTTCTGCAAAAAGGCAGGCTTCCGTGGGCCTAATGTTTGAGCGTAAAAAAATGATGACGCCGGATAACCCTCTTGCCCAACGGTTGGCGGCTGGCTTGTCAGAACTCATAGCCCGCCAACTACTGCCATATAAACTGGTGGACTCGGAGGCCTTTCGCAAATTTGTGGCCATTGGAACACCACAATGGAAGGTCCCAGGAAGGAAGTATTTCTCAGAGAAGGGCATCCCAGAGCTATATGGCCATGTTCAGCGGCAAGTGAATGTATCTCTGGCACACAGTGTCGGTGCCAAGATACATCTGACCACAGACACGTGGTCTAGCAAACACGGGCAGGGAAGGTATATCAGTTTTACTGCCCACTGGGTGAACCTTCTGACGGCCGTCAAGCATGTAACCCGTGGCACCCGTGTAGATTTGGTTTTACCGCCACGGATTGCATGCAGGCCTGACTCTTCTTCTCCTCCTCCTACTCCATCCTCCTCCCTCTCCTCCTCAGCTGCCTCCTCCTTTTCCGCTGCTAGCGTCTCTTCCACTGCACCGCCCAAGCTCCCCAGAACCTATTCCACATGCCAGGTGAGACGTTGCCATGCCGTGCTGCGTCTGTTGTGCCTGGAAGCAAAGAGCCACACTGGCCCGGCACTCCTTTCAGCTTTGCGTTCACAGGCAGATGAGTGGCTAACACCGCTCAATTTGACAGTTGGTAAAGTGGTGTGTGACAACGGTGCCAATCTGCTTAGCGCATTGAAACAGGGCAAAATCACGCACGTGCCGTGCATGGCACACGTCTTAAACTTGGTCGTGCAGCGATTCCTTGTCAAATACCCTGGGGTCCAGGACATCTTGCGGCAGGCAAGGAAAATCTCGGCCCATTTCAGAAGATCTTACACGGCCATGGCTCGCCTTGCTGACATTCAGCGGCGACACCATCTGCCGGTCAGACGTCTTATTTGCGATTGCCCGACGCGATGGAACTCAACCTTCTATATGCTTGATAGGCTGCTCCAGCAGAAACGTGCAGTTAACGTCTACCTGTATGAACTCTGCGAAAGAAACGGTTCTGGGGAGCTGGGTTTTTTTTCACCGCGCCAGTGGCTGCTCATGCGCGACACATGCAGACTTCTGCGGCCATTTGAGGAGATCACCAAACTGGTCAGTCGCAGCCATGGCGCCATCAGTGACATGGTACCTTATGCCTTCTTTCTGGAGCGTGCATTGCGTCGTGTCATTGATCAGGCTGTGGAGGAGCAGGAGCGGGAAGATGAGGAAGTCGCAATGCTGGATGAATTCCCAGGGGGGGCTACTCTATCTGAGACAAGTCAACAACAGGAGTCTGATGAGGAGTCAGAGGAGGATGGTGCCGGGGCGGATGAGCAGGAGCAAGAAGAGCATGCTTTAAACCTTTCTGGGATCCCTGTTGTGCGAGGATGGGGAGAGGAGAATGAAGAGGACGACATTATCCTGGATGATGAGCAGGAGCCAGGCCACCACACCGCTTCCACTTTAGTGCAAATGGGGGCCTTCATGCTCCAGTGTTTTAATAGGGACCCCCGTATAAAAAGCATGAGGGTCAAGGACCAGTACTGGGTGGCAACGTACTTAGACCCCCGGTACAAACACAAAATGGCGGAAATGTTACCGCCGTCGCAGAGGGCTGTCAGAATGCAGCACTTCCAGGCCTTGCTTCGAGAAATGCTGCATTCTGCTTTTGCGTGCGCTGGCAGAGGAGCAATTCCCACTCCCAGAGAAGGATTTGCGGGTACCAATCCAACAGCGCCTGCAAGAAGAGGCCGGTTTGAAGATGTGTTGGTGACTTCGGATATGAGGTCATTCTTTCAGCCGACCCATCGACAGGTGTCATCCGGATCCAGCATCAGGGAACGCCTAGACCGTCAGGTGTCCGACTACATTGGGTTAACGGCCGATGTGGACGCTCTGAGGAGTGATGAACCCCTAGACTACTGGGTGGGCAGGCTTGACCTCTGGCCAGAGCTTGCCCAATTTGCAATCGAACTGTTGGCTTGCCCCTCATCCAGTGTCCTGTCCGAAAGGACGTTCAGCGCAGCAGGGGGGATTGTGACCGATAAGCGTACTCGCCTAGCTCACCACAGTGTTAACTACCTCACATTTCTAAAAATGAATGAGGCATGGATCTCGGAGGAATTCAACACATGTGATCAGTAGACCATGTATATGTCTATAAACAATTTTTGGAATCAAGCACACAGACCTTCTTAATTCATTTGGCTCACTTCCCTGACCCAAAAAAGCACACCGTACTATATGCCCCTACCCTCCTCTTTGAAGAGGTTGAGCGGTGTCATATTTCTACTGGGGCTGCTTATTATGAGGGGTTCCCACCATCCCTGTGCTGTGCTGACTTCCTCCTGGGTGTTCTTATTATGAGGGGCTCCCACCATCCCTGTGCTGTGCTGACTTCCTCCTGGGGGTTCTTATTATGAGGGGATCACACCATCCCTGTGCTGTGCTGACTTCCTCCTGGGGCTGCTTACGGTGCTGCTGTCAGCGCTGTATGTCACGGAGCTGCTGTCAGCGCTGTATGTCACGGAGCTGCTGTCAGCGCTGTATGTCACGGAGCTGCTGTCAGCGCTGTATGTCACGGAGCTGCTGTCAGCGCTGTATGTCACGGAGCTGCTGTCAGCGCTGTATGTCACGGAGCTGCTGTCAGCGCTGTATGTCACGGAGCTGCTGTCAGCGCTGTATGTCACGGAGCTGCTGTCAGCGCTGTATGTCACGGTGCTGCTGTCAGCGCTGTATGTCACGGAGCTGCTGTCAGCGCTGTATGTCACGGAGCTGCTGTCAGTGCTGTATGTCACGGAGCTGCTGTCAGCGCTGTATGTCACGGAGCTGCTGTCAGCGCTGTATGTCACGGAGCTGCTGTCAGCGCTGTATGTCACGGTGCTGCTGTCAGCGCTGTATGTCACGGAGCTGCTGTCAGCGCTGTATGTCACGGAGCTGCTGTCAGCGCTGTATGTCACGGAGCTGCTGTCAGCGCTGTATGTCACGGAGCTGCTGTCAGCGCTGTATGTCACGGAGCTGCTGTCAGCGCTGTATGTCACGGTGCTGATGTCAGTGCTCTGTATTACGGTGCTGCTGTCAGTGCTCTGTATCTCCTGCACCCTCTTGTTTGCCTACCCTGGTCCCTGACCTTCCCTCTCCTCCATTGCCTTCATTAGCTCCATAGTCCTGAATTGTCAGAACAATTTCCCAAATAAAAAAAAAATGCTTGTAGTTATCGATCCCAAATTCACCTCATACATGTATTATGCTATTGTCCAGGTGGTGGGACTACGTGCTACCCCCTAATAATTACCCCGTGGCCGCAAATTCGACCTAAAGGTTTGCGGAATTCGCCTCCCATTGAAGTCAATGGAGCCCGCGGCGAACGGTCGTTTTCGCGAACGTTTGTGTCCGTTCGCGTTTCGCGTTCGCGAAACGTCCCGTCGGAAGTTCGTCCATCACTACTCACTGTTCATACTCATTATGTTATGTTTCTTCTGTGTACTTTTATACAGTTCAAAGACACTTTGTAATTCATATATCCCCTGATGAAGCTACTAGGTGAAACATGTCGGGTTAATATACGAACTTGAATCTTCCTTGTTTAAATGTTTCAATATGAACATCTGCCTTATGACCACTTCCACCATGAAATTATTGAACATTTGGCTCTGTTTGGTTTTTTAACTACAATCTTATTAAACTTAAATCTTTTTTATATATTGGTTTCCATTATTATTTGTAAGCACCGTACTCTACTCTACATTTGGTCTGTCATTTAAAATCCCTAGGAGCTATACCGTGCCTTGTGCACCAGGTTTTCTTTTTTGTGTACTTAATTGATGGGACCAACCAAATGCTTGTGCACTGACTGCCAACCCTTACCATATTTCTAAGTTTAGTGTTTAAAATATGGGTAAAAGGCGTGTGAGGTCAGCCACCTCTTGGTCTAAGCCTGGAGATCTGCCAAAAATTTGGCCCAGTGTAGCCTATGTCCCCAAGACGGCATTGCTGCATTTAGCTTGGGATGTTCCGTAGGCTCTGGGATGCTTGGAGGAACTGATCGTTCTGAATAGCTAGAGGATCATGCCAATGAGGAGTACAGAAGGCCATACAAGTGGCTGTACTGTAATCAATGTACTGGACACAATTTGCAACCACCTGCTCCAGAGATGTTCCCCATCCTGCATTCTTCCCAGTCATCAGCATATTGATCCATTGTACCATATAGGATATGTAGAATTCCTGTCCAATGCTTGCTAAACCATGTGTTCATGGTCATATGTTCATACCCTGTGACTGAAAGGGTGATCCAGAATCACAGACATATTACATTCCATTTGCTAATGGAAGGCAAGGATAGCCTTCTGAGGAAAATATGGCAGTTGGGGACCTGTCACTGTAGGCTGTATGCTTCTGAAATATAGAGGTGTCATTATATTTATTATATGATACTGTAAAGTACAATCTATTTATTTATGTTACAGATAACAATAAAACATTTGTGTTCCCTGAAGAAGCAGACTTTGACCTGTGAAAGACGTTCAATGTGGAGACCCCATTTTCCACCCCTTTGGTTGTGACCAATGGTTGGAATTATCTATGTACATCTTGGGTGATATCCTTGTCTGAGAGAAGTATAGTGTCAACATGTGCAATGGACATTCTTTTTTATGGTTTGATTTTAATTGATTGAATAACATTTAGATATTATTATGTAAAAAAGTATTCAATGTGGTACCATTAAAGTCCTAAGAGGTTTGTTTGGAGGGATTCTATTTCAATGTCTAATGTTGAGGAATGCGGTACCTACAAATATGTAAACTGTACACTGGCCACCATGCATGCACAGCTCAGTTTACAATCAATGATCTGTAAGATGGTGGGAGTATGAGTATAGTTCCAGGACAAGGCAACTCTGTGTGCATGTGCCATAATTATGTAATACAAGGCTCAACAGTAGAGAAGACTGACTGAAGACTCATGATAAGATGCTAAGATTGTGATTACATGGAAGAGGCAGCAACTTAGCATTGAGGAGGAGCACACATCAATGTACAAGGGCAATTTGGAGGCAAGCCTACCATAATGTGATAACATGCTATGCATACTTGTCCATCATAACAAGAGCCCTGGGGACCCTCTATGGCACAGATCTGCTTCAAATCTCCAAAACTCCAAACTCAGCCACCCACTCAGTTAGAAGTCTTCAGAGTGCGCATGTTTTAAAAAATGTTATACCTTTTTCAGCAATCCTCAGGTCATGATGCGCCAACATTTCTTTTTCTTTGTCTCTTCTCCGTTCCAGGAGATCCTCTCCTGATGCAGAGAGTTATGCTATCGTGAGTGAGGTCTCTGCTTCATTATACAGTAGATAAAAGGCACTGTAGAGAAGATAATTAGGAGGTGGAGTCATGACTCCTATTCATTCAAAGTATGTCCTTAGACTTTTGGGTTGAATGATACTGGGTGTAATTATTTTCTGAAGACTGTGAGGAATAGCAAGCAGCTTGTTATGGGGGCACCCAGGCCGAGACACAGCTCCCTGTATCCATTCAGACAGTTCAGTGGGCAGGTGAAAGGGACAGAGTAGGGTACTCATCTGTATTTTGTTTTGGGTAACAAGGGGGAGAGGGGAACAAACTTCAACTATATTTTCACCACGGGTTTTGTGGGGAGTATATTTTTATATTTGTATTCCATAGTCAGCGAGTCAGGGACTTGCTAAAGTGGAAAATGAATGTTAACGAAGGATCTGATTCAGAAAAGTTATCTATAAAAGGTACATGTTTATTGTTAAAATGTTGCAACTAGTGTCAGTCTATTCATGAAATGTGTTGGGTATATACTAAGCCCATATTTACTCCATAGTAAATTGGGAACATTAAAAGGGGAATGTGACATGTCACTGATAAAATTACCAAATGTTTTTTAAAGGAATCTGATCAGATGCAAATTTTTAGAGTCTGACTTTAAGACTATTTTGGTTGTGGTTGCCTATCCTTACATTATTAGAGTTAAAGTGTGTTTTTTTCTGATAACAGCAAATGTGCTATATTTGTGCAAATTGTTTTAATAGTGTTTAAGCTGTATCAACAATCATTTTGAAATATTGATTTTGACAGGGTTGAGAATATTATAATTAAGAAATTCAGAATTTGAAAGTAAATAAAAGGGAAGTTGTATATTCCAGGTGCTACGCCAGAGGAATTGTGGTTAGTAAAGAAAAAGAGAAGTAACTGTGTTGTGTAATTCCGGACACTAGAGAGAAAAATATTAAGGTTTGAAGGTGTTATGAATGAAATTAAGAAAGAATGGAATGGCCAGATGAATGTGGGATGAGAGAGAGTTGTTGTATGTGTGTCTGGAATGTGCACAACAAGGTGTCTCATATTGTGTTTAGGCCCATGTTATACTTTCCCTAAAAGTTTGGGGTTAAATTAAATTAAAAGGATTGATAAAGGGATTTTGGTAAAGGAAGGGCGACAATTTGAAAAAAGGTTTGAAGAAATTAAATGACTGTAATCAAGATACGTTGCTGCGTATATTGAGTCCATGGGGTACTAAAATGTGATGGGAAGGATTTATTTGAAATAAGCAATCAGAATGACTATTCTGGATATCTACCTTCTGAATTACCAGGGTGTCAGTCATAGAGTGTTGATAATGAAATGTTGTTTATACACATGGGCGTCCGCAGGTATGGGCAAGGGGGGGCAAGTGCCCCCCCCCCCCCTGGAATCAGAGATCGGATCAGGAGTGATTACCCCATCACCCCTTTCTGTCACCCCCCTCTTTCTCTCTCACCCCTATGTCTTTTTCTCTCTCTGTCACCCTATCTCTCGCTCTCCGTCACCCCCCCTCTGTCACCCCGTCTCTCTCTGTCACCCCCTCTGTCTCTTTCTGTCACCCCCCTCTCTCTCTATCACCCCCCACATGTATGCAGTTTCTGACAGTCTCTTGTGCCATGTCCGCAGTCTCTTGAGCCATGTATGCAGTTTCTGACAGTCTCTTGGGCCATGTTCACAGTCTGACAGTCTCTTGGGCCATGTCTGCAGTATCTAACAGTCCCTTGGGATATGTCCGCAGTCTCTGACAGTCTCTTGGGCCATGTCTGCAGTCTCTGACAGTCTCTTGGGCCATGTCTGCAGTCTCTGACCATCACCTGTACTACGTCTGCAGTCTATGACCGTGATAATGTGATAATGACATTGTCGAAAAGGGTCAGAGCATGGGTGACCTTAAAATGATGCCCCTCCCTGAAAAAAGTTCTGCGGACGCCCATGTTTATACATCAAAGTTTTGTTTGTTGCTGATGATCAGACATATTTGCAAAGTTGGGAGACTTCTTAATCAGAATATGTGTTTGGGTAAAATGTTCTGTCCTAAGTCCCTTGGGTCCACTTGGATCCCGGGAATAGAAGAAACTAAAGAGGTTTAAGTTTTGTTGAAGTTCTGCTATAATACTGAATTTGGAAAAAATGTTTAGTTAAATACATTGAAGCTATATAATGAAACCCTTGCTGAGAAACATTTTCATTCCTGCATGTTTTACTTATGTTTGAGTCAATTGAGAATATTATTTTTAATATCTCCAATGGTTAAGGCCTGAATTGATCAGGTAGATTCTGTGACTACTCATGTCAGATGAGGAGTATCTGCCCCAGCCAGCCTGCATTCATCCACAGCCCTATTCACATGAAGAAATGCCCACCCCAGTCATACTCTACACCCAGGGCTGGTGCAAGGATTTTTGACACCCTAGGCGAAACCTAATTTTGCTGCCCCCCTCACAGCCTCACCAGCGACCATCAAATACAGCCTCGCCAGCGACCATCAAATACAGACTCGCCAGCGACCATCAAATGCAGCCTCGCCAGCGCCCATCAAATGCAGCCTCGCCAGCGCCCATCAAATGCAACCTCGCCAGCGCCCATTAAATGCAACCTCGCCAGCGACCATTAAATACAGCCTTGCCAGTGACCATTAAATACAGCCTCGCCAGCGCTTATCAAATACAGCCTCGCCAGCGACCATTGAATACAGCTTCGCCAGTGACCATCAAATACAGCCTCGCCAGTGCCCATTAGATACAGCCTCACCAGCGACCATCAAATACAGCCTCGCCAGCACCCATCAAATGCAACCTCGCCAGCACCCATTAAATACAGCATCACCAGCGACCATCAAATGCAGCCTCGCCAGCGCCCATCAAATGCAGCCTCGCCAGCGACCATCAAATGCAGCTCCGCCAGTGACCATCAAATGCAGCTTCGCCAGCGACTATCAAATGCAGCCTCGCCAGTGACTATCAAATGCAGCTTTGCCAGCGACCATCAAATGCAGCTTTGCCAGCGACCATCAAATACAGCCTCACCAGCGACCATCAAATGCAGCTTTGCCAGAGACCATCAAATACAGCCTCGCCAGCGACCATCAAATCCAGCTTTGCCAGCGACCATCAAATACAGCCTCACCAGCGACCATCAAATGCAGCCTCGCCAGCGACCATCAAATGCAGCCTCGCCAGCGACCATCAAATGCAGCCTCGCCAGCGACCATCAAATGCAGCCTCGCCAGTGACCATCAAATACAGCGGGGGGGGGGCAGATCAGTCAATATAATACATATACACACACATTTTAAAACTACATTTCATTGTCATCACATACAATCTCATTAACTCAACAGTTTTTACTTAGCACACCAGTAACACCTGTTCCTCGCTTGCAGTTGCACCAACTCTGCTGTACTGCCTGTGTACCTGCCTGCTGCTTCTGTTCTGTGTCGGTGCAGTGCCTGATGCCTCTTCCAGTTCCAGCCAGCCCAGGCTACATCTGTCCCCAAGCCCAGAGAGCCACTGCCACACTATACTATATCCAATTCCCATCATGCATCCTCCATCCATGTTTTTTCCGCTCCAGTAGTGATGGCCAGGAGAGTGTGGGGGGGGGGGAGAGCCAAGGGGGGGCTGTGCTGCTGGCCTGGACACACACAGGAAATGGACAGTGTTGCTGTGTGCTCTATGGTGGGACAGTCACATGACATGTCACAGACTGTCTGATAGTGTCAGAGGGAGAGGAGAAGGGGGGCTGCTGCCTGACAGTGACACTGTGATACACAGGAGAGAGCACCCTGGGGGTTGCTGGACAGACATGTGACACATTCGCTCGTTGCTCATATGATAGAAGAGCAGAGAGGAGGGATTACTGTGTGGTAACCCTGTACTGTAGAGCGGAGACCTGGGAGGAGGGGGGGCGGGGGTTGGTGGTGCTGCTTGACATGGCTCTATGGAGGACAGACAGTGCAGGAGTAAAATAGCCAGCGGCCGGGCGCCCTAGCCGGCAGTGCGCCCTAGGCGGTTGCCTAATCCGCCTAGTGGTAGCACCGGCCCTGCCTACACCCCATCCATACCCTGCCCTATATCCTGTCCGAGTGAAGTGATGACTACAGCCTTAACATGGAAATCTTTGTTGTTCATCTTTGTTGTTCAAATACCAGAGGAGGTGCTCAGATGACTAAAGGCGGACTCCAGATTGAAACTGTTCCTGCGAATGATACCTCAAGGGGGAGCCACATGACGCAAACCTGGGGTACAAAATTCCTGTGAGCACCACATGGAAAAGATCCAGATGTACCAGCCGAAAGTCCCCGGTCTCGTCCAACGCATCAGTTCCAGTCTGTCTGTGGATATCAAGTTCTGTCCTTACAAAGAGGCAGTGTTTTGGGGTAGAGAATTCATGTCTGTACATATGAGTGATCACAGAATTGAACTAAAAGGTTTTGGAAAAAGTTGAGCAGAATGAGAGTTATAATGTGAACATTTCCTTTTCCTTCCTTTTCTGCAAATCTAATGGACATTCAGAAGCCATCCAAGAGACTTTTCTTTTTGAGTATTTTCTTTGGGACTATTTTTATTTGGCCTAAAGGCTATCATGCCCCTCCCACTTGTTTTTATGGACTGTCACGCCCCTTCCTCCCTTTTGCATTCCATGGACAATTGCTATGCAGCTGAGATTACATGTTTGTTGTTTCCTATTTTTGCATGCTTAGAAGGGTCAGGGGGTAATATTGGGATTGTTGTTGTAGTGTGTCCAGTACATGCTCGACCATTTCAGTGTATACTGTTTGAAGGGATGCTGGCATAGGCACTGTATTGTATATGTATTGGTTCACATGTCATCTACCAGCCTCTGTGTTCTAGGGGGAGCCTTAAGGTTATATGTGGCCTACCCGAAAAAATCACTAGTAACACACTTATTGGACATAGAGGGGATGTGCATTCAGAGTCTACAGGAACTCCACAGTGCTTGACACCTTAGATCGTGCCCTACGTCACACTTCATGCATGCCTCTGGCCCCCATACTGAGATGGCCAAGCTACTTTCACAGCTTGCTTTTGCAGGATTCTCTGAGGGTGCCCAACAGGTCCTTAAGCAGACAGCCACTGGCCGTGGACAACAGCACGTACATTTGTTGTGGAAGACCATGCCATCCATGGATTCTGAATGATTCCAGGGGATGGTGTTACTTGGCCTCATTGGTTCTGATAGTGGTTATTCTCAGGGACAGTGAGGAACGTCACTTGCTCAAGGCTAGTGTTCGTCCTGGATGCCCCCTCAAACACCGTTATGCTAGGTCATTGTTTCTGGAAAAGAACATGACCTGGGCATGGTTCCTCTCAGGGGCCTGAGGGGGTATTGACATGATGAAAAAGCAAAATAATTGCTTGGGACCCCCCTGGGTAACATGGGGGGGGGGGGGGGGGGTTGGTCTCTGTTGGTTGCTGAATCCTGGATTAATCCTGGATTGGGGATATTGCAATCTGTGTTGTACTGATTTTGTTTATGGTATTACTTTTATATGCCTGCTTCAGGTTTATTATGTGCATGGTTTCCGAGGTACTTGACCCTCCAACCCAGCTGCAGCTAATAGAATATATCTTAACTTTTACTATGGCCAGCGGGATGAGTATGTCACAGTGAGAAGAAGTAAGTCATGTTCGTGGTTTGTCATGACTTAGAGGGGATTGTAGTAATATGGCTGAACCAGAGTGACTCCATCTTTGTAAGTTCATATAGGATTAACCTGGGTAACTTTACTAGCTGGTTTAGATTCTGTATCTGCAGACTGTAGCAGTTTTTCTGTAAACATGCACATAAGGAAATATAGCTTGCATAGGCAGTCTCGTTCTATGCTGTCTAAATAAAGAGATTGTGTCACAATATGTCTGGGCCACATATCCCATGACTGTGATTCAGAAGCAGATGACATGAGTAATGATATGTAATGATATTTAATGATATGTAATGATGGTGTGTAATGTACGCCTATGTATTAACCACACCCATGTTCTATGCAATGATTGGCTGATAAGGGTGCATATAAAGTGCAGCCCCTCCCACAATAAATTAGACAACTGCTAAGCTGTAAATGTGCTGGTCTGTTTTTTCGTGTTGTCTCTTAATGCTGCAGCATTAGTATAAAGGGTTTCGTGAGTATTGTAATTGCGTTAGTTACACCTAGCTGGTCTTTGTCAGGTATATAGAAATACCATTTTAATCACAACAAAAATAATGGTAGTTGGAGTTTTAAGTTAGAGAATCTGTATGTCACAACTACATTAAGAACCTTTTCCCATTCCTGCTAACATTTTTTGTACACTGACCACCGTGCATTATGTTAGTTGGAGTTTTACGTTAGAGGAGAATCTGTATGTCTCAACTAAAGTAAAATCCTTTTTCAGTTCCTGCACTATAAAAAAAAAACTGTAAAAAAGTATTTTTTTATCAACTGTACACTGACCACCATGTATGCACAGCTCAGTGTACAGTCCAGAATCTGTAATTTGGGGGGAGTAAGAGTATAGTGCCAGGATGAGGTAACTCTATGTGCATGTGGCATAGTTATGTAATACATGTCCCAACACTAGAGAAGACTGACTGAAGACTCATGATAAGATGCTAAGATTGTGATTACATGGAAGAGGCAGCAATTTAACATCAAGGAGGAGCGCACATCAATGTACAAGGGCAATTTGGAGGCAAACCTACCATAATGTGATAACATGCTGTGCATACTTGCGCATCATAACAAGAGCCCTGGGGACCCTCTATGGCACAGATCTGCTTCAAATCTCAACTCCAAACTCAGCCACCCTCCATGTTGGAAGCCTTCAGAGTGCACATGTTTTATAATTTTTAGACCTTTTTCAGCAGTCCTCAGGCCATGATTTGCCGACACTTCTTTCTCTTTGTATCTGCTCCGGTCCAGGAGATCCTCTCCTGATGCAGAGAGTTATGCTATTGTGAGTGATGTCTCTGCTTCATTATACAGCAAATAAAAGGCACTGTAGAGAAGATACTTAGGAGGGGGAGTCATGACCCCTATTCATTCAAAGTATGTCCTTAGACTTTTGGGTTGAATGACACTGGGTGTAATTATTTTCTGAAGACTGTGAGGAATAGCAAGCAGCTTTTTATGGGAGCACCCAGGTCGAGCCACAGCTCCCTGTGTCCAGTCAGACACAGAGCTGTGGTTCAGCCCCGCCCCGTCAATCTCCTGACTGGCAAACTGACTTTGATTGACAGTAATGGGAACCAATGGCACTGCTGCTGTGTCTTAGCCAATCAGGAGTGAGAGTCCCGGAGGGCCGATACACTCGTGGACATTGCTGGACAGAAAGGGGGCTCAGGTAAGTATTAGTGGGGCTGCTGCATACAGAAGGTTTTTTATCTTAATGCATAGAATGAGCCCTGGGGACCCTCTATGGCACAGATCTGCTTCAAATCTCAACTCCAAACTCAGCCACCCTCCATGTTGGAAGCCTTCAGAGTGCACATGTTTTATAATTTTTAGACCTTTTTCAGCAGTCCTCAGGCCATGATTTGCCGACACTTCTTTCTCTTTGTATCTGCTCCGGTCCAGGAGATCCTCTCCTGATGCAGAGAGTTATGCTATTGTGAGTGATGTCTCTGCTTCATTATACAGCAAATAAAAGGCACTGTAGAGAAGATACTTAGGAGGGGGAGTCATGACCCCTATTCATTCAAAGTATGTCCTTAGACTTTTGGGTTGAATGACACTGGGTGTAATTATTTTCTGAAGACTGTGAGGAATAGCAAGCAGCTTTTTATGGGAGCACCCAGGTCGAGCCACAGCTCCCTGTGTCCAGTCAGACACAGAGCTGTGGTTCAGCCCCGCCCCGTCAATCTCCTGACTGGCAAACTGACTTTGATTGACAGTAATGGGAACCAATGGCACTGCTGCTGTGTCTTAGCCAATCAGGAGCGAGAGTCCCGGAGGGCCGATACACTCGTGGACATTGCTGGACAGAAAGGGGGCTCAGGTAAGTATTAGTGGGGCTGCTGCATACAGAAGGTTTTTTATCTTAATGCATAGAATGCATTAAGATTAAAAAAATAAACTGACTTTACAACCCCTTTAAAGTATTTTTGTTGAATGTAAAACATCTGGTCAGATGGCTTCTACACCCCAGAGGATCTCCATCATCTCCCTGGCTGTTAGGTCAATGTAACAAAAATGAAAATTGAAGCAACACACCACTGCTACAAGGTTACAACTTTATTCCAATAAAAGTCGGGGGGACAATCCAAAAAAAGGTTAAAAAAGACATGGAGAGCACATATTTCCCCATGCATATAAGTAAACATTTACTGTTCCAACAAATATCATAAACCTTTTTTAACAATTTTCTAAATAGTAAAATCAATGATGAATTTTTCTGACACCTCTGTGTCTGCCTCTTCAATACGAGTCCATCCAACATCCATGACTCATGTTTGATACTTACAAATTCAAAGCAGTATGAAGAGTCTGGATTGTAATAAGTAATAAGAGCAGAAGGCTGCCAGTTGGATTCATTTGCACTTGGCTTAGTCAGGATAAACAGAGGATATAATAATGCAGGTAAGTATGCAGAGCCACAAGCAGGGCAGATGAAGGAGAGGGGACTACATGGGGAGAGAAAGAGAAGAGGAAAAGGCAATAATATGAACAGAAGGCATCAATCTGTCCTTCTCACCAATGTTCTAATACTGTCCCCATGTAGATGGAGAAAAGACCAAGCGGGAGGAAGTAAAATGCATCCTCTTTCTATATAACAGCTGCAATTGGTAAAACTGGCCATTATGGAGCCGAACACCGCCCCGGTTCGGTTCACACCAGAACCTTCGAACGGACCAAAAATTCGTACGAACTTTAGAACCCTATTAAAGTCTATGGGACTCGAACATTTGAAATCAAAAGTGCTAATTTTAAAGGCTAATATGCAAGATATGCAACAGACAACACCAGCAATAAGGGGTATCTTCAGGTGTATACTGTGCTGGAGGCACACGACACCCACTTTAACTCCTGCAGATGCCTGTATTAGAGAACACCAGCAATAAAGGGTAGATGCAGGTGTATACTGTGCTGTGCTGGAGGCACACAACACCAACTAACTCCTGCAGATGCCTTGATTATAGAACACCAGCAATAAAGGGTAGATACAGGTGTATACTGTGCTGGAGGCACACAAAACCCACTAATTCCTGCAGATGCTTGTATTAGAGAAAAACAGCAATAAAGGGTAGACACAGGTGTATACTGTGCTGGAGGAACACAACACCACTTTAACTTTAAGATGCCTGAGAAAAGAACACACTGTCCCTGCCTATCTAGCTCTTTCCCTGCACGCCGGACCACACTACACAAGGCCGCTGCGCTGGTGGCCTTATATAGTGTGGGACGTGTACTAAACCCCCTGAGCTATAATTGGCCACAGGCATCCTGCCTGTGACCAATTCTGGCTCTCCTCGCTGCCGGCACTTTGATTGGCTAAGCATGCGGGGTCACAGTGCGTGCTTGGCCAATCATGAGCCAGCAATGCACTGCGATGGCGTAGTGCACTGTGGGCCACACGAATTTGATGCAAACAGTCCGCAAAGTTCTGAATTGGCCGAACAGACGAAGGCCGATTTTTGAGTCGAACATGCGTTCGAGTCGAACACCGAGCTCATCCCTACTAGCCACAGATGACTCTGTTTTTTTCATTCAACCAGGGGATTAATTGGAAGCTTTGTACTCCATAACCCCTCATTTTTTTACCCCCCACTAACCTGGTTGCAGGTCCTGCATATTTTAAGGTACTCACCCACCCAGCTGATCCTGCTTTGTCCTGCAGAGACCCGCTTCATCTCTGCACCCCCCCCCCCCCTTGGTCTCGTGCCACCATCATCTTCTCTGACATCATCGGTAAGTTGCAGGCTTTTCAGGTTAAGCCAGCGGCTTCACCGATGATGCGCCACCTGGCCCTTGTCCCCTAATTCTTTCCTAAAAAATGCTCAATTTCTACAGCAGAGGAGAGGAAGGGTGGATGGAAGTTCTGCTTTAAACAAAAACAAACTGACCCAATTCCCCCATTCGCACACTCAATGTGGATAGAGGAATTCTCCTGCTGTGTCTTTGTATTCAGACTTCCCTACAATCAGAATACACTGTTTTGTCCAATTGGAATACATTATCATCAGCGACACCTCGTGGTCCCAATGCAGCATTTTCTTGTTTGAAATATTTCTGGAAATGTACTCTTTGTAAGGGGTCGACAGAGCTTCTTTTACACTCATTTGTACAAACCTTCCTGCTGTTATGTTGTAACTCTTATGAAAACTCAATAAAAATTATTGAACCAGATATATTTCAGGAAAAATACTGCATTATGGCCATTAAATGGCACTTAAAGCGGAGGTCCACTGACCATTAATTTTTTTTTTTTTCAACCATGCAGACCATGGTGAACTAAGTCCTCCGATGTCAGGTTCTGAATAAAAAACAAAGTTTTAAAAATTGTGGATGGCCGGTTCCATCTTAGATGCGGTGAATGCTGAGTTACCAGAATTCTCGTTCTGGTTCCCGCGCATGCTCAGTGTTAACGGCACATATCGCCGTAATCTTCCAGGTTGTCATCACAAAGGGGCGGCATCGTCAGAAGTTCCCGCCCCAGGAGACAGTGATAGTTGTGATAGCTCCCAGGAGACAGTGCGCCACCCTCTCAGGATACAGTGCGCCAGGATAAAGAATATACACGCTACTCCCGCGGGGTCCGAAACAAGAAGTTCCAATATAAAGACCAATTACAAGCTAAACACACAGAATTCTTTTTTATTTAGACATCTGTTCAATGCCATGAAGGGATTAATATAAAGTTTACAATATGTGTGTACCTTCGCTTTAAGAAACAATCATATTATGGGCATGAGTGATGTGGTTTAAAATGTCTTAAAGTGATTGTAATGGATCGTTTTTTTTTTATATATATATATATATATATATATAACAAACATGTCATACCTCCACCATGCAACTCGTTTTGCACAGAGTGGCCCGAACATCCTCTTCTGGGGTCCCTCGGCAGCTCTTGCGTCTCCTCCCCGCATCAGATAACCCCCTAGGAGAAGCACTCTCCCGAGGGGGTTACCTTGTCCAGCATTTGATCCCACAGACATGAATGCCGGAATCGGTCCCTCCTCCCTGCCCCCGCGTCATTGGATTTGATTGACAGCAACGGGAGCCAAGGGCTACGCTGATATCAATCTATGCAATCAAGAGCCGGGACCCCGTGGAGAGAGGGACAGTGCATCCCCGCCAAAGAGATTAAGGGGCTCAGGTAAGAAAAATGGAGGCCCAGTGACTGCCTGGTGTTTTTTCACTTTAATGCATAGGATAAAATTGAAAAAAACATGAGGGTTTACAACCCCTTTAAATGTAGTGTTGAAAAAAGGGGTAAAAGTGTTTCTTATGCAGCATGACATTGTCACACATGACATTGTTCGGTAAAGATGGCGTGGGGTCAGCAACCTCTTGGTCTAAGCATGGAGATCTGCCAGAAGTTTGGCCCAGTGTAGCTCCTGTCCCCAAAACAGCATTGCTTCATTTAGCTTGGAATGTCCTGTTGGCTCTGGGATGCTTGGAGGGACTGATCATTCTGAATAGCTAGATTAGTGTTTCTCAACCTTTTTACCTTGGAGGAACCCCTGGCAAAAAGTTTGAGATCTCGAGGAACCCTTGAAATGTTCACATCTACAGTTCACGGGAATCCCTGATGAAGTCACGTGATTGACGTAACACATATTGGCCGTGAACCGAACGTAATACCGGAATTGACGTAAGACTGGCAGAAGATGCAAGGCAGTAATTTTTTTGTTGAGCTGTTACCGTTCTTATTCAATGTGAGAGTCCAATTGTTTTTGTTAATAAATTGAATGTTCCTGATTTTAAATACTACACTATTGGAGCCTCTTTTCCCCTCCCTTTGTTTTCTTATTGAGTGGCATATTATTGCAGAGGTAGCAACCTGGTGTATAGTACATCTGCTACAGGGATGGATGGCCCCCTGGTGGTCCAATACATGCGCCCACATTACCGAGCTGTAAAGTACAACAGTGGAAGACCCCCTGGTGGTGGACAATAGGACAAGCAGAAGATTTATCTATACTTGATGCGATTATAACTAAGGAGTGGAGGTGAGAGTTCTGAGAGCCCAGATTGTGATTCCATTCATTGTTCTTTTCTGCTTATGGCAACCAGTTTCAGTGCCCTTGTGTGGTTTATGCTACTAAGAGACTGACTTATATGGATTTATGAAATGGTGCATACTTTCCTCAATATTTTGGACTAATATTAGTGTTTTCATTCCGTTCTATTTATCAGCACTTATCACTTTATGATTGTTACATTGTCTTATACACAATTTTTTTTGCGCAGGATCATCATGTACTTTATTTTTTGATTTAGTATTATGTGAATGCTAATAGATCCGGCTGCATCTTTTAGAACTTTAATTGCAATTTGCACATGTATACGTATTTGTTTATTATTGTTGATATTGCACGCTCACTTTATTTGCACATTAGCACTTTATGTCAGCACCTTGATGTACTTCATGTATATCTTTATTTTTTTTACCACTTATTTGATATTCGGTATTTAATAATTATCATAGAAGTAGGATTTTTACTTTTATATAGTAGCGTGTAGGCTATTTTTAGTATTTCATGTTCCTTATCTGAGAATGCCGCCCAACAGGTGAGGAAAGGAAGGGGATGAGCGAGTGCCGCCCCCCCTCCTGAACCATACCAGGCAGCATTCCCTCAACATGGAGGGGTGGATGCTTTGGGGCAGGAGAGGTGCTTTGGGCCAGGGGGTCTCTGCGCCCTCCCACACCAAAGCACCTCGCCCCACCCATGTTGATGAGGACAAGGGCCTCAAGCCAGTGGTTGTTAGTCTGCGGGTGGTGGGCTTATCACAATCTGGAAGAGGGCAGCGGCAGAAAGAGACAGCTCGAGGAGGAGATGGCGGGAAGAGTCGGTGGAGACGGGAAGAGACAGTTTGAGTTCAAGATGGCGGGAAGAGATGACAGCAGTGGAAAGAGACAGCTTGAGGAAGAGACAGCTACCTGATACCCATTCACATGGGGGGTGGAACCTGGGGGCCCCCTTCTTAAAGGGGGGCTTCAGATTGCGATAAGCCCCCCCACCCCCAGACCCTGACAACCACCGGCTAGGGTTGTTGGAAGAGGCCCTTGTCCTCATCAACATGGGGGCAAGGTGCTTTGCACTCACCCCCCCATGTTGAGGGCATGCAGCCTGGTATGGTTCAGGAGGGAGCACTTGCTCGTCCCCTACCTTTCCTGACTTACAGGGCTGCATGCTCGGATAAGGGTCTGATATGGATATTGGGGGTCCTACACCATTTCTTTTATTTTGGATTTGGGGACCCCTCCGAATCCATGCTAGACCTGAAGGGCCTGGTATATATCTGGGGGGGAATCCCACTGCGTTTTTTTTTCTTTCACGCATTTTCTTGCTGGAAATTTTTTTTTACATTCAGCTTTCAGTGGGGAAGCCCACTGACAGCTGTTGACTCATCGTTTGTCAAGGACGTGGTGACCGGCTTCCTGGTCACCTGCTTAGCAACCAGCTACAGTGGAAAAAATAAGAACAGCAAAACGCAAAAAATTGCATCAAAAATGCCCCACTTGCGTTTCTGGTGCAGGTCCATTGAAGTCTATTAGCCACAAATCGTGGGAAAAAAGTCACCAACCCTTTCCAATAATGCACCGGCTGTAAAACGCATGGATGTGAACTAGCACCGGAGGAAACCATGTTAAATGAACTGTAGTGTGTTTCTGCAAACTGCAAAAGGCACAAAAAAGGCATAGGTGTGAATGTAGCATAAGGGAAGTTTTAAGAGGTACCATGGAATAAAGGACTGAAGGGTGGAAGCCTTTTTTTAGGAGCCCAATTTGGGCAATTGAACTCTAATACCAATTTATTATTAAGCATGGCTTCAGTATGGTAGAAGTCTAATATTTGGAGACCAGTGCGCAACAAGTTGTCTACAAGTTTAAACAGATATATCTTAATAATTTAACTTTTACCAAAGGTTTTAAATAACTAGCCTTTTGTTTATATACAATATCTTTAAACTGTCTTTGATCTCTTTATTCCTCAAGCTGTATATGAAAGGGTTTACAAAGGGAGTAAACACTGTATACAACAAGGACATCATCTTACTGATTGTTCGTGATTGTCCTTCCTTTGGAATCATATATGCAGCAATTAGGGTTCCATAAAATATAAACACAACAGTGAGATGGGAGCTACAAGTGGAAAAGGATTTCAGTCTTCCAGAAAAGGAGGATATCTTTAATATTGTTAAAACAATATAAATATATGAAACCACTATCACTAGGAAGGGGAATATTAGCACAGGAACACACAACAAGGTCATTTCCATTTGAACTTTGGATGTATCCGAACAAGAAAGTTCTACAAGAGGATTGAAATCACAAAATATAGAGTCAATAACATTTGGTCCACAGAATTCTAATTGACATATTTCAAGTATTGGTATTAATCCCGAAGAACAGCTGAAAATCCAGGATACAAGAACTAGTTGAATACAAAGTGTTTGTTTCATAATAGAGACATAATGCAGAGGAGAGCAGATGGCCAGATAGCGGTCATAGGACATCACTGTCAGAAGGAAACATTCAAATGCTTCTGTTGAACCAAAGACATACAATTGAATGAGGCAACCAGAAAAAGATATGGAGGTCCTCTCATGTAGAACAATATCTAACATCTTAGGAGCAATATCTGTGATCAGCATGATGTCAGATATAGAGAGTTGGGAGAGGAAGAAGTACATGGGAGAATGAAGGGTCTTGCTGTAATATATCAGTATGATGATTAAACAGTTTCCACATATTGTCACAATGTATATAATAAGGACCAAGGTGAAGAGCAGAAGATTAAATACTGACATTTTGTTAAATCCCAAAATGAAGAATGTGGTGACATTACCTTTATGTGTGGTCTGTGTGAAAGCAGAATACAGTTATTTAACTTTATGTTTTATTTTTAAATATGCTCAGAGAATGTTTTCTTTGCTAATTGGACAGTCTCTATTCGTTTGGTTAATTTTTAATGTGAGAAAAATGACATAACCATTGAGAAGAAGTGGAACTTTGGGCAAATAAAAAATAACATATATACTGTACATACATGATATGTTTAAAAAAAAAAAAAAAAGCTTTGCAAAACTACATTTACATAGCAAGAAGGGAGTTACTATATATATATATATATATATATATATATATATATATATATATATATATATATTGTATTTGGCTTTAGGTATACTTTAATGCCATGACAGTAATGGAGAACTATGCTACACAATTCAAAGAAGATGGATAGATTAAGTTATAAGCCATTTGTCATAATGATTACTATTTCAATTAACTAAATATTAACCATTTAAAATTGGTGAATTTAGTCTGAAATTAAAAAAAAAAAAATACTTACTCTATTTACTAGTGATCTCTGATGAAAACTCATATTTTTGGATCATTTAACTTAAATTTTAAATAAACCCAAAAAAAAATGTACAACAGAAAATTAGAGATTCAGTATTAAAAGTGTAACAATAGTACATGAATTTCTTCATGAGAGAGTTTTCTACCCGTTTTTCTATTGAGCATGGAATAAAAGCAGAATGTCATGAATAGAAAGAATTAAAAAAGAAAAGAAAAAGGAAAGGGAGTGAAAATACTGCCAAGTATGTCAAAATAATGTCAACAATGAAATATATAGTTCTGATTCAACAAATCTTCTTCATATGAGTTTTTATTTTTATTTTTATTTTTTAACAGTGTTTCTATTTAACAGGGAAAAAAAACAGACCTACAAAGTCATGAATGGAAAGAAAAAAAAAAAAAGAAAGAGAGGGAGAGATACAATAATAATAAGTATCTTATATATCTGGTGTAAATGTAAAGCATATGATGTGTATCGGTGGATAAGTTCAGTTGACTGAACAGGAAATCTTTTTTCACACAAACATTTATATGTTTCTTTGCAGATTAAAGATTCCATAGAGAGTAAGTACGATCTCTTTGGGTTTATGTTTGTGACTGTAATAAAAATAAATGTATTTTTTTTTAAATAAAATACTCAATACAATAAAATACAATAGTACAGTACTAGTAAATAATTGCTCAGAAGCTATTAAAAGTTAAAGGAAACTAGAGTTAGGCTTTAAAGTCTAACTTCAGCTTTCCTTTAACTTTACATATACTATATTACCAAAAGTATTGGGATGCCTGCCTTTACACGCACATGAAATTTAATGGCATTGCAGTCTTAGTCCGTAGGGTTCAATATTGAGTTGGCAATTTTTTTATTTTGAGAATCTTGCAAACAAGAAACACATTCCAACTTTTTTATACAAAAATACAAAAATAAATATATATTATATATACATTTTTTTTTTTATATATGCATAACCTCTTGTATACACAACTAAAACATAATAATAAAGCATTACTTCAACCTATAATATGGGAAACAAAAGGTTTTTCCCAACCAAGAGAAATATCTCTGTATTATACCATATATACACATACATATTATATATATATGTATGTATATATACACACACACACACACACACACACACACACACACACACACATATATATATATATATATATATATATATATATATATATATATATATATATATATATACATACACACACATACATACCCATTACTCAACTTGATTACCATTCAGACCAAGAAACATAGATTATCATGTGTATGTAGCCTTTCTTCGAAAAAAAATAATATGTTTAACTTTGAAAATCTAAGGGAGTGTCCAGAGAGAAAACAGGGAAAGAACCCAACACCCAGAGATCAACAAACAGCAGCTACAGGCCTGATATTCCTCCACGCCTTTATCCAGACCCTTTGCCGCCATCTGTCTTTCTCGAGACCCCAAATTTTCCCTACCTCACCAAGAATCTCACTAGGGATGAGCCGAACACCCCCCCCGGTTCGGTTGGCTCCAAAACTTTCGAACGGACCCCAAATTCGTACGAACGTTAGAACCCCATTGAAGTCTATGGGACTCGAACGTTCGAAATTAAAAGTGCTACTGTCCTAAAAAGGGTTTGGGGACCTGGCTCCTGCCCCAGAGGACATGGGTCAATGCAAAAAAACCTTTTAAAAACGGCCGTTTTGGCGGGAGCACTGATTTTAATGACGATTAAAGTGGACAAAAAAAAGTGAAATATTCCTTTAAATATGGTGCCTGGGGGGTGTCTGTAGTATGCCTGTGAAGTGCCACGTGTTTCCCGTGTTTAGAACAGTCCCTGCACAAAATGACATTTAACGGAAATAACGTCATTTAAAGCTGCTTGCGGTTTTAATGTTATATCTGGTTCCTGCAATATGGTTGAAAATCATTGAGAAAAATGGCATGGGTAGCCCTCCCTGCCCATTACCAGCCCCTTTGGGTCTTGTACGCATATTAAGGGGAACCCCGTACCCATATTAAAAAAAGGAAATGCGTGTGGCCCCCAGGCCCTATATACTCAGAACAGCAGTATACAGGCGGTGCAAACAAGACAGGGACTGTGTAGGTTTGTTGTGTTAAGTTGAATCTGTTTGTAATTTTCAACTGGTACATTTTTAAAGTGTAGCTCCAGTCAAAAAAACTATTTTTAAGCTTTTTGGAAAACATAGGGAAGGGTTATCACCCCTGTATACTTTGTTTTGTCGTCCATCTTTTTTCATCTCACTTGCTGTTGTCTCCTTCCGTTTGCAAGTAGGAGATGTTTGTAAGTTGGATGTTTGAAAGTAGGGGCCTGCCCTATATGCTCTGCAGAAATGGCGGAACAAGGTGTTGGTTTTGCCACAACATTGTAAGCCCTCAAAGTGACTCTTGCTGGGTGCTGGAGCACCCTGCTGTTAACGATTATATCAAGAATTGTAATTACATGCCATTGTTGAACAGTGGTAGAAAAATTGACCTTTGATGGTTGTGGTGCTGGTGCCACAACACTATAAGTCCTCACAGTTACTCTGGGTGGGCACAGGAACGGGCCCTCCTGTGAAATATTATATCAAGAATTGTAAGTACATGTCCCTGTTAAACAGGGGCAGAAAAATTGGGCCTTAGGCACTGGTGCTGGTGCCACCACACTGCAACCTCTCCCATATACTCTAGTTTTATTGCAGGAATTAGCCCTGCTGCAAAGCATTGCATCAAAAATTTTACTTAAACGCCCCTGTTAAACAGGGGCAGAAAAATTGGGCTGATGGCATCACCCAGAACCAGAAATGTTCTTCCAACATATCAGCGGAGGAGGAAGAGGATAGACAATCAACATAACAGGACAGTCACTCAGCATCAGCATAGGCAGTCTTGAAGGGATGTGATAATTCAAAAAAAATTATTCGGTTACATCAGCTTCAGGTGCTTGGTAGCTGTGGGTGATCCAAGACTGATTCATCTTGATGAAGGTCAGTCGATCAACTGATTCGGTGGACAGGCGCACCCTGTGATCAGTTACAAAGCCACCAGCAGCACTGAAGGTGCGTTCCGAAAGAACGCTGGATGCAGGACAGGCCAGTAGCTCAATTGCATACTGTGCAAGCTCTGGCCAGTGATCCATCCTCAAGACCCAGTAAGCCAGAGGATTTTGCGTGGGAAAGGTGTCCAAGTCTGACCTTGCCCTTAGGTATTCCTGCACCATGTAAATCAGACGCTGGCGATGGTTGCTGGAACCGATCATACCTTGGGGCTGCGGACTAAAAAATTGTCTGAAAGCATCGGTCAGACGGCCACCTTCTCCACCGCTCCTTCTGACCGATGCCTCAGCAACACGTTGTCCAGGACCAGGAGTTTGTAACCTCCCAGTCTCTGGGAACGCGTTGCACAGACCTTTCTGCAAGGCCTCCCGGAGATGTCTCATCCTCTGCTCCCTCTGCGATGGCAAGATAAGGTCGGCAACCTTACCCTTGTACTGTGGATCAAGGAGAGTGGCCAGCCAGTAATGGTCCCTCTCCTTGATCCGAAGAATACGAGGATCCTTCCACAGGATTTGCAGGATCAGGGAGGCCATGCAGCATAGGTTAGCTGAGGCATTCGGTCCGGAGTCCTCTGGGTCACTAAGGGCAACATGATCCGCAGCTACCTCCTCCCAGCCACGTACAAGTCCACGTGTTTCTTGGGACTGTAAATCATCCCTACAAGACTGCTGCTGCTGATGCTGCTGCTGATGCTGAGTGCCAGCCTCCACCTCCATGCTGACACAATCATCCTCCTCCTCCTCTTCCTCCTCCTCATCCTCTTCCTGTGTGATGGGTGGCACAGCAGGAACACTGTCTGGATCAAGGGGGCCTTGAGAGGCAAGGAAGTCCTCCTCTTCCTGCCTCTGTTCTGCCTCAAGTGCCCTGTCCATTATTCCATGCAGCGTATGCTCCAAGAGGTGGACAAGAGGTACAGTGTCACTGATGCATGCACTGTCACTGCTCACCATCCTTGTGGCCTCCTCAAACGGTGACAGGACAGTGCATGCATCCCTGATCATGCCCCACTGGCGTGGTGAGAAAAAACCGAGCTCCCCTGACCCTGTCCTGGTGCCGTAGTCGCACAGGTACTCATTGATGGCCCTCTGCTGCGTGTGCAGCTGCTGCAGCATGGCCAACGTTGAGTTCCACCTGGTGGGAATGTCACATATAAGGCGGTTCTTGGGCAGGTTCAACTCCTTTTGGAGCTCAGCCAGCCGAGCACAGGCATTAAATGATCGGCGGAAATGCACACAGACTTTCCTGGCCTGCTTCAGTACATCCTGTAAGCCGGGGTACCTGCCCAAGAACCGCTGCACCACCAGGTTAAGGACGTGAGCTACACAGGGCACATGGGTCAGTTGTCCCTGTCGGAGGGCAGAGAGGAGGTTGGTGCCATTGTCACAAACCACCATTCCTGGCTTAAGCTGGCATGGCGTCAACCACCTCTCGACTGGCCCCTGCAGAGCTGACAAAACATCCACCCCAGTGTGGCTCCTCTCCCCCAAACAAACCAGCGCAAGCACGGAATGGCATCGTTTTGCCTGCATACTTGCATAGCCCCTGGAACGCCTACGGAGCACCGCTGGTTCTGAGGACAGAGCACTGGAAGAGGCCATGGAGGAAGAAGAAGAGGAGGGGGTGGAGGAGAGAGGTGTGTCACAACCAATAGTAGCATTTTGGAGGCGTGGTGGCGGAACAACCTCCAACACTACTGCACCTTGTCCTGCATCCTTCCCAGCTGCCAGAAGAGTGACCCAATGGGCCGTGAAAGACAGGTGACGTCCCTGTCCATGCCTGCTGGACCATGAGTCAGCGGTAATATGCTCCTTACCGCTGACCGCCCTGTCCAGCGAGGCAAGGACACTGCCTTCCACATGCCGGTAGAGAGCCGGAATCGCCTTCCGTGAGAAAAAGTGGCGTTTGGGGACCTGCCACTGAGGAACCGCACATTGTACAAACTCACAGAAGGGGGCCGAGTCTACCAACTGAAAAGGCAGCAGTTGAAGTGCTAGCAATTTAGCCAAGCTAGCATTCAACCGCTGGGCATGTGGATGGCTGGGAGTGAACTTCTTTCACCGGTCCAGCAGCTGGGGCAGGGACATTTGCCTGCTATAATCGGACTTGGGTGTACTGCTAGCAGAGTTCCCGGAAGCACTTGGCTGTGACACACCTAATTCTACACCTTCATTCCTCTCAGAGCAGGTTTTAGAGAGGACTGAAGGTCTAGTGGGGTTGGAGATGCCAGCTGATGAGGAGCAAGGAGAGGTCCGCTTTGTTCTTTGGTGTGGGTCTTTGAGGTACGCTTGCCAACGAGCTGCATGGTAGGTCAACATATGTCTGGTCAAGCAGGTGGTGCCCAAGCGGCTGATGTTTTGGCCACGCGAGATACGCTTGAGACATATGTTGCAAATAGCAGCGGTGCGATCTGATGCACTCGTCTCAAAAAAGGCCCACACCAAAGAACTTTTAGAATAACGCGCAGAGGCAGCGCCCTGCACAGGCGGAGCTCTGCGGTGTGATTCAGTCGGTGTGCTGCCCCTAAGCTGGCCCCCGGAGGGCATCCGGCCTCGTTGGACATGTGCCTCCTCCTCCTCCTCCTTCTCCTCCTCCTCTCTCATACCAGGCACCCACGTGGAGTCAGTGCCCTCATCATCCCCTCCCTCTTCATCGCTGTAGCAAACCTGGCAGTATGCTGCAGCTTGTGGAACATGACTGCCAGATTGCTGTCCTTCTTGAGCATCCCCTCTCTCTGCGCTCACGCTACTGCCTTCCTCTAGCTGAGTGTCATCATCAGAGCCCACAAAGCACTGGGCATCCTCCTGGAGCATGTACCCAACACTGTGCTCAAAGAGTTCAGGAGACTCCTCAGGAGGACGTGGTGGGTCTAGGGAAGGAGTCACTGATGATGACATTGAGAGGAGGGAAGACGATGCGTTGGCAGCTGCTTTGCTACTACCCTGAGACTGGGTGAGAGAGGATGAGGAGGATGAAGAGGGCTTGGTCATCCACTCTACCAAGTCGTTGGCATGTTGCGGTTCAACATGTCCAGCTGCCGAAAAGAAGGACAAGTGTGTCCCATGGCCACGTGCTGATGACAATGCACCGCGTCCACGACCAGAATATAGCGGTGAATATAGCGGTGTATACTGCGGTCAGGGCAAGCAGACAACAACCACTGCAGAAGAGCAAGATTGAAAATCGGCCAATAACGATCAGTGTGTACTGTGTTGAAGGTACACAGAACACCCACTAACTGCTTCAGACGCCAACACACTACACTAGGCCGCCGCGCTGATGGCCTTATATAGTGTGGGGCGTGTACTACACAGCCTGAGCTATGATTGGCCACAGGCATCCTGCCTGTGGCCAATCATGGCTCTCCTCGCTGCTGGCGCTGTGATTGGCCAAGCATACGGGGTCACAGTGCATGCTTGGCCAATCATGAGCCAGCAATGCACTGCGATGACGCAGTGCATTGTGGGCCGTGAGCGCCACACGAATTTGGCTCGAACGGCCCATAACGTTCGGAATTCGCCGAACTGGCGAACAGCCGATGTTCGAGTCGAACGTATGTTCGACTCGAACATGAAGCTCATCCCTAAATCTCACACACCACCACCAGAACAGGAAGTACTTTCTACCAAAGGGATACCTGACACCGTGCATTCCAGGTGAAATATTGGACTACTAAGCTGACTAAAAAAAGAGTGTCCAAATCAAATCCCTTGCGATTCTGCAATGCTCCATACACCCACTCAGCATAAGACATGCTAGGCAGGAAAGGAATATACAGAGCCCCCCCCCCCAACTTTTTATAGACTTCTATATTGAAAGGGCACTGAAGCAAGAAGTGGTCCATGGTTTCCACCTCACCCTGACACTCCGCTCTTGGACAACCACGATTGTCCAAAGAGCGGCACTTCATATTCCCCCTCACATAGAGCCTACCGTGGAAAGCGAGCCAGGCCTGGTCCCTAAATTTCTAGAATTTATTAAACGTAAACCCTCCCTCATAATATGACCTGGGCAATCCCTTAAGGCTAGTGGCGCATGAAAGACAGTACCCACGATTAGTGATGGACGAACTTCCGACGGGACGTTTCGCGAACGCGGACCGCGAACGGGGCTGACCGTTCGCGAAACCGAACGTTCGCGAAACCGAATGTTCGCTGCGGGCTCCATTGACTTCAATGGGAGGCGAACGTTTCAAACCTTTAGGTCGAATTTGCAGCCACTAGGTAATTATTAGCAGGGAAAACATAGTCCCACCACATGGCCAATGACATAATACATGTATGAGGTGAATTTGGGATCGATAACTACAAGCATTCTTTTTTTATTTGGGAAATTGTTCTGACAATTCAGGACTGTGGAGCGCATGAAGACAATGGAGGAGAGGGAAGGTCAGGGACCAGGGTAGGCAAAGAAGAGGGTGCAGGAGATGATCACCAGCAGCGTGACATACAGCAATGACACCTGCACCGTGATAGAGGGCACTGACATCAGCAGCGTGACATAAAGCATTAACACCAGCACCGTGACATACAGCATTGACAGTAACACCGTGATAGAGAGTACTGACATCAGAAGCGTGACATTAAGCACTGACATCAGCACCGTGATATACAGCACTGACATCAGAAGCGTGACATACAGCACTGACAGCAACACCGTGATAGAGAGTACTGACATCAGAAGCGTGACATTAAGCACTGACATCAGCACCGTGATATACAGCACTGACAGCAGCACTGTGATAGAGGGCACTGACATCAGAAGCGTGACATACAGCACTGACATCAGCACCATGATATACAGCACTGACAGCAGCACCGTGACATACAGCACTGACATCAGAAGCGTGACATACAGCACTGACAGCAACACCGTGATAGAGAGTACTGACATCAGAAGCGTGACATTAAGCACTGACATCAGCACCGTGATATACAGCACTGACAGCAGCACTGTGATAGAGGGCACTGACATCAGAAGCGTGACATACAGCACTGACATCAGCACTGTGATATACAGCACTGACAGCAGCACCGTGATAGAAAGTACTGACATCAGAAGCGTGACATTAAGCATTAACACCAGCACCGTGACATACAGCATTGACAGCAACACCGTGATAGAGAGTACTGACATCGGAAGCGTGACATTAAGCACTGACATCAGCACCGTGATATACAGCACTGACAGCAGCACTGTGACATTAAGCACTCACACCAGCACCGTGATATACAGCACTGACAGCAGCACCGTAAGCAGCCCCAGGAGTAAGTCAGCACAGCACAGGGATGGTGTGATCCCCTCATAATAAGAACCCCCAGGAGGAAGTCAGCACAGCACAGGGATATCAAAAGCAGCCCCAGTAGAAATATGACACCGCTCAACCTCTTCAAAGAGGAGGGTAAGGGCATATAGTACAGTGTGCTTTTTTGGGACAAGGAAGTGAGCCAAATGAAGAAAGAAGGTAGTGCACCTCAACCCTATGTATTGTGGACCGATAACAGTCCTTATAGAATAGCAGACTGTACCTCACTCAACCCTATGTACTGTAGCACCCTAGACCAAGTTACCAGTCCTTATAAGAACTCTTGTGGACCAAGCAGGTTGTGTGTTAGTGATTAGCAGACTGTACGTCAGTCCCTATACCAATGAAGGACTGCTGCAGTATAGGGCAGCAGTCAGCAGTGGTGCCCCTCAACCCTATCTATTGTGGACCGATAGTGGTCCTTACAGAACAGCAGACTGTACCGCACTGGCGCACTCAACCCTATGTACTGTAGCACCCTACACAGACCAAGTTACCAGTCCTGATAAAGAGCTTTGTGGAACAAGTGAGTTGTGAATGATTAGCAGACTGCAGCAGAAGGGCAGCAGTCAAGTATAATATCCTTTCTATATTTGGAAGAAAGAATATTATACGTGTACAAGCCTATTACCGTACCACTGATACCAGTCCTGAAAAGAACCTTTGTGGAACTAATAGTAACAGCAAGTCTTTAAACTGACCCTCACTGCCTGACAACACTGCTTCCTTCCTGTCCCTATACAAAGTGGCAAAAAAGAGTAGACTGGAACGATTAGTGGTTACTGGAACAGCTCTTTTGTGGACCTGATAGTAACAGCTAATGATGATGATGATGATGATGATGAAAGACTAATCTGGCTGTCCCTGTAGCACACACCGTCCTTTCCCTTTCTCTAAACTGACAAAAGACACTCAGGCTGCTGCAAGAATCAGTAGCACAGCAAACCTATATACACCTAACACCTATACCAGTCCTGAAAAGAACTTTTGTGTACCAAATAGCTAGCGTTTTATCTGTCCCTACTCCACACAGCAACCTTTCCCTATAGTGACAGAAGAAAGAATGTAAAATGGCCACCGGATCGGGTGTATTTATAGGTTAGGGGGAATGTCCAAGTGTCCATGTGCTGTCATGTCTCAATTGGCTGTCCTGTACCCCATGATAGACGTGTCATCATAGGTCAAAGTTCTTTTACACATTAAACACGTAAGTCCGCCGGGGCGAACGACGGGAAAAGGCAAGCGAACGCGCGGACCGCGAACGACCGAAATTCGACGCGAAACGACCGCCGGGCGAACCGTTCGGCCATCACTACCCACGATCTTCTCACCCAGGAGTCTCCTAGGAAGGAACCTGATATCCTCCGCTGTCACATGCCACCGTTTAAGAATTTTCAGGCACGGGGCAACATAAGCCGGGAGCTTACCATGCTTGATCCTTAGGCTTTACACTGGGCCGCCACTCTCCCAACAGTCCAGAAAAGGTCTAAACCAGATCCGGAAAAAACCTACCCATCCAGGCAGTCTCTCTGCTAGCATGCTACCAAAATTGTGCTTCAAAAACATCAGAGAGAAGGACACAACTGGGTTGACCATCCCTAGGCCACCCTTCCACCTAGATAGGTAAGTCACATTCCGCTTCACAAGATTCAGCCTGTTCCCCCATAATAACTGGAAGAAACAACTATAAATCCTGGTATAGCAGGACTCTGGCAAGATGCAAACAAAGCTGACATACAGAAAGGTAGGAATCAGGTAGGTCTTAATCAAGTCCACCTTTTCCCTCAAGGAGAGCCGCCACCCCTTCCAGCATTTCACCTTGACATCAGCATCATTCAGCCTGGCTTACCAATTTGACTTACTGTAATCATCAGGGCCAAACTCGATGCCTAATACTTTGACTTTCTGCTGAGGCCTGGGGAAGGTGTCCGGAAGTGCAAAGCTCTCACCTCCCTCGCTCATCCAAAAAACTTCCCTCTTATCATGGTTGACCTTGGAGCCTGATTCCTCAGAATACTGCTCTATAACTGAGACAACTTCTTGCGCCTCCTCTGTCCCAGAGATAAAGACAGAAACGTCATCAGCATAGGTTACAACCCTCAAGGGCGGCTCACCAGTAATGCCCACCATCACCCCGCACAATGGTCCGCTCTCTAGCCTTCTGATGAAGGGGTCGATTGTGAACACGTATAGCAAAGGGCTCAGCGGACACCCCTAGCACACCCCCGATCCAACCCTGAAGGGCCATCCAACCCAACCGTTAACAAGCATGAAGCTCTCTGCCTCTCTGTATAAAGTCTTAAGCCATCCAATAAACCCACCCTCCAGGCCATACTTGTCAAGGAGAAGCCAGAGGTACTCATGATTGACACAATCAAAAGCCTTTGCCTGATCCAATGCCAGCAAATACTTTCCCCAGCCTTCAGCCCTGCAATGTTCCAGAGCCTCCCGGACAGCTAACACTGCTGAAAATGTGCTTCTGCCCTGGACCGAACAGTGCTGCTGACGAGAAAGAAGTCTGTCTGCTACTGACGACAAGCGCCAAAAAATTATCTTTGCCAGAATCTTTCTATCGACATTGAGAAGGCTAATGGGGTGCCAATTCTCAATCATCAAGGGATCCTTGCCTTTTGACAACAGAATCAAAGCAGATTGTCTCATGGAGGGAGGGAGTGAACCCTCCTGCAGACAGCCAATAAATACCTCCACAAGATAAGGTACCAAGCTGGATTTGAATGTCTTATAAAATTCAGCCGTCAATCCATCTGGCCCCAGGGTTTTCTTAATAGCCAGACCATCTATAGCTTTGACTACCTCTTCTGCTGTGATTTCCCCTGTCAAACTTGCCAGCGGAATGTTATTTCCCAGACCTGGTGTAGAATCCAGAAAACTCAACATCTTTGCCCGATCGAGGTACTTCTGTCCCAGAAGATCTACATAAAAAGACCTTGAGACCTCCAGGATCCCTGACCTGGATTTTGTCAAAGAGCCCGTACTATCCCTTAGCCAAACAACCGTCTTAACTGCTGCGCTTTATTTGCAGTTCTGATAAGGGTCTGGCGAGTGATATTTCCCATAGTCCCTTTCCAGAACCAAAGAAGCGTGCCGATCACACTGATACTTCCTAAGGAGAAGTTTCACCTCAGAGATTGCCCCTGAATCTCCACCACTCGAGACAAGGCGCTCAAGTTTTCTCCGCAGCTGCTGGTAGGCAATGTATTTACCAAGCTGTTTCCTTTTTCCTATGGCCTTGAAAAACCCACTAATCCGGCTTTTGGAAGCTCCCACCACTCTGACTTACTGCCTCTGACTTACTGCTGCAGGAATCCAGGACGGTTACCTGAGCCTGAAAAAAAACCTCAAAGGATTGTCTTACCTCCTCATCATTCAGCAGAGTCGAATTCATCCTCCAAATACCCTTTCCTTTAGGTGGCATATCTGAAGCATTGAGAATAACAGACAGCAAAAGGTGATCAGAGAACTCCACCATACGACACTCAGGAGCCGAAAAGGCAGAGTCCCCCTTAAAAAAAACCTATCTATCCTGCTCTCACAACTGCCTTGCTTAAACATGTACCCCGTGCTGTCTGGGCAACGCTTAATATGCGCATCTTCCAGACCTGCTTCCCTGGCTATCGTATTGAGAAAGACGCTATCATACAGTGGTGTGAAAAAGTGTTTGCCCCCTTCCTCATTTCCTGTTCCTTTGCATGTTTGTCACACTTAAGTGTTTCGGAACATCAAACCAATTTAAACAATAGTCAAGGACAACACAAGTAAACACAAAATGCAATTTGTAAATGAAGGTGTTTATTATAAAAGGTGAAAAAAAATCCAAACCATCATGGCCCTGTGTGAAAAAGTGATTGCCCCCTAAACCTAATAACTGGTTGGGCCACCCTTAGCAGCAACAACTGCAACCAAGCGTTTGCGATAACGTGCAATGAGGCTTTTACAGCGTCCTGGAGGAATTTTGGCCCACTCATCTTTGCAGAATTGTCCTAATTCAGTTACATTAGAGGGTTTTCAAGCATGAACGGCCTTTTTAAGGTCATACCACAACATCTCAATAGGATTCAGGTCAGGACTTTGGCTAGGCCACTCCAAAGTCTTCATTTTGTTTTTCTTCAGCTATTCGGTGGTGGACTTGCTGGTGTGTTTAGGATCATTGTCCTGCTGCAGAACCCAAGTTCGTTTCAGCTTAAGTACACGAACAGATGATCGGACATTCTCCTTCAGGATCTCTTGGTAGACAGCAGAATTCATAGTTCCTTTTATCACGGCAAGTCTTCCAGGTCCTGAAGCAGCAAAACAGCCCCAGACCATCACACGACCACCACCATATTTTATTGTTGGTATAATGTTCTTTTTATGAAATGCAGTGTTCCTTCTACGCCAGATATACTTGGACACACACCTTCCAAAGAGTTCCACTTTTGTCTCATCGGTCCACAGAATGTTGTCCCAAAAGTCTTGGGGATCATCAAGATGTGTTGTGGAGAAATTGAGACAAGCTTTGATGTTCTTTTTGCTCAGCAGTGGTTTTCTCCTTGGAACTCTGCCATGCAGGCCATTTTTGCCCAGTCTTTTCCTGATGGTGGAGGCATGAACGCTGACCTTAACTGAGGCAAGTGAGGCCTGCAGTTCCTTGGACGTTGTTGTGGGTTCTTTTGTGACCTCTTGGATGAGTCGTCGCTGCGCTCTTGGGGTAATTTTGGGCGGCCGGCCACTCCTGGGAAGGTTCACCACTGTTCCATGTCTTCGCCATTTGTGGATAATGGCTCTCACTGTGGTTCGCTGGATTCCCAAAGCTTTGGAAATGGCTTTATAACCCTTTCCAGACTGATAGATCTCAATTACTTTCTTTCTCAATTGTTCCTGAATTTCTTTTGATCTCGGCATGATGTGTAGCTTTTAAGGATCTTCTGGTGGACCTTACTGTGTCAAGCAGCTCCTATTTAAGTGATGCCTTGATTGTGAACAGGTGTGGCAATAATCAGGCCTGGGTATGGCTAGAGAAATTGAACTCAGGTGTGGACAACCACAGTTATAGTATGTTTTAACAAGGGGGCAATCACTTTTTCACACAGGGCCATGATGGTTTGGATTTTTTTTCACCTTTAATAATAAACACCTTCATTGACAAATTGCATTTTGTGTTTACTTGTGTTGTCCTTGACTATTGTTTAAATTGGTTTGATGTTCCGAAACACTTAAGTGTGACAAACATGCAAAGGAACAGGAAATGAGGAAGGGGGCAAACACTTTTTCACACCACTGTATCTCAGACTGTCAGTGGAGCTTTTCCTGTCTTTGGGCCTAGTAATGGTGTTAAAATCACCTCCAAAGACAACTTGCCGAGATGTAAAAAGAAAAGGCTTAATCTTTGTAAAGAGGCATTTCCTCTCCCATCTAGTTTGTGGTCCATAAATATTTATTAAACGCAGATCATGCCCCTTCACAGAGACGTCCAGGACCATACACCTTCCAATCTCTACTTCCATAACCCGCCGACACGTTACCATGCCAGTAAAACGTACTGCAACTCCGCTGTAAGGCTCAGCCGCAAGAGACCAGAAGGAGGGCCCACGCCTCCACTCCCTCTTTGCCAGTTGGACATCGGCAAGGCTATTTAGCCGGGGTCTCTTGCAAAAATAAAATATCAGCATCCATCTCGCTGAGCAAAAATAAGGCCATATCACGAGCCCTTACAGATTTTATGCTGGCAACATTAATCGTTGCCACCTTTATCAGAGTGGGAACTGCCATCAGGATGATTGAGGTAGGCATTTCTTAGCCTGAGCTCCCTCCCCCCTTACTGGAGACCTTAACCTCTTTAAGGAACACTCTACCTCATCCTCATCCATCTGAGACATGGAAGACTCCTCCTCCCCCTCAAATAAGGACCCAAACTTGTTTCCCAGAGGTAGGTCATCTACCTCTAAAGAGGAAACCGAGGAGGCAGAGGTCAGGACTACCTTATTCCTCCTTCTCCCCACCTTGGTCCACTCTCCCTCCTCCCCTGAAACATTACCCTGAAAGACCTCATCTAAATCATTAGGAGTGACAACTTCCCCCTTCTTCACCTTAGAACCCCCACTAGAGGTCTTACGCTGCCTTAGGGAAGGCCCCGATGAAGCTGCCACCTCAGATCTGCATGAATCTGCCCCTTTGGCAGCCTCAGACAATCTGGATGACTTATTTACATTTGGAACACTGGGCATCTGAAACACTGGGGAAGAACACACAACAGAAGTAGACACCGACACAGTAGGGATCACATACTGGGGAACAGACACAAGAGGGGTCACACCTTCAGGTTGGGAAACTGACTCCTGGGGGGGCCCTCAGGACTAGCTGAAACAGTTCCACCAACCCCTTGCTGCCCCCCACGTTCCTCCTCCTCCATCCTCAGCAGTTCTTCCACAACCTCCGGCTGATTATGGAGGGCTTCAGGGCAAAGGCTATAGGAGGGACCTAACTTGTTACAAAGATAACAACGAATACTATTGCAGTCTTTTGCAACATGCCCTGAGCCCTGACAGAGGGAACATTTCTGCACAGACCATTAACTGGAAAAATGCCCCTTTTCACCACAGCGATGACACAGTTTTGGTTGGCCTGCATAAAAGGTAATAATCCTGTCACGACCTATAAAGGCAGACGAAGGGATGTGCTTAACAACATTACCCGTGACATGCAGTTTTACTAACACTGTCCATCCTCCTGTCCATATCCCCCTATCATCTACAACTTTCCTCAAGGGGGCTTGGACATCCGCACATCTCCCCAACCACACCACCAGATCCGCAGCAGGAATGGACTAATTTCGTACTAGAATGGTGACGTTCTTGTATAATGGCTGGCGAGAAATTACTTTGGGTGACAAACCTGCCCATCTTGGGGACTCCTTCCACCTCTGCTCATACCTCTCCCTAAAGACATCTAACCCTTCCACCTTGACAGAGGAGAGACCATACTCATATGACCCAACTGGGCTGATAAGTGCAAAAATCTCCACCGCTTTGAAACCCATCCCCAGAATACGGTCCACCACATCTCTCCTATTTGGGGGGGGGGCTTCTCCAGTCCACCTCAATTGGACCACATTGCGGCGTTTAAAGGAGCTACCAGATGGTGTCAGTTTAGCTGGACCTTCATTCACATCACCCCTAGCGACTGCAGAATAACTGGCCCTACTCACCCTTGGGACAGGTGCAGCCAGCGCTGCAGCATAGGAAATAATCGCACTCCTTGCAACATCCTGTACATCACTTTTAGTTACAGACCACACTTTAGATAAAGTAGTAACAACATTATTGTCAGGAACAGATGGAGTAGAGACTTCTGACAAAGAAATATTTACATTACCCTTGGTAATTCTTACTTCATTACCAGTAACTAAAGGATTACCAACAGTGGAGATGTCCTTATCAGCACTCTTCACAGCAAAGTCCACACACCCTTCACTGACTGGCTGTACACAGGTGGGAGTCTCAGCCAGGAGATGCGCTTGCTCTCCACTGCCCTCTACTGCACCATCCATAGGAACTACACCTCCATTATGTTGTACAGGCAAGTCATGAACAAAAACTGATTTTTCTGTCACCTGATGTTTCAAAGGTTTTGGGGGGACATCATTATCCTCTTCTTTATCCTCAGATGATCCAGACATGGTACACTTGCAACCATGCAAAGGTGATTCCATTTCTGAAATTAGCTTTAACATACCAGCTCCCTTCACAGGCTCAGATGGATCATCTTGCTCCATAGCCTCCTGCTGTGGTGAGAAGGGCACAGAACTTTCTTGGCCTGATGACAGATTACCAGTCAAAACATTTGACTGCTGATCACCTGCAACTTGTGCACCAGAGCTTTCTCCATTTTCTGCCGGCATATTGATACTTGGTACGGGATGCAAAGATTTTCCAGCATGCTGGCCAGAAACACAGTCCAAGCCCACAGAAATGTTTTTGGTTTGCACTGACCTTGGTTCTTCACATTCCGGTGATGCCTGCCTTTCACTGGCCTCTATGGCCCCTCTGTGCATTGTGCGGAAGCGATCATCATTGCCATACTTCTCCTTGAAAGCACCGCTGGTTTCTTTTAATGTGGCCACCAGCTGACTCTGTTTTTCCACTTTGGCCTCCAAAGCCTCCAAAGCCATCAACTCAGGCTGCGAAGCCAGTCATTTGCAATTTTTTTATGCTTGAAATCCAACTTTAACTTCGCCAAAACCTCTTCCTCCTTGGCGATTCTCGCAATCCTAGCACAAACCTTCTTTCTGTAGGCTGACAGGCTTTCACCTTTAGCTGGGCCATTTCCCAGGTCCTCAAACACTGGTATGGGAGGACCGGTACTCTGGCCATCTGGGGGATCCTCCCCTGGGTCCACCCCAGATTCCTGCATCCACTCTGGGTATAGGGAGTAATCAAGCTCCCTGGATCAGTAGGCCTAACTGGAGCTCAGGAGATCAGCAGTAGTGCAGCCACACCCTTTGCAGCTATAACAGCTTAAATGCTTCTGGGAAGGCCGTCCACAAGGTTTAGAAGTGTGTCTATGGGAATGTTTAAACATTCCTCTAGAAGCACATTTGTGAGGTCAGGCACTGATGTTGAACAAGAAGGCTTGGCTTGCAGTCTGCACTCAAATTCATCCCAAAGATGATCTATCTGGCTGAGGTGCAGATCAGTCAAGTTCCTCCACCCCAAACTCGCTCATCCATGCCTTTATGGACCTTGTTTTGTGCGCTGGTCCAAATCATTTGGTGGAGGGGTGATTATAGTGTGGGAGTTGTTTTTCAGGGGTTGGGCTTGACCCCTTAGTTCCAGTGAAGGGAACTCTTAAGGCTTCAGCTTGCCAAAACATTTTTGACAATTTCATGCTCTCAGCTTTGTGGGAACAGTTTGGGTGTGGCCCTTTCTAGTTCCAACAGAACTGTACAGAAGTGCAAGGTCCATAAAGACATGGATCTGTACTCCATCAAAGTCTAAGACCCCCTGCACCAAGCCCACTGGAGGATATCTTCCTTTAGAGAGTAATTGTGCAGGCAGCAGAGGACATCTCTGGGTCTATCTTCGGTGGGATTCCTGGGTCCTAAGGTCCTGTGGACCCTGTCAAAAGCAATTGTTGTCTCAGGGGGGTGCTCCAAGTGTGTGTTAAATATGGTGGTGACAGCTGTCGCGTTAAGGTCTGTCTGCCAAGTGGCTTCTGGAAGGACACAAATTCTGATGTTGCATCTATGATTGTGATTTTCCAAAATGTCCAGGAACAGATGCAGCTGTGCAACTTGGTCTTGGTCTCACTTTTAAACTGTGGACTTGTTGATGGAGGGTGGTAGTGTCAGTTTCCAATGAGGAGACTGGAGTGGCTACTTCTGCTACCTCCTGTTTAAGCCCTGTTAGCTCTCTGTGGAGTGCTGCCTCTACACGTGAGGCTAATCAATCAAAGTCCTCTCTAGTGGGCAATTTCTGAAAGAGAGCCTATAGGGTCTGATCATTGAGGAGTGCAGAATAGGACTCTTGTGAGGACAATACAGTGTGGGTAGTACTCACTGTGAAAGCCGTTAGTGCTGCTGAGATCAGTGGCATGCCTGTTTAGAAGTTCTAATGCTGGGAGGTCTGGGAGCACAATTCAAGACACGACTTCACTCCTCAATGACGAGAACATGCCCCAATCCATTCAGGGCTTCCTTTTTCATTGAGTGTGGAAAGACAAATTTTACATATTAAATGCAGACTTTTAATAAACTGTTCAGAATGTCTATTTTTTGGGAAATTGGGAGAACTAAAAGATCACTCCTTACAATTAATTCATTTTTTTACACGCAATAGATGGAAAAATGTCATACAGTTTTTGGAAAGGCCACTATTATGGATGAACAGAGCAATGCAAAAATAAAATTGTAATCTTTCTGTGACAAAGGGAAGACATGTTTTCAGTACTTAGCTGCACATACTTCAGAGCATGCTTCGTAGGCTGTAATTAAGGAAGGCAAAGAATAAGACCAGACAGTTTTCATGTAAAGTATCATGATTAGGTCACACTACTTGAAGACGGTGTATTCCAAATTTCCCAGCTGGGGAGCAGATGGGTACTGATGGTGGCCAAACGCTATGAACCCAACAGAAAAAAATTCCTTCAGAACACTGGATAGATCTTGCTTTGGCAAACATTCACTATATCTGCAATTATGACACAAAAATGGGTTTTGGGTGCTGGTGGTGCCCAAATACCATAAGCCCACAGAATAATTCCTTTAGGGCACATGCTGGATCCCGCTTTAACACACATTCAGGTATGTGCAGCTGTGACACTGCTGTAAAAAAGGTGTGGATGGTGCCCAAACACCATAGGCCCACAGAACAATTCTTGCAAAGCACAGGATGGACCCTTTTAAACAAAATTCATAGCATTTGCAACTGCGAAAAAGCTGCTAAACGATGTGAATGCCACATTAAAATTGCTTTTTCAAATACAGCAAGAGCAGCTATTTCCCTATTTTTTGTACTATAATTATAGCAGGCAGTGGCAGGAGATGTTAACATTGGCAGGTAGTGGGATGTACTAACAGTGGCTGGGCATGCTCAAAGAAACTGGACATTGACAGAAATTGTGGCAGCATGTGATGTATATTTCTGTCACCTGGGACAGTTTAAGGTGCAGCGTTGAATGAAGCAAAAACAAAAAAAATATTATTAATAATAATAATAATAATAATAATAATAATTGATGGTGGCGGGATCCCTAAATATTTACAACTTGCCCACTGGGCACCTCAGCCCCCTTCCTAACCAGATCTACTTAGTCATGCAACACTGTACCCATATGAATCAGTTTTTCCTTTTTTTCCACACAAACATTTTTTTTTTTTGGTGGGATTTAATCACTACTGGGTTTTTAAATTTTTGCAAATGAGTAATTCTTCTTCATACATTTTGGCCACTAACAAGCCAGGAAAGTACAAATACTCCCCAAATTACTCCTTTTTGGATAGTAGACAATCCGGGGTATTTAGTAAGAGGCATGGTTCGTTTTTTGAAGTTGTAATTTTTTTCCACAATTCTTTGCAAGATTAAGATTTTTTTTTCACATAATTGTCATATTAACAGGTTATTTCTCTCACATGGCAATTGCATACCACAAATTACATCCCAAAATACATTCTGATACTCCTCCTGAGTATGGCGATACCACATGTGTGAGACTTTTACACAGCCTGGCCACATACAGAGGCCCAACATTCAAGGAGCACCGTCAGGTGTTCTAGGGACATAAATTACACATCTAATTTCCTCACAACCTATCACATTTTTAAAGAGACTTCATATTTCTAAGACATAGCATGTACATACTGTACCAAGAATTACACCCCAAAATACAATTTGCTGAGTAAAGGATAAACAAAAGATTACCTGTGAAAAAAAGTCAGGTAGAATTTAAGAAAGGTTTATTGAAAACAGAAAACTACTCACATCTTATCACAGCAAGATTCACTATAAGAAATCCTCACACCACCAGCTGCTGTGGTGTATTAAAAAAAAAAAAAAAAACAAGGGTATCGTACGACAAGGGTATCATTTCTGCCATGGCCGTCCCCCAACCACATGTGTGAATTATATGAGCCCCAAGGATTTTTAATTTTTTTTTAATACACCACAGCAGCTGGTGGTGTGAGGATTTCTTATAGTGAATCTTGCTCTGATAAGATGTGAGTAGTTTTCTGTTTTCAATAAACCTTTCTTAAAGACATACTACACTATGGATTCTCCTCCTTTTTACATGTAACGTTTAAATGAGAATCTAAGCTGTGGATGGATGAATAACCAAATTCCCAGGGAGATGCCAGAGAGCGACACAGGGGCTATACACTGTGAAGGCGGTTTTCAGCCAGTAGGGGTAAAGATCTGGTGAGCGCAATATAATTCATTTTCACCAAAGCGCACCGGAGATTTTCTTTGGATATTTGCTCGAGGCACCATTTGGATTATGAACTGTTTAATATATTACAAAGGACTTGTCTGCATTTTATGTTTATAGGATAATAATATTGCATTTATTTCAGTGTTTTTCATTATGTGTATATTACCAATTTATTTATTTTTTATTGTTTCACAACCTTTATTGGTATGGATGTATAACTGTTTAACCAATTGCACGGATTAGAAATCATTTTATTAATTAATAGAGTGACACACTTTTTATTTAAGGGTATAGCGCCAATTCTACCTGACTTTTTTTCACATGCTAATAAGCCCCATCCATTTTGGGGGGGGGGGGGTACACCAAGTAGAGGCAGCTCGTACCCCAAAGCATCTTAAGACATTTAAGAATTTAATTTTTTCCAAACACCAATTCGGGGCTGTTTAATCATCACTATCATATATACATATATATAGTTTTTCAGCAGGAGGTCCCTGCAAAAGGGTATGGACACTAATATCCTAACAATTTGTATAACAACGATAGAAATTTTATAGTGCTAACAAGTTGAGGATTAGTGGCAATAAATATATTAATTTGAAGGTATAGCGCCAATTCTACCTGATTCCTTTTTCACAAAAGATTACCTGTGGTTTTAGTAGTGCAGTTGTCCACAGAAGGAGAGCACTGATCCAGGCAGCAGGCAGGGACGTGGTCAGTGACAGCAAACAAAATTGTCCTGACAGCAGGCAGGCATATTGTCCATAGTCAGTACAGGCAGGGTCACTGTCCATATACAGTCCAGGGTCAGTGCAGTGTCCAATTCTTTGGTCGTGGAGAGAGAGGGGGCGGTTTTTGGGTTGCGATGCTTGGCTGGGTCCCTCCTCCCATGCTCATGCCCACGGCCACTCCCCTTAGGATCTCCTAAAAGCATTGTGGTTGATGTAGTCTGAGGGACAGGGTGGGGCTTTTGCTCATGCACTCTGGCATAATCACATCTGCATTTGGTCATGGCGTCAGACGCCGACCAAATGGAGGACATAATAAAGTCGGTCTTTCAGGCAGCACCTTTGCTAGAGATGAAGGGCAACCGATTTTGTATCCTGCGCTGTGCAAGGTGGGATCTTTATTCATCTTATATTTCCCCATTATAGCTCCATTAATCATTTATTCAATTATTTCCTCTGTTGGTCCTTAGTCTTTTACTAAACTAACCTTTGTGTTATTATCTCAGGTACCCTTAGTATATTCTCCATACCTGGTTTAACTCCTTCTACCAGCCTATGTAATAACCATTTGGTCTGTTTATATTAATCCTTATTTTACCTTATGAGCAATATTGAGACAATTGTCCTGGGGTATTCCATATTTTGGAAGAACTTCTAAATCTGTTGATTTTTGGCCATTCAATTATATGACTATATACATTAACATTTTGCTTAATTGTGCAAATTTGATGCCAAATCTACATATATACTATATATATATCTTCTACTAATCTGTTTAGGTCTTTTCATATATACTGTACATACTTTATTGTACTATACATTCTGGTCCTTTTGTGTCCTCTGTGGCTGCCCAGGGATCATTTCTCCCCTTTGGTCGGTTGGTCCTCAGTTGGTGGTGGCCCTTTCGGGAGTTTTGAGGCGGTAGGTTCTCCCTCCTTTGGCGAGAGCATTGGTAATTGTTGCTCACTGTTCATACTCATTATGTTATGTTTCTTCTGTGTACTTTTATACAGTTCAAAGACACTTTGTAATTCATATATCCCCTGATGAAGCTACTAGGTGAAACATGTCGGGTTAATATACAAACTTGAATCTTCCTTGTTTAAATGTTTCAATATGAACATCTGCCTTATGACCACTTCCACCATGAAATGTTCAACATTATTGAACATTTGGCTCTGTTTGGTTTTTTAACTATAATCTTATTAAACTTAAATCTTTTTTATATATTGGTTTCCATTATTATTTGTAAGCACCATACTCTACTCTACATTAGGTCCATCATTTAAAATCCCTAGGAGCTATACCGTGCCTTGTGCACCAGGTTTTCTTTTTTGTGTACTTAATTGATGGGACCGACCAAATGCTTGTGCACTGACTGCCAACCCTTACCATATTTCTAAGTTTAGTGTTTAAAATATGTGTAAAAGGCGTGTGAGGTCAGCCACCTCTTGGTCTAAGCCTGGAGATCTGCCAAAAGTTTGGCCCAGTGTAGCTCATGTCCCCAAGACAGCATTGCTGCATTTAGCTTGGGATGTTCCTTAGGCTCTGGGATGCTTGGAAGAACTGATCGTTCTGAATAGCTAGAGGATCATGCCAATGAGGAGTACAGGAGGCCGTACAAGTGGCTGTACTGTAATCAATGTACTGGACACAATTTGCAGCCACCTGCAACCACCTGCTCCAGAGATGTTCCCCATCCTGCATCCTTCCCAGTCATCAGCATATTGATCCATTGTACCATATAGGATATGTAGAATTCCTGTCCAATGCTTGCTAAACCATGTGTTCATGGTCATATGTTCATACCCTGTGGCTGAAAGGGTGATCCAGAATCACCGACATATTACATTCCACTTGCTAATGGAAGGCAAGGATATGGCAGTTGGGGACCTGTCACTGTAGGCTGTATGCTTCTGAAATATAGAGGTGTCATTATATTTATTATATGATACTGTAAAGTACAATCTATTTATTTATGTTACAGATAACAATAAAACATTTGTGTTTCCTGAAGAAGCAGGCTTTGACCTGTGAAAGACGTTCAATATAGAGACCCCATTTTCTACCCCTTTGATTGTGACCAATGGTTGGAATTATCTATGTACATCTTGGGTGATATCCTTGTCTGAGAGAAGTATAGTGTCAACATGTGCAATGGACATTCTTTTTTATGGTTTGATTTTAATTGATTGAATAACATTTAGATATTATTATGTATAAACGTATTCAATTTGGTACCATTAAAGTCCTAAGAGGTTTGTTTGGAGGGATTCTATTTCAATGTCTAATATTGAGGAATGCAGTACCTACAAATATTTAAACTGTACACTGGCCACCATGCATGCACAGCTCAGTGTACAACCAAGAATCTGTAAGATGATGGGAGTACGAGTATAGTTCCAGGACAAGGCAACTCTGTGTGCATGTGGCATAGTTATGTAATACATGGCACAACAGTAGAGAAGACTGACTGAAGACTCATGATAAGATGCTAAGATTGTGATTGCATGGAAGAGGCAGCAACTTAGCATTGAGGGGGAGCGCACATCAATGTACAATGGCAATTTGGAGGCAAGCCTAACATAATGTGATAACATACTGTGCATACTTGTCCATCATAACAAGAGCCCTGGGGACCCTCTATGGCACAGATCTGCTTCATATCTCAACTCCAAACTCAGCCACCCTCCATGTTGGAAGTCTTCAGAGTGCGCATGTTTTAGAATTTGTATACCTTTTTCAGCAATCCTCAGGCCATGTCTCTGCTTCATTATACAGTAAATAAAAGGAACTGTACAGAAGATACTTAGGAGGGGGAGCCATGACTCCTATTCATTCAAAGTATGTCCTTAGACTTTTGGATTGAATGATACTGGGTGTAATTATTTTCTGAAGACTGTGAGGAATAGCAAGCAGCTTGTTATGGGGGCACCCAGGCCGAGACACAGCTCCCTGTATCCATTCAGACACAGAGCTGCGGTTCGGCCAAGCCCCCCCCCTCCTCATTGGCTAACTGACTTTGATTGACAGCAGTGGGAACCAATGGCACTGCTGCTGTGTCTCAGCCAATCAGGAGGGAGAGTCCCATACGGCCAATACACTTGTGGATATCGCTGGACAGAGAGGGGACTCAGGTGAGTATTAGGGGGGCTTCTGCACACAGTTTTTTATCTTAATGCATAGAATGCATTAACCACTTCCCGCCCGGACTATAACAGATTGATGGCTAGGAAGTGGTTCTGTTATCCTGACTGGGTGTCGTATGACGTCCAGCAGGATAACATGCCGGCGCACATGTTGCGGGAGTGTGCAGTGTGTGGCGATCACGAGTGGGGCGTGTCACTCTGACACGCTGCATCTCCAACCATGATAAGAAGCCCCTGACAGAGGCTTCTTACCACATGATCAGCTGAGACTAATCACAGCTGATCATCGCGAGAACCAGGAAGTGCTGGTAAATGTAATTTCTTGGTTCATGCTGACAGGGAGAGTCGATCGACGGCTCTCCCTGTCAGGGGGGTCTGTGCTGATAATCAGCACACTGATTGTCAGCTCAGTCCCCATCAAATGTACCCATAAACAGCCAATCGGTGCCCAGTCAGTACCCCATCATAACACCCTGCCAGTGCCCAATAAAGTTCCAATCAGTGCCCACCACAGTGAAAATCGGTGCCCACCTTAGTGCCAGTGTCCATCACAGTGCCAATCAATGCCTAGCATTAACACCTGTCAGTACCTGCCCAATCAGTGCTGCCCATCATGATAATTGTTGGTTATCCTCGCGCTACAATGGTTAAACAAAAGAGCTAATATGGTTGCAGCAAAACACCGACAGAGGTGCAAACCCTCCCCTCAGATTGTAATAGTGATAAAAAATGGTGTTGCGCTCCACACAAAAACTAAATTAAATCCAATAATAGTGAATAAATAATCGCATACAAGATCTAAAAAACACACCTATGCGATTATTACAAAACAATTGATTTAAACTGTATCAATACCCTATATACATAAAATCATTATAAAGTGACCAGTATAAATATTCAAGTAGTACACATATTCCTAGTAAAGTGCAAGTGAAACAATAGGTAGCGAAATCACAAATAGTAATGATAACAATCCAAAAAGTGTACAATCCAAAGTGTGTCTCAGTCCATAAAGTGCATCCAAGTGAAAGAAAAAAAAAAAAAAAAAAATATATATATATATATATATATATATATATATATATATATATATATATACGTTAAAACATTGTATAAAAGTAAAATTCAATAAATAAACACAAAAAGTAAAAATAGATATAAAACACAATCCAAAAGATTCTTAAAGTGTCTCTATTTATAGAAAAAATAGCAATCCATATCAGGTCATGCAAATAAGTGAGTCCACACTGTGCTGTGTAATAGACTAATTCTGTGAACAAACACGGGATAGTTCCACCGGTGATCTCACAACTCCTCAAGACAGGTGCTCGCACACTGAGTGCAGTGGGTACCTTACCTCCCTGCTGTCAGTTAAACAGCAATACGTTCCAAGGGTTAAGGTGTATGTTCTCAGCTGATATAGATACCCCAGGCAATCCCCTCCAGGTACTCAGCCATGGACCATAGATCACACCTGGAAAAAAGAAGAGGGGCTCCAATAGTGAAGTAATGTCAAACAGGTTTTATTATAAAAAGGACATAGTCCTGGGTACTCACATTTAGTAGCACAGTTAAAAGCGAAAATTACAGCTAAAAAAACGAACGGACTCCTCGTTCGTACCCCGGACGTCGCTTTCCAGTATCCTCCTAGGCCAATCCTACGCGTATCGTCATTGATCACGTGACTTCATCAGGGATTGGATGTTCCCAGGATGTTCACACTAGCTCCTGTAGCTGTCGGCTACTTTTGTAAACGCTCCCGCCCCCACATTCCTTTCAGACACAGCACACGGGCTGCACGGAGCTTGGGGTACGAACGAGGAGTCCGTTCGTTTTTTTAGCTGTAATTTTCGCTTTTAACTGTGCTACTAAATTGAGCTCAAAATTGTCCTGGGCAGGAAGCGGCGAAAGTGCCTGATATCGAAGTGGTTAAGATAAAAAAAAAAGCTTCTGCCTTTACAACACCTTTAAAGTATTTTTTGTTGAATGTAAAAAATCTGGTCAGGTGACTTCTACACCCCAGAGGATCTCCACCATCTCCCTGGCTTTAAGGTCAATGTATCAACAATGGAAATTGAAGCACCACACCACTGCTACAAGGTTACAACTTTATTCCAATAAAAGTCAGGGGGACAATCCAAGAAAGACTATAAAAAGACATGGAAAGCACATATTTCCCCATGCATATTGGAAAACATGTACTGTTCTAACAAATATCATAATTTTTTAACAATTTTTTAAATAGTAAAATCAATGATGAATTGATCTGACACCTCTGTGTCTGCCTCCTCACTACGAGTCCATTCAATATCCATGATCCATGTTTGATACTTACAAATTCAAAGCAGTATGAAGAGTCTGGATTGTAATAAGTAATAGGAGCAGGAGGCTTCTAGTGTTCACTAAATGAAAGCGCAGCCCCCCACAGTTAGTAACACACCCCTAGGAACACTTAACCCCTACACTGCCACCCACTGATTAACCCCTTCACTGCCAGTGTCATTTACACAGGAATCACTGCATTTATATAGCAGTGATTACTGTATAAATGACAATGGTCCCAAAAATGTGTCAAAATTGTGTGATGTGTGCGCAATAATGACACAGTCACAATAAAAATCGCTGATCTCCGCCATTACTAGTAAAAAAAAATATTAATAAAAATGGCATAAAATTATTCCCTATTTTGTAGACTCTATAACTGTTGCGCAAACCAATCAATAAATGCTTATTGCGATTTTTTTTTACCAAAAATATGTAAAAGAATACGTATCGTTATAAACTGAGGAAAAAAAATGTTTTTTTTATATATTTTTGGGGGATATTTATTATAGCAAAATGTAAAAAACAATGTGTTTTTTTCAAAATTTACGCTATTTTTTTGTTTATAGAGCAAAAAAATAAAAACCGCAGGGGTGATCAAATGCCACCAAAAGAAAGCTCTATTTGTGGGAAAAAAAGGACGCCAATTTTGTTTGGGAGCCAATATATATATATATATATATATATATATATATATATATATATATATATATATATATATATACTTACAGACCGGACCATTTTGCTGGTCAAAGACCAGATCACTTTTTGCGATTCGGCACTGCGTCGCTTTACCTGACAATTGCGCGGTCGTACGACATGGCTCCCAAACAAAATTGATGTCCTTTTTTCCCACACATAGAGCTTTCTTTTGGTGGTATTTGATCACCTCTGTGGTTTTTAAACAAAATGGAGCGACAATTTTGAAAAAAAAACGCATTATATTTTCCATTTTGTTATAATAAATATCCCCCAAAAATATATAAAAAAACATTTTTTCCCTCAGTTTAGGCCGATAAGTATTCTTCTACATATTTTTGGTTAAAAAAAATTGCAATAAGCGATTATTGATTGGTTTGCGCAAAAGTTATAGCGTTTACAAAATAGGTGATAGTTTTATGACATTTTTATTAATTTCTTTTTTACTAGTAATGGCGGCAATCAGCGATTTTTATTGTGACTGTGACATTATGGCGGACACATCAGACATTTTTGACACATTTTTGGGACCATTGTCATTTATAGAGCAATCACTGCTATATAAATGCAGTGATTCCTGTGTAAATGACACTGGCAGTGAAGGGGTTAACCAGTGGGTGGCAGTGTAGGGGTTAAGTGTTCCTAGGGGTGTGTTACTAACTGTGGGGGGCTGGGCTTTCATTTAGGGAACACTGATCTCTGCTCCAATCACATGGAGCAGAGATCAGCATCACTAGTTGCTAGGCAGAATGAAGAAATGCTGTTTACTACGGCATTTCTCCATTCAGCCACCCCGTGAGACGATCTCGGGTATGCCCGCAGTGATCGAGTCCGCGGGATCCGCGTCCGGACTCACGGGGTCCCGACCGGCACGCGAGCGTGCCATCAGTGGCGCGCGAGCGATGGCAGGGTGGCAATTTTAAAGGGACGTACAGGTATGCCCATTTGCCTGCCCGTGCCATTCTGCCGTCGGGAACCGTATATATATATATATATATATATATATATATATATATATATATATATATATATATATATATATATATTACATTTAGAATTTTTTTTATAATAATATATGTATATATAAACAAATTATATAAAATAAAATAAAATTGAAAAAATAATTGAAAACATTATACACATAGAAATATATGAAGCATAGTTCTCTTCTATATGTATAGAAGCCTATTGAAGAGGTGGATGATGTACGAAGGGCCAAGCAAGTAAAATAGAAAAAAAGGGGGTTAGTATGCATGTAAATATGAAGAGGTGATGGAGGAGGAACAGGTTGTAGTGTAAAGAATTAATAATAATAATAATGATGAACAGTAAAGATCAAGTTGGTGCTGTGTCCCCCCTAGTTGGTATTCAAGGGATGTATATATGCGTGTGTACCCTCATGGTGTGGATACCAAGTGGGGTGTACCTAATGGTGGATCATGCAACATGCATATATGTCTGCACATACACATATACATACATACATACACACACACACACACATACTAAATATTAATATAATATATTTACTATACCACTCCCAACTGGTAGAGCAGAGACAGACCTGTTTATGGGGGGGGGCAGGAGTAAGGGGAAGGGAGGAAGGAGGGGGGAAACAAATCAGAAATGGGTATGTGATCTGTTATAAGAAGGTGTATGCGTCTAACTCCTCATTGAGTCCCCCTGGTGAGAGGGAATTGAGGGAATATATCCATAAAGTCTCCCGCTGGCAGAGTCGTTTGAAACGCTCTGCAGCAGGCAAACCTCCGGAGATGACCTCTATGATCCACACCTTCAAGCCTTCGATGGACTTTTGATGTTCAGTCAAAAAATTTCTTGGCACATTGTGCTCATCACCTCCCTGTTCGATAAACTGCCTATGCTTGGCAAACCATTGGTAGAGGGGACGGATGGTTCTTGCAACATATAGGAGGCCACAAGGACAGGTCAGACAGTATACTATATGATCACTGGAGCATTTGTGAAACTCTTTTATAGGGTAAGTTTTTCCTTTTATTGAGAAGCTTTTTGTCCATGCTGGACAAATTTACACTTCATGCATAATTATTATTATTTTTTTTTGCATTGAAACATGCTCACTAATGGGATCAGGGTGTGTAGGTGGTGGGACCTGGCTTGGGTTACCTGATCTTAAGCAATTCAGCTCTTGATATTTTTGGCCTTTGCGGTAGGAAACTTTGGGTTTGGATGTTAGGGTGGAACCCAAAAAAGGATCTTCCAGCAGAATGGGCCAGTTCCTAATGAAGACTTTTTTACATTTGTCTGTCATGAAACAGGGTAGTAAACCTTGTTGGCTGGAGCCCTTCTGGCGTGTTGGGTTTAGGTGTCGGTTTAGCCTGATACTGATGGAAAGAATCATCTATGCGAGCTGGGGGGTATCCCGTGTCCAGAATTTTTTTGGTTAAGAGTTGGCCTTGGGTCTGGTAATCCTCATCTCTAGTACAATTACATCTGATCCTGTGGAACTGACTCCTGGGGATATTGTTCTTCCATCTGGGGTGGTGGCAACTCTGGTAGTATATGTATGAGTTTCCTGCAGTGGGTTTCACGTAGTTGGTGGCATCTATTTGTGTGCCACTGGGGTAGAGTTCTAGATCCAAGAAGGCCTGTTTTTCAGGGTCTGCTACGAAGGTGAAAGAGAGTCCCAAGTTGTTTTAATTACAATGGGAAACAAAGTGCGTGAGGTTCTCCATCCCAGATGATTATTACATCATCGATGTAATAACCGTAAAAAATTATGTTGGCAGCAAAGGGATTGTTGTGTGTGATGTGGTGGAGTTCCCAATAACCCATTGTTAAATTTGCATAGCTTGGGGTGAATTTTGCCCCCATGGCAGTGCCTTGGGTTTGTAGATAGAACTGATCTTCAAATTCAAAGTAATTATGCTTGAGGCAAAAAGTTGTTGCCTCAGGTATGAAGTGGGCTTATCATGGGTTGATAAGTGGATCAGTGGATAGGAAGTGTTCTACTGCCATCAGACCTACATCATGGGGAATGGATGTGTAAGGGGAGGTGACATCCAGGGATGCCCATATGCACGTGATTTCCCAGGAGTAGAATGATAATATGTCCAGTAGATGTGTACCATCACTGATGTATGATGGAAGATTCTGTGCCAGAGTTGTACTAGACACTCTGGCTAACAACGAGGACGTCTTCATCATTAAAGCTGCAGAAAAGGATGAAGGTATTGTAATTCAAAACAAAATGGATTACATAAAGGAATCCCCGAGACTGTTGTCAGATGCCAACACCTACTCTAAGTTAACTCAGGACCCTCTGCCCCACTTCACACAGGAAGCTACCACATTAGCCAATAGAGCCCTCCAGGTAGAAATTATTTCCAAACCAGAGTTCTCCTTTTTCAGTAAAAGTTTTTCCAAAACTCTGTACTTTTACCACCTGCCGAAAATACATAAAGATTTCAATAACCCACCAGGACGGCCCATCGTTGCTTCAATGGAAAGAGTCACCTGTGGCTTTTCCATGTATGTGGATCGCTTCTTACAACCTCTGGCACAGAATCTTCCATCATACATCAGAGATGGTACACATCTACTGGACATGTTATCATTCTACTCCTGGGAACCCACGTACATATGGGCATCCCTGGATGTCAACTCCCTTTACACATCCATTCCCCATGATGTAGGTATGATGGCAGTAGAAAACTTCCTATCCACCAATTCACTTATCAACCCAGGACAAGCCCACTTCATACCTTGAGGCAACAACTTTTTGCCTCAAGCATAATTACTTTGAATTTGGAGATCAGTTCTATCTACAGACCCAAGGTACTGCCATGGGGGCAAACATGGCAAATCTAACAATGGGTTATTGGGAACTCCACCACATCACACACAACAATCCCTTTGCTGCCAATATCATTTTTTACGGGCGTTATATCGATGATGTAATAATAATCTGGGATGACACCATGGAGAACCTCACGCAGGTTGTTTCCCATTGTAATCACAACAACTTAGGACTCTCAACTTGGTAGTGGACCCTGACAAACTGGCCTTCTTGGATCTAGAGCTCTATCACAGTGGTACACAAATAGATGTCACTGACTATGTGAAACCCACTGCAGGAAACTCATAAATACATTATCAGAGTTGCCAAGACCCCAGATGGAAGAACAATATCCCCAAGAGTCAGTTCCACAGGATCCAATGCAATTAGAGATGAAGATTATCAGACACAAGGTCAACTCTTAACTCAAAAATGTATGGACAAAGGATACCCCCAGCTCTCATAGATGATGCTTTCCATCAGTATCAGGCTAAACCAACACCTAAACCCAACACGCCAGAAGGGCTCCAGCCAACAAGGTTTACCACCCAGTTCCATGACTGCTACAGACAAATGGAAAAAAATCTTCATCAAGAACTGGTCCATCCTGCTGGAAGATCCTTTTTTGGGTTCCACCCTAACATCCAAACCCAAAGTTTCCTACCGCAAGACCAAAAAGAGTTGAATTGCGCCAAGTAAGATCAGCAAATCCAAGCCAGGTCCCACCACCTACAGTGGTGTGAAAAAGTGTTTGCCCCCTTCCTCATTTCCTGTTCCTTTGCATGTTTGTCACACTTAAGTGTTTCGGAACATCAAACCAATTTAAACAATAGTCAAGGACAACACAAGTAAACACAAAATGCAATTTGTAAATGAAGGTGTTTATTATTAAAGGTGAAAAAAAATCCAAACCATCATGGCCCTGTGTGAAAAAGTGATTGCCCCCCTTGTTAAAACATACTATAACTGTGGTTGTCCACACCTGAGTTCAATTTCTCTAGCCACACCCAGGCCTGATTATTGCCACACCTGTTCACAATCAAGGCATCACTTAAATAGGAGCTGCTTGACACAGTAAGGTCCACCAGAAGATCCTTAAAAGCTACACATCATGCCGAGACCCAAAGAAATTCAGGAACAATTGAGAAAGAAAGTAATTGAGATCTATCAGTCTGGAAAGGGTTATAAAGCCATTTCCAAAGCTTTGGGAATCCAGCAAACCACAGTGAGAGCCATTATCCACAAATGGCGAAGACATGGAACAGTGATGAACCTTCCCAGGAGTGGCCGGCCGCCCAAAATTACCCCAAGAGCGCAGCGACGACTCATCCAAGAGGTCACAAAAGACCCCACAACAACGTCCAAGGAACTGCAGGCCTCACTTGCCTCAGTTAAGGTCAGCGTTCATGCCTCCACCATCAGGAAAAGACTGGGCAAAAATGGCCTGCATGGCAGAGTTCCAAGGAGAAAACCACTGCTGAGCAAAAAGAACATCAAAGCTCGTCTCAATTTCTCCACAACACATCTTGATGATCCCCGAGACTTTTGGGACAACATTCTGTGGACCGATGAGACAAAAGTGGAACTCTTTGGAAGGTGTGTGTCCAAGTATATCTGGCGTAGAAGGAACACTGCATTTCATAAAAAGAACATTATACCAACAGTAAAATATGGTGGTGGTAGTGTGATGGTCTGGGGCTGTTTTGCTGCTTCAGGACCTGGAAGACTTGCCGTGATAAAAGGAACTATGAATTCTGCTGTCTACCAAGAGATCCTGAAGGAGAATGTCCGACCATCTGTTTGTGTACTCAAGCTGAAACGAACTTGGGTTCTGCAGCAGGACAATGATCCTAAACACACCAGCAAGTCCACCACCGAATGGCTGAAGAAAAACAAAATGAAGACTTTGGAGTGGCCTAGCCAAAGTCCTGACCTGAATCCTATTGAGATGTTGTGGTATGACCTTAAAAAGGCCGTTCATGCTCGAAAACCCTCTAATGTAACTGAATTAGGACAATTCTGCAAAGATGAGTGGGCCAAAATTCCTCCAGGACGCTGTAAAAGCCTCATTGCACGTTATCGCAAACGCTTGGTTGCAGTTGTTGCTGCTAAGGGTGGCCCAACCAGTTATTAGGTTTAGGGGGCAATCACTTTTTCACACAGGGCCATGATGGTTTGGATTTTTTTTCACCTTTAATAATAAACACCTTCATTTACAAATTGCATTTTGTGTTTACTTGTGTTGTCCTTGACTATTGTTTAAATTGGTTTGATGTTCCAAAACACTTAAGTGTGACAAACATGCAAAGGAACAGGAAATGAGGAAGGGGGCAAACACTTTTTCACACCACTGTACATGTATGTGTATAGTGTATACCGCTATATTGCTATGAAGGTTCCACTAAAGAGTTTTAAAATAAAGTAGATAAAAACCCAGAGATGAAGAAATCTCTAATGGTTATAATACAGAGTTGATATTTACAAAAAAATAAATGATTTATGCAATACAGTAGGAATGGGAACTAGGGAAAGAGGAGAGATTGAACTATTGGAATTTGAGAGAAAATAAAATACTCATAAACAAGTAAAATTAAACACATGTTCTCTTCCAAGTTCTTGTCTCCTTTTTTTTTATAATTTTAAGTCAAAAGCATCAAACATATAAGGGTTACCCATCCTCCTTATTACATCTTCATCATTTATTTATAATTTGGAAATAAATCAGGTAGACTTGGTATTAAAGTGATGAATACTCATGCTTGCTCTCAAAACAGTACAAATACCTATGACTTTAATACCAAATCTACCTCATTGTATCCAAAATATTTTAATATGTAGGGAAGATCAGTACCCCTTTTAAATGTAGTGGTTTTGACCTAAAATTTGAATGAAAAAAGTTGGGTGAATCAAAAAGACATCCTGTAGTTTTTCTCATGGTCCTTGCGAGAGGTGAAAAAGGTAAGGGTTAGACTGAGTAGTTTCCCCCAATATGAGGAGAAAATTGATTGTTTACAATACAATGGTGTAGCAAGATGGCACAAGATGGTCCAGATGACGTCCCAGTGATGAAACCCGTAGGGAAGAGCTACCAGCGTCTCTGCATCACTTCTGGTTTTGAGCGGTGGAACGCAAACCGTTCCAGTTTCCTGTTTATTGCAAACGCTCTGTATTACTATGCTAAATGTGAGTACGTGTTCATCCCCATAAATAAATCTTTGATTTTAAATTGTAATACACTATGAAGATGTCTCTTTTCTGCATGTAGAATCCAAAAAGAGAAAGCTGAAGGAGACTCTCATATCTTACACCGCAAAGATGGAAACAGTCAGCTTAAACAGGAAAAGGCCATTTGTTTTGCTACACAGGGGCATATACTGTGAAAGTGAGTTCCGTTGAGTGCATTACCTATTGGGCACCTATAAGAAGCCTAAAATACAGCTTATGAAGAGCACCTGTCACTTTTTATTATTTTTCTGTTATTTTTCACTATTATGGCAAATGGACTATTTGTGCACATAATATTTTCTTTAGTATAATTTATTATTCGTTACCAGAGGGTATCAGATAAAGATATCATGTTTTCACATATGTTTTAAATACAGGCACTGTCGTTCACATATTTATGGGACTGTCTGCACCTTTTGTATGGTTTATAAACCACATGGAGACGTTTTATATTAGCGTCACACCAGATGGTTGAATTAGCAAATAGGCCATTTACATATTGGAATTGCACTTTACTTTATTTTTCATTTGGATTGTTTTGAGGTCATTTGATTGCTGTTGTATTAGCATACAGGTTCATTGGGTTTACAATATATATATATATATATATATATATATATATATATATATATATATATATATATATATATATATATATATATATATATATATATATATATATATATATATATATATATATATATATATATATATATTTTTTACGCTTTGTCCCATCAGGGACTTTTCCTATTTCAGTGGTGCAAGACATTCCACCCCAGAACAGTGCCACTTCTACCCTCCTATCTTTACTTATGTAATATTTCCGCTCAGGTGGATATATTAGTAGAGGCAGCAGTTCTCTCTCCTCTTATAGCTTCTATTTGCCATAAGGTCAGAACTCCAAAAATCTTTTTGCAATACAATGGTCTATACACAAACATAAAACAATGGATCCCTGTAGGAGTCAAGTTAATAGTATCTTGCACATCTAGAAGATCAAATGAAGAAAAACCTAGTACACACCACTAGTATTTTTTCATTTCAGCACACCCCCATCCCCCCCGGCAGAACACTCTGATCAGCCCTCTCAGCCATTGGCTTTTCTGGTTTTCCAGCATGCTCAACCAAAAGAAGCTTCTGTTGGACTGGCTGTCATACACATGGGCCGAATGTCGCCTGACATTCAGCCCATGTGTCCTAGACCTAAAGGGGTTGTAAAGGTTTAGTTTTTAAATAAAACAAAAGACAAACATGTCATACTTACCTCCTCTGTGCAGTTTTGCACAGAGTAGCCCCAATCCTACTCTTTTGGGATCCTTCTGCAGCACTCCTGGCTCCTTCTCTTCTCGAGTGTACCACTGGAGAAGTGCTCTCCAATGGGACAACCATGCGGGAGTGCTCCTGTGTCCTGCTGCTGTGTTTGTTGCCACAGACAGGAGGACTTGGCTCTGCCCCGCAGCGCCCACACCATTGGATTTGATTGACAGCAGCGGGAGCCAATGGCTGCCAATCTAGCCAATCAGGACACAAGACACCGACCAGAGCTGGTGTGCTCATTGCCATTGCGGGAATTATGGGGCTCAGGTAAGTATAAGGGGGGCTCGGGGGCACTGCTGCAGTAAAGAAGGTTTTTCACCTTAATGCATTAAGGTGCATTAAGGTGAAAAACACAGAGGGTTTACAACCCCTTTAAGGACGATACACACAGAAATGAGACTGTTGAGTTTCTAGTGTCATTAGCAGTGACTGGTAAGTAAAAAGAGATATTGACTTCAGTAAGTAGCTAAAAACCCATTCTTAGATCTCTAAGAAATCCATGGAGGTCATAAAGCAGACATTTTAACAAAAACAAAACACAGTTTAAGGGGAGTTTTAAGAGGTACCATGGAATAAAGGTCTGAAGGGAGGTAGCCTTTTTTAGGAGCCCAATTTGGGCAATTGAACTTTAATACCAATTTATTATTAATCATTGCTTCAGTACTGTAGAAGTCTAATATTTGGATACCAGTGCGCACCAAGTTCTCTACAATTTTAAACAGATATATATTTTTTAATAAAAGTTTCAAATAAAAAGCCTTTTGTTTATATACAAAATCTTTAAATTGTCTTTGATATCTTTATTCCTCAAGCTGTATATGAAAGGGTTTACAAAGGGAGTAAACACTGTATACAACAAGGACATCATCTTACTGATTGTTTGTGATTGTCCTTCCTTTGGAATCAGATATGCAGCAGTTAGGGTTCCATAAAATAGAAACACAACAGTGAGATGGGAGCTACAAGTGGAAAAGGATTTCAGTCTTCCAGAAAAGGAGGATATCTTTAATATTGTTAAAACAATATAAGTATATGAAACCACTATCACTAGGAAGGGTAATATTAGCACAGGAACACACAACAACGTGATTTCCATTTGAACTATGGATGTATCTGAGCAGGAAAGTTCCACAAGAGGATTGAAATCACAAAATAAATAGTCAATAACATTTGATCCACAGAATTCTAGTTTACTTACGCCAAGTGTTGGCATTAATACCATAAAACAGCTGAAAATCCAGGATGCAAGAACTAATTTAATGCAAAGTGTTTGTTTCATAATGGAGGTATAATGCAGAGGAGAGCAGATGGCCAGATAGCGGTCATAGGACATCACTGTCAGAAGGAAACATTCAAATCCTTCTGTTATACCAAAGACATACAATTGAGTGATGCAACCAAAATAAGATATGGAGGTCCTCTCATGTAGAACAATATTTAACATGTTAGGAGAAACATCTGTGGTCAGCATAATGTCAGATATAGAGAGTTGGGAGAGGAAGAAGTACATGGGAGAATGAAGGGTCTTGCTGTAATATATCAATACAATGATTAAACAGTTTCCAAATATTGTCACAATGTATATAATAAAGACCAAGGTGAAGAGCAGAAGATTAAATATGGCCATGCTGGTAAATTCCAAAAAGAAGAATGTGGTGACATTACCTTTATGTGTGGTCTGTGTGAAAGCAGAAAAGGTTTATATAACTTTTTTATGTATTAACAATAGCAGAAAATATATATATTGCAAAATTATTGATAACAAATAAGGTGAACCTGTGACTTTGAATGCCCTTTGAATACAGCTTGGGAAATAAGAAAAAACAAAAAACATATTTGGTTGATTGAAGTAACCTTGGGCTTCATCTTATTTAATATGCTCAGTGAATGTTTTCTTTGCTAATTAGATAGTCTTTATTCTTTTAGTTCATTTTTTAATATAAGAAAAATGACCATTGAGAAGAAGTGGAACTCTGGGCAAATAAAAAATGACATATGTACAGTACATACATGATATGTTAAAAAAAAAAGCTTTGCAAAACTACATTTACATAGCAAGAAGGGAGTTGCTATATACACTGAGCAAAATTATAAACACAACCCTTTTGTGTTTGCCCCTATATATCATGAACTGAACTTAAAGATATATGACTTTTTCTATCTATACAAAAGGTCTTTTTCTGTCAAATATTGTTAACAAACCTGTCTAAATCTGTGTTAGTGAGCACTTCTCCTTTGCCAAGATGATTCATCTAACCGGTAAGTATCTGGTGTGACCACCATTTGCCTCACGCAGTGCAGCACATCTCCTTCACATAGAGTTGATCAGGTTGTTGATTGTGGCAGATGGAATGTTGGTCCATTCCTTTTCAATGGCTCTGCAAAGCTGCTGGATATTAGCAGCAACTGGAACATGCTGTCATATACATCAATCCAGAGCATCCCCAACATGCTCAATGGGTGACATGTCTGGTGAGTATGCTGGCCATGCAAGAACTGGGTTGTTTTCAGCTTCCAGGAATTGTATACAGACCCTTGCAACATGAGGCAGTGCATTATCATGCTGCAAAATGAGGTGATGGTCATGGATGAATGGCACAACAATGTCACTAATTGCGCATGTTTGGGATGTTCTTGATCGGCGTATATAACAGCATGTTGCAGTTCCTGACAATATCCAGCAACTTCGCACAGCCATTGAAGAGGAATGGACCAACATTCCACAGGCCACACTCAACAACCTGATCAACTCTATGTGAAGGAGATGTGCTGCACTGTGTGAGGCAAATATTGGTCACACCTGATAATGATTGGTTTTTGGACCCCCCCCGACCCCTTTTATTGTGGCAAAAGCGTAAGGCACACCTGTGCAATAATCATGCTGTCTAATCAGCATCTTGATATGCCACACCTGTGAGGTGAATGGATTATCTCAGCAAAGGAGAAGTGCTCACTAACAAATTTAGACAGATTTGTGAACAATATTTGAGAGAAATAGGCCTTTTGTGTACATAGAGAAAGTCATAGATCTTTAAGTTCAGCTCATGATATGTAGGGGCAAACTCAAAAGTGTTGCGTTTATAACTTTGCTCAGTGTATATATATCTATAAAGATATATATATATATATATATATATATATATATATATATATATATATATATACATATAATTTGGCTTTTTGGCTTTAGGTATACCTTAATGTCATGACAGTAGTGGAAAACTATGCTACACAATGCAATGAAAACAGATAGATCAAGGTATAAAATGTCTCATTTGTCTTAATGATTCCGACATCCCTCAATTAAAACAATATAACTTGATGAATTTAGTCTGAAATAAAAAAAAGTACTTACTCTGTTTACTATTGATCTCTGATTAAAACCCATTGTTTTTGATAAGTTAAATTAATTTTAAATAAACCAATAAAAAAACAATGTAGATTCTTATTTATTTTTTTGATAACAGAAAATTAAAGTGTCAATATTAAAAGTGTAACAATAGTACATGGATTTCTTCATGAAACAGTTTTCTACCAGTTTTTTCTATTGAGCATGGAATAAAAACAGAAGGTCATCGATGAAAAGAATTAAAAACAACAAAAAAACAAAGGGAGTGAAAATACTGTCAAATATGTCAAAATAATGTCAACAACTAAATACATAGTTGTGGTTCAACAAATCTTCTTCATAGGAGTTTTTTGTTTTTCTTTCATCAGTGTTTCTATTTAAAAGGGAAAAAAAAATAGACCTATGAAGTCATGAATAGAAATAAAAAATAGGAAGAGAGGGAGAGATAAAATAATATGTATCTTATATATCTATTGTAAGTGTAAAGCATATGATGTGTATTGGTGGGTAAGTCCAGTTGACTGAACAGGAAACCTTTTTTTCACACAAACATTTATATGTTTCTTTGCAGATTAAAGATTCCATAGAGAGTAAGTAAGATCTCTTTGGGTTTATGTTTGTGATTGTAATAAAAATAGATTTATTTTTTTCAAAATACAATACTTCCTACAATACTAGTAAATAATTGCTCAGAAACTATTTAAAGTTAAAGGAAAGCTAGAGTTAGGCTTTAACGCCTAACTTCAGCTTTCCTTTCACTTTAAAGACACTATATTACCAAAAGGTCACACTAGAGGGGGGCACTTGATGGGCACTATGAAGGGGGACACTGAAGGGGGGCACCAGATGAAGACTATGAAGGGGTACACTGGAGGGGGGCACTGGATAGGGACTATGAAGGGGGACACTGGAGGGGGGCACTGGATGGAGACTATGAAGTGGGACACTGGAGGGGGGTACTGGATGGAGACTATGAAGGGGGACACTGGAGGGGGCACTGGATAGGGACTATGAAGGGGGACACTGGAGGGGGGCACTGGATGGAGACTATGAAGTGGGACACTGGAGGGGGCACTGGATGGGGACTATGAAGGGGGACACTGGAGGGGGGTACTGGATGGGGACTATGAATGGGGACACTGGAGGGGGGCACTGGATGGAGACTATGAAGGGGGACACTGGAGGGGGGGTACTGGATGGGGACTATGAATGGGGACACTTTAGGGGGGTACTGGAGGAAACTATGAAGGGGACAGTGTAGGGGGTACTGGATGGAGACTATGAAGTGGGATACTGGAGGGGGGCACTGGATGGGGACTATGAAGGGGGACACTGAAGGTGGGCACTGGATGGAGACTATGAAGGGGGACACTGGAGGAGGACACTGGGGGGAGACACTGAAGAGGGACACTGTAGGGGACAAGTAAACAGAGCACATTTTTGGCATGTGGATGCAATCTGCAGCCATGCTTCTGCTTGATTGCATTAAAAAATCTTTGCAGTGGAGCCGCGCTAGAACCCCCAACTTTACACACTGTTTGCATGTAATCAGAAGCTTGTTAGCTGTTGATTACCTTCATTCAGTAAAATACAAAGTGTCAGCTTCCATTTGAGTGTAAATTCATGGTTTTTGAAGTAACCATGAGTTTACAGGCACCAAAAAATGCAAGGTCTGTATGGCATACGGACCTGTCCAGCTGGAAGAAGTGTTCATTGTACTGGCAGAAAAAGGTTTAAAAGTGGTTGGGTATTAAAGCCAAATATACAAAATACATCAAAATGAAACATACCCTCAGTCCCCCCCCTCCCATCACCTTATCAGATAAGAATATAAAAAAAAAGGAATCGTTCATATCTTGGGTGGCCTAAGAGGGGATTGGTATCATGAGGGCTATCCTAGCTGATGTTCCATGTAATCTAGATTCCTACTCTATCACACTTCCCTCTCATCCCCATTCTAGCACACTTCCACCCTCTTCATTTGCCCTCTTACTTTAATTCCTATTGGGTCACTTTATCGTTAAAATATTTTCCACACTATTATTATTCACATATCAATCCCTCTGGCTTCCCAGCAAGGTTTCCACATCTTGCTATATTTCTTTTGTTTTCAAAAAAGTTTATTAAGGCGATAAATAGAAAACAGTGTCAGCAAAAAGGATCAGATGACATATACAGCATAAGCAGTTGGATGACAAGATTGTAATAAAGTGGTAAACAGACCATAGGACTCTACAGACCAAACAAAAAATATAAACATAAGTGTAGATCTTACATCCAACAAAAGACTGCAAAAAAGAGAAAAGTCAAAATATTCAATGTTCTGACCTTCATATCGAAAATGTATAAGAATCGAACATATAGAGAAAGAGAGGAGAAAAGTTCAGAAAGGAAATTAAAAAAAAAAGAAGAAATTGCAGATAGCCAAAAGAAAAAACCCAAGGTGTGATCATTTTAGTAATCGGAATAGGAGCCATGGGGTCCACTTTAGGTCATATATATGAGTCGTGTCCTGCAGAGTATGGAAAATCTTTTCAGTCAGCATTACTTTGTCAATGCGTGAGAGAACTTGAGATAAAGGGATCGACGGGGACTTCCAGTGAAGTGCTATAGTCCATAGCATAGAGACACATATGGAGTGAACGAGCCTTACAAAGTGTTTTGGGGTGTCAGGCGGGGTTTGGAAGAGAAGACAGTGGTGATAAGTGAGGGACAACGCCCGGCCAGCGAGCCTGTCCATCAGCCTTAAAACCTCTTGCCAGACTGGACGAATGAAATCACAGTCCCAAAAGAAGTGAACAAAGGTGCCCAAGTGATTGCAACCTCTAAAACAATTGGGGGATGTATTGGCATAGATCTGGTGCAAACGTACCGGAGTGTAGTACCATATGGTGATTACTTTAATAGCCGTTTCCCTGATTGCTAAGGATCTAGTACATTTACGCATATTGTCCCATCCCTCTTCCCAGTCTACCACGCCGGCCCCCAGCGCCAACTCCTTTTCCCATTGTGATCTATACCGCAGAGTCTGATCCACAGTATGTCTTTCAAGAGCTTTGTAGATCAGGGAGATCAGGCCTTTTTGGCGTGGGAAGTTAAAACATAAATCCTCAAAGATAGTGAGTTGGGTCTGGGACAGGAGCCTGTAATGGGAGAGAAAGAAGTGGCGGATTTGTAAGTATCTGAAACGTTCACAGTCCGGGAGTTGGTGCTGGGTCTGTAATATCGAGAAGGGAATGAAGTCAGAACCCGTCACAAAGTCCTTTAACTGAGTAAGTCTAGATTGAACCCACAATCCAAAAGATTCAGTATGGAGATAGGCTGGGGGGAACCTAGGATCACCCAGGAAAGAGGCGCCCATAGAGCTCTCCGAGGTGAGGCTGTATTTGTGTTTGTAGCGGTGCCACAGTAGTAGACTGTCCGCAACTATAGTATTAAGTGTATATAAAGTAGAGTGAGGTCGATGCGTTGACCACATAAGGCCAGGGAGATAAAAGGGCGTTATCGAATCACTCTCAAACCTCACCCAAGGGACTCGACCACTGTGCTTGTTGCGTAAATCTGCAGGTAAGATAATACAACCAAATTTGAGGAACCCCCAGACCTCCACTTCTCATCGAGCTGTACAGGACCCTATTAGCAAACCTGGGCGATCGATTATTCCAAATAAATCTGTTGAAATGGGATTGAAGGTTGAGGAGAAAAGATTTGGAGAGCTTAACCGGTAGGGAGCGAAACAGATATAACAGCCTGGGGAGGATGACCATTTTGAGCACTGTGATCCTTCCTATAAAGGGGATATGTAAAGAGAGCCAGCTCTTAATAGTATTTTTAAGTTTACTAAACAATGGGGGGTAATTAACCCCAAAGAGATCGCGGAAATTCCCGGGCAGTCCTACTCCCAAGTAGGGAATGTGGGAAGTGGCCCAAGTGAAGGAGTAGTTTTGTTTAATAAGGGCTAAATCAGTGGGAGCAAAACCTATAGGAAGGGCCACAGATTTGGAGACATTAATGGAGAGACCAGAGACCTTCGCAAAGTGCGACAGTGTTAGAAAAAGGTTGGGAAGTGAAACATGAGGATTAGTTATAAACATGTCAGGATGTCTCAAAAGAGCAATCGCGAGGGGTTCTAGGGCTAAAGCGAAGATTAAGGGGGAAAGGGGACACCCTTGTCTAGTGCCTCTACCTATTGGGAAGAATTCGGAGCAACAGCCAGGTAGCTTAATGCGGGTCATAGGGTTATCGTAAAGGGCTTTGAAACCTACCAGGAATCTGCCTTGAAAGCCCATGCGTGGCAGAAGTGTGTTGATGTAATCCCATGTAACACTGTCAAACGCCTTCTGTATGTCTAGGCTTAATAGGAGGAGTTTGCGAGAAAATAGGTTGGCGTCTTGGATAACGTCTGTTGCTAAGCGGATGTTGTCTGTTATGAAGCGATGTGGGATAAATCCAGATTGGAAGGGGGAAATCAAGGAGGGGATAAACTTTGCCAGTCTGTCAGCTAAAACTCTACTAAATATTTTGATATCGTTATTTATAACCGAGATAGGCCTAAAATTTTGGGGTAAATTATGATTCTTATTGGGTTTTGGGATTTGTGACATGTTGGCTAACAACATTTCCTCTGGGAAGCTATTGCCAAGTAGGATTGAGTTGAAGAGGTGTACCATTCTAGGGGCTAGGATCATGGAGTATTTTTTGTAATAAAGTGCAGAGAAGCCATCCGGGCCTGGGGCAGAACCCATTTTCAGTGATTTGATGACCCCTAAGAGTTCCGGGATTGTGATAGGGGCATTGAGTTCTTCAAGTTGTGAAGTGGAAAGTGTTGGGAGGGGGATGTCATAAAGCCAGGACAGGTCTTCAGGGGAGGGGAGAGTGTGGGGGGGCTCCAAGAGTTTGGTATAGAATTGCTCAAAGATTTTGAGTACCTCCTTGGGATGTGAAGACACAAATCCGTCTCTATTGGACAGCCGGTATAAATGAGGGGGGCGAATCGAGTTAGACAATCTCCTAGCAAACATAGTCGATGCTGAGTTATTGAATAATAAACAGCGGGCTTTATTCCAACGTAGCGTCTTTTCTACCTTGGACGACAACAGGGAGTCTAGTTCAAGGCGTTTTTGTTCGATGGAATGTCTGGTAGAATCCAAGTGTAACAAAGACGTATTTTTATATAATCGATCTAGTTCCCTGATTAATTCCACTATTCTGAGTCTATTGGACTTGTTCCAGGCAGCAGATATACTAATAATTTTTCCTCTGATGACCACTTTATGTGCCGTCCAGAGAAGTGAGGGCTGAATATCTGGGCGGGCGTTCAGAGAAAAATAGTCTTCCAGAGATTGGGCCACTTGGGAATCTATCGCTGGGTCAGAGAGAATGGACTCATTCAATCTCCAGGAATGGGACGTGGGGGCGAGCCTAATAAATCCCATAGTGAAGGATGTTACCTGATGGTCTGACCATACACAGGGGTGGATGGAGGCCGCTAAAGAGTTAGCAAGTATGACTGGAGAAGTGTATATGTTGTCTAATCTCGCATAACTGTTATGAGGGTGAGAGAAAAAGGTGAACTCTCTGCAGCCCACATTATGTGCCCTCCAGGTGTCAGTGAGCTGCAGATCCCGTAGGCCACCAATGAGAGATTTCGGGAATGCTCTAGATGTAACCGTAGTCGACGAGCGGTCTAGAGTGGCGTTGGCTACTGAGTTAAAGTCACCACCTATGATTATATGAGGGGAGTGGTGTTGTGCCAATTTCTCAAAAAATGACCTAAAAAAGGTTGCTGAGCCTTCATTGGGTGCATAAACACTGGCAATAGTAAGTTCCCTGTTGTGGACAATCCCTTTTACAATCATATAACGACTTTCAGGGTCCCTGAATATTTGCTTAACCTCCATCGGGAGGGAAGAGTGGAGAAGTATGGCGGCACCCCTGGTCTTGGACGAGTGAAGCGAGTAAAAGGCTTGAGGGAAATCTTTATGGAAAAATTTGGGATGGGAGGAGCGGGAGAAATGTGTTTCTTGGAGAAGAAGGATTTTAGCCCCAAGTTGTTTATAAAATGAAAAGGCTTTGCGCCGTTTGGAAGGGGAGTTAAATCCCTTAACGTTATGCGAAATACATGTTATCGCCATGGTATTAGAGAAAATACGTAGATAGTTGTGGGATCAGATCTGATGGGGGGGAGGGAGGGGGAAGTTACAAAGGAACACTCGTCCGTCAAGTCCAAGAATTTCAGGGGAACCCCCATAGCACCTCCCAGAATCTCCAGAAATAGGGTACAATGCAGTAACACCAAGAGTAAAATTAGATCACAGAACCTGAGTATAAAAAAAACATATGCTGTAGAAGAATCATAGGATTTGAAAAATGATCGACCTATAGAAGAGAGAACCAAAAAACATAGAAAAATAGAACTAACATTTGAAAAAACAATCCCAGCCTCTGACATAGGCCTGAGAAACAACATTAATGATAGATGTGGTAGCGTGTGGGAGAAAGTTCCCACACCGAAGGAAAAGTCGTATACCGAGACAACTAGGTCTCGCACCCAGTAGGGTTGCGCAATGGTAGGGAGCACCCACCAGAGAAGCAACCAACCACTAGAAGGGGGAGCCAGAATACAGCTCCTAGGGACTTGTAAAATTCCAGAGGAGTGGGTAGAGGACCGCAGAAAACATATGCTCTTCCTCCCTTTCTCCCCCCCCCCCCCCCCGAAAAAAGTGGAGGGGAAGAGAGAGAGGGGAAAAAAAGAAAAAAAAAGCTACTCTCAAACAAACAAACAAAAGCATAGTGTGTATGTCCTCTGGGAGTCAATGTTAACCGCATATAGAACCTCAAGATGAGCCGGAGTAAGGTACCATTAACGAGGGCTATCTTCTACACGGTCTCCAGCACCATACCGGATCCTACGCCTGTCTCTCCTGATAGGGGGTGTTTGCCATATAGGTGTAGCTCTGGGAGTGGAGGGCAGTCTGCGAATCGCAGAGGCATCCAATAAGCCAAGTTTCACCAGGATTTCTTGACCCTCCAGGACGGAGGTGGCGGAGTACGTTGTGCCATTATGGGGGATCACCAGACGAAACGGGAATCCCCACCGGTATCTGATACGGGCCGATTGTAAGACAGTGGTTATCTCCTTCAAGTTCCTTCTCCTCTCCAAAGTCGCCGGTGCAATATCAGGAAAAATCTGGATAAAGTGGTCATCAAGGGTTATCCGCTGCTTGTTGCGGGCTGCTCTCAATATTTCTTCCTTAACTAGAAAATCCTTCATGCAAAGGATGATATCCCTGGGTGGCTTGTCATCCGGGGGTTTGGGGCGAAGAGCCCTATGAATACGATCACATTTGAACATGTTGGAATCATGGTCAGGGAGCAAGGATTTAAACAACCTAATCACCACCGGGATGAGCTCAGATTCGGATTCAGGAATTCCACGGAGTCGCAGATTATTGCGTCTGTTCCTGTTGTCAAGGTCTTCGATCTGAGTCTGCAGCAGTTGGACCGTAGAGGATAGTGCTTCATGTTCTCTGCTAAGGTCATTATGAGCTATCGCCAACTCATCATGCTTAGTCTCTAACCTCTCTGTTCTCACGCCCAGGGCAGAGATTTCTTGGGAAAGTGTATGAGAAGTCTTTTGTAGTTCTGATTGGAATTTAGACGCCAATCTGTTATACATGGATTCTAGACTATCCTCTAGGTCTGCTTTAGAGAGGGTGCTAGGGCACTCACTGTTTGACGATGGAGCAAGTAAGGATGGACCTGGCGAACGTGGAGAGGTGGCGGGACCCGGGGAGAGGCTGCCTCTGACGGCTCCATCCCGCTCCATGCTAGATTGTTACTGGGAACGGAGAAGATACTGTGTGAGGGTCTTTTGAGCGATGCCCCGTGCTTTTTTTTCTTCGCTGGCATGCACCAAGGTTCTGCGGGTTAAGGGGTGATGTAAGAAAAGAGAGTGAATCGTGGAGTTAACGGCCCTTGGGGATAGGCAGAAGTCCCGGACGGAGCAGATCTAGAAACTCAAACGTCCATCCTGTATCTAGCCGCGTATGCGTATGCGTATGGGGAGTGAGCTGAGGTGGGCGTAGAAAGATGGCTGTTGGCTTTCTACCTGTGGGTTTGCTGGGACGTGTTGTCCCACAGACTAGTCCCGAGTAGTAAATGACCCAGGTCCTGTAGAGCCGGGTGGAGGGGGGCACTCCCCAGGATATATGTACCAGTGGGAGTCAGGGTGCCAGACAGCAGTTGGCAATAGGGGGGAGCGTTGTTGTACTCACTGTGAGCTCAGGAGGTTGTGTGGTGATGATGTAGGCCAGGGAGGCAGCCCGTGCTCCAGTAAATGCAGGTCGCGGCCGGGAACTTGTCGGTGGTGGCTCCTGGTGTCTTAGGGCCCGTCTGGGCGCTGCTCTCCCCAACTTCGGGAGGTGATTTCCTGCTATGTTGCGCACATGGCGATGAGATGCGGTGTAGGGAGGCCCATCCGAGGGCCCCAAGATGGCGCCTGCTGACAATCCGAGCCTCGTGGCGGTGAGGTACTGTAAAAAGGGCTCTGGATGCACGAGCGACTCTGGGGAATGCTGCACTGCGTCTGCTGCTGTGTGCCCGGGATGGATGGTGCTTCAGAAGGTAGGTTAAGGCTCCGGATCTGGAGAGGGAGTGTTGCGGCCGGCCTAGGGTGTACCAAGATGGCCGCTGGAGTACACCTGGGGTCCCTAGGCCCCGATCGCCGCCCTGCCTGCCTCCAACCGACCACAGTCCACCGGCCTCGGGCGGAATTGTCCTTCGGTACGTGCGGTGGGTGGATGGCCCGCTGAAGATCGCTGTACCGGTGTCCGGGAGCAACGAAATGGAGGTAGGCCGCAAGATGGCGGCGATGGGTCTCCTGCCATGTTCACGGCCTCCGTCCGGTCCGGAGCATGCAGAGGTGCCGAGGCTGAGAAAAAACGCCCGCAATCTGTAGCGGACGACTCCAGTAACAAGGATGGGCGGGTTGTGAGTCTTTTAGCGAAGCCTCGAGCACAGATGGAGGTGGATAGAGAGAGGTATCCGCGGAGCTCCTCTCAAGTGCGACCTTCCTCCTTGGCTTCCGGTTCCGCCCCCCTCATTGTTATATTTCTTTAAAGCAGTGTTTCTCAATTCCAGTCCTCATGGCCCACTAACAGGTCATGTTTTCAGGCTTTCCATTATTATTACAGGTGATTTGATCAGTTTCACTGCCTTAGCAATTACCCCAGCTGTTTCATCTGAGGGAAATCCTGAAAACATGACCTGTTAGTGGGCCATGAGGACTGGAATTGAGAAACACTGCTTTAAAGTCACTTGTTTTATATATATAAAGCTTTCTCTTTAAGAATTACCACATTCATGCTATTTATCCATTCTCTACCGGACGGAGGCAACACTGACAACCATCATAGGGCAATCAGTTTCCTTGCCTGAAATAGGCATCTCAGAACTGCCGTCTGGCTGCTTCCCATGTTTTCAACTCCTTCAATTAATCTCAGGAGACAATACTTCGCCTCCATCCTGGTGGAGGTTCCAAACACCCGATCAATGGTTTCTGTCACCTCCGTCCAGTAGCGGATCAACTTCGGGCATCTCCAAAACATGTGAATCATGTCTCCCTCCATGTCCCAGCACCGGGGGCAGCTTGCATCCGGCCGTGGGCCAAATTGAAAAAGTTTACGTGGAGTATAATAGGTTCTATATAATAAGAACAGATGTGACATCCTCTGAGAGGGAGAGAGTGATACCAACGGAGCCAGTTCAAGAATTCTATTCCATTGTATTTCGGAGATATCTCCCACATCTTTTTCCCATTTCCTCTTGTACATAGGGATCTCTATCCCTCTCATTCTCCCCTTGTTTATATGTGGGTATATTTTCGAAATTAAACCTTTCCCTGTTTCTGCATTAATTATTTTTTGAAGAACTGGGATTGCGCTCCATTCTAAGGTCCTCCCTCTAAACTGCTCCTCCAGTGCGTGCCTGACCTGCAAATACTTATAGAAGGATTTATTTGGTAGAGCAAAATAGTCTCTCAGTTACTGAAAGGTTTTCAGGGCACCATCTTGGTATAGCTGAGCGATAAATTTTATTCCACATCTCTCCCATTCTCTTACTGTCCCCATCTTCTGCAGTTCTCCCAATTTGCTATTCTTCCATAAGGGGGTATGCTCATTAAATCCTCTGTATTTTAATATGGCCTTCAAAGTGTCCTACACTCTCATCATTAAACTCAAAGTAGGGAGTCCTAATGGAAAGGATCCTGCCTCCAGAGCTTCCACTATTGAGTCATGTGGTGTGTTTTGTAGGAGCATTTTTCTCCCTGCCTCTCCCCCTTCTAAATTACACCCCCCCATATACTGGAGTTGTGACACGAGGAAGTAGCTAACTGTACTAAGCGTACTGTTGAGGGTCTCTGGGTGCGTTTATTCCTAGGTATTTAAATTTTCTTACTACTTGGATCTGGGTCACCTTCTTGGGCAAGGGGCTTCCCAGAGGGTCTACTGGCAGAAGGCTAGATTTTTCCCAATTTATCTTAAGTCCGGAAATTTGGCCAAATTTGTTAATAATATCCATAGCTTTCTGAAGGGAATCCTGTGTATCGCCAAGGAATAGCAGAAGGTCATCCGCATATAATGCTACTTTTTCTTCCAAGTCTCCCCTTCTAAGACCCTTCATCTGAGCAGAAGACCACAGGGCAATGGCCAGAGGTTCAATTTCAATGGCAAAGAGGAGGGGTGACAAGGGACACCCTTGCCTTGTCCCCCTTCCCAGTCTAAATTTGTCAGACTTTTCATTATTCACCTTTACTCTGGCTTCTGGTGCCCCATAAAGCATTTTTACCCATTTAATGAAACCCGGTCCAAATTGGGCCTTCTCCATAACTCTCCAGAGATACTGCCACTCAAGACTATCAAAGGCCTTGGCGGCATCTAAAGACAAAATAGCCCTCTCTCCACTCTCATCCGTAGGGACCTGAAGATTCAAGTATACCCTCCTTATATTTGTGCTAGTAGTTCTTCCGGGTATAAAACCTGATTGATCAGGGTGGATGAGTTTCAGTATAACCTTATTCATCCTAGCCGCCTAGACCTTTGCCAGTATTTTTATGTCAGTGTTTAATAAAGCGATATGCCTTTACGAGGCAGGATCAAGTGGGTCTTTACCCTCCTTGTGTATGGTGATTATGGTGGATTCCATCATTGATGAGGGGAGCTCTCCCCTTATCAATGACCAATTCAATACCCTCAACAGTTTGGGAAGCAATCCCTTCCCATACTGCCGATATATCTCGGTCGGGAGTCCGTCTGGGCCTGGGGATTTCTGTTGTGCCATCTCAGTAGTGACCCTTTGTATTTCCTCTATCGTTATAGGTCTATCTAACTCAGTTCTATCTGTCTCATCCAGACAAGGAAATTCAGATCCCTGAGAAAGCTGTCCATTTCATCCCCCATATCCTTCTGTTGTGATCTATACAAGTCCTCATAATATTCTTTAAACTTGCCCGCTATTTCTGGAGTATATAAAGATACCCTTCCATCTCCTATAGTTATCGTGGATATAACGGATGGGGGGGAGATCACCCTGACTAATTGTTCCAGCATACGTCCCGCACTTTCCCCCTCTCCAAAGGCAAATTGTTTCTGGAAGAGATATTTATTCTCTATTTTTCTAAGGATCATTTATCGATAATTATGTTGTTCCTCTATCCATTTCCTAAGTCTATCTGGTGTTGGGTCATTGATATACTGTTCTTCTGCTGTAGTTACCTTCTCCCCTATTAGTCTCTCCCATTCCTTAGTCTGTTTTTTTATTTTTATTTCAAATCGAGAAACTCCCCCATTGATGCCAATATCTCATTCGGATCCTCCATCAGTTCGATCCAAAATGGGTTTATCCTCCACTCCCCAGGATGGTTACGCTCGCCCAGCTCTAGTGACATTGTCACTGGGGAATGGTCCGACAGACCCCTTGGTCTGTAGTTCACATTCTTTATGATAGACATTATTTCGTCATTTCCCAGCACTAGGTCAATCCTGGAGAGTGTCGAATGTGTCCTGGAGAAGCACGAGTATTGTTGGGACTCCGAGTTCCATATTCTCCAGATGTCCCAAAATTCTGCCTCCCCTAAAAAATTGGGGAGCCGGCTATCCGTAACACCACCCGTTAGTGTCCCCGGGGGGAACCTATCTAGTCTCTAGACCATTACCATATTGAAGTCCCCCGTTACTATCACTGGCACTCTCGGCTTATCCACAACAAACTCGGCAAGCTCACAAAGGATCGAAACGTTAAAGGGTGGAGGGAGGTACACATTTGCTAATACACAGACTCTGTTCTCAATCTTACAGAATAAAAAAATAGATCTCCCATATTCATCCACCTTAGCCTGCATACAAGAGAAAACCACCCCTGATCTAACAAATATACTCACCCCCCTAGAATAGGAGGTGTGTACTGAATGGAACTGTGTACTGTAATCCCTCCATCTCAATTGGGGAATAGAGATTTTAGTAACATGTGGCTCCTGCAAACAAAGGATAGCCACCTCGTGTGTCTTTGCAATCAGGAGAACTACTGCTTTTTTCTCTGTATCTCCCATTCCCCGGACATTCCATGAGCACAAAATTAATTTTTTAATCTGAGTGCACACAACCATCAAAGTTTACATTTTTAATGAATCTAACCAAATTTATATGGTTTTCTCGTATCATTTTTTGTGACTCCATAGTATCTCTTCTCATACCTGTGATTTAAATCAAACAACCTTTTGTGCCAAACCCACCACTCATTCCATCCCATATATCCGTACCTCCTCTCATGCCTATAATTGTGTTCACACAGTATTTTATACCAAGCATCCACTTGTTCCATCTCATACACCCATGCACAACATTCACCTGCCCACTGGGCCTATTTTGGGGCTTCCTAATGTGACCTTTGCATTCATCTATCAATTTAAGTGTTATCAACTTTAAACTTGTGTTCTCACACTCTTCCCTCCCTATCCCACCCCCCACCCCCCACCCCCCCCTCAGAAAACCATACAGCCCACATTTAATAAAATAAACAAACAAACAAGACAAACATAGCAAAACAGACAACACAAATAGAGAGATCTCTTCGCTCCACCCCTTAGAAACACAGGGTGGTATGCTCATTATTCCCTCCCCCCTTTCCACCACCAACACCCTCCTCTCTCCCCAAATTATTCAACAGTGTAGTGGTTTGTGTCTTAAACAAAATCATATTGCTAATAAAAGTCCAGGGCAATATAGAAAGATTGGTCTACAGTCTCCCACTATAGGTTACTATTCAGTTCTCCACTCCCTCTGGGGTATCAAACAACACAGTCCCCCCGGGGCATTTATACGTAGTCTTGTCGGGTATAGCAGTGCATAGTTCAATTTTAGTCATTGAAATTTGTGTTTGACTTCTCCAAACTTAGCCCTTCATTTTTGTAGATCAGGTGAGAAATCTGGGTACATGAAGAATATTACCCATTTCTCTGGCACCTTATCTATTATTAATCATTCTGTAAACTGAACATACATTGTCCCTACTATTGTTAATACTTATAAATATTATATAAATATGTTCTGATTCCACACAGACCACACATAAAGGTAATGTCACCACATTCTTCTTTATGGGATTTAACAGCAAGACTGACAGGTTCTCCTTATTTACTATGATTCATTTTGCAACATGAACATACTTCTTTTTTTTTTTTACTGCTAAAATAAATAAATATTACATTAATAATTTGCTTTCTTATGTCACATAGACCACTCATAAAGATAATGTCACCACTTTCTTTTTTTTGGGATTCAATAGCAAAGCTGTATATAATCTGCTACTCTTCACCTTGGTCCTTATTATATATATGGCGACAATCTGTGGAAACTTTTTGATCATCATGTTGGTATATTACAGCAAGACCCTTCATTCTCCCATGTACTTCTTACTCTCCCAACTCTCTATATCTGACATTATGCTGACCACAGATATTGCTCCTAACATTTTAAATATTGTTCTACAATAGAGGACCCCCATATCATTTTCTGGTTGCATCACTTTGGTTCAACAGAAGCATTTGAATGTTTCCTTCTGACAGTGATGTCCTATGACCGCTATCTGTTCATGTGCTCTCCTCTGCATTATGTCTCCATTATGAAACAAACACTTTGCATTAAATTAGTTCTTGCATCCTGGAATTTCAGCTGTTCTATGACATCAATATCAACATCTGGCATAAGGCAACTAGAATTCTGTGGACCAGTTGACTATTTCTATTGTGAATTAAATTCTCTTATGGAACTTTCTTGTTCAGATATATCCAGTATTCAATTTGAAGAAACCTTGTTGTGCTTTCATGTGATAGTCTCACCCTTACTAGTGATAGTGGCTTCATATACTTATATTGTTTTTACTCTGGTAAAGATACCTTCCATATCTGGAAGACAGAAATATTTTTCCACTTGTAGCTCCCATCTCACTGTACATCCACAGTTCAAATGGAAATCACCTTGTTGTGTATTCCTGTGCTAATATTAGCCTCCCTAGTGATAGTGGTTTCATACACTTATATTGTTTTAACAATATTAAATATATCCTCCTTTTCTGGAAGACTGAAATCCTTTTCCACTTGTAGCTCCCATCTCACTGTTGTGTTTATATTTTATGGAACCCCAATTTCTGCATATCTGATTCCAAAGAAAAGACAATCACAAATGATCAGTAAGATAATGTCCTTGTTGTATACAGTGTTTACTCCCTTTGTAAATCCTTTCATATACAGCTTGAGGAATAAAGAAATCAAGGACAGTTTAAAAATATTGTATAGAAAAAAAAAGTTATTTTAACTCAAAACATTTGGTAAAATAGATAATTTAAATATTTATATTTAAAAATGTAGGGAACATGGGGTGCACTGGTCTCACCACTATGCAGAAGTGATGCATAATAATAAATTGATAGAGTTCAAGCCTCTCAATGTGGTTCCTCAAAAGGCTAACACCCTTCAGACTTTCATGCCACAACTAGTTTGTATGACTTGCTATTTACGCAGCTGGCAGAGACAAGACTTTTTTTATCTAGTCTCAGCTTATTGCACTAGGCATCATCAGAACTTTATGGACATTATGTGAATTATTGACAGTTAGAAGGCCTCAACCCAATAGACTAGTAAACATCCCTAGATAAGGGGATTTGGGGAATAATAAATAAGGTATAGCACCAATAACTTTATTGGTAAAGTATTGTTTGGTAATTACATACATTTCCCTCTTACTTCTGAATCCAACTAACTGACATATAACTAATATAATTATATATGACATTATGTGTGTGATAGATTTTGTTATTCCATTCATGGTATCATAAACCCTTAGGAATTAAATAATCAAAACTAAGCTGTATTAATACACACTGTAGCATAGGCGTGACCCCTTTAATGTGCTGCAGAAGAAGCAAAAGGGAAGGTCTGATAGCGTGGACCTGGTTGTCTGCTAGTTTACAACAATTACTTGTACTCTATACAGGGGTGGTGATACGAGAGAATAGAAAGTAAATTATCTGATTCATCCTACTTCCTAGACATATATCCTTAGGCATATCACTTTTCTAGCCCATTACATAATTTAAATGTGTCTATGGCATTTCGATAAATTTTACTGATCTATGTGATTATCAGTCACTTAATGCAGTGAATTCAAGAAATTAATCCATTCCCTGTGGTTATATTTATTAAATTTAGGTTTATGTTATTTTTACCACACCAAAAGGCTGAAGGCACTGTTGTATATTGATTAAATAAATAATTGATATCAGCTGACGAAGATGCGGTAACTTGGGAACTCTTATGCATGTTTTTTGGTCGTATAATAGAATTCGCAGTTTCTGGCAGAAATCCTTCCAACGGATCTCTGAGGTGACAGTTACTATCACCCCGATTAATTTGAAATTAGACCTACTTAAAGTGGAGTTCCAACAAAAAAATTAAAAAATTAAAGTCAGCAGCTACAAATACTACAAATACTACAGCTGCTGACTTTTAATAATCGGACACTTACCTGCCCCAGGGTGCAGCGATGCAGGGGAATGAAGCCCAGCTCATCTCTCCCTCCTCTATGTCTATGACTGGCAGGGCAATCATCTGGGACCTGTGACATGTCCCAGAAGATTGCTGAGAGGGAGGGGGGAGAGGTGAACTTACTTCTGGCACCACGGTGCCCCGGGAGGAAGTGGGAACTGAAACCCTCTAAAAAGAGGGTTTCTGCCCCCCCCCAAAAAAAATGGCATGCCAAATGCGGCATGTCAGGAAGTCACCTTCCCTTAAAGTGGAAGTTCCATTTTTGGGTAGAACTCCACTTTAATCTAGGCATTGAGCAATTCCCTACCCAATTCTGAGGAATAGTTGACAACATACTACTATCAGCCAAATTAATTCTCACCAGGTATTGGAAACAAGACCTAGCTCCTAAGCCGTCAGAGGTTGTGAATGTTACACAACATCATTACTTGTACAAAAAATCCTTAACTCCATATCTAAGATCCTTCTATGCTTTTGAACTCAGTTGGGGACCGTGGACATCCTGGTACCCACCTTAGGTTCCAGGATGCCCAAATACCCGCTATATGTCTTTGTTTACCTCTTTGTTATGCAATCATCATACTACTGATGTTGCCTACTTAAATACGTGCCTTGTACTTGTACTAATGTAATTGCCTCTTTCTCTAATATATCTGACCTTTATTCTGTCATGATGGCAGAGATAAGCGTTCTTTAGAGTTTCAAGTTTTTTAAGCAGCTGTGTCCACAGAGTGTAAACAACTATGTTTTCTTAAAAAAAAAAAAAAAAAAAATATTGAAGAAGAAAATAATTGATATCACTTACTTGATTCATTATATAAGCTTCTTGACATCATTTTGGAGACACTGATGAGAGCTGATGAGGATTTTTTTTACAATATAGTTTCAGTTGTGTTTTTTGTGTGACATACATAATGGGGTTTATTTACTAAAGCCATAGAGTGCAAAATTAGTCACAATTCTGCATAGAAACAAATCTGCTTCCAGGTTTTATTGCAAAAGCTTAATTGAACAAGCTGGGGTTAGAAGCTGATTGGTTTCTATGCAGAAATGTGACTAATTTTGCACTAGCTTTAGTAAATAAACCCCAATGCTGTGTAGCAGTAGACACTATTGTTGCTCATTTTCAAGTGATATCTCACTGTTGATTGTGGTAATTGTAATTGTCAATCAAGTCTGTAGTTCCTCTAGCCCAGGGGTCTCCAACTATGGCCTTCCAGTTTTTCAGGAACTACAATTCCCATCATGCCTAGTCATGTCTGTGAATGTCAGAGTTTTACAATGCCTCATGGGACATATAGTTCTGCAACAGCTGGAGGGCCGCAGTTTGGAGATCATTGCTCTAGCCAAAGCCAACAGTGCAGAGACAACCTTTTAGGCATAAGACATCTCCCCTAGAATCAGCAAAGCTTTGTCCAGGATGCGTTAAGTTATATTTCTAAATATTATGTGGTAGAACATATCAGAAAAAGACTGAGTATTGAGACTAGTCTGAATGTTTACAATAAAGGTTTAAAAACACAGATCATCTGTTAATTAATATGTGGGATAAAGAAGGTCAAATTTGTGAAATTTTAAGTTTCTTTTCCAATATAGGATAGTAAAGGATTTGATTGTATCATCCTGGAATGGTGACACATTCTTCTATATCCATGTAATGAATTTGAAAAACAAAAGACACAGCAGAAAGGGGATTTCTTAAAAGCCCTCTCTACCATAAAAGCAAAAGAAGAGGCAAACAATTTAACAGATTAACTTGAGAAAGCCACTTTCAACACACATGAGGTGACCGAGTATTCTTCTGAAGTGCATACTGAACTACAAAAAGCAAAAGAGACCTATAAAGAGAGTTGTGTTAAATTCAGCTAGAAATGACAACTTTTAGAACAGGAACTCGTAAAATATAGATGGAGAAAAATGCTTCCCAATGGAAACAAGGGAGTAACTTGTAGTAGAAAAGCAGAACAAGAAATCAATATAATCAAATCAGAGCTAGACATGTGCACTGCTAAAAAATGTGTTCATTTTTGTTCTAGTTTCATTTGTTTTTCGCTTTTCAGGTCATTCGTTATAATCGCAATTTGTAAATACGAAAATTCGCAAATTCAAAAATGTGTAAATTCCAAAAATGTGAAAATATACGAAAATAAGAAAGAAATTCTGAAAATTCAAAAGAATAACTAACTAACTAACTAATAATAACTAATTAATAAATTATAGATATTGGAATTTCCTTTCAAATTTGGCTGTTAGTAAATGTGACAAATACAAATGTATCCAAAGTTTAGAATTATCTGAAATAACGAATGCCACATCTAAATGAATGGAACAAATTAATAATAAATGATAAGAATGAGAAAACGGTTTTACTATTATTTGTGTTATTTATTATTATTAATTTGTTACGTTACATTCGTTTAGATAATTCATAATTTCGGATAATTTGTAACGTCAGATAAATCTGTATTCGTTACGTTCACTAACAGCCAAATTTGAAAGGAAATTCCAATACCTATAATTTAATAGTTAGTAATAGTTAAGTTATTATTAGTTAGTTATTATTTCAGATTTTCAAATTTTCGGGTTTTTGAATTTCGGAATTTTTGAATTTATGAACAAATTTTCAAATATTTAAATTTACAAACATTTGTAAAAATATGTTAATCAGGTTTTTGTTAGTTCAGGTATTTCAGAATTAACAAATTTGGCAAAATTTGTTAAAAATACATTTTTGGAACAAAACTAATTGCACATGTCTAATCAGGACATACATTCCTTATGAGGCAGTTCATGGAGTTTAAAGAACAAATTAAGTCCATGTCCCAAAATAAGGTTATCCTGTCATGACCTGAGACTGATTTATCTGATCACAAGTATTGTGATGACTCTTATGCCGCATATACATAATCGGAATTTTGGTCAGAAAAAGCTCTGAGGGTTTTCCCGACGGAATTCCGATGGCATTTCGCTCAAGCTGTCTTGCATACGCACGGTCACACCAAATCCTGACCGTCAAGAATGTGGTGATTTACAACACGTATGATGGGACTAGAAAAAGTAGCCAATAGCCAGTAGCCAATAGCTTCCATCTCGTAGATGAATTTGGGCATGCATGAGTATTTGCGCGTCAGAATTGCATATACGTGATCACAATTTCCGATAGAAACTTTTTCCATCAGAAAAATTGAGAACCTGCTCTCAATATTTTGCTGGCCGAAATTCGGCCAGCAAAATTCCAATGGAGCATACACATGGTTGCATTTTCTGACGAAAAGCTCTCATTGGCCTTTTTGCTGGCCAAAATTCTGACTGTGTGTATGCGGCATTATTCAGAAGGGTATGACCAAGACAGTGGGGAAGGATCAGAAGGAACCCTCATTTATTACCTTAGACTAAGTAAAAAAGGGACGCCTTCCAGGCTAAGAAAGGGTTAAAATAAATCATTCAGCTGAGGACAAACAGGAAGATTACTACAGGTCAGATAGAAAGGCTCATATTTCTAAAAACATACACGAGATTCCAAAAGTTATTAAAAGCCTAAAGAAGACAGTACAGAAAAGGAAGGGTTGAGACTTTAAATGAGGCATCTCCTGCATTAAGGCTCAGTGCTATGAAATAAGGCACACTGTTCATAATTCAAAGAAGGAGAGTTGTGACTTTAAGCGCTTCAGCACCGGAAGATGTGGCTGCTGAATGACCAGGCGATTTTTTTCAATACGGCACTACTTTAACTGACAACTGCACGGTCGTGTGACACTTGTGAATTTATTAAGGAATAATACATTTTGCTCCCAAAAGAACACTTCCCTTCCCATCAGAATTAGGTGACTAATTTATATGAACCATTGAAAAGCTGGGCTTTGACAAACAAAGTCTCAGGTTGACTCAGATTGAAGCCACAAAAACTTTTAATTCAAGGAAGGCTTGGGTAAATAAACCTATTGTATCAGAGAATGAATAGATATCCTAAAGTCAACCTCAATATGGGCTCAGATGGTCTCAAAGACAATGATTAAGATACAAAGTGAAGGTTTACCCCAATAGGACAAATAAGACACCGCTATTAGAAAAACAAATAATGGAATTGTGTCCAAAATGTTCAAAGTTCGTTTGAGACGCTGTGAGGAAACATTGAAAACCTGTGTATATTTTGCATTTCAAATACACGTATATTAGAAGGAGGAATATGATATTTTACTATTAGTACAAATAAAAACTTAGATACCCATCATGATTACCAAGACAAGCTATGACCGCATCTATAGGAAAATCCATAAATTACATGTGTTGTCTCAAGACAATTAGGTTGAAATGGGAAATACAGTAGTCATATCATTGTTCATTTTTCATTTCATTTAGCTACCCCATACCACACAAATATTGAAGCCATTCTCTCAGCAATCCATCTTCCTACTATACAGTATCTCCTGCCCAGTTGGAATGCCTTCCTCAGAAGAAATACTCAAAGCCATAAAACAACTCCTTTTACATAAGGCCCCTGGTCCAGATGGTTTTTCACATGCATACTATAAGCATTTTTCTGACCTTCTCATCCCAAATCTTTGCACTACCCATAATTACTATATTACTAATTACTATAATTAATATCCCTAAAGAATCACGAGAAGCCCTAGTGGTCACATTACCAAAACCAGGCAAGTCTCCTGACAGTCCTGCTAACCACTGCCCAATTTCACTGTTAAAGACACCAAGATATATGCAAAACTATAAGCACAACGCCTCTCTTCGATCATTCCCCAAGTAATCCACCCAGACCAAATGGGATTTGTACCAGGGCGATAAGCACTGAATGGTACTTGATGTCTCCTTGCCCAGTTCTGGTGTGCGGCCATTAGGGATGAGCTCGGTGTTCGAGTCAAACACATGTTCGACTCGAACACTGGCCTGTTCGGCAAATCCAAAACTTTGTGGGCCGTTCGTGCCATATTCGTGTGGCGCTCACGGCCCACAATGCACTGCGCTATCACATTGCTGGCTCATGAATGGCCAATCATGCACTGTGACCCCCGCATACTTGGCCAATCACAGCGCCCAGGCTCAGGGTACTAGCAAGGCAGCTGCCAACGCATCCTCTTCCCTCATTTCAATGTCATCAGTCACTCCTTCCCTAGACCCACCATGTCCTCCTGAGGAGTCCCTCGAACAGTTTGAGCACAGTGTTGGGTACATGCTCCAGGAGGATGCCGAGAGTTTTGAAGGCTCTGATGATGATATCCAGCTAGAGGAAGGCAGTTTCCCTGCCCCAGCTTGAATGCTTGAATGCTAGCTTGGCTAAATTGCTAGCACTTCAACTTCTGCCTTTTCAGTTGGTAGACTCGGCCCCCTTCCATGAGTTTGTGCAATGTGCGGTTCCACAGTGAAGGTTCCCAAATGCCACTTTTTCTCACAGAAGGTGATTCTATGATTCCATGTGGAAGGCAATGTCCATGCCTCGCGGGGAGGGCGGTCAGCGGTAAGGTGCATATTACCGCTGACTCATGGTCCAGCAAGCATGGACAGGGACGTTACCTATCTTTTATGGTGCATTGGGTCACTCTTCTGGCAGCTGGGAAGGATGCAGGACAAGGTGCAGTAGTGTTGGAGGTTGTTCCGCCACCACGCCTCCAAAATGCTACTACTGGTTGTGACACACCTCTCTCCTCCACCCCTTTTCTTCTTCTTCCTCAATGGCTTCTTACTGTGTTTTGTCCTCGTAACCAGCGGTGCTCCGTAGGCTTTCAAGGGGCTACGCAAGTACGCAGGCAAAAAGATGCCATGCCGTACTTGCACTGGTGTGCTTGGGGGACAGGAGCCACACTGGGGCAGATATTCTGTCAGCTCTGCAGGGGCAGGCTGAGAGGTGTTTGATGCCACGCCAGCTTAAGCCAGGAATGGTGGTATGTGACAATGGCACGAACCTCCTCTCTGCCCTCCGACAGGGACAACTGATCCATGTGCCCTGTGTAGCTCATGTCCTTACAGGATGTCCTGAGGCTGGCCAGGAAAGTCTGTGTGCATTTTTGCAGGTCATATAATGCCAGTGCTCGGCTGGCTGAGCTCCAAAAGGAATTGAACCTGCCCAAGAACTGCCTAATCTGTGACATGCCCACCAGGTGGAACTCAACGTTGGCCATGCTGCAGTGGCTGCACATGCAGCAGATGGCCATCAATGAGTACCTGTGCAACTACGGCACCAGGAAAGGGTCAGGGGAGCTCAATTTTTCCCCACGCCAGTGGGCCATGATCAGGGATGCATGCACTGTCCTGTCACCATTTGAGGAGGCCACGAGGATGGTGAGCAGTGACAGTGCATGCATCAGTGACACTGTACCTCTTTTCCACCTGTTGCAGCACACGCTGCATGAAATAATGGACAGGGCACTTGAGGCAGAACAGAGGCAGGAAGAGGAGGACTTCCTTGCCTCTCAAGGCCCCCTTTATCCAGAGAGTGTTCCTGCTGTCCCGCCAATCACACAGGTAGAGGATGAGAAGAAGGAGGATTGTGTCAGCATGGAGTTGGAGCCTGGCACTCAGCATCAGCAGCAGTCTTTTAGGGATGATTTACAGTCCCAAGAAACCAGTGGACTTGTACGTGCAGAAGGATCCTCGTATTCTTCGGATCAAGGAGAGGGATCATTACTGGCTGGCAACTCTCCTTGATCCACGGTACAAGGGTAGGATTGCGGACCTTATCTTGCCATGGTAGAGGGAGCAGATGATGAGACATCTCTGGGAGGCCTTGCAAAAAGGTCTGTGCAATGCGTTCCCAGTGACTGGGAGGTTACAAATTCCTGGTCCTTGACAACGTGTTGCTGAGGCTTCAGTCAGTCACAGAAGGAGAGGTGGAGAAGGTGACCGCCTGACCGATGCGTTAAGACAATTTTTTAGTCCGCAGCCCCAAGGTATGATCGGTTCCAGCAACCATCGCCAGCGTCTGATTTACATGGTGCAGGAATACCTAGGGGCAAGGTCAGACCTGGACACTTTTCCCACCTAAAATCCTCTGGGTTACTGGGTAAGATTACAGTGCTGTGTGTGTTTTGTGTGTTTTTACTTTTTTGAATTTGCCGCCGTTCTCCGCTCCCGTGCGCCGTAACGCCGCAGGGAACGGAGCTCGGTGGCATTCGGCACTGTGAATCGAGCGGAGGACAGCTCGATCACACAACGCGGCGGACATCGCTGGATCCAGGGGACAAGGTGAGTAACTCTCCCTGTGTCCTCCCCTGCATCGAGCCAAGCCATCCCAAGTCTGGCTCGGGGTTACCGCTCCTATCAGTATATTCCTACCCCGAGCCAGACTCGGGATTACCACTGGGGAGGTTAACAGGGGCATGTAATTACAATTTTTGATGCAATACTTTGCAGCAGGGCTCATTCCTGCACTCCAACTAGAGTATCTGTGAAGGGTTGCAGTGTCGTGGCACCAACACCAGGGTCTAAGACCCAATTTTTCAGCCCCTGTTAAACAGGGGCGTGTAATTAAAATTTTTGATATAATACTTCACAGCACTGAGAGTAACTGTGAGGACTTACAGTGTTGTGGCACCAGCACCACCACCACCAGCACCACCACCACCAAAGGCCCAATTTTTCTACCACTGTTCAACAATGGCATGTAATTACAATTCTTGATATAATAGTTCACATCTGGGCATTCTAGCGCCCACCAAGAGTAACTGTGAGGGCTTACAGTGTTGTGACAACACCAACACCTTAGGCGCAAATTTCTGCAGAGCATATGGGGCAGGCCCCTACTTTCAAACATCCAACTTACAAACATCTCCTACTTGCAAACGGAAGGAGACAACAGGAAGTGAGATGAAAAAATACGGACAGCCAACAAAAATTATACAGGGATGATAACCCTTCCCTATGTTTTCCAAAAAGCTTAAAAATAAATTTTTGGACTGGAGCTACACTTTAAAAATGTACAAGTTCAAAATTACAAACAGATTCTACTTAACACAACAAACCTACACAGTCCCTGTCTTGTTTGCACCGCCTGTATTCTGCTGTTCTGAGTATATAGGGCCTGGGGGCCCCCACGCTTTTCCTTTTTTTAATTTGGGTACGGGGTTCCCCTTAATATTCATACAAGACCCAAAGGGGCTGGTAATGGGCATGGGGGCTACCCATGCCATTTTTCTCTAAGATTTTCATCCGTATTGCTGGAACCAGACATTACATTAAAACCGCAAGCAGTTTTAAATTACTTTTTTTCTGTTAGAAATTTCCTTTTTTGCAGTTAAAGACTGTTCTAAACACGGGAAACATGTGCCACTTCACAGGCACACTATAGACACCCCCAGGCATGATATTTAACCACTTTCTTACTGGGCACTTAAACTCCCCTCCTGCCCAGACCAATTTTTAGCTTTCAGTGCTCTCACATTTTGAATGACAATTACTCAGTCATGCAACACTGTAACCAAATGATTTTTTTGTTCTTTTCTTCATACAAATAGAGCTTTCTTTTGGTGGTATTTGATCACCTCTCGTTTTTTTTTTCTGCACTATAAATGAAAAAAGATCAAAAATTTGGGAAAAAAAAATTAATTTTTCTTTGTTTCTGTGATAAAATTTTGCAAATTAGCAATTTTTCTTCATAAATTTTGGTCACAATTTATACTGCTACACATCTTTGGTAAAAATAACCCAAATTATTGCATATTATGTGATCTGTGTGAAATTTATAGAGTCTACAAGCTATGGTGCAAATCATAAAAAAAGATCACATCTGATGTACTAAGGCTCTCATTTCTTGAGACCCTAACAAGCCAGGAAAGTAAAATGCCCCCCAAATGACCCCTTTTGGAAAAGTAGACATTCCAATGTATTTAGTAAGAGGCATGGTGAGTTATTTTCATTGTAATTTTTTCCCACAATTCTTTGCAAAATTAAGATTTTTTTTTTTTTTTTAACAAAATTGTCATTGTAATAGCTTATTTCTCTCACAGGGAATGTGCATACCACAAATAACACCCCAAAATACATCCTCCTGCTCCTCCTGAGTATAACGATACTACATGTGTGAGACTTTTACACAGCCTGACCACATACAGAGGTCTAATAATGAAGTAGCACCTTCAGGCATTCTAGGAGCATAAATTACACATTTCATTTCTCAACCACCTATTACAGTTTTGAAGGCTCTGGAACACCAAGACAATGGAAACGTCCAGAACATGACCCCATTTTGGAAAGCTAACACCCCAATGTATAATCTATGAGACATAATGAGTCTTTTGAATGGTTCATTTTTTTCCAGAAGTTTTTGGAAAATGTGGAAAAAAATGAAAACTCATTTTATTTACACAAAGTTGTCCTTTTATAAGATATTTCCAACACATAGCATTTACATAGCAAAAATAAGACCCCAAAATACATTCTACTACTCCTCCTGAGTATGGCAATACCACATGTGTGAGACGTTTACACAGCCTGGCCACATACAGAGGAGCAACATGCAAGGAACACCGTTGGGCGTTCCAGGGACACATAGCCTGCACATACCAAGAATTACACCCCCCAAATACATTATGCTGAGCAAAGGGTAAAGAAAAGATTACCTGTGGTTTTAGAAGCACAGTTGTCCACAGGAGGATAGCACTGGTCCAGGCAGCAGGCAGGGACTTGGCAGCAACAGCGAACACAATTTTTCAGGCAGCAGGCAGGGATACTGTCCATATACAGTCCAGGGTCAGTGCAGAGATATTGTCAGCAGTGCCAAAAATATTGGTCCTGGTAGTAGGCAGGTCCATGTGGTATGGTCAGTGCGGCCTGACAGCAGTAAATCCTACAGGCAGCAGACAGAAGTAGAGCCTCGTTCAGGACAGAATGGTGATAGGGGTAGAGGCTTCTCCCACCCAAATCTCTTTGAAGCCTCGGAGTCTCCAGACCCTAATCTAGGAATAAGAAAACAAAGAAAATTGTTTTCTTCATCCAGAAAAACTATACTGGAGCCCCTCACATATGTGAGACCCCGTGTTGAATCCCACTAGTCCAGTTGCAGAGTACAAGATCAGTCCAAGAGGCAGTCAAATATTGTGGTCAAACAGTCCAAGGTCAGTTCCAGATCAGGCAGAGGTATGTACAGAATCGTTAGGCAGAAGCATGGTCGAATAACAGTCCAGGGTCAGTTCCAGATCAGGCAGCGGTATGTACAGAATCGGCAGGCATAAGAGTGGTCGAATAACAAGCCAGGGTCAGTTACAGAGCAGGCAGTAGCATAAGGGGTGTGAAGGTGTATGAAGGCAGGAACTGAGGATTATGTTTACAATACTTCACTAAAGATTTATTGAAGTATGGTAACGGCAAAAACAGTCACCTATGCAGAGGCCTGGTTGGGAAGGACATTGTGCACAATAATAAGATGTGTCTCTTCTGACTCCTGCTCTGGTACACACCTTACATCTTTTTTGACGTCTTTGGCCTGTTGGTTTGGGAGGGATTTTATCAGGAAAGTGGGGCTCGGAGAGTCGACTACTAACATCTGATCGGATATTTTCTGGTGAACCGTTCGGGAAAATAAGGGCAGTGAAAACTTCCTCCTGGTAGCCAAAGAAGCGTTTGGGGTTTTGGGTGGAGTTGTGGTAAATGACATAGGAAATGTATATGGCCAATTGAAAAAAAAATGCTACTTTTTTGTACTAATGGTATGTCCGTCTTGTGGCAAGGTATGGTTCCATCATTTGGTCATTGAAGTCGACTCCCCCATGAACAAATTATATTCATAAATGCATTTTTTTTTTTTTTTATGGGGCCATTCCTTCTGGGGATTTCCACGAATGTATCATTGTGGATAGAAGACAACATATATACATCCCTTCTGTCCCTCCACTTCACTGCCAGAATCTCCTTGTTTTTCAGACTTGCCGTTTCTCCTTTTCTCAGCTTCTTATTCACAAGACTTTGAGGAAATCCCTTCCTTTTTACAGTGCCACATGCTGGCGTCTTCTTCCGGTGAAGGTTGACTTCCGGTGACTTTTTCAAAGGGTCCTTTGAAAAAGTCACGAGGTGTGACGCAACGCGTCAGGGAAGGAGATAGGTGCTGCACTCAACACTTCCGGTCGCGGCCGAGACCGGAAGTCCGCATCTGATACGAGTTTGCTGACATTTATTTAAATGTAAGTGATTTTATACTGTTCCAATAAAGCGATGTTATAATACTACACATGAGAGCCCCCCTTGTTTTCTTCCACCCTATATGTACCACCTACCTTACTGGATATATCTGGAGTATTTGAAAAAGCAATAACTGTATATGCACAGCGGTATATTGAGGCTGGATGGATGAGGCTGCAGTGAGATCTGGTTATATACAGCGCTTGTTTGCCATAAACTTGAGGTGAGAGGCTGGGGGAACTGGTGGTGCACAAGTTGAGCACTGAAGTTTGCAGTGGATTGCCACACATTGGAAATCACTTTATTAGCCTTTTCTTGCATGGACTTGATTTTATGCTCACATATTATATGCATGGATTTTTTCTTATGATCATTGTTTACTATTGTATTTTGCACACTATTACGGATTTTGCAATTTATTGTGCTATAAAAAATTTTTTTTTTTTTTTGATTTTTTTATATTTATTTATTTTTTGAGGATTTTTTTGAATTTTTTTTTTTTGAATTTTTTCACTGATGTATTTTGAATATATATGCACAGGTATGAATATTTGCTGGTGTAAGAGATCACCATTTCGTGCCGGCTGCTTCCTTAGTTTATAATAATACTTTAGACATATATTTAGTAGTTAGGTGGAGCGCATTAGTATCTTTTGTTATAGATGGGCACAGATGGGCACTGCTGAGGCGGCACAGATGGGCACTGCTGAGATGACACAGATGGGCACTGATTTATTGCACATATGTGCACTGATGAGGCGGCAGATGGGCACTGTTGAGGCGGCCCAAATGGGTACTGATGGTCTGGCACAGATGTGCACTGATTTATTGCACAGATATGCACTGATGAGGTGGCAGATGGGCACAGATGGGCACTGCTGAGGTGGCACAGATGGGCACTGCTGAGGTAGCACAGATGAGCACTACTGAGACGACACAGATGGGCATTGATTTATTGCACAGATGTGCACTGATGAGTCGGCAGATGGGCACTGATTGGTACAGATTGGCACCTATTGGTACAGATGGGCACTGATTGCCACTGATTGCCACTGGTGGGCACTGGCGGGCACTTATGGGCACAGATGGGCACTGGCAGGCACTGGCGAGCACTGGCGGGCACTGACAGTGCACAGATGGGCACTGATGGTGCACAGATGGTGCACAGATGGTGCACTGGTGGCACAGGTGGGCACAGGTGGGTACAGATGGGCACACATGGGCACTGGCGGTGTACAGATGGGCACTGGCGGGGTGCAGATGGGCACTGGCGGGGTACAGATGGTGCACTGATGGCACAAGTGAGCACAGGTTGGCACAGATGGCACTAGAACTAGTACTGGGCACTGTTAATGCAACTCACAGAATCTCTCTCCTCACGCGCTGTCTCTGTGTAAGGAGACAGATTCGGCAATGAGAGATGATCTCATATGTTTACATTTGAGATCATCTCTCATTGGAGGCGGCGATCACGCTGTAAACGGCCGCTGTGATTGGCCGTTTACAGCGATCTGTGATTGGCTGTGTCCAGGGGACACGGCCAACACAGATTTTCCCCGATGCGCGCTCCCGGGAGCGCGCGGGGAGCCAGGAAAGGAGACGACGTCAATAGACTTCATCCCGGCAATGTAGATCCACGCTGTAGCCGTCATTTGGCTATAGCGCGGATCTCAGGAGGTTAAAGGAATATTTCACTTTTTTTTGCACTTTAAGCGTCATTAAAATCACTGCTCCTGAAAAAACTGCTGTTTTTTAAAAGTTAATTTTGCATTGATACATGTCCCCTGGGGCAGGAGCCGGGTCCCCAAACCCTTTTTAGGACAATAACTTGCATATTAGCCTTTAAAATTAGCACTTTTGATTTTGAACGTTCAAGTCCCATAGACTTCAATGGGGTTCTTAAGTTCGTATGAATTTTTGGTCCGTTCACAGGTTGGAGTCCGAACTGAACCGGGGGATGTTGGGCTCATCCCTATTCCTGAGCCATTATTTACTACATTATTGTATTTTGAAAAAATATTATATATAATTATTTTTTATTTTATTTTTTTATAGTTACCAACGTAAACCCAAAGAGATCTTGATTACTCTCTATGGAATCTTTAATCTGCAAAGTAACATATAAATGTTTGTGTGAAAACATGTTTACTATTCAGTCAACTGAGCTTATCCACCGATACACATCATTTGTTTTACATTTTCAATAGATAAATAAGATACTTATTATTATTTTATCTCTCTCTCTCTCTTTCTGTTTTTTTCTTTCCATTCATGATTTCATCTAGATCTTATTTTTTCCATGTTAAATACTGGTAAAAAACTCTTATGAAGACTATTCATGTAACATTGAATCAGAGCAATATATTATTTTTTTAATTATTTTGTCATATTTAACATTATTTTGACTCTCCCTCTTTTTTATTTATTTATTTTTTTATTTATTTTTTACAATCTGCCGTGTTGAATAGAAAAACTGATAAAAAAAAGACAGTTTGTGTCATATTGTTACATTTTTAATATTGACATTTTTAATTTTGCCAAAAAAAAAATCTTAATTTTTTGTTGGTTTATTTAAACTTAAATTAAATAATAACTACATATGGATTTTCATCAGACATCATTAGTGAATAGAGTAAGTACAGTTTTATTTCAGACAAAATTCATCAACCTATAATGGTTTTATGGATGAAAATAATAATGGTTATGATAAATTCGATTTTTTTTTAACTTAGAGCTTTATTTGTTTTCTTTTTTTTTGTTTTGTTTTTTGTTTTCTATTACTGTTATAGCATTAAACTGTACTTAAAGTCAGGCTCTAAAATTGTATATATAACTCCCTTTTTGCCTTTTAAACATAGTTGTGCAAAGCTTTTTTTTCATATTGTGTATATACTGTATATACGTAATTTTCTATTTTCCCAGAGTTCCACTTTATATGTGTTACAGTTAAAAGGACAGCATACTTCTCCTAGATCTGTCATTCACTACAAGAACAGCAAAGGAAACATTTTCTGAGCCTATTCAAATAAATGAAGCCATTGTAACCTCAATCAACCGAATATGTGTTAGAATAAAAATCTCATCTTTTAAAAAAATGATCTTTAATCTTTTTGCTGCCAGGCCCTGTGCTCAACTTTTAACATTTTCAACTTTGAAAATCAGGTGGCCAGACCAATTTTGCAATTTTTCCATAGATTTTTTATTTTTCAGAGTTTGTGAAAGACCCCCCCCAAACCATATATTTTCTTAACCGGTTCCCGACCTGCGCACGCCGATGTACATCGACAGAATGGCACGGGCAGGCATATTTGCTGGCATATTTGCGCTCGCGTGCCGGTCGGGACCCCCGTGGGTCCGGTTGCCAGTCCCGCTGACTCGTTCGCCGCAGGCATACCCGAGATCGTCTCACGGGGCGGCTGAATGGAGGAAATGCCGTGTAAACAGCATTTATCCATTCTGCCTAGCAACTAGTGACGCTAATCTCTGCTCCATGTGATTGGAGCAGAGATCAGTGTTCACTAAATGAAAGCCCAACCCCCCCACAGTTAGTAACACACCCCTAGGAACACGTAACCCCTACACTGCCACCCACTGGTTAACCCCTTCACTGCCAGTGTCATTTACACAGGAATCACTGCATTTATATAGCAGTGATTACTGTATAAATGACAATGGTCCCAAAAATGTGTCAAAAATGTCCGATGTGGGGGCGTGGCTTGGCCGGCGGAGAGGATGGCGGCGCATTAACAGAGCTCCGGGAAGAGAGTCAGCAAACAGCCTTATCTGTCCTTCTTACACCGCGAAACATGGGCAAGAAAAGTCAGCTAACACCCCACGCCAGTGCCCGGAGGAATCCGAGCGGCGGAGCGGCCCGGAATATTAACGAGATCTTTAAATCCCAGTCTGTACAGCGGGCGAACGGACCTGACAAGATGGCGCGGCCGCATGGCGAGGAGGAAGATTTCAGCGAGGACTCCCAATCTGCCTCGGAGGACACGGGTAAGGGTCTCTCTCACTCCTCTAAACCCCTCACCTATGACCACATGTCAGGATTTGCGGCGGACATAAAGTCCACGTTCTCAGCAGCAATAACAGATCTAAAGACTAATCTGCTTGTTCTGACTGAAAAACTCACAGCGGTGGAGGCCGCAGGGAGAAGGAGGGACAGAGACATACACGCATTGGAGTCAGTGGCAGAGGCCCACTCCGCACATTTCATAGAAATGAACCGCCATTTAGAGGATTTGGACAATAGGGGGAGGAGGAATAACATCAGGGTGAGGGGGATCCCCGAATCCGTGGAACCTGATCAGATCATTCCTGCACTGCAAAGACTCTTTAACAGCCTCCTTGATAGACAGGAAGATACGGCCATAGAATTTGTGCGCGCCCACAGAGCGCTTAGAGCAAGAGGCCCGGATTCTGCACCCCCTAGGGACATTATTTGCTGTCTCCAGAACTTCCCTCTAAAAGAGGACATCATGAGAAGAGCAAGGGGAAATGACAGCATTGTCTTTAATGGAGCAGCCATTATGCTTTTTCAGGACCTGTCTCAAATTACATTGCGCAACCGGAGAGCTCTACGCCCGTTGCTGGATATTCTCAGAGAGCATGAAATCAGGTACACCTGGCGCTTCCCCTTTGCGCTTGTGGTATCACATGGGGGTAAACAGTTGTCTTTGCGCACTCCAAGTGACCTACCAGAGTTTTGCACCGCCCTGCGTCTGGAGCCACCAGCCTTACCGGAGTGGTATCAAGAATTTGCCCTACCGGTGAACCCCCGGGAAACTCATGGTTCAGCCTGCTCGACTCCGGAGAAACAACTGCCAAAACGCATGAGAAGCAACAGGGGGAGTCATTCCATCATGGATACCCCTAATCCCAGACCTACTCCCTCCAGGAACCGGGGGGTGACCGGGACTAATCTACTGATGCTCCACCACTCTGTATGATGTTCCCAGGCCATATTGTGTGCTGATTGTGTGACTGCTAGCTTACATAGAGGGAAGTCATGGCCTATCTGGAGGGGACAGCGGTGGGAAATGACTATTCACCCGCAATGAGGGAGAGACGCTATGCTACCCTTGACCTGCCTTTCCTACTACAGGGCTAAATGTGTGGTTCGCACTATTGCAAACGGATGTAGGACGTTGCTTACACCTGGGCACCTCGCCCTGTGGGAGCCTTGTTCAACTTTTGTACATGTGAACTATTATGCTACGGGGCGGGCTGGGACACGGCCTCTGCGGGTAGTCGGGAATAGTGATTATGGAGCTTTTGTGTTCTTTGCTAGATCCTCTGCAGATTGACCCCGGATTTTATATCCCACCAAATACAGGATTGGTCTGGCTACATCCCTCTTGCTGTACTATTGGAGCGAGACTATGCACCACCTGCAGAGGTACTGAGACTGGCCCACGCCGGGGAATGTTGTTCTGCTTTCTCATGGTGCATTACCTGCGTTAGGCACCGGTATACTTTGGAGCTACCGAGACTTGGCTACCACTCTTCCCACGTGGCCTAAATACTAGCTGCAGCTCGTCGCCACAGACACAGATGGCGGATGGCCTGGGGGCGACTACACAGGGGGGTTTGTACCCTTGTCCTTTAAGATTCGTTTTACAGAGCTGAAGAAGACAGACTTTTCACATTTCATTGATTTTTTCTTTTTTTTTTGCTGACTCTCTATCCCATCTCTCTATGTTACTTGTTAAATTACTTACATTTGTTTAAGTTTCTTATTTACACCGTGATAGCTTTCTCTCGTTTTGATAGGGACTACACGGTGTCACTGTTCAACATACGCCTGGGTCGGATCCGCAAACAAAGCGAGCCGCTTGACGGATCACCCCACGGCCCCACCAAGCTTTTCCAGACCGGGTAGTTTACCTGATCTCGGGAAGGGCTACTTTACAACCCGGTAGGCTGTGTTTGGTTTACTGAGGTTTTATCTCTAAATACTTATCTCTCGGAAGCAGCTTCTTCTTTCCGTTGCTTCCTGATCTCATTTCCTCTTTTCTAGAGTTTTTCTTCATTCTCTCTTTTTCTTTATCTCTATCTTTTCTTTCTTCCTGTTCCCCTATCCTCGTCCCCCTTCCTTTACCCACCTCCTCTGTCATAGACACCTGAGAAGCTTGCATACTGGTTTGAATTGATTTGGAGGTTAATGGTTCTGCAGAACCTATTCTAATCACTTACTGCTTGTCATATTTTGTTTCTCTTCTCTTTTCGAAGTACTTATACCATGGTATACAAAGAGCTGGGTGCTGCACCCTTCGTGCTATCGCATAATGTGCAGGGGCTGAACATTCCAGAAAAGAGATCCACAGTCCTCAGGGAGCTACAGAAAGGTAGGCCGCAATGTGTCTTCCTTCAGGAGACGCATTTTGTTACTCGCCAGACGCATAGATTGACCGACAGATACTTTACGAAATCATTTCATGCGACTAACGACGAGTCCAAAACAAAGGGAGTCTCCATACTCCTGGGCAAGGACACACCGTTCGAGGTCTCTGAGACCCTTTCTGACCCGGGCGGCCGCTATCTGTTCTTGAAGGGTTCCTACAGGGGCAGACCTCTAACCTTGGCCAATGCTTACTTCCCCAACAGGAACCACTTGCAATTTTGTAAACGTCTTATTAGAGAGTTGCAGGGGTTTGCAGAAGGGTGTATAATATTGGGCGGGGACTTTAACATTCCTCTAGATCCGTTGACAGATACCTCCACGGGGAAATCTTGTGTCACATTTCAGATACTGAGGCAGATCAAAAAGCTATTGCAATCTATGCAGCTAATTGACTCCTGGCGCCTACTGCACCCAGAGGGCAGAGATTTTACACATTTCTCTAAACCACACAACAAATATTCCCGTATCGATTATCTGTTTGTGACACAAAGGGACTTACAGGCGATCAATGAGGCAAGGATAGGCTCCCTTGTGATCTCAGATCATGCACCGATAGCAGTGTCAATGGACTTTAGCTTGCTCAAACGACATTCGGCTTCCTGGAGACTAAATTCCTCTTTATTGACGGACCCGACCACCCTGCCCCTAATTGAAGAAGCATTAAAAACATACCTCTTACTCAATGACTTACCAGGCACAGATCCTTTGGTGCTATGGGAAGCACAGAAATGCTCCATCAGGGGAGTGCTCATTAGTCTGGGAGCGAAACGTAAACGGGAGCAGGAAAGAGTGGTGAGAGAACTCATGCACAAAATTAACAGACTTGAGACCCTACATAAACGCACATTGTGCACTCAGACGGCCTCTGACTTACTGGTAACCAGAAAACAATTACATGACCTTCTCCACAATAAAACCAAACGCCTATTATTTTTTAAGAAAAAGGTATATTATGAGGGGGGCAACAAAAATGGTAGACTACTAGCGAGGGCCCTTCGGGAACACCACTCAAGTCAGGTTATCAATGGGATTAGGACTTCGGACGGCACCCTCGAGGTTGACAACGACTCCATCGCGGCCCACTTCCATAAATACTACACGGAATTATACAACCTACCTCTTCAACACAAACCCCCTGACTTGACTGGAGGCCGACGTCAGATCATTGCAGACTTCCTAGAAAAAAGCGGACTCCCAACTCTTGAGGAGAATGACTGGGGTGCCCTTGATGAACAGATCTCTGACGATGAAGTGAAGCGGGCTATTAACGAACTGAAACCTGGGAAGAGCCCTGGGCCCGATGGCTACACGGCTATCTATTACAAAACCTTCCGTGACATTATAGTGAGCCCGCTCAAGAAAGCCTTGAACTCTCTGTCTGCGCCTAGACAAGTTACTCCAGATTTCCTTTCGGCACATATAACAGTGTTGCTTAAACCCAACAAAGATCCCTCTATTTGCTCAAACTACAGACCTATATCATTGCTAAATTTAGATTTAAAAATTTTAACAAAAATTTTGGCCAATAGATTGGGTCCATTGCTGCCGGGACTGATAGGGCCGGAACAAGTGGGATTCATGCCGGGAAGGGAGGCCAAGGACAATATACTTAAAACACTCCTGCTGGCTCAGACTGCTAAAGCAAGGAAGACCGGAGGCCTTCTCCTGTCCACGGACGCGGAGAAGGCCTTCGATCGGGTAGCGTGGGACTATATGCTGGCCACATGCAGTAGGGTGGGGATGGGACCGAGATTGCTGTCTTGGATCTCGGCAATTTACCAGAGTCCATCAGCTAGAGTTAGGATTAATGGCTCCCTCTCCGACCCGGTGAAGATCTCGAACGGGACCAGGCAGGGCTGCCCTCTATCCCCACTTTTGTTTATTTTATCTCTAGAGCCATTCATTAGAATGGTGAAGGGAGAGGAATCGATCAGAGGATTCAGGGTACAAGATAGAGAGTTCAAGGTGGCAGCTTACGCCGATGACCTGATGTTCTACCTAGTTGACCCACACACGACATTCCCTAACCTACTCAACGCTTTTAAGATCTTTGGGTACATATCCAATTTAAAAATCAACTATACTAAATCGGAAGCCCTGAACATAGGTCTCACCACCGAAGAATTTGATAGGATCAAGGGGAGTTGCCCGTTTCGCTGGGAGGAAAAGGCGTTAAAATACCTGGGTGTATGGGTTGCCCCGAACGTAGCTACAATATATGATCTCAACTTTCCCCCCTTGTTAAGACAGATAGAAGATGACCTACGCAAATGGGGGGCGGGATGGTTTTCTTGGTTTGGGCGCGCAGCAATCCTGAAGATGTCTGTCTTACCTAGACTAATATACCTATTTCGGGCACTACCAGTTAGGATCCCGAGAAGCTTTTTCAATAAATTGAACTCGCTGGCGTTGAATTTCTTGTGGAACAAAAAGAGGGCTAGGATCAAATTTACGCTGTTGTCGACACCTAAAGATAAGGGAGGGATGGGCCTGCCGAACTTCAAGAACTACCAGATAGCGGCACACCTGACCAGAATAGTTGACTGGCATTGCCACAGAGATGACAAAGACTGGATACGTTTGGAAGAAAGGTTACTCGGACGCAGGTTGCACTTCGCCCCTTGGATCCCCTTGACCAAGCTGAGGGAGGGGTTCAGCTTAAATCCCCTTACCGAGACCACACTCTCATTACTTCACATAACTATGAAACACACAGCAGTGACGACCCAGAATAGCCCACTGACTCCGCTAAGGGACAACCCTGAATTCCTGCCGGGAATGGGTAATGCTATCTTCACCGATCGGCAGTCAGACTCACCAAGAGTGGCTAAAAATTGCTTCACTGGGGGCAGACTCAAAGACCTATCTGTTATCAAGAGAGACTGGGGAATACCCGACCTTCCTCTTTGGACGTATTTCCAACTCAGGAGTTTTGTCACCTCTTCACGACATAAGGGGGACTTTACAAGACCATTAACAGACTTTGAGGAGGTGTGTGCGTCTGGCGAGAAACAGGTTAAAACTACCTCGATGGCCTATTCTTGGCTACAAAACCTTTCCAGGCTCCCTGGGGACGACTCTAGGAGTAAGTGGTCTCGAGAGCTCGGTAGACAGATTACGGACTCACAATGGGGGAGCGCTTGTGCACTGGCGCACCGATGCTCGGTTAACACCAACACGCAAGAGTTGGGTTACAAACTACTGATCAGGTGGTATCATACACCAGACAGGCTTCACAGGTGGTTTCCGCAGGTGCCAGAACACTGCTGGAGGTGCCTAAGCGAGGTGGGGACACTAACACACATTTGGTGGAGTTGCCCTAAAATAACACCGTTTTGGGACGCAGTGCGATCCACAATTAAGCAAATCACGGACACCTCCATCACGCTAGATGCAGCTTGTTGCCTCCTACACATTACCGATACACCAAGAAAGAGATATAAAAATTCTCTTCTCAAGCATCTTTTAAATGCAGCAAAGGCATTGGTGCCGCTGCACTGGCGCTCTCCCAGAGTCCCCACAGTATCAGATTGGCTAAAAAGAGTGACGGATCTGTACATAATGGAAGAAACAGTAGCACAAGCTCACGAGAATGTAGATTTATTTCATGCTATCTGGACTCCCTGGATCGTGTTCAGATACACCAGGCAATATACCGAACTGCTTCAGGTTCACTAAGCAGTCCTTTGTTATCTTCATTTATGCTCAGCAGATTACCCTTGCTTCCTTCTAACTCCCTATTACTCTTTCATCCTTTTTTCCTTCTGTTCTTCTATCCCTTTCCCACACTACTCTCCTTCTATTTACACTATCCTTTCTGATCAAAGAAGTGGTCGGACCTACTCCGACTACACAGTTTATTATACCATATGGTACAATTAGATTGGATCCTTCTAAAAGTTATGCTTTGATGATAGCTTGTGGTTCTGGTTGGCTCAACATGCTCTAAATGTCAATGTAAGACAACTAAAGCGAACTGAATACGTGTGGACAGAGAGATCCGTGGTAAGGAATGATTCCAGTTATGTATCACATATATCTTTTAGTAGAATTATTGTGAACCATGCCATTGTACTCTTGTCTTGTGTTTTGTAAGACACCTGTCTTTATTTTACAATAAAAGCTTTTGATGTGAAAAAAAAAATGTCCGATGTGTCCCCCACAATGTCGCAGTCACAATAAAAATCACTGAAATATTGCTGATAAAACTATCCCTATTTTGTAAACACTTTAACTTTTGCTCAAACCAATCAATAATCGCTTATTGCGATTTTTTTACCAAAAATATGTAGAAGAATACGTATCGGCCTAAACTGAGGGAAAAAAATGTTTTTTTATATATTTTTGGGGGATATTTATTATAACAAAAGTAAAAAATAATGCGTTTTTTTCAAAATTGTTGCTCTATTTTTATTTATAGCGCAAAAAATAAAAACCGCAGGGGTGATCAAATACCACCAAAAGAAAGCTCTATTTGTGGGAAAAAAAGGACGTCAATTTTGTTTGGGAGCCACGTCGCACGACCGCGCAATTGTCAGTTAAAGCGACGCAGTGCCAAACCGCAAAAAGTGGTCTGGTCTTTGACCAGCAAAATGGTCCGGTCTGTAAGTGGTTAAAGAACATGACCTTTAGAATAAAACAAATTGATTGTGCTAATGATTTTTTTAGGCCCTGTGATGTTTGCACACATATTTATCATATCGCTATTTTTACTTAAAATACATTAAAATCATTATTAGTGGATACATACATGGCAACATTTACAAAATGCCTGCTAAATTCCTACTAAATAAAGAAGTTAAAACTGTATTGAGTTGATAAATAAAAAAATATTTGTACATTTTTATTTGCATCTTTTTGTAAAATGGTGCAAGCTGAAGGTGCGCAAATCTGTAAATAAATAATATATTTACTTTTAAAAATCTGAGGTTATAATTTTTCAATTACAGATTTCAGAATTTGTAAAAGACCCCCGAAACCATATATTTTCTAAAAGCAAATGACCCGTAGAATAATAAAAGTGCTACTGATTTTTAGGTCACACAATAGTTGCACAAATGTTCATCAAATCTCAATTTTTACTAAAAATACATTACAATCATTATTAGTGCACACAAACAATGAAACTTGCAAAATTCCTCCTAAATTGCTTCTAAGGTCTCATTCACATTATGCATACTAAAGTGTTTGCCTGTGTTTACCCACAAGGGGATGCCATGTTTACCTTTCAGGTGTTCCGTGCATCCCCGTACAGGCAATCCTATTCATGCCAATTGAGATTCAATGACTGCACAGGTACAGCTGTTGCTGCCAATTTGGCATCCATGTGGGTGTGGGTGCACAACCCCAAATACAGACTGTGTGAGCTCAGGGACATGCACCTGGACCCATATGGATGTAAAATTGGGAGCAATGGTTGTGTTTTTTATTTTCTACATCCCAAATGACATCAATGGGACTGCCTGCACAAGGATTCATGGAACACCTGTGCATCCCTGTACAGGTAAACATGGACTTGCAGGGGCATACACAATAGTATGCTTTGTGTGGACAAGGCCTTACAATGTTTTTTTGTTATTATTATTATTTTTTTAATTATTATCACGACTCTCATTCATTAACAAAACAGATGCATAGTAAGGATAGTAAATGATGAAAAGATACAGGAGCAATCATTAGTGATTGCTTACTGTGCCCATTCAAGATAAGAAAGGGAGCTGGTAAATACATGTTTACCAATCCCCTTACCGCTCCCTACCTGACAGCTTGTCTGTGTGCCCCAGAAGCTGCAGCTGACATAAGGGGGAAGAAGGAGAACCAGCCAACAGGACAGTGGGACCAGAGTGGGACAAGAGTGGGACTGATTCCAGGGAATCATTAAGAGGGGGGACATTGTGTGGGGGGGGGGGGGGTTCCGAGTGACAGATAGAAATAAAAAAGCTGACATGATGTCAAAGCTGGCGAGAAGGCTAAAGAATCCAGCCGCTGGCAGGATTACAGAGCAGGTGGCTTGCAATGTGGACATTTACAGTGATTAGGGATTGGGGAGGGGCAGAGAGAGGGACACTGGATGGGGGCACTGTAGGGGGGAACTGGATGGAGACACAGAAGGGGGACACTGTAGGGAACATTGGAGGGGGGCACTGGATGGAGACACTGAAGGCGGGCACTCTAGGGAACATTGGAGGGGGGCACTGGATGGAGACACTGCAGGGGGACACTGGAGGGGGAAATGGATGGAGACACTGAATGGGGACACTGTAGGGGACACTGGAGGAGGAACTGGATGGAGACACTGAATGGGGACACTGTAGGGGACACTGCAGGGGGGAACTAGACAGGGACACCAAAGGGGGGCACTGTATGGGGACATTGGAGGGGGGCACTGGATGGAGACACTGCAGGGGGACACTGTAGGGGACACTGGATGGAGTAACTGGATGGAGACACTGAATGGGGACACTATAGGAGACACTGGAGGGGGAAACTGGATGGAGACATTGAATGGGGACACTGTAGGGGACACTGCAGGAGGGGCACTAGATGGAGACACTAAAGGGGGGCACTGTAGGGGACACTGGAGAGGGGCACTGTAAGGAGACTATGAAGGGGGACACTGGAGGGGGCACTATATGGAGACACTGTAGGGGACACTGGATGGGGGAACTGGATGGACACACTGAATGGGGACACTGTAGGGGACACTGGAGGGGGGCACTAGATGGAGACAATAAAGGGGGAAACTGTAGTGGACACTGGAGAGGGGCACTGTATGGAGACTATGAAGGGGGACACTGGAGGGGGCACTGGATGGAGACACTGAATGGGGACACTGTAGGAGACACTGGAAGGGCGAACAGGATGTAGACACTAAATGGGGACACTGTAGAGGACACTGGATGGGGCACAAGGTGGAGACACTAAAGGGGGGCACTGTAGGGGACACTGGAGGGGGGTACTGTATGGAGACTATGAAGGGGGACACTGGAGGGGGCACTGGATGGATACACTGAAAGGGGACCTGGAAGCAAAAGGGATAAAAGTGATTAGGTATTAAATACACAGGTTCACCTTATATACTATATAAATATTATATAAATATTTTCTGCTTCCACAAAGACCACACATAAAGGTCATGTCAGCACATTCTTCTTTATGGGATTTAACAGCAAGACTGTATATAATCTGCTGCTCTTCACCAGTAAACTGGTTTTCCTTATTTACTATGATTCATCTTGCAACATGAACATAGATTTATTTTTTTACTGCTAAAATAAATAAATATTACATTAATAATTTGTTTTCTTATGTCACACAGACCACTCATAAAGGCAATGTCACCACCTTCTTTTTTTTGGGATTCAGTAGCAATGCTGTATATAATCTTCTGCTCTTCACCTTGGTCCTTATTATATACATTGTGACAATATGTGGAAACTCTTTGATCATCTTGTTGGTATATTACAGCAAGACCCTTCATTCTCCCATGTACTTTTTTATTTCCCAACTCTCTATATCTGACATCCTGCTGATCACAGATATTGCTCCTAACATGTTAAATATTGTTCTACATGAGAGGACCTCCATATCCTTTTCTTATTGTATCACTCAATATTATGTCTTTGGTTCAATAGAATCATTTGAATGTTACCTTCTGACAGTGATGTCCTATGATCGCTATCTGGCCATCTGCTCTCCTCTGCATTATACCTCCATTATGAAACAATCACTTTGCATTGAAATAGTTCTTGCATCCTGGATTTTCAGCTGTTCTTTGGCATCAATATCAACATTTGCCATAGGTCAACTAGAATTCTGTGGACCAAATGCTATTGACTATTTATATTGTGATTTAAATCCTCTTGTGGAACTTTCTTGTTCAGATACATCCAGTATTCAAATGGAAGAAACCTTGTTGTGTGTTCCTGTGCTAATAGTACCCTTCCCGGTGATAGTGGTTTCATATATTTGTATTGTTTTAACACTGTTAAAGATACCTTCCATTTCTGGAAGACAGAAATCCTTTTCCACTTGTAGCTCCCATCTCGCTGTTGTGTTTATATTTTACGGAACCCTAATTGCTGCATATCTGATTCCAAAGAAAGGACAATCAAAAATGATCAGTAAAATAATGTCCTTGTTGTATACAGTGTTTACTCCCTTTATAAATCCTTTCATATACAGCTTGAGGAATAAAGATATCAAGGAAAGTTTAAAAATATTGTATAGAAAAAAAAAGTTATTTTTATTAAAAACATTTGGTAAAATAGATAATTAAAATATAGGGAACATGGGGTGCACTGGTCTCACCACCATGCAGAAGTGATGCCTAATAATTAATTGATACTAGAATTCAAGCCTCTCAACATGGTTCCTGAAAAGGCTAACACCCTTCAGACTTTTCATGCCACAATTAGTTTTTATGACTTGCTATTTACACAGCTGGCAGAGACAAGATTTTTTTTATAGGAATGGGCCAAACACCCCACAGTTTGGTTAGCACCAGAAAATGCAAACAGACAAAAAAAAATTGTGCGAACATGTGAACCCTATTAAAGTCTATGAGCCATGAACATGAAAAATCAAAAGTTCTAATTTTAAAGGCTTATATGCAAGTTATTGCCATAAAAATTATATGGGGACCCGGGTGCTGCCCCAGGGGACATGTATCAGTGCAAACAAATGTTTTTAACAACCATTCTTTTCAGGAGCAGTTATTTTAATAATGCTTAAAGTTACATAGTTACATAGTTAGTCAGGTTGAAAAAAGACACGTCCATCAAGTTCAACCACACAAAAAAAAAAAAAAATTAATAATAGTATCATACAATCCCATATACCCAATTCTATACCCACAGTTGATCCAGAGGAAGGCAAAAAACCCCAGCAGAGCATGATCCAATTTGCTAAAGCAGGGGAAAAATTCCTTTCTGATCCCCCGAGAGGCAATCATATTTTCCCCGGATCAACTTTACCTATAAATGTTAGTACCCAGTTATATTATGTACACTTAGGAAATAATCCAGGCCCTTTTTAAAGCAATCCACTGAGCTGGCCAGAACAACCTCTGCAGGGAGTATATTCCACATTTTCACAGCTCTTACTGTGAAGAAACCTTTCCGTATTTGGAGATGAAATCTCTTTTCCTCTAGACGTAAAAAAAAAAAGAAAAAGAAAAAAAAAGAGTGCCCCCTTGTCCTCTTTGTTGACTGTAAAGTGAATAACTCAACACCAAGTTCACTATATGGACCCCTTATATATTTGTACATGTTGATCATATCCCCACTTAATCTACTCTTATCAAGAGAGAATAAATTCAGTTCCTCTAATCTTTCCTCATAGCTGAGTTCCTCCATGCCTCTTATCAGTTTGGTTGCCCTTCTCTGCACTTTCTCCAGTTCCCCGATATCCTTTTTGAGAACTGGTGCCCAAAACTGAATGGCATATTCCAGATGAGGTCTTATTAATGATTTGAACAGGGGCAAAATTATATCTGAACCCCTGAAGAAGGAAGTACATATACCATAAAAAGGAAAAAATATTTTTTGTGTTTTCTAAAACATGTAGGGTTTTATTATGCAATCACAGTCTACTTTTGACCTACGGTCTATAAATGTATTGTGTGCCGCAGCATTTAGTAGCTGTATTTCTATTATTGTGTTTTTGTTCCTATCAAAGTTTTTAGATGTTTACGTTGTTATATATTCAATAAAATTTATATTTTTCTATGCTTCTTGTACTATTTTCCGTTCATCCTGTGATGGTTCCTTGCCCACACTATCCCTTGGGGCTTTCTCTTTTTTTCAAGGAATTTAGAAAGTGGCATGGTTAGTTTTTTTTAAGTTGTCATTTTTTCCCACATTTCTTTGCAAAATTACATGTTTTTTTTTGTTTGTTTTTTGTTTTCACACAATTAACAAATTAACAGGTTATTTCTCTCATGTGGCATGTGTATACCACAAATTACACCCCAAAATACATTCTGCTACTCCTCCTGAGTATGATGATACCACCTGTGTGAGACTTTTATACAGCATGGCCACATACAGAGGCCCGACATGCAAGTAGCACCTCCAGGTGTTCTAGGAGCATAAATTACACATATAATTTCCTGACAACCCATCACAATTTTGAAGGCCCTGGAGCACCAGGACAATGGAAATGCCCACAAAATGACCCTATTATGGAAAGCAAACAACCCCTATTGCCAAGTACACACGATCAGACTATCTGGCGGACTTAGCCCGGCGGACAATCCACCGAACTTTCCAGCGGAGGTCCGCCAGACTTTCCGAATGAGCGGGCTTGCCCACAAACTGCCACACACGAATGGACTTGCTCACACATGGAGTAAAGTCCGTTCTTTTTGAATGTGACTACAGGTACGTGGACAGGACTTGCGAAGGAAGTCAATGCCGCCACCTCCATCGCCTGGTATGGGTTTTAAGGGTAACCCCTATGCTGAAAAACGGCGTGGGAGTCCCTCCAAAGTCCATACCAAACCCTTATGCAAGCACGCAGCCCGGCTGGTCAGGAAAGGGGGTGGAGATGAGCGAGCGCCCCCCTCCTGAACCTTACCAGGCTGCGTACCCTCAACATGGGGGGGTGTGTGCTTTGGGGAAGGGGGGCCCTGTGGCCCCCTCCACCCCAAAGCACCTTGTCCCCATGTCGTTGAGGACAAGGGCCTCTTCCCGACATCCTTGGCTGTTGGTTGTCGGGGTCTACGGGAGGGGGCCTTATCTTTAATAAGGGGCCCCAGATCCCGGCCCCCCACAAAAGGGGTAATAAAAAAAACACACAACACAGGTTTTTAAAGTAGTTTATTAGTCAGCTCCGGGTGTCTTCTTCCGACTTTGGGGGTCTTCTCGCCGGGCTCCTCCTCTATCTTCTGCTCCTTTGCCACTCTTTTGCTAGCGGAGGAGCCCGGCTTTCTCCTTCATCGTCGTTGCCATCCGTGGGTCTTCTTCCGACTTTAGAGTCATCTTCCAACTTCTCCATGCTTTCCGGCCTCTTCTCCCGCTCTTTGGTTCTTCTGCCGGGCTCCTCCGCTATCTTCTTCCAGCTCTTTTACTAGCATTGGCCCAGTCTTCTCATTTGCCATCAACGCCTTCTTCTTCTTGTTCCTTCTTCTCTTCTTCTGATGTTGACACAACGCTCTCTCCCCGGCTGTAATGCCAGGGACGCGTTGTGCGGTGAATTATATAATCATACGGGGCGGGGTCACCAGGTGATGTCACATGGTGACCCCACCCCTTATGATGTTACAGTCCCGGGGGAAGAAGAAGACCCCCAAAGTCGGAAGAAGACCCCCCAGATGGCGAGAACGACGAAGGAAAAAGCCGGGCTTCTCCGCTAACAAAAGATCGGCAAAAGAGCAGAAGATACCAGAGGAGCCCGGCGCGAAGGCCCCCGAAGTCGGAAGATGACCCGGAGCTGACTAATAAACTACTTTAAAAACCGGTGTTGTGTGTTTTTTATGACCACTTTTTCCCCCCAGGTGAATGGGTAGGGGTACGATGTATCAATCTCACCAATGGAGGCATCGACATTGACTTCCTTCTCTAGTCCCATCGTACCTGAAGTCACGTTCAAAATGAACGAACTTTACTCTGTGTGTGGGCAAGTCCATTCATTTGGAAAGTCTGGTGGACTAGCACACAAATGAGCGAATTGTCCGCTTGTCAAGTCTTCTTTCATAGTCCGCCAGACTTTTGGGAAGAAAAAGTCCACTGGAGCCCACACGCGGTCGACTTGTCCAGCGGACAGTCCGCCGGATAGTCCGATCATATGTACACGGCATATGAGGCATAATGAGTCTTTTTTCCCACAAGTGCTTTGAAAATGTGGAAAGAAAATGAAAACACATTTTGCTACTCCTCCTGAGCATGTCAATACTACATGTGTGAAACTTTTACACAGCCTGGTCACATACAGAGGCCCAACATACAAGTAGCACCTCCAGGCGTTCTAGAATCATAAATTACACATATAATTTCCTGACAACCTATAACGCTTTTGAAGGTCCAGAACAATGGAAATGCCCACAAAATTACCCCATTTTGGAAAGCAAACACCCCAACATATAATCTATGAGGCATAATGAGTCTTTTGAATGTGTCATTTGTTTCCACAAGTGCTTTGAAAATTTGTAAAGAAAATGAAAACGATTTTTTTTTTTTACACAAAGTTGTCCATTCATAAGATATTTCTAACACATAGCATGTACATAGCAAAAATTACACCCCAAAATACATTCTGCTACTCCTCCTAAATATGGTGATATCACATGTGTGAGACTTTTACACATATCAAAAACAGGAAGAAGATCTGGACAGCAGCACTCAAAAAAAGTTTTTTTGCCTTTTATTCAAAAATTCTTGTGAACAAAAATACAAGCCACAGCAGGAACAGACAGGAGTTAACGCGTTTCACACTTCAATGTAGTGCTTAGTCCAGATCTTCTTCCTGTACGGCAGCTGGGCTTCCAAGCTGGATGAGAAGGTTTTCCACTGTCGCTAGACTTACCTGGAGCAGTGATATCTCTCTCTCAGACTTTTACACAGCCTGGCCACATACAGAGGCCCCACATCCAAGGAGCACAGTCAGGTGTTCTAGGGACATAAATTACATATCTAATTTCCTCACAATCTATAACATTTATAAAGGCCCCATATTTCTAACACATAGCATGTACATACCAATAATTTCAACTTAAAATACATTCTGCTGAGCAAAGGATAAACAAATGATTTCCTGTGGTTTTATTAGTTCAGTTGTCCACAGGAGGAGAACACTGATCCAGGCAGGGAAGTAGTTAGCGACAGAAAATGGAATTGTTCAGGTAGCAGGCAGGAATATTGTCCACAGTCAGTACAGGCAGGGATACTGTCCATATACATTCCAGGGTCAGTTCAGGTAGAGATATTGCCAGCAGTGCCAAAATATTGGTCCTGGTAGTAGGCAGGCACATGGTTCATAGTACAGGTAGCAGGCCAGGAAAGAATGGGGACAGGGATAGAGGCTTCTCCCACCCAAATCTCTTTGAAGTCTCAAGACCCTAATACAGGAATGTGAAGACCAAACAATTTGTTTTCTTCATCCAGAAAAACAATTCTGAAACCCCTCCCACATGTGAGACCCCGTGTTATAAATACCAGTACTCCAGTAGCAGGGTAATAGATCAGTCCAAGAGGCAGGCAAAAAACATGGTCAAATAGTACAGGGTCAATTCCCCTATAAAGGATATCCCAATGACTCACAAGGCTAATCCATACATTCCTCAGCTCCATTCACTGGGCCATAGCCTTTAATTGGCCCTCCACTACGGTACCGTGGCCACAAATTCTCAACCGCATGACGAACATAAAACTTTGTGAAAGAATTCACCACACGTTATATGATTCTATGCCCCTTTATCAAAAAAAAAAATGATTCTCTGGGATACCACCTCTTTGATTTAGAAAATTTTTTATTTTATTTTTTTCACCTCCTCTTCTTAACATATACGCAATTGTCGTTTATTCTTCCCTCCACTACAATGCTCTTGATTGGCATGATTATAACACTGCATTTTTTCACCTTACTAACCATAACCCCTTATTATTTCCTGTACAACATTCACTGTTAAAGATATTTGTATATATACCTGTACCATCATTGTAATTGTTTTATACCTTGGCCTTTTACATAATAAAAATCGTTTGTAAACAAAAAAATAGTACAGGGTCAGTTTCAGAGCAGGCAGAGGTATGTAGAGTTTAGCGTTAGGCAGAAGCCTGGTCATATAATAGTACAGGGTCAGTTCCAGAGCAGGCAGAGGAGTATTTAGCATTAGGCAGAAGCGTGGCCATATTACAGACCAGGGTCATTTCCGGAGAAGGCAGTGGTATGTACAGTTTAGTGCAGTGGCATAAGGGGTGTGGAGGTAAATGACAGGAATTGGGAATTACATTTACCATACTTCACTAATAATGTAGAGAAGTATGCTAATGACGGAAACAATCACCTATACAGAGGCCTGGTTGGGAAGGACATTGGGGACAATAATACTCAGTGTCTCTTCTAACTCCTCCTCTGGGGCAGCATTTCTTTTGATGTCTTTGGCCAGTTTCACGGGGGGTTCTCAGGAAAGTAGCGTTTGTGGAGTCTGCTCACTGAATCAGCTTTCTGCTGGGCCTTCAGCCATGTAGCGGCACTGATGGCACTGTAGGGCACAGATGAGCACTGTAGTGGCATTAATGTGGCTCTGTAGTGGCACAGGTGGCACTGTAGGGCACAGATGAGCTCTGTAGTGGCACTAATGGCACTGTAGAGCACTTTTGAACATTGTAGTGGGTCAGATGAGCACTGCTGGCACTGTAGTGGCACTGTAGTGGCACTGTAGACCACTGCAGTGCTGCAGATGAACACTGATGAGCACTGTAGTGGCACTGATAGGAACTTTAGTGGCACTGTAGGGCACATATGAGCACTGTAGTGGCACAGGTGGCACTGTAGGGCACAGGTGAGCTCTGTAGTGGCACTGATGTGGCACTGTAATGGTACATGTGTGGCACTGATGGGCACTGCAGTGGCACTGATGGCACAGATGAGCACTGTAGTGGCACTGGTGTGGCACTGCTGTAGCACTGATGGCACAGATGAGCACTGTAGTGGCACTGGTGGCAGTGTAGTGACACAGGTGGCACTGTAGTAGCACTGGTGGTACTGATGTGGCACTGATGGCACTGTAGGGGACAGAATCACACTGATGTGAGAATAAAAGTGTATTCTACTAAGTGTCTACTAAGAGTAACTATTGAATGTGACCAGTGACAGAAATCAAGTGATAAATACATAAATTATGCAGCAAAACCTAAAAGTGCTTCACAAAAACATGTAAAATCTATATAAAGGGATTTTGCACAAAAATGAATATCACTATAAAAACATTATGGATAAATAACCAAATATATATAAAAAAAATATCTTAAAAATATTTCCACGTGGAGTCAAATATTTAAATAAGAATATAAATGTGCAAAAGTGCAATAAGTGTCCAAAATATTCCTGAATCACGTGAATTAGAAAGAAATATCACAAAAATGTATATTGAGACAAAAATAGTCCTCTAAGAAAAATAATAATAGTGAATGTAATAAACTTCTGATGAGTTCACAGAATGATGGATCTGATATATGTGATGTTGAGTGGGCAAAAACACATATAAATGTCCATAGGTATTCCACAAATTGGCTCTTAATGGTTAAGGCTCCCAGAACTCTCACTTTAGTTACAGAAATAAATTGCATCCAAAAACAATTTAGGGTCTCCACTATCGTCTATTGGCACCTCTTTCAATTTGTACATGCTGCAGAACTGTTATGCCTGTCGTCACTCAAAAAAAGTTTCCGAAAAAGAGAACTGAGTTTGTGGCCACTAATACCAGCTAATATTCGTGATTGTATAGGCTGTCACACTGAGGGAGTAGTGTATGTACTCCAGTGTAGTTGCAATTTGCAATATGTCGGTAGGACTAAGAGAGCCCGAAAAGTAAGGATACAGGAACATGTGCAAAACATAATAAATGGCCTCCCTAAACACAATGTATTGAAGCACTTTGCCCTAAAACATAATAAAGATCCCTCACAACTCCAATTCTGAGGTATAGAAAAATACAACAAGGCATGGAGAGGAAGCCATAAAGTTAGGACAATTAGCCAGAAAAAATCAAAATGCATATACACCATGTGTACACTTACACCTGGGGGCATTATGAGGCAAATTGTGGAATATTGATGGACATTTGATATGTGTTTTTGGCGACTCAACATCATATATATCGAATCCATCAGCCTGTGAACTTAGCAGAAGTTTATTACATTCACTATTATTATTTTTCTTAGAGGACTATTTTCGTCTCAATATACAATTTTGTGATATTTCTTTGTAATTCACATGATTCAGGAATATTTTGGACACCCATTGCACTTTTGCACATTTATATTTATATTTAAATATTTTCCCTTGTACACGTGGTCGGAGATTCCGACGGAATGTGTCTAATCGGACCATTTTGTCGGATATTCCGACTGTGTGTGGTCTCCATCGGACTGTTTCCATCGGAATATCCGACGGACCAACTTTTCCAACTTGCCGGTAAAATTTTCCGCCAAAATGCTCCGATCGGACATACTCCGATCATGTGTAGCCTACTCCGACGGACAAAGTGCCACGCATGCTCAGATCAAATTCCTAGACCAAAGCTATTGGCTACTAGCCTGAACGTAGTCCCATCGTAACGAAATTACGTCATCATGTTATGTGCAATCGGATTTTCCGACAACTTTGTCTGACCGTGTGTATGCAACAGTTTCGGACAAAATTCGTCGGACAAGATCTGTCGGACAAAATCCAACGGATTTGGTTGTCAGAATGTCCGACCGTGTGTACAAGGGCTTAGACTCCACATGGAGATATTTTTCAGATATTTTTTATATATGTTTGGTTATTTATCCATAGTGTTTTTCTAGTGATATTCATTTTTGCGCAAGATCACTTTATATAGATTTTACTGATGTGGCACTGATGGCACTGTAGGGCACATAATAGCACTGACGTGGCACTGCTGGGCACAATAAAAATGAATCAGACTCACTTGTTGTCACTCGATCTCTCTCCCCTCCTCACACTGATACAGTGGAGAGCGCAGAACCCCTGCATGACCCCAGATTGTTTAAATTTTGATCGCTCCATCATTGGGCAGACCAATCTTGTGGTAAAGTGTCGCTGTCATTGGCCCTTTACTGTGATCCATAATGCACCGGGTCTGGTGAACCCGGCGAGCACAGACAATCCGTGTGAGCCTCCAGGGGGCACGTGGGAAGCACGAGTCAGGGATGACGTCATTGTACGCCCTCCCAGAATTAGTCAACCACGCTGTAGGTGAAATTCAGCTATGGCCCAGTGGGCAAGTGGTTAATCAGAGGTTTTAGCAGCAGGAGCTTGATAGTTGCTGCTGATCCAAGACATGTTAATTTTCACGAATGTCAGTCATTCAACAATGTCTGTGGACAGAATCGCTCTTTTGTCTGTCACGAAACCCCACACTGTACATATTACATTCAGAGAGCTACTCAATGTTTTTCATAAAAATATAAAAGTTAGGGTTGCATTGAGTAAATAGCTACCAAACATGTCAATATAGAAAAACACAAAATATCTGCGCTAGTTCGAAGTTGGTGTATAAATGGATGAATTCGTTAACAATATAAGCAGCTAGCACACAAAGTTTCTGGGAAACTAAACGTAAATAGCAATAAAAGCTTATGATAAATAAAACCTCCAAGTGAATAGTGTGTATCATGGATATAAATATAAAGTCCATATATAAATCAGAAGTTCCAAAATAGTCCAATGACAGCAATCCAAGACAATAGGTGTTGCAATTAAGGCCACACTGATAGGGAGGACACACACTGACTCTTGTTTCTCTTATGCTTTATTGGGCACCCAGGCATGGTCAGAGACCCCATCAGTGTCCCCTCCCTCTTCTTCCCTTGAGCCAACTCTTCAGTATACTGCACTAGCAGGAAAACCACTGCCCTCCCTCCCTGGTGTCCCCTCCCTCTAGGTTCCTGTTACTCTCCTCCCTAAACTCAGCCCGATAATCATTGTACAACCTCTCTAATGCTGTGCTTAACCACTTGCTTACTGGGCACTTAAACCCCCCTCCTGCCCAGACCAATTTTCAGCTTTCAGCACTGATGCACATTTGAATGACAATTGCGCAGCCATACAACACTGTACCCAAATGAAATTTTTATATTTTTTTTCCCACAAATAGAGCTTTCTTTTGATGGTATTTAATTACAGCTGGGAGTTTTATTTTTTGCTAATCAAAAAAAAGATGCAAAAAAAAAAAAATCATGTTTAATAGTTTGTTATAAAATTTTGCAAACAGGTCTTTTTTCTCCTTCATTGAAATGCACTGATGAGGCAGCACTGGTGGGCACTGATAGGCTGCCCTGGTGGGCACTGATAGGCTGCAGTGGTGGGCACAGATAAGGTGGCACTGATGGGCAAAGATGGGCACAGATAAGATGGCATGGATGGGTGGCACGGGTGGGTGGCACGGATGAGTGGCAGGGATGGGCACAGATAGGTACCACTGATAGATGGGACCGATGGGCACTGATAGGTGGCTCTGATAGGTGGCACTGCTGGGCACTGATGGGCGGCACTGATGGGCACTGGTAGATGACACTGATGGGCACAGATATGTGGCATATGAGGTGCAGCACTGTTGTTGAGGCAGATTGTGGGCACTGATAGGTGGCACTGTGGGCAATGATAGGTGGCACTATGGGCACTAATGGGTGGCACTATGAGCACTAAGGGGTGGTATTGATGGGTGGCACTTTTACTTTAATTAGGTTGCACTGGCAAGGGGCAGGTGGGCACTGATGACTTGGTGATCGGCTTTTTTTTTTTCTCCTTGCGCTGATAGCGCGAGGAGGAAAAATAGCCGATTACCGGCTCTGTTGTGATCACATGATCAGCTGTCATTGGCTGACAGCTGATCACGTGATAAGGGGTCGGGATCAACCCCTTGCTCTGATCTATGATCAGGCGAGTCTCATAGACTCGCTGATCAAAGAGCCCGCCTCGTGCACCCCTCAGGGGGCGCGCAGGCTGCTCGTGCATGGGACGACGTCAATAGACGTCGTCCCGGCAAAGCAGGTCCATGCTGTAGCCGTCATTCGGCTATAGCGTGGATCTCAAGCGGTTAAATAATTCAGCAGACTCCTTCAACACATTTGGCAGGGCAATAGCAGGGGTAGCTGTGGATGAAGAGGCAAAATAGAGCATTTTGGTGTCCGTTTATGAAGGAGTGATCAGTGGAGATCCAGAGGATCGCCGCTGATCACAGCCCATAAACAGTATATAAACCAGAGATAATTGGGGGAGAAGTGTTTAAATTTGTTCTCCCGCCAATTATCTCCACACACTGAGAATCCTCATAGACTGACAGTAACGGTCACTTTATGAAGCTGCGATCTCAGCGCTTCACTGGTGATCTGTGTCAGAATTCACACTCCCCGATTCACCAGCTCAGAGGTGGAGAACCGGGGAGTGAAGAGGGAATGTGGGGGACCTGAGGAGGAAAGAGGAAGATAATTAACTTCCTTATGCCTCGTTCAGACCCCCCAACACTGTAACCATGTCCCCCTGTCATATGTATGTGTATACATATATATACATATATATATATATATATATATATATATATATAATGTGTGTGTATATACATATATATATAATGTCTGTGTGTGTATACATGTATATATTATGTAGAGGGACGCTTTATTTCACTAACATTAATCACACCGCCTGTCAGTGTATTGAGCTGTGATAATTTATCACTGCTTAATAAATTGACATCTGTGTGTATCTGTGAATTTCTAGTACTGTAATCTCGTAAAGTCTCACGAGATTGCAGTATTAGGGGCCGTTCTCCAGTGTTAGAAGCGTTTGTAGATCGCTTCACTCCTCCAAGTGTGAAGCGATCTACTCCGCTTCATAAAGTGGCACACAGAGGAGAAAGATCTCCTCTGTGAATGCCGGAGAATGAAGCAGTGAATAGATTTCTCTGCTTCATAAAAGGACACCTTTGTCAGCTGTGGTGGGATGTGAACTAGTCTGGACCTGGTGACAAAGGAGAAAGACAATGAAGACTTGGTTAGCCACTCCACAACCTCCTCTAGGTTCTCTGGTTATAGAGCATGCCCAGCAGATGATCCACCACATCCAAGACTGCCTCTTTGGCCTGTGAACACAGAGGCTACTTGCCCCCTTATAGCTGCACAGCAACTTCTGACTATCCCTGTGGACATGATAATGGGAGTGTAGGACATAGTCACTAATTTTATTTGCAGCTATTAGAAGAGCTGTATGGGGTAGAAATGGTGTTTGGGTGAACTGTAAACTATGGTGCTTCGGTGGACTAAACAGTACCTCAAAAATCTGCCATGCTCGACTGAAAAGACTCTAATGAAATAAAACCCAAATCAAATAAAGCTCAAATGCAAAGAACATAAAATGAAAAAAAAAAAAAAAAAACACTTGTAAACACTGCAAGCAAAATAAAATCAATCAATAATCATTATATAAAAAAATAAATGGCACTGTGGAGATGCCCACTTAGGAGGTGGCCCATATTTATTCAAAGTATGTCCTTAGTCTTTTGGGTTGAATGATACCGGGTGTCATTCTATGTGGAAGATCAGGGCAAAAAAAAATCATATGAGGAACACCTCCGGACTGAAGGTGTGTATTGTAGCCTAAGCCTCTTTCTTATTTTGTGTCCTGCTGTGACAGCCAGGGAACTAATATTTCAGATGAAGAGGATTGTAACCAGGTACAGACTACATATCTATTTCAACACAGGTTCCTTTAAAATGTTGCACTGGTGTTTCCTGAGCAATTATTTACTACATTATTGCATTTTGAAAAAATATTATATATAATAAAAACATGTTGCTTTTATATAGTTAAAAACGTAAACCCAAAGAGATCTTGGTTACTCTCTATGGAATCTTTAATCTGCAAAGTAACATATAAATGTTTGTGTGAAAACAGGTTTCCTATTTAGTCAACTGAGCTTATCCACCGATACACATCATTTGTTTTACATTTTCAGTAGATAAATAAGATACTTATTATTATTTTATCTCTCTCTCTTTTTCTGTTTTTTTTTTCTTTCCATTCATGACTTCATCTAGATCTTATTTTTTCCATGGTAAATAAAAAACCACTGGTAAAAACTCTTATGAAGACGATTCATGTAATATTGAATCAGAACAATATATATATATATATATATATATATATATATATTTTTTTTTTTTTTTAAGTATTTTGACATATTTAACATTATTTTGACTCTCCCTATGTTTTATTTATTTATTGTTTTATTTATTTTATACAATCTGCCATGTTAAATAGAAAAACTGATAAAAAAGAGATATTGTTACATTTTTAATATTGACACTTTTCATTTTGCCAAAAATAAAATCTTAATTTTTTTGTTGGTTTATTTAAACTTAACTTAAATAATAACCAACTATGGATTTTCATCAGACATCATTAGTGAATAGAGTAAGTACATTTTTTTTTTTTTAATTTCAGACAAAATTCGCCAATCTATAATGGTTTTATGGATGAAAATAATAATAGTTATGGTAAATTAGATTTTTTTTAATAACTTGGTGCTTTATGTTTTTTTTTTTTCTACTACTGTTATAGCATTAAACTATACTTAAAGCCAGACACTAAAATTGTATATATAACTCCCTTTTTGCGTTTAAAACGTAGTTATGAAAAGCTTTTTTTTACATATTGTGTATATACTGTACATGCGTTATTTTCTATTTAACCAGAGTTCCACTTTATATGTGTTATAGTTAAAAGGAACGGCATACTTCTCCTAAATCTATATGTCATTCCCTACAAGAACAGAGACTGTCCACTTAGCAAAGGAAACATTTGCTGAGCCTATTAACCACTTGACCACTGGGCACTTAAACCCCCTTCCTAACCAGACCACTTTTTAGCTTTAGGTGCCCTCACACTTTGAATGACAATTACTCAGTCATGCAACACTGTACCCATAGGAAATGTTTGTCTTTTTTCACACAAATAGAGCTTTCTTTTGGTGGTATTTAATCACCGCTGTTTTTTTTATTTTTTGCGCTATAAATCAAAAAAGACTAAAAATTTGGTAAAAAAAAAAATAATAAGTCTTTGTTTCTGTTAAAATTTATTGCAGAGTATTGGCGAGTATTAGCAGGGTATTGGTTAAACTAAATTAAGCCATTGTCACCTCAATCAACCAAATATGTGTTAGAATAAAAATCTCGTCTTTTTTTTTAAATTATCTGTAATCTTTCCGCTGCCAGGCCCTGTGCTCAAGTTTTCAACTTTTAACTCAGGTGGCCAGACCAATTTTGCAATTTTTTCATTGATTTTTTATTTTTCCCTTACAGATTTCAGAGTTTGGGAAAGACCCCCCCCCCCCCCCCCCCCAAAACCATATGTTTTCTGAAAGAACATGACCTTTAGAATAAAAAAAAAATGTGCTAATTATTTTTTAGGGCTGCACAAATATTTATCATATCGCTATTTTTACTAAAAATACATTCAAATCATTATTAGTGGATACATACGTGGCAACATTTACAAAATCCCTGCTAAATTCCTACTAAATAAAGAAGTTAAAAACTGTATTGAGTTAATAAATAACAAATATTTTCAAAATTTTAATTGCGTCTTTTTGTGAAATGGTGAAAACTGAAGGTGCGCAAATCTGTAAATGAAAGATAAAAATAAAAAATGACTCTAAAAATCGGAGGTTATACGTTTTCAATTACAGCTTTCGGAATTTGTAAAAGACCCCCCAAACCATATATTTTCGAAAAAGCATATGACCTGTAGAATAATAAATAAAGTGCTACTGATTTTTAGGCCCCGGAATAGTTGCGCAAATGTTCATCAAATCGCAAAAAACAATAATGATTTCAGTGTACTAAAAATACACTGAAATCATTATTAGTGCACACAAACATAACGTAACTTGCAAAATTCCTGCTAAATTGCTACTAAGGCCTCATTCACATTAGGCATACTAAAGTGTTTGCCTGTGTTTACAGGCAAGGGGATGCCATGTTTACCTTTACAGGTGTTCCATGCATCACCATACAGGCAATCCTATTCATGCAATTTGAGATACAATGGCTGCACAGGTACCACTGTTGCTCCCAATTTGACATCCATGTGGATGTGGGGTGCACAACCCCAAATACAGACTGTGTAACCTCAGGGACATGCACCTAGACCCACATGGATGTCAAATTGGGAGCAATGGCTGTGTTGTGTATTTTCTACATCCCAAATGAAACAATGGGACTGCCTGCACAAGGATTCATGGAACACCTGTGCATCCCTGTACAGGTAAACATGGCCTTGCAGGGGCATACACAATAGTATGCTTTGTGTGGACAAGGCTTTACAATGTTTTTTTGTTATTATTATTATTATTATTATTATTAATATTACCTTTTTATATTTTGTATTTTTTTTTTGGGGGGGGGTTGATTTTGTTGAGATATCAGTGGTCTAAACTTACCACTGATGTCTATTTTTTGAGACAGAGAAAAGGACTGAAGACAGTCCCTTTCTCTGCAGCCTGAGCTGCACTGTACATGAATGAATAGGAGTCTTTATAGAGGCTCCTATTCATAAACAAAACAGAAGCATAGTAAGGATAGTAAATGATGAATAGACAAAGGAGCAATCGTTAGTGATTGTTCACTGTGCCCATTCAAGGTAAGAGAAGGGGCTGGTAAATACATGTTTACCACCCCCCTCCCCGCTCCCTACCTGACAGCTTGTCTGTGTGCCCCAGAAGCTGCAGCTGGCATAAGGAGGAAGACGGAGAGCCAGCCAGCATCACATTTGTATCAGAGTGGGACAAGAGCAGGATTAATGCCAGGGATTCATTAAGAGGGGGGACATTGCACAGGGGCAGGGGTCAGAGCCACAAATAGAAATGTAAAAGCTGGCAGGATGTCAAAGCCGATGATAAGGATGACAGAGCCGGTGCTGGCAATGTGGACATTTACAGTAATTAGGGATCGGGGAGGGGCAAAAGAGAGGGACATTGGAGGGGGGCACTGAATGGATACACTGAAGGGGGCACTCTGTAGGGGACACTGGAGGGGGGCACTAGATGGTGACACTGGAGGGGGGCACTGGATGGAGACACTGAAGGGGGACACTGTAGGGGATATTGGAGGGGAGCACTGGATGGAAACACTGAATGGGGACACTGTAGGTGACACTGGAGTGGGGAACTGGATGGAGACTCTGAATGGGGACACTGTAGGGGCACTGGATGGCGACACTGAAGGGGGGCACTGGACAGGGCACTGGGGGAGACACTGAAGGGGGACACTGTAGGGGACAGTGGAGAGGGCACTGGATGGAGAGACTAAAGAAGGCACTGTAGTGGACACTGAAGGGGGGTACTGGATGGAGAAACTGAAAGGGGACACTGTATGGGACAAGGGCAAGTAAAAAGAGCACACTTTCGGCATGTGGATGTAATCGGCAGCCATGCTGCTGCTTGATAACATTAAAAAACCTGTGCAGTGGAGCCGAGCTAGAACCACCTAATTTACACACTGTTTGCATACAATCAGAAGCTTGTTAGCTGCTGCTGATTACCTTCATTCAGTAAAATACAAAGTGTCAGCTTCCATTTGAGTGTAAATTCATGGTTGTTGAAGCAACCATGAGTTTACAGGCACAGAAAATGCCAGGTCTGTACGACGTACGGACCTGTCCAGCTGGAAGAAGTTTTCACTGTACTGGTAGAAAAAGGGTATAGAGTGGTTGGGTATTAAAGCCACAGGTTCCCCTTATCTACTAATAATCATTCTGCAAAGTGAACACACATTGTCCCTACTATGGTTAATACTTATAAATATTATAGAAATCTTTTCTGCTTCCACACAGACCACACATAAAGGTATTGTCACCACATTCTTCTTTATGGGATTTAACAGCAAGACTGTATATAATCTGCTGCTCCTCACCAGTAAACTGGTTCTCCTTATTTACTATGATTCATTAAACAAAATGAACATAGATGTATTTTTTTTAATGCTAAAATAAATAAATATTACATTAATAATTTGTTTTTCTTATGTCACACAGACCACTCATAAAGGTAATGTCACCACTTTCTTTTTTTTGGGATTCAATAGCAATGCTGTATATAATCTGCTGCTCTTCACCTTGGTCCTTATTATATACATTGTGACAATATGTGGAAACTGTTTAATCATCATGTTGGTATATTACAGCAAGACCCTTCATTCTCCCATGTACTTCTTCCTCTCCCAACTCTCTATATCTGACATCATACTGATCACAGATATTGCTCCTAACATGTTACATGTTGTTCTACATGAGAGGACCTCCATATCCTTTTCTGGTTGCATCACTCAATATTATATCTTTGCTTCAACAGAAGCATTTGAATGTTACCTTCTGACAGTGATGTCCTATGACCGCTATCTGGCCATCTGCTCTCCTCTGCATTATACCTCAATTATGAAACAAACACTTTGCATTCAACTAGTTCTTGCATCCTGGATTTTCAGCTGTTCTTTGGCATCAATATCAACATTTGCCATAAGTCAACTAGAATTCTGTGGACCAAATGCTATTGACTATTTATTTTGTGATTTCAATCCTCTTGTGGAACTTTCTTGTTCAGACACATCCAGAGTTCAAATGGAGGAAACCTTGTTGTGTGTTCCTGTGATAATCTTACCCTTCCCGGTGATAGTGGTTTCATATATTTGTATTGTTTTAACACTGTTAAAGATACCTTCCATTTCTGGAAGACAGAAATGCTTTTCCACTTGTAGCTCCCATCTCACTGTTGTGTTTCTATTTTATGGAACCCTAATTGCTGCATATCTGATTCCAAAGAAAGGGCAATCAAAAATGATCAGTAAGATAATGTCCTTGTTGTATACAGTGTTTACTCCCTTGATAAATCCTTTCATATACAGCTTGAGGAATAAAGATATCAAGGACAGTTTAAAAATATTGTATAGAAAAAAAAGTAATTTTTATTCAAAACATATGGAAAAATAGATAATTAAAATATAGGGAACATGGGGTGCACTGGTCTCACCACCATGCAGAAGTGATGCCTAATAATTAATTGATACTAGAATTCAAGCCTCTCAACATGGTTCCTCAAAAGGCTAACAGCCTTCAGACTTTTCATGCCACAATTCGTTTTTATGACTTGCTATTTACGCAGCTGGCAAGACTTTTTTTTAGGAGTGGGCCGAACAACCCATGGTTTGGTTCGCACCAGAACGCGTGAACAGAACAGAAAAAAAATTGTGCGAACATGTGAATTCTATTAAAGTCTAAGGGACACGAGCATGAAAAATCAAAAGTGCTCATTTGCAAGTTATTGCCATAAAAAGTTTGTGGGGACCGGAGTACTGCCCCAGGGGACATGCATCAATTTTTCAGGAGCAGTGATTTTAATAATGCCTAAAGTGAAACAATAAAAATGTTATTCCTTTAAATATCATCTGTGTGATGTGTTTTACAGTGCCGGAGCAAAATGACATTTCTAAAAAAAAATGTCATTCAAAATTGCTTGCTGCTGTAATGTATTGCCGACTCCCGGCAATATAGATAAAAAATCAAGGACGGAGTGTCCTTGGTGTGGGATCCCCCCAGTCCATACCAAGCCCTTTGGGTCTGGTATGTATTTTAAGGGGAACTCCATGCCAAAATGTAAAAAAAATGGTGTGGGGTCCCCCCCAAAATCCATACCAGACCCTTATCTGAGCATGCAGCCTGGAGGACAGGATGGGGGGGCGAGCGAGTGCCCCCCTTCTGAACCGTACCAGGCCACATGCCCTCAACATGTTGGGGATGACCCAGCCCCCCTCTGATGTCACATTACATCCCCCGGTGACCCCGCCCTAGCCTATAAAACAGCTGTCACAGCAAAGAGACAGCAGTTGCCAGGAGGCCTCCCTTCGAGGCTGAGCTTTTTTTATATATTCTTTGGGTCCGCCGGGCAACATGATTAAAGATAGATCGACATTGCGGGACACTTTTTTTCTTTAAATAAAGGTATAACGGCACCCCTAATATAAAGGGGGTTAACGCCGTTTACGATGTTCCCTCTCCTAGACACACATCCACTCGCTACCAATATCCACAGCTAAACGACCCTTTCCTATAGGAGCCGACCCCTCTGGCAAAAAGACGAGACACACTCTGTCTCTTCTGTAGTAGGAATGACTTTATTAATGAGAAACATTGTAACTTTATACACAATTCAAGGCACATGCTTTAACATGAACAAGGGTCCAGCTCTACCCACACATCCCAAGACTCAACACCTCATCCTGACGTCTGCTAGGCTTCAAACGATCCCACCCAATACACATCTTTTCACAAAGGGTTGGCAGCCAGTCTGTCTGGCACTTTACAATACACACAAGGACAGACTTAAATGAACAATAGAAATGCAAAACAACTTAATTCCTCACAGCAATGATACTTAAATCCCATATACAGTATACATCCAATCTATATACAATGTATATACAGCCTTGAATATGGCTATCACAGACCATATCGGGGGTTTCTTTTATTTACCCTGTGTCCAAAGTGACCCCACTGTCACAAAAGGAATTGTCAAAAACTGTTGATTGTGGCTTTTACTTTTTAACACTATTTTTGGTGAATGGATAGGGATACAATGTACCCAATACACATTTACATAAGGGGGTGGGATCCATATTCTAATAAGCGCCCCACCCCCAGACCCCAACAACCACAGGGCAAGGTGCTTTTGAGGGCAAGTGACCCAGTATGGTTCAGGAGGGGGGTGCTCGTTCATCCCCCCTTTCTGGCCTGCCAGGCTGCTTGCTCGGATAAGGGTCTGGTATGGATTTTTGAGGGAGTTCCCCTTAAAATCTATGCCAGACCCCAAGGGTCTGGTATGGATTTTGGGGGGGGGGGGGGGCCCTGTGCATTTTTTTTTTTATTCTATCATAGGGTTCACCTTAACCACTTCAGTATATTATATTATATAATCTGCACTGCATTATATACCCTGCACTGTAATATATATATACATACTAAACAGGCTGCACTATATACTCTGAACTGCAGCATATATCTATATACACTATATGGACTGTACTATATAGTCTGCAGAAAAATTGGACATTAGGTGCTGGTGGTGTCAGAACACTGTAACCCCTCACATTTACTCTTGTTGGGTGCAGAATTGGTCCATGCTTTTAAAAATTATTTCACAAATTGTAATTACATGTCCAAGACAAACAGTTCCAGAAAAGCTGCCTTGGCCTTGGGTGTTGGTGGTGCCACAACACTGTAACCCCTCAGAGTTACTCTTGTAGAGGTTAATAGAGAGATCTGGCAGGAGCTCCAAGCTAGACCATTTAAAAAGGGAGGCATTTCAAGATTGCCCATCTACAACCTGATGTTTTCTGTATCAAAACGACCCCTATGCTGGCATGGGAAAGAGATTTAGGCACCACTTTCAGCCATTTGGAATAGAATCAAGCTAGAGGACTGACCTTTAAGGCATCCAGATGTGTCAATCACTGGGAAAACTTCCTAAAAAATGTTAAACAGAAGCTACCGTGCCCCCCTTAGTTTATCCAAAATCTTTCCTGACTCTACAGCCAAGTGTTGGAGAGGATGTGGAGATACAGGGACTATGTTCCATGTGTTTTGGAAATGCAGACGCCTATGCAGCTTCTGGAATGGGATATTCTCCCTGATATCCAATGTCACAGGCTTCTTCACCTCCCCTACACCAGAGAGGGCTCTCTTGCATCTAAAATAAGATACAGTTCCTAAACAATTCCGTTTCCTGATGGTACAAATTCTAACAGCAGCTCATATGACTATAGCTTATCTTTGGAAAACTAATAAAGCCCCTAATGTGTCAGAACTATCAAAAAAGTGCAGAATTCTGTCCAATATGAATGGACATTAGCTTATGGTACAGACTCAAAAATTTGCAAAAATTTCACAATAATTGGAATTGTTGGCTCAGCAGATTTCCGATAATGGATACATAACCTGAAATCTACCACAAGATCTTGGAATTCTTTATGTCTTGGAATTCTTTATGTCTTGGAATTATATGGTGTCTATGTTATGTTTTGTTCTGTTTTCTTAATTTTGATAACCACTGCTTTCTGTAACCCTTAGTTTTAACAAATGAATCACCCCCCTAATTAGGGAACAGAGTTATGTTTGATAATCTATCTGATCTTAATTGCTCAAAGTTGTTTAATAGCATTTCTGGATAAATCTTTATAATTCACAAGATGATTTACTGAATATATCTGTATAACTTGCAACTATTCAATAAAAAAAACTATTGAAAAGTTACTCTTGTTGGGAACAGGAATGGGCCCTGCTGTTAAATATTATTTTGTAAATTGTAATTACATGCCCCTGTCAAACAGGGGCAGAAAATTTGGGCCTTGGGTGTTGGTGGTGCCAGAACACTACAACCCCTCACAGTTACTCTTGTTGGGCGCAGGAACGGTCCATGCTGTTAAAAATAAAATCAAAAATTGTAATTACATGCCCCAGTCAAACAGGGGCAGGACAATTGAGCCTTGGGTGTTGTTGTTGCCCTAAACCAAAAATATTGTTGAAAGATAGCATCATCAAGATTCAGGAATAGAATAGACAGCATAGGCAATCTTCAAGGGATCCCAAATTCCTAGCAAATTCAATTAGTTACATCAGCATCAGGGGCTTGATAGCTGCTGAGCCAGGACTGATTCATTTTTATAAATGTGAGCCTATCAATGGAGCCTGCGGACAGGCATATTCTTTGATCTGTTACAAACCCTCCAGCAGCACTGAATGTGCATTCAGAAAGTACGTTGTATGCAGGACAGGCCAGTAGTCCAATTGCATATTGAGCAAGTTCTGGCCAATGGTCCATCCTCAAGACCCAATAACACAATGGATGCTCAGTTGGAAAGGTCTCCAAATCTGCTCTTGACCCTAGATATTCATGCACCATATAATGCAGATGCTGCCGATAGTTGCTTAACCACTTAACAACCGCCCATAGCCGATTAACGGCTTCAGGGCGGTTGTTTAACTCTGAGAGGCCGTTAATTTACAGCCTCCCAGAATTCTGCTCTCGCAGAAATATCTCTATGAATGTGGACACAAGGTGTCAAAGGAAAAGTTACAATGGTGTCAGGAAAGTCTTGATTACCTTGGCTTGGGAAAGGAAAATCAGTCACAAAAGAGCTACAGCGCTCATGGGTCTAGCCCACCTACAGACCAAGAAGGACATGCTAACCTTCTTGTGGGTCATTGGTTACTGCTGCCAATGGATGCCTGATTGTTCCTTCTATGACAACATTCTGAGACAAGCCACAGGTTCTGAAATGTCAGATATTGCATCATGGTCACCAGATATGTTAAATGCATTCTTGTACTTAAAAAATGCTATGGTTGTAGCTCCAGTGGTTGGCCTCCCAGATTATGGAAAAATGTTTCATGTATATGTAAGGGAAAATTGTAAAACCATGGCAGGTGTCCTCGCCCAGGAACACGGTGGCAAGCTCCACCCTATAGCTTTTTTCTCAAAGGTGGTTCCAGTTCAGGTTCAAGACATGCCTGCATGCCTCCGAGCATTTAGCCCCTCCTCCTGCCAGGGGCTAATTAGCACCCTGTACGATGGTTGTAGGAATGGCTACATCACTTACACTCAGTAGACCAACCATTTTGTACACTACACACAATATGACCCTCTTACTTAAAAAGCATCCATACCCAACACATGTCTTCACAAAGGTTGAGCGGATATGAGGTAATCCTACTATCCAATAGTGATCTAATTATCAAGTATGCTGCCCTAGCAGCAGGCCCAGCTGCAGTTCTGAAGGCCCTGCTAGGTCTCAATCACCGTTTGGGCAACCCATAAATCCGTTATTAGGGGGAAAATCATTCAAATGATGGCTAAACTTAGAGCAGAACATAGAGAGGACATGATTAACCTTACTGAAGACTTCCAATCCCTCGCGAAGAAACACAAACACCACCCCTCGTGAAGAAAGACAAACAGTCCCTAGCTAATCTTGACAAGGCCTGGGCCTTCCTTAACTTGACCTTAACAAAGGCTGCTAAAAAGCACCTCAGGTGGACAAGAGTGAAATTCTACTCTCAAAAGGATAGGATTGGCTCGAGACTAGCTGTTAAACTTAAACCCATCTCCCTTTATTGCTGGTGTTCTCTCATACAGGCCTATGCAGTAGTTAGTGGGTGTTGTGTGCCTCCAGCACAGCACAGTATACACCTGTATCTACCCTTTATTGCTGGTGTTCTCCCATACAAGCATCTGCAGTAGTTAGTGGGTGTTGTGTGCCTCCAACACAGTATACACCTGTATCTACCCTTTATTGCTGGTGTTCTATCATACAGGCATCTGCAGGAGTCAGTGGGTGTTGTGTGCTTCCAGCACAATATACACTACCCAATTTATGGTTTTCCCATCTCCCTGCCAGCCATTACTATGTCTGGAAGTCCAACAAGGAGAGGCAGACAGTCACGAGCCAATAAAAGAGGGCAAGCAGGCTCTGTGTCTAGAGACAACAGTGCTGGTCGTGGATGCGGTGCATCATCATCAGCACATGGCCATGGGACACGCTTGTCCTTTTTTTCAGCAGCTGGACGTGTTGAGCCACATAATGCTGAAGACTTGGTAGAGTGGATGACCAAGCCCTCTTCATCCTCTCTCACCCAGGCTCGGCGTACTAGCAAAGCAGCTGCCAATGCATCCTCTTCCCTCGTCTCAATGTCATCATCAGTCACTCCTTCCCTAGACCGACCATGTCCTCCTGAGGAGTCCCCCGAACTGTTTGAGCACAGTGTTGAGTATATGCTCCAGGAGGATGCCCAGTGTTTTGAAGGCTCTGATGATGATACCCAGCTAGAGGAAGGCAGTAGCGTGAGTGCAGAGAGAGGGGATGCTCAAGAAGGACAGAAATCTGGCAGTCATGCTCCACCAGCTGCAGCATACTGCCAGGTTTGCTCCAGTGATGAAGAGGGAGGGGATGATGAGGTCACTAACTCCAGGTGGGTGCCGGATAGGAGACAGGAGGAGGAGGAGAAGGGGGAGGCACATCTCCAACGAGGCAGGATGCCCTCCGGGGCCCAGCTTAGGGGCAGCACACCGACTGAATCACACCGCAGAGCTCTGCCTGTGCAGGGTGCTGCCTCTGTGCGTTATTCCAAAAGTTCTTTAGTGGGGCCTTTTTTGAGATGAGTGCATTGGATCACACCGCTGCTATTTGCATATGTCTCAAGCGTATCTCGTGTGGCCAAAACATCAGCCGCTTTGGCACCACATGCTTGACCAGACATATGTTGACCTGACATGCAGCTCGTTGGCAAGCATACCTTAAAGACCCACACCAAAGAACAAAGCAGACCTCTCCTTCCTCCTCATCAGCTGGGATCTCCAACCCCACTAGACCTTCAATCCTCTCTGAAACCTGCACTAAGAGGAATGAAGGTGTAGAATTAGGTGTGTCACAGCCAAGTACTGGCAGGCACTCTGCAAGCTGTACACCCATGTCCAATTGTAGCAGGCAAATTTCCCTGCCCCAGCTGCTGGACCGTCGAAAGAAGTTCACTCCCAGCCATCCACATGCCCAGTGGTTGAACGCTAGCTTGGCTAAATTGCTAGCACTTTAACTGCTGCCTTTTCAGTTGGTAGACTCGGCCCCCTTCCGTGAGTTTGTGCAATGTGCCGTTCCTCAGTGGCAGGTCCCCAAATGCCACTTTTCTCACGGAAAGCGAATCTGGCTCTCTACCGGCATGTGGAAGCCGATGTCTTTGCCTCGCTGGACAGGGCGGTCAGAGGTAAGGTGCATATTACCGCTGACTCCAGCAGGCATGGAGAGGGACATCTATACCTATCTTTCATAGCCCATTGGGTCAATCTTCTGGCAGCTGGGAAGGATGCAGGATAAGGTGCAGTAGTGTTGGAGGTTGTTCCGCCACCACTCCTCCAAAATGCTACTACTGGTTGTGACACACCTCTCGTCTCCACCCCCTCCTCTTCTTCTTCCTCCATGGTCTCTTCCATTGCTCTGTCCTCGGAACCAACGGTGCTCCGTAGGCGTTCAAGGGGCTACGCAAGTACTCAGGCAAAAATATGCCATGCCGTGCTTGCGCTGGTTTGTTTGGGGGACAGGAGCCACACTGGGGCAGATATATTGTTAGCTCTGCAGGGTCAGGCTGAGAGGAGTTTGACACCACACCAGCTTAAGCCAGGAATGGTGGTTTGCGACAATGGCACCAACCTTCTCTCTGCCCTCCGACAGGGACAACTGACCCATGTGCCCTGTGTGGTCACGTCCTTAACCTGGTGGTGCATCGGTTCTTTGGCAGGTACCCGGGCTTACAGGATGTCCTGAGGCAGGCCAGGAAAGTCTGTATGCATTTACACCAATCATTTAATGCCAGTGCTCAGCTGGCTGAGCTCCAAAAGGAGTTGAACCTGCCCAAGAACCGCCTTATATGTGACATGCCCACCAGGTGGAACTCAACGTTGGCCATGCTGCAGCGACTGCACATGCAGCAAAGGGCCATCAATGAATACCTGTGGGACTATGGCACCAGGGCAGGGTCAGGGGAGCTTGGTTTTTTCTCACCACGTGACACTGTACCTCTTGTCCACATGTTGGCACATATGCTGCATGGAATAATGGAAAGGGCACTTGAGGCAGAACAGAGGCAGGAAGAGGAGCACTTCCTCTTCTCTCAAGGCCTCCTTTATCCTGAATGCTGTCCCACCCATCACACAGGAAGAGGACAAGGAGAAGGAGGAGGAGGAGGAGGAGGATTGTGTCAGCATGGAGGTGGAGCCTGGCACTCAGCATCAGCTGCAGCAGTCTTTTAGGGATGATTTACAGTCCCTGGAAACCCGTGGACTTCTACATGGCTTAGAGAAGGTGACTGCAGATCATGTTGTCCTTAGTGACCCAGAAGACTGGCCGAATGCCTCAGCTAACCTACGCTGCATGGCCTCCCTGATCCTACAAAGCCTGCAGAAGGATCCTTGTATTCTTCGGATCAAAGAGAGGGACCATTACTGGCTGGCCACTCTCCTTGATCCACGGTACAAGGGTAAGGTTACGGACCTTATTTTGCCATCGCAGAGGGAGCAGATGATGAGTCATCTCTGGGAGGCCTTGCAGAAAGGTCTGTGCAACATGTTCCCAGAGACCGGGAGGTTACAAACTCCTGGTCCTGGACAACGTGTTGCTGAGGCTTCAGTCAGTCACAGAAGGAGCGGTGGAGAAGGTGGCCCTCTGACCGATGTGTTCAGACAATTTTTTAGTCCGCAGCCCCAAGGTATGATCGGTTCCAGCAACCATCGCCAGCGTCTGATTTACATGGTGCAAGGAATACCTAGGGGCAAGGTCAGACTTGGACACCTTTCCCACTGAAAATCCTCTGGCTTACTTGGTTGTCAGAATGTCCGACCGTGTGTTCAAGGGCTTAGACTCCATGTGGAGATATTTTTCAGATATTTTTTATATATGTTTGGTTATTTATCCATAGTGTTTTTCTAGTGATATTCATTTTTGCGCAAGATCACTTTATATAGATTTTACTGACGTGGCACTGCTGGGCACAATAAAAATGAATCAGACTCACTTTTTGTCACTCGATCTCTCTCCCCTCCTCACACCGATACAGTGGAGAGCGCTGAACCCCTGCATGACCCCAGATTGTTTAAATTTTGATCGCTCCATCATTGGGCAGACCAATCTTGTGGTAAAGTGTCACTGTCATTGGCCCTTTACTGTGATCCATAATGCACCGGGTCTGGCGAGCACAGACAATCCATGTGAGCCTCCAGGGGGCACGTGGGAAGCACGAGTCAGGGATGACGTCATTGTACGCCCTCCCAGAATTAGTCAATCACGCTGTAGGTGAAATTCAGCTATGGCCCAGTGGGCAAGTGGTTAATCAGAGGTTTTAGCAGCAGGAGCTTGATAGTTGCTGCTGATCCAAGACGTGTTAATTTTCACGAATGTCAGTCATTCAACAATGTCTGTGGACAGAATCGCTCTTTTGTCTGTCACAAAACCCCACACTGTACTTATTGCATTCAGAGAGCTACTCAATGTTTTTCATAAAAATATAAAAGTTAGGGTTGCATTGAGTAAATAGCTACCAAACATGTCAATATAGAAAAACACAAAATATCTGCGCTAGTTTGAAGTGTGTAAGTGGATGAATTAGTTAACAATATAAGCAGCTAGCACACAAAGTTTCTGGGAAACTAAACGTAAATAGCAATAAAAGCTTATGATAAATAAAACCTCCAAGTGAATAGTGTGTTTCATGGATATAAACATAAAGTCCATACATAAATCAGAAGTTCCAAAAAGTCCAGTGACAGTAATCCAAGACAATAGGTGTTGCAATTAAGGCCACCACCGATAGGGAGGACACACACTGCCTCTTGTTTCTCTTATGCTTTATTGGGCACCCAGGCATGGTCAGAGACCCCTTCAGTGTCCCCTCCCTCTTCTTCCCTTGAGCCAACTCTTCAGTATACTGCACTAGCAGGAAAACCACTGCCCTCCCTCCCTGGTGTCCCCTCCCTCTAGGTTCCTGTTACTCTCCTCCCTAAACTCAGCCCGATAATCATTGTACAACCTCTCTAATGCTGTGCTTAACCACTTGCTTACTGGGCACTTAAACCCCCCTCCTGCCCAGACCAATTTTCAGCTTTCAGCACTGATGCACTTTTGAATGACAATTGTGTGGTCATACAACACCGTACCCAAATGAAATTTTTATAATTTTTTTTCCCACAAATAGAGCTTTCTTTTGATGGTATTTAATTACAGCTGGAAGTTTTATTTTTTGCTAAACAAACAAAAAAAGATGCAAAATAAAAAAAAAAAAAAAAATCATGTTTAATAGTTTGTTATAAAATTTTGCAAACAGGTAATTTTTCTCCTTCATTGAAATGCACTGATGAGGCAGCACTGGTGGGCACTGATAGGCTGCACTGGTGGGCACTGATAGGCTGCAGTGGTGGGCACCGATAGGCACAGATAAGGCGGTACTGAAAGGCACAGATAAGGCGGTACTGATGGGCACAGATAAGGCAGCACTGATGGGCACAAATAAGGCGGCACTGATGGGCAAAGATGGGCACAGATAAGATGGCATGGATGGGTGGCACGGGTGGGTGGCACGGGTGAGTGGCAGGGATGGGCACGGATAGGTACCACTGATAGATGGGACTGATGGACACTGATAGGTGGCACTGATAGGTGGCTCTGATAGGTGACACTGCTGGGCACTGATGGGCGGCACTGATGGGCACTGGTAGATGACACTGATGGGCACTGATATGTGGCATATGAGGTGCAGCACTGTTGAGACAGATTGTGGGCACTGATAGGTGGCACTGTGGGCACTGATAGGTGGCACTATGGGCACGAATGGGTGGCACTATGGGCACTAAGGGGTAGTACTGATGGGTGGCACTTTTACTTTAATTAGGTTGCACTGGCAGGGGGCAGGTGGGCACTGATGACTTGGTGATCGGCTTACCGGCTCTGTTGTGATCACATGATCAGCTGTCATTGGCTGACAGCTGATCACGTGGTAAGGGGTCGGGATTGACCCCTTGCTCCGATCTATGATCAGGCGAGTCTCATAGACTCGCTGATCAAAGAGCGCGCCTCGCGCGCCCCTCAGGGGGTGCGCAGGCCGCTCGTGCACGGGACGACGTCAATAGACGTCGTCCCGGCAAAGCAAGTCCATGTTGTAGCCATCATTCGGCTATAGCGTGGATCTCAAGCGGTTAAATAATTCAGCAGACTCCTTCAACACATTTGGCAGGGCAATAGCAGGGGTAGCTGTGGATGAAGAGGCAAAATAGAGCATTTTGTCAGCTGTGGTGGGATGTGAACTAGTCTGGACCTGGTGACAAAGGAGAAAGACAATGAAGACTTGGTTAGCCACTTCACAACCTCCTCTAGGTTCTCTGGTTATAGAGCATGCCCAGCAGATGATCCACCACATCCAAGACTGCCTCTTTGGCCTGTGAACACAGAGGCTACTTGCCCCCTTATAGCTGCACAGCAACTTCTGACTATCCCTGTGGACATGATAATGGGAGTGTAGGACATAGTCACTAATTTTATTTGCAGCTATTAGAAGAGCTGTATGGGGTAGAAATGGTGTTTGGGTGAACTGTAAACTATGGTGCTTCGGTGGACTAAACAGTACCTCAAAAATCTGCCATGCTCGACTGAAAAGACTCTAATGAAATAAAACCCAAATCAAATAAAGCTCAAATGCAAAGAACATAAAATGAAAAAAAAAAAAAAAAAAAAAAAAACACTTGTAAACACTGTAAGCAAAATAAAATCAATCAATAATCATTATATAAAAAAATAAATGGCACTGTGGAGATGCCCACTTAGGAGGTGGCCCCTATTTATTCAAAGTATGTCCTTAGTCTTTTGGGTTGAATGATACCGGGTGTCATTCTATGTGGAAGATCAGGGCAAAAAAAAAGCATATGGGGAACACCTCCGGACTGAAGGTGTGTATTGCAGTCTAAGCCTCTTTCTTATTTTGTGTCCTGCTGTGAAAGCCAGGGAACTAATATTTCAGATGAAGAGGATTGTAACCAGGTACAGACTACATATCTATTTCAACACAGGTTCCTTTAAAATGTTGCACTGGTGTTTCCTGAGCAATTATTTACTACATTATTGCATTTTGAAAAAATATTATATATAATAAAAACATGTTGTTTTTATATAGTTAAAAACGTAAACCCAAAGAGATCTTGATTACTCTCTATGGAATCTTTAATCTGCAAAGTAACATATAAATGTTTGTGTGAAAACAGGTTTCCTATTTAGTCAACTGAGCTTATCCACCGATACACATCATTTGTTTTACATTTTCAGTAGATAAATAAGATACTTATTATTATTTTATCTCTCTCTCTTTTTCTGTTTTTGTTTCTTCTTTCCATTCATGACTTCATCTAGATCTTATTTTTTCCATGTTAAATAAAAACCACTGGTAAAAACTCTTATGAAGACGATTCATGTAATATTGAATCAGAACAATATATTCTTTTTTTTTTTAAGTATTTTGACATATTTAACATTATTTTGACTCTCCCTATGTTTTATTTATTTATTGTTTTATTTATTTTATACAATCTGCCATGTTAAATAGAAAAACTGATAAAAAAAGAGATATTGTTACATTTTTCATATTGACACTTTTCATTTTGCCAAAAATAAAATCTTAATTTTTTTGTTGGTTTATTTAAACTTAACTTAAATAATAACCAACTATGGATTTTCATCAGACATCATTAGTAAATAGAGTAAGTACATTTTTTTTTTTTTAATTTCAGACAAAATTCGCCAACCTATAATGGTTTTATGGATGAAAATAATAATAGTTATGGTAAATTAGATTTTTTTTAATAACTTGGTGCTTTTTTGTTTTTTCTTTCTACTACTGTTATAGTATTAAACTATACTTAAAGCCAGACACTAAAATTGTATATATAACTCCCTTTTTGCCTTTAAAACATAGTTGTGAAAAGTTTTTTTTACATATTGTGTATATTCTGTACATACGTTATTTTCTATTTAACCAGAGTTCCACTTTATATGTGTTATAGTTAAAAGGAACGGCATACTTCTCCTAAATCTATATGTCATTCACTACAAGAACAGAGACTGTCCACTTAGCAAAGGAAACATTTGCTGAGCCTATTAACCACTTGACCACTGGGCACTGAAACCCCCTTCCTAACCAGACCACTTTTTAGCTTTCGTGCCCTCACACTTTGAATGACAATTAGTCAGTCATGCAACACTGTACCCATAGGAAATGTTTGTCTTTTTTCACACAATTAGAGCTTGCTTTTGGTGGTATTTAATCACCGCTGTTTTTTTTTATTTTTTGCGCTATAAATCAAAAAAGACTAAAAATTTGGTAAAAAAAAAAAAAAGTCATTGTTTCTGTTAAAATTTATTAAGGAGTATTGGCGAGTATTAGCAGAGTATAGGTTAAACTAAATTAAGCCATTGTCACCTCAATCAACCAAGTATGTGTTAGAATAAAAATCTCGTCTTTTTTAAAAATTATCTGTAATCTTTTCGCTGCCAGGCCCTGTGCTCAAGTTTTCAACATTTAACTCAAGTGGCCAGACCAATTTTGCAATTTTTTCATTGATTTTATATTTTTCCCTTACAGATTTCAGAGTTTGGGAAAGACCCCCCCCCCCCCCCCCCAAAACCATATGTTTTCTGAAAGAACATGACCTTTAGAATAAAAAAAAATTGTGCTAATGATTTTTTAGGGCTGCACAAATATTTATTATATTGCTATTTTTACTAAAAATACATTCAAATCATTATTAGTGGATACATACGTGGCAACATTTACAAAATCCCTGCTAAATTCCTACTAAATAAAGAAGTTAAAAACTGTATTGAGTAAATAAATAACAAATATTTTCAAAATTTCAATTGTGTCTTTTTGTGAAATGGTGAAAACTGAAGGTGCGCAAATCTGTAAATGAAAAAAAAAAAAATATTTACTCTAAAAATCTGAGGTTATAAGTTTTCAATTACAGCTTTCAGAATTTGTAAAAGACCCCCCAAACCATATATTTTCGAAAAAGCATATGACCTGTAGAATAATAAATAAAGTGCTACTGATTTTTAAGCCCCAGGAATAGTTGCACAAATGTTCATCAAATCGGAATTTCTACTAAAAATACACTGAAATCATTTTTAGCGCACATAAACATAACGTAACTTGTAAAATTCCTGCTAAATTGCTACCAAGGCCTCATTCACATTAGGCATACTAAAGTGTTTGCCTGTGTTTACCGGCAAGGGGATGCCATGTTTACCTTTACAGGCGTTCCGTGCATCCCCGGGCAAGCAATCCTATTCATGCCAATTGAGATACAACGACTGCACAGGTACAACTGTTGCTCCCAATTTGGCATCCACGTGGGTGTGGGTGCACAACCCCAAATACAGACTGCGTAACCTCAGGGACATGCACCTGGACCCACATGGATGTCAAATTGGAAGCAATGGTTGTGTTGTGCATTTTCTACATCCCAAATGAAATCAATGGGACTGCCTGCACAAGGATTCATGGAACACCTGTGCATCCCTGTACAGGTAAACATGGCCTTTCAGGGGCATACACAATAGTATGCTTTGTGTGGACTAGGCCTTACAATGTTTTTTTGTTATTATTATAATAATTATTATTATTATTATTATTTTTATCAATATTACTTTTTTATATATTTTTTTTTTTGGGGGGGGATGTTGATTTTGATGAGATATCAGAGGTTTAAACTTACCTCTGATGTCTATTTTTTGAGACAGAGACTAGGACTGAAGACAGTCCCTTTCTCTGCAGCCTGAGCTGCACTGTACATGAATGAATAGGAGTCTTTATAGAGGCTCCTATTCATAAACAAAACAGAAGCATAGTAAGGATAGTAAATGATGAATAGACAAAGGAGTAATCATTAGTGATTGTTCACTGTGCCCATTCAAGGTAAGAGAAGGGGCTCATAAATACATGTTTACCATCCCCCTCCCCGCTCCCCACCTGACAGCTTGTCTGTGTGCCCCAGAATCTGCAGCTGGCATAAGGAGGAAAATGGAGAGCCAGCCAGCAGCACAGTTGTATCTGAGTGGGACAAGAGCAGGATTGATGCCAGGGATTCATTAAGAGGGGGGACATTGCGCAGGGGCGAGGGTCAGAGCCACACATACAGTAGAAATGTAAAAGCTGTCAGGATGTCAAAGCCGATGATAAGGATAAAGAATTCAGCCGCCAGCAGGATGACAGAGCCGGTGGTGGCAATGTGGACATTTACAATGATTAGGGATTGGGGAGGGGCAAAAGAGAGGGACATTGGAGGGGGGCACTGTAGGAAACACTGGAGGGGGGCACTGGATGGATACACTGAAGGGGAACACTGTAGGGGACACTGAAGGGGGGCACTGGATGGAGATACTGAAGGGGGGCACTGTAGGAAACATTGGAGGGGGCACTGAATGGAGACACTGAAGGGGGACACTGAAGGGGGGCACTAGATGGAGACACTGGAGGGGGGTACTGGACAGAGACACTGAAGGGTGACATTGTAGGGGACACTGGAGAGAGGAACTGGATGGAGACACTGAAGGGGTATACTGGATGGGGCACTGGGGGGGAGACACTGAATGGGGACACTATAGGAGACACTGGAGGGGAGCACTGGATGGAAACACTGAATGGGAACACTGTAGGGGACACTGGAGTGGGTAACTGGATGGAGACTCTGAATGGGGACACTGTAGGGGACACTGGAGGGGGCACTGGATGGCGACACTGAAGGGGGGCACTGGACGGGGCACTGGGGGAGACACTGAAGGGGGACACTGTAGGGGACATTGGAGAGGGCTCTGGATGGAGAGACTAAAGAGGGCACTGTAGTGGACACTGAAGGGGGGTACTGGATGGAGACACTGAAAGGGGACACTATAGGGGACACTAAGGGCAAGTAAAAAGAGCACACTTTCGGCATGTGGATGCAATCGGCAGCCATGCTGCTGCTTGATAACATTAAAAAACCTGTGCAGTGGAGCCGCGCTAGAACCACCTAATTTACACACTGTTTGCATGTAATCAGAAGCTTGTTAGCTGCTGCTGATTACCTTCATTCAGTAAAATACAAAGTGTCAACTTCCATTTGAGTGTAAATTCATGGTTGTTGAAGCAACCATGAGTTTATAGGCACAGAAAATGCCAGGTCTGTACGACGTACGGACCTGTCCAGCTGGAAGAAGTGTTCACTGTACTGGCAGAAAAAAAGGGTTCAAAGTGGTTGGGTATTAAAGCCATCGGTTCACCTTATCTACTATTAATCATTCTGAAAAGTAAACACACATTGTCCCTACTATGGTTAATACTTATAAATATTATATAAATATTTTCTGCTTCCACACAGACCACACATGAAGGTAATGTCACCACATTCTTCTTTATGGGATTTAACAGCAAGACTGTACAGTATATAATCTGCTGCTCTTCACCAGTAAACTAGTTCTCCTTATTTACTATGATTCATTAAACAAAATGAAAATAGATGTGTTTTTTTTTAATGCTAAAATAAATAAATATTACTTTAATAATTTGTTTTCTTATGTCACACAGACCACTCATAAAGGTAATGTCACCACTTTCTTTTTTTTGGGATTCAGTAGCAATGCTGTATATAATCTGCTGCTCTTCACCTTGGTCCTTATTATATACATTGTGACAATATGTGGAAACTGTTTGATCATCATGTTGGTATATTACAGTAAGACCCTTCATTCTCCCATGTACTTCTTCCTCTCCCAACTCTCTATATCTGACATCATACTGATCACAGATATTGCTCCTAACATGTTAAATATTGTTCTACATGAGAGGACCTCCATATCCTTTTCTGGTTGCATCATTCAATATTATATCTTTGGTTCAACAGAAGCATTTGAATGTTACCTTCTGACAGTGATGTCCTATGATCGCTATCTGGCCATCTGCTCTCCTCTGCATTATACCTCCATTATGAAACAAACACTTTGCATTAAATTTGTTTTTGCATCCTGGATTTTCAACTGTTCTTTGGTATCAATATTAACATTTGCCATAAGTCAACTAGAATTCTGTGGACCAAATGCTATTGACTATTTATTTTGTGATTTCAATCCTCTTGTGGAACTTTCTTGTGCAGATACATCCAAAGTTCAAATGGAAGAAACCTTGTTGTGTGTTCCTGTGATAATCTTACCCTTCCCAGTGATAGTGGTTTCATATATTTGTATTGTTTTAACACTGTTAAAGATACCTTCCATTTCTGGAAGACTGAAATCCTTTTCCACTTGTAGCTCCCATCTCACTGTTGTGTTTATATTTTATGGAACCCTAATTGCTGCATATCTGATTCCAAAGGAAGGACAATCAAAAATGATCAGTAAGATAATGTCCTTGTTGTATACAGTGTTTACTCCCTTGATAAATCCTTTCATATACAGCTTGAGGAATAAAGATATCAAGGACAGTTTAAAAATATTGTATAGAAAAAAAAGTAATTTTTATTCAAAACATTTGGTAAAATAGATAATTAAAATATAGGGAACATGGGGTGCACTGGTCTCACCACCATGCAGAAGTGATGCATAATAATTAAAGCGGTATTAAACCCGGACATTTTTTTTTTTTTTTAAACCTGCAAAGCAAAAGGCATAATAAGCTAGTATGCACCACATATTAGCTCATTATGAAATACTTACCTTAGAACGAGGCCTCGACAGCTGACATGCTCCCTCTGCGTTTCTTCCGCGGTATCGCGGCTCCGGCGCTGTGAGTGGCCGGAGCCGCGATATCGTCACTCCCGCACATGCGCGCGGGAGATTTCATTCCGGCCGACCAGGCACTGCCGGATTTTCAGGCCGAGAATCCCCTTGTGCGCATGCGCTGCTGCAGTCAGCGGCGCATACCAAGGGGAATATCTCCTAAACCGTACAGGTTTAGGAGATTTTTTTTTACCTTATTATAGGCTTTCCTGTAGGTAAAAGTTAAAAAATCGAGTATACAACCACTTTAATTGATACTAGAATTCAAGCCTCTCAACATGGTTCCTCAAAAGGCTAACACCCTTCAGACTTTTCATGCCACAATTCGTTTTTATGACTTGCTATTTACGCAGCTGGCAAGACTTTTTTTATAGGAGCGGGCCGAACAACCCATGGTTCGGTTCGCACCAGAACGCGTGAACAGAACAGAAAAAAAATTGTGCGAACATGTGAATTCTATTAAAGTCTAAGGGACACGAGCATGAAAAATCAAAAGTGCTCATTTGCAAGTTATTGCCATAAAAAGTTTGTGGGGACCGGAGTACTGCCCCAAGGGACATGCATCAATTTTTCAGGAGCAGTGATTTTAATAATGCTTAAAGTGCAACAATAAAAATGAAATATTCCTTTAAATATCATCTGTGTGATGTGTATTACAGTGCCGGAGCAAAATGACATTTCTAAAAAAAAATGTCATTCAAAATTGCTTGCTGCTGTAATGTATTGCCAACTCCCGGCAATATAGATAAAAAATCAAGGACGGAGTGTCCTTGGTGTGGGATCCCCCCAGTCCATACCAAGCCCTTTGGGTCTGGTATGTATTTTAAGGGGAACTCCATGCCAAAATGTAAAAAAATGATGTGGGGTCCCCCCCAAAATCCATACCAGACCCCTATCTGAGCATGCAGCCTGGAGGACAGGATGGGGGGGGGGCGAGCGAGTGCCCCCCTTCTGAACCATACCAGGCCACATGCCCTCAACATGTTGGGGATGACCCAGCCCCCTCTGATGTCACATTACATCCCCAGGTGGCCCCGCCCTAGCTAATAAAACAGCTGTCACAGCAAAGAGACAGCAGTTGCCAGGAGGCCTCCCATCGAGGTTGAGCTTTTTTTTATATATTCTTTGGGTCCGCCGGGCAACATGAATAAAGATAGATCGACATTGCGGGACACTTTTTTTCTTTAAATAAAGGAATTGTCAAAAACTGTCGATTGTGGCTTTTACTTTTTAACACTATTTTTGGTGAATGGATAGGGATACAATGTACCCAATACACATTTACATAAGGGGGTGGGATCTGGGGCCCCCTTGTTAAAGGGGGCTTCCATATTCTAATAAGCGCCCCACCCCCAGACCCGACAACCACAGGGCAAGGTGCTTTGGGGCACCCTCCCCCTTTTGAGGGCAAGTGACCTAGTATGGTTCAGGAGGGGGGTGCTTGTTCATCCCCCCTTTCTGGCCTGCCAGGCTGCTTGCTCGGATAAGGGTCTGGTATGGATTTTTGAGGGAGTTCCCCTTAAAATCTATGCCAGACCCCAAGGGTCTGGTATGGATTTTTGGGGGGGACCCTATGTATTTTTTTGTAATTCTGTCATAGGGTACCCCTTAACCACTTCAGTACATTATATAATCTGCACTGCATTATATACCCTGCACTAAAAAATAAATAAATAATATATATATATATATATATATATATATATATATATATATATATATACATACTAAACAGGCTGCACTATATACTCTGAACTGCAGTATATATATATATATATATATATATATATATATATATATATATATATATATATATATATATATACACTATATGGACTGTACTATATAGTCTGCAGAAAAATTGGACATTAGGTGTTGGTGGTGTCAGAACACTGTAACCCCTCACATTTACTCTTGTTGGGTGCAGAATTGGTCCCTGCTTTTAAAAATTATTTCACAAATTGTAATTACATGTCCCAGACAAACAGTTCCAGAAAAAATGGGCCTTGGGTGTTGGTGGTGCCACAACACTGTAACCCCTCAGAGTTACTCTTGTAGAGGTTAATAGAGAGATCTGGCAGGAGCTCCAAGCTAGACCATTTAGAAAGGGAGGCATTTCAAGATTCTATGCCCATCTACAACCTGACGTTGGTTGTATCAAAACGACCCCTATGCTGGCATGGGAAAGAGATTTAGGCACCACTTTCAGCTATTTGGAATAGAATCAAGCTAGAGGACTGACCTTTAAGGCATCCAGATGTGTCAATCACTGGGAAAACTTCCTAAAAAATGCTAAACAGAAGCTATCGTGCCCCCCTTAGGTTATCCAAAATCTTTCCTGACTCTACAGCCAAGTGTTGGAGAGGATGTGGAGATACGGGGACTATGTTCCATGTGTTTTGGAAATGCAGATGCCAATGCAGCTTCTGGAATTCCGTTTCCTGATTGTACAAATTCTAACAGCAGCTCATATGACTATAGCTTATCTTTGGAAAACGAATAAAGCCCCTAATGTGTCAGAACTATCAAAAAAGTGCAGAATTCTGTCCAATATGAATGGACATTAGCTTATGGTATAGACTCTATGCAAAAATTTCACAATAATTGGAATTGTTGGCTCAGCAGATTCCTGATAATGGATACATAACCTGAAATCTACCACAATATCTTGGAATTCTTTATGTCTTGGAATTATATGGTGTCTATGTTATGTTTTGTTCTGTTTTCTTAATTTTGATAACCACTTTGCTTTCTGTAACCCTTATGCCGCGTACACATGAGCGGACTTTTCAACGTCCAAAGTCCGACGGACTGAGTCCGTCAGACTATTCGATCGTGTGTGGGCTGCAACGGACTTTTGACTCGCCAAAGTCTGAAGGACTTTAGAATATGGAACATGCTTCAAATTTTCCCGACGGAACTCCGCCGGACCCGGTCCCTTCGAAAAATCCGTTCGTGTGTATGCTATTCCGACGGACTAAAACCGACGCTAGGGCAGCTATTGGCTACTGGCTATGAACTTCCTTATTCGAATCCAGTCGTACGTCATCACGTTCGAATCCGTCGGAGTTTAGTGTGATTGTGTGTGGCCAAGTCTGCTCTGCCGAAAAGTCTGTCAGAACTCCGTCGGAACTCCGGCAGAACTCCGACGGAACTCCTTCGGAAGTCTGTCGGACATAAGTCCTCTCGTGTGTACGGGGCTTTAGTTTTAACAAATGAATCACCCCCCCCCTAATTAGGGAACAGAGTTATGTTTGATAATCTATCTGATCTTAATTGCTCAAAGTTGTTTAATAGCATTTCTGGATAAATCTTTATAATTCACAAGATGATTTACTGAATATATCTGTATAACTTGCAACTATTCAATAAAAGAACTATTGAAAAGTTACTCTTGTTGGGAACAGGAATGGGCCCTGCTGTTAACCACTTGAGACCCGCACTACGTCTATTGACATCATGGGGTTTCGCTGGTTATATCTAAATGATGCCTGAGGCCACAGACATCATTCAGATATTGCCGTTTTCAGCCGGCGATTCCCTACACCATAAGAATGATCATAGCGGCTGTTCCGCAGCATAATCGTTCTTACGGGCGGCGGGAGGGGACGCCCCCCCTCCCGCCGCCCTCCGGTACTTCTACCGACTCACCGTTTCCATCGGTGAGTCGGTCACAGGATCCGCCGGCCCCAGCAAGTGATCATAGTGATTTCCGGCAGACTAGATTGTCCCCGGAGTCTCTATGATCGCTTGGTGGTCGGGCGCGATGTTATGACGTCACGCCTGGCCTCGGTATTCAAATTAACGGCGCCAATCTGACTAGGAAGCCATGATCGTTTTATTTTTTTTATTTTTTTATTCTTCCCAGTCTAGAGGTGAGATATGGGGTCTTATTAAATAGATCCGATCGTGCCATATTCCTATTACAAGGGATGTTTACATTCCTTGTAATAGGAATAAAAGTCATCAATTTTTTTTTTTAAGTGTAAAACTAAAAAAATAAAAATTAAATTAACAATAAAAAAAAAAAAATAATTAAATCGCCCCTGTCCCCGTGAACTCGCACACAGAAGCGAACGCATACGTAAGTCCCGCCCACATATGAAAACGGTGTTCAAGCCACACATGTGAGGTATCGCTGCGAATGTTAGAGCGAGAGCAATAATTCTAGCCCTAGACCTCCTCTGTAACCCAAAATATGTAACCAGTAAAAAAATTTAAAGCGTCGCCTAACTTGGGCTAACTTTACTGTTTTTTTTTTTTTTAAGCATGAAACTGTTTTTTTTCTGAAAAAAACGCGTTCAAAAAATTGCTGTGCAAATACCGTGTGAGATAAAAAGTTGCAATGACCGCCATTGTATTCTCTAGGGTCTTTGCTAAAAAAAACATATATAATGTTTGGGGGTTCTATGTAATTTTCTAGCAAAAAAACTAGGAATTTTACATGTAGGAGAGAAATGTCAGAATTGGCCTGGGTCCGAAGTGGTTAAATATTATTTTGCAAATTGTAATTACATGCCCCTGTTAAACAGGGGCAGAAAAATTGGGCCTTGGGTGTTGGTGGTGCCAGAACACTGCAACCCCTCACAGTTACTCTTGTTGGGCGCAGGAACGGTCCATGCTGTTAAAAAAAAATCAAAAATTGTAATTACATGTCCCAGTCAAACAGGGGCAGGACAATTGAGCCCTGGGTGTTGTTGTTGCCGTAAACCAAAAATATTGTTGAAAGATAGCATCATCAAGATTCAGGAATAGAATAGACAGCATAGGCAATCTTCAAGGGATCCCAAATTCCTAGCAAATTCAATTAGTTACATTAGCATCAGGGGCTTGATAGCTGCTGAGCCAGGACTGATTCATTTTTATAAATGTGAGCCTATCAATGGAGCCTGTGGACAGGCATATACTTTGATCTGTTACAAACCCTCCAGCAGCACTGAATGTGCATTCAGAAAGCACGTTGTATGCAGGACAGGCCAGTAGCTCAATTGCATATTGAGCAAGTTCTGGCCAGTGGTCCATCCTCAAGACCCAATAACACAATGGATGCTCAGTTGGAAAGGTCTCCAAGTCTGCTCTTGACCCTAAATATTCATGCACCATATAATGCAGATGCTGCCGATAGTTGCTTAACCACTTAACAACCGCCCATAGCCGATTAACGGCTTCAGGGCAGTTGTTTAACTCTGAGAGGCCGTTAATTAACAGCCTCCCAGAATTCTGCTCTCGCGCGCCCCCTGGGGCATGCACTCGAGAACATCGTGGCCATTTGCCACGTGATCGCTCCATCAAATGACGGAGAGATCACTTGTAAACAAACCGGCGTCATGTTATGATGCCGGTTCCTCCCTCCCCTCTCTGTATCAATCAGTACAGCAGAGGGAGAAGAGATCAGTGTCAGCAGCGCTGTGGGCTGCATCTGCAGTGCCCACATCACTGCTCACCGAATTTAACCCCTTAATACCCTGGCAATACTCTGCAATACCAGCCAAAACTCTGCAATACCCAATATCCTGCCAATACTCTGCAATACCAGCCAATACTCTGCAATACCAGCCAATACTCTCCAATACCCTGCCAATACTCTCCAATACCAGCCAATACTCTCCAATACCAGCCAATACTCTCCAATACTCTGCCAATACTCTCCAATACCCTGCCAATACTCTCCAATACCAGCCAATACTCTGCAATACCCACCAATACTCTGCAATACCCACCAATACTCTGCAATACCCCGCCAATACTCTGCAATACCAGCCAATACTCTGCAATACCAGCCAATACTCTGCAATACCCAATACCCTGCCAATACTCTGCAATACCAGCCAATACTCTGCAATACCAGCCAATACTCTCCAATACCCTGCCAATACTCTCCAATACCAGCCAATACTCTCCAATACCAGCCAATACTCTCCAATACTCTGCCAATACTCTCCAATACCCTGCCAATACTCTCCAATACCAGCCAATACTCTGCAATACCCACCAATACTCTGCAATACCCGCCAATACTCTGCAATACCAGCCAATACTCTGCAATACCAGCCAATACTCTGCAATACCAGCCAATACTCTGAAATATCTCTATGAATGTGGACACAAGGTGTCAAAGGAAAAGTTACAATGGTGTCAGGAAAGTCCTGATTACCTTGGCTTGGGAAAGGAAAATCAGTCACAAAAGAGCTACAGCGCTCATGGGTCTATCCTGCCTACAGACCAAGAAGGACATGCTAACCTTCTTGTGGGTCATTGGCTACTGCCACCAATGGATGCCTGATTGTTCCTTCTATGACAACATTCTGAGACAAGCCACAGGTTCTGAAATGTCAGATATTGCATCATGGTCACCAGATATGTTAAATGCATTCTTGTACTTAAAAAATGCTATGGTTGTAGCTCCAGTGGCTGGCCTCCCAGATTATGGAAAAATGTTTCATGTATATGTAAGGGAAAATTGTAAAACCATGGCAGTGTCCTCGCCCAGGAACACAGTGGCAAGCTCCACCCTATAGCTTTTTTCTCGAAGGTGGTTACAGTTCAGGTTCAAGACATGCCTGCGTGCCTCCGAGCATTAAGCCCCTCCCGCTGCCAGGGGCTAATTAGCACCCTGTACAATGGTTGTAGGAATGGCTACATCACTTACACTCAGTAGACCAACCATTTTGTACACTACACACAATATGACCCTCTTACTTAAAAAGCATCCATACCCAACACATGTCTTCACAAAGGTTGAGCGGATATGAGGTAATCCTACTATCCAATAGTGATCTAATTATCAAGCATGCTGCCCTAGCAGCTGCCCAGCTGCAGTTCTGAAGGCTCTGCTAGGCCCTGCTAGGTCTCAATCACCCATAAATCCGTTATAAGGGGGAAAATCATTCAAATGATGGCTAAACTTAGAGCAGAACATAGAGAGGACATGATTAACCTTACTGAAGACTTCCAATCCCTCACGAAGAAACACAAACAGCACCCCTCGCAAAGAAACACAAACAGTCCCTAGCTAATCTTGACAAGGCCCGGGCCCTCCTTAACTTGACCTTAACAAAGGCTGCTAAAAAGCACCTCAGGTGGACAAGAGTGAAATTCTACTCTCAAAAGGATAGGATTGGCTCGAGACTAGCTGTTAAACTTAGCCACAAACCCCACTCCCTAGCATTCCCCAAAATCAAACTACACTCGGGAGACTTGACTCAGAACCCAACCAAGATCACGGAAGCCTTCCTTCGGTTCTATACTGACCTATACAAGCTGAACCCCCCTCGACCGACACAGACTATGTTCCTAGACTCCCTCCCCCTGCCTACCCTGTCCAGCGACCATAAGGAATAGGGATGAGCTTGATGTTTGAGTCGAACGTATGTTCGACTCGAACATCGGATGTCCGAATGTTTGGCGAATGCCGAACCTTATGGACCATTCGTGCCAAATTTATGTGGCGCTCATGACCCACGATGCACTGCGCCATCGCAGTGCATTGCTGGCTCATAATTGGCCAAGCATGCACTGTGACCCCACATGCTTGGCCAATCACAGCGCCAGCAGTGAGGAAAGCAATAATTGGCCACAGGCAAGATGCCTGTGGCCAATTATAGCTCAGGGTTGTTTAGTATATGCCCCACACTATATAAGGTCGCCAGCACTCCTTATATAAAAGGCATCTGCAGTAGTTAGTGGATGTTGTGTGCCTCCAGCACAGCACAGTATACACCTGTATCTACCCTTTATTGCTGCTGTTCTCTCATACAGGCATCTGCAGTAGTTAGTGGTTGTTGTGTTCCTCCAACACAGTACAGTATGCACATGTATCTACCCTTTATTGCTGGTGTTCTCTCATACAGGCATCTGCAGTAGTTAGTGGGTGTTGTGTGCCTCCAGCACAGCACAGTATACACCTGTATCTACCCTTTATTTCTGGTGTTCTATCATGCAGGCATCTGCAGTAGTTAGTGGGTGTTGTGTGCCTCCAGCACAGCACAGTATACACCTGTATCTACCCTTTATTGGTGGTGTTCTATCATACAGGCATCTGCAGGAGTCAGTGGGTGTTGTGTGCTTCCAGCACAATATACACTACCCAATTTATGGTTTTCCCATCTCCCTGCCAGCCATTACTATGTCTGGAAGTCCAACAAGGAGAGGCAGACAGTCACGAGCCAATAAAAGAGGGCAAGCAGGCTCTGTGTCTAGAGACAACAGTGCTGGTCGTGGATGCGTTGCATCATCATCAGCACATGGCCATGGGACACGCTTGTTCTTTTTTTCAGCAGCTGGACGTGTTGAGCTGCATAATGCTGAAGACTTGGTAGAGTGGATGACCACGCCCTCTTCATCCTCTCTCACCCAGGCTCAGGGTACTAGCAAAGCAGCTGCCAATGCATCCTCTTCCCTCGTCTCCATGTCATCATCAGTCACTCCTTCCCTAGACAGACCATGTCCTCCTGAGGAGTCCCCCGAACTGTTTGAGCACAGTGTTGAGTGCATTCTCCAGGAGGATGCCCAGTGTTTTGAAGGCTCTGATGATGATACCCAGCTAGAGGAAGGCAGTAGCATGAGTACAGAGAGAGGGGATGCTCAAGAAGGACAGAAATCTGGCAGTCATGCTCCACCAGCTGCAGCATACTGCCAGGTTTGCTCCAGTGATGAAGAGGGAGGGGATGATGAGGTCACTAACTCCAGGTGGGTGCCTGATAGGAGACAGGAGGAGGAGGAGAAGGGGGAGGCACATCTCCAACGAGGCAGGATGCCCTCCGGGGGCCAGCTTAGGGGCAGCACACCGACTGAATCACACTGCAGAGCTCTGCCTGTGCAGGGTGCTGCTTCTGTGCGTTATTCCAAAAGTTCTTTGGTGGGGCCTTTTTTGAGATGAGTGCATCAGATCGCACCGCTGCTATTTGCATATGTCTTAAGCATATCTCGTGTGGCCAAAACATCAGCCGGTTTGGCACCACATGCTTGACCAGACATATGTTGACCTGACATGCAGCTTGTTGGCAAGCGTACCTTAAAGACCCACACCAAAGAACAAAACGGACCTCTTCTTGCTCCTCATCAGCTGGGATCTCCAACCCCACTAGACCTTCAGTCTTCTCTGAAACCTGCACTAAGAGGAATGAAGGTGTAGAATTAGGTGTGTCACAGCCAAGTACTAGCAGGCACTCTGCAAGCTGTACACCCATGTCCAATTGTAGCAGGCAAATTTCCCTACCCCAGCTGCTGGACCGTCGAAAGAAGTTCACTCCCAGTCATCCACATGCCCAGTGGTTGAACGCTAGCTTGGCTAAATTGCTAGCACTTCAACTGCTGCCTTTTCAGTTGGTAGACTCGGCCCCCTTCCGTGAGTTTGTGCAATGTGCGGTTCCTCAGTGGCAGGTCCCCAAATGCCACTTTTCTCACGGAAAGCGAATCTAGCTCTCTACCGGCATGTGGAAGGCAATGTCTTTGCCTCGCTGGACAGGGCGGTCAGAGGTAAGGTGCATATTACCGCTGACTCCAGCAGGCATGGACAGGGACGTTACCTATCTTTCATGGCCCATTGGGTCAATCTTCTGGCAGCTGGGAAGGATGCAGGATAAGGTGCAGTAGTGTTGGAGGTTGTTCCGCCACCACGCCTCCAAAATGCTACTACTGGTTGTGACACACCTCTCGTCTCCATCCCTCCTCTTCTTCTTCCTCCATGGTCTCTTCCATTGCTCTGTCCTCTGAACCTGTGGTGCTCCGTAGGCGTTCAAGGGGCTACGCAAGTACGCAGGCAAAAATATGCCATGCCGTGCTTGCGCTGGTTTGTTTGGGGGACAGAAGCCACACTGGGGCAGATATTTTGTCAGCTCTGCAGGGTCAGGCTGAGAGGTGTTTGACACCACACCAGCTTAAGCCAGGAATGGTGGTTTGCGACAATGGCACCAACCTTCTCTCTGCCCTCCCACAGGGACAACTGACCCATGTGCTCTGTGTGGTCACGTCCTTAACCTGGTGGTGCAGCGGTTCTTTTGCAGCGGTTCTTTTACCCGGGCTTACAGGATGTCCTGAGGCAGGCCAGGAAAGTCTGTATGCATTTCCGCCGATCATTTAATGCCAGTGCTCAGCTGGCTGAGCTCCAAAAGGAGTTGAACCTGCCCAAGAACCGCCTTATATGTGACATGCCCACCAGGTGGAACTCAACGTTGGCCATGCTGCAGTGACTGCACATGCAGCAAAGGGCCATCAATGAATACCTGTGGGACTACGGCACCAGGGCAGGGTCAGGGGAGCTTGGTTTTTTCTCATCACGTGACACTGTATCTCTTGTCCACATGTTGGCGCATACGCTGCATGTAATAATGGACAGGGCACTTGAGGGAGAACAGAGGCAGGAAGAGGAGGCCTCCTTTATCCAGACTGCTGTCCCACTCATCACACAGGAAGAGGACAAGGAGGAGGAGGAGGAGGAGGATTGTGTCAGCATGGAGGTGGAGCCTGGCACTCAGCATCAGCAGCAGCAGTCTTTTAGGGATGGTTTACAGTCCCAGGAAACCCGTGGACTTCTACATGGCTGGGAGAAGGTGGCTGCGGATCATGTTGTCCTTAGTGACCCAGAGGACTGGCAGAATGCCTTAGCTAACCTACGCTGCATGGCCTCCCTGATCCTACAAAGCCTGCAGAAGGATCCTTGTATTCTTTGGATCAAAGAGAGGGACCATTACTGGCTGGCCCCTTTCCTTGATCCACGGTACAAGGGTAAGGTTACGGACCTTATCTTGCCATCGCAGAGGGAGCAGATGATGAGACATCTCTGGGAGGCCTTGCAGAAAGGTCTGTGCAACATGTTCCCAGAGACTGGGAGGCTACAAACTCCTGGTCCTGGACAACGTGTTGCTGAGGCTTCAGTCAGTCACAGAAGGAGCGGTGGAGAAGGTGGCTGTCTGACCGATGTGTTCAGACAATTTTTTAGTCCGCAGCCCCAAGGTGTGATCGGTTCCAGCAACCATCGCCAGCGTCTGATTTACATGGTGCAGGAATACCTAGGGGCAAGGTCAGACTTGGACACCTTTCCCACTAAAAATCCTCTGGCTTACTGGGTCTTGAGGATGGATCACTGGCCAGAGCTTGCACAGTATGCAATTGAGCTACTGGCCTGTCCTGCACCCAGCGTTCTGACAGAACGCACCTTCAGTGCTGCTGGTGGCTTTGTTACCGATCACATGGTGCACCTGTCCACTGACTCGGTTGATCGACTGACCTTCATAAAGATGAATCAGTCTTGGATCACCATCAGCTACCAAGCACCTGAAGCTGATGTAACCAAATTTTTTTTTTAAAATTTCACATCCCTTCAAGACTGCCTATGCTGATGCTGAGTGACTGTCCTGTTATGTTGACTGACTATCCTCTTCCTCCTCAATGATCCCGCTGATATCTTGGAAGAACATTTTTGGTTCTGGGTGATGCCACCAGCCCAATTTTTCATCCCCTGTTTAACAGGGGCGTGTAATTACAATTTTTGATGCAATGCTTTGCAGCAGGGCTCATTCCTGCACTCCTAATAGAGTATATGGGAGAGGTTGCAGTGTCGTGGCACCAGCACCAGTGCCTAAGGCCCAATTTTTCAGCCTCTGTTTAACAGGGGCATGTAATACAATTTTTGATGCAATGCTTTGCAGCAGGGCTCATTCCTGCACTCCAACTAGAGTATCTGGGAGAGGTTGCAGTGTTGTGGCACCAGCAAGCAGTGCCTAAGGCCCAATTTTTCAGCCCCTGGGGCATGTAATTGCAATTCTTGATATAATATTTCCCAGCAGAGCCCGTTTCTGCACCCACCAAGAGCCACTTTGAGGGCTTACAGTGTTGTGGCAACACCAACACCTTAGGCCCCCATTTCTGCAGAGTATATAGGGCAGGCCTCTACTTTCAAACATTCAACTTACAAACGTCTCCTACTTGCAAATGGAAGGAGACAACAGGAAGTGAGTTGAAAAAAGGCATGCGGAAAAAAAAAAATTATACAGGGTTAATAACCCTTCCCATGTTTTCCAAAAAGCTTAAAAATAATTTTTTTGACTGGAGCTACACTTTCAAAATGTACCAGTTCAAAATTAACACAACAAATTAAATTAACACAACAAACCTACACAGTCCCTGTCTTGTTTGCACCACCTGTATACTGCTGTTCTGAGTATATAGGGCCTGGAGGCCCCACGCCTTTCCTTTTTTTAATTTGGGTACGGGGTTCCCCTTGATATCTGTACAAGATGCAAAGGGGCTGTTAATGGGCAGGGGGGCTACCCATGCCATTTTTCGCAATGATTTTCATCCATATTGCCAGAACCAGATATTACCTTAAAACTGAAAGCAAAAGTTTTAAAAGGGACTGTTCTAAACATGGAAAACATATGCCACTTCACAGGCATACTATAGACACCCCCCAGGCACGATATTTAAAGGAATATTTCACTTTTTTTTCACTTTAATCGTCATTAAAATCAGTGCTCCCAAAAAAATGGCCAATTTTAAAAACAATTTTGGCATTGACCCATGTCCTCTGGGGCAGGAGCCAGGTCCCCAAACTCTTTTTAGGACAATATCTTGCATATTAGCCATTAAAATTAGCACTTTTTATTTTGAACGTTTGAGTCCCATAGACTTAAATGGGGTTCTAAAGCTCGCACAAATTTTCGGTCCGTTCGAAAGTTCTGGATGGAACCGAACCGGGGGTGTTCGGCTCATTCCTATTCACTATTATTATTTTTCTTAGAGGACTATTTTCATCTCAATACAGTATAGACTACATATCTATTTCAACACAGGTTCCTTTAAAATGTTACACTGGTGTTTCCTGAGCAATTATTTACTACATTGGATTTTGAAAAAATATTAAATATAATAAATACATGTTATTTTTTTATAGTTACAAACGTAAACCCAAAGAGATCTTGATTACTCTCTATGGAATCTTTAATCTGCATAGTAACATATAAATGTTTGTGTGAAAACAGGTTTCCTATTCAGTCAACTGTGCTTATCCACCGATACACATCATTTGTTTTACATTTTCAGTAGATATATAAGATACTTATTAATATTTTATCTCTCTCTCTTTCTGTTTTTTCTTTCCATTCATGACTTCATCTAGATCTTATTTTTTCCATGTTAAATAGAAAAACTCTTATGAAGACGATTAATGTAATATTGAATCAGAACAATATATAATTTTTTTTAATTACTTTGACATATTTAACATTATTTTGACTGTCACACTTTTTTATGTATTTATTGTTTTATTTATTTTTTACAATCTTCCATGTTAAATAGAAAAACTGATAAAAAAGACAGTTTGTGTCATATTGTTACATTTTTAATATTGACACTTTTCATTTTGCCGAAAATAAAATCTTATTTTTTTGTTGGTTTATTTAAACTTAAATGAAATAATAACCACATATGGATTTTCATCAGACATCATTAATGAATAGAGTAAGTAAATTTTTTTTTTTTTCAGACAAAATTCACCAACCTATAATGTTTTATGAATGAAAATAACAATGGTTATGATCAATTTGATTTTTTTTATAACTTGGTGCTTTATGTTTTTTTTTTGTTTTGTTTCCTATCACTGTTATGACATTAAACTGTACTTAAAGCCAGACAATAAAATTGTATATATAACTCAATTTTTGCCTTTTAAATGTAGTTGTGCAAAGCTTTTTTTACATATTGTGTATATATCTCTCAAGAGGTGACGAAATGAACAAAATACTACAAAAATCACCTTGTGGCGCTATAAACGCAACACTGCTAAATACCAGTGTACAAAAAGGTCCAACTGGACTCCGTGAATAATATGAACTCAAGTGCATAAATAAAACACACATTAAAGTAAATGCTAATACAATCACAGTCAAAAATCACATGTGAATGATAACAATCAAAAAAAAAAAAAAAATATCGCATGAACTTCAAATGAGTGAAAATATATATGAATCAAAAATATGTGAAAAATTAATATAGCAAATAAATCAAGCAAAATATTAACTGCTATAAAGGTGCTCAAATAACAAAGTGCAGTCCCAAAGAAAATGTGGTTTCACAAATCCAATAATAACTCAGACACACTCAATGTCTGATTGTGAAATGATGATCACAGTGATTCAAAAAATTCTTCTCCAGTGATAGTTCTAAAGCGGAGTGTCCATAAACGCAAAACCTTGACCGCACCCTCAGTGCTCGTGCCCCCCTTGTCTAGAACACTCACCAACAGTATTGCCCAGCACTCTCGTGTCGGGCAAAAAACGCTTATAATGAATACAGATGGTAGCAGTTCCTCCAGCCCAAATCTTGTACCAGACTCCGCGGCAGAGGTTAGTGGGTTAGTATCTCAGAGTTACATGAATCAAATTAAAATTAAAAGCAGGCACTTCAAATAGACATTCCACTGATCAATCAGGAGATCCTATACTCTTAGGCATTGGTGAGCACATCAGAAGCAAGTCCAGTTGACATCAAAAAGCACCGAATCTATAACAAGGCAGCTGTGCGGTACCTGACAGCAGACAGCCCAGTTTGAAAGCAGCGCCAACACGTGATAACCAGTCCTTCAATATGTACACACATATTGAAGGACTGGTTATCACGTGTTGGCGCTGCTTTCAAACTGGGCTGTCTGCTGTCAGGTACCGCACAGCTGCCTTGTTATAGATTCGGTGCTTTTTGATGTCAACTGGACTTGCTTCTGATGTGCTCACCAATGCCTAAGAGTATAGGATCTCCTGATTGATCAGTGGAATGTCTATTTGAAGTGCCTGCTTTTAATTTGATTCATGTAACTCTGAGATACTAACCCACTAACCTCTGCCGCGGAGTCTGGTACAAGATTTGGGCTGGAGGAACTGCTACCATCTGTATTCATTATAAGCGTTTTTTGCCCGACACGAGAGTGCTGGGCAATACTGTTGGTGAGTGTTCTAGACAAGGGGGGCACGAGCACTGAGGGTGCGGTGAAGGTTTTGCGTTTATGGACACTCCGCTTTAGAACTATCACTGGAGAAGAATTTTTTGAATCACTGTGATCATCATTTCACAATCAGACATTGAGTGTGTCTGAGTTATTATTGGATTTCTGAAACCACATTTTCTTTGGGACTGCACTTTGTTATTTGAGCACCTTTATAGCAGTTAATATTTTGCTTGATTTATTTGCTATATTAATTTTTCACATATTTTTGATTCATATATATTTTCACTCATTTGAAGTTCATGCGATATTTTTTTTTTTGATTGTTATCATTCACATGTGATTTTTGACTGTGATTGTATTAGCATTTACTTTAATGTGTGTTTTATTTATGCACTTGAGTTCATATTATTCACAGAGTCCAGTTGGACCTTTTTGTACACTGGTATTTAGCAGTGTTGCGTTTATAGCGCCACAAGGTGATTTTTGTATTATTTTGTTCATTTCGTCACCTCTTGAGAGATATATTTAAAAAAAATTTTAAGTGGCAGCTAGGAAGGGAAAGGGGTTTTTGAGCGCTGTGATGATATACTAGAGGGGAGGCCATTTAGAGTACCGTATATACTCGAGTATAGGCCGACCCGAATATAAGCCGAGGCCCCCAATTTACCCCCAAAAAACTGGAAAAAATTATTGACTCGTGTATAAGCCGAGGGTGAGACATGCCTGTCCATCCCTGTGTGTCCGTCCATCCCTGTGGGTCCATCCATCCCTGTGTGTGTGTCCATCCATCCGTGTGTGTGTGTGTGTGTGTCCATGCATCCGTGTGTGTGTGTCCATGCATCCGTGTGTGTGTGTGTGTGTGTGTGTGTCCATGCATCCGTGTGTGTGTGTGTGTGTGTGTGTGTGTGTGTGTGTGTGTCCGTGCAGCCTACCTGTGTCCAGCCTGCCTGTGTCCGTCCAGCCTGCGTCCCGTCCAGCCTGCGTCCCGTCCAGCCTGCGTCCCGTCCAGCCTGCGTCCCGTCCCGGCCCGGCCCGTCCCGTCCCGTCCCGAGCCGAGCCTCCGTCCTTCAGCTCTTCGTCGGCGGCCATTCTAGGATTCAAAAGCCGCGCCTCCGTCGGTGATAGGCGGAACACTCAATTTCCCACTGACTGCTGGGAAATTGAGTGTTCCGCCTATCGGATGTCCGTGATAGGCGGAACACTCAATTTCCCAGCAGCCTGTGTTCCGCCTATCACGGACATTGTCTCATCCTCGTCCGTAGTACGAGGATGAGACGATGTCCGTGATAGGCGGAACACAGGCTGCTGGGAAATTCAGTGTTCCGCCTATCACAGGCGAAGGCGGAGGCGGAGGCGCGGCGTTTGAATGTTAGAATGGCCGCTGTCTGTCTGCTCGATACGCTGATCGAGCAGGCAGACAGCGATGACTCGAGTATAAGCCGAGGGGGGCACTTTCAGCCTCAAAAAAGAGGCTGAAAATCTCGGCTTATACTCGAGTATATACGGTATATCTTGAGTCTTTTTAAATATTGTGTATATACTATACATACAGTACGTAATTTATTATTTGCCCCGCTATGTTCCACTTTATATGTGTTATAGTTAAAAGGAACGACATACTTCTCCTAAATCTGCATGTCATCTAATTCAAGAACAGAGTCTGTCCACTTAGCAAAGGAAACATTTGCTTAGCCTGTTAAACTAAATAAAGCCATTGTCACCTCAATCAACCAAATATGTGTTAGAATAAAAATATTGTCTTTTTAAAAAAATATCTTTAATGTTTTTGCTGCCAGGCCCTGCTCTCAACTTTTAAACTCAGGTGGCCAGACCAATTTTGCAATTTTTCCATGAATTTTGCAATTTTTCACTTACAGATTTCAGAGTTTGTGAAAGATCCCCCTCTCTTTCCAACCATATATGTTCTAAAAGAATGTGGCCGTTAGAATAAAAAAAAAAAATGTGCTACTGACTTTTTTAGGCCTTGTTATGTTTGCACAAATATTTATCATATCACAATTTTTACTAAAAATAAATTAAAATCATTATTAGTGGATACATATGTGGCGACATTTACAAAACCCCTGCTAAATTCCTACTAAATAAAGAAGTTAAAACTGTACTGAGTTAATAAATAACAAATATTTGTACATTTTTAATTGCGTCTCTTTGTGAAATGGTGAAAACTGAAGGTGCATAAATCTGTAGATGAAAAAAATAATAATATTTACTCTAAAAATCTGAGGTTATAATTTTTCAATTACAGCTTTCAGAATTTGTAAAAGACCCCCCAAACCATATATTTTCTAAAAAGCATATGACCTGTAGAATAATAAATAAAGTGCTACTGATTTTTAGGCCCCAGGAATAGTTGCGCAAATGTTCATCAACTCGCAATTTTTACTAAAAATACACTGAAGTTATTATTAACGCACACAAACATAATGTAACTTGCAAAATTCCTGCTAAATTGCTACTAAGGCCTCATTCACATTAGGCATACTAAAGTGTTTTCCTGTGTTTACCGGCAAGGGGATGCCATGTTTACCTTTACAGGTGTTCCATGAATCCCTGTGCAAGCAATCCTATTCATGCCAACTGAGATTCTATGGCTGCACAGGTACAACTGTTGCTCCCAATTTGACATCCATGTGGGTGTGGGTGCACAACCCCAAATACCGACTGTGAGCTCAGGACATGCACCTGGACCTACATGGATGTCAAATATTTTTTGGGGGGCAGGAGATTTGTTGATTTTGATGAGATATCAGAGGTCTAAACTTACCACTGATGTCTATTTTTTGAGACAGAGAAAAAAGGACTGAAGTCAGTCTCTTTCTCTGCAACCTGAGCTGCACTGTACATGAATGAATAGAAGTCTTTATAGAGGCTCCTATTCATAAACAAAACAGAAGCATAGTAAGGATAGATAAAGGAGCAATCGTTAGTGATTGTTCACTGTGCCCATTCAAGTTAAGAAAAGGGGCTGGTAAATACATGTTTACCACCCCCCTCCCCGCTCCCTACCTGACAGCTTGTCTGTGTGCCCCAGAATCTGCAGCTGGCATAAGGAGGAAGACAGAGAGCCAGCCAGCAGTACAGTGGGACCAGAGCCGGACAAGAGCAGGACTGATGCCAGGGGATCGTTAAGAGGGGAGGTATTGCGGGGGGGGGGGTCAGAGTGACAGATAGAAATGTAAAAGCTGGCAGGATGTCAAAGCCGATGAGAAGGATAAAGAATCCAGCCGCCGGCAGGATGACAGAGCCGGTGCTGGCAATGTGGACATTTACAGTGATTAGGGATCAGGGAGGGGTAAAGAGAGGGACACTGGAGGGGGGGGCACTGTAGGGGGGCACTGGATGGAGACACTGAAGGGGGACACTGTAGGAAACATTGTAGGGAGGCACTGGATGAAGACACTGTAGGGGACACTGAAGGGGGACACTGGAGGGGGGCACTGGATGGAGACACAACACTGAAGGAGGACACTGTAGAGGACACTGGAGGGGGGCACTGGGTGGAGACACTGAAGGAGGACATTGCACGGGACACTGGAGGGGAGAACTGGATGGAGACACTGAAGAGGGACACTGTAGGGGACACTGGAGGGCAGAACTGGATGGAGACACTGAAGAGGGACACTGTAGGGGACACTGGAGGGCAGAACTGGATGGAGACACTAAAGAGGGCACTGTAGGGGACACTGAAGGGGGGTACTGGATGGAGACACTGAAAGGGGACACTGTAGGGGACAAGGGCAAGTAAAAAGAGCACACTTCTGGCATGTGGATGCAATCTGCAGCCATGCTGCTGCTTGATTACATTTAATCAGAAGCTTGTTAGCTGCTGATTACCTTCATTCAGTAAAATACAAAGTGGCAGCTTCCATTTGAGTGTAAATTCATGGTTGTTGAAGCAACCATGAGCAACCATGAGTTTACAGGCACAGAAAATGCAAGGTCTATATGGCATACAGACCTGTCCAGCTGGAAGAAGTTTTCAATGTACTGGCAGAAAAAGGGTTAAAAGTGGTTGGGTATTAAAGCCACAGGTTCCCCTTATCTACTAATAATCATTCCGCAAACTGAACATACATTGTCCCTACTATGGTTAATACTTATAAATATTATATAAATCTTTTCTGCTTCCATACAGACCACACATAAAGGTAATGTCACCACATTCTTTAATGGATGGATTTAACAGCAAGACTGTATATAATCTGCTGCTCTTCACCAGTAAACTTGTTCTCCTTATTTACTATGATTCATTAAGCAACATGAACATAGATGTATTTTTGTACTGCTAAAATAAATAAATATTACATTAATAATTTGTTTTCTTATGTCACACAGACCACTCATAAAGGTAATGTCACCACTTTCTTTTTTTTGGGATTCAATAGCAATGCTGTATATAATCTGCTGCTCTTCACCTTGGTCCTTATTATATGTATAGTGACAATATGTGGAAACTTTTTGATCATCATGTTGGTATATTATAGCAAGACCCTTCATTCTCCCATGTACTTCTTCCTCTCCCAACTCTCTATATCTGACATCTTGCTGACCACAGATATTGCTCCTAACATGTTAAATATTATTCTACATGAGATGACCTCCATATCATTTTCTGGTTGCATCACTCAATATTATGTCTTTGCTTCAACAGAAGCATTTGAATGTTACCTTCTGACAGTGATGTCCTATGACCGCTATCTGGCCATCTGCTCTCCTCTGCATTATACCTCCATTATGAAACAAACACTTTGCATTAAATTTGTTTTTGCATCCTGGATTTTCAGCTGTTCTTTGGTATCAACATTAACATTTGCCATAAGTCAACTAGAATTCTGTGGACCAAATGTTATTGACTATTTATATTGTGATTTCAATCCTCTTGTGGAACTTTCCTGTTCAGATACATCCAGTATTCAAATGGAAAAAACCTTGTTGTGTGTTCCTGTGATAATCTTACCCTTCCCAGTGATAGTGGTTTCATATATTTATATTGTTTTAACACTGTTAAAGATACCTTCCATTTCTGGAAGACAGAAATGCTTTTCCACTTGTAGCTCCCATCTCACTGTTGTGTTTCTATTTTATGGAACCCTAATTGCTGCATATCTGATTCCAAAGGAAGGGCAATCACAAATTATCAGTAAGATAATGTCCTTGTTGTATACAGTATTTACTCCCTTGATAAATCCTTTCATATACAGCTTGAGGAATAAAGATATCAAGGACAGTTTAAAAATATTGTATAGAAAAAAAAGTAATTTTTATTCAAAACATATGCAAAAGTAGATAATTAAAATATAGGGAACATGGGGTGCACCGGTCTCACCACCACGCAGAAGCGATGCCTAATAATTAATTGATACTAGAATTCAAGCCTCTCAACATGGTTCCTGAAAAGGCTAACACCCTTCAGACTTTCATGCCACAATTAGTTTTTATGACTTGCTATTTACACAGCTGGCAAGACTTTTTTTTATAGGGGTGGGCCGAACACTCCATGGTCAGACAAAACAGACAAAAAAATTGTGCGAACATGCAAATCCTATTAAAGTCTAAGGGACACAAGCATGAAAAATCAAAAGTGCTAATTTGCAAGTTATTGCCATAAAAAGTGTGTGGGGACCGGGGTACTGCCCCAGGGGACATGCATTCATTTTTCAGGAGCAGTGATTTTAATAATGCTTAAAGTGAAACAATAAAAATGAAATATTCCTTTAAATATCATGCCTGGGTGGGGGGGTTCCCCTTAGTCTGTCTGTAAAGTGGCGCATCTGTGTGATGTGTATTACAGTACAACAGCAAAATAACATTTCTAAAAAAAAAAAAATTAGATAGCCCTAAATGATATAGCACATAGATAAAGAAAATAGCAAGAAAATAATAATTCATGTAGGAAAGAGGGTTTTTTCTTACCAGCTATTTTTAGTAGCAGGGATAAACAATGCTGAATTGCTGGTAAGCAATTAAGTACACTTTTGTAACCAGGAACCTAAACCGGTGTCAAGCAGAAGGCTGAGAGGTAGCCAAGTTCGATGGTAATTACCAACATGTGTATATTAACAGTCTGTTTTTATAGTAGCGAACACAGAACTGAAGGTTCACAGAGGTTGGCATCTGAAATAGGAGACAGGTGAGATGGCTTAAATAGCTCAAATAGATTTAAAATAAATATCAGAAAAAATCTGAGAGAGAAAAAGGCTAAAGCATTGGTAGACGCAAGCACAGGAATGGTTACCTCCTCAGGTATTATCAGCCCACAATATAGATAAAAAAAAAATCAAGGAAAAAATTGGTGTGGAGTCCCCCCCAGTCCATACCAGGCAATTTGGGTCTGGTATGTATTTTAAGGGGAACTCCATGCCAAAATGTAAAAAAAAAATGGCGCAGGGCCCCCCCAAAATCTATACCAGACCCTTATCTGAGCATGCAGCCTGGAGGACAGGATAGAGGGGGCGAGCAAGTTCCCCCCTCCTGAACAATAGCAGGTCACATGCCCTCAACATGTTGAGGATGACCCAGCCCCTCTCTGATGTCACATTACATCACTGGGTGGACCCACCTTTGCCTATATAACAGCTGTCACAGCCAAGAGACAGCAGTTGCCGGAAGGCCTCCCATTGAGGCTGAGCTTTTTTATATATTCTTTGGATCCGTCAGGCGGCGTGATTGAAGATGGATCGATATTGCAGGACACTTTTTTTCTTTAAATAAAGGAATTGTCAAAAACTGTCTATTGTGGCTTTTATTTTTTAACACTATTTTTGGTGAATGGGTAGGGATACAATGCACCTAACACCCATTTACATATGGGGTGGGATCTGGGGGCCCCCTTGTTAAAGGGGGCTTCCATATTCTGAGAAGCCCCCTACCCACAGACCCCGACAACCACAGGGCAAGAGTTGTCAGAAAGAGGCCCTTGTCCCCATTAACATGGGGGCAAGGTGCTTTGGGGGGACCCTCCCTCTTTTGAGGGCAAGTGACCTAGTATGGTTTTGGGGGGGTGCTCGCTCATCCCCCCTTTGGGGGGAATTCCCCTTAAAATCTATGCCAGACCCAAAGGGTCTGGTATGGATTTTGGGGGGGGGGGCCCTATTTTGTTTTTTAAATTTATTCTGTCATAGGGTTCCCCTTAACCACTTCAGTACATCATATTATATAATCTGCACTGCACATTATATACCCTGCACTGTAATATATATATATATATATATATATATATATATATATATATATATATATATATATATATATATATATATATATATATATATATATATATATATATATACTATACAGACTGATCTATATACGCTGAACTGCATTATATATACTATACTATATATATACTATATGGATTGTACTATATAGTCTGCAGAAAAATTGGACCTTAGGTGTTGGTGGTGCCAGAATACTATAACCCCTCACAGTTACTCTTGTTGGGTGCAGAATTGGTCCCTGCTTTTAAAAATTATTGTAATTACACGCCCAAGTCAAAAAGGTCCACAAAAATTGGACCTTGGGTGTTGGTGGTGCCACAACAATGTAACCCCTCAGAGTTACTCTTGTAGAGGTTAATAGAGTGATCTGGCAGGAGCTCCAAGCTAGACCATTTAGAAAGGGAGGCATTTCAAGATTCTATGCCCATCTACAACCTGACGTTGGCTGTATCAAAACGACCCCTATGCTGGCATGGGAAAGAGAGTTAGGCACCACTTTCAGCCATTTGGAATGGAATTAAGCCAGAGGACTTACCTTTAAGGCATCCAGATGTGTCAATCACTGGGATGAATTCCTAAAATGCTAGAAGCAAAAACAGAAGCTATCGTGCCCCCCTTAGGTTAGCCAAAATCTTTCCTGACTCTACAGCCGAATGTAGGAGAAGATGTGGAGATACGGGAACTATGTTCCATGTGTTTTGAAAATGCAGATGCCTATGCAGCTTCTGGAATGGGAAATTCTCCCTAATATCCAAGGTCACAGGCTTCTTCACCTCCCCTACACCAGAGATGGTTCTCTTGCATCTAAAATAAGATATAGTTCCTAAACTATCTCCCGCCTCGACTACTGCAACTCCCTTCTCATTGGCTTACCTCTACATAGTCTATCACCTCTTCAATCCTTCATGAATGCCGCTGCCAGACTCATCCACCTTACCAATCGCTCGGTGTCTGCTACTCCTCTCTGTCAATCCCTCCACTGGCTTCCACTCAGCCAAAGAATTAAATTCAAAATACTAACAACTACATACAAAGCCATCCACAACTCTGCCCCCAGCTACATCACTAGCTTAGTCTCTAAATACCAACCTACTCGTTCTCTTCGTTCCTCTCAAGACCTCCTGCTCTCTAGCTCCCTCATCACCTCCTCCCATACTTGCCTCCAGGACTTTTCCAAAGCCTCTCCAATCCTATGGAATGCCCTACCCCAATCTGTCCGCCTATCTCCTACTTTATTAGCTTTTAGACAATCCCTGAAAACACTTCTCTTCAGAGAAGCCTACCCCACACATAGCTGTATTTTCATTTTCTCCATCAGCTCATCCCCCCCACAGTTATTACCTTTTGTTTCAACTTGACCCTCCCTTCTAGATTGTAAGCTCTAATGAGCAGGGCCCTCTGATCCCTACTGTATTGATTTGTATTGCAAGTGTACTGTCTGCCCTCATATTGTAAAGCGCTGCGCAAACTGTTGGCGCTATATAAATCCTGAATAATAATAATAATAAACAAGTTTCCTGATTGTACAAATTCTAACAGCAGCTCGTATGGCTGTAGCTTATCTTTGGAAAACTATTACAGCCCCTAATGTGTCAGAAACTATCAAAAAAGTGCAGAATTCTGCCCAATATGAACAGACATTAGCTTATGGTACAGACTCTATGCAAAAATTTCACAATAATTGGAATTGTTGGATCAGCAGATTCCCGATAATGGATACATAACCTGAAATCTACCACAAGATTTTGGAATTCTTTATGTCTTAGCATTATATGGTGTCTATGTTATGTTTTGTTCTGTTTTCTTAATTTTGATAACCACTTTGCTTTCTGTAACCCTTAGTTTTAACAAATAAATCACCCCCCTAATTATTGGGGAACAGAGTTATAGTTGATAATCTATCTGATCTTAATTGTTCAAAGTTTTCTTTTTTTTTTCTTTTTGCATCAGTAGGCAGCGGGTCTATTATACTGATTTCCATCGCTGAGGTATGCTCGCCTCGGTTTATCCGCCCGTTCATTATCTCACCCGCGTGAAATTTACCAAGACTGCCAACCATCATCTGCATATATTCTTTCATGTTTTTTTTATATATTTTTAACCCACAATTTACCTTTATTCTTATCCTTAATATATTAAATAGCCATATAGCAACCTTTCAAAATAGAAACCCTTACTTTCCTTATTCATAATCACGCCCCCACCCCTCCCCTCTCTCTCTCTCGCCCCTCACCCCCCCCCCCCCCCGAACTTCCCTCACCCTCTTTCCTCCTTCCTCTCTCTCCTTCCCATCTTTCTAACCCTCCGACATTTCCAGATGTTTTACTGTCTTTTTAAACTCCAACCATCTTCCCCATATCTCGTAGAATATTTCTACCTGATCTTCCTCTCTAAGCCCTTGTACACATGGTCGGAGATTCTGCCAATCAAATCCGTCGGATTTTGTCCCTCAGATTTAGTCTGATGGATTGTGTCTGAAACTGTTGCATACACATGGTCGGACTAAGTTGTCGAAAAATCCGATCTTTCAGAACGTAATGACATAATTTCGTTACGATGGGACTACATTCAGGCTAGTAGCCAATAGCTTTGATGTAGGAATTTGATCTGAGCATGCCTGGCACTTGGTCTGATCAAAATTCTCTACACATGATCGGATTACGTCCGACCGGCCCAGTTGGTCGGGAAATATTTCCAACATGTTGGAAAATTGGGTCCGACGGAGATTCGGACGGAATCAGTCCGATGCATACCACACACAGTCGGACTATCTGACGACACGGTCCGATAAGACGCATTCCGATGGATTCTCCGACCGTGTGTACGCGGCATAAGTCTGGTTTCCTCGATCGATCTTATCCAATCAATCCTCTCTATCCACTCCTTAATTGAAAGAGGGTTAAGGGCTCCCCAAGCTTTTGGAATTAAACTTTTAGCTGCATTCAACATATGGGGTATCAATGTTTTTTTATAGTGCGCTATAGTTTTATCCGTGTCATGGAACAAGCACACCCTTCCTGACTTGTTCTCCTGTTATCTGTTGTATGTTATCTATAATCATTTCCCAGTAAAGTTGAATCTTCGGACAGTCCCACCAAATATGTGCATAAGTCCCGGGGTGCTACACCCCCTCCAGCACAATGCTGAAGTCTCTGCTCTGATTTTCTGTGCTCTTTGCGGGACTATATACCACCTTGCCATCAATTTATATGCCATTTCAACTGTCCTAGTATCTCCAGAGGTAGTACATACAGCTCTCAAAATCCTACCTCTATGATCCTCATCCCTCAGAGCTCCCAGTTCTTCCTCCCACTTCTTCAAGTAGGGTGGGTCCCCCACTTCCCCTTCTTCTCCCGGAATTCCATATATTTTGGATATAGTCTGTCTCCGGCACTCGGGGGAGGAGAGAAATCTCTCCATAGGTCTCAACTCTCCCTCCCCCCGTAGTGGCTGAGGCAGCGCCCGTGCAAAGTGCTGTATTTGTACATATCTCCAATTATCTAACGATCTAATTCCCCATTGTTGTCTTAATTCACTCAAAGTACGTAATCTATTTCCACACATCACATCTTTTAACTTTATGTCATCTTTCTTTGCCCACCTCGTGAAATATATGTGTTCTTCCTTCCCAGGTTTAAAGTAATTTGTCTCTAATAGAGAAATTAACGGAGAATTGAATTCCCAATGATATAGTTTTCCCAGCTCATCCCATATTTTAAAAACGTTTAGTGTTAGTGGTTTTGTGCTTCTTGCAAGTTCCCTGTGCTCCCTTGGAACCCATATATTTTTCCCTAAATCAGCCATGCTTTGTGCTTCCTCGATATCCACCCATCCCTTACTCCCCCTATTGTGTAGCCAACCTGTGATTCGTGATATAATAATTGCCTGATAGTATCTCTTAAAATTTGGCGCTGCCAATCCCCCCTTTCCTTTGGCCCTTTCCAATATAGCGCATGAAATTTTAGGATTCCTACGTCCCCATAAAAATGTAATTATCAGAGATCTTAATTTCACAAAAAATTCTTGTGGGATTTTTATTGGGACCATCTGGAAGACGTACGTTAGCTTAGGCAGTATAAACATTTTTAGCGCATTTATCCTACCAATCATTGATAATGGTTTATATTTCATATGTCTTAAAAAATCTCTGATCTTATTAAGGGTCGGGACATAATTGGCCGCATATGCAGACGAAAGTGATGCCGTCAGCGTCACTCCCAGGTACCCTAACTCCCCCTCACACCAAGGGAAAGGCAGTGACGCCTGAAGTACCTGTCGCTCCTTTTCCGTTACTGTAATATTAAAAATTTCAGTTTTAGATACGTTAATCTTGAAGTTTGTTAATTTTCCATATCTATTCAGTTCCTTCATTATATTCGGTATTGTAATCCTAGGATCCGACACATAAAACAACAGATCGTCCGCATATGTGACCACCTTATATTCCTCTTTTCCCACCCTAATCCCTCTTATATTCCTGTTTTTTCCTAATTGCAGCCAGTAGGGGCTCGAGAGCTAGTACAAAGAGCATCAGGGACAGGGGGCAACCCTGTCTGGTTCCATTATGCAGCTCTAAGGACGGAGACAAACTTCCATATATTTTTTTTTTGCTGTTGGATGATGGTAAAAGGCCATGATCCACCTCATCATTCTATCCTTTATTCCCAGATGTCTCAGGCTGTCCCTCATGAAGCCCCAGTCGACCCTGTCAAAGGCCTTCTCAGCATCTATTGACAACAGGACGACTGGGGCTCCCCTCCCTCCAGCTTCATGTATCAACAACAAAGATTTAAGGCAGTTGTCCTTCCCTTCCCTCCCTGTGACAAAGCCCACCTGATCACTAGAGATCCAGTATGGCAGTACAACTTTTAACCTTTCTGCTATAACTTTTGCAAAGATCTTAATGTCGGTGTTCAGCAGAGATATTGGCCTGTAACTCTCTGGGGCCAAAGGATCTTTACTTTCCTTCAGTATCAAGGTGACATACACCATCAAGGCCTCTTCCCTTAAATTTTCTCCCTCTGCCATTGCGTTCATATAGTCGCATAACGAGGCACCAAGATCTTTCCAAACTTCCTGTAGTACATGATAGAATACCCATCTGGGCCCGGACTTTTCCCAGTTGGCATCTCCCTAACTGCTCTCAAAACGTCTTCTTGTGTTATTGGTGCCTCTAGGAGATCCAGTTCCTCCCCCGGAGGGCCTGCAAAGTCAAGTTACTCGAGGTAACCCCTAGCTTCATCCTGATTTCTTCCCCTATCTTCTTGACCCACATTATACAGCCGACTATAGAAACTATGAAAGACTTTAGCTATTTCCGGGGTTGAGTGTCTAATTTCCCCACCCTCGTTTCTGATTTTAGCTATAAAGGAGGCCTTTTTTTTTCCTTTACTACCCTCGCCATCCATTTCCCACATTTATTTCCCTCTTGGTATCTCTTTTTGTCTACTATGTGGAAAGCCCGTTTTCTTTCCTGCTCCATCAATTCTCTCAGTTCTTCTCTTTTATTTCTCAGCTCCAGCCTCTCTGGGATCCCCTTAGATCTTGTTTGTTGCTCTAACTCTTGTATTTCCTTCCGTAGATCCCCCATTTTCTTTCCTTTTTCTTTCTTTTTCCCAGTCCCAATGCTTATCAAGATACCTCTTATATAGGCTTTATGGGCCTCCCATATAATACCTCTGGGGATACCTGGTGTCTCATTCCTACAAAAAAATTCCTCTAATTCCTTCTCTATTTTCTTTTCTACCTCTAAATCTCAGATCAGAGAGTCATTGATCTTCCACATCCCACCTTTGAAGCACTCTGTAGTTATTTCTATCTGCATTATAACAGGAGCATGATCTGAGAGGGTCATCGGCTTTATTCCCACATCTTTTAGCTGAGGGAGCATTTGATGCTCTAATAACACATAATCAATTCTGGAATATGTCCCATGTACTGCCGAATAGAACGTGTAGTCTCTAATACCCGGGTGTCTAACCCTCCAAGCATCTATCAGTTGATGCTCAGTTAGCAGATGCTTCAATCCGTTTTGTTTTGCCACCGAGTCACGGGCAAACGCCCGTATAGAGTCCCTCCGAGGCTCCACACTCAAATTGAAGTCTCCTGCCACTACTAATTTCCCCCTTTTAAATTCTGCTAGCTTACTCAAAGTTTTCCTCAAAAACCTTTCTGTATTTCTATTCGGTGCATAAATATTTACTATGGTATATTCTGAATTGAATAATTTCCCTCTTATAAAAAGATACCTTCCCTCTAGATCTACTATTTGCTCCTCCAACTCAAAAGTTACTCTCCTGTCAAACCCTATTGCTACACCCCTAGCATAACTTGATGTGGAGTCCCCATAAAACCAGTTAGGGAATTGCCAAGAGATGAGTCTCCCTCCTATTCCATGTACTATATGTGTCTGCTGCAGACATATCACGTTTGCCCCATAGTCCCGTAGCTCTCTGCTAACCATAAATCTTTTCTTTACATTGTTTATTCCCCTTACATTGTATGATATTACGTTTAACGTAGTCATTTAATATCCGAGAGCCACCGCCCCCTCCTCCACCCTTCTCACCTCTCTGAGGGCCCCAATACGGGTTCTCCTCCCGGGGAGAGATTACAAACATAGGGGGGAGGAGGGGGAGGGGAGAGAGAGAGACAAACCCCACACTACCCCCTTTTTTTACTTGCCTTACCCCTCATTTCCTGGGCCTTCTTCTTCAGGAATCCAATGTCCAACCCCTCCTGCTACTTCTTTGGTGATCGGCGGGTAAACGTAAGGAACCCTGCTTTTGCTCCCCCGTATCTTAATTTACATGGGTCCGATTTTTTAACCCCAAGTACCCGTCAAGTCAGATCCCGGTTTTACCCTGGAGTTTTAAACTGGGGCCCTCGTCCCTTTTTATTCCTCCTTATCCACTCAATGCCAAATACTACAGAGCTTTATGGGGATACTCAGGAGATTAATTTACCAGCAGTTTTGATCACAACCCTCTCAAGGATACCCTCAGATACTGCAAAACTTACTGAGACATTTAAATCATCAGCCATTCCATGCGTCTGATATGTTAGATACATTTGGCATACGCCATCATCGTCCTACTCAGTTCCATTCATAATATCATATACCTCCCTGAGTCTGTTGCGGCAAGAGAGGGGGAGTTCACATAAACACTCCTTTGGTAAATTGCTGCTATTAGGTTGTCCTTATTCTTTTGATCTTTAACAAATCCACCACTCCCATTCAAAACAGCACTCCAGATACCCAGTATGCCAAACTTATGGAGTTAATCAAAGACATCAAATCACATTACCATTTCCAGCCGTCCGTCCAGGGGGTGTCTTCTGCTGCATGTCACATTCAAAACAGTACTCCGGATACCCAGTATGCCAAACTTCAAACTTATGGGGTTTATCAGAGACATAAAATCACATTACCGTTTCTGCTACATGTCCCACACTTACTTTTGTTTTGTGTGTCCGCCTTTCCGTCCAGCGCCCTCTCCGGTTGTCCACTCGAGAGGGGGGAGAGAAAGGGGGGGAGAGAGGGGGGGGCACACTCCGCTTCAGGCTGCGAGCTCACCACCCGGCGGGTCCGCTGACCCCGTTGCTGCGTGCGGGAGAGGGAGCTCAGACAGCGTGTCACGCTGCCTCTCATCTCCGATGGATCCGCTGGCCCCGTTGCTGCATGCATGAGAGGGAGCTCAGGCAGCGTGTGTAACGCTGCCTCTCATCTCTTCCGGGTCTCCGTCCTAGGCAGGTGAACGCACGCTGGGAGAGAGGCACAGCGCAGCCCGTGTCCACTACGTGCAAACGGCTCCTCCCATCCCCGAAAAAAGGGTTCCTGCCACCTATGGTTCTGCTCAAAGTTGTTTAATAGCATTTCTGGATTAATCTTTATAATTCACAAGATGATGCCCCAGTCAAACAGGGACAGGAAAATTGAGCCTTGTGTGTTGGTGTTGCCCTAAACCAAAAATATTTTTGAAAGCTAGCATCATCAAGATTCAGGAACTGGATAGGCAGCATAGGCAATCTTCAAGGGATCCCAGATTCCTAGCAAATTCAATTAGTGACATCAGCTTCAGAGGCTTGACAGCTGCTGAGCCAGGACTGATTCATTTTTATAAATGTAGCCTATCAATGAAGCCTGTGGACAGGCACACTCTTTGATCCATTACAAACCCTCCAGCAGCACTGAATGTGCATTCAGAAAGCATGCTGTATGAAGGACAGGCCAGTATCTCAATTGCATATTGAGCAAGTTCTGGCCAGTGGTCCATCCTCAAAACCCAATAACACAGTGGATGCTCAGTTGGAAAGGACTCCAAGTCTGCTCTTAACCCTAGATATTCTTGCACCATATAATGCAGATGCTGCCAATAGTTGCTTAAACCTATCAGCCCTGGGTGCTGAAGACTAAAAAATAGTTTAAAGGGATTGGTCAGCCGGCCACCTTCTCCACTGTTCTTCCTCTGACCGAACAAAGCCTCAGAAACACGTTGTCCAGCACCAGGAAGTGGTAACCTCCCAGGGTCTGGAAAAGCATTACACAAAGTTTTCTTCAAGGAGATGGTTCATCCTCTGCTCCCTCTGCAAAGGCAGAATGAGCTCTGCAAATTTACCATTGTAACTTTGATCAAGAAGGGTTGCCAGCCAGTAATGATCCCTCTCCTTGATACCACAAATCCTAGGGTCCTTTCGCAGGCTTTGAAGAATCAGGGAGCCCATGCAGTGTAAGTTTGCAGAGGCATGAGATTCTGAGTCCTCTGGGTCACTAAGGATGACATTGTCAGGAACTACCTTCTCCCAGCCATGTACAACTTTCTGGGTACTGAAATCCATCTCATCCTGAAAACTGCTGCGTGTTATCCACAACCATGCTAACCAAATCCTCCTCCTCTTCTTCCTGTGTGTTTGGCGGCCCCCAGGAATGCTATCTGCATAAATGGAGCCTTGAGAGGAAAGGAAGTCCACGTCCTCCTCCCCGTGTTCTGCCTCAAGTGCCCTGTCAATGATTCCACAGAGCGCATGCTCAGGCAGGAAGACTAGAGGGAGAGTGTCACTGATGCATGCATTGTTACTGCTCACCACCCTTGTGGTCTCCTCAAATGGTGACAGGACAATGCAGCATCCTTAATCAGTAGCCACTGGCATGAAGAAAAGAAGCCAAGCTCCCTTGAACCTGCCCTGGTGCCATACTCACATACAGTAGGTACTCATTTATGGCCCTCTGCTCTGTGTGCAGCCACTGCAGCATTGCCAAAGTTGAGTTCCACCTGGTGGTCATGTCCCAAATGAGGTGGTTTGTGGGCAGGCTGAATTCCTGTTGAATGTCAGTCAGCCTAGCACTGGCATTGTATGACTGCCGGAAATGACCACACACTTTTCTGGCCTGCCTCAAAAGTACCTGTAAGCCTGGGTACCTGGTCAAGAAATGCTGCACCACCAAATTCAGAATGTGTGCCAAGCCTGGAACATGGGTCAAGTGTCCTTGTCAGAGGGCAGAGAGAAGGTTGGTGCCATTGTCACATGCAACCATTCTTGGCTCAAGCTGCCATGGCGTTAACCACCTCTGAGCCGGCCCCTGCAGAGCTGACAGAATCTCTGCTTCAGTGTGGCTCATGTCCCCTAGGCAGACCAACTGAAGCACTGCATGGCATCTTTTGGCCTAACTGCTTGTGTAGCCCCTTGAATTCTTGGGGAGCACAGCTGGTTCAGAGGAAAATTCAGTGTAAGAGGCTATAGAGGAAGAAGAAGAGGAGGGGTTGGAGCAGAGAGATGTGGCAGAATCACAACCAGCTTTTTGGAGGCATGGTGATTGAGCAAGCTCCAACACTGCATCCTTCCCAGCTGTTAGCAGACTTACCCAGTGTGCCTTGAAGGAAAGGTAATGTCCCTTACCATGCCTGCTGGACCATGAGATGTGATACAGCACATTCCACAAATTCACAAAAGGGGGGGACATGGCTGCTAGTTTCTTGTCCTTCTGTGGCTCAACCTGGGAACCAACATTGGAGACTTCAAATTGCTGCGCATCCTCGAGCAGTATATAACCGGCACTATGGTCGAATAATTCTGGTGACTCCTCCGTGCATGATGGTGGGGCTATGGAAGGTGTAACTGTGGACAAGGAGCCGGTGGAATAGTCCACTTTGGCAGCTGCGTTGGAAGGCAAACTAGTATAAGCCTGGGTAACAGAGGATAAGGAGGATGAGGATGGCTTAGCAATCCACTTCACCAACTCTTCTGATTGTTGTGGCTCCATAACATGGGCAGCAGCAGAAAAAAAAAAAAAAAGTGTGCCCCGCCTGCAGTGGATGCACCATGTCCGCGACCACCACTTTTCACTGTAGACACAGAGGCAGCTTGCCCTCTTTTAGTGGCCTGTGAGTGTCTGCCTCTCCTTGTTGGCCTTCTAGACATGATGGGGTTTTTTTTCACACCACACCACACTGTATTATATACTGTAAACCGACTATACTGTATTATATGCTGTGTACACCACCTGCAATGTATTATGTACTGTACACCGGTGTTGTTATTATTTATTTATATATATTTTTTTTCACACGCTTTTTTTTTCTCTCTGTAAGAAGAAAGATACAATGTATCTTTCCTCTCCATTCACAGAGAGAGAAAAACACAAGGGTGGGCTTCACTGTGACTGATCACTGTTTTAGCCAAGCAAAGGTTACCACAGTGATCAGGTGAACTGGAATCGGGAGTTCTTGGTCCAGATCATTAGTACGGGACCTGGCGCTCTCGATGAAACCTCCATCTCTGTACTGGGAAGGTGCTGTGCGTTGTGTTCCCAGCTCAGAGACAGATTTGCATATATGCAGCCCAACGGCAAAAAACATTCCATAGGTGTCTATTCTGACGTACGACTGGGACTTCCGTTTCCGGGGGGTGTGTGCTGAGCATGGAGGAGTGAGGAGGCTCGTGTGAGCGGTGACCGTGCTTACAGACAGCGTGTATTACACAGCAGCGGACCGGAGAGACTCTCTGTTCATGCCGGGCCGTGGGCGGAAGACAAAGCAGCTGAATGCTCCCGTCCGCTCGTATATCACGAGGTATCTGGTGAAGAGCGGAGGGGGTACAGCGGTGGAGGAGGAGGAAAAGCTAAAGGCTAGGACGGTGAAGAGCGGGGGAAGAGAGGAGAGTGGCGTGACAGCTGACACAGCTAAGATCATTAAATCCTCGCAAACCCCGGCATGTGATACTGCATTCCTCTCTTCAAAGACTGCTTTGTATACTGGCATTAACCCTATGCAGAGCTGGGACACAGAGGAGATAGCGAAGGCTAAAGATATCCCTGCACAGATGGAGAAGTGCATAAGAGGAGGACGGCTGGATCAAAACGAAAGTGAAAGGTCAATCTTGTATCCACTTTCAGATAATATCCCTGCCTCAGTCCAGAAAATGTCAGAAACAGACCGGCAGATATATCAGGCACCAGTAACAGGCACAGATTTAAAAGAGATGGGAGGAGGAGAACAGGGGCTTAGACAGTTGATTCAAGCCCTACCCACAAAGGATGATATACAGGCATTAATGTGTAATCTGCTGGGTCCATTAAAGGAGGAAGTGGGTGAGGTACGGAAGAAAATAGAGGCAATAGACTATAAATTGCATAACTGTGAATTATCCCAAAATAAAGTAGAAATACGGATGGAAGAACTAGAGAAAAAATGTATAGAGCAATCGCAGAGAATGACTACTATGCAGCTACATTTGGAGGAATTTGAGAATAAAAGCAGAAGGAATAATCTGCGGATAAAAGGTATTACAGAAACGGTGTCAGCTACAGAGCTAAGAGGAGTATTACTGAATATTTTTAATGAACTGTTGGGTAATCCCCCTGATACGCAGATTGAGCTTGATCGTGTGCATAGGATTCCGGTGTCTCAGAAAATAGCCATGAAAGCTCCCAGGGACGTTCTCTGCAGAGTACACTTTTATAAAACGAAAGAGGAGATAATAAGAGCGGCTTGGAGAAAGAGCCCAGTCGAGTTTGATAAACATGAGATACAAATCTATTCAGATCTTTGCCGACAGACGAGAGACAGACGCCGAGTGTTGAAGCCATTATTAGATCATGTGCTACTTAAGGGGGCAACATATCGATGGGGGTACCCAATTTCATTGATAATTAAAAAAGAAGGACTAATGTTTTCTCTATACGACCATAAGCAGTTACCCGATTTGTTTCAATTTCTGGGATCAGAGATGATTGAGATACCTAACTGGAAAGACCCCTTGATAATAGGAGAAGAGAAAGATTTCCTGAATAAAAGGAAGAACAGAATGGTAGAAAGGAGGGACCAATCAGAGGGACCAAGCTGTGGATCACCAAAGTGAAGCTGAAGTAGAAGAAGTAGAAGAAAAGATAGACCCTGTATTAAGAGGCAAAGGACCTCCTCCCCCAATTAACTTTTTGCTTTTGGGACTCCCCCTTTCTTTATTTTTCTATTTATTTATTTATTTATTTTTTTCCCCGAGAAATACTATCTCTGGGATTTGTGTGTTTATTTTTTGTATTTTTTATTTCTTTTTTTTTTTTTTTTTTTTCTTCTCCTCCCTCCCTGCGTCTCAGAGGGGTAGATGGTGGCATGTATTGCTGTGTGGTGGAAAGAGGCAATGTGGATTAATTATTTTTTATTATTTTTATTAATTTTTTTTTTTTTTTTTTTAGATATATAGATGTGCATACACGCAAAAGCATGGATAAAGGGTAAGGGAGGGGGGAAGGAAAAAAAAAAGAAAAGAAAAGGAAAAGGGGGTTGGAAAGTTCTTTTTTTTATTTTTTTTTTTTTTTATTTTTTTTTTTAGTGCACGAATAAGGAATATGAAACGTAGATGAAGGGCGATAATAGAGTATATTATATAATTATTATTATTTTTTTATTTTTTTTTTTTCTTATTTATTTATTTATTTATTTATTTATTTATTTATTTTTTTTTTTTTTTTTGTATGATACACATATAAAAAGTAGAGTGATCTAATAGGACTTTTTACAAATGGAGAAGTGGGTATGGTAGGTTAAAGGGACTGGGAGGAGGGTGGGATGGTAAAATGGAAGCGTGAGATAATGTGTGCACTCTGATATACACGGTTTTGGATTTATGTTAAGGGATGTGGTAGGGGGAGGGGATGGGAAAGGAAACTATAAGTATTTTTGTGGTTTATGTATGTATGTATATATGTATATGTATATATATGTATGTATATATATATATATATATATATATTTTTATTTTTATTTTATTTTTTTGTGATTGCACGGATATGACACAAATGACACAAAATGTGGATTGATTTAATAGGACTCCCTTGGAGGGGAGAAGTAGGATGGGGAAGTAGAGTGAATAGAGAGGGGGGTGAAGGTTTATTCGGTTTTGGAGGGTGAAGGGGAGGGGATGGGGGAGGGGAGGGGGAGATTGTGTTTTTTTTTTTTTTTTTTTTCTCCTGTTTTTTACTTTTTTAGTAGAGTGATCTAATAGGACTTCTTACAAATGGAGAAGTGGGTATGGTAGGTTAAAGGGATTGGGAGGAGGGTGGGATGGTAAAATGGAAGTGTGAGATAATGTGTGCACTCTGATATACACGGTTTTGGATTTATGATAGGGGATGTGGTAGGGGGAGGGGATGGGAAAGGAAATTATAAGTATCCTTATGGTTTATATATATATATATATATATATATATATATATTTTTTTTTTTGATTGCATGGATATGACACAAATGACACAAAATGTGGATTGATTTAATAGGACTCCCTTAGGGGGGAGAGGTGGGATGGGGAAGTAGAGTGAATAAAGAGGGGGGGTGAAGGTTTACTCGGTTTTGGAGGGGGAAGGGGAGGGGAGGGGGAGATTGTGTTTTGTTTTTTGTTTTTTTTGTGTCCCCCGCACATCTTCCCCTCCTGCCCTCCCTTTCCTGTTGATAGCGGGGGGGGGGGGGGGGGTTGAGGGGAGAGTAATTTATTTAAGGAAAAGAAGAGAGGGGTAGCAGTAGAAATGATGAGGGGGAGGAGGGAGAGAAGGGAGAGAAGATGGGAAAGAGAAAGAGAAAGGGAAAAGAAATAAAGGTGAAGAATAGAGATAATATGTGAAAAGTAAAGGATTAAGTAAAGATAATGATAAACATCATGTCTATGTTAACAAGAAAAAGATGAATGTGGTAGAAAAATAATTATTGTTAGTGTGGAGAACGCTGATTGTGGGCGCGGTTCACTTGCTCCTCTTTTGCTCACTAACACCCCCATATTAAACGCCTCTCCTCCAGGTGGAGGAAAAGTCGGAGGCGTTGGGTTTTTTTTTTTTTTTTTTTTTTTTTTCTTGGGGGACACCTCCGGATATAGTATCTGTCTCTCATTTATCTGAAAGAAGGGGTTGTTTTGGGGCGTGGATTGGGTTTTATTTTTATATATTTATTTATTTTTCGTCTCCTCTCTTTTTCCCTCCCCCCCCCCCCGAACTGACAATAAAAATGACTAAAATAAGTTTCACATCATACAATGTTAAGGGACTAAACACCCCAGAGAAACGTACACGATTAATAATGGAGTTGAAAAGATTTAAATCTCAAATAGTTTTCTTACAGGAAACTCATTTTAAAAAGGATAGGATCCCTTGGAGTAAAGGTCACTATTTCCCCTGGGTATATCATAGCACCTCACAGAATTCGAAATCCTGTGGGGTATCTATTTTAATAGCAAGACAGACACCATGGAAGGAACAAGGGGTATACATGGATGAGGAAGGTCGCCTCCTGATAGTAAAAGGTACATTGGGCTGCCAAAAAGTGACATTGGTAAATATATATCTGCCAAATGAAAACCAAATAACCTCTCTAGAAATCTATTTACAGATTATTCAACAACATAAAGAGGGAATACTAGTGTTAGGAGGCGACCTAAATATGGCTTTGGATCCAATAAAAGACACATCAAAAGGCTCGTCTCATCTATCTTATGTCAAATTAAGGAAAGTAAAGAGAATGATGCAAGAATTGCAGCTGATCGACAGCTGGAGGGCTGTTCACACACAGAGCAGAGATTATACTTTTTTCTCGGCAAAATATAAATCTTACTCTAGAATTGACTATATTTTAATCTCCCAGAATGTGATTACATCCCTAGTGGAAGCCTCAATTGGCCTATTTACACTATCAGATCACGCCCCGACGAGTTGTGTGATTGAATTAGGGGAAGCTGAACCAAGGGAATGGCAATGGAAGTTAAATGAAACATTACTAAAGGATAATGAATATAAGGTAAAATTAGAACAAGAACTGGATGTTTTTTTTGCAACAAATAAAGTAGGAGAAACAACACCTTTTTGTATATGGGAAGCACATAAATGTGTCATGAGAGGAATATTTATATCCATGGGAGCACATAGAAAACGCAGAATGAATGAAACGATTGATAACTTGCTTAAAGAGATTAGGGAACTAGAAACAGTACATAAAAAATCACAAGCACAATCAGTAGAACAGAAATTAGATGGTCTGCGTGAAAAATTAAATCTCCAATTAATAGATAAAGCGAAAGCAAAGCTAACTCGAGGGAAACGGAGATTCTATGAATTTGGGAATAAACCAGGGAGACTGTTGGCAAACGCCCTCAGAGAAAGCACAACTAGGAATTCAATTACACAAATTAAGACACAGAGAGATGAAATGGTTAATACATCGGAGAAAATCGCTCAGGTATTCAAAGAATACTATGAGAAGCTATATCAGTTGGAAAAGAAGTCTACGTTGGCAGAGGAGTTAAAAAAAGGAGAGATCGCTAGAGAATATATTGAAAGGACAGAAATGCCAAAAATAACAGAGGAAATGGCCAGAGAAATAGATGTACCAATCACTCTAGAGGAAGTTGCAAAAGCATTAAAAATATTGAAATTAGGTAAATCACCAGGTCCAGATGGATTTACTTTGTCATATTATAGAATGTTCGCGGAGAAACTGGCTCCGAGATTCGTGGAAGCTTATAATTCAATACGGGAAGGGAAGCAAATTCCAACAGAAACGTTACTGGCGCATATAACAGTAATACCGAAAGAAGGAAAGGATCCCTCTCAGTGTCCCAGCTACCGACCTATTTCGTTGTTGAATGTGGACCTTAAATTGTTCACAAAAATATTAGCCATGAGATTGATAAATTTGATACCGGAACTAATACACCCAGATCAAGTGGGATTCGTCCCAGGGAGAGAAGGAAGAGAAAATACGCAACGAGTGGTGAACACAATTTACCTGGTACAAAAATTGCATAAGTCAATGGTGATAGTATCTGCGGATGCAGAAAAAGCGTTTGATCGGGTGGATTGGATATTCTTAAAAGCAGTACTACAACATATAGGCCTGGGGGAGGGGATGCTGAGATGGATCCTAAACTTATATTCAAAACCAAGTGCTAGGGTGAAAGTGAATGACAGATTATCAGAGCCATTCTCCATTTTAAATGGAACACGCCAGGGATGTCCCCTCTCACCCCTGATATTCATTTTGACAATAGAACCTTTTTTAAGGAAAATACGTGCCAATGTGGATATCAGGGGGGTAAAAATAAAAAATGAAGATCAGAAGTTGGCAGCTTATGCAGATGATTTGATCTTTTTTGTAACGTCCCCAATTACATCTCTCCCATCTTTACTAATGGAGCTACGAGAATATGGGAAAATATCCAACTTTAGAATAAACTATGGAAAATCGGAGGCAATGGGAGTAGAGATGGATTCGCCTCAGTTGCAAGCAGTGTCCACGCAATTTGATTTTAGATGGACGAATTCATATATAAGTTACTTAGGAACAAAAATGTCAAAAAATCTAAATGAACTGTTCGAACTTAACTATATCCCACTGGTAAGACAGATCAAAAGTGATCTTCAAAAATGGGACAAAGAGATTTTTACATGGTTCGGGAGAACCAATATTATTAAGATGAATGTGATGCCCAGACTGTTATACATAATTCAAACTATACCAATTAAGATCCCTTCAAGTTTGTTTAAGGATCTTAGATCAAGATTTATGAAGTTCATCTGGGCTGGGAAACCAGCAAGAGTACGTCGAGATATTTTAGTACTCCCCAAAGGAAAAGGAGGGATAGGACTTCCAGATCCAATAAAATACCAGGAGGCTTCACACTTAACTAGAGTAGTGGAATGGTGTAGGCTTAAAAACGAAAAACCGTGGATACAGACAGAACAAGCAGCGACAGATATCCCATTGGAAGGATTAGTGTGGATTCCAGATACAGAAATACCAATGGGATTGAGAAAACACCCAATACTAGGGGAGACATTACGAATAACTAAAAGAGTATTCAGGAAAACATCTATTTCAAGAATTCCCAGTCCGCTCCTTCCTATCCTTGGTACCCCAGCATTTCTACCGGGAATGACAGATCCAAAGTTTAAAACAATACAAGATAGAGGTATGAGTAGAATTTGTCATTTCTCGGTAGGCAATCGGTTAATGACTAAAAAAGATATTGAAAAAGGAATGACATTAGGATTAGACCCTTTCAGAATGAGGCAATTAGAAGCCTTTATTAGATCTAAATCAAAGGTATACGTAGAAATAAGGGCATTGACTGAGTTTGAAGAGATCTGTTTGAAAGGAGAGGAACTGAGACATCTGATGTCTTATTTTTATAGTATGTTAATAGAACAGGAGACTTCACAAGATTTGCCCTTTTTACAGGCTTGGGAAAGAGATTTAGGGACTACGTTTTCCCCAGAACAAAAGGATAAGATGCTGTTGTTTAATCAAAAGGCCTCGATGGCAAGCAGATATCAAGAAGGGGGATACAAGATCCTTACTAGGTGGTATAGAACACCAAAAGTGTTACATCAAATTTACCCCCAGATATCAGAGACATGTTGGAGATGTCATGGAGCAGAAGGAACATTATTACATATATTTTGGGAATGTCCAAAAATTAGAGTGTTCTGGGAGATGGTAGCCGATACTATTGTAAGGATTACAGGAATTGACCTGGGAGATAAACCGGCAACTTTTCTGCTGCTGGACATCCCAATGGCAATAGAAAGATTCAAAAATTCTTTGCTGAGACATTTATTGATAGCAGCAAGGGCATGTATCCCGGTTCTGTGGAAAAAAAGCAACCCTCCAGCTAGAGCACAGTGGTTTCAGAGAATTGCAGAAATCCAACAAATGGAAAATTTAACAATGACAATGAGAGATCAAGATGAGAAATATCAGAAGATCTGGGCTCCATATCTAAATTATAGAGAAAGTATGATGTGAAACATTTCGAAATATGATAGAGCAGGCGGGTGGTGGTGGGGGGGGGGAGTGAGGGGGGGGGATTATAGTGAAAATTCAAACATTTTTTTTTTTTTTTGTTTGTATATTTATTTATTTATTTTTTTCTGGGAGGGAAGGGTGAGGGAGGGGGGAGGATGACGGGGAATTGAGGTATGGATTGAAATATTATAAGACTGTTATAGCTGTTAAAGAAGTTGTAGATGTATAACGAAATGTAATGTGAAATCTATGGAAAGAAAAGATGAAAAAATAAAGAATTTATAAAAAAAAAAAACATTCCATAAATGCCGCATATATGTGTTATGTCAGCATTAGGGGACTTTGGCCTATCCTATGTTGTGCATATTCATTTGTACATTTATGTATCAAGACATGCATGTCTCAAGGCAAATTCATAGATACGCTGAGAATATATCTGAGGGTAGGGCTCATAATAGCAGACATCCCCATGAGCTTCACTCCTTATGCAGTAAATTCATGTTGGGCTAGAGAACCCAAATGGCCAAGCAAGAAGCAGGGTCTCCTCAAAAAGATTAGAATTGTACAATAATAGGCATTAGGCAAGCCTGATACAGAGATGATTAGAGGAAATAGTTCCCCCGCTAAGACTACAGCAGAGGAGTAAGCAGTCCACTTGCCATGAAAAAACACATGGCGTAAGGCATTGCATTGAGTAGAACTTCCAAATGTCCAAAATGAGAAGAGAATCAATGTCAAGTAGTAACTATATGTCAGAGAACAGTAGATTATACTTCACCTCATTTAGACCAAAATCTGTATCACACTCATACAACTTTGCACATAATCCAGTTTGAAAAGATAAACCCCAAATACATGTGACAATGTGTCTGGGGATGACAATGCCAGTGTACACAACGTATTTCTTCACCCACATTGCGAATTTCTCAAGCACACCGGTGTACTTTTTCTAAAAGGGATTTATGAAACCTATCTATATATTGTTGTTATCGCTATTTATTTTTGGAGTATTCTCCTCTTTACTTTCCTGACCTCCCTTTTTTTTACCCATGGTAGTTTGGGAAGCTTTATGTGCTTTATTTATGTATTTATTTTATTTATTTTTTTCATTTGGGTTTGGATTTTTCCATAGAACTGTTTACCTCCCTTTTTATACAAATTAAACCAGCTCTGTAATCATTTGTATGCTGACTAAGCACTTAAGGACCAAGCCTCTTTCTGAGATTTGATGTTTACAAGCATTTTTTTTGCTAGAAAACTACTTTAGAACATCCAAACGTTATATCTATTTTATTTTAACAACCTAGAGAATAAAATTCAATACTTTCTGTCACACCATATTTTCACAGCAATCTTACAAGTGCACTTTTTTTTGAGAAAATACACTTTTTTTTAAATTAAAAAATAAGACAACAGTAAAGTTAGCCAGATTTTGTTTTTATATTGTGAAAGATAATGTTACGCTGAGTAAATTGATACCCAACAGGGTTCTGCGCTGTGACCAATCCTGTTTAATTTGTTCATAAACATCCTGGAGGATGGGGTAAACAGTTAAATCTCTGTATTTGCGGACGATACTAAGCTAAGCAGGGCAATAACTTCTCCACAGGATGTGGATATCTTGCAAAAAGATCTGAACAAATTAATGGGGTGGGCAACTACATGGCAAATGAGGTTCAATGTAGAAAAATGTAAAATAATGCATTTGGGTGGCAAAAATATGAATACAATCTATACACTGGGAGGAGAACCTCCTAGGGGAATCTAAGATGGAAGAGGACCTGGGGGCCCTAGTAGATGATAGACTCAGCAATGGCATGCAATGCCAAGCTGCTGCTAACAAAGCAAACAGAATATTGGCATGCATTAAAAAGGGGATAAACTCCAGAGATAAAACGATAATTCTCTCACTCTACAAGAAGTCCGGCAGCACCTGGAGTATGCTGTCCATTTCTGGGTACCAGTCTTCAGGAAGGATGTACTGGAAATGGAGTGAGTACAAAGAAGGGCAACAAAGCTAATAAAGGGTCTGGAGGATATTAGTTATGAGGAAAGGTTGCAAGGACTGAACTTATTCTCTCTGGAGAAGAGACCCTTGAGAGGGGATATGATTTCAATATACAAATACCGTACTGGTGACCCCACAATAGGGATAAAACTTTTTTGCAGAAGGGAGTTTAACAAGACTCGTGGCCACTCATTAAAATTAGAAGAAAATAGGTTTAACCTATTTAACCTACATAGAGAGTTCTTTACTGTATGAGTGGCAAGGATGTGGAATTCCCTTCCACAGGCGGTGGTCTCAGCAGGGGTGACATTGATAGTTTCAAGAAACTATTAGATAAGCACCCGACCGACCGAAACATACAGGGATATGCAATGTAATACTGACATATAATCACACACATAGGTTGGACTTCATGGTCTTTTTTCAACCTCACCTACTACGTAACATGTCACACTTCAAAATTGTGCCCGCTCGTGGAATGGCGACAAACTTTTAGCCTTAAAATCTCCAAAGGAGACATTTTAAAAATTCTACAGGTTGTATACAAAAAATATACACAGGGAAGGAGGTGACAAACCTCCAGGGACTTTTAATGGTATCAAATTACAGATTAGTTTATGAGAACCAGTAATGATCAAAAAACAGACCATGGGTAAAAATAAAATCTATAAATTTATTAACAACTACATAATGTTCAAATTATCTAAAAACACAATGAATGTGAATACATCCAGCAGACAGCAAAATTTTCAACAATTCAATCAATTTGAGTCAGGATAACTTTTACCACACTCGACATGCTTCACTCAAATCGAGTTTCATCGGGAGCTTTTTGTGGTACAAATTGCTTGTAATGCTGTATTGGATGATAAATGCAAAGAAAAGGGGAAGAGACATTTAATAAATACAATTGAAACATAACTAAAAAATGTTACAAAAACATATGATCTGGTATTCTGGGTTAAGCATAGATATATAAAATATAATAATTTGGTGGTGCAGCGGTTATTGGGCAGGTACCCGGGCTTACAGGATGTTCTAAGGCAGGCCAGGAAAGTCTGTGTGCATTTCCACTGATCATTTAATGCCAGTGCTCGGCTGGCTGAGCTCCAAAAGGAGTTGAACCTGCCCAAGAACTACCTTATATGTAACATGCCCACCAGGTGGAACTCAATGTTGGCCATGCTGCAATGGCTGCACATGCAGCAGAGGGCCATCAATGAGTACCTGTGCGACTACGGCACCAGGACAGGGTCAGGGGAGCTCAGTTTTTTCTCATCACGCCAGTGGGGCATGATCAGGGATGCATGCTCTGTCCTGTCACCATTTGAGGATGCCACAAGGATGGTGAGCAGTGACACTGCATGCATCAGTGAAGTGACATGTACCTCTTGTCCACCTCTTGGAGCATATGCTGCATGGAATAATGGATAGGGCACTTGAGGCAGAACAGAGACAGGAAGAGGAGCACTTCCTCTCCTCTCAAGGCCCCCTTTATCCAGACAGTGTTCCTTCTGTCCCACCCATCACACAGGAAAAGGATGAGGAGGAGGAGGAGGAGGATTGTGTCAGAATGGAGGTGGAGTCTGGCACTCAGCATCAGCAGTCTTTTAGGGATGATTTACAGTCCCAAGAAACCTGTGGACTTCTACGTGGCTGGGAGGAGGTGGTTGCGGATCATGTTGTCCTTAGTGACCCAGAGGACTCCAGACCGAATGTCTAAGCTAACCTATGCTGCATGGCCTCCCTGATCCTGCAAAGCCTGCAGAAGGATCCTCGTATTCTTCAGATCAAGGAGAGGGACCATTACTGGCTGGCCACTCTCCTTATCCACAGTACAAGGGTAAGGTTGCAGATCTTATCTTGCCATCGCAGAGGGAGCAGAGGATGAGACATCTCTAGGAGGCCTTGCAGAAAGGTCTGTGCAACACGTTCCCAGAGACTGGGAGGTTACAAACTCCTGGTCCTGGACAACGTCTTGCTAAGGCTTCGGTCAGTCACAGAAGGAGCGGTGGAGAAGGTGGCCGTTTGACCTTTGTGCTCAGACAATTTTTTAGTCCGCAGCCCCAAGGTATGATCGGTTCCAGCAACCATCGCCAGCGTCTGATTTACATGGTGCAGGAATACCTAGGGGCAAGGTCAGACTTGGACACCTTTCCCACTGAAAATCCTCTGGCTTACTGGGTCTTGAGGATAGATCACTGGCTAGAGCTTGCGCAGTATGCAATTGAGCTACTGGCCTGTCCTGCATCCAGCTTTCTTTCAGAACGCATCTTCAGTGCTGCTGGTGGCTTTGTAACCGATCACAGGGTGCACCTGTCCACTGACTCGGTTGATCGACTGACCTTCATAAAGATGAATCAGTCTTGGATCACTACCAGCTACCAAGCACCTGAAGCTGATGTAACCGAATCATTTTTTTGAAATGTCACATCCCTTCAAGACTGCCTATGCTGATGCTGAGTGACTGTCCTGTTATGCTGACTGACTATCCTCTTCCTCCTCAATGATCCCACTGATATCTTGTTAGAACATTTTTGGTTCTGGGTGATGCCACCAGCCCAATTTTTCATCCCCTGTTTAACAGGGGTGTGTAATTAAAATTTTTGATGCAATGCTTTGCAGCAGGGCTCATTCCTGCACTCCAAATAGAGTATATGGGAGAGGTTGCAGTGTCGTGGCACCAGCACCAGTGCCTAAGGCCCAATTTTTCAGCCCCTGTTTAACAGGGGCATGTAATTACAATTTTTGATGCAGTGCTTTAAAGCAGGGCTCATTCCTGCACTCCAACTAGAGTATCTGGGAGAGGTTGCAGTGTCGTGGCACCAGCACCAGCGCCTAAGGTCCAATTTTTCAGTTTCTGTTTAACAGGGGCATGTAATACAATGTTTGAAACAATGCTTTGTAGCAGGGCTCATTCCTGCACTCCAACTAGAGTATATGGTAGAGGTTGCAGTGTATAGGCCTAATTTTTCAGCCCCTGTTTAAAAGGGGCATGTAATACAATTTTTGATACAATGCTTTGCAGTAGGGCTCATTCCTGCACTCCAACTAGAGTATCTGGGAGCGGTTGCAGTGTCGTGGCACCAGCAAGCAGTGCCTAAGGCCCAATTTTTCAGACCTTGTTTAACAGGGGCATGTCATTTCCATTCTTGATATAATATTTCATAGCAGGGCCCATTCCTGCGCCCACCGAGAGTAACTGTGAGGACTTATAGTGTTGTGGCACCAGCACCACCACCACAACCACCAAAGGCCCAATTTTTTTACCACTGTTTAACAATGGCATGTAATTACAATTTTTGATATAATTGTTCACAGCAGGGCGCTCCAGCGCCCAACAAGAGTCATTTTGAGGGCTTACAGTGTTGTGGCAACACCAACACCTTAGGCCCCCATTTCTGCAGAGCTTATAGGGAAGGCCCCTACTTTCAAACATCCATCGTACAAACGTCTCCTACTTGCAAATGGAAGGAGACAACAGGAATTGAGTTGAAAAAAGACGTACGGAAAAAAGAAATTATACAGGGTTAATAACTCTTCCCATGTTTTCCAAAAAGCTCAAAAATGCTTTTTTTGACTGGAGCTACACTTTCAAAATGTACCAGTCCCTGTCTTTTTTGCACCACCTCTATACTGCTGTTCTGAGTATATAGGGCCTGGGAGCACCACGCCTTTCCTTTTTTTTAATTTGGGTATGGGATTCCACTTAATATCCGTACAAGACCCAAAGGGGCTGGTAATGGGCAGGGGGGGCTACCCATGCCATTTTTCTCAATGATTTTTATCCATATTGCCGGAACCAGATATTACATTAAAACCGAAAGCAGTTTTAAATGACTTTTTCTTTAAATGTAATTTTGTGCAGGGACTGTTCTAAACACTTTAATCGTCATTAAAATCAGTGCTCCCGAAAAAACGTCCCTTTTTAAAAACAATTTTGCCATTGACCCATGTCCCCTGGGGCAGGAGCCAGGTCCCCAAACCCTTTTTAGGACAATATCTTGCATATTAGCCATTAAAATTAGCACTTTTTATTCTAAACATTCGAGTCCCATAGACTTCAGTGGGGTTCTAAAGTTTGCACGAATTTTCGGTCCGTTCGAAAGTTCTGGTGCAAACCGAACCGGGGGGTGTTCAGCTCATCCCTATTCACTATTATTATTTTTCTTAGAGAACTATTTTCATCTCAATACAGTATATACTACATATCTATTTCAACACAGGTTCCTTTAAAATGTTACACTGGTGTTTCCTGAGCAATTATTTACTACATTGGATTTTGAAAAAATATTATATATAATAAATACGTGTTATTTTTTTATAGTTACAAACGTAAACCCAAAGAGATCTTGATTACTCTCTATGGAATCTTCAATCTGCAAAGTAACATATAAATGTTTGTGTGAAAACAGGTTTCCTATTCAGTAAACTGAGCTTATCCACTGATACACATCATATGTTTTACATTTTCAGTAGATATATAAGATACTTATTATTATTTTATCTCTCTCTCTCTTTCTGTTTTTTCTTTACATTCATGACTTCATCTAGATCTTATTTTTTATATATGATATATATATATATATATGTGTTAAATAGAAAAACTCTTATGAAGACGATTAATGTAATATTGAATCAGAACAATATATTATTTTTTAAATTACTTTGACATATTTAACATTATTTTAACTCTCACTCTTTTTTATTTATTTATTGTTTTATTTATTTTTTACAATCTGCCGTGTTAAATAGAAAAACTGATAAAAAAGACAGTTTGTGTCATATTGTTACATTTTTTGTTACAAATTTTTCATTTTTCCAATATTAAAATCTTAATTTTTTTGTTGGTTTATTTAAACTTAAATTAAATAATAACCACATATGGATTTTCATCAGACATAATGAATAGAGTAAGCAATTTTTTTTTTTTATTTTAGACAAAATTCACCAACCTATAATGTTTTATGAATGAAAATAATAATGGTTATGATCAATTTGATTTTTTTTTATAACTTGGTGCTTTATGTTTTTTTTTTTGTTTTGTTTTGTTTCCTATCACTGTTATGGCATTAAACTGTACTTAAAGCCAGACAATAAAATTATATATATATAACTAAATTTTTGCCTTTTAAATGTACAGTAGTTGTGCAAAGCTTTTTTTACATATTGTGTATATACTATACATACAGTACGTCATTTTCTATTTGCCCCGCTATGTTGCACTTTATATGTGTTATAGTTAAAAGGAACGAGATAGTTCTCCTAAATCTGCATGTCATCTAGTACAAAAACAGAGACTGTCCACTTAGCAAAGGAAACATTTGCTGAGTCTATTAAACTAAATAAAGCAATTTTCACCTCAATTAATCAAATATGTGTAAAGCCGCGTACACACGGGCGGACTGTCTGGCCAACTAAGTCCGTCAGACAATCCGACGGACAGTCCGTCCTACTTTCGAATGAACGGACTTGACCACACACGATGAACAGACAGTCCGTCGAAAGCTTGCGCGATGACGTGTACAGCACGTACGATGGGACTAGAAATAGGACGTCCAATACACAGCAATGCAACCTTTCGCCGTGTAAATCCTTTCTGAGCATGCGCCATACTTAGTCCGTCCAACTAGCCTACTCACGAGCGGACTGTCCGCTGAAACCAAAGTTGGATGGACAATATTACGGAAATTCTGAAATACTTAGTCCGCCAGACTGCACGCTGAAAAAGTCCGCTGAAGCCCACACACGAGCGGACTGTCCGCTGAAATGTGTTTCAGCGGACTAAGTTGGACAGGCAGTCCGCCCGTGTGTACGCGGCTTTAGAATAAAAATCTTGTCTTTTAAAAAAAAATCTTTAATCTTTTCACTGCCAGGCCCTGCTCTCAACTTTTAAACTCTGGTGGCCAGACCAATTTTGCAATTTTATCAACAATTTTGCAATTTTTCACTTACAGATTCCAGAGTTTGTGAAAGATCCCCCCCCCTTTCCAACCATATATTTTCTAAAAGAATGTGTCTGTTAGAATAAAAAAAAATGGTCCTACTGACATTTTTAGGCCTTATTATGTTTGTACAAATATTTATCATATCACTATTTTTACTAAAAATACATTAAAATCATTATTAGTGGATACATATGTGGCGACATTTACAAAATCCCTGCTAAATTCCTACTAAATAAAGAAGTTAAACCTGTACTGAGCTAATAAATGACAAATATTTATAAATTTTTAATTGCGTCTCTTTGTGAAATGGTGAAAACTGAAGGTGCGCAAATCTGTAAATGAAAAAAAAAAAAAATTTCTCTAAAAATCTGTTATACTTTTTCAATTACAGCTTTCAGAATTTGTAAAAGACCCCTCAAACCATATATTTTCAAAAAAGTATATAACCTGTAGAATAATAAATAAAGTGCTACTGATTTTTAGGCCCCGGAATAGATTCGCAAATGTTCATCAAATCGCAATTTGTACTAAAAATACACTGGAATCATTATTAGCGCACACAAACATAAGGTAACTTGCAAAATTCCTGCTAAATTGCTACTAAGGCCTCATTCACATTAGGCATACTAAAGTGTTTTCCTGTGTTTACCGGCAAGGGGATGCCATGTTTATCCATCCTATTCATGCCAATTCAGATACAATAGCTGCACAGGTACAACTGTTGCTCCCAATTTGACATCCATGTGGGTGTGGGTGCACAACCCCAAATACAGACTGTGTGAGCTCAGGACATGCACCTGGACCCACATGGATGTCAAATATTTTTGAAGATGCAGGAGATGTGTTGATTTTGATGAGATATCAGAGGTCTAAACTTACCACTGATGTCTATTTTTTGAGACAGAGAAAAGGACTGAAGACAGTGCCTTTCTCTGCAGCCTGAGCTGCACTGTACATGAATGAATAGGAGTCTTTATAGAGGCTCCTATTCATAAACAAAACAGAAGCATAGTAAGGATAGTAAATGATGAATAGATAAAGGAGCAATCATTAGTGATTGTTCACTGTGCCCATTCAAGGTAAAAAAGGGGCTCGTAAATACATGTTTACCACCCCCCTCCCTGCTCCCTACCTGACAACTTGTCTGTGTGCCCCAGAAGCTGCAGCTGGCATAAGGAGGAAGACGGAGAGCTAGCCAGCGGTACAGTGGGACCAGAGCCGGACAAGAGCAGGACTGATGCCAGGGGATCATTAAGAGGGGAGGTATTGCGGGGGGGGGGGGGGGTCAGAGTGACAGATAGAAATTTAAAAGCTGGCAGGATGTCAAAGCCGATGAGAAGGATAAAGAATCCAGCCGCCGGCAGGATGACAGAGCCGGTGCTGGCAATGTGGACATTTACAGTGATTAAGTATTCCGGGAGGGGCAAAGAGAGGGACACTGGAGGGGGGCACTGTAGGGGGGCACTGGATGGAGACACTGTAGGGGGACACTGTAGGAAACATTGGAGGGGGCCACTGGATGGAGACACTGTAGGGGACACTGAAGGGGGACACTGGAGGGGGGCACTGGATGGAGTCACCGAAGAAGGACACTGTAGAGGACACTGGAGGGGGGCACTGGGTGGAGACACTGAAGGAGGACACTGTAGGGGACACTGGAGGGTGGAACTGGATGGAGACACTGAAGAAGGACACTGTAGGGGACACTGGAGGGTGGAACTGGATGGAGACACTGAAGGAGGACACTGTACGGGACACTGGAGGGGGGAACTGAATGGAGACACTGAAGGGGGACACTGGATGGGGCACTGGGGGGAGACACTGAAGGGGGACACTGTAGGGAGGTCACTGGATAGAGACACTAAAGAGGGCACTGTAGGGGACACTGAAGGGGGGTACTGGATGGAGACACTGAAAGGGGACACTGTAGGAGACAAGGGCAAGTAAAAAGAGCACACTTTCGGCATGTGGATGCAATCTGCAGCCATGCTGCTGCTTGATTACCTTAAAAAATCTGTGCAGTGGAGCCGCGCTAGAACCACCGAATTTACACACTGTTTGCATGTAGTCAGAAGCATGTTAGCTGCTGATTACCTTCATTCAGTAAAATACAAAGTGTCAGCTTCCATTTGAGTGTAAATTCATGGTTGTTGAAGCAACCATGAGCAACCATGAGTTTACAGGCACAGAAAATGCAAGGTCTGTACGGCATACGGACCTGTCCAGCTGGAAGAAGTTTTCACTGTACTGGCAGAAGGTTAAAAGTGGTTGGGTATTAAAGCCACAGGTTCCCCTTATCTACTAATAATCATTCTGCAAAGTGAACATACATTGTCCCTACTATGGTTAATACTGATAAATATTATATAAATCTTTTCTGCTTCCATACAGACCACACATAAAGGTAATGTCACCACATTCTTCTTTATGGGATTTAACAGCAAGACTGTACAGTATATAATCTGCTGCTCTTCTCCAGTAAACAGGTTCTCCTTGTTTACTATGATTCATTAAGCAACATGAACATACATGTATTTTTTACTGCTAAAATAAATAAATATTACATTAATAATTTGTTTTCTTATGTCACACAGACCACCCATAAAGGTAATGTCACCACTTTCTTTTTTTTGGGATTCAATAGCAATGCTGTATATAATCTTCTGCTCTTCACCTTGGTCCTTATTATATGTATAGTGACAATATGTGGAAACCTTTTTATCATCATGTTGGTATATTATAGCAAGACCCTTCATTCTCCCATGTACTTCTTCCTCTCTCAACTCTCTATATCTGACATCATACTTATCACCGATATTGCTCCTAACATGTTAAATATTGTTCTACATGAGAGGACCTCCATATCCTTTTTTGGTTGCATCACTCAATATTATATCTTTGGTTCAACAGAAGTTTTTGAATGTTACCTTCTGACAGTGATGTCCTATGACCGCTATCTGGCCATCTGCTCTCCTCTGCATTATACCTCCATTATGAAACAATCACTTTGCATTGAAATAGTTCTTGCATCCTGGATTTTCAGCTGTTCTTTGGCATCAATATCAACATTTTCCATAAGTCAACTAGAATTCTGTGGACCAAATGCTATTGACTATTTATATTGTGATTTCAATCCTCTTGTGGAACTTTCTTGTTCAGATACATCCAGTATTCAAATGGAAAAAACCTTGTTGTGTGTTCCTGTGATAGTCTTACCCTTCCTAGTGATAGTAGTTTCATATATTTATATTGTTTTAATGCTGTTAAAGATACCTTCCATTTCTGGAAAACAGAAATGCTTTTCCACTTGTAGCTCCCATCTCACTGTTGTGTTTCTATTTTATGGAACCCTAATTGCTGCATATCTGATTCCAAAGAAAGGGAAATCACAAATCATCAGTAAGATAATGCCATTGTTGTATACAGTATTTACTCCCTTTATAAATCCTTTCATATACAGCTTGAGGAATAAAGATATCAAGGACAGTTTAAAAATATTGTATAAAAAAAAAAAGTAATTTTTATTCAAAACATTTGGAAAATAGATAATTAAAATATAGGGAACATGGGGTGCACTGGTCTCACCACCACACAGAAGTGATGCCTAATAATTAATTGATTCTAGAATTCAAGCCTCTCAACATGGTTCCTGAAAAGGCTAACACCCTTCAGACTTTTCATGCCACAATTAGTTTTTATGACTTGCTATTTACACAGCTGGCAAGACTTTTTTATAGGGGTGGGCCGAACACCCCATGGTTCGGTGCGCACTAGAACGCGTGAACAGACAAAGAAATTGTGCTAACATGCAATTCCTATTAAGGTCTAAGGGACACGAGTATGAAAAATCAAAAGTGCTCATTTGCAAGTTATTGCCATAAAAAGTGTGTGGGGACCGGGGTACTGCCCCAGGGGACATGCATCAATTTTTTAGGAGCAGTGATTTTAATAATGCTTAAAGTGAAACAATAAAAATTAAATATTCCTTTAAATATCATGCCTGGGTGGGGGGGTCCCCTTAGTCTGCCTGTAAAGTGGCGCATCTGTGTGATGTGTATTACAGTACAACAGCAAAATGACATTTCTAAAAAAAAAATGTCATTCAAAATTGCTTATGGCTGTAATGTATTGCCGACTCCCAGCAATATAGATAAAAATATTTAGATTGAAATATGCTTTCACAGGGTGACACTGTGAATACACAGACTAGTAATGTGCCAACGTCCCAATATTGCTTAAAGAAGGAAGGAAAACAAATTGGTTGGACTTTTAAAGGCACATAAATAACAGGTCTAAAAATGGTTACATTTATTAATCAAGTCAAATATATAAAAAAGAACATAATTACATATAAAGAATCAATAAAATTGGTATTGACACACCCTTAACACACCAGTTCTGACACCAGAAAATATAATATCAAATGATAGTAAGACAATACAAAACCACATCCAACAACAAAAACCAGAATGAGATTTTAGAGGTTCATCTCCAGGTAAGGATGTGGATATTTCAAAAGTATTGGGTCAGAGTGTGAGTCTGAAACAGTCAGTGGCTCGGCATGTTCCGCATAAAAGTACGCTTCTTTAGGAGAATTTGATTCTGATAAAGTATATATAAAAAACATCACAAAAATTAACAAAATATAAAAATGAAAAATACATCACAGAAAACATACTCATAAGTACACTTTTTTTTTTCTACATGCAAAACTCCCCCCAGTGCTCTAGACTGGTACTGTAGATAACCCTAAATGATATAGCACATAGATAAAGAAAATAGCAAGAAAGTAATAATTAATGTAGGAAAGAGGGTTTTTTCTTAACAGCTATTTTTAGTAGCAGGGATAAACAATGCTGAATTGCTGGTAAGCAATTAAGTACACTTTTGTATCCAGGAACCTAAACCGGTGTCAAGCAGAAGGCTGAGAGGTAACCAAGTTCGATGGTAATTACCAACATGTGTATATTAACAGTCGGTTTTTATAGTAGCGAACACAGAACTGAAGGTTCACAGAGGTTGGCATCTGAAATAGGAGACAGACGATATGGCTTAAATTGCTCAAACAGATTTAAAATAAATATTAGAAAAAAGCAGAGAGAGAAAAAGGCTAAAGCATTGGTAGACAAAAGCACAGAAATGGTTACCTCCTCAGGTATTATCAGCCCAAAATATAGATAAAAAAATTAGTGTGGAGTCCCCCCAGTCCATACCAGGCCCTTTGGGTCTGGTATGTATTTTAAGGGGAACTCCATGCCAAAATGTAAAAAAAAAATGCCGTGGGGGTCCCCCCCCAAAATCCATACCAGACCCTTATCTGAGCATGCAGCCTGGAGGACAGGATATAGGGGGCGAGCGAGTGCCCCCCTCCTGAACAATACCAGGCCACATGCCCTCAACATGTTGAGGATGACCCAGCCCCTCTCTGATGTCACATTACATCACCGGGTGGCCCCGCCCTTGCCTATATAACAGTTGTCACAGCCAAGAGACAGCAGTTGCCAGGAAACCTCCCATTGAGGCTGAGCTTTTTTTATATATTCTTTGGGTCTGTCGGGCGGCTTGATTGAAGATGGATCGATATTGCAGGACACAAGGAATTGTCAATAACTGTCTATTGTGGCTTTATTTTTTAACACTATTTTTGGTGAATGGGTACCCAACACCCATTTACATAGGGGGCAGGATCTGGGGGCCCCCTTGTTAAAGAGGGCTTCCATATTCTGATAAGCCCCCACTCACAGACCCCGACAACCACAGAGCAAGGGTTGTCAGGAAGAGGCCCTTGTGCCCATTAACATGGGGACAAGGTGCTTTGGGGGGACCCTCCCCCTTTTGAGGGCAAGTGACCTAGTATGGTTTTGGGGGGTGTTCGCTCATCCCCCCTTTCTGGCCTGCCATGCTGCTTGCTTGGATAAGGGTCTGGTATGGATTTTGGGGGGGACCCTATTTCATTTTTTAAATAAATTCTGTCATAGGGTTCCCCTTAACCACTTCAGTACATTATATTATATAATCTGCACTGCATTATATACCCTGCACTGTATTTTATATATATATATATATATATATATATATATATACTGTATATATATATATATATATATATATATATATATATATATATATATATACTATACAGACTGCACTATATACTCTGAACTGCATTATGTATACTATATGGATTTTACTATATAGTCTGCAGAAAAATGGACCTTAGGTGTTGGTGGTGCCAGAACACTGTAACCCCTCACAGTTACTCTTGTTGGGTGTAGAATTGGCCCCTGCTTTTAAATTTTTTTATAATTGCACGCCCCAGTCAAAAAGGTCCACAAAAATTGGACCTTGGGTGTTGGTGGTGCCACAACAATGCAACCCCTCATAGTTACTCTTGTAGAGGTTAATAGAGAGATCTGGCAGGAGCTCAAAGCTAGACCATTTGGAAAGGGAGGCATTTCAAGATTCTATGCCCATTTACAACCTGACGTTAGCTGTATCAAAACGACCCCTATGCTAGCATGGGAAAGAGATTTAGGCACCACTTTCAGCCATTTGGAATGGAATTAAGCTAGAGGACTTATTTTAAGGCATCCGGATGTGTCAATCACTGGGATAAATTCCTAAAAATGCTAGAAGCAAAAACAGAAGCTATTGTGTCCCCCTTAGGTTATCCAAAATCTTTCCTGACTCTACAGCCGAGTGTTGGAGAAGATGTGGAGATATGGGAACTATGTTCCATGTGTTTTGGGAATGCAGATGCCTATGCAGCTTCTGGAATGGGAAATTCTCCCTAATATCCAAGGTCACAGGCTTCTTTACCTCCCCTACACCACAGATGGCTCTCTTGCATCTAAAATAAGATACAGTTCCAAAAAAAATCAGTTTCCTGATTGTACAAATTGTAACAGCAGCTCGTATGACTATAGCTTATCTTTGGAAAACTAATAAAGCCCCTAATGTGTCAGAAACTATAAAAAAAAGTCCAGAATTCTGCCCAATATGAACTGACATTAGCTTATGGTACAGACTTTATGCAAACATTTCACAATAATTGGAATTGTTGGCTCAGCAGATTCCCGATAAGGGATACATAACCTGAAATCTACCACAAGATCTTGAAATTCTTTATGTCTTGGCATTATATGGTGTCTATGTTATGTTTTGTTCTGTTTTCTTAATTTTGATAACCACTTTGCTTTCTGTAATCCTTAGTTTTAACAAATGAATCACCCCCTAATTGGGGAACAGAGTTATAGTTGATAATCTATCTGATCTTAATTGCTCAAAGTAGTTTAATAGCATTTCTGGATTAATCTTTATAATTCACAAGATGATTTACTGAATACATCTGTATAACTTGCAACTATTCAATAAAAAACAATTGAAAAGAGTTACTCTTGTTGGGAACAGGAATGGGCCCTGCTGTTAAATATAATTTCAAAAATGATGATTACATTCCCCTGTCAAACAGGGGCAGAAAAATTGGGCCTTAGGTGTTGGTGGTACCAGAACACTGTAACCCCTCACAGTTACTTTTGTTGGATGCATAAACGGTCCCCGCTGTTAAAAATTATTTCAAAAATTGTAATTACATGCCCCAGTCAAACAGGGACAAGCAAATTGAGCCTTGGGTGTTGGTGTTGCCCTAAACCAAAAATATTTTTGAAAGCTAGCATCATCAAGATTCAGGAACTGGATAGGCAGCATAGGCAATCTTCAAGGGATCCCAGGATCCTAGCAAATTCAATTAGTGACATCAGCATCAGAGGCTTGACAGCTGCTGAGCCAGGACTGATTCATTTTTATAAATGTGAGCCTATCAATGGAGTCTGTGGACAGGCACACTCTTTGATCCATTACAAACCCTCCAGCAGCACTGAATGTACATTCAGAAAGCACGCTGTATGAAGGACAGGCCAATAGCTCAATTGCATATTGAGCAAGTTCTGGCCAGTGGTCCATCCTCAAAACCCAATAACACAGTGGATGCTCAGTTGGAAAGGTCTCCAAGTCTGCACTTAACCCTAGATATTCCTGCACCATATAATGCAGATGCTGCCAATAGTTGCTTAAACCTATCAGCCCTGGGTGCTGAGGACTAAAAAATTGTTTAAAGGGATTGGTCAGCTGGCCACCTTCTCCACTGTTCTTCCGTTGTCCAGCATGAGGAAATGGTAACCTCCCAGTGTCTGGAAAAGCATTACACAAACTTTTCTTCAAGGAGATGGTTCATCCTTTGCTCCTTTTGCAAAGGCAGAATGAGCTTTGCAAATTTACATTGTAGCATTGATCAAGAAGGGTTGCCAACCAGTAATGATCCCTCTCCTTGATACCACAAATCCTAGGGTCCATGCAGCGTAAGTTTGCAGAGGCATGAGATTCTGAGTCCTCTGGATCTCCAAGGATGACATTGTCAGGAACTACCTTCTCCCAGTCATGTACAACTCATTGTATTTCTGGGGACTGAAAACCGTCCCATCCTGAAAACTGCTGCGTGTTATCTACATCCATTCTAACCAAATCCTCCTCCTCTTCTTCCTGTGTGTTTGACATCCCCCAGGAATGCTATCTGCATAAATGGGGCCTTGAGATGAAAGGAAGTCCATGTCTTCCTCCCGATGTTCTGCTTCAAGTGTCCTGTCAATGATTCCACAGAGCACATGCTCAAGCAGGAAGACTAGAGGGAGAGTGTCACTGATGCATGCATTGTTACTGCTCACAATCCTTGTGGCCTCTTCAAATGGTGACAGGACAGTGCAGCATCCTTAATCAGTAGCCACTGGCATGGCGAAAAGAAGCCAAGCTCCTCTAAACCTGCCCTGGTGCCATACTCACACAGGTACTCATTTATGGCCCTCTGCTCTGTGTGCAGCCAATGTTAAGATCCACCTGGTGGGCATGTCACAAATGAGGCGGTTTGTGGGCAGGTTGAATTCCTGTTGAATGTCAGTCGGCCTAGCACTGGCATTGTAGGACTGCCAGAAATTACCTCAAACTTTTCTGGCCTGCCTCAGAAGTTCCTGTAAGCCTGGATACCTGGTCAAGAAATGCTGCACCACCAAATTCAGAATGTGTGCCAAGCCTGGAACATGGGTCAAGTGTCACTGTCAGAGGGCGGAGAGAAGGTTGGTGCCATTGTTGCATACAACCATTCTTGGCTCAAGCTGCCATGGCGTTTACCACCTCTGAGCCGGCCCCTGACAGAACCTCTGCCCCAGTGTGGCTCATGTCCCCTAGGCAGACCAACTGAAGCACTGCATGGCATCTTTTGGCCTAACTGCTTGTGTAGCCCCTTGAATTTTTAGGGACCACTGCTGGTTCAGGGGAAAATTCTGTGGAAGAGGCTATAGAGGAAGAAGAAGAGGAGGGGTTGGAGCAGAGAGATGTGGCAGAATCACCACCAGCTTTTTGGAGGCATGGTGACTGAACAAGCTCCAACACTGAACCCTGTCCTGCATCCTTCCCAGCTGTCAGCAGACTTACCCAGTGTGCCTTGAAGGAAAGGTAATGTCCCTTACCATGCCTGCTGGACCATGAGATGTGATACAGCACATTCCACAAATTTGCAAAAGGGGGCCGAGTCTACCAGCTGAAAAGGCAGCAGCTGCAGTGCAAGCAATTTGGCCAAGCTAGCATATAGACGCTGAGCATGTGGATGGCTGGGATAGTATTTTTTGATGGTCCAGCAACTGGGACAGTGAAATTTTCCTGCTGATATCAACTGGTGGTATACTGCCAGCAGATTGGCTGCAAGTACTCCTGACACCTATTGCTATACCTTCATTTCTCTCAGTGCAGGTTTTTGAGAGGACTGGAGGTATAGTAGGGGTTGAGATCACAGATATTAAGCAAGGAGAAGTCTTCCTTTTTTATTATGTGGGTCTTTCAGGTGCTGTTGCCAATAAACTGTCAATGAACTGCATATCAGGTTGTTATAAGTCTTGTCAAGCATGTGGTGCCCAAGCGGGTGCTGTTCTGGCCACGCTTGATTTGCTTCAGACATAGATTGCTAACACTACTGCACATGTGTCAAAAAAAGCCCACACCAATGACATTTTGGAAGTCAGCAGGGAATTAGCAGTGCCCTCTACCTGTGGAGCTCTATGGTGTGATGTAATAAAGTGGCTGGCTTTAAGCTGGCCCCTGGAGGACATCCTGCCTCATTGGAGTTGTGCCTCCTCCTCCTCCTCCTCCTCCTCACTTCCCTACTCTCTTCTCACAGTCACCCAAGTACAGTCAGTGACCTCATCATCCCCTCCCTACTCATCACTGGAGCAAACTTCACAGTATGCTGCAGCTGGGGGAACATGGCTTCTAGTTTCTTGTCCTTCTGTGGCTCAACCTGGTAACCAACATTGGAGACTTCAAATTGCTGTGCATCCTCCAGCAGCATGTAACCGGCACTATGGTCGAATAATTATGGTGACTCCTCCGTGCATGATGGTGGGGCTACGGAAGGTGTAACTGTGGACAAGGAGCCAGTGGAATAGTCCACTTTGGCAGCTGCATTGGAAGGCAAACTAGTATGAGCCTGGGTGACAGAGGATGAGGAGGATGAGGATGGCTTAGCTATCCACTTCACCAACTCTTCTGCATGTTGTGGCTCAATAACATGGCCAGCAGCAGAAAAAAGAAGACAATTGTGCCCCGCCTGCAGTGGATGCACCATGTCTGCAACCACCACTTTTCACAGAGGCAGCTTGCCCTCTTTTAGTGGCCTGTGAGTGTCTGTCTCTCCTTGGTGGCCTTCCGGACATGATGGGGATTTTTTTTTCACACCGTACCACACTGTATTATATACTGTACATCATTCTCATGAAGTAACTTACCAATCATATATCTTACCCCCTATGTTACATGTTGAATTTATTAACATACCATTTGCTTTCGGAGTGGTCTCCTCCCTCCACAACCTTTATACATACTTCCCCCACCCTTGCTTTCCCCACACCCTTTCCTTTTACTATATATGGATATACAAGCTAAATGAATCATCTATATCTTTCCTGATGTTATTACTATAGGGGAGATTTTAGGGATGGTTTAATTAAATGAATGAATTAATTCTTTTATTCAGGGAATAACCAAGGCACATGGTTGGATCTTGGGCCCTGAATTATCTACTTACCTCTCTATACCACCCTGGTAACAACCATTCTTTTACCCTATATTATACTAAATGTCCTCCAACCCTAAATCTTGACATTACTATTTGTATTATGTATTTAATATTGTTATTAAATGTTATACATGTTTATCTTTATCTAAAATGTGTTAAACAAATATATCCCAAATTACATGACTTTATTATAGGATTTACCTCCTGATAATATACTGAGAAGCATAATTTCACACTTTTATGCATCTTACTTAACTACAAACCTATTGTATGACTCTTTTTATTGTATTGTATTCAATAAAATATTTGAAAAGAAAAAAGCATGACAGGACCTCTTAAATATGAGATCTGGGGTCAAAAAGACCTCACATCTCATATTTACACTAAAATGCAATAAAAAATGTTTTTCATTGAATGTCATTTGAAAAAAAAAAAAAAAGTCTCTTTAAGCCCTTGTACACACGATTGGACATTCCGACAACAAAATCCAGCGGATTTTTTCAGACGGATTTTGTCCAAATCTGGTGTTGCATACACACGTTTGGACAAAGTTGCCAGAAAATCCGATCGTACGGAACATGGTGGTGTTCGGTCATTACGACAGGACTATGTTCAGGCTAGTAGCCAATAGCTTTGGTCTCATAATTTTATCTGAGCATGCGTGGCACTTTGCCCGATCGGAATTCTCTACAAACGATTGGATAAAGTCTGATCGGATCATGTTGTCGTAAAATTTCATATCCAGCTCTCAAACTTTGTTGGTCAGACATTCCGACGGAAAAAGTCAGATGGAGTCCACACATTATCCGACAACATGATCCAATCAGACATTTTCCGTTGGAATAGCCCTTGTACACACGATTGGACATTCCGACAACAAAATCCATCAGATTTTGTCTGAAAGTGGTGTTGCATACACACGGTTGGACAAAGTTGTTGGAAAATCTGATCGTTCGGAACGTGATGACGTTTGGTTGTTGCGACGGGACTACGTTGCAGCTGGTAGCCAATAGCTTTGGTCTCGTAATTTGATCTGAGCATGCATGACACTTTGTTCAATCAGAATTCTCTACAAATGATCGGACAAAGTCCGATCGGATCAAGTTGTCGGAACATTTTATATCCAGCTCTCAAACTTTGTTGGACATTCCGATGGAAAAAGTCAGATGTAGCCCACACACAGCCAGATTATCCAACAACATGGTCCGATCAGACCTTTTCCATTGGAATGTCCGACCGTGTGTACAAGTGCTTAGAGCTATGGTCAGAAGTGACGTTTTGATGTCACTTCCACCCTGCAATGGTATGGAGACGGGTGGGTGCCATCTTCCCCTCACTCGTCTCCAAACCTAACAGGACACAGGACCCAATTGCCTCCGCTGCTACTGATGGCTCCTGTAAGTGGCGGATAAAAGTGATCTTGCAGCAAATCCGCTACAGAGACCACATTTTTCTGAAAGCGGACCGCCTGCTGAAGAAGAGGATACCGGGGTTATGGTAGCTAGTAGACATGTGCATTCGTTTTCGTCCAAATGCATTTTCGTCCGAATTTCAGGTATTTTCGTTTTCGTTTTGACAAACGATAACGAAAGTGCAGATTCCGAAAAACGAAAGATCCGACATAAATAAATGCTTTTTTTCATTTTCGTTGTTACAACAGTTCGATATAGAATAGGAGATTCGAAGTGACCGTTCGATATAGAATAGGAGATTCGACGTGACTCCATATGTCTATTGAACCTGTGGTCGAATGTGCCTAAGTTTCGTTTACCTCTATTAGTCCTATTATATAGAAAAGCTTCGACAGAGAGTAAATATTCGACATAGAGAGAACAGAATCGACAGAGAGAAACGATACTGGAATTGGGTGGGGGAAGTAAATTAAAAAAAAATAATGATAATATTCGACGGGATCGTTGCACGTTTATAATAATATTCGACGGGATCGTTGCACGTTTATAATAATATTCGACGGGATCGTTGCACGTTTATAATAATATTCGACGGGATCGTCGCAACTATACGACACTGCAATCGTACATTTCGGCAATCGAATGCTCCGCCTATAGGCTATATAGTTTAGCAGCTCCATCGAATCTTCTTTATCCATTCGACAGATACCATAAGCCTTCCAAGACAGATTCGACCGTAATTCATGTGGATTTTCGGACGAATGCAATTTTTGCACGAAAAACGAAATAAATTAAAACGAATTTCGGGAGTAACTAAATAAATAAAATTTACGGACGAAAACGAAAAAACGAAACGAAATATTCTAGTCTGCACATGTCTAGTAGCTAGCTGCTGCCTTAACAAACAAATTCCTCTTCAAAGTACGGACGTATAACGACGGTGGGCGGTCCGTAAGTGGTTAAATGTATTTTGTAAATGCAAGCAGTGAAGGCACCTCACCTTAACCTGGTGTTGGCATTGTATGATCTACTGTACAGTTTCATACAGATCTCATACAGGATGCTGGAGAAGCAGCACAAGAAGCCAGTCAGGTATTCTGCAATGCAAGGAACGTGGTGACATGAGGAGAGAGCAAAGTGATAGAGAGATGAGCTCTTCAATCTGCTGCTTTTTCATTTGATTGCCAAGTCATAGTTACATAGTTTAAAAAAAAAAATCTACAGGTTGCATGTTTTGAGTTACAGAGGAGGTCTAGGGCTAGAATTATTGCTCTCACTCTAACGATCGTGGTGATACCTCACATGTGTAGTTTGAACACTGTTTTCATATGCGGGTGCTAATCACATATGCCTATAGGGAGGTTTGTTTCGGTTCCCATAGATAGTGCCTCTATTTCACGCTGTGTTCTTAGCATTAGTATATACTTTTTATGGTATCTTCTGGGGTCAACCCGGAATTCCTTTTTGGGGGGATTATCATACCAACCCCCTGATGAACTGTGGTCTCGCAGTATAACTCACTTTACGAGAGTTGTGGCCATTTTTTTAGTATAATTTTTTTGTTTTTTCCTTTTTTTGTTGTGCTGTTTTTTGCCTCTTATGGTTTGTTTTTTATATATAAAATTTTTTATATTTATTGTGCCAATAAATCATTTTTTATGGATTACACTATGGAGGCTTCCATTTTTTTCTCATGAGGACTTATGGAATCCATGCTGATACATGTTCAGTCATCTATCACAAAATAAAGAACGGGACATCTGGAGATTGATCTTTAAAGCGTACAACCCCTGCAGGGGTACTTACTTCTGGTGAGTAGGATTCCTGGTGGGGGAGCACAGAAGTCACAGTGAAGACTGCATAGGAAGCACCAAAGTCACTTTAAAGATTTTCTAAGGACTTTTTTGAATTAGCACCATTGAACATTGATTTGGGACTTATTCCACATACATATATTTTGTCCTGTATACTTCACGTATATATATTTTTTGCATATTTTTCTGCATTTTATTTTTATATTTTTATTTTTTATTATTTTTTATTTTTTATTTTATTATATTTTTTATTTTATTTTTTCACTTTTTTACGTGTATATGCACCTTTCACATATATATATATTATGGTTTAGAGCATTTTTTAGCTTTTATCACTAAAAGGTTTTGGTATATTTTTTCACCCTTTGTGTGCACTAATACACACACACTTCTTATTTACAATTGTCTGATTTCTGGTATATGAAGTGTTTACATATTCCCTATATTTAATTATTAGGCCTATATATATATTTTTGTCACGCTACACAGGCTTTACATAGACACTGGTTTAGGTTATATATATATATATTTCTGTCACTTAACACTCTTTGAGTATACATATGTGATTTTAGGTTGATTATTAATGAATGTCATACTAAACATACACAGATACCTCTATCACTATACACTGGTTTGGTGCACTTATGGTATTGTTGTTAGTAGGTTTACCATTGAGTGACACTTTTTTCGCACTGTTGCGACTTGATTTATAATCGCATTAGGTTGCACATGTAGTTTGGTACACGTGACTTTCAGGTTTTTTGGCCTAAAGGTATAATTTATTTGAGATTGAGGGTTTGTTTATCCCTTGTAAGGAAATACTCTAGCCTGTTCCAACATCGTCAGTTCCTGTATTCCCGTCATTTTGGAGATTTAATATGCAATGGGTGTGATTACTAGTCCCCAATACTAGGATTCTAGGTTTCGTGTCCACTGTCCCTGGTGGCCTATAGATTTACTACACCCATTGTTTGATATAACCTTTTCAGGGTGAAGTTGAGGTTCCCTCTGGTTTTCTGGGTTCATTAACATAGAGCCTCAGTAGATCGAGGGACACTATTGGGCTCTTTGAAAAAAGACCTTGATTTTTATTTCTACCCATTTATACTCCATGAGTCCACTTTGGAATGGAAACCTGTGTTTAGGTGGCGCCATTTAACCCGACACTATTTCAGTAAATCCACTCTTAAAAGGAATCTTATTAAGGGATCCCCTTTTTTCCGGGTGGCAGCAGCCTATGTAGTGTTTTACATACAGGTATACTATATCTATACAGAGGTTTTATTTTTATTTATCTGGCTTAAGCTACCCCCGGTGGGGAATAGCGCGGTTTTTCTACTTTTGCTAATCACATATGCGTTTGCTTCTGCACGCAAGCTCGGCGGGATGGAGCACGTTAAAAAAATGTTTTTTTTTCTTATTTATTTTACCTTTTATTTTTTTATTTTTACATAGTAGGGGCAGGGAAGACAATTTTAAGTAAAAAGAAAAACTGATGGGCTGGAGCAATGTCAATATGAGAACTGGATGCACATAAATGTAATTTCTTGATCTGTAAATCATCTCATATATATATATATATATATATATATATATATATATATATATATATATATATATATATATATATATATATATCCCGTATGTGTATTTTATCTGAATTTTTAGCTATTGGCCTGGAGTTTAGTTTTAAGGGTGAAGGGCCGACAAATAATAATAATAATAATCTAGACTGAGGTTCAGTGAACCGACATGAACCAAAATTCACTTTAGTTTAGTAATAATGAACCATAGAATTTAAAATAACGTATAGACAGGCAAATTAACCCTTTAAAGCCGCCTTCTGACAGTTTTTTAAAGTCAAATTCCAGCTTAAACTTAACTAGCCTTAAAAAAAGTCCCCACCATCCTAGTTTCATCCAACACTAGAGTTGTGCGGACACCTGGATGTTCGGGTTTGACAGGTTCGGCCGAACTTCACAAAAAAGTTTGAGTTCGGGACCCGAACTTGACCCCAAACCCGAACCCCATTGAAGTCAATGGGGACCCGAACTTTTGAGGACTAAAATGGCTCTAAAAAAGTAATGGAAAGGGCTAGAGGGCTGCAAATGGTAGCAAAATGTTGTTAAGAGCATGGCAAGTGCTCTGCAAACAAATGTGGATAGGGAAATAACTTAAAATAACATAAAATACATAAAAATAAAAATAATATACTGGAGGCCCCCTTCTCAGAAGAAGAGGTACAGGAAGTCATTAAGAACCTCAAATCAGGTTCTGCTTCAGGCCCCGATGGTCTCCCTAACCTCTACTACAAAACATTTACCACCACCCAGACTCCACATTTGACAAAAAATTTTAACGCAAAGACCGAGGGAACCCCACTTGATCCTCACCTAAACACAGCCTACATTGCAGTAATACTGAAACTGGATAAAAACCCAGAAGAAGTCAGTAATTATAGACCCATCTCCCTCATCAATAGCAACTTAAAAATCGTCTAACTTCCAGGTATGCAGGAAATGCACCAAAAACATTTTTTGGCCCTAAATTATTTTTTTTTATTTTTTTTGAATAGCACAATAGAAGAACAATATCTAAAGTGTGTATCTCACACATACAGATATGCAGGAAACACTAGAAAATATATTTTTTGCCCTAAATTGGTGTTTTTAGAATAGCAGAATAGAGCAACTGTAAAGGCGTATATCACAGTAACATATGCAGAGCTTGCATAAAATGCCCGCGGATGCCAACCTAACTAACAGACAGATAAAAGTTATATTTTCTCTGGCACTGGGCTCAGGGCAGTGTAAAAAAATTGTGCACTGCACCCACACAAGGAAATCAAGGTAGATCGCTGAGTAATTTGATTTCTGAAGCAGGACTCCTATCTAATTCTTTCCTTCAAAGCAGCAGCAGCAGCAACCTTTCCCTACACTATCTAAAGCAGAGTGACGTGCTGTGCTGTGTGCCTCTAGCTTATATAGAGGCTGGGTCACATGCTGCACTGGCCAATCACAGCCATGCCATTAGTAGGCATGGCTGTGATGGCTTCTAAGGGCACACGAGTTAATTTAATGTTAATTGGCTGCCCTGTAGCTGTTAAAAAAGTGCCATTACATTAATGAACACCGAACCCGAACATACAGTAAATTGTTCGGGTTTGGGTCTGGGACCCAAAACCCCAAAAGTCCGGTACGGACCCAAACTTTACAGTTCGGGCTCGCTCAACCCTATCTAACACCTATGTTGAATAACCTTTCTAAAAAAAAAAGATAAACATATACTTACCTATTTTTAGTCTGCTTTTCTCTGGTCACTTGATCCCCTGAGTCAGACAGCTGTGGCTGTGGGGGAGAGGAGCAAATTCTCCGGCCAAGGCTAGTAAAGCCTAGAGCAGTGTGAGGAACCCCTGGCAAAAGGTTTTAGATCTCGGGGAACCCCTAAAATAGCTTTCAGGTCTACAGTTCATGGAACATTGCTGTGATTAGCGAGCTGTGATATGACAAAAAGTATTTTAAGAAATAGCATTAAATAATAGAAATAATAGAACTTATCTATTTTATGTGAGACTTGTGCTGTTTTTCTTCTGCACAGATGCTCAAGTCTGGGTTTAACTTGAGATAAGCAGTGTACGGAGGGCAGGAGGTCAGGACACAATACAGGGGGGACAGCAGGGCACATTATGGGGCACCACAAGGGCAAATTACAGGGGGGGACACAGCAGAACATTGAGCACATTATAGGTCATTCAGCAGGGCATAGGGCACACAGCAGAACACGGGGCACATCATGGGGCACAGGGCATGGTGCACACCATGGGCTAAACAGCAGAACATGGGGTAGACAGCAGGGCATATCACAAGGCACACAGCAGGGCATGGGGCACACAGCATGGTACAGGGCACAGGGGGCACATAGTAGGGTACAGGGTACACACACAACATGGTACAGGGCACCCGATATTATACAGGTCACACAGCATGAAACAGGGTGCACAGCATTATACAGGGCACACAACAGGGCCAAAAACATGGTACAAGGCACAGCAGGGTACAGGACACACAACATGATACAGGGTGGTGCAGGCACACAGCAGAGTACAGGGTACACAACATGGTACAAGGGACACTAGGGCACACAATATGGTACAGGCACACAGCGGGGTATAGGGCACATAGCATGGTAGAGGGCACACAGAGTACACAACATGGTACAAGGCACAGCAGGGCACATACCAGGATACAGGGCACCCAATATTGTACAGGGCACACGGCAGGGTATGCAACATGGTACAGGGCACATAGCAGGGTACAGGGCACACAATATGGCACAGGGCACGCAGCAGGGTATACAACATGGTACAGGGCACACAATATGGTAGAGGGCACAGGCAAACAACATGAGACATGGCGGTGTAGGGCACAAGCCACACAGCAGGGTACAGGACATGGGCACACAGCAGGGCACTGGCATTCAGTAGGGTACAGGACACAGTATACAGCAGGGCACAGGAAACATGAGGGTACGGATATACAGCAGGGTACATGGTACATGGCACGGGCACACAGGAGGGCACTGGCATACAGAAGGGTAAATGACACGGTATACAGCAGGACACAGGAAACATGAGGGTACAGGGCACGGGTGGCAGCAGGGTACAGGACATGGGTGGCAGCGGGGTACAGGACATGGGTGGCAGCAGGGTACAGGACACGGGTGGCAGCAGGGTACAGGACATGGATGGCAGCTGGGTACAGGGCACGGTGGCAGCTGGGTACAGGGCATGGGTGGCAGCCTGGTACAGGGCATGGGTGGCAGCTGGGTACAGGGCATGGGTGGCAGCAGAGTACAGAACATAGGTAGCAGCAGGGTACAGGGAATGGGTGGCAGCTGGGTACAGGGCACGGGTGGCAGAAGGGTACAGGGCACGGGTGGCAGCAGGGTGCAGGGCATGGGTGGCAGCAGGGTGCAGGGCATGGGTGGCAGCAGGGTACAGGGCACGGGCAGAAACAGCAGCAGTTTCAAATGCAAAATAGCGCAGAAAGTGGCTGTAATAAGATCTCATAATGTATTCCTTCCCGCCGGCCCCTCCTTTCCTCCCATCCACCCCAGGTTCTTGTATGTGACATCACCTGGGGTGGATGGGAGGAAAGGAGGGGCCGGCGGGAAGGATCGCGTTATAAAAGAGGTCTTATTACAGCCACTTCCCACGCTACTCTGCATTTTGGCTTAGAGACAATCTACCCATCAGCTGTCTGTGATTGATGGGTAGATCGCCGCGGAGTCCCTGGGGACTTCTCGAGGGACCCTGGGGTTCTGCGGAACCCCTGGTTGAGAAACACTGGCCTAGAGTGTTGACAACACTTTTGTTGCAGCTGCCAATCATGTTGGACATTGCCAATCATGTTGGACGTTGAGACACTTTTTGGCTAGTTACACTTTTTGGCTAGTTCTTTTGCTAGTCCCTTCCCTTTAGCTCTTGGGATAGATGCATCTTGTTGACTGATTGGCTTTTGAGCCATTCAACTACCTGCATATGGTGTCAGGGTAGAACCTGCTATGCCCTCTGGAGGGTATATATGGAGGGATTAGCAGCATGGAATTTCTCTTTTCATGGCCCCACATGCCACATGTTGATGACGGACATATCATGGTAAGCAGTCTTACTAGCATGCAAGTACAATATATGGTTGATTTTCTGAGTATCTACATCATTACCAGATATGCTCATAATATTATCTGATTTGGTCATACGCTATATAGACCCTTCATATATATACACATATGATTGCCTTCCTAATACTTATTTGACCATTTAGATATACAGTACATTTTTGTTGCAGCTGCCAATCATGTGGACACTGAGAGACATCAAAAAGGTACTTTCTGACTCCCATGTTATGTATGCCCTCCATTCATCCCCTGGAGGGTCTTTGCTGGTTCCTTTTCTTCAGTTCCCAGGACAGACCCACCTTGCCGCCACATGTGGGTTAATTGGCTTCTAAGTGAGCTGAATGCCCATGAGGTGTCACAGTTTCTGTATCATGTAGTCACTGTGATTGGCTCTCAAAGCAGTCTTGTGATTGGGAGCACATCTTGCTGGCTCCCAATCAGAAGCCTTGACCAAGAAATTTCAGGGACAGCTCGGTTAGTGTTCTGGCAGTGCAATGTGAGCACACTCTTAGCCTACAAATATCATGCCACCCTGTATGCAATGCAATTTTAGGTCATAACTACCATATATACAAGGGGAACTCATCCTCTCTATCACATCTTTATTTTGTAGTTTTTCTCATTGACTTGGCATGAGGTGAAAAATGTAAGGGTTAGACTAGTCCTCCAGTACTAAGAGACAAATGCTGTATGCAATTACCTGTATTCAAACATAAAACTGTGGATCACTGTATGAGTCAATTTACTAGTATTTTGGACATCCGTGTTAAAATAGAGGGGGCAGTTTACTAAAGAGCACATCCTTATTACTAAGCCTAGGAGACTGTTGAGTTTTGAATATTATAAGCAGTGGCTGGAAAGTAAAAGGGATATTGATAAGAAAGGTCCAGTAAAAAAAATAAAAATAGCTAAATTGCCATTTTCTGAGTTCATATTACAGTATTATTATTAACTCTGGGGGTATAAAAGGGTGTGACAGAACTGTTTGGCACCTAGCTTAGGTGCTTCCTTCTGCCAAACAGTGATTCCTTACCTCCAAACTGTTCCGAGCAGACAGAGCTAATACCAGCCCTTTTTACCCCAAACATCGTACACATACCAGATACAAGGTAAAATCCAAAGGAATAACTGTTTATTGAAACTCATACACATACTTTATACCCCACAGGAGGACATTCCCCTCTAGAGGATATTAGCATGGCAATGCAAACTTCGAACACCAACCCAATTAAGAGCTAACAATAATCTTAATTAAACAGTGAATTAGGATAGATTTTTAGCTACAGAGAACCCACTATTTTAAGCACCACATACCTTAATTTGAATAGGTACAAGAGAATTTTCAGGATTTTCAAGGTGCAAGTATGATACAGTGATCTCAAAAATGTTGTATTAAAATTACTATACTAAAACATATAGATAAATTATTGTCTAAAAACAATTATAGTAAGTACACAAAACATCATTCTTATGGATACAACACTTTAGATGGAACAACATGTTTAGCCCACATTCTGGGCTTCCTCAGGGGATGCTGTCCACTTGAGGTAAAAGCCGGTCTTCAAGAGCAGAATATACTACAATCAGTAATAATTCAGGGGGTCTGCAGCCATCTCAGATACCAAGAACTACAGGTGACCCTAGAGGGCATTCAAGGACCAGAAACAAAGTTTACAAGAAAGCTCAACAACCAGGGACATAGATTCACCAAAGCAGGGTACTTGTGTCTAGGACAGAATCCCAGTATATATAAAATAATATGTAAAGTGGTTGGAGGCAAGCTTCAGAATAGCAAAGATGTTTTTATTACAAATTATGTCAGCAGACTGCAGTTTTTCTTTAACATAAACACATTATAGCAGGAGGCCCCAGTGGTTTGAGCTGATTACATTAACATCTACATTCATTGCTATAGTCATTGCTGGTTTGAGGCATAGAGGCCCCAAATATGGATCCTAGGCCTAGATTCCCAGAGTCTGTGTGTTTTGGGGAGACATGGAGAAGGCTTGGTTGGGTCTGTCACACAGTATTTGTACAATATAGTAGGGATGATAAGAAAAATCGAATAAACTAAATTTTAGTCACAATATAGTAGGGATGGGACCATGGATAGAGGAGGGGCTGACATTGATTATATAGCTATGCCAGAACTAAAGCAGACAAAAGAAAATAAAAGATTTCCAGTTTCAGAGGAGTTGTTGGAGGAACCATGGAAGTCTGTAGGGTATAATCCTTCTTTAGGAAACAAACGTTGATGCTTCAACTCTTTCCAAGACCAAGATAAGTGTACACAGATACATTTTAATTACCCTTTTTTTTTTTTACAAAAAAGCCATTTGTTTATATATAACATTTTTTAAAATGTCCTTGATATCTTTGTTCCTCAAGCTGTATATGAAAGGATTTACAAAGGGAGTAAAAACCGTGTACAATAATGGCATTATCTTACTGATCATTGGTGATTGTCCTTCCTTTGGAATCAGATATGCAGCAGTTAGGGTTCCATAAAATATAAACACAACAGTGAGATGGGAGCTACAAGTGGAAAAGGATTTCAGTCTTCCTGAAAAAGAAGGAATCTTTAACAGAGTTACAACAATATAAATATATGAAACCACTATCACAAGGAAGGGTAATAGTAGCACAGGAAAGCACAACAAGGTTGTTTCCATTTGAACTCTGGTTGTATCTGAGCAGGAAAGTTCTACTAGAGGACTGAAATCACAGAAGAAATAGTCAATAACGTTTGGTCCACAGAATTCTAGTTGACTTACACCAAATATTGACATGAATGCGAAAGAAAAACTCAACAGCCAGGATGCAATAACTAATTGAATGCAAAGTGTTTGTTTCATAATGGAGACATAATGCAGAGGAGAGCAGATGGCCAGATAGCGGTCATAGGACATCACTGTCAGAAGGTAACATTCAAATCCTTCTGTTGAACCAAAGACATAATATTGAGTGATGCAACCAAAATAAGATATGGGGGTCCTCTCATGTAGAACAATATTTAACATGTTAGGAGCAATATCTGTGATCAGCATGATGTCAGATATAGAGAGTTGAGAGAGGAAGAAGTACATGGGAGAATGAAGGGTCTTACTATAGCACACCACCATGATGATCAAACAGTTTCCACATATTGTCACCATGTATACCATAAGGATCAAGGTGAAGAGCAGCATATTATATATGGTTATGCTGTTAAACCCCAAAAAAATGAATGTGGTGAAATTGCCTTTGTATGTGGTCTGTGTGCCATGAGAGAAGAAATTATTAACATAACATGTAATCAAGATTAATAAATGTAACAACTTACGTTTATTATATGTAGCACTGATCCCTGAAGGAGCTGCTGGTTTTATTGGGCTTACAGTTACCTTCTTGACCTCGTCTCCGTCTAGGGTTTCCCTTGGTAGATGGCCCAAAGAAATGTGAAAACTGACACTGAATCTTCTTTTGGGTTATTTATTTGAAGATAGAACAGAGTCTTTCAGTTTAGGGTAGAGGGTTGGGAGGAAGGTCATGTACTTTTGGACTGCAAAAATAGAAAGTCTCTTATAGAAGAAATCCAGAAAATAACCGTTTTACAGCTGGATTCTCACAACTAGTGTTGAGCGAACCCGAACTGTAAAGTTCGAGGTCGTACCGAACTTTTGGCTTTTTGGGTCCCGAACCTGAACCCGAACCCGAACAATTGACTGTATGTTCGGGTTTGGGTCCGGTGTTCGGCAACGTAATGGCGCATTTTAAAAGAATAGTAAATAGTAAAAAAAATGGTGTTGCGCTCCCACACGTGAATATATCTCAAAAAAGAAAACCAATCATTATTAATGGACCAATCTAAAATATAAAAGCAAATGTGTCACTTGTGCAATTATCTATTAGTGTCCAAAAATCAATAAAGTGCTGATGTGCATAGAATATCACTACGTATAAAAATAAATAAATAAATACAATAATATAGTGGGCAACAGAAAAAACAACAATAAATAATTAAAGCGGGAGTCCACCGGGACTCCGCGTTTTTTTTTTTTTTTTTTAAAAGCCAGCAGCTACAAATACTGCAGCTGCTGACTTTTAAATAGTGACACTTACCTGTCCAGCGCGCCCGCGATGTCGGCACCCGAAGCCGATCGCTCGCTCGGCTGCCGGGTCCCGCCGCCATCTTGGGTATGGGAATCAGGAAATGGAGCCTTTCGGCTTCATTTCCCGGTTCCCTACTGCGCATGCGCGAGCCGCGCGGCGCAATCCAGACGGTCCCCGCTGCCTCTGGGAGCTGTGTGTTTCCCAGCAGGCAGCGGGGCACTTGCTGAAGGGGGCGGGGCATTGCGGAACGGGGGCGTAACCTACGCTCGTTCCGCAGACAGCTAGCCCGGAAGTGGGTGCAGTTACCTGGATTATCCAGGTAACTGCACCCCCCTCCCCCCTGAAAGGTGCCGATTGTGGCGCCGGAGGGGGGGAGGGATCAGATGAGCGGAGGTCCATTTTAGGGTGGACCTCCGCTTTAATTAAAAAAGCCAGGTGATGGTGTCACTCAAAGTGAAATAATCAATAAAATAAGTCCAAGTGGAAGTGTCCACTAAGTGTCACTAAGTGAAAATATATAACACAATGGTGAATCTGTGGCAAAGCAATCTCCACAACAAAAGTGATATCCAGGTGTTCACTGAGAACACTGGGTGATTACCTTACAGCTGTAAGTTATACAGCATATATACAGTAGCCTTTAGGGGGAAACCAGGAAACGAGCTTCAAACTCTTGTACCTCACCGCCTCCCAATACGGGGTTAATCCATGGGTTTACTCAAAGGGGATGCTCAGGAGATAAACATAAAGCCCACCATAGTGTAGTAGTTTTGCAAAAAATTTGTTTAATAAAACTTAAAAACTACTCACACATTGCAGATATGTATAACACAGTACAACAGATTACGAGCATCCTGCTCGTGTGCGAACGTCACTTCCGGTGTCCTACGCGTTACGTCACTGTCACGTGACTTCAACTGGGATACCTGAATGCGATGTGGTTCCAGTCTCTTGTAATCCCACATAAGGACTTAGTGAGGCAGGAGCGACACTAGAATCCAATCAGGTGTTCTGCTTTCACAGGCATTAACAAGGTACATGTGTGCATCTAGGCGCCCCCTAGTGTTTGGGCGCATTTTAAAAAGCCCTGCAGCAGCCAATCAACATTTGTTTAACTGGTGTACCCTTAGAAGCCATCACAGCCATGCCTACTAATGGCATGGCTGTGATTGGCCAGTGCAGCATGTGACCCAGCCTCTATTTAAGCTAGAGGCACACAGCACAGCACGTCACTCTGCTTTAGACAGTGTAGAGCAAGGTTCCTGTTGCTTCTGTGAGGGAGAGATAATTATGTAGGAGTCCAGATTCAGAAATCTATTCTAATATCTCAGCGATCTAAACAGATTTACCTGGTTGGGTTTCGGTGCACAGTCTTTTTACACTGCCATGAGCCCAGTGCCAGAGAAAATCTAACTTTTATCTGCAAGCTCAGTGCACCAGCACTGCATATATTACTGTGACATACACCCTGTACATACTCTGGGTGTATTCTGCTATTGCAAAAACACCCATTCAGTGAAAAAACAACAACTTTGCAGTGTTTTCTGCATATGTAGAGGTGTGTGTTACACAATTTATATATTTTTCTTCTATTGTGCTTTTAAAAAACATTTTTGTTAGGGCAAAAACAATTTTTTTGAATAGCATTTTCACCATTTCTGCAGCTCTGCTATTGCAAAAACACCCATTTAGTGCAAAAAAAAAAAAAAAACTTTGCAGTGTTTTCTGCATATTATTATTATTATTATTATTATACAGGTTTTATATAGCGCCAACAGTTTGCTCAGCGCTTTACAACATGAGGGCAGACATTACAGTTACATTACAATTTGGTACAAGAGGAATTAGAGGGCCCTGCTCGTTAGAAATCTAAAAAGGAAGGAGCAATTGATACAAAAGGTAATAGCTGTGGGGGGATGAGCTTATGGAGGAAGTAAAACAGTGTTAGTTAGAAGCAGGATAGGCTTCTTTGAAGAGAAGGGTTTTCAGGGATCGTCTAAAGATGGATAGATTAGGGGACAGTCGGACAGATTAGGGTAGGGAGTTCCAAAGGATGGGAGAAGCTCTGGAGAAATCCTGGAGGCGAGCATAGGAGTAGGTGACAAGAGAGCTAGAGAGCAGGAGGTCTTCGGATGACGAAGAGAACGGCTTGGTTGGTATTTTGGGACTAGTTTAGTGATGTATCTATCTATCTATCTATCTATCTATCTATCTATCTATCTGGAGGTGTGCGTTACACAATTTATATATTTTTCTTCTATTGTGCTATTTAAAAAAAAAATAATGTAGGGAAAAAACATTTTTTTGAATAGCATTTTCTGCATTTCTGTAGCTCAGAGATACACCGTTTACATACTCTGGGTGTATTCTGCTATTGCAAAAACACCCATTTAGGGCAAGATCCTAAATTTGGAAAATATGAGGAGAACGTCAAAGAAGGGACGTGGCTCTGGTCATGGTGCTGCTGGTGGAGCTCTTGTTGCAGGGAGAGGATGTGGTCGATCTGTGCCAGCTACACGCACAAGTGAAACACCTTCCTCAGGTGCGAGTAGATGACAGAGCCTGCAGCTGTATTTGGTCGGGCCTAATGCGGCTGTATGAATGTTGAGGCCAGGACAAGTACAGGCGATAGTAGATTGGGTTGCTGATAGTGCCTCCGGTTCCTTGACATTGTCTCCCACCCAGTCTCCTGATGAAAGATCAGAGTTGGCACCTGCAGCCAATGTCCATCAGTCTTTCACATCACCCCCTTGCAAATCGGCCAAGCAGTCTGAGCCCCAAATCATGCAGCAGTCTCTTCTGCTTTTTGATGACTCTGTTAGCAGGGTTTCCCTGGGCCATCCACCTAGCCCTGCCACAGAAGTGGAAGAGATTGTGTGCACCAATGCCCAACCACTTCTGTTTCATGAGAAGACCACCGCAGCACGTCTCGGATGATGACGAAACACAGGTGCCAACTGCTGCTGCTTTCGCAATTGTGCAGACCGACAAGGAGGGCAGGGGTGAAGACTGGGTGGAAAATGATGTGGAGGATGATAAGGTCCTGGACCCCACATGGAATCAACGTCATGCAGGTGACCAGTGTAGATCGGAGGAAGAGGCGGTGGTCACACAGAGCCACCAGCACAGCAGAAGAGGGAGCAGGGTGCAAAAGTGGAGCGCCCGTCCCCTAGACAGTATGCCTGCTACTGCCCAATACAGCAAGGGACCGAGCAGATCAAAGGTCTCTGGCTCCTCCTGCTTCCTCTTCTGATGCAGTCTCGGCCTCTTCATCCACCTCTGTAGTGACAGTGGCACCTGCCAACGTGCAAACAGAGGATCTGCCAGCAACACTACTACCTGGGTCACCAACCATCTCCACAATGTCCCATGGAAGCCTTCAGCTCTCTATCTTCCAAACAATGGAGCGGAAGAGTAAGTATCCCCCTAGCCACCCGCAATCCCTGGCCCAGAATGCCAGAATTTCAAAATTTAAATGCTGTCATTCTGTCTGGCGGAGACGCAGAGTTTTAAAAGCCTGGTGGCATTGGCTGTCCCACAGTACATCATGCCCAGCCACCACTACTTTTCCAGGCGAGCCATCCCTTCCCTGCACAAGTGGGGGACAAAATCAGGTTTGTACTGCGCAACGCCAGCTGTGGCAAGGTCCACCTAATTACAGATGTGTGGACCAGTAAGCGCGGTCAGGGACGTTATATCTCCCTAACAGCACACTGGGTAAATGCAGTGGTGGCTGGGCCGGAGGCGGATAGCAGTTTGGCGCATATCCGTCCACCACCGAGGATTGCAGGGCGCTTCAGTTTGCCTCCTGTTGCTAACTCCTCCTACTCCGCTTCCTCATCCTCTACCGCCTCCTCATCCAGTCATCCCTTGCCTGGCACATGTGCTGAACTTGGTGGTCCAGAGGTTCCTTATAAATTACCCCCATATGCCAGAGCTGCTGCAGAAAGTGCGGGCCGTCTGTGCGCACTTTCGGCGTTCTCACCCTGCTGCCGCTCGCCTGTCAGTGCTGCATCGTAACTTCTGCTTTCCCGCTCAACTCCTCATATGTGACGTGCCCACAAGGTGGAACTCCACCTTGCACATGCTGGCCAGACTGTGTGAGCAGCAGCAGGAGCCTCAGCTGCAGCACGCACATGTGAGTCGCTCTGCGGAACAGCACCACTTCACCACCAATAACTTGGCCTCCATGCGAGACCTGTGTGCCTTGTTTCGCTGTTTCGAATACTCCACCAACATGGCCAGTGCCGATGACGCTGTTCTCAGCGTTACTATCCAAGTTCTATGCCTTCTTGAAAAAACGCTTCGGGCGATGATGGAAGAGGATGTGGCACAGGAGGAGGAGGAGGAGCAGGAGGAAGAGGGATCATTTCCAAGGCTTTCAGGGCAGTCATTCACAAGTGACTATGAGGGTGGGTTCCTGCACTAACAAACGGCAGGTACACAATTGTCCAGCAGCAAGGGCACGGTGCTGGAGGATGACGAGGTGGAGGATGAGGAGGAGGAGATGGAGGAGGAGGAACCATGTTCACAGCAGGGTGGCACCCAGACCAGCTCATGGCCATCACTAGTAGTGATGGACGAACTTCCGACGGGACGTTTCGCGAACGCGAAATGCGAACGGACCCAAACGTTCGCGAAACCGACCGTTCGCCGCGGGCCCCATTGACTTCAATGGGAGGCGAACTTTGCAAACCTTCATGTCGAATTTGCGGCCACGTGGTAATTATTAGGGGGTAAAACGTAGTCCCACCATCTGGACAATGACATAATACATGTATGAGGTGAATTTGGGATCGATAACTACAAGCATTTTTATTTTATTTGGGAAATTGTTCTAACAATTCAGGACTATGGAGCTAATGAAGGCAATGGAGGAGAGGGAAGGTCAGGGACCAGGGTAGGCAAAGAAGAGGGTGCAGGAGATGATCACCAGCAGCGTGACATACCGGAATGACACATGCACCGTGATAGAGGCATCTGACAGCAGCACCGTAATACAGAGCACTGACAGCAGCACCGTGACATACAGCGCTGACAGCAGCACCGTGACATACAGCGCTGACAGCAGCACCGTGACATACAGCGCTGACAGCAGCACCGTGACATACAGCGCTGACAGCAGCACCGTGACATACAGCGCTGACAGCAGCACCGTGACATACAGCGCTGACAGCAGCACCGTGACATACAGCGCTGACAGCAGCACCGTGACATACAGCGCTGACAGCAGCACCGTGACATACAGCGCTGACAGCAGCACCGTGACATACAGCACTGACAGCAGCACCGTAAGCAGCCCCAGGAGGAAGTCAGCACAGCACAGGGATGGTGTGATCCCCTCATAATAAGAACCCCCAGGAGGAAGTCAGCACAGCACAGGGATAGTGTGATCCCTTCATAATAAGAACCCCCAGGAGGAAGTCAGCACAGCACAGGGATATCATAAGCAGCCCCAGTAGAAATATGACACCGCTCAACCTCTTCAAAGAGGAGGGTAGGGGCATATAGTACGGTGTGCTTTTTTGGGTCAAGGAAGTGAGCCAAATGAATTAAGAAGGTCTGTGTGCTTGATTAAAAAAATAGTTTATAGACATATACATGGTCTACTGGTCACATGTGTTGAATTCCTCCGAGATCCATGCCTCATTCATTTTTAGAAATGTGAGGTAGTTAACACTGTGGTGAGCTAGGCGAGTACGCTTATCGGTCACAATCCCCCCTGCTGCGCTGAACGTCCTTTCGGACAGGACACTGGATGAGGGGCAAGCCAACAGTTCGATTGCAAATTGGGCAAGCTCTGGCCAGAGGTCAAGCCTGCCCACCCAGTAGTCTAGGGGTTCATCACTCCTCAGAGCGTCCACATCGGCCGTTAACCCAATGTAGTCGGACACCTGACGGTCTAGGCGTTCCCTGATGCTGGATCCGGATGACACCTGTCGATGGGTCGGCTGAAAGAATGACCTCATATCCGAAGTCACCAACACATCTTCAAACCGGCCTCTTCTTGCAGGCGCTGTTGGATTGGTACCCGCAAATCCTTCTCTGGGAGTGGGAATTGCTCCTCTGCCAGCGCACGCAAAAGCAGAATGCAGCATTTCTCGAAGCAAGGCCTGGAAGTGCTGCATTCTGACAGCCCTCTGCGACGGCGGTAACATTTCCGCCATTTTGTGTTTGTACCGGGGGTCTAAGTACGTTGCCACCCAGTACTGGTCCTTGACCCTCATGCTTTTTATACGGGGGTCCCTATTAAAACACTGGAGCATGAAGGCCCCCATTTGCACTAAAGTGGAAGCGGTGTGGTGGCCTGGCTCCTGCTCATCATCCAGGATAATGTCGTCCTCTTCATTCTCCTCTCCCCATCCTCGCACAACAGGGATCCCAGAAAGGTTTAAAGCATGCTCTTCTTGCTCCTGCTCATCCGCCCCGGCACCATCCTCCTCTGACTCCTCATCAGACTCCTGTTGTTGACTTGTCTCAGATAGAGTAGCCCCCCCTGGGAATTCATCCAGCATTGCGACTTCCTCATCTTCCCGCTCCTGCTCCTCCACAGCCTGATCAATGACACGACGCAATGCACGCTCCAGAAAGAAGGCATAAGGTACCATGTCACTGATGGCGCCATGGCTGCGACTGACCAGTTTGGTGATCTCCTCAAATGGCCGCAGAAGTCTGCATGTGTCGCGCATGAGCAGCCACTGGCGCGGTGAAAAAAAACCCAGCTCCCCAGAACCGTTTCTTTCGCAGAGTTCATACAGGTAGACGTTAACTGCACGTTTCTGCTGGAGCAGCCTATCAAGCATATAGAAGGTTGAGTTCCATCGCGTCGGGCAATCGCAAATAAGACGTCTGACCGGCAGATGGTGTCGCCGCTGAATGTCAGCAAGGCGAGCCATGGCCGTGTAAGATCTTCTGAAATGGGCCGAGATTTTCCTTGCCTGCCGCAAGATGTCCTGGACCCCAGGGTATTTGACAAGGAATCGCTGCACGACCAAGTTTAAGACGTGTGCCATGCACGGCACGTGCGTGATTTTGCCCTGTTTCAATGCGCTAAGCAGATTGGCACCGTTGTCACACACCACTTTACCAACTGTCAAATTGAGCGGTGTTAGCCACTCATCTGCCTGTGAACGCAAAGCTGAAAGGAGTGCCGGGCCAGTGTGGCTCTTTGCTTCCAGGCACAACAGACGCAGCACGGCATGGCAACGTCTCACCTGGCATGTGGAATAGGTTCTGGGGAGCTTGGGCGGTGCAGTGGAAGAGACGCTAGCAGCGGAAAAGGAGGAGGCAGCTGAGGAGGAGAGGGAGGAGGATGGAGTAGGAGGAGGAGAAGAAGAGTCAGGCCTGCATGCAATCCGTGGCGGTAAAACCAAATCTACACGGGTGCCACGGGTTACATGCTTGACGGCCGTCAGAAGGTTCACCCAGTGGGCAGTAAAACTGATATACCTTCCCTGCCCGTGTTTGCTAGACCACGTGTCTGTGGTCAGATGTATCTTGGCACCGACACTGTGTGCCAGAGATACATTCACTTGCCGCTGAACATGGCCATATAGCTCTGGGATGCCCTTCTCTGAGAAATACTTCCTTCCTGGGACCTTCCATTGTGGTGTTCCAATGGCCACAAATTTGCGAAAGGCCTCCGAGTCCACCAGTTTATATGGCAGTAGTTGGCGGGCTATGAGTTCTGACAAGCCAGCCGCCAACCGTTGGGCAAGAGGGTTATCCGGCATCATCATTTTTTTACGCTCAAACATTAGGCCCACGGAAGCCTGCCTTTTTGCAGAAAAATGTGAGCTTGGCGTGATGGAAGGTGGAGTGGAGGACAATTGTGAGGAGAGAGGAGAAGGAGAAGTAGAAGACGAGGCTGGACGGTGAGAGCCTGCAGTGTGGCTTTGTGTGTTCCGTTGCTCCCACTGGGCTCGGTGATGGCTGCTCATGTGCCTTCTTAAGGCGGTCGTCCCTAGGTGAGTATTGGGCTTACCGCGACTAACGCGTTGACTGCAAAGATTGCAGATGGCAACGCTATTGTCAGCAGCGGACACGTTAAAAAAAGCCCACACTGCGGAGCCATGTGCCGGTGTCCTGGGAGCGCCAGATGTGACCGTACATGGTCGATGACTCGCTCCTGATACATTTGCAGTCTGCTTTGTCCCTGCTGTGCAATGTAAGTCATTGCTGCTTCTCCTCCCTATCTGCTGGTCCATATCTCCCTCTGAACTCCCCTCCTCTTCCTCTCTTGTGGGCACCCACGTGACATCACTAGACACGTCATCATCAACGTCACCTTCCCCACCGCTATAAGTAGAGATCTCAGAGTAGGCAGCAACACCGGGGACCAACCTCCTCCTTGGGCTGATCTGGGTACTGGCGTCAGACTGCTGAGTAGCGCTTGTTGCTACCTCCTCTTCCTGATCCAATACCAAGAGTGGCTGCGCATCAGAAATGTCCTCTTCATATGGATCGGAAAATAATTCCAGTGACTCAAGCGGAAGGTATGTGGTGGTGGTGGTGGTGGTCGTGTTGTTGGTGGTAGTGTCTTTGGGGGTGCACATAGCAGAGAGTGAAGAAGAGGGTGCAGATCGAGAGGATGAGGAGGGTGCAGAAGAGTAAGGCTGAGCGAGCCACTCAACCAAGTCTGGTGCATCCTTTAAAGTAATTGAACGCACCTTCTGCAACTTCCCACTTTGGCTCAAGCCTGTTGCTCCTGCCCTACCCCTACCACCCCTGCGGAAGGGCCTGCCTCTTCCTCTGCATGTCATTTTTTAAATGACCCTGTGACAAAACTCTTAGTCCCTATACCGCTGAAGGACTGCTGCAGTATAGGTGAGCGGTCAGCAGTGGTGCACGTCAACCCTATCTATTGTGGACCTATAGCGGTCCTTACAGAACAGCAGACTGTACCGCACTCAAGCCTATGTACCGTAGCACCCTATACCAAGTTACCAGTCCTTATAAGAACTTTTGTGGACCAAGCAGGTTGTGTATTAGTGTTTAGCAGACTGTACGTCAGTCCCTATACCGCTGAAGGACTGCTGCAGTATAGGGCAGCGGTCAGCAGTGGTGCACGTCAACCCTATCTATTGTGGACCGATAGCGGTCCTTACAGAACAGCAGACTGTACCGCACTCAAGCCTATGTACCGTAGCACCCTATACCAAGTTACCAGTCCTTATAAGAACTTTTGTGGAACAAGCAGGTTGTGTGTTAGTGATTAGCAGACTGTACGTCAGTCCCTATACCGCTGAAGGACTGCTGCAGTATAGGTGAGCGGTCAGCAGTGGTGCACGTCAACCCTATCTATTGTGGACCGATAGCGGTCCTTACAGAACAGCAGACTGTACCGCACTCAAGCCTATGTACCGTAGCACCCTATACCAAGTTACCAGTCCTTATAAGAACTTTTGTGGACCAAGCAGGTTGTGTATTAGTGTTTAGCAGACTGTACGTCAGTCCCTATACCGCTGAAGGACTGCTGCAGTATAGGGCAGCGGTCAGCAGTGGTGCACGTCAACCCTATCTATTGTGGACCGATAGCGGTCCTTACAGAACAGCAGACTGTACCGCACTCAAGCCTATGTACCGTAGCACCCTATACCAAGTTACCAGTCCTTATAAGAACTTTTGTGGAACAAGCAGGTTGTGTGTTAGTGATTAGCAGACTGTACGTCAGTCCCTATACCGCTGAAGGACTGCTGCAGTATAGGTGAGCGGTCAGCAGTGGTGCACGTCAACCCTATCTATTGTGGACCGATAGCGGTCCTTACAGAACAGCAGACTGTACCGCACTCAAGCCTATGTACCGTAGCACCCTATACCAAGTTACCAGTCCTTATAAGAACTTTTGTGGACCAAGCAGGTTGTGTATTAGTGTTTAGCAGACTGTACGTCAGTCCCTATACCGCTGAAGGACTGCTGCAGTATAGGGCAGCGGTCAGCAGTGGTGCACGTCAACCCTATCTATTGTGGACCGATAGCGGTCCTTACAGAACAGCAGACTGTACCGCACTCAAGCCTATGTACCGTAGCACCCTATACCAAGTTACCAGTCCTTATAAGAACTTTTGTGGACCAAGCAGGTTGTGTATTAGTGTTTAGCAGACTGTACGTCAGTCCCTATACCGCTGAAGGACTGCTGCAGTATAGGGCAGCGGTCAGCAGTGGTGCACGTCAACCCTATCTATTGTGGACCGATAGCGGTCCTTACAGAACAGCAGACTGTACCGCACTCAAGCCTATGTACCGTAGCACCCTATACCAAGTTACCAGTCCTTATAAGAACTTTTGTGGAACAAGCAGGTTGTGTGTTAGTGTTTAGCAGACTGTACGTCAGTCCCTATACCGCTGAAGGACTGCTGCAGTATAGGGCAGCGGTCAGCAGTGGTGCACGTCAACCCTATCTATTGTGGACCGATAGCGGTCCTTACAGAACAGCAGACTGTACCGCACTCAAGCCTATGTACCGTAGCACCCTATACCAAGTTACCAGTCCTTATAAGAACTTTTGTGGAACAAGCAGGTTGTGTGTTAGTGATTAGCAGACTGTACGTCAGTCCCTATACCGCTGAAGGACTGCTGCAGTATAGGTGAGCGGTCAGCAGTGGTGCACGTCAACCCTATCTATTGTGGACCGATAGCGGTCCTTACAGAACAGCAGACTGTACCGCACTCAAGCCTATGTACCGTAGCACCCTATACCAAGTTACCAGTCCTTATAAGAACTTTTGTGGACCAAGCAGGTTGTGTATTAGTGTTTAGCAGACTGTACGTCAGTCCCTATACCGCTGAAGGACTGCTGCAGTATAGGGCAGCGGTCAGCAGTGGTGCACGTCAACCCTATCTATTGTGGACCGATAGCGGTCCTTACAGAACAGCAGACTGTACCGCACTCAAGCCTATGTACCGTAGCACCCTATACCAAGTTACCAGTCCTTATAAGAACTTTTGTGGAACAAGTGAGTTGTGAATGTTTAGCAGACTGCAGCAGAAGGGCAGCAGTCAAGTATAATATCCTTTCTATATTTGGAAGAAAGAATATTATACATGTACAAGCCTATTACTGTACCACTGATACCAGTCCTGAAAAGAACCTTTGTGGAACTAATAATAACAGCAAGTCTTTAAAATTACCCTCACTGCCTGACAACACTGCTTCCTTCCTGTCCCTATACAAATTGGCAAAAAAAGAGAACGATTAGTGGTTACTGGAACAGCTCTTTTGTGGACCTTGATAGTAACAGCTAATGATGATGATGATGATGATGATGATGAAAGACTAATCTGGCTGTCCCTGTAGCATACACCGTCCTTTCCCTTTCTCTAAACTAACAAAAGACACTCAGGCTGCTGCAAGAATCAGCAGCACAGCAAACCTATCAACACCTAACACCTATACCAGTCCTGAAAAGAACTTTTGTGTACCAAATAGCTAGTGGTTTATCTCTCCCTACTCCACACAGGAACCTGTCCCTATCTTAACAGAAGAAAGAATGTAAAATGGCCACCGGATCGGGTGTATTTATAGGTTAGGGGGAATGTACAAGTGTCCATGTGCTGTCATGTCTCAATTGGCTGTCCTGTATCACATGATAAACGTGTCACCAAAGGTTAAAGTTCTTGTATACATTAAACACGTAAGTCCGCCGCGGCGAACGACGGAAAAAGGCGTTCGAACGTGCGGACCGCGAATGTCGGAAATTCGCCGCGAAACGACCGCCGGGCGAACCGTTCGGCCATCACTAATCACTAGTACGTGGCTGGGGGGATACAGAGGACACAGACAATACACCTCCCACAGAGGACAGCTTTTCGTTGCCTCTGGGCAGCCTGGCACACATGAGCGATTACATGCTGCAGTGTCTCCGCAATGACCGCCGAGTTGCCCACATTCTAACTGGTGCTGATTACAGGGTGGCCACTCTGCTGGATCCCCCTTACAAGGAAAATGTACCGTCCTTAATTCCATCACTGGAGTGTGATCGTAAGATGCGCGAGTACAATCACACGCTGGTAGACGCACTGCTGGTGGTATTCCCACCTGACAGTGAGGGTATGGTGGAAGCAAAAGGCAGAGGAGGAGGAAGAGGTCGCCAACGCAGCCGGGGCACCGCCAGCACCTCAGAAGGCAGGGTTAGCATGGCCGAAATGTGGAAAAGCTTTGTCAGCACGCCACAAGAACCAGCACTACCAGCTGAGATGAAACGTCTTAGCAGGAGGCAGCATTTCACCAACACGGTGGAGCAGTATGTGTGCACATGCTTAAACATACTGAATGACGGGTCTGCCCTCAACTTCTGGGTCTCCAAATTGGGCACATGGCCTGAGCTTGCCCTTTATGCCTTGGAGGTGCTGGCCTGCCCTGTAGCCAGTGTATTATCTGAATGTGTATTTAGCATGGCAGGGGGTGTTATCACAGACAAGCGCAGCCGCCTGTCCAGAGCCAATGTGGACAAGTTCACGTTCATTAAAATGAACCAGGCATGGATCCAACAGGACTTGTCCGTACCATGTGCAGAATAGACATGTATATCGGTGTTCTGACAAAAACTGTCTGGCCATCGTATAGTGTCGGCCCAAGGACAAGGAGATTCCAAAAATCTCGGAAGATGAACGGCGCCTGCTCCGTGAGTGCAGGTTCAAGCCCCACCATCCAAGTGGACATAGTAACAGGGTCCCTCACGGGTTCGCTTTGCTCACCACGCTTCGCTCGCCATGCTTCGGGCATGGCCTCGCTTCACTCGGCTTGAACCTCGGATGGTGTGGCTTGAACCTGGACTCACGGCGCAGCGCCGTTCGTCTTCGGAGATTTTCGAAATCCCCTTGTCCTACATACTGAGCAAGCGCAGTACAGGTGGACAGAATTTGACACATCACCGGCCTTACCCAGCCATTGTTGTATTTTTGAACCAGTGTTGGCAACCTTGTCCTCCTCCACCGCCGCTTCCACCTACACCGCCACATCCACCGTCACCTCAACCTCCTACTCCATATGGACCTCGTCCTCCTAGGTCAAGATTATAATTACATTTTTTTTTTAATTTCAAAGTATTTTATTTTCCCACTAGTTAATCCATTAAATTGAATAATTTTTTCTCCAGAAAGGGCGTATTTTGGGGCATTCCCACCATATGTGTGGCATCGTGCCGTTGAGTTTCTGAGGTTCTTAATCACTTCCTGTACCTCTTCTTCTGAGAAGGGGGCCTCCAGCATATATATCTTTTTTTTTATTTATTTTATGTTATTTTAAGTTATTCCCCTATCCACATTTGTTTGCAGAGAACTTACTATGCTCTTAACAACATGTTTTGCCATTTGCAGCCCTCTAGCCCTTTCCATTACTTTTTTAGAGCCATTTTAGTCCTCAAAAGTTCGGGTCCCCATTGAATTCAATGGGGTTCGGGTTCGGGGTCAAGTTTGGGTCAAGTTCGGTCCCGAATGCAAACTTTTTTCCAAAGTTTGGCTGAACCCGTCAAACCCAAACATCCAGGTGTCCGCTCAACTCTACTCACAACCCCCGGATAGACCTCCTCTCACTAGGCATAGCAGCCGGTAGGGTGTTAAGGAAAATAAAAGTCTCTGCCACAGACTTGGATGTAGAATACTTGTGAAAAGTTTCTGCCACAGACTTGAGCGTAGACTGAGGGACATAGACAAATTTAAAGAGCTATCATACGGTACCAGTATCTCTCAGCCAGTCCGGCGATACCATATGAGTGTAGATCCATGAAGTGTCCTTCAACTGAGCCTCCAGGCTCCTTCAGAGAAACCAGCCTTGTGCATGGCATTCTTCTGAAGAGTCCTCCCCTGAATGCTTCTCCAGTTGCTGGGCCTCTCCTTAGATGAGACGGCACTAGACCACCTTTGAATCAATAGGCCCTGATATCCATTCAGGCCTGTCCCTGCAGTTGCTTTGCCTCTGGCTATCCAGCCCCAAGACTTGGAATTGCATGGATCCGCACCCCAGGCCAGGAGGGCCATGGGGGCTGGTCAGGAGGACCAGGACCCAACCGACAGAAAATATCTTGGATGGAACCCCAAAGCACGTGATGTCAGTACCTTAAATACCACGTCCCAGAATGCACAGCAGGAGAAACACTCCCACTGGGCTGGTTACGAGAGGGCGTAGCATTCAATACACCCAGCTAAACTGCGTTCTCACACTTGCCGGCGGTGACAGCGACACCTGCAGCCAAGGAGAACCCAATGCAACCCAGCTAGACTGGTACTGAAACCATAATTTAGCAAAATTATCCCTAAAACTCAACTGTGATTTCAGGAATATTAATTTTCAAAAACATATAGTGCATGCTCGTCAGGAGCCAGCACTACGTATAATACAGATTTTTGTGTGTAAAATCTTAAATGTTTCCTAATTTGCAAAAATTACATTGTATATAAATTCACAAAGAAAAGGGAAACACAGATAGTGTAGGACTTTAATGGTTGCCACTACTAATCCCAAGAAGGAAGAGGGTACTTATATGGTTTAGAGATGGCCTTGCGGTTCGCCCCGCGGCCGGTTTGCGGAGAACTTTGCGCGTTCGCTATTCGCCAACCCGGCGGACATATGGCGCTGTTAGCGGCCACCATATTCTTTTACATTGTGAAGAACTTTGAGCCATGATACATCCATCATGTGGTACAGGACAGCCAATTGAGATCTGGCTGCCATTTTACATTCTGTCTTTTGTCAGTGTAGGGAGAGGTTGCTGTGTGGAGCAGGGACAGTCTGTAATCACTAGCTATTAGGTCCACAAAAGTCCATTTAAGGACTAGTATAGGTGTACTATTTGGTGTTCATTATATAGGAGTATAATACACTTATAATATACTTTCAAATATAGAAAGCATATTATATTGTATTTTTACTGTGCAACATTGTGACTGCTGTGCGGTTCTGCAGCTCTTTTGTCAGTGTAGGGAGAGGTTGCTGTGTGTCGCAGGAGAGACTGTAGCTACACAAATTGCTAACTAATATAAGTCTACAAAAGTCCTTTTAAGGACTGGTATAGGTGTACTATTTGGTGTGCAATATATAGGGGTGTAATACACGTATAAAATACTTTCAAATATAGAAATAGAAAAGCATATTATAGTGCATTTCTATTGTGCAGCATTGTGACTGCTGAGCGGTTCTGCAGCGATACTATAAAGAGTGACAAACACAATTAGAAAAAAGTATTATAACTGGTGTGATAGACCAGAGACCCCCCAAAATGACAGATGGAAGCTGGGTGTTATATACCTTCTTTCACATATACTGCACTTCTCTAGAGACTTTTGTCACAGAGTCATTTAAAAAATGACAGGCAGAGGAAGAGGCAGTCCCTTCCGCAGGGGTGGTAGGGGTAGGGCAGGAGCAACAGGCTTGAGCCAAAGTGGCAAATTGCAGAAGGTGCGTTCGATTAGGTCAAAGGACGCACCAGACTTGGTTGAGTGGCTCACTCAGCCTTACTCTTCTGAACCCTCCTCATCCTCTCTATCTGCACCCTCTTCACTCTCTGCTGTGTGCACCCCCAAAGACACTACCACCAACACCACCACCACCATATACCCTCCGCTTGAGTCACAGGAATTATTTTCTTATCCATCACAAGAAATTTCCGATACACAGCCATCAGAAAGAGGAGGTAGCAACAACCGCCACTCAGCAGTCTGACGACAGTACCCAGGTCAGCCCAAGGAGGTTGTTCCCTGCTGTTGCTGCCTACTCCGAGATCTATAATTATAGTGGTAGGGAAGGTGACGTCGATGATGACGTGTCTAGGGACGTCATGTGGGTTTCCACAAGAGAGGAAGAGGAGGGAAGTTCAGAGGGAGAGATGGACCAGCAGATAGAGAGGAGAAGCAGGCGGAACTTACATTGCACAGGAGGGACAAACCAGACTGCTAATGTATCAGGAGCGAGTCATCAACCATGTATGGTCAAATCTGGTGCTCCCAGGATGCCGGCACATGGCTCCGCAGTGTGGGCTTTTTTTAACGTGTCCACTGCTGACAATAGTGTTGCCATCTGCAGCCTTTGCAGTCAACGCATAAGTCGCGGTAAGCCCAACACTCACCTAGGGAAGACCACCTTAAGAAGGCACATGAACTCCCATCACTGAGCCCAGTGGGAGCAAGGCCATCAGAACCCACAAAGCCACACACAAGGCTCTCACCGTCCAACCTCTTCTATTTCTCCTTCTCCTCTCTCCTCACAATTGTCCTCCACTCCACCTTCCATCATGCCGTCCTCACGTTTTTCTGGAAAAAGGCAGGCTTCCGTGGGCCAAATGTTTGAGCGTAAAAAAATTATAACGCCGGATAACCCTCTTGCCCAACGGTTGACCACTGGCTTGTCAGAACTGGCAGCCCACCAACTACTGCCATATAAACTGGCAGACTCTGAGGCCTTTCGAAAATTTGTGGCCATTGGAACACCACAATGGAAGGTCCCAGGAAGGAAACATTTCTCACAGAAGGGCATGCTAAAGGTATATGGCCATGTTCAGCGGAAAGTGAATGTATCTCTGGAACACAGTGTCAGTGCCAAGATACATCTGACCACAGACACATGGTCTAGCAAACACAGGCAGGGATGGTATATAACTTTTACTGCCCACTGGGTGAACCTTCTGATGGCCGTCAAGCATGTAACCCGTGGCAACCGTGTAGATTTGGTTTTACCGCCAAGGATTGCATGCAGGCATGCCTCTTCTTCTCTTCCTCTTACTCCATCCTCCCTCTCCTTCTGGGCTGACTCCTCCTTTTCCGCTGCTACTGTCTCTTCCGCTGCGCCGCCCAAGATCCCCAGAACCTATTCGACATGCCAGGTGAGACGTCGCCATGCTGTGCTGCATCTGTTGTGCCTGGAAGCCAAGAGCCACACTGGCCCTGCACTCCTTTCAGATTTGCGTTCACAGGCAGATCAGTGGCTAACACCGCTCAATTTGACAGTTGGTAAAGTGGTGTGTGACAACGGTGCCAATCTGCTGAGCTCGTTGAAACAGGGCAAAATTACACACTTGCCATACATGGCACATGTCTTAAACTTGGTAGTGCAGCGATTCGTTGTCAAATACCCTGGGGTCCAGGATGTCTTGCGGCAGGCAAGGAAAATTTCGGCCCATTTCAGAATATCTTACACGGCCATGGCTTGCCTTGCTGACATTCAGCTGCGACACAATCTGCCGGTCAGACATCTTATTTGTGAATCCCCGACGTGAGGGAACTCAACCTTGTATATGCTTGATAGGCTGCTTCAGCAGAAACGTGCAGTTAATGACTACCTGTACAAACTCTGCGGCAAAACAGGTTCTGGGGAGCTTGTTTTTTTTTCACAGTGCCAGTGGCTGCTCATGCGCAACACATGCAGACTTCTGCAGCCATTTGTTGAGATCACCAAATTGGTCAATCGTAGCCATGGCGCCATCAGTGACATTGTACCTTAGGATGCATTGTGTCGTGTCATTGATCAAGCCATCAAGGAGCAGGAAGATGAGGAAGTTGCAATGCTGGATGAATTCCCTGGGGGGTTACTCTATTTGAGACAAGTCAACAACAGGAGTCTGAAGAGGAGTCAGAGGAGGATGAGCAAGAAGAGCATGCTTTAAACCTTTCTGGGATCCCGGTTGTTGTCCGTGGATGGGGGGAGGAGAATGAGGACAACATTATCCTGGATGATGAGCAGGAGTCAGGCCACCACACCGCTTAGTAGACCCCCTGTACAAACAAAAAATGCTGGAAATGTTACCACCATCACAGAGGGCTGTCAGAATGGAGCACTTCCAGGCCTCGCTTAGAGAAATGCTGCATTCTGCTTTTGCTTGCACTGGCAGAGGAATTTCCACTCCCAGAGAAACAGTTGTGGGTACCAATCCAACAGTGCTTGCAAGAAGAGAGCGGTTTGAAGATGTGTTAGTCACTTCTGATATGAGATCATTCTTTCAGCCGACCCATCGACAGGTGTCATCCGGATCCAGCATCAGGGAACGTCTAGACCGCCAGGTGTCCGACTACATCGGGTTAATGGCCGATGTGGACGCTCTGAGAAGTGATGAACCCCTGGACTACTGGGTGGGCAGGCTTGACCTCTGGCCAGAGCTTGCACAATATGCAATGGAACTGTTGGCTTGCCCCCGTCCAGTGTCCTGTCCGAAAGGACGTTCGGCGCAGCAGGGGGGATCTTGACCGATAAGTGCACTCGCCTAGCTCATGACAGTGTTGACTATCTCACATTTATAAAAATGAATGAGGCGTGGATCTTCAACACATGTGACCAGTAGACCATGTATATGCATAACTGTATAAACGATTTATATAATCTAGCACACGGACCTTTTTTCTACCTTTGGCTCACTTGTAGAAAAAAAGCACACCGTACTATATGCCCGTACCCTCCTGTTTGAAGAGGTTGAGCGGTGACATATTTTTGGGTCCTGCAGCGAGTTGCTTCCTTCCACTTGTTCTGACCTCTAGAGTTTAGAGGCAAGTCTTTACCTTTCCCAAAGAAGGCCAATGTCCACACCACGCTTCAACTCCAACACAAGTTTATTTTCCTTTTAAGCTTCAGTAACCGGAGAGTTGAAAAGAGAAAGAGGTTAGCAGATAGAACTGATTCAGGCACACTCTTGGCTTCATTGCCACTCGGTCCCGAGTGGGTACAGCTCACCTGGATAGTCACCCAATGGCACTAGCAGCCAGCATGTAGCTTGAACAGTGACTCAGTCCCCTCCAAGGACAAAGTCAAGGAGATCCCTCCTTAGGTAGCAGACTAGCAGCACTCTTTATCACTCGCCTCCTGTTATGGGGCCGATCCTCCCCTGGCTTCCTCTTAGTCAGAGCGGTCGCCCTCACCTGGGCTCCCTGGGTTTCCTTTCTGGCTTTGTAGACCCAGTTAAAGCTACTGGGCTTACCTGGAACTCCGTAGCCTCGGGCTGAAGGTGCCCGAGACCCCACAGTCAATGTTTGAATCCCCCCTCGAGGGCATACACTCCTCTGGGTACAGGTCCCCGGGTATCCGCACCCAGAACAATGGTGTCTGCCCCCTTTTTGTACCCTCTTCCGGCATGCACAGTGGGTAGACCACGCCCACTGCAGGGCTGGCGAGAGAGGACACCCAATAGTCACTCTATCACTTGTGGTTAAACCCCCGGTACAAGTGTCAGCACCACCTATACACCTAAGGGGAACCGCATGCCAAGTGAAACAGCAGCAAGGCAGAGTCCAAACAATTAGAAGACCCGAGCAAACTATGGCTCAGGTCACCCTTAAATTAGGGATACCCACTACAATAACTTATAAAAAAAAATTATGGCAACTTTTCCAATAGTAAGATCATCTCCTGCACCCCCTTCATAGCCTGGCCTAGCCTTGACTCTCCTCCATGGACTTCATGCGCTCCTGAATTGATGAAATTTCACAGATAAAAAAAGAATGCTTGTCGTTGTCGATTGCAGATTCGCTTAATACTTCTGGTATGTCAGTGTCCATGTTGTGGGACTATGTATGCACAGCTAGTAAGTATTCTGTGGCTGCAATTATGCAGACCCCGACAACCAACGGCCAGGGTTGTCGGGAAGAGGCCCTTGTCCTCATCAACATGGGGACAAGGTGCTTTGGGGTGGGGGGCCGCAGGGCGCCCCCTTCCCCCAAAGCACCCACCCCCCCATGTTGAGTGTACGTGGCCTGGTACGGCTCAGGGGGGGGCGCTAGCTCGTCCCCACCCCCTTTCCTGACTGGCCAGGCTGCGTGCTCGGATAGGGGTCTGGTATGGATTTTGGGGGGACCCCACGCAGTTTTTTTCGGCATAGGGGATTCCCCTTAAAATCCCTACCGGACCTAAGGGCCTGGTATGCCCCCGAAGGCATGCAGGCTTCATTAGTGAGGTAACATTATTGCCGCTCTCTCGCTCGCTACTATAGGAAAATTACATTTTCCTATTACAGCCAGCACGAGAACCAGCGCAATGGGATCGCGCTGATTAGAGAAGCCTGTTGCCGGGAACCAGCGCAACAGGATCGCACTGGAAACACAATATCAGCGGCACCTACTGTATACTCACAGTTGATGCAGAAGAAGGTGAGAAATATATATATATATATATATATATATATATATACTGTATGTATATATATATATATATCTATATATATATATATATATATATATATATATATATATATATATATATATATATATATATACAGTATACTTTATAGAGCATCAAATATGAATATATGAATAAATATATGAGTAAAAAGGCCAGTGGCTGGGTACTTCAGGTAAGTCACTGGATAAACCAAACGAGGACGAACATACCACAACAAAAATTTGCATTTTTTGTGTTATAGAGCTCCCTCACACTCCTGAAGTAGTGGGTCAGCACGAAACATGTTAAGTTTGGCTGATTGTAGAAATGCGTGGGTTCATTTAATTTCAAATTGAAATTTGGACACATTTTTTAGTTATTCGGAAATTTATATGTAGTAATGAATTTAAACAAATCCAAAATAATGAAACAAAAACAAATACAATTTGAATAGTTTTCAAATCAAATTACAAATGTCCAAAGAGAATAAAATAGAATAGAAAATAAAGAAATAGAACAGAAAAGAATGTAATAGAATAGAAAAAAATTGAATAGAAAATAAAAGAACACAAAAAAAATGATTAAATAGAAAATAAAAGGATAGAATAAAGCAGAACAAAGTAGAATAGAAAATAAAAGAACAGAATAAAATAGAATAGAAAATAACTGAACAGAATAGAAAAGAGTAGAATAGAAAATAAAATATTAGAATAGAAAATAAAATAATCGAGAAGAATAGAAAAAACAATAGAAAAATAGTACAATAGAAAAAATATATAACAATATAACAGTATTCCAAAATTCATTCAGAATAAATTTGAATTTGAATTAAAAAAGCAATAGAATAGAATAGAAAGAATATGACTATATTTCAAAATTTTAATTTCAAATATAATAAATTGGTTTTGAATGTAATTCGATTCAAATGCAATTCAAATGTAATTTGATTCAAATTTGAATGGAATTCGAAAAATTTGAATTGATTAGAATTTAAATAAATGAAAATGAATTAAACACATTTAACTAAACGTATTTGTATAAATAATGCATCGAAAAAAACGAAACAAATGTTTTTTTTTCTCCACATTTCTAGTCGATTGTATGTGCACCTTTAGCATGGATTAATATCTATATAATGCATGTTGGCATTATTCTTCAGGTGTAACACACAGCCACATAAGAGGGATCTTTATTGTTTGTTTTAACAACTAAACTTCAGCCCCGGAAGATTTTACCCCCTTCCTGACCAGAGCACTTTTTACAATTTGGCACTGCTTCGTTTTAACTGACAATTGCGCAGTCGTGCGACTTGGCTCCCAAAAAAAATTGACGCCCTTTTTTACCACAAATAGAGATTTCTTTTGGTGGCATTTGATCATCTCTGCAGTTTTTATTTTTTGCGCTATAAACAAAAAAGAATGACAATTTGGAAAAAAAACATTATTCTTTACTTTTTCCTATAATAAATATCCCTAAAAATGTTTTTAAAAAACATTTTTTTTCCTCAGTTTAGGCCAATATATATTCTTCTGCATATTGCGTATATTGGTTTGCGCAAAAGTTATAGCATCTACAAACTATGGGAAAGATTTATGGCATTTTCTATGTCATTTTTATTTTGTTATTTTGTTTACTAGTAGTGGCGGTAATCTGCGATTTTTATCGGTAATGTGACATTGTGACGAACAGATTGGACACTTTTGACACATTTTTGAGACCATTGACATTTATACAGCGATCAGTGCTATAAATATGCACTATGCAGATTACTGTGTAAATGTCACTGGCAGGGAAGGGGTTAACACTAGGAGGGCGATCAAGGGGTTAAATGTGTGTTCCCTAAGTGTGTTCTAACTGTATGAGGATAGGAGTGACTAGGAGAGGAGACAGATTTGTTTACACACATAAATCCCTGTGCTTGTGCACATGACCGCTGGACACGTGCATCGGTTCCCCCGCCGTAGTAGCGGGAGCACGTGCCCTCTGGCGGCTCTTAAAGGGAAACCCATATATGTAAGGGATTTCACCCAGGAGAGCCATTGTGCCGTAGTAAATCTGCGTGAGCCGGTCGGGAACCGCTTTTGTGATGCCCCTTGTAAAAATAAAAATGTGATTTTTAATCCGGTGCAATGTCCTTTATACCAAGAAAAATCCTGTTACCCCCTCACTCTGTCCAACTCTAACAATTTTTGGATGTAGGTACCTGACTATTGGGTCTAATACCCATATATATTGAGCACTAGAAATCTTTACATACTACAGTAAATTCAATCAATTATGCAAGAGTATGTCTTCTACACATAAAATATAAGCAGAAAATTTGAAAATGTGTGGTTAATTTATGAAATTTCTGCACCAGTAGGATAACAACTAATGGTAAAAATAAAGAAAAAAAATACATTTATAACATTCGACAGACAGGATTGGTCTTCTAAATGGGTAGAGCATGCTCATTTTGCAAAGAGAATTTTCACGTAAACAGCAAAAGAAGGCTGTAAACAAACCTCCGGGACTTTTAAGGTGCTTGGAAATGAGAAGTAAATAGATATTAAAAAAAATATCCATAAAATAGCAATATTTATTTTAATTACAAAAATACAAACAATAACAAAAAATATTATTGTATAAAAATTATTCACATCAAATTTATTATACAACATAGCAATTCATGGAAACAGAGGATACCAATCAGAGTATACCACTCATTGTTTTAAAAATTATCCACATCAAATTTATTATACAACATAGCAATTCATGGAAACAGAGGATACCAATCAGAGTATACCATTTGACATGTTTCGCTCATCTGAGCTTCCTCAGGAGTTTAAGGTACACTTTGTGGTAAACCAAAATTGCCGGTTAAAAATTTGACTGAAATGAACACAACAGCCATCAGATATCCAGGAAAAATGGTCCAAAAAAGACTCACATCCATTGATGCCCTTAGATGTATCTGGCAGATAGACTGGCGGTGGGTAGAAAAACCTCCCTAATACTGAGCTGACAGTTCAGTATTAGGGAGGTTTTTCTACCCACCGTCAGTCTATCTGCCAGATACATCTAAGGACATCAATAGATGCGAGTCTTTTTTGGACCATTTTTCCTCTGTGACCTGGGATACTTGTATGCACGGTGATACAGTGTTTCACATTTATGCATGAGGATTATTCCTCTGGTATAAGAACCACTCTGATTCCATTTTTTCAACTACTCTATAGACTACACCTAGCTTTTGTCCTCCTGTGGCTACTTTGAATTGAGCATATATGGGGTTTAATATTAGACTGATGATCATGGATATCTGATGGCTATTGTGTTCATTTCAGTCAAATTTTTAACCTGCAATTTTGGTTTACCACAAAGTGTACCTTAAACTCCTGAGGAAGCCCAGATGAGTGAAACATGTCTAGTGGTATACTCTGACTGGTATACTCTGTTTCCATGAATTGCTATGTTGTATAATAAATTTGATGTGGATCATTTTTAATACAATAATATTTTTGTTATTGTTTGTATTTTTGTAATTAAACTAAATATTGCTATTTTATGAAAATGTTTTGAATATTTACTTCTTGTTTCCAAGCACCTTAAAAGTCCCGGGGGTTTGTTTACCCCTTGTCCCCTTCTTTTGCTGTTTATTCATTTATGGATGCGATGTTAAGTTTGCTGTTTCCGCCCTCACTATTGTTGCAGGATTTTCACTTAGTTTACTGAATGAAGAGAAGCAAAGTAAAAGTTCATTTTTCAAAGATTATTAATTATGTCTAAGGAAAGTAAAAAAAAAACAAAAAAAAGCAAACAAAAAAAAAAACAAGATTACTTGACTAAAGATAAAATTGCTTTACTAAGTGAACAGCATATACTCAACACCAGCATTTTTAAATATTTTTTTTTTTCTTAATAGTATCTAGTTCAACAATACTAATGCTTTTCTTATAAATAATACTAGATTACATAGGGATTAAGGAAAGAGTTTTAAACATGCCATATTTCCTCACATCTAAAAATATATTTAATTCCAAAATTATACTAGACATTGTTCGCTAAGTAATATAAATTCTTCTTTGTACTAATGACGATTGCTTTCAGCAATGAGAGCTTTGTAGTTTAGTTAATCAAGCCACTGTAAAAAATGTAATACACTAAAGAAATAATGTACTTACACTGAGGGATCGCTGATGGGAATCCATGTGTGGTTACAACATACCTGAAATACAAATGAAGCGTCACAAACACAATTTATTATTATAACTAAAAAATAAAAATGTCAAAAATAAATATATAGTTGTGGTTCAATATTTCATGACCCTTCTTTGTAAGGTTTGTCTACTAAGGTTTTTTTTTTTATACATTGAAATAAGCAGACATGAATTAATGAAAACAAAATAAAAAAAACATTACATAGATTTCTATGCATTTTTAAAAATTACACATATCAAATGTGTCAATGGATATGCTCATCAACCATATCATAAACCCTTTTACATCCCAATATTTATATTTTCTTTGAGGAACATTAAGACTCCATAGAGAGTACTCTAGATCCCTTTGGTTCCTATTTATGACTCTGATAAAAATAAACATGTTTTATATTAAAAGATTATTTTATTTGTTTTATAAAAGAACATTCTGTAATTTTACTGAGGCATTGCAACATTCTAACCACTTCTGGAAGGGTTGCCCCCCCCCCCCCCTCCCATGACCAGGTCATTTTTTGCAATATGGCACTGCGTTAATTTAACCGATAATTGCATGGTTGTGCAACACTGTACCAAAATAACATTGTTAGCCTTTCATTTCCCACAAATAGAGCTTTCTTTTGGAGGTATTCGATCACCTCTGCTGTTTTTTATTTTTTGTGCTATAAACAAAAAAAAGACCGGCACTTAAAAAAAAAAAAAAAAAAAACACACACACACACACACACACACACGCACACACATATATATATATATATATATATATATATATATATATATATATATATATATATATATATATATATATATATATATATATATATATATATATATATATATATATATATATATATATATATATATATATGGTTTGGAGCCCTATGGCTGATACGGATATGGATAACAGAGTTAACATAAAACTTACCACATGAAATGGACCTGAAAGTGTGCCTTGGTCTAATGTACGGTATACCAAAATAAGGGGGCAAAAACATTCTGGTAGAGGATAGTTCTTTATTAAATTGAGTTTTGATCATTGAGTGAGTTTAATAAATGCCTGAGCCATTTCCCCTTGCGGATTGGGGATGTACAGGGCGAGGCAGGCAGACTCCCACCTGCCTAGCCTTTTAATGACATGGTCTGGGACCCCGTGCTGGGATGCTGCTGAGGCTGCCCCAATGCGGAAGGAGTGACAGGAGTACTGACTAGGGTTTAGGTGAAAGTTGTGGAAAAGTACCCTCATGGTGTTTCGTGAACTGACCGGTACTCAAGGGCTTGACGTGAAAGGAAGAAGGGGACTGGAGTCCGACTGTTCGGGGAGTAATGTCGACAGTTGGTTGAGTGTGGCAACTGGACACCTGCTATTATCGGTTCTGTAAAGGTGGATGTCTATCCTGGAGCCTTCTTGCTGTTTTTTAGAAACCGCTAGGGGAAGTACGAAGTGATCTTTGTAGCAGACTAAGTGGTGTCTACGTAGCTCTTGGCCTGCTGGATTGCTGCAGGTGAACTTTCCAGGTCGCAGGGACCCGTGGTAGGCTGAACACCTGGCTGCTTGTAGGACCATGCTAGGGGGGAGACCAAATGGAGAGGTAGTCAGGATGGTCGGCATACCCCTAAAGATGTCACCCGTTTGGGTAAGCGTTTGTCACGTAGCATTGCTCGAATAACGTGGGACGTGAATAAGGAAGGTCCCGCAAGGACAAGAAATGTTGAATGCCGGCTAGGTATAGCTGAATAGTGTTGTGGGATAAGGCCAGCTGGGTATGACAGTATGAGATAAAGGCCAGTATCTGCTTGATGTTTGAAGTTTCCTAGGAGTGGTGTGTCAGGAATTTGTTGAAGGCCCTCCAGGCCGTCTGGAAGGCTTTGAAGGTATTGCGAGAGAGTGAGACGTTGATGAGCTGGGTCCCTGTTTGCAGATGTTGTGCTAATCAAGGGTTAGCTGAAACTGAGCATGGAAAGTGGCTGCTACTGGATCGGCTCCAGGCACCTGTTCAAAGGAGGTGTAGTTAAACGTGACAGCTCATCTGCTGCGAGATTGCGCTTGTACAGGAACAAATGTATAGTCAACTTTGAACTGAACTTGAAATGACAGCTGTACCAGCCTATGCAGGAAGGACATGACTGCGAGGGATTTAGACCTGCCTTTACAATAATCTCTGCTGTGGCTTGGTTGTTGGTGGTGAAGGCCATAGTTTGCCCTGTCTAGCAATGACCCTATGGGATAGAGCTGCCATGACAGGGTTTAGCTAAAAGAGGGAGGAAATCTGGGTAAACCCAGGGTTTAGGAGTATCTCTGGAGGCCATGGTCCTGTAAACCAATGGTGGCCAAAAATTGCAGCGAAGCCTGTGGTGGCCACTACATCTGTCACTGCCTGGGGTGATAGGGGCGAGAAAGACGGTATGAACATTGATATACCGATCTACGTAGTACGGAACCTCCGACATTGATAGGTCTGCGACGTCCAGATTAAGGATCTGACAGGGGTCCTGTGTCTAGGGAGGGGAATACCAGGAAGCGTGACATAAGGATCAACCCTGGGGAACTGCAGAACTGAGCATTCTCAAAACAGACGGAAGCTGCTTCTTAGTACAACCCTGTGTATGGCTGAAGTGTTGCAAAACTGATCTGATAAGGTCAGCTTGTCAAGTGCGAGGCTGGCCTGCATGGAGTTGTTAATACAAAAGAGGTTAATGTAGAGCTCGGGCCCGGATTGTTGAGTTTTTGAAACCGTAAGCTGAAGGACGTATATTTTTTTATTTTTTATAAACGAGTCAGGTGGTGTCTGTATAGTACATGGCTGCCAGTACCATTAAAGATGAATTTGCTAGGCCGTAGAAAAGCGTAAAGGGCCAGGCAGATGGTTGCTTGGATGGCTAGACTGGGGAACATGCAAGGATATTTTACATGTCCCTAAAGATGGCAGTTGTGATGGGCAAGCGTTTGCCGTCAGCTACGGGCTGACGCTTCTGGATGCCAGGTAGAGGGTATCTTACTGAATGGGCCGTAAACAGAGATGGCTCACCAGGGTCCTGTAAAGATAGAAATGCTGGACGCTGGCTAGATATAGCCTGATAGTGTTACGAGAAGAAGCCAGCTGGTTGTGGCAACTTGATATCTGGTGTAGAACGGAAGCTGAACTCGACTGTCCTAAGGGAGAAATGACAGACAGGAATGGCGAGTGGCTCGTATGAAAATGCCACTGGGGACAAGTGGCCAATTGATTACTGCTGAAAATGATGTGTGGCTGTATGAGTGCCACCGAGAATGTGCTTGCAACGATTACAAGCTATGCTAAGTTGCGTGCCTTGCCACGATAGCAAGTGTTGTGCTTAAATGTGTGCTCGCAACGATTGCAAGGGAGTTAATGCCACTGGAGATGTGTTCATAGTGGCTGTGAGAAGTATGACTGCATGTGCTTGCAAAGACTGAAGAAGTTATGCCAGGATGCGTGCTTGCAACGATTGCAAGAAGCTATGCTAGGATGCATAGTTAGTTACGTCGAAAAAGACAAAAGTCCACCCAATCCTGTCACAATAAATCAACAATTAAATAAACAAAATATCGCACAATCCAACACACCCAATACTACACCCACAGCTAAACCAGAGGAAGGCAAAAAACCCCAGCAGAGCATGCTCCAATTTGCTACAGCAGGGGAAAAAATTCCTTCCTGATCCCCCAAGAGGCAATCAGATCTCTTCCTGGATCAACCTACCTACAATATTAGTACCCCGTTATATTACGTACATAAGGAAAGTATCCAGGCCTTACCCAGAGCAATGCACTGACCTAGCCAGAACTGCGTGCCAGCAATGATTGCAGTAAGTTTGTGCCTGGGGCTTGCTTGTGACAATTGCAAAGCTTATGCTTGGATGTGTGCTTGCAACCATTGCAAGAAGTCTACGCTTGGATGCGTGCTAGCAACGGTTGCATAAAGTTATGCTTGATGTGAGTTTGCCATGATTGCAGGGAGTTATGCTTGGGTGCGTGCTTGCAGCAATTGCAAGACGTTTGTGATTGGATGCGTGCTTGTAACAATTGCAAGAAGTTGTACTTGGATGTGTCTGAAATGAATCCGATATGAATCGGACGTAAGTATGAAATGAATCCTGTGAATTGGTTGTATGAGATAAATCTGATATGAAGCGATCGTAGAGTATATGAAATTAATCCGATATGAATCGGTTGCGTTATACCCGTAAGGCTAAAATGACGGGTGCGGATCAATGCGTTGCTGGTTTGAGTGGATTCAACTCGATAAAGCGATGAGTGTGTGAAATGAAATGAATTAAATCTTTTGCCGTGATAAAGGCAAGAATTGGTATGCCGCCACTAACGATGAGTTAGACTGTGGAGCACAGAACGAAATGAGGCCAATCACGGATCACCTACATATCCGACACAGAAAGGTAATAGGAGGGGGAGAGGAAGGGAACCTACCCCAGGCACACCAAGGGGAAATAACCATTATACTATAGACACTCAGAACCGATATGCACCCCTATATGAGGGACCCCCATATCAAACACGCACTCCAAAACACAACCCCCCTTTTTTAGGGAGAGGCAGGAGGGGACAATACAGGGGCAGAGCACGAGCCACACGACCCTGGAGGGGACGGGTGGTGGACTACAATTATCAACAACAATGGAGGCAGCCCTCACAGGAGGGCACACTATACAACACCCCAGGCCCTATAAGAACTACGCACGGAGAGGGGTCAGGGCAGGACACAGAGTCCAGCAGAAAAAGGCCCAGAGAAAGAGAGTGAGTGGAATTTATAACCTGTCCAGTGTAACATTAACAAAAAAAGAGACTAATATTTTAAATGCAGGCCTTAAATGTACTGCCACTAAGCCAATGAACAAGTTCAATGTTTACATGGACATACACAAATATGTCAGAAAACTAAACATTAAAACATATGTGATGTCTAATGATACGACAGCCTGGGCCAATAGAGTTAATGGAATTGCAGGAGTTGATAGTGGACTTAGAAATAAGTCACTATTCAATCCCCCTCAACCTTCAAACCATCAGATAGAGGTATTCAAACAACTAGTATTAAAAGATTTGGAATCTCTACAAACACGCAAACAGGTTAATCCAAGGCATATAGAAGAAGGCATAAAAGCACTGGAAAAAAGGAAAAACATAGTGGTGAGACCAGCAGACAAAGGGGGAGGTGTGGTGGTTCTGGATAAGGCTTACTACCACACCCAACTGCAGACTATACTGGAGGACACAGAGACCTATAAGCGACTAAAAGGAGACCCTACAAAACAATATCGTGAGTCCCTATTTAATCTGGTAGATCATGGATTTTATAGAAGAATAATCACTAAGAAGGAAAAACAATACTTATGTCCCAGTTATAACAGAATCCCCACGATATATACGGTACCTAAAATACACAAAAATGCTGTTAAACCACCAGCCAGACCGATAGTAAACGGTATAGAATCGGTAACATCACGATTGGGGGAATATTTAGATGTCTTCTTACAAACAAGTGTTCAGACCACCAAGGCATACTTGAGGGATACCACATCCTTTATACAAAAGATCAAGCAAATCAACTTTACAACAGATGAGAATATCTATCTGGTGACGGCCGACGTGGCTTCGTTGTATACCATAATACAGCATGAGGACGCACTGTTAGCGTTAAATTGGGCCTTATGCGATAGGGAAGACATCCCATTTGAGCAGAGGAGATTCCTAGGCATGATACTGGACTATTGCTTAACGCACAATTATTTCTGGTATAATGGCGACTTCTACAACCAGAAAACAGGAGTCGCCATGGGAGCTAAATTCGCTCCCAGCATAGCGAATCTTTTCATGAGCCAATGGGAGGACAACTGGATATACCCCAATAGACGTAAGGAATTGACCTTTTACAGTCGATACATTGATGATGTTTTCCTCATTTGGGAGGGTACGGAGGCATCCCTAAAAAGTTTTATGGAACATCTAAACAGTAATAAGAGTAACATCAAACTTGAATATAATTGGAATACAACCCAAATACAGTACTTGGATGTAGAAGTCATTAGGGAAGGGAATAGTCTCCGCACCAAAGCATACTTTAAAGACACCGACAGAAATAGCTATATACCAGTGCGCAGTGGTCACCACCCAAGGTGGTTGTCCAATATCCCGAAAGGCCAGTTCACCAGAATTCGACGCAACTGCACTTGGGATGAGGATTATATAAGGCAGGCAAATTCACTTAAACTACAATTTGTGGAGAAAGGATACCAACCAGAAATATTGGAGAAATTAATAGTGAACATTAGCCAAAAAACTCAGGATGAGTACTTGTTACCAAAAATCAAGCGAGATAATAATACGCATGAATGGGGGTTCATTTCTAATTATCATAAACAATACAAAGATGTTGAGACCATCATTACCAGACATTGGCATATTCTGCAGTTGGATCGGGTGATAGGTCAAAATTTACCAGTAAAGCCACCCTTTATTTATAGAAAAAACCCTACGTTTGGGGATCAGGTCGTTAAAAAAGTACTAGACCCACCAAAAAGATTGAAAATGTTCTGGGAACAGACAGGCTTTCATGCCTGCAGGAGATGTAAAGCCTGCAGACAGGTGACTACCCACTTTAGAGCGTTGACCCACTTCACATCAACAGCAAACAATTCCACGTTTCGAATTAAGGAGTGTATTACATGTAGATCTACACATGTGGTGTATGCTCTAGAGTGTCCATGTGGCCTCATGTACATAGGCCGCACTAAACGCATGTTATCCACACGAGTTGCAGAGCACATCTATAATATTACTATAGGGTACAAAGAACATAGTGTGTCACTACATTTTAGGAAAAAACATAAGAGAGACCCTAAGGACCTCAAATTTTGGGGTATAGACAAAATACATCCAAACTGGAGAGGTTCTAACATGGTGAGGGAGATCTCTCACCGTGAAACCGAATGGATCTTCCTCACAGATACACTTAGCCCCAAAGGCCTCAACATTGAACTTGATATCAACTGCTACATTAGCAATTATTAGCATATATTAGAGGCCCGTGGAATTCTGGTAACCAATAGCAACAATTCCATATGGAGAGACATAATCACTCATATTTTTTTATGTTTATTTTTGTATTTTGTACTGACAGATTCTATTGTGTTTTGTATATATAATGTAATAGGTATCTTTGCCAAACAGTTCCGCTATACTCACATAGTATAAGATACCAGATATCATTGTTATATGGCTTTATATACAATTCTGTATCATTCACCCACACAGATAAGGTTTATAAGGCACTCCCTACATGTTACTGATGTGCATTATGAGTTATATATCACTCCTATACTCTTATTGCATGTTAAATCATGGTCAGTGACAAGTGAATACACAGCCACTGACATGCATATTGTATCAAACAAGGAGAAAAAATGCACAGCAGTGTAATGATCTATTATACATCATGCAGTAGTGTAACAATGTATGGAACAGATTTGAGAAACGTAATTATTTGAATGAGGCCATTTGATTCTTATCCAACTTGAACTACAATTGTAGCTCAGTAGGATGGATGGTTAGTGTTTACCCACACACAGCGATGTAGACATAAACTCCCGGTGACATCTGAACCGGAAATAGATGTCACTTCCTGGTTGCAGTTGAACCGGAAGTAGAAAGGCCTAAGGGGAAGTCAGGGAGATCACTCTCTGCTGACAGCTGCTGAAAATGGTGGGAGGGACAGACGCACCTGTGCAGGTTAGCGACGCCCTGTTTTTAAATACACATAACTATATAAGATTGCTTAGTATATCGTGTGATCACGCTCTCTGAAGACGTGAAAACACGAAACGCGTCAGAGCGGTGATCACACGAGCAAGAGGGTGAGTGTTAGCCAACAAGGACCCGGGTCCATACACGGAGACTGTGTTGGATGAGATCTGCAGCCTACTGGTGAGACGATCGTGCGGCAGCACTTACACCACATATGTTATACGCTGGTTTTAAGTTGTTTTAAATGTAAGCATATTATGTAAGGGGGGGAAAGGAATTTTTTCAATCCAAAATAAAAGGTATCACACTATATGAGACCCCTTGAATCTTTTGCATGTCTACTACCAATGTGAGAGCAATCAGCGGGACACACAGAACCAGACAGAGGAGTTCCACATAGTGGAGACAGGCTCTAAAGTGATTGGAATCTCGTAAGCAGCCATCTATATACATATTCACGGAGGTGGAACAGCACATGGTGAAGGTGTAGGACCATACCCATACACACCCAGATATCTGAGAAGATTGTATGAATATGAATATGAAGGACTGCACTCATTGATGAGGAATAGACTGTGATCTCTTGGTGTATGGACATTAATTCCTGACAAAAGTCTTGCTGGTTCTTTAATACTTGGTGTTTGGACACCAATTTTGATAAAAGACTTGCTGGTTTTTAAAAAAAGTACTACATGCTTAACATAGACAAATTGTTTGTTGTATATGGAGATGTGGTATCAGCGCTGTTAGTGGTTATATTTGAATCCTCAGGTTAACCAATTCTTTTGTTTTTTATGCATGATAAGTTTTATTTTATAATGGCAGCTAAGTATTAAGAACCATCCCCAGGTGGGAGTAAGTTGACTGCACCCTTTGAGCGCTGGGAGTAGAGGTGAGCATATCAATTGTTTTGAGTGCATACCTCTGCCAGATTTGACTACAATCATGGATGCTACTGGATTTGAATAGGGACATGGTATGAGACAGTGAAATGAGTGAAATGATGAAATAAATTAAATAATCGCCATGACAGAGGCACGAATCGATGAGCCACGAACTGTGAGTGACAACAAACCGGACTCTGGAGCATGTACTGAAATGAGGCCAAACAACCTGGGGCATGCCAAGACGAATTAGTGCGTAGATGCGACTAGGTTCATGTCGGAGCGTGATACGTGACAAAGAAATGATATGCCATGACAGAGACAAGAATCAATGACCGAACCAACAACTGACAAGTGAATCCGTCTCTGGAACATGTACTGAAATGAGGCCGAGAACAACTGGGCACACCGGAGCGAATTGGTGCATCTTAGATGTGACTAGATTCGTATCGGAGTGTGATACGTGACAGGAAATGATATGCCTTGACAGAGACAAGAATCGGTAACCGAACCCACAACTGACAAGTAAATCCGTCTCTGGAGCATGTACTGAAATGAGGCCGAAAACATCTGGGCACACCAGAGCGAATCGGTGCATCTTTAGATGCGACTGGATTCGTATCGGAGCGTAATACGTGACAACAAATGATATGCCATGACAGAGACAAGAATCAGTAACTGGACCCATGACTGACAAATGAATCCATCTCTGGAGCATGTACTGAAATGAGGCTGAAAACATCTGGGCACACCAGAGCACATCGGTGCATCTTTACATGCGACTAGATTCGTATCGTAGCGTAATAAGTGACAAGAAATGATATGCCATGACAAAGACAAGAATCAATGACCGAATGCATGAGTGACATATGAATACGTCTCTGGAGCATGTACTGAAATGAGGCCGAGATCCACTGGGGCACACCGGAACGAATCGGTGCATCGAAGATGCGTCTGGATTCGAATCGGAGCACGGTATGTGACAGAAATGATTCTAAATGCTTTGAAATGATTAGAAATTATTCAAAAATGCTTTGAAATGATGAGAAATGATGAGAAATGTTTAGAATTTATTTGAAATGGTTAGAAATGGTTAGAGATGATTAGAAATAATTTGAAATGGTTAGGAATGATTAGGAACGTTTCGGAAAGATTTGAAATGATTGAAATGTTTGCGAAATGAATGCCTGATGTGGCATCGACCGGTCACGAACATGGCACTCACAAACGCTTAGTCTCGAATAGTCGGTCCTAGATCTCTGATGTAACAGATATCGTGCACAGGAAACCGACAAAGACCACAGGCGAATGGGCTGGTTAAATACCCCCCGGGCTCCTCCCATAAATTCAGGCCACCATACTGGCCTTCTTATAAATATACAAATATGTGTGTGTGTGTGTGTGTGTGTGTATATATATATATATATATATATATATATATATATATATATATATATATTAATGGTCAAAGCCCTATGGCCGATACGGATATGAACAAATAGACTTACCATAAGATTTACAACATGAAATGGACCTGAAGTGTGCCCTGGTCTGATGGTCGGTATACCAAATAAGGGGGCAAAAACATTCAGGTAGGGGTGTAGTTTTATTAGTTTTAGCTTAATTAGTTGAGCAAGTTTGGTGAATGCTTGTGCCATTTCCACCTGAGGATTGGGGATGTACCGGGCGAGGTAGGCAGGGTTCAAACTGCTTAGTCTCTTAATGACGTGACTTGGGACCCATGCCAAGATGCGGCCAAGGGTGCTCCAATACTAAAGAGTGACCACGGTATGGACCGGGGTCGAGGTGTAGACTGCGTAGAAGAACCCCACGTGTTTGCAAACTGGCAGGTACACAAGTGTTAGCACGAAAAGGCAACAGGGGACTGGAGTTTACGCGTTCCGGTAGGAGTGACAGTAGGTGGTCGAGCATGGTTACTCGACACCAGGCACTGTTTGTTCTATAGAAATGGACGTCTATCCTGGAGCCAGATTGCTGGGTTTTAGATACTGCAAGGTGGAGGATGAAATGGTGTTGGTAGCGAGCCAAGTGACGACTACGCAGAACTTGGCCTGCGGGATTGCTGAAGGTGAACTTGCTGGGCCATCAGAACCTGTAGTAGGCTAAGTAACTGGCTGTTTGTATGAGCAGGCTTGGCAGAAGGCCAAATTGCGAACTAGTGAAGATAGTAGACCTGTCCCAGAAGATGACAGCCTGCAATGAACATACAACGGACATTAAACTGGTGCCGCCAAGATAACTGCAGCAGTCTGCGCAGGAAGGACATAACCGAGAGCGGTCCAGACTTGGCTTCATCAACAAGATCAACCTCGGCCCAGTTGTCGGTGGTGAAAGCCACGGCCTGTCCTGTCCTGACATGACCCCAGAGTCGAGAGGCTGTCATGACCGGGTATAGCTTGGAGAGGGAGGAAGTCCAGGTAAACCCGGGGGTTTAGGAGTATCCCTGATGCCATGGTTCTGTAAACCAGTGGGGGCCAAAAATTGCAGTGAAGCCTGTGGAGGCTGCGGCATCTGTCACTACCAGGGGTGACAGGGGCATCGTAGATGGTATAAACCTCGCTATCACGATATAAAGAGTAAACCGCGCTATTCAAAAAAGATTAAAAAATATAAATAGGTTCCCTACAAGCAGCAACCCTAATCGTAAAGCCGCGTACACACGGGCGGACTGTATGGCCTACTTAGTCCATCATACAATCCGACGGACAGTCCGTCATACTTTCGAATGAACGGACTTGACCACACACACCACTTTTTGAGCGGACTAATACGGCGTACTAAGTCCGCCATACTATCCTCCCTACTTTTGAAATGAACGGACTCGCCCACACACGCGGAGGAAAGTCCGCTCATTTCGAGCGCGTCTCCAAGTAGGCGGGGCCCGCGAAGGAGACGTCGCTGGCCCCACCGCCTGGTATGAACTTAAAGGGGAACCCCAACGCCGAAAAAAATCGGCGTGGGGGTCCCCCCCAAGTCCACAACAGACCCTTGTCCGAGCACGCTACCTGGCCGGCCAGGAAAGGGGGGCGAGCGAGCGCCCCCCCTCCTAAACCGTACCAGGCTGCATGCCCTCAACATGGGGGGGTGCCTTGGGGAAGGGGGGGCCGCGCGGCCTCCCCACCCCAAAGCACTTTGTTCCCATGTTGATGAGGACAAGGGCCTCTTCCCGACAACCCTGGCCGTTGGTTGTCGGGGTCTGCGGGCGGGGGGCTTATCGGAATTCGGGAGCCCCCTTTAATAAGGGGGCCCCCGGATACCGGCCCCCCACCCTATGTGAATGAGTATGGGGTACAATGTACCCCTACCCATTCACCTGTAAAATAAAAGTACAAAAAAAACCACAACACACGAGATAAAATACTTTATTGCACAGCTCCGGGGGTCTTCCGTCTTCGGGGGTCTTCTCGCCGGACTCCTCCGCTATCTTCTTGTAGCTCTTTTGCTAGCGGAGGAGTCCGGCTTTCTTCCTCGCCGCCGGCCTCTTCTCCCGACTTCGGGGGTCTTGTCCCCCTCTTCGGTTCTTCTGCTGGGCCACCGCGCCTTCTTATAGCTCTTTTACAGGCGGTGGCCCGGTCTTCTGTCGCCGCCGCCGCTGCCTTCCGTTCTTCTTCCCCCTTTAATAAGGCCCCCTTATTAAAGGGGGCTCCCGGATTCCGATAAGCCCCCCGCCCGCAGACCCCGACAACCAACGGCCAGGGTTGTCGGGAAGAGGCCCTTGTCCTCATCAACATGGGGACAAGGTGCTTTGTGCAAGGCACCCCCCCATGTTGAGGGCACGCGGCCTGGTACGGCTCAGGAGGGGGGGCGCTCGCTCGCCCCCCTTTCCTGGCCGGGTAGCGTGCTCGGACAAGGGTCTGTTGTGGACTTGGGGGGGACCCCCACGCCGATTTTTTTCGGCGTTGGGGTTCCCCTTTAAGTCCATACCAGGCGGCGGGGCCAGCGACGTCTCCTTTGCGGGCCCGCCTACCTGGATACCCGCTCGAAATGAGCGGACTTTTCTCCGGGCGGGAAAAGTCCGCTCATTTCAAAAGTACGGCGGACTGGCATACACACGGGCGGATTGTCCGCCGAAATGCGAGTACGACGGACAGTATTTCGAAAAATCCGAAATACTTAGTACGCCGGACTGCACGCTGAAAAAGTCAGCTGAAGCCCACACACGAGCGGACTGTCCGCTGAAATGTGTTTCGGCGGACTAAGTAGGCCATACAGTCGGCCCGTGTGTACGCGGCATAATACTCCGATAACAGACTAAATAGGTGAAAAAAGTGAGCTGCGCTTAAAAAACTCTAATAAAAAAAAGTCTAATCACAAAGATTCATCAGTAATCACAAGGAAAAAATAGTGACAAAAAGGGATACAATTAAAATAAAAAATTAAAGAAAATGAATTATATCAGTGAGTAATATCTTTTCAACATATAAGTGACAAAAAAATGAATCAGTGCCCATAATATAGTTAGCATAAATTGCATACCCCTTATATATAAATCACATACATTGTCAGTATTAAGGAAAATAAACCGACACACCCCCAAATTAGTTGTAATAAATAAACAGAAAAACCCAACAAAAAAAATTATTTAGTTAAAGAAAAAAAATCTGAAAAAGTCCCAGAAATAATATCCAAAGGGTAGTGTTGATTCTTCCAAAGTGAAAATATGGAATTAGCACCCACAATGTTCTGTGTTAAAGAGAATCCAAGCAATCACCTCCACCAGTGAGAAGGGGGGCCGCTTACCAGAATTATAGATCTGAGGCCGCGTACACACGGGCGGACTGTTCGCCCAACCTTGTCCGCTGAACAGTGTTTGGGCGGACAGTCCGCCCGTGTGTGGGCTTTCAGCGGACAGTTTCAGCGGACAGTTGGACGGACAAAGTCTTTCGGAAATTCCGAAAAACTGTCCGCTGAAACTGTGTTTGAGCGAACAGTCCGCCCGTGTGTAGGCTACTTTCGAAATGAGCAAACTGTTCCCGCTCGGAAAGTCCGCCCATTTCGAGCGCGTGTACAGGTAGGCGGGGCCCGCGAAGGAGACGTCGCGGGCTCCGCCGCCTGGAATGGGCTTAAAGGGGAACCCCAACGCCGAAAAAAATCGGCGTGGGGGTTCCCCCAAAGTCCACACCAGACCCTTGTCCGAGCACGCTACCCGGCCGGCCAGGAAAGGGGGGCGAGCGAGCGCGCCCCCCCTCCTGAGCCGTACCAGGCCGCGTGCCCTCAACATGGGGGGGTGCCTTGGGGAAGGGGGGGCCGCGCGGCCCCCCCATCCCAAAGCACCTTGTCCCCATGTTGATGAGGACAAGGGCCTCTTCCCGACAACCCTGGCCGTTGGTTGTCGGGGTCTGCGGGCGGGGGGCTTATCGGAATCCGGGAGCCCCCTTTAAGAAGGGGGCCCCCGGATACCGGCCCCCCACCCTATGTGAATGAGTATGGGGTACAATGTACCCCTACCCATTCACCTGTGAAATAAAGTACAAAAAAAAACACAACACAGGGAAAAAATATTTTATTGCACAGCTCCGGGGGTCTTCCGTCTTCGGGGGTCTTCTCGCCGGACTCCTCCGCTATCTGTGTGTAGCTCTTTTACTAGCGGAGGAGTCCGGCTTTCTTCCTCCCTGCCGCCGGCCTCTTCTCCCGACTTCGGGGGTCTTGTCCCCCTCTTCGGTTCTTCTGCCGGGCCACTGCGCCTTCTTGTAGCTCTTTTGCAGGCGGTGGCCCGGTCTTCTGTCGCCGCTGCCTTCCGTTCTTCTGTCGCCGCCTTCGGTTCTTCTGCCGGGCCACCGCGCCTTCTTGTAGCTCTTTTACAGGCGGTGGCCCGGTCTTCTGTCGCCGCCGCCGCCGCCACCTTCCGTTCTTGTTCTTCTTCTTGTTCTTCTTCTTCTTCTTCTCCTGGAGATGTTGACTCGACGAGCTCTCCGGCCGGAATGCCAGAGCCGCGCTGTGCGGTCACTTATATAGTGACAATGGGGCAGTGTCACATGGTATATGTCACATGGGTTGGTCACATGGTGACCCCGCCCCCTTACGATGTCATAGTCCCCATGTGACATCAACCCATGTGACCAACCCATGTGACATATACCATGTGACACCGCCCCATTGTCACTATATAAGTGACCGCACAGCGCGGCTCTGGCATTCCGGCCGGATAGCTCGTCGAGTCAACATCTCCAGGAGAAGAAGAAGAAGAACAAGAAGAAGAACAAGAACGGAAGGCGGCGGCGGCGGCGGCGGCGGCGGCGACAGAAGACCGGGCCACCGCCTGTAAAAGAGCTACAAGAAGGCACGGTGGCCCGGCAGAAGAACCGAAGGCGGCGACAGAAGAACGGAAGGCAGCGGCGACAGAAGACCGGGCCACCGCCTGCAAAAGAGCTACAAGAAGGCGCGGTGGCCCAGCAGAAGAACCGAAGAGGGGGACAAGACCCCCGAAGTCGGGAGAAGAGGCCGGCGGCGGGGAGGAAGAAAGCCGGACTCCTCCGCTAGTAAAAGAGCTACACACAGATAGCGGAGGAGTCCGGCGAGAAGACCCCCGAAGACGGAAGACCCCCGGAGCTGTGCAATAAAATATTTTTTCCCTGTGTTGTGTTTTTTTTTGTACTTTATTTCACAGGTGAATGGGTAGGGGTACATTGTACCCCATACTCATTCACATAGGGTGGGGGGCCGGTATCCGGGGGCCCCCTTCTTAAAGGGGGCTCCCGGATTCCGATAAGCCCCCCGCCCGCAGACCCCGACAACCAACGACCAGGGTTGTCGGGAAGAGGCCCTTGTCCTCATCAACATGGGGACAAGGTGCTTTGGGGTGGGGGGGCCGCGCGGCCCCCCCTTCCCCAAGGCACCCCCCCATGTTGAGGGCACGCGGCCTGGTACGGCTCAGGAGGGGGGCGCGCTCGCTCGCCCCCCTTTCCTGGCCGGCCGGGTAGCGTGCTCGGACAAGGGTCTGGTGTGGACTTTGGGGGAACCCCCACGCCGATTTTTTTCGGCGTTGGGGTTCCCCTTTAAGCCCATTCCAGGCGGCGGAGCCCGCGACGTCTCCTTCGCGGGCCACGCCTACCTGTACACGCGCTCGAAATGGGAGGATTTGCCTCCTCCTTACGTGGGCGAGTCCGTTCATTTCAAAAGTTGAGCGAACTGTTTGGCAAACAGTTCGCTGAAACAGTCCGCTCGTGTGTGGGCAAGTCCGCTCATGCAAATTTTGAGCGGACTGTTTGCCGAAACTGTTTGACGAACAAGGTTGGGCAAACAGTCCGCGCGTGTGTACGCGGCCTCAGTGTCAATGAGATCAACAGGGCAAAAGCACAGGAATTCTGGATGAACCGTCACATGAGCCACACAGCCTTTATCCTTGATGCAAAGCCTCCAGACAAGGAACGAGGATATCGTGGATCATATAAAAAATCAGAAAGGCACTCGCATAGCGTAAAACCTCTTATTTTAATGGAAATTAAAAAATAAACAATATTGCACTCACATGTACACAGAAGAATACGATCGTATAATACAGAAAAATTAACCGGCCGGGTCTCATATGCCGCCCGCACTTCCTAGTTGGGCATAGAACGCGGTGACGTCAGAACGCCTACCTCCCTACGCGTGTTTCGTCATGAACGGACGTGTTCACGGGATCATGGACTGTATGTAAATTGGCTAGGTCGTGGAAAACCACCAAGGGCCAAGTAGATGGCCGCTTGGATGACTAGACTGGGGAATGTGCGAGGATTTTATATGTCCCTAAAGACGGCAGTTCTGATGGGCGAGCGTTTGCCGTTGGCTATGGGCTGATGCCTCTGGATGCCTCATAGTGGGGATCTTACTGTATGGGCCGTAAAGACAGATGGCTCTCCGGGTCCTGTAAGGATAAGAAATGCTGAACGCTGGCTAGGTATAGTCTGACCATGTTACAAGAAGAACCCAGTTGCGTGTGTCAACACGATCCTGGTGCAGGACGGAAGTTGAACTCAACTGTCCTAAGGGAGAGATGACAGACAGGAAACGGTGAGTGGCTTGTAAGAAAGAAAGTCACAGGAGACAAGTGGCCAATTAAGTGCTTCTGAAAATGACGTGTAGCCAGTTTGTGTGCCACTGAGAATGTGCTTGCAAAAGAATGATTGCAAGAAGTTATGCTAAGTCGCGTGCCTTGGCATGATTGCAAAAGTTGTGTTTAAACATGTGCTTGCGACAATTGCACGGGAGTTTGTCACTGGAGATGTGTTTGTAGTGACTGTGAGAAATTTGTGTTACCGCATGTGCTTGCGAAGACTGCAGGAGTTGTGCTTGAACGTGTGTTTGGATGCGTGCTTGCAACGATTGCAAGATGTTATGCCAAGATGCGTGCTTGCACCGATTGCAAGATGTTATGCTAGGATGCGTGCCTGCCACAATTGCAAGGAGTTACACCAGGATGCATGCTTGCCATGATTGTAAGGAGTTATGCCAGGATGCGTGCCTGCAACGATCGCAAGGAGTTATGCCAGGATGCGTGCTTGCAACGATTGCAAGGAGTTATGATAGGATACATGGGTAGCCAGGTTGAAAAAGACAGAAGTCCATCCAGTCCAACCACAAATCAAATAAATAAAGTATCGCACAACCCAACATACCCAATTCTACACCCACAGCTGATCCAGAGGAAGGCAAAAAACCCCAGCAGAGCATGCCCCGTTATATTATACCAATATACCAATATTATATATTATACCAATATACCCCGTTATATTATGTACATTTAGGAAAGTATCCAGGGTTTTTCCTAAAGCAATCTATTGAGCTAGCCAGAACTGCCTGCTAGCAATGATTGCAATAAGTTTGTGCCTGGACATCTGCTTGCAACGATTGCAAGAGGTCTATGCTCGAATGCGTGCTTGCAATGATTGCAAGAGGTCTATGCTTGAATGCGTGCTTGCAACGATTGCAAGAAGTCTATGCTTGGATGCGTGCTTGCAACGATTGCAAGAAGTCTACGCTTGGATGCGTGTTTGCAACGATTGCAAGAAGTCTACGCTTGAATGCGTACTTGCAACGACTGCAAGACGTCCATGCTTGAATGCGTGCTTGCAACGATTGCAAGAAGTCTGTGCCTGGAAATGTGTTTGCAATGATTGCAGGGAGTGTATGCTTGGGTGCGTGCTAGCAGCGATTTGCAAGAAGTTGTTTCTTGGATGTGTATGGAATGAATCCGATATGAATCGGTCGTACGAATGAAACGAATCCTATATGAGTCGATCGCATGAAATAAATCTGATGAACCGTTTTAGAGTGTATGAATTTAATCTAATATAGTTCAGACTGCGGAGAGTATGAAATGAACCCGGTACGAATCGATTTGCCGCTGAGGTGACTGGAATTGAAACGGGTTGTAGCGTGTATGAAAATTAAACTGAGACGAATCTTTGTAACTATATGTAACGAATCCTGATAGGAACCGGTCGTAAGGTGTATGAAAGGAAACCAACCAACATGCATTGGATTGTGCGACTATCAGGGGGAGTAGCAGTGAGGCGAAGGTTTTAACGAACGATTCGAGACCCTCGGCTGAACTTCGAAGCATGAAGGATCGATCTATAGTGAGTGTCGGACTTGGAGGAATGACAGGCAACATGTGAACGATACCTGTAATGCTGAAATGATGGGTGCGAACCAATGTATTGTTGGTATGAGTGGATCAGACTCAAGTGACAAGTGTGTGAAGTGAATGAGTAAAATGTCTGCCGTGACATAGGCTGACAGCGATAAACGACGTTTCAGACGATAAGTGACGAGTTGAACTGTGGAGCATGTAATGAAATGCGACCGAGCCAATTGGGAACAAAACAACTGGAGCACACCGGAACGAATCGGTGCACTCTGCTAGCAGTACACCCACATCCGATTATAGCAGGCAAATGTCCCTGCCCCAGCTGCTGGACCGGCGAAATAAGTTCACTCCCAGCCATCCACATGCCCAGCGGTTGAATGCTAGCTTGGCTAAATTGCTAGCACTTCAACTGCTGCCTTTTCAGTTGGTAGACTCGGCCCCCTTCCTTGAGTTTATACAATGTGCGGTTCCTCAGTGGCAGGTCCCCAAACGCCACTTTTTCTCACGGAAGGCGATTCCGGTTCTCTACCGGCATGTGGAAGGCAATGTCCTTGCCTCGCTGGACAGGGCGGTCAGCGGTAAGGTACATATTACCGCTGACTCATGCTCCAGCAGGCATGGACAGGGACGTTACCTGTCTTTCATGGCCCATTGGGTCACTCTTCTGGCAGCTGGGAAGGATGCAGGACAAGGTGCAGTAGTGTTGGAGGTTGTTCCGCCACCACGCCTCCAAAATGCTACTATTGGTTGTGACACACCTCTCTCCTCCACCCCCTCCTCTTCTTCCTCCATGGCCTCTTCCAGTGCTCTGTCCTCAGAACCAGCGGTGCTCCGTAGACGTTCCAGGGGCTACGCAAGTACGCAGGCAAAACGATGCCATGCCGTGCTTGCGCTGGTTTGTTTGGGGGACAGGAGCCACACTGGGGTGGATGTTTTGTCAGCTCTGCAGGGGCAGGCCGAGAGGTGGTTGATGCCACGCCAGCTTAAGCCAGGAATGGTGGTTTGTGACAATGGCACCAACCTCCTCTCCGCCCTCCGACAGGGACAACTGACCCATGTGCCCTGTGTAGCTCACATCCTTAACCTGGTGGTGCAGCGGTTCTTGGGCAGGTACCCCGGCTTACAGGATGTCCTGAAGCAGGCCAGGAAAGTCTGTGTGCATTTCCGCCGATCATTTAATGCCTGTGCTCGGCTGGCTGAGCTCCAAAAGGAGCACAAGCAGCAGAGGGCCATCAATGAGTACCTGTGCGACTATGGCACCAGGACAGGGTCAGGGGAGCTCGGTTTTTTCTCACCACGCCAGTGGGGCATGATCAGGGATGCATGCACTGTCCTGTCACCGTTTGAGGAGGCCACAAGGATGGTGAGCAGTGACAGTGCATGCATCAGTGACACTGTACCTCTTGTCACCCTCTTGGAGCATACGCTGCGTGGAATAATGGACAGGGCACTTGAGGCAGAACAGAGGCAGGAAGAGGAGGACTTCCTTGCCTCTCAAGGCCCCCTTTATCCAGACAGTGTTCCTGCTGTGCCACCCATCACACAGGAAGAGGATGAGGAGGAGGAAGAGGAGGAGGAGGATGATTGTGTCAGCATGGAGGTGGAGGCTGGCACTCAGCATCAGCAGCAGCAGTCTTGTAGGGATGATTTACAGTCCCAAGAAACACGTGGACTTGTACGTGGCTGGGAGGAGGTAGCTGCGGATCATGTTAACCTTAGTGACCCAGAGGACTCCGGACCGAATGCCTCAGCTAACCTACGCTGCATGGCCTCCCTGATCCTGCAAAGCCTGCGGAAGGATCCTCGTATTCTTCGGATCAAGGAGAGGGACCATTACTGGCTGGCCACTCTCCTTGATCCACGGTACAAGGGTAAGGTTGCCGACCTTATCTTGCCATCGCAGAGGGAGCAGAGGATGAGACATCTCCGGGAGGCCTTGCAGAAAGGTCTGTGCAACGTGTTCCCAGAGACTGGGAGGTTACAAACTCCTGGTCCTGGACAATGCGTTGCTGAGGCATCGGTCAGAAGGAGCGGTGGAGAAGGTGGCCGTCTGACTGATGCTTTCAGACAATTTTTTAGTCCGCAGCCCCAAGGTATGATCGGTTCCAGCAACCATCGCCAGCGTCTGATTTACATGGTGCAGGAATACCTAGGGGCAAGGTCAGACTTGGACACCTTTCCCACCGAAAATCCTATGGCTTAGTGGGTCTTGAGGATGGATCACTGGCCAGAGCTTGCACAGTATGCAATTGAGCTACTGGCCTGTCCTGCATCCAGCGTTCTTTCGGAACGCACCTTCAGTGCTGCTGGTGGCTTTGTTACCGATCACAGGGTGCGCCTGTCCACCGAATCAGTTGATCGACTGACCTTCATCAAGATGAATCAGTCTTGAATCACCCACAGCTACCAAGCACCTGAAGCTGATGTAACAGAATAATTTTTTTTGAAATATCACATCCCTTCAAGACTGCCTATGCTGATGCTGAGTGACTGACCTGTTATGTTGATTGTCTATCCTCTTCCTCCTCCGCTGATATGTTGGAAGAACATTTCTGGTTCTGGGTGATGCCATCAGCCCAATTTTTCTGCCCCTGTTTAACAGGGGCGTTTAATTACAATTGTTGATGCAATGCTTTGCAGCAGGGCTAATTCCTGCAATAAAACTAGAGTATATGGGAGAGGTTGCAGTGTGGTGGCACCAGCACCAGTGCCTAAAGCCCAATTTTGCTGCCCCTGTTTAACAGGGGCGTTTAATTACAATTTTTGATGCAATGCTTTGCAGCAGGGCTAATTCCTGCAATAAAACTAGAGTATATGGGAGAGGTTGCAGTGTCGTGGCACCAGCACCAGTGCCTAAGGCCCAATTTTTCTGCCCCTGTTTAACAGGGACATGTAATTACAATTCTTGATATAATATTTCATAGGAGGGCCCGTTCCTGTGCCCACCCAGAGTAACTGTGAGGACTTATAGTGTTGTGGCACCAGCACCACAACCACCAAAGGTCAATTTTTCTACCACTGTTCAACAATGGCATGTAATTACAATTCTTGATATAATCGTTCACAGCAGGGCGCTCCAGCGCCCACCAAGAGTCACTTTGAGGGCTTACAATGTTGTGGCAAAACCAACATCTTGTTCCGCCATTTCTGCAGAGCATATAGGGCAGGCCCCTACTTTCAAACATCCAACTTACAAACATCTCCTACTTGCAAACGGAAGGAGACAACAGCAAGTGAGATGAAAAAAGATGGACGACAAAACAAATTATACAGGGGTGATAACCCTTCCCTATGTTTTCCAAAAAGCTTAAAAATAGTTTTTTTGACTGGAGCTACACTTTAAATATGTACCAGTTGAAAATTACAAACAGATTCAACTTAACACAACAAACCTACACAGTCCCTGTCTTGTTTGCACCGCCTGTATACTGCTGTTCTGAGTATATAGGGCCTGGGGGCCACACACATTTCCTTTTTTTAATATGGGTACTGGGTTCCCCTTAATATGCGTACAAGACCCAAAGGGGCTGGTAATGGGCAGGGAGGGCTACCCATGCCATTTTTCTCAATGATTTTCAACCATATTGCAGGAACCAGATATAACATTAAAACCGCAAGCAGTTTTCAATGATGTTATTTCTGTTTAATGTCATTTTGTGCAGGGACTGTTCTAAACACGGGAAACACGTGGCACTTCACAGGCATACTACAGACACCCCCCAGGCACCATATTTAAAGGAATATTTCACTTTTTTTTCACTTTAATCGTCATTAAAATCAGTGCTCCCGCCAAAACGGCCATTTTTAAAAAAAATTTAGGCATTGACCCATGTCCCCTGGGGCAGGAGCCAGGTCCCCAAACCCTTTTTAGGACAGTATCTTGCATATTAGCCGTTAAAATTAGCACTTTTAATTTTGAACGTTCGAGTCCCATAGACTTCAATGGGGTTCTAAAGTTCGTTCGAATTTGGGGTCCGTTCGAAAGTTCTGGTGCGAACCGAACCGGGGGGTGTTCGGCTCATCCCTACTAGTTGGTATGGGATGCCCCACGTACAACCAATTTCAGGGTACCATGTGATTCCACATGGATTTATACTTCAAACAATGATGCCAGCACCAGCCTGGATTTAGGAAGGGAGGAGGTTTTTTTGACACTTTTCCCCAACTCTATGCAGGAAATGTTGGGCGGATTGATCCCATGCCCAAAAGTATCTTCATAGTTCCAGTAGATCTCAGTAGAGAGGTCACTGTGGCATGGTCTGTAGAACCCTGTCATGTAAGTTTACACTGCACCAATACTTTGCACCAATTAAGAATGTTGGGATATTGGTAGAATTTTTTGAATCATATAACTCTTAAAAGAGTCTGTAGTATTAGCACCAAGCTTTTTGTAGTCATTGGTAATCCAAGACTAGTTAATTTTATTTAAAGTGATCTGGTCCACACTGTGAGGAGACCTGGCAGATTTACCGATCCAGTTGGCATGAGCACCAGGTTCAGTCAGCGGCGGCTGGTGCAAATGCTGCCACTGTGCCATCAAACGCTGCCACTGTGCCATCAAATGCTGTGACTGTGCCCATCAAAAGTTGCCACTGTGCCAAATGCTGCCAGTGTGCCCATTAAATACTGCCAGTGTGCCAAATTCTGCCAGTGTGACGAATTCTGCCAGTGTGACAGTGTGCCCAATTCTACCAGTGTGCTCAATGCTGCCAGTGTGCCCAGTGCTGCCAGTTTGCCAGTGTGACAGTGTGCCCAATGCTGCCAGCGTGCCCAATGCTGACAGTGTGCCGAATTCTGCCAGTGTGACAGTGTGTCAAATGCTGTCAGTGTGCCGAATGCTGCCAGTGTGCCAGTGTGCCCAATGCTGCCAGTGTGCCAAATGCTGCCAGTGTGCCCAATGCTGACAGTGTGCCCCCCACTCACCTTCTGCCCGGCACTTACCCTGTCTTGTGGGGCAGCGGGTGATGGCGACAAGCAGGGTCCTTCATGCATCTCCTGCACTTCTTCTCATGTCCTCTCCTCCAATAGCGGCACTTGTTGTTTCAGCCAATCAGGTGACAGGTAACCAGACTAAAGCAACCTGATTGGCTGAGAGGCAGGTTCAGTGTTAGGGAAGCAATGTATTCGGTTCACTAACACACCGATGAGTAATCAGCGAACGCACAGCAGTGCGCCCACTGTTTACCCTTTCGGAAGCCTATTAGAGCCCATGGCTCTAATCAGGCTCTTCCAAAGAAACCCCGCCTCTGTAATTCATATGCCCGGCGCCTGACAAGGGGCTGGGCACATGAATAGGGGGCGGCAGCGGCAACCATAGATAGATTCATGGAATTCATTAATCTATCTATGTTACAGAGCGAGTGACAGGAAAGGGGGGGGGGGCGGCGCTCCTGTGCCCTTTATGGACGCACCGCCACTGGGTTCAGTGCTAACACACATTCAGACTGAACTTTGGCTGTTTTGGTAATTGTCAGTTACCCATTTAGTGGAAGCTGAATTATATGTATAATAGGGGTGTTACTTCAGATATTAACCTTGATTGTTGTTAAGGCCACTGGTGGCTGCCGACACCACCGAGTGTCCAGAACCTTAACAACCACTGACATCACCAGCCTCATTCACTTACATGGCCTCATATCCCTGGGCATGCAAGCAAAAAGGTAGTATATAATTTTTTTAAATGGTTCCCTCCCCCATTCATACCAGTCACTTTGAGTCGTGTATGAAATTTAAGGGGTTACTACATGCAAAAAAAAAAAAGTGTGAGGCGCCCCAGGAAATTCATACTAGAACTACTATAATAGATTTTAAGGGGATCTTCATTCAATCATAATCTTTGTAAAAAAAAAAAAAAACGTCTTGAACCTCAATCTGTAGCAAGCAACCTGGTTGGCCAGGAAAGGAAGTGAAATAGCAATAGCATACACCCCGCCCCCCCTTCTGAACAATACAAGGCCACATAACCTCAACATGGAACATTGTATCCAAATTATACCTAGCTTTCAAGGCTACGGAGACCCTATACATATGGTATGGAGGTGCCCAAAGTTGTTCCGTTATTGGGAGGGAGTGGTCAAAACTATAAATAAGATCTTTGGGACAAAACTGGACTTAGACCCTAAACTTTGTATATTGGGATATAGGAGGACCCCGGGAGAATGGAAGAGCACCACATTGACAGTTATACGTTGTCTGTTCCAAGCACGAAAATTGATAGCACAGAGATGGCAAGCTGAGAAAGCTCCCTTACTGAGTGAATGGACCCAAACTATTAGCGAATTATTGTGGAAAGAGAAGGCAGTATATATACAAAGGGGAAACCTTAGTGGGTTTGGGAAAATATTAAGACCTTGGGTAAACGAGATGGGGTATCCACTTGATTAGGGAGAAAAAAAAAGAAAAAAAGGGGGAGAGGAGGAGAAAGGAAGAAGATATGATAAATGATAGATTGAATGAGGTGGACCAAAAAATTGGCAACGAGAACCATTTAAAAAACAAAGTATTGCATCAAAAATTGTAATTAAACGCCCCTGTTAAACAGGGGCAGAAAAATTGGGCTTTAGGCACTGGTGCTGGTGCCACCACGCTGCAACCTCTCCCATATACTCTAGTTTTATTGCAGGAATTAGCCCTGCTGCAAAGCATTGCATCAAAAATTGTAATTAAACGCCCCTGTTAAACAGGGGCAGAAAAATTGGGCTGATGGCATCACCCAGAACCAGAGAAAAGAGATTAAGAGATAATAACTACCTGGTAATAAAACATCAGCCTAAAGGTATAGAAGGAAGAGGAGGGAGAGGGGGGGAGGGGGGGTAAGAAGATGAAATATATATTTATGTAATGCAGTAAGAGACGGACTAAGTTAGAAGATACTGTAGATACTATGTTAGCAATTTTTATTGTTATATGATCTTATGGTGGTTTGTATTAGACTGTCTTTTGTATGAAAAGAGAAAAATCAAATAAAGAATATGAAATCAAACTATACTTCAAGAACATTATCATGTTGATGAGGTCAAGGGCCTCTTCCTCCCAACCCTTGTCCTGTGGTTGTGAAGGTCTGCAGGTGGTGGGAGTTTATCGGAATCTTGGAGCTGCCTTTAACAATAAGGAGTGACCCATATTCTGCCCCTCCATGTGATTGAGTATGGAGTACATATTACCTCCATTCATTCACACAAGAAAGTTGTTATTTAGAAATAAGGACACCCAAATGTTTGACAAGTCCTTCAAAATCATCAAAAAATGGCCCTCATTGTAAATCCATTGTCAATCATGTCATCTAATGTCGCGTGCACACGATTGAATTGTCCGGCGTACTTAGTCCAGCAAACAATCCGGCTGATAGTCCGGTGGACTTTCTACCAAACGGACTTGACCACACACGGACACACAGAAAGTCCGGCGTTTGCTAGCGCGATGACGTACAGCACGTACGACGGGACTAGAAAAAGGAAGTTCAATAGCCAGTAGCCAATAGCTTCTGTAGACATGTCACTGGAGAAGTGGTTGAGGGGGTGTACATCTCACCTAGGTTGCTACACAGTGTGAGATGGTAAGTCCAGGATGGATCAGTTTCTCAGCAGCAATATGCTGCTGAGTTGTTATTTAATCTTGCCGGGCCTGGGTTTATATGGAATGGCAGGTAGGTTTGGTAGAGGGACCTGTCATTCCACACCCCCCATCCCTCGATCCAGTTCTGGGTTTTGGATCAGGTGAGCTTTGATCCTAATTAGCCTGGGAAGGTAAAGGCTCTGCGGGCCTGCAGGTGTTCGCTCTCAGCCAGGGAAACGAACAGTCTGTGTGTTGGAGGAAGCTGCAAGCACAGCCACTGCTGGAGCTAAAACCCACCCTGCGATATCCAGGCGAAAGACGCTGTGTTTATAAGTGTCAGATAGGTGAGAAGAACCTGTTAGTAAGCGCCCAGCCGGGCTAGGTTGTTTTTATTTGTTATTATTTTGCTCCTGTTATACACAAGAAGCACGGTGTTGCTGTGTATTTTGTTTGTTGGACTGTTTGTACCACGAATAAACGCCAAGGTCTGCTTTATAAATTCCAAGTCTGCTGTGAACTGTGTCCAAACACACCCTACCCCGGGAAGATCCCTTACAATTGGTGGAGAATGCGGGCAACACGGTTGCTAGGGGCAACGGTGTGGACAGACTTGGCTACAGCTGCTTATGTCCTGGGTGAAAGCTGCAACTACACTCCAAGAACAGTCCAGCAACATGGAGGAGATGCTGAAGCAGTTTATGCAAGTGAGTTTGCAACAACAGCAGGCTCAGACAGAGGCCAATAGACGACATGAACAGTCCATGGCGGCACAACAGCAGATGCATAAGGAAGAGTTGCAAGCTTTGCGCCAAAGCCAACAACAACTTATCGAGCACCTGATAGTAAATCGAGAGGCGCTGGTGGTTGCTAATCCACCCACAGTGATGGGAGCCGCTCCAGAGATTTTTTTTAGGAGAAGGACTGTGCAGAAAGCGCTGCAAAAGATGACTGCTGAGGACGATGTTGAGGCCTATCTAACAGTATTTGAGCGCGTGGCTGAGCGAGAGAAGTTACCAGCCGCTGAGTGGGCAGAGGTAATTGCGCCCTATTTAACAGGTGAACCTCAAAAGGCCTACTATGACCTCAGTGAGCAAGAGGTTAAGGACTATACTCGGCTAAAAGAGGAGGTACTTGCCCGACTAGGAGTTACTACTGCAGTCCGTGCCCGGAGGGTACGCAACTGGAGCTACAGTCTGGACAAATCAGCGAGGTCCCAGATGTATGACCTAATCCATTTGGCAAGAAAGTGGTTGGAGCCAGACACTTCTACTCCTGCACAAATCCTAGAGAAGGTCGTGATGGATCGCTACCTCCGAGCGCTTCCTACTGACCTGCAACGCTGGGTGGGACAAGGTGATCCTAAGAATGCAAATGAACTTGTCAACCTTGTGGAGAGGTTCCAGGCGACTGAGGACTACCTCCGTGATGTTCCTACAGCATCTTCACCTCCCCGGAGCGCCAGATCTGTGCCGTCAGCTGGTAAGAGACTTCCATCTATCGGGGGAGTGTGGAGGGGTGCTGATGGAGGGAAAAGGGCTCAAGTGGTGTCTCAGGGACAAAAGACTGGTGATGGTCCCGGGTGGCTAAGGGGCTCTGAAAAGGACTCCTTGCCAAAGAGACCAGGCCCTATCCAGTGTTGGAGATGCCATGAGGCGGGACACGTGTCTGCCCATTGCCCTCTTACCACTGAACCCATGGAGTGTGACGCTAGCCGGCGTCAGTCGCTGTTTGCGGAACCATCTTGTGCTGCAGTTCCTGGATTAGAGACTGAACCGCAAATCTGCAATATTACCATCAATGACCTTCCCGTTGAGGCGTTAATGGACTCGGGAAGCCTCGTAACCTTGGTGCATGCTAGCCTGGTGGCTGGGGACTTAGAGTGTAAAAAGCATATGAGTGTTGTGTGCATACATGGTGATACAAAAGTGTACCCTATAGTGCTGGCTAAAGTCGGGACTGAACAAGGCACCGTACAATATGAAGTGGGTGTGGTGAAAAACCTCATGCATAATGTAATATTGGGGCGCGATTTTCCATTATTCTGGGCTCTCTGGGAAAAAAGGAAAATCCCCAAAAGGAGTGGGGATACCTCTAAGGGGGTTGCTTTGTCCCCTGTGAATGATAGAAGTGTGCAGGATGAAAATGATTGTTCTCCTTTGCAGGTCCTGGCTGGGGAGGAGGAGGCTCCTCCCACTGAGCAAAATATACTAGACTTAGAGGTGTCTAGGGATAATTTTGGCGCTGCACAATTACAGGACCCCACTCTCAAAAATGCGAGAGAGCAGGTTGCTGTTATGAATGGGGTACCTCAGGAACCAGAGGCTGAAAAAAGATTTCCACATTTTTCGGTGACTAATGATCTTTTCTATAGAGTCAATAAGATTAAGGATGAGATTGTGGAACAGCTTCTGGTACCTAAGCCGTACCGGCGTCAGGTGCTTGACATGGCACATAACCATGTTCTTGGGGGACACTTGGGGACTGACAAAACGCGAGAGAGGGTTCTCCAGAGGTTTTTTTGGCCGGCGATATATGATGACATTAAAAAATACTGCGAGTCGTGCCCCACATGTCAGGTTAGTGCCCCAGTGTCACATTTTCGCAGTCCTTTGGTTTCGCTCCCTATTATAGAGGTGCCTTTTGAGCGTATTGCCATGGATTTAGTGGGTCCCGTTGTAAAGTCAGCTAGAGGACACCAGTATATTTTGGTAGTCATAGATTATGCGACCCGCTATCCTGAGGCTGTACCCTTAAGAAACACTGCATCTAAAACAATTGCACGTGAGTTGTTTTATATGTTCTCTAGGACTGGGATCCCCAAAGAAATCCTAACTGACCAAGGTACGCCATTTATGTCAAAACTGATGAAGGAATTATGCAAACTATTTAAAGTCTCACACATCCGTACCTCTGTATACCACCCCCAGACGGACGGATTGGTGGAGAGATTTAATAAAACTTTGAAACATATGTTGAAGAAAGTGGTGGGAAAAGATGGTCGTGACTGGGATCATTTATTACCCTACCTCATGTTTGCTATTAGGGAAGTGCCCCAAGCGTCCACAGGGTTCTCACCATTCGAGTTGGTCTATGGTTGTCACCCTAGGGGTCTACTGCACATTGCAAAAGAGACATGGGAGAGTGAGTCCACCCCATACAAGAGTGTTATTGAGCATGTAGCACAAATGCAGGACCGTATAGCCACTGTAATGCCCCTGGTAAGGGAACACCTCCAGAGAGCTCAAGAGGCCCAAAGTAGAATTTACAACCGGTCCGCAAGAATCAGGACATTCAACCCAGGCGATAGGGTCCTTATACTAGTTCCCACTGTTGAGAGTAAATTCTTAGCGAAGTGGCAAGGTCCTTATGAAATTGTTGAAAAGATCAGTGAGGTGAACTACAAGGTGCACCAACCAGGTAGAAGGAAGCCTTTCCAAGTTTATCACATAAACTTGATCAAGCCCTGGAAAGACAGGGAATCCTTGGTGGCGACAAATACTGTTAATAATTTGTCACCACCAATCCCTCCAGTCAAGGTAGGTGATGCTCTATCAGTGTCACAGAAACAGGAGGCTCTGGAATTTTTACAGAAAAACAAAAACAAGTTCTCTGACCTCCCAGGGCGTACCCACCTCATCCATCATCACATTGAAACTGAGCCTAGAAGCAGAGTAAACCTAAAGCCCTATAGGATACCGGAGGCACGTAGGAAAGCCGTATCTGCCGAGGTAAAACGTATGCTTGATCTGGGGGTAATTGAGGTGTCACCGAGTGAATGGTCCAGCCCGATTGTGCTAATCCCAAAGCCCAATGGAACTTGGAGGTTCTGTAACGATTTCAGAAAGTTGAATGAGATCTCCAAGTTCGATGCTTATCCTATGCCCAGGGTAGATGAGTTGATTGAGAAGTTAGGTAACGCCAGGTACATAACCACCCTCGATCTCACAAAGGGCTACTGGCAGATTCCACTTTCGGGCGAGGCTAAAGAGAAAACTGCATTCTCCACCCCTGATGGGCTATTCCAGTATGTAGTGATGCCATTCGGGTTACATGGAGCGCCTGCAACTTTCCAGAGGTTGATGGACTTGATTCTGCGACCACATCGGGATTACTCAGCCGCCTACCTCGATGATGTGGTCATTTTTAGCCCTGATTGGGAAAGTCACCTCTGTAAGGTACAGGCCGTGTTGGATACCATAAGTGATGCAGGGTTGACCATAAATGCCGAGAAGTGTGCTCTAGCCCTAGAAGAGGCCAAATATCTGGGCTACATTGTTGGGAGAGGATTGATTAAGCCACAGCTAAATAAAATTGAGGCAATACAGAATTGGCCTAGACCCCTGACAAGGAAACAGGTTAGAGCTTTCCTGGGTATTACGGGTTATTACCGTAGATTTGTGCCGAACTTTGCCTCAGTTGCTGCTCCACTAACTGACTTGACAAAGGGCGGAAAGACAGCAATGGTCACGTGGACCCCAGAGGCCGAGAAGGCTTTCCAAAGCCTTAAGTCTGCCTTGTGCCAACCACCTGTGTTAGTTACCCCCAATTTCAGGCGAGAATTTCTGGTCCAGACAGATGCCTCTAACACAGGCTTAGGTGCAGTACTCTCACAAGTAGTGAATGGTGAGGAGCATCCGGTGACGTACTTGAGTAGAAAACTAACCCCGGCCGAGAAAAATTATGCCATTGTGGAGCGAGAATGTTTGGCAGTGAAGTGGGCCCTAGAATCTTTAAAGTATTACTTGCTAGGCAGGAAGTTCAAGTTGGTGACAGACCATGCCCCCCTAACATGGATGAAGTTAAACAAGGAGAGAAATGCAAGAGTGACTAGATGGTTTCTGTCCTTACAAAACTTTAATTTCACTGTGGAACACAGGCCAGGGAAATTACAGGCAAATGCTGACGCATTGTCGAGGGTGAGTTGTCTGTGGGGACAGAAGGCTCAGCCCTCCGGTCTGAAAAAGAGGGGGGGAATATGTAGACATGTCACTGGAGAAGTGGTTGAGGGGGTGTACATCTCACCTAGGTTGCTACACAGTGTGAGATGGTAAGTCCAGGATGGATCAGTTTCTCAGCAGCAATATGCTGCTGAGTTGTTATTTAATCTTGCCGGGCCTGGGTTTATATGGAATGGCAGGTAGGTTTGGTAGAGGGACCTGTCATTCCACACCCCCCATCCCTCGATCCAGTTCTGGGTTTTGGATCAGGTGAGCTTTGATCCTAATTAGCCTGGGAAGGTAAAGGCTCTGCGGGCCTGCAGGTGTTCGCTCTCAGCCAGGGAAACGAACAGTCTGTGTGTTGGAGGAAGCTGCAAGCACAGCCACTGCTGGAGCTAAAACCCACCCTGCGATATCCAGGCGAAAGACGCTGTGTTTATAAGTGTCAGATAGGTGAGAAGAACCTGTTAGTAAGCGCCCAGCTGGGCTAGGTTGTTTTTATTTGTTATTATTTTGTTCCTGTTATACACAAGAAGCACGGTGTTGCTGTGTATTTTGTTTGTTGGACTGTTTGTACCACGAATAAACGCCAAGGTCTGCTTTATAAATTCCAAGTCTGCTGTGAACTGTGTCCAAACACACCCTACCCCGGGAAGATCCCTTACACTTCCTTTTTGTAATTTGCTTCTGAGCATGCGTCATTTTTAGTCTGCCGGACTAGCACACTGACGAACGTATTGTCCGCTGAAACCCAAGTCTGGCGGTAAGATTGGACTTCAAAAATACTTTCTAAGTCCGCCGGACTTGACGCTGAGAAAGTCCGCTGAAGCCCACACACAATCGAATTGTCCGCTGAAATGCGTTTCGGCGGACTAAGTATGCCGGACAATTCGATCATGTGTACGCGGCATAACGGTGCAAATCCATGTCACTCATGATGCCCAAAACCACCTACCTGCCGAAAGGAAAAAAAAAACTCTGCTGACCAGTCAAATCCTCAAGATTTGCTGATCACCCACCAAATGAAAAGTCTGGAGGATGACACAGCTGTTATATACATGGGGAGGGGTCTCCTGAATGATATAATTGACCATATATGGAAATGACCATATATGGTCAATGACAGAAATGCTCCAGTTGGCGCTGCATTTTTGCCAGGTGAACACTGACAGAAATGGCTGTCTAAAGTAGCCAAAATCCCTTCGGCATATCAGGGCACCACCATATTGATTTTGGGTCAAAACTACCAAATACAAATGGATACACATCATCTCTAACACACCTTTATAATTTGGATACAATAATGTAGATGCATTAATTAGGTAATGTGAGTTGAGACCAAACACAAACTGTTCGGACGGCCCGTTAGAATAATGTTTAGGGTGTTTAGCAAAGACAAACATGAAAGCTTCTGGCTTTCAATAGTTGCTGAGGATGTAGTAGCTGCTTGCACATGCTTTATCCTTACCAACCATTGATGTCACCTGGCTTGTTCACTTATATGGCTGGGAACCCGTTTGCATACAGTCCCACTTAAAATCCATACCCGACTCATACGGTCTGATAAGCATTTTAGGGGGATTCTACACAATTTTTCATTCTTGTTGTAGCATGTACTACACCATAAATTACTTTTACAAAACAAAAGACACACTTTAACCACTTGCCTGCCTGCTGGGCACTTTTACCCCCTTCCTGACCAATCCAATTTTCAGCTTTCAGCGCTGTCATACTTTGAATGACAATTGAGTGGTCATGTTACACTGTACCCAAACTAAATTCTTATCATTTTTTCACACAGAGCTTTCTTTTTGTGGTATTTAATCACCACTGTTTTATAATTTTTTTTGCTAAATAAACAAAAAAAGGCTGAACATTTAGAAAAATAAAAACCTTTTCATTGTTTGTTATAACATTTTGGAAACAGTTCATTTTTCTCCTTCACTGATGAGCGCTGTTGAGGCTACACTAATAGGCTGCACTGGTGGACACTGATGAGACTACACTAGTGGGCACTAATAGGGGGCACTGGTAGGCATCGCTGATAGGAGGCACTAATGGGTACTGATAGGCAGTACTGATGGGCACTGGTAGGCGGCACTGGTGGGAACAGATAGATGACACTGATAGGGGATATTGATGAGGAGGCACTGATGGGCACGTATTGGCCTCACTGGAGGACCCTGAATGGCAGCACTGGTGGGCACACATTGGCAACACTGGTGGGCAATGAATGGACTGCACTGATAATCAGGACATTGATTCAGTACCGGTACCCTGTTTATCGGTGCAGATGTCCCTTTTAGAGAAGCCAATTATTGTCTTTCTTCTCCGCTTGTTGTCAGCATGAGGAAAGGAGTGCCGATAACCGACTTTGATTTAGATCCGTGATAAGCTGTGATTGGACACAGCCGATCACGTGGTAAAGAGCCACTGGTTGTCTCTTTACCTCAATCTGTGTTTAGCAGTGTCCTCCGGACACTGTGATCATAGAGCAGGCGTGCTGCAGGGACAGTCACGAGAACTAGCAGTCTGCACTGTAGCCGTCATCTGGCTATAGAACAGTTGGCAAGTGTTTAACCACTTCCTGCCTGCCGTAGGCAGAATGATGACTGGAAAGTGGTTCAGTTATCCTGACTGGGCGTCATATGACATTCAGCAGGATAACAAGTTAGCGGTGGCACGTGGTGCGTCGATCGGTGGTGTGGTGTGTCAGTCTGACACACCGCATCTCCGATCTTGGTAAAGAGCCTCTGACATCTATAATCATGATCAGCTGTGTCCAATCACAGGTAATCACAGCTTAAATAGGAAGAGTCATTTATCTGACAGGTGCGAGTATAGGCACAAGTAGAGGAGAGCCGATCTGCTTCTTCCTGACAGGGGGGGGGGGGGTCTGCTCTGATTGATTATCAGTGCAGTCCCCCCAGGATGCCCACCCAGAACCACCAGGTATGCCAATCAATGCCCAATAGGGATGGCACTCAGTGCCCATCAGTGTTGCCTGCCAGTGCCTCCTGATCTGTGCTGCCTAGCAGTGGCATCTATCAGTGCCACCCATAAGTGCCACCTATCAATACCACTCATTAGTGCCCATCAGTGCCACCTATGAGTGTCAATCAGTGCTGCATATCAGTGCCACCTATCAGTGCCCATCAGTTCTGCTTATCAGTGCCACATATAAGTGCCTCATCTTCAGTGCCCATCAGTATCGCCTCGACAGTGCCCATCAATGCAGCCTCATTAGTGCCCATCAGTGAAGGAGAAAACTTACTTATTTACAAAGTTTTGTAACAGAAACATAGACACATTTTTTTTCATTTTTTTTTTGGGTACAGTGTTGCACACGGGCAAAAAAACATTTTGATTCTACAGCCATTTTTTCACCCACCTGTAGAAGCACTTCTATTGTATTCTATGGGTCTTTGCACATTATGACGACTACAGGCATTTTCTGACAGGGACGTTAAGAGTCAGGAAAGAAAAACCTTCTCGATCGCATTTTCTGGAGAAGTTTAGGAGCTGTAAAAACGTCAGTCGCTCCTAAACTCTTGTTATTTTTTTATATTTGGGAGTTAACTTTTGCAGAGGGGAGTGTTGTTAAGTGCAAAAAATGCCTGCAAGCTTATAAACTCTCCTAAACGCCCCTAAACTTTGTACAATATGCTCTCAATTCGTGGTTTTTATGTCACATTTTTCCAGCTAAAACGCTGGCGTTTTTTTCTGCTCCTAGTGTGCATGGAGCCTAAAGCAAAGCATTGCACTCAGGAAGGAAGTTTACTGACATTTCAAATGCCAAAAGCTTGTAACTGCTTATAAAATTGTGTAGAAGATGTAACCTGAGTTTTGGCATGTTTTTGTTTATATGCGTTCTTAAAGAGGAACATGTAAAATATGGGAACTACACAATTTTCACCACATGCTGTTGCCTGCAAAGGGGGGGGGGGGGGGGGTGGGGACAGACAGGCTGATAGACAGACAGGCAGAGAGAGAAACAGACAGGAAAAGAGATAGAGACAGACAAGCAAAGAGAGAGGCAGAGAGACAGAGGGACAGAGAGACAGGCAGAGGGATAGAGAGATACAGACAGACAGAGAGACAGGCAGAGGGAGAGAGAGAGATAAAGGCAGAGAGAGACAGGCAGATAGACAGAGATACACACAGACAGACAGAGACAGACAGACAGAGAGACAGACAGGCAGAGAGAGAGAGACACAGACAGAGAGAGAGACAGATAGAGAGAGAGACGCATGCAGACAGAGAGAGAAAGAGAGACGGGCAAAGAGAGACAGACAGAGAGAGAGACGGGCAGAGACAGAGAGACAGGCAGCGAGAGAGAGAGAGAGAGAGAAATGCCATGTAACATGTGACATGTAAAACTGAGTATTTTTTGCTATAAATTTACTTAGAACATCTGGACATTGTTAATTTTTTTTTAAGCCGAGGTCCTAGAGAATATATTGGGGGGTATTCGCACAGCTGTTTTTTAAACACAATTTTTGCTATATTTTAATGAATTTCAGCTAACACAAACACAATATAATACCCAATTGTTTGTTAAGATAGAAAAGATTATGCTATGTCAAGTAAATAGATACCTAAAAAGTAGGGTTGTCCCGATACCAAGCATTTGCCTGAGTACTTGTACCCGAGCAAATGCTCCAAAAGCTTAATCTGATACCTGGACAGTCAGGGATGATTGGTGCGGTGCTGGGGAGGAGTTACAATCACCGATCTCCCTGTATAGATTTTAATAAAGCAGCTGACAGCCGCTTCTCCTCCTCTCCCTCTCATGGCTTTCAGCTGCTTTATTGAAATCTATACAGGGAGATCAGTGATTGTAACTCCTTCCCAGTGCCCCACCGATCACCCCTGACTGTCCCCCATATCCTCCTTCAGTCCCCCTCTATGCACCGGTCCCCCTTCCAGGCTCCTCTGCTCCCTCCGTGCTCCTTGGTCCCCCTCTATGCTCCTTGGTCCACCTCCATGCTCCTCCACCTCCTCTGTGCTCCTCCACCCCCTCCATGTAATTTACCGACTCCTTCCTTTTCAGAATGCACAGAGTCAATGATCATTGACTCTGTTCATTCTTAGCTGCCAATGAGCATCGTAAACTGTGTTTATGATGCTTCAGTTTATAAATGAAGAGGAGCTGCTATCACCTGTCCATTCATCTTCAGTGCAGCTGAGGCTGCAGGGAAAGGGACTGGGGAATCACTGTCCTCAGTCCCTTTCCCTGTCTCATGGATCTGTTAAGACCCCTGATATCTCACCAAAACCATCCCCAACAAGGCTAATAAAAAAATAAAAAAATAGAATGATAATAAATATTGAAAAGCTTAAACTGTAAAAATAATAAGATAATAAGATAATATATAAAAAGATAAGATATATAAGATAAAAAGAAAAAACACACTGACACCATCCACCCCCCTCCCCAAAAAGAAAGCATTGTGAAAAAAATAACAAAAAAATAATTGTAAAAAATAAAAAAATAAATAAAAATAAAACTACAGTCCATGTGTCATCAGTGCTGCATATTATTGCCACTGTCACATGACATTAAAAAAATGTATCTTATTGGTTCTTGTACTCAAAGTGGTGTCGGGCAAAACTACCAAGATGTGAAGGTATATACAGTATCTCACAAAAGTGAATACACCCCTCACATTATTGGAAATATTTTATTATATCTTTTCATGTGACAACACTGAACAAATGACACTTTGCTACAATGTAAAGTAGTGAGTGTACAGCTTGTATAACAGTGTAAATTTGCTGTCCCCTCAAAATAACTCAACACACAGCCATTAATGTCTAAACCTCTGGCAACAAAAGTGAGTACAGTAAATGTGTCTGAATTGGGCCCAATTAGCCATTTTCCCTCCCTGGTGTCATGTGACTCGTTAGTGTTACAAGTTCTCAGGCGTGAATGGGGAGCAGGTGTGTTAAATTTGGTGTTATCGCTCTCACTCTCTCATACTGGTCACTGGAAGTTCAACATGACACCTCATGGCAAAGAACTCTCTGAAGATCTGAAAAAAAAATAATTGTTAATAATTGAATGCCAACATATACTGTGACCTAATGAAGCAGAGCATGATCCCCTCCCTTCAGAGACTGGGCCTCAGGGCAGGATTCCAACATGATATTGACCCCAAACATACCTCCAAGGTGACCACTGTCTTGCTAAAGTAGCTGAGGGTAAAGGTGATGGACTGGCCAAGCATGTCTCCAGACCTAAACCCTATTGAGCATCTGTGGGGCATCCTCAAAGGGAAGGTGGAGGAGAGCAACATCTCTAACATCCCCCAGCTCTGTGATGTCTTCATGGACAAGTAGAAGAGGACTCCAGTGGCAACCTGTAAAGCTCTGGTTAACTCCATAACCAAGAGGGTTAGGGCAGTGCTGTAAAATAATGGTGGGTACACAAAATATTGACATTTTGAACCCAATTTGGACATTTTCACTTAGGGGTTTACTCACTTTTGTTGCCAGCTGTTTAGACATTAATGGATGTGTGTTGAGTTATTTTGAGGGGACAGAAAAATTATACAACCTGTACACTTACTACTTTACATTGTAGCAAAGTGTCATTTCTTCAGTGTTGTCACATGAAAAGATATATTAAAATATTTACAAAAATGTGGGGGGTGTGGCGACCGAGCTCCAAGATGGACGTGTGATGTGAGAGCTCCGCTCGACCACCAGAGAGAACATACGATCTGCGCATCTACCATTGACACACGAAGGCAGCTCACCCCGCACCGCCTCTCGGACATGCCCAAAAACAAAAAAAACCCACAGACGTCAAGGAAACTCCCAAACTTCTTTGGAGAGCACGGGCTTCAGCAAAATGGGTCCGGAGCCCGTGGAGACCGCTCTGCAAACAAGGCTGCAAGTCCCAGGAATGGCGCTAGGAATACCTCGCAACCACATCCTCATCCCCAGGCTGCATCTGTAAGTGGATCCTCCTCAGGGACAGCCAGTCCATCCACCAGAAGCCCAGTGAAGCAAAAACAGAGAATCTACTCACCGGACAGACCCCTGGACAGCCATGCTATGGAGGTAAGCGGGCCCTCAGATACTGGCAATGCTCCACAACTACAATCTGCTGACCCCATTGTGGCCTACCCCACCTCCGCTAGTCCGGTCTCAGACACAGTCCTAAAGGAGATGCTGTTATCCCTCAAGGCTTCCATACAAGCAGATATAACAGCAGAAATTAACAACTGCAAGAGAGAAGTCCTAGCTCTAGGAAACAGGGTAGACCACGTTGAACAAAATATGGGGGGGGAATGCACTAACTCCTTTAATACACTAGTGGAAGCCCACTCATCACATGGGGATGAAATAGCCTGGCTGATAAATAAGGTGGCCGACCTCGAGGATAGGTCCAGGAGGTGTAACATAAAGATCAGAGGGATACCAGAATCCATACCTCCTACCCAACTGCTACAGTATGCGCAAACCTTATTCTCCACAATTCTCCCTATGCTGACCCCTCACGATCTAACCATTGACAGAATTCATAGGATCTCCAAACCGGCATTTCTTCCTGACACAACTCCTAGGGATGTGCTGATGAAGATGCAGTACTACCATGTCAAAAAGCAAATCTTGGAAGTGTCCCGTAAGAATGAGAATAAGCATCCACAATACGCAGAATTAATATTCCTCCCTGACCTGTCACGGCATACCCTCCAACAACATCGCAACTTGGCGACCATAACTAAGGCCTTAAGGAACCACAATATACCACACAAATGGAAGTACCTGGCAAAACTGTCAGTAACCTACGAGGGATCCACACACATGATATCCACCCTAGCAGAGGGAATTGCAGCCTTGCACCAATGGGGCATAATACCTCACCAAGTCACTCCAGAGCTACAAGCACCATAACTTCGGTCCCCTCATGATGACTGGCAAGTGGTCTCCCGTAAACGCACCAACAAAAAGGTCACCGATGGAACCACATAAGCATACAATGTGAATCATTCAAGTTCTCTCCTCGAACACAGGGACTATATATTACTATCCCCTCTTTTCACCCCCTAAGTTAACTATACATGCAGTTATGTCTGCACATGAATCGATTTAACGATTCCCTTATTAACGTTATGTTTGTTTTTTTACTGGTACTATCCCTATAGCACTAGATCTGCACAACATGGAAAGAAAACTCCTATATCACCTGCTCCATGCAAAAGTATGCTGTATGTCATGAGCCCACAACGTGGACACCCACTGAACCTGACACTCCTAAGAGGATACAGCGAGACGGATTTAAACACTACACCCTAAACCTACAAAATGACCATCACATGTGTGTCCATTAACGCCAGGGGTCTCAACCACCCTGCCAAGAGACACTCTATGTGGTCTGAGGCCCAAAGACAGAAAGCCGATATCCTGTGTGTGCAGGAAACCCATTTCCAAACAACAACCTCCCCCAATGCACACACAGGAATTTTCCACATTTTTTTTTAGCACCCACGGCTGGGAAAAAAAAAGGGAGGTGTCCTTTTAGCAATACGAGATACCATCTCCTTCCGCCCTAAAGACTCATTCATAGCTACAACTGGCTGCTACATCATCTTACAAGGGGACATTAACTCTAAACCTTATACCATTGTGTCTGTGTATGCCCCAAATTCACATCAGGTTAGATTCCTCAGCAGACTACTCCGCAAAGTTAAATCCAACCAATATATCTCATAATCTGTGGGGATTTTAACTTGATTATGGACCCAAAGTTGGACACTTCTACCACCAGACATAATGGTACTGCATATATGAGTAAGGTCCTTCAAGCAGCTAAACTGTACGACGTGTGGAGAATGATGCATGCATGGCAACGAAAGGAACTATACCATCTTCTCACATAGACATAAGTCTTGCTCACGAATCTATATGTTCTTAACGGATAAATGGACCCTGCAAGACACCTCTTCCACACAGATATATGACATTACGTGGTCAGACCATGCTGCTATTTCGTTATCAATTTGTGAGAAGAGTGTCTCCCCCTCCCCACCCATCTGGCGCAGCAATGTCAAATTATTACATGATCCTAGTACTCTTAAGCTGACCTCTCAGCAACTGCAGGCTTATTTTCAAACCAACGACCAATCTGTAGAAAGCCCATTCATGCTCTGGAATGCCCACAAGGCATTTATAAGGGGCATCCTCATCCAACTAGGCGCTAAAGCAAAACAATGCTACACTGCGACACTAGATTCCATTTTATCTGACATTATCTGACACAAATTAGAGGCGCTTAACAAAGCGTCACCTATGCAACGAATAACTAAACAACTTTCTGAACTCAGAGAGAAATTGAGAGAACACCTTACTCAAAAATAGGATATACACCTCAGACGCCTACAGTTTAACACATACGCCAATGCAAATAGAGCAGGTAAATACCTCACCAATAGACTCAGGGCGGTACACATTAAAACCAGGATTTCACATCTGATACACCCCACTTTTCATCATAAAGTCATTAACCCACAGGCCATTGCAAACCAATTTGCAAACTACTATAGTGATCTGTGTAAAAATTTAGCCTCCCAAATCAGCTTCACATCACATGTATCCGAGTAGCATACTTCTTGAAACATGACCCTCTCCCAACACTTAGAATACCACCCGCAGCATGGCAGTTCCTCACCATAACAACAAAGGCATATCGCTATTCTATTCTTTATTGCAGGACAATAAATGTTTCCTAAAGACAAAATCGATCAACACATGGGAAGCCGACCTAGGGAACACATTCACAGATGACCAATGGAAAACAGCATTCCGCACAATCCAAAAATTCGCACACTCTATGAGTCACATGGAAATGACCATTAGAATAACCAACAGATAGCAATACACCCCATGTAGGTTGATGAAAATCTTTCCCCACAGTTGTGCTGGAGAAACTGTGGACAACAAGGCCACCTACTTCATATGTTTTGGGAATGCCCAAATCTAGTGAGCTTTTGGAACCAAGTATTCCATTTAACATCCTCTGTCACCTCCCAACCCAGCCTTAGCGATTTTACATATAGATATAGACAAATTTCCATATAGTATGAGAACTGTAATCTCACACATTCTCCTTTCAGCTAGATCCCTAGTACTAAAAAACTGGAAAACTGCCATGACCGTAAACATTACTGACCTAATCAGAATAGTTTAACAACACTATACCTTGGAGTGAGCACTAGCTATCAACACACTAAAGTGTGTACAATTTGACGAAACTTGGGACTATCTGGACAACCAAATACCGGAGGTTGTAAAACATGATAAAGTTTTGTTTCATGACACCTACATTGTTCGATCTAAGAGTACGTCACTATTCCTGATATGTGCAGATATAAGTGCTTATGTAATTGTTATTGCTTATTCTTGTTTATACCTATGTTTTACCCTTTTTTTTTTTATTCTCCTGTAATATGAAAAACTCAATAACCACTGGGGGTGCTGGAGGGAGGGCCCCCCCCCCCATTAAGAGAAATTGGCTGGGCGCCCTGGCGGTTCACGCGGCTCCGAGATCACGGACCTGGTTGTGTGATGTAGTGTGATACTTTTCTTCATGCATATCTCTTCATGCATATTTCCTCATGTTTTGTACACAAGGTCTTTTGTACCCGCTATTTGTTGTTGTAACCTGACCTGTTGTATCTCAATATGTATAAGTATATACATGTTTTCTTGTTTAAACTCAATAAAAATCTATTGCAATGAAAAACTCAATAAACCTTAATGAAAAAAAAAAAAATGTGAGGGATGTAGTCACTTTTGTTAGATACTTTATGTGTAAATATATTAACTTGTGCTAGAAGTGACAAAAAAACAAAACATAGGTTTCAGCTGCTGTATACAAAGTGCTAACACTTGAACAAATAAGAAATAAAAAGAAATTACAGTGCTCACAGAATACATTAAAAAAGGTCCATATAAACTGTGCAGATGTGCTCCAGGCCATAAAGTACATTAGTGCTCCAAACTTCAAGGTGCATCACACTCCCCTCCTGTGTCCCCACTAACCAAAAAGAACGGACCGTTGGCTTTTCAGTCCAGGAGTCAATCAGGCTTGCACGTTGGCCATGAATGGCATATCACGGGAGGATCCTCCAAAATTCTTCCGCAATCGCAGTGATCATAAGTGAATAACGGCACCAAAAAATAAGGAAAGGCTGATAGTGAAGTACAGTAAAAAGACGCTTTATTGCGCAAAGTGGATAGGTACTTACAGTCTGAAAAAGTTCATATCGCATGAGATCTTGAAAACAATCATGAAATGCCACATCCAGCGTGAGTTCCACAGAAGCCAGAAATGACGTAGTTTGGACTCGAACACCGAAAATTACATCAGGACGTAGGGTTTCTGGTATTCCAGTCCAAACTGTGTTTGGACTCAAAACTAAAGCAGTGGGTCCCAGTACATGTCAAGTTAATAGTATTTTGCTCATCTGAGGAATCAAATGAAGAAGGTAAAAAAGTAAACTGCAAAACATTAAAATTGGTCAGAAGCCAAAGGAAGTTATACACAGATGGAAGACTGTTGGGTTTTGAAAAGTACAAACAGTGGTTGGCCATTGAAAAGGACATTGGTAAAAATCAATTCTAATGTCAGGAAATCTCTGGTGGTCGTGAGAAAAAGTTAATATTTACAAAAACAGGAATTATGCAATACAGTAGGGATGGAACCAGGGAAAGAGGAAAGGTTGACCTTGGTTCTCTAGGTATCTCAGCTTTAAAGCAGAACTTAAAAAAAAAAAAAAAGTTTCCAGTTGTGTTGAAGTTGTTGAAGGAAACATGGCATGAACGTGTAAAGGTTGTTGCCTTTTTTAGGAACCAAATTTTGGTGTTTGAACTCTAGAATCACTTTATTAAGCACTGCTTCTGTATGGTAGAAGGCTAATTATTTAGACCAGTGCACCCCAAGCTCCCCAAGTTTAAACACATTTAATTTAATCTAATGTTTAGCAAATGGTGAACAAAAAGCCTTGTGTTTATATACAATGTTTTTTAAAAAAAAATGCCCTTGATATCTTTATTCCTCAAGGTGTATATGAAAGGATTCAAAAAGGGAGTAAAAACAGTGTACAATAATGATATTATCTTACTAATCATTTGTGATTGTCCTTTTTTTGGAATCAGATACATGGCAGTTAGGGTTCCGTAAAATATAAACACAACAGTGAGATGGGAGCTACAAGTGGAAAAGGATTTCAGTCTTCCCGAAAAGGAAGGTATCTTTAACAGAGTTAAAACAATGTAAGCATATGAAACCACTAACATTAGGAAGGGTAATACTATCACAAGAAAGCATAGCACAATGGCTTCCAGAAGAGGATTTAGATCACAATAGAAATAGTCAATAACATTTGGTCCACAAAACTCTAGTTGGTATACCCCAAGTGTTAAAATGAATGCCAGTAAACAACCCAACAGCCAGGATGCAAGGATTAATTGAATGCAACATGTTTGTTTCATAATGGAGGTATAATGCAGAGGAGAGCAGATGGCTAGATAGCGGTCATAGGACATCACTGTCAGAAGGTAACATTCAAATATTTCTATTAAACTAAAGACATAATATTGAGTCATGCAATCAGAAAAGGATATGAAGGTCCGCTCATGTAGAACAATATTCATCATGTTAGGAGTGATAACTGTGGTCAATATAATGTCAGATATAGAGAGTTGGGAAAGGAAGAAGTACATGGGAGAATGAAGGGTCTTGTTGTAATATATTAGGATGATGATCAAAAAGTTTCCACATATTGTCACAACATATATAATAAGGACCAAGGTGAAGAGCAGCAGATTATATAGGACCATGCCATTGAATCCCAAAAACATAAATGTGGTGCCAACACCTTTATGTGTGGTCTGTGCGATACGAGCAAAGAAATTATTAGTGTAATATTTAATTAAGTTTATTAAATGTAATATTGAAGTATACTGTTTGTCTGTTACAATTTAGAATATGTCCTACTTTATTGTATATAAAAAATAGAAAGAAATCTTTGTTAAGTATGTTAAATTTTGGCCTAATCTTTCGGCAGATCTCTTGCACACTGTCTGCCTGCAGCCACTGGTCTTTAAATCAGTGCACCTACCACATCAAGCTTGAGTTTAAGCTGTGTCCCAGCCACCATGTTACCAGGAAAATGAATAACCAAGCACAATTTCACCAGCATTAGCAGCAGTCTGCAATCACATGCCTTTGATCTTTTCTTTGCCCATCACATTGTGGAGTCCAGGTCCATCTAAAAAATCTGGGAAAGGCAAAGGCATGAACAGCAATCCTCTTTCTGTTCTTTGCATTGGTCTTGAAATCAAGAGTTTTTCTGTAGTAGGGTGTATACATCACACACACATTCCACTTCACAAGCAGGCTAAGGGCATTCCCCAGACATGTTATTTAAAGGACTTTTAATTTTTTTTTTATTGGAGCCCTTTAGGCATTATCCACATAAATCCTTATGTTGGCAAACTTACCCCGAATCTAAGTCTTCGGTGCATCACTACAAAGTATATCTATTTGCAACAGTACCCCTACCCATTAAACATCATATGGGTAAACATCTGACAGATGTGGCAAGGTAATATATTCCAAACAAAAATTAAACATAAGACCAAGAAGGACTGTAGTTTATCACTTTTGCCTTCTCACTGGCCTCCATAGAGTCCTCTCTTGGTTCATAATGATTAAAGGATATGTAAACCCAACATTTAATATTCCTTATATGTTCCTGTTGTACCATGTGCTTGTTAGAAAAAGTATCCTGTTCTGTCTGAATTACTGCCTTTTTAAGAAATACTTATACTAGACCGTAAGTGATGTCATGACGTCGCTCACGTCCTGAAGAGAACAAGAAAAAAACTCTGGATTGCCGCACTCCGAAAAGAATGAATTATTTTCTTGTGCTTTTTATTGCAAAAATGAAGATCACATCATCAAATCCACAGCAAAAATTATACAAAGAATCTGACGTGTTTCGCACTGAAATCAGCGCTTACTCATAGCTCCAGTCCTCCAAGGCCATGGAAGTGATCAAAGACAATCTGATTTTTTATTGCATCTGTGATCAGCCGGCCGCACCGCCAGATCGTTTTTCGGGTGCATACAGAAGACAAAAACAAATGCACTTGCATGGCTATTGCAGACTGATATTTCAAGATTTTTCAACTTCTTTTCCTCAAAACCTTAAAGAATGTGTACCAATCTGCAAAAAAGCTCTCTGAAAATAGCTGTTCCTTTTAACAGCGATACTAAACAGTTTGAAGATCCACAGATGGCTGGCTCAACAAGTGTATTTGGTGGCCTCAACAACTGTCACATGATCACTTTTAGAACTGCCTAGGTGGTGTACATTAGCTTTTTTGGTTAAATTACTTCTGAAAAATAGTGTCTTGTTTCGTTATACAAAAATTCTGTCTTGCCTGTACTGATTGATTCTACTATTGTGTTGTATTTTTGTATTACCAGAAACAGTGTGTTTTTGTTCAAGCTTATTGCCCCTATATTGTGGCAACAGATGAAAGCTTAAAAATTTCAAATAGAGAATGATTTTATTACTGAGACTGTTATGATTGAAATGTTTTGCATAATTTTATCTTGTGTAATTTGTTCTTTCAACTTTCCTAAAACTAGAACCAACAAGTGGCGATTCATTTTCATATATTCAGGATGCCAATTCTCGTTCTTGCATGGAGATAGATGCTCGCAGGGACTGTCATTACCAACTATCAGGTATGATCTTGTTGCTCTTTTATCTGCCCCATCTTTCTAATGACTATTGAGGCATCTTGTAGGTTAGGCAGGTGACACTTCCTCCATGTTCCCCTCCTCACCTTGGCCTCATTGCCAAGTGTGGGTCACATAGGAGGCCCCTGGGATAGCTTTCCAGGCTATGCTAGGCACCTTGGATAGCAGCACTGCCTTACCTTTACTTGTGCCCTGCTCACCAATACTCTGGGGCAGGGTGGAGGTCAATCTCGGTTATAATTAAATGTTAAGCTGGACCTCTAACTCAAGGATGGCCATACCGATACCCTATCATGTTTTATTATTGTTTATTATTATTATACAGGATTTATCTAACGCCAACAGTTTACCCAGCACTTTACAACTTGAGGGTAGACAGTACAAATAAAATACACTTTAATACAGTAGGAATCAGCAGGCCCTGCTCCTTAGAGCTTACAATCTAAGAGGGAAGGTCAAGAGATACAAGAGGTAATAACTGTGCGATAAAGGAGAAAATAAATGTACAGTTGTTAGGTGGGGGCCAGATAGGCTTCTCTGAAGAGATGAGTTTCCATGGATTGTCAGAAAGTGGACAAAGTAGGGGAAAGTCGGACAGATTGGGGTAGAGCATTCCAGCGGATGGGAGAGGCTCAGGAGAAGTCCTGAGGGCGAGCATGGGATGAGTAGACAAGGGATTTAGAGAGCAGGAGGTCTTGGGAGGAGCGATGAGAATGATTTGGGTGGTATTTTGAGACTAGATTAGTGATGTAGCTGGGGGCCAGGTTGTGAATGGCTTTGTAAATTATTGTTAGTATCTTGAATTTAATTTGTTGGTTGAGTGGTAGCCATTGGAGGGATTGGTGGAGGGGTATAGCAGACGCTGAGTGGTTTGTGAGGTGGATGAGCCTGGCAGCAGCGTTCCTGATGGACTGAAGTGGGGATAGCCTATTTAGAGGTAAGCCATAGAGGAGGGAGTTGCAGTAGTTGAGGCGAGAGATTTAGGATCACTTCAAAAAACAGGAGGTAATTTGATTTATTTATTGTAGTTATTTTTCTTGCATCATTATTTACCCATCACTTTGTATACAATTTATTCAGATCTGTCCATACATTCAGGGTGCTTTCAATCTAAAGTTCATATCTCACATGTGTATATAGCCAATTAACCTGCTAACATGTCTTTGGATTTTGGGAGGAAATCCACGCAAATACAAGGAGGACATTCAAACTGCATCCAGATAGTGTCCTGACCAGGATTTGCATACCCCCAGTGCTGTAAGGCAGAGGTGCTAAGTGCAGACTCACTATTTTGCTCTGAACAATTGGGGTCAGCACAGATTTACCCCATGTACTAATCAAAGTAAAAGATCAGTGAGTTGAGGACCTTGGATTGTGGGCTCCTTTAGGGTAGAGAACGATGTGAGTGTGTGATGTATGTGTGGAGCGCTGCTTAAATTGATGGCGCTATATGGGTACCTTAAATAAATAGGGATAATTGTAGACACTCACTTGAACTGGATGGACTGGTATCTTTATTCAACCTTACTAACTATGTAACTATGTAACTATGAAACTATCACTTTGCTAACTAAAGGGCCTATACTCCTTTAGTATTTAGTATTTTTTTTTTTTTTTTTAATATGTATTCATTTGAAATAGTATCTAGTTCAACAATATATTTTTCTTATACGGATTACAAAACGTTTACATACAGATACAGGAAAGGCCTTATTAAAGTCATAGCCAAAGTCATAACTAAAACAGATTTCAGTTCAAAATTTTAGTCCTTAGCCCTTGTACACACGGTCGGACAATCCGAAAACCAAATCCGTCTGATTTTTTCCAACGGATTTTGTCCGAAACTGTTGCATAAACACGGTCGGACAAAGTTGTCGGAAAATCCGATCGTTCAGAACGTGATGACGTTATTTCGTTACGACGGGACTACGTTCACGCTAGTAGCCAATAGCTTTGGTGTAGGAATTTGATCTGAGCATGCGTGGCACTTTGTCTGATCGGAATTCTCTTCACATGATCGGACTAAGTCCGATCGGATCATGTTGTCGGAAAATTTTATAGCCAAGCTGGAAAACTTGGTCCGTCGGATATTCCAACGGAAACAGTCCGATGGAGCCCACACACGGTCGGATTATCCGACAACATGGTCCGAACTGACATTCTCTGTTGGAATGTCCGACCGTGTGTACAAGGGCTAATGGTGATTACTTGCAGCAAAGAGAGATTTATAGCTTAGTAAATTCATCCTGTTTCCTTTAACACCATAAAGAAAAGGTACTTACGATGTTCAAAAATGATCCCTGATGGAAATCCATCCGTAGTTATCATTTAACTGAAATACTAAATAAACGTAATTATTATTACTATTAATAAAAATCATTATGTCAAAAAATAAATGTATAGGTCTTGTTTAGTATAACATGACTCTTCTTCATAAGTGTTTTTTCTTTTTTATATCTAACATTGAAAAAAGAAGAAATTAATTAATGGATAGATAGTAAAAAATAATAATAATAATACATATCTTTTATATGTATGTGAAATATAACAAATATAATGTGCATTAGTAGATAAGCCAATTGAACCAAATAAGATACCTTTTCATACACCAATATTTATATTTTCCTTAAAGAACCTCAAGACTCCATAGAGAGTACTCTTGATCCCTCTGGTTTGGCTTTTGTGACTTTGATTAAAAATGTTTTCGTTTTATTTATTGTGCCGGTGGTGATGTCACCATAAACTATGGGACATAACTCAGGATTTTCCATGCAGCAAGCATTAGACATTTGGCAGTGGAGGTCCAACTGTGGAAACAAAGTGTGGCACCTGTTCAATACCAGGGCACTGCAAACATAATTTACTTCCCACAAGCATTCGAAATATGTGGCACATTTACAATGCCAGATAATTGGAATAGACTGCCAACATTGAGATGCAAAGCAGGATTTATCCTGCACCAAATATTAGAAATTTAGCAGCTGAGGTCCAGCTGTGGAAACCACCTACATTTCCAGAGAACTGGGATAGACCAGGAAGGGTGGCAGTAGCTGGTTATGGTGACAGATATATATATTTTTTTTGGGGGGGGGGTCCTATGGCAGGTAAAAATGTAATCTGTAGCATCAATAGCAGGAGTCCAGTAGTCATTGGTAAGACTGGTTCATTTTAACATAGACAGACAATGAGAGCTAATGTGAGAAGGGTCGAGGTATTGTCCCAGTCCAAAAATTGGTATGTAAAAAAAAAACATTTTACCCACAGGGCTTTTAAAAAGTTACACCTCAGACAGTAGATATAAAAATATAAAAATGTATTATCATTAGGGATGAGCTTCGTGTTCGAGTCGAACATACTTTCGACTCGAACATCGGCTGTTCGCCCGTTCGGCGAATTCCGAACATTATGGGCCGTTCACGCCAAATTCGTGTGGCGCTCACGGCCCACAATGCACTGCGATGGCGCAGTGCATTGCTGGCTCATGATTGGCCAAGCATGCACTGTGACCCCGCATGCTTGGCCAATCACAGCGCCAGCAGCGAGGAGAGCCATGATTGGCCACAGGCAGGATGCCTGTGGCCAATCATATCTCAGGCTGTGTAGTACACGCCCCATACTATATAAGGCCACCAGCGCGGCGGCCTTGTGTAGTGTGTTGGCATCTGAAGCAGTTAGTGGGTGTTCTGTGTACCTTCAACACAGTACACACCGATCGTTATCGGCCGATTTTCGATCTTGCTCTTCTGTAGTGGTTGTTGTCTGCGTGCCCTGACCGCAGTATACACCGCTATGTTCACCTCACCTATATAGCTAGTGATCTATCTTTTATAATAGAGCTTACAGTCAGTAGTGTTAGGAGCTTGTGCGTGCTGTCTGCGTGCTCTGTACCCAGTACACACCGCTATATCCACCTACATAACTCTTCTCTATTTGAGCCCACTTGCCATCTGCAGGAGTTATTGGAAGTTGTGTGTGCCTCCAGCACAGCACAGTATACATCTGTATATACCCCTTTATCTCTGGTGTTCTATAATAAAGGCATCTGCAGGAGTTAGTGGGTGTTGTGTGCCTCCAGCAGAATATACACCTGTATCTACCCTTTATTGCTGTTCTCTAATAGAGCCATCTGCAGGGCTTAGTGGGTGTTGTGTGACTCCATTACAGTATACCCCTTTATCTCTGGTGTTCTATAATAAAGGCATCTGCAGGAGATAGTAGGTGTTGTGTGCCTCCAGCACAATATACACTACCCAACTGCTGTTTTACCCAACTCCCTTCAGGCCATTACCATGTCTGGAAGGCCAGCAAGGAGAGGCAGACAGGCGCGAGCCGATAAAAGAGGGCAAGCAGGCTCTGTGTCTAGAGACAACAGTGCTGGTCGTGGACGCGGTGCATTGTCATCAGCACGTGGCCATGGGACACGCTTGTCCTTCTTTTCGGCAGCTGGACATGTTGAACCGCAACATGCCAACGACTTGGTAGAGTGGATGACCAAGCCCTCTTTATAAGGTATAAGGTACCTTTTCTTATTTATACTTTACTTTAATTATATAAAGCCTGGGTTATGTGTACGTAACAAACTACTGATAACGTGATAATTAGTAGCGTGACAGAAAGAAGATGATTACTCAAGTCTGACCAGAAGGTCAGTCTCAAGTTTCTATACAAGCATCAATTGTCTGTTTCAACTTGTGATACCAACTGCATGGTGAGGTAATGCTGGTTGAGAATGGTTTTGCTGAACTCTTGACATATTTGGGGTCAGTCAGCAGACACTGATGTGCAAACGTAACGAGCTAACTAACCTTTGGTCTATATTTATTAACAAGGACTATTGTTTGAGGAAGTATAATGCTGACGTATGTTTATGTGTAATGCCTTCTAAGGGGCAGGGTCTTTTTCTCCTACTGCATAAAAGGCTATGTGTAAGTTAATAAACCTAGCAGCCATTATTCACGTACAAATCGAGTATGTGTGGTGTCTGTCCACCGGTGAACGGGATCTCCGCTCCTCCATCCTAGCCTAGGCAACCAGGGGTAACTGGTATTATTAAGAAGACGAGCAACCTAACAGTTTTGGTACCAGAAGTGGGGTTCGTCTTGCGACAGGTAGGTCACTTTACTCTTTTTACCTGATTGGTGAATGGTGTAAACACTTACTCTGTCCGGGCGGCCGCTACGAACTTAGTTTAAATTTAAAAGAAATAACTGTGCCTTCGCGGCGGACTAGGCTGGTCCCTCGGAAGGTTAAAAGGGCTCGCAAGGAATTTATAGGTTTAGGGGAGTCCGACTAGGTTGGTCTGACTTAAAACTATTGGTGATAGTATTTTTAACACGGGAAGTAGTAGATTACGCCCGTGACAAAGGGATTGGTGGAGTGGACGCCCATTTGAAAAAATTTTTTTTTTAAAAGTGCACTATAAATTGATAAATGTATTGCAATACGGTTATTTCATGTCTTAAAGTATATTAAGAATATGTCTGTTTCTCTCTAGGTACGTGTGTAAGTATATAGAGTATAAGTTTTAATATAGAGTATAAGGAAAATAATTGTTGTTGTTTAAATGAGTGCAGAGTATGAGGAGCCCTCTTGTAGTGACATAGCATCCGCCTGCCCCCATTGCACGTTAGGTCTACTCTTCCTAAGAATAGATGACAAGTGGATTTTACTGACCACCAGACCAGGGGGGTTCTCTTGCAGACTTGGTGTAAGAGGGGTATATCCCGCCACCAGGAAAAGATTTACCCTTCATCGTATATTAAGGGTAAATCTTCATAGTTTTATATAAGTCCATCTGCCCCAAAAAAGATCAGGGATCCTACTCCCAGACCAGAGACCGGATTGTTGGACAAACCGGGTGTTATCACCTGTGTCCTACCACTAGACACGCACTGCCCAGACTACTAGATGGGGAATTCTGCAGCAACCCAAGCCATGGCCACCCCATCACCCTATGAATTTGTCAGTAATATGATCCCTGGCCCCCAGGTAGAACCATTTTGGACACAAGTCCGAGAAAGGTGTCACCAATTGGGAATCCATGACCCAGGACCCCAAGGTCCTTGTTCAGAGGAAGACTGGCAAGAAGTCAGTAAAATTTGTCAGGTACATAAGCATTCTTATCCTCCCTGCAAAGGGGCTGACCCACAATACATGAAGGATTGTTTCTGTGCATGGAACAAATGCCTTGGAAAATATAGGCAATTGTGGACAGCAAGGACATTGGAAATCCCAGTGCCCTTATAGGACTGGACAGATTAGAGCAAGAGGCAGAGGCAGGGGATTTAACCCCCAGACCCGCCCACAGTATCCCTGTTATCCGCCATACCAGAACCCTCGTCAACCACTACCCCAATATCCTACACAGCCACAAATAATGCACCGAGGGAAACTCTGTTGGTATTAATGGGACACCTGTCACCCATCCCATCACTCCACCACTGACTGTAGCCACTCCAGAAGGACAGAAATTATGTACCCAAACTTTTGCCGTCTTGTCCTCATGCCCTGTGCCCCTTATGGGACGGGACCTCTTGGCACAACTGTGTATTACCATTAAGTTTAATAGAGAAGGTTCCCTTACAGCTAGTTCACCATTATGTGACTTACATGGCCCTAAGCGACATGCACACAGAGGCTTCTTTATGCTACTCCCCGCCTCTCTCGAAACACATGCTATCTGGGCGGAAAACAAAGGTAGCGTAGGTTTCATTAACTGTACGCCTTACTCGACTCAGATGCGCCCTGACGCAGAAGCACAATATCACAAACAATACCCCCTGCCCCCTGAAAAGACCCAAGGCATTGCCCCCCAGATCAATGACTACATATCTAAAGGCATCCTAAAACCAATCATTAGCCCCTGGAACACACCCATTTACCCTGTAAAGAAGGCCAGTGGCGAGTGGAGACTCGTCCAAGACCTCAGAGCAGTAAACAAACAAGTGATTCCCCTCCCACCCCTAGTCTCAGACATCACTTTTATTTTCTCATGCATACCGGCAGACTCTCTATGCTACACAGTAATTGATTTAGCGAATGCTTTCTTTAGCATTCCCATTGCAGAGGAAGCCCAACCTATGTTTGCTTTCTCCTGGGCCGGGGGCCAACTAACCTGGACGCGTTTACCGCAAGGGTATGTAGCCAGCCCAGCCGCCTTCTCAATGGTGCTCAATGAGACTGTCAAGTCTTGGACATCTGAGCGAGGGTCGGTACTGATACAGTATGTGGACGACTTGCTCCTGTGCAGTCGAACTGCTGAAGATTGTGCGGTCGATTCAACATCACTGTTGGGACACCTAGCCCGAGCTGGACACCTCGCCTCCAGGAAGAAGGTGCAATGGTGCCAATCCCAGGTTGAATACTTAGGTTGTATCCTTAGAGAAGGAACAAGGCTGGTGTCACCCAAACGCGCCGCAGCCCTGCAGGCTCTCAGTCCTCCAAAAGACAAAGCAGCACTTCTTTCTTTCCTAGGCGCAATTGTATATTGTTGCCAGTGGATCCCCGACTGTTCTCATTACGATAGCATCCTACGAGAGGCTACTGGGTCAAACGCCCCCAAATTGATAGATTGGACAGAAGACAGACTGAAAGCTTTTAAAGCTTTACTATACAGCCTGTCAAGTACCCCCGCCCTAGGGTTGGTGAACTACGGTAAACCTTTTCAACTTTACTGTGTAGTTTCAGGAAGCTCTTTTGCCGCCGTGCTAACACAACAACATGGATCAGGGTATCGCCCTGTCTCATATCTATCAAAAAAACTCCCCATCCAAGTACAGGGAATGCCATCCTGTCTCCAAAATCTTGCTGCCTGTGCAATGGCTGTACAAGATGCAAACAAATTAGTGCTAGGTCACCCATTGACTCTCTATACCACTCATTCAGTCACGCATCTTATTCAGAACATGAATACCCAACATATGACCTCGCAAAGACTTAGTGGTTATGAGATAACACTGATGAACACTGATAACCTCACACTCAAATATGTGCCTGCCAGCAACCCCGCTGTGCGCCTTTTGCATTCCATGATGCGTTTACCACATGACCCAGACATTATACATGACTGTTCGGAAAAGGTTGCTGCTATTACCAGTCCCAGACCGGATCTCACTGACACCCCTATCTCAGGTGCAGAGGATGTTTTCGTTGACGGTAGCTGCTCACGTCCCTCTGACTCCACCTTTTTAACCGGTTATGCAGTTGTTCAACTACCAGACATCGTACTGGAGGCAAAATCATTACCTCCTTCTTCAGCCCAGGTAGCAGAGTTAGAAGCCCTCACTAGGGCCTGCATTCTATTCACCGGTAAAGAGGTGAACGTCTACACAGACAGTAGATATGCTTTTGGAGTGGTGCATGATTTTGGTGTGATATGGGCCAATAGAGGTTTTAAAACAGCAGACAACAAAATAATTGCCAACTCCACACAGATTAGTGCTCTCCTCCAAGCCATTCTTCTTCCAAAAAAGGTAGCCATAATTAAAGTAAAGGCACACTCCTCTGACAGCAGTCGTGTTTCAAAAGGGAATGCTCTTGCTGACAGAGAAGCTAAAAGAGCTGCTGCCTTTTCCCCTAACCCACCTGCCCCCACAACAATGTTTTTCAAGGAACACTTCGCAGCACCTAACTTTAAAACTGTCATAGCACAGATGCAATCAATGGCCACAGAAGATGATGTCCATTTTTGGACACAGGAAGGATTGACCAAAGACCCTGAAGGTCTTTGGTCAAAAGAGGGGAAGATCCTGGGCATACCCGAAACAAACTGTGTACTTATACTCTCATATCTCCATGGTCCAGGACATATAGGGGCTGCCCCTTTGATCACTATATATATGAAATCCTTTTGTACAAATAATCTGAACAAACAGGTCAAGCTCCTGACTAGGAGTTGTCTAACCTGTGCCCAAAACAATGTCCAGGGGAAGAGACATGGTTTGCATGGTCACCTACCCCCACCCTTGGGCCCCCTGACGGATTTGCAAATAGATTTCACTCACATGCCCAAGCAGAAAGGCAATCTGAAATGCCTCTGCGTTATCGTGGATAAATGGTCAGGATGGGTTGAGGCGATCCCCTGTACAGGTGAGACGGCCAACATAGCAGCAAAGTGTTTGCTCAATCACTGGATTTGTAGGTTCGGCATTCCTACATCCATTTGGTCAGACAGAGGACCCGCATTCAGTTCCTCTGTGACCCAGACTGTAGCCAAACTTTTGGGGTTGCAATGGAAATTGCACATCCCCTATCACCCACAAAGTGCAGGAGTAGTGGAAAGAATGAATAGGAATATCAAAGATAAACTAAAAAAGGCCACAGGAGGCACGTTGAAAGGATGGCTTGACCATCTGCCTGCTGTATTGTTCCAAATTAGGACCACACCACATGCAAGAACAAAATTATCACCCTTTGAGGTCCTCATGGGAATCCCCGCAAACATAGAATTACCCCCATTAGACCAAGACACTGATATTGACATTTATTCCCAACAGGAAATGTACGTGAAAAACCTGGTAAGTATGCTTCATGAAATGAACGAACAAGTTTCTGTCACCTTTTTCCCTCTTCCCACAGAACCAACGCATCCCTTCATCCCTGGGGATAAAGTGCTGATCAAACAATTAGCACAAAGAAAGAGTATCGGACCGGCTTTCTCAGGACCATGGAAGGTGGAAAAGGTATCCAGGACCGCAGTGTTAACAGACCTAGGAAACACCTGGATCCACGCCAGCCGTCTTAAGAAGTGTCCCCAGCTTCCCTCGACTCCAGAGCCCCTGGCAGTGACAGAGAGCAGCAACTCCCAAGAACAAGATCTACAAGAAGTTCAGAGAGGCATAGAACAAATTTCCCTGGAAGATCCCACACCCCCTCAGAAGGACAAAACAGAGCCAACAACTGCCGGGATGAGAAACGAAGAAGAAGAACAGAACTCTTAGATAACAAATAATCAGAACTTTAAAAAACAAAGATGCTTTCTCCATCAGTGTCAGGGAAGGCCTTGTGCCTCTTATGCTGTATTACCCTAGTAGTGTTTTTACCAACCTGGTTGATAGCTAATTGTATATACCACCCAGAAGATTTGGGACCATTAAAAGGGATTTGTGGGACTCCATCCCCCAAGACAAATAACACACCCGCTGTTAGACACAAAAGAAGTGAACCTCCCCAAGAGTTCACTGATAAAATGTTGTTATTAAAATTTAAATACAGTTATGCCCAAAAATCAGGTTTTGATAAATGCTGGATATGTAGTAAGCTTCACCCTAGTACTGCTAGGATTCCTTTGATGGCCATACCTTTAAATTTCACCCTTCTCCTTAAAGGCACACCCCCAATAGTTCTTACCGATGTTACAAGAAAAGCTTCTAACAAAACCCTCACTTTTCAGATCATAGGTAGAAGCCATTATCCAGATTGGTGTTTTAGGTTGGGAAATACTACCAAGGGAGCCGAAATTTGTAAGCAATCAAAGCTTAATATTTCAATGACAGCATTAAACGAGACCTTTTATAGAACTCAAGACACCACCTTAAACACCACATTATACCAATTCTTAAATACCAGCACCACTTCCCCTATGGCTCAACTCTTATCAACTCTTACATTTTCTAGCTATTCCGACAAATTGTATAAAGTGTTCCTCAAGCGCCCCATAGCCTTGGGGAATAATACTTATATCTGTTGTGGGAAGCTTTGTCACCCTTGGATCCCCACAAAACCCCAGGGATGGTGTTATCTCGCAGCACTAGCCCCCATTATGGGTGTGTTGGGGGATAAAGAAGGGAGTCACCTTCTTGAAGCCAGTGTTCATCCCAGATATCCCCTTAAACATCGTAATAAGAGAAAGGTATTCCTAGAAAAAGATATGGCATGGGCCTGGTTCCCATCCTGGACAGGATGGGGAATAGATTTAATGAAGAGACTGAATAATTATACTGGAATTATTGATGAGATCTTGGAAAAGAATTCCGACGATATCACTAAATTAAACATAGAAACTAGGGCAATAAGGAAACAGCTAGAATTACATGAACTGGCCATAGAAAGTATGAGTGCAGCACTCACAGGGCTTTGTGAAGTTACGGAAGACTATGAGTGCTGTACTTGGATTCATAATACTAGCATTGAAATACCTGATTACTATAATATAATTGCACAACACAGAAAAGAAGTAAATAAACTCCAAGACGAGGCTAGGAATATTGCAATAACATGGGACCCTCTAGCCAATTTTAGTCTTGGAAATATAACCTCTTGGTTAAAAAACACAGCCATGACTATTGTGATCATATTGTTTTTTATTTTATTTTTATATGCTTGCTATAGAATTGTAGGATGTCTTTGTTCTGCTAAGGGGACTATATCAAATCAGGAGACCCTAAAGTTAACCGCCATTCCCAATAGTTCAAATATTTGGTATGAGAATCAGGAACATGAACCTTGATTAGGTTTTGACCATTCTGTATAGTACAGAATGGCCAAAGGGAGGATTATAAGGTATAAGGTACCTTTTCTTATTTATACTTTACTTTAATTATATAAAGCCTGGGTTATGTGTACGTAACAAACTACTGATAACGTGATAATTAGTAGCGTGACAGAAAGAAGATGATTACTCAAGTCTGACCAGAAGGTCAGTCTCAAGTTTCTATACAAGCATCAATTGTCTGTTTCAACTTGTGATACCAACTGCATGGTGAGGTAATGCTGGTTGAGAATGGTTTTGCTGAACTCTTGACATATTTGGGGTCAGTCAGCAGACACTGATGTGCAAACGTAACGAGCTAACTAACCTTTGGTCTATATTTATTAACAAGGACTATTGTTTGAGGAAGTATAATGCTGACGTATGTTTATGTGTAATGCCTTCTAAGGGGCAGGGTCTTTTTCTCCTACTGCATAAAAGGCTATGTGTAAGTTAATAAACCTAGCAGCCATTATTCACGTACAAATCGAGTATGTGTGGTGTCTGTCCACCGGTGAACGGGATCTCCGCTCCTCCATCCTAGCCTAGGCAACCAGGGGTAACTGGTATTATTAAGAAGACGAGCAACCTAACACTCTTCATCCTCCTCATCCTCTCTCACCCAGTCTCAGGGTACTAGCAAAGCAGCTGCCAACGCATCGTCTTCCCTCCTCTCAATGTCATCATCAGTGACTCCTTCCCTAGACCCACCATGTCCTCCTGAGGAGTCTCCTGAACTCTTTAAGGAACAGTGTTGGGTACATGCTCCAGGAGGATGCCCAGTGTTTTGTAGGCTCTGATGATGACACTCAGCTAGAGGAAGGCAGTAGCGTGAATGCAGAGAGAGGGGATGCTCAAGAAGGACAGCAATCTGGCAGTCATGTTCCACAAGCTGCAGCATATTGCCAGGTTTGCTACAGCGATGAAGAGGGAGAGGATGATGAGGACACTGACTCCACATGGGTGCCTGGTAGGAGAGAGGAGGAGGCACATGTCCAACGAGGCAGGATGCCCTCCGGGGGCCAGCTTAGGGGCAGCACACCGACTGAATCACACCGCAGAGCTCCGCCTATGCAGGGAGCTGCCTCTGCACGTTATTCTAAAAGTTCTTGGGTGTGGGCCTTTTTTGAGACGAGTGCATCAGATCGCACCGCTGCTATTTGCAACATATGTCTCAAGCGTATCTCGCGTGGCCAAAACATCAGCCGCTTGGGCACCACATGCTTGACCAGACATATGTTGACCTGCCATGCAGCTCGTTGGCAAGCGTACCTCAAAGACCCACACCAAAGAACAAAGCGGACCTCTCCTTGCTCCTCATCAGCTGGCATCTCCAACCCCACTTGACCTTCAGTCCTCTCTGAAACCTGCTCTGAGAGGAATGAAGGTGTAGAATTAGGTGTGTCACAGCCAAGTGCTTCCGGGCACTCTGCTAGCAGTACACTCACGTCCGATTATAGCAGGCAAATGTCCCTGCCCCAGCTGCTGGACCGGCGAAGGAAGTTCACTCCCAGCCATCCACATGCCCAGCAGTTGAATGCTAGCTTGGCTAAATTGCTAGCACTTCAATTGCTGCCTTTTCAGTTGGTAGACTCGGCCCCCTTCTGTGAGTTTGTACAATGTGCGGTTCCTCAGTGGCAGGTCCCCAAACGCCACTTTTTCTCACGAAAGGCGATTCCGGCTCTCTACCGGCATGTGGAAGGCAATGTCCTTGCCTCGTTGGACAGGGCGGTCAGCGGTAAGGTGCATATTACCGCTGACTCATGGTCCATCAGGCATGGACAGGGATGTTTCCTGTCTTTCACGGCCCATTGGGTCACTCTTCTGGCAGCTGGGAAGGATGCAGGACAAGGTGAAGTAGTGTTGGAGGTTGTTCCGCCACCACGCCTCCAAAATGCTACTATTGGTTGTGACACACCTCTCTCCTCCACCCCCTCATCTTCTTCTTCCTCCATGGCCTCTTCCAGTGCTCTGTCCTCAGAACCAGCGGTGCTCCGTAGGCGTTCCAGGGCAGGCAAAACGATGCCATGCCGTGCTTGCGCTGGTTTGTTTGGGGGACAGGAGCCACACTGGGGCGGATGTTTTGTCAGTTTTGACACCACGCCACCTTAAGCCAGGAATGGTGGTTTGTGACAATGGCACCAACCTCCTCTCCGCCCTCCGACAGGGACAACTGACCCATGTGCCCTGTGTAGCTCACGTCCTTTACCTGGTGGTGCAGCGGTTCTTGGGCAGGTACTCCGGCTTACAGGATGTCCTGAAGCAGGCCAGGAAAGTCTGTGTGCATTTCCGCCGATCATTTAATGCCTGTGCTCGGCTGGCTGAGCTCCAAAAGGAGTTGAACCTGCCCAAGAACCGCCTTATATGTGACATGCCCACCAGGTGGAACTCAACGTTGGCCATGCTGCAGCGGCTGCACACGCAGCAGAGGGCCATCAATGAGTACCTGTGCGACTACGGCACCAGGACAGGGTCAGGGGAGCTCGGTTTTTTCTCACCACGCCAGTGGGGCATGATCAGGAATGCATGCACTGTCCTGTCACCGTTTGAGGAGGCCACAAGGATGGTGAGCAGTGACAGTGCATGCATCAGTGACACTGTACCTCTTGTCCACCTCTTGGAGCATACCCTGCGTGGAATAATGGACAGGGCACTTGAGGCAGAACAGAGGCAGGAAGAGGAGGACTTCCTTGCCTCTCAAGGCCCCCTTTATCCAAACAGTGTTCCTGCTGTGCCACCCATCACACAGGAAGAGGATGAGGAGGAGGAAGAGGAGGAGGAGGATGATTGTGTCAGCATGGAGGTGGAGGCTGGCACTCAGCATCAGCAGCAGCAGTCTTGTAGGGATGATTTACAGTCCCAAGAAACACGTGGACTTGTACGTGGCTGGGAGGAGGTAGCTGCGGATTATGTTGCCCTTAGTGACCCAGAGGACTCCGGACCGAATGCCTCAGCTAACCTACACTGCATGGCCTCCCTGATCCTGCAAAGCCTGCAGAAGGATCCTCGTATTCTTTGGATCAAGGAGAGGCACCATTACTGGCTGGCCACTCTCCTTGATCCACGGAACAAGGGTAAGGTTGCCGACCTTATCTTGCCATCGCAGAGGGAGCAGAGGATGAGACATCTCCGGGAGGCCTTGCAGAAAGGTCTGTGCAACGCGTTCCCAGAGACTGGGAGGTTAAAAACTCCTGGTCCTGCACAATGTGTTGCTGAGGCATCGGTCAGAAGGAGTGGTGGAGAAGGTGGCCGTCTGACTGATGCTTTCAGACAATTTTTTAGTGCGCAGCCCCAAGGTATGATCGGTTCCAGCAACCATCGCCAGCGTCTGATTTACATGGTGCAGGAATACCTAGGGGCAAGGTCAGACTTGGACACCTTTCCCACCGAAAATCCTCTGGCTTACTGGGTCTTTAGGATGGATCCCTGGCCAGAGCTTGTACAGTATGCAATTGAGCTACTGGCCTGTCCTGCATCCGGCGTTCTTTCAGAACGCACCTTCAGTGCTGCTGGTGGCTTTGTTACCGATCACAGGGTGCGCCTGTCCACCGAATCAGTTGATCGACTGACCTTCATCAAGATGAATCAGTCTTGGATCACCCACAGCTACCAAGCACCTGAAGCTGATGTAACCGAATAATTTTTTTTGAAATATCACATCCCTTTTCAAGACTGCCTATGCTGATGCTGAGTGACTGTCCTGTTATGTTGATTGTCTATCCTCTTCCTCCTCCACTGATATGTTGGAAGAACATTTCTGGTTCTGGGTGATGCCATCAACCCAATTTTCCTGCCCCTGTTTAACAGGGGCATTTAATTACAATTTTTGATGCAATGCTTTGCAGCAGAGCTAATTCCTGCAATAAAAATAGAGTATATGGGAGAGGTTGCAGTGTGGTGGCACCAGCACCAGTGCCTAAGGCCCAATTTTTCTGCCCCTGTTTAACAGGGGCGTTTAAGTACAATTTTTGATGCAATGCTTTGCAGCAGGGCTAATTCCTGCAATAAAACTAGAGTATATGGGAGAGGTTGCAGTGTGGTGGCACCAGCACCAGTGCCTAAGGCCCAATTTTTCTGCCCCTGTTTAACATCGGTGTTTAATTACAATTTTTGATGCAATGCTTTGTAGCAGGGCTAATTCCTGCAATAAAAATAGAGTATATGGGAGAGGTTGCAGTGTCGTGGCACCAGCACCAGTGCCTAAGGCCCAATTTTTCTGCCCCTGTTTAACAGGGACATGTAATTACAATTCTTGATATAATATTTCACAGGAGAGCCTGTTCCTGTGCCCACCCAGAGTAACTGTGAGGACTTATAGTGTTGTGGCACCAGCGACACAACCACCAAAGGTCAATTTTTCTACCACTGTTCAACAATGGCATGTAATTACAATTCTTGATATAATCGTTCACAGCAGGGCGCTCCAGCGCCCACCAAGAGTCACTTTCAGGGCTTACAATGTTGTGGCAAAACCAACACCTTGTTCCGCCAGTTCTGCAGGTCATATAGGGTGGGCCCCTACTTTCAAACATCCAACTTACAAACATCTCCTACTTGCAAACGGAAGGAGACAACAGCAAGTGAGATGAAAAAGGATGGACGACAAAACAAATTGTACAGGGGTGATAACCCTTCCCTATGTTTTCCAAAAAGCTTAAAAATAGTTTTTTTGACTGGAGCTACACTTTAAAAATGTGCCAGTTGAAAATTACAAACAGATTCAACTTAACACAACAAACCTACACAGTCCCTGTCTTGTTTGCACCGCCTGTATACTGCTGTTCTGAGTATATAGGGCCTGGGGGCCACACGCATTTCCTTTTTTTAATATGGGTACGGGGTTCCCCTTAATATGCGTACAAGACCCAAATGGGGCTGGTAATGGGCAGGGAGGGCTACCCATGCCATTTTTCTCAATGATTTTCAACCATATTGCAGGAACCAGATATAACATTAAAACCGCAAGCAGTTTTCAATGATGTTATTTCCGTTAAATGTCATTTTGTGCAGGGACTGTTCTAAACACGGGAAACACGTGGCACTTCACAGCCATACTATAGACACCGCCCAGGCACCATATTTAAAGGAATATTTCACTTTTTTTTTCACTTTAATCGTCATTAAAATCAGTGCTCCCGCCAAAACAGCCATTTTTAAAAACATTTTAGGCATTGACCCATGTCCCCTGGGGCAGGAGCCAGGTCCTCAAACCCTTTTTAGGACAGCATCTTGCATATTAGCTGTTAAAATTAGCACTTTTAATTTTGAACGTTCGAGTCCCATAGACTTCAATGGGGTTCTAAAGTTCGTACGAATTTGGGGTCCGTTCAAAAGTTCTGGTGCGAACCGAACCGGGGGGTGTTCGGCTCATCCCTAATTATCATACATTTAAAAACACAATAATAAAGAAGACATAAATGATGAACATGAATGGTGCTCTATAAAGTCACCATGCAGATATCCCAATCAATTTATACGACTGATCACCATTCAAGTTCAGCATTTATGTCTTCTTTATCACTGTGGTACATATGTTTTTAATTGTATAATACATTGTTCATACTTTTATATCTACTGTCTGAGGTGTGAGGTTTTTTCTGTGTGGTTCATTTTATCCACTTGACCTCCAGAAGATTTACCCCTCTTCATGACCAGGCCATTTTTTGTGATACGGCACTGCATTACTTTAACTGACAATTGCGCGGTCATGCAACGCTGTACCAAAATAATTTTTTTTTTTTTTCCAATAAATAGAGTTTTTGTTTGGTGGTATTTGACCACCACTGTTTTTTTTTTTTTTGCGCTATAAACAAAACAAACAAAAAACAACAACACAATAATCATATTTCTTTTACTTTTTGCTTTAAAACATATCCAATAAAAAATAACAAAAATCAAATTTCTTCATAAATTTAGACCAATATGTATTCTGCTACATGTGTTTGGTGTAAAAATCCCAATAAGCGTATAATAATTGGTTTACATGAACGTTATAGCACCTACAAACTATGGGATATATACTGGAATTTGTATTATTTTTTTTTTATATACTAGTAATGGTGGTGATCAGCGACCTATAGCAGGACTGCGATATTGCGGCGGGAAGTCAGACGCTAACTGACATTTTGTGGTAATCAGTGACCATAATACAGTGCAAAAGATATACACTGCCATTGTACTAATGACACTGGCTGGGAAGGGGGTTAAACATTTCAAAGATCAAAGAGTTAAATGTGTGCCTAACTAGCGTTTTCTTTGTTGCACTGTATTTGCTGCTTTCACTAAGGGATGTGATGAATTCTAGTCCCTGCTTTGCAAGAACACAGAATCCATCCCTCCCCCTTGTCAGAAAGGCAATATGCCTTGTTTACATAGGCAGATCCCAATTCTGTGTTGTTTAAGAACGAGCGGCTGGTGCCAGAGGACCTTAAGTGCCTGGCACCTGCAGATTGGCTTCTGCTGTGAATACTCACCGGCAGAAGTGCAGGATCATGTGTATATATATACGTGATCTGGAGCACCGCTGCCACCCTGTAGCTGTAAAACAGCAAGTGGTTAATACATTTTTTTTATTACAAACTTTTTATTGAAAAGATATTGTTAACATGAATCATATGAAAGGATGTCAATTACATATGCTATACATGTACAGTGGGGAAAAAAAAGTATTTAGTCAGTCACCAATTGTGCAAGTTCTCCCACTTAAAAAGATGAGAGAGGCCTGTAATTGTCATCATAGATATACCCCAACTAGGAGAGACAAAATGTGGAAACAAATCCAGACAATCGTATTGTCTGATTCGGAAAGAATTTATTTGCAAATTATGGTGGAAAATAAGTATTTGGTGAATATCAAAAGTTCATCTCAATACTTTGTTATATATCCTTTGTTGGCAATGACAGAGGTCAAATGTTTTCTGTAATTCTTCACAAGGTTGGCACACAATGTTGCTGGTATGTTGGCCTCCATGTCCTCCATGCAGATCTCCTCTAGAGCAGTGATGTTTTGGGGCTGTCGCTGGGCAACACGGACCTTCAACTCCCTCCAAAGGTTTTCTATGGGGTTGAGATCTGGAGACTGGCTAGACCACTCCAGGACCTTGAAATGCTTCTTACGAAGCCACTCCTTCGTTGGCCGGGTGGTGTGTTTGGGATCATTGTCATGTTGAAAGACCCGGCCACGTTTCATCTTCAATGCCCTTGCTGATGGGAGGAGGTTTGTACTCAAAATCTCACAATACATGGCCCCATTCATTCTTTTATGTACACGGATCAGTTGTCCTGTTCCCTTTGCAGAGAAACAGCCCCAAAGCATGATGCTACCCCCATGCTTCACAGTAAGTAAGGTGTTCTTTGGTTGCAACTCAGCATTCTCTCTCCTCCAAACAGGACGAGTTTCTACCAAAGAGTTCTACTTTGGTTTCATCTGACCATATGACATTCTCCCAATCCTCTTCTGGATCATCCAAATGCTCTCTAGCAAACCTCAGATGAGCCCGGGCATGTACTGGCTTAAGCAGGGGGACACGTCTGGCACTGCAGGATCTGAGTCCCTGGCGGAGTAGTGTGTTAATGATGGTAGCCTTTGTTACATTGGTCCCAGCTCTCTGCAGGTCATTCACTATGTCCCCCCATGTGGTTCTGGGATTTTTGCTCACTGTTCTTGTGATCATTTTGACCCCATGGAGTGAGATCTTGCGTGGAGCCCCAGATCGAGGGAGATTATCAGTGGTCTTGTATGTCTTCCATTTTCTAATTATTGGTCCCACAGTTGATTTCTTCACAAGCTGCTTCCCTATTGCAGATTCAGTCTTCCCAGCCTGGTGCAGGACTACAATTTTGTTTCTGGTGTCCTTCGACAGCTCTTTGGTCTTCACCATAGTGGAGTTTGGAGTGTGACTGTTTGAGGTTGTGGACAGGTGTCTTTTATACTGATAACAAGTTCAAACAGGTGCCATTAATACAGGTAATAAGTGGAGGACAGAGGAGCCTCTTAAAGAAGAAGATACAGGTCTGTGAGAGCCAGAAATCTTGCTTGTTTGTAGGTTACCAAATACTTATTTTCCACCATAGTTTGCAAATAAATTCTTTAAAAAATCAGACAATGTGATTGTCTGGATTTATTTCCACATTTTGTCTCTCATAGTCGAGGTATACCTATGATGGCCTCTCTCATCTTTATAAGTGGGAGAACTTGCACAATTGGTGGCTGACTAAATACTTTTTTGCCCCACTGTATGTATAAATCATTGAAAAGGATAGACTTTCATACATGTTTTATAGATATAATACCGTGTTTTCCTGAAAATAAGACCTACCCCAAAAATAAGACCTAGCGTTATTTTCCCAGGAGGACTGCAATATTAGCGCTCAAAAATAAGCCTTAGCTTAAAATGCTTGTAAAATCCTTTAATAATCCACTCTATTACAGTATTATATAATGTACAATGTGTTTTGTTTCTGTAATATAATTGCGGGGAAGAGGGCTCCGACGGGTCACAGAAGCGTGGGTGCTGTAATTAAGGTATTTGGCACAATTATATTATAGAAACATACATTGTACATTATATAATACTGTAATATTGGCTTATAGGATTTTACAAGCATTTTAACTCGGTTCACACTGGGGATTCCTGTCACCCAGGGAGAGAGAGGGAGAGAGAAGATAGCACATTACATGGTAAGACCTATCCTGAAAATAAGCCCCACTGTGTCTTTTGTTGCCCAAATTTATTTAAGACCAGGGCTTATTTTTGGGGGAAACACGGTATACAATATGTTCTTCATACATATATTATCAAAGATTCATGTTGGTTCAAGATCATTTGTATAATATATGAGTTTGGACATAATAAGAACTTAATTAAAAAAAGGAAATTATTAAGAGCATCTAATATAGGTAAGAGTAAGGGTAATATATACAGTGGTGTGAAAAAGTGTTTGCCCCCTTCCTCATTTCCTGTTCCTTTGCATGTTTGTCACACTTAAGTGTTTCGGAACATCAAACCAATTTAAACAATAGTCAAGGACAACACAAGTAAACACAAAATGCAATTTGTAAATGAAGGTGTTTATTATTAAAGGTGAAAAAAAATCCAAACCATCATGGCCCTGTGTGAAAAAGTGATTGCCCCCTAAACCTAATAACTGGTTGGGCCACCCTTAGCAGCAACAACTGCAACCAAGCGTTTGCGATAACGTGCAATGAGGCTTTTACAGCGTCCTGGAGGAATGTTGGCCCACTCATCTTTGCAGAATTGTCCTAATTCAGTTACACTAGAGGGTTTTCGAGCATGAACGGCCTTTTTAAGGTCATACCACAACATCTCAATAGGATTCAGGTCAGGACTTTGGCTAGGCCACTCCAAAGTCTTCATTTTGTTTTTCTTCAGCCATTCGGTGGTGGACTTGCTGGTGTGTTTAGGATCATTGTCCTGCTGCAGAACCCAAGTTCGTTTCAGCTTGAGTACACGAACAGATGGTCGGACATTCTCCTTCAGGATCTCTTGGTAGACAGCAGAATTCATAGTTCCTTTTATCACAGCAAGTCTTCCAGGTCCTGAAGCAGCAAAACAGCCCCAGACCATCACACTACCACCACCATATTTTACTGTTGGTATAATGTTCTTTTTATGAAATGCAGTGTTCCTTCTACGCCAGATATACTTGGACACACACCTTCCAAAGAGTTCCACTTTTGTCTCATCGGTCCACAGAATGTTGTCCCAAAAGTCTTGGGGATCATCAAGATGTGTTGTGGAGAAATTGAGACGAGCTTTGATGTTCTTTTTGCTCAGCAGTGGTTTTCTCCTTGGAACTCTGCCATGCAGGCCATTTTTGCCCAGTCTTTTCCTGATGGTGGAGGCATGAACGCTGACCTTAACTGAGGCAAGTGAGGCCTGCAGTTCCTTGGACGTTGTTGTGGGGTCTTTTGTGACCTCTTGGATGAGTCGTCGCTGCGCTCTTGGGGTAATTTTGGGCGGCCGGCCACTCCTGGGAAGGTTCACCACTGTTCCATGTCTTCGCCATTTGTGGATAATGGCTCTCACTGTGGTTCGCTGGATTCCCAAAGCTTTGGAAATGGCTTTATAACCCTTTCCAGACTGATAGATCTCAATTACTTTCTTTCTCAATTGTTCCTGAATTTCTTTGGGTCTCGGCATGATGTGTAGCTTTTAAGGATCTTCTGGTGGACCTTACTGTGTCAAGCAGCTCCTATTTAAGTGATGCCTTGATTGTGAACAGGTGTGGCAATAATCAGGCCTGGGTGTGGCTAGAGAAATTGAACTCAGGTGTGGACAACCACAGTTATAGTATGTTTTAACAAGGGGGGCAATCACTTTTTCACACAGGGCCATGATGGTTTGGATTTTTTTCACCTTTAATAATAAACACCTTCATTTACAAATTGCATTTTGTGTTTACTTGTGTTGTCCTTGACTATTGTTTAAATTGGTTTGATGTTCCGAAACACTTAAGTGTGACAAACATGCAAAGGAACAGGAAATGAGGAAGGGGGCAAACACTTTTTCACACCACTGTAAGTAAATCTAACAATTTAATCTATGCCTCTAAAGACATTTTATAAATGAGCCATGGATTCCATTTTTTATCAAAAGTTTTCTCAGTATTGTTTATTACGTGATAGATTTTTTCTAAATGTCTTATTTCATATGAATGATTAATCATTAAGCATTATTCATTAATGATGAATCATTTTCATGCTCTAAGAAGTGGTTAATAAACTTGAGCTGGCCCACCTTATCAAAAGACACAAGGATCTTTCTCCCCATAACACAACCTCCTGCTGTGCTGAAGGCCTTCTGAGACTGAGTGGCTGATGAAGGTTTAGGGTCCTTTCACACGGGGCGGATCAGTTCTGATCCGCCCCGTGGATATCCGTTTGCTCAGCGGGGATCACTCCGTCGATCCCCGCTGAGCAGGGAGATGACAGCTCCGTCTCTGCACACTGCGCAGGGACGGACCTGTCACAGCGCCGCTCTCCCCTATGGGAGATCGGATGACGACGGACCGCAGTGCCCGTCGTCATCCGATCCGATCCGCAGACGGATGGAAAAATAGCTTTTTCCTCCGTTACACTTTTTCGGATCGGAGCGGGTCGGATGTCAGCGGACATGTCACCGCTGACATCCGACGCTCCATAGAGCTCTATGGAGCACCCGTTCAGGTCCGCCTGAAAAACTGACAGGCGGACCTGAACGGGACGTCAGTGTGAAAGAGGCCTTAGTAGTGTATATTGGGAAAGCTCCACACAGTGGTCCAGTCTGGACACCCAACAGTCCACAACATTCTCATTTCTAAGCCCTTGTACACACGGTCGGAGATGAGGCAAATCAAAAGGAGCTTGGGGAAAGTGCATCTAGGCTAAATGAAGCAGAACACCGCCACTCAAACAGAGATTTCCATGACACAACCCAACTGAAAATTCTTCATCGTGCTTATATACCCTTCCTCTCAGAGAAAAACAACCAGCAATCCGCCAGCTACCTACTATGCCACTAGGCAAGACCTACCTTTCTGGCGCCGCATGGAGTAGCTGTCTCTCCTCACAGCTCCCGCAAACCGCCCTCCAAACCGGCCTATAAAATCGGCGTTTTCGCCCACAATACCTCCAGCCGCCTTTCCCATGACCCCGGTCACGAAATGGACCTGTTTGTAGAAAAATCTGGGCCGCGATCGTACGCGACCGCCACCGTGCGGCCGGCCCAGCCGCAAATCGAGGCCCCGGCTTCGGCCTACACAGCTCCGGCCTGCACGGCCCAACCAGCGGAGACGGCGCCTGCGATGGAGGTAGGCGAACAATCGGCAACACAGTCTAATCTAAGGGACATGCTATCGCAACAGCCCCATGGCCCTCCACCATCATCTGGTCCTGCAACAGCTCTGTTTATCCAGCAGCCTCTAATACCTCCGCCATTACAGGACCACCACACTGAAATCCTGGCCCAGGCTGTAGCTGCTCTCCTCTCCCCTATGATTGCTGCCTCAGTGGAGAAGGCTGTCAGCTCAGGCATGCAAAAGATTCAAGCTCAGCTAGGGGAACATACCTCCAGATTAAATGAGGCCGAACATCGCATCTCAAATCTTGAGGAAGAACTCTACCAGACACAGTCTCTGGAACAAGCCCAAGACAGAACGAACAAATATGTACTGGAAAAGCTTGATGACCTCGAAAATAGGTCCAGGAGGAGCAACCTGCGATTTGTAGGAATCCCCGAAACGCTTGACCAGTCTGCTTTGTCAGAGCTCTGTGCCCGTCGCATCCCTGAAACACTGGGTCTGGGGCGCCCATTTACCGTGGAACGTGCACACCGTGTGGGAGCCTTCAACTCTGAACGCAAATCCCCACGCCCGATAATCGCTAAATACCTCAATTATTCGGACAAGGCCGCCATACTACAGCAATACCGAGAGTCCAGATCCCTGCAGATTGACGGAATCAAAATTTTGATCTTTGCCAACTACTCGTGGACGTCTCCAAGAAACGTAAGGCCTTTCAGCACATTTGCGCAAAACTCCACCAACAACAACTAAAGTTCACCCTGGCATTCCCGGCTATTCTGCGGATCAAAGCACCCAATGGCGAGCAACTTTCCTTTCAAGATCCAGAGGAGGCATCATCCTTCTTGAAATCAATACGCTCGGGTTCTCACCTCAGCCCCACACCCAAAGCGGCTTCAGTCAACCGAGCCCTGGACCAAAGGAGTCCGCGGAAAGACTCTCCCAAGCGCTTCAGGGCCTCAGGTCCAGCACAATACGGCCTAACCGCACGTTGATGGGTTACGATGCCACCGTTGTCTCATCTCACAACTTCAACATTTTTGTGACCCTGCCCGGCTACCCATCCTACCTGGGCACGGTGAACTGACCTTGGACTCTCCCTCCTGGACCGTCCACACCTCACAGGTAGTATCCGTCATGGGTAGAAAGGCTATTTGGGATGTTCCTACCTGCATCCCGGTTCTTCTTTGTTCTTTTTTTTGTTGTTCTCTTGGTACCTTATCTAACAATGTTCTATGTGTTCAATGATTTTGAATGTTTGGTTCCTCTTGCCTGAACGCACGTGCTCTTCCCCTAGGTATCTCTGTGCAGACCTCTTTGCATGCTCTGATCACCCGCCTGAACTGATGTTGTACTCTATCCCCTCTCCGAAGGGTGGAAATCTTTACATCAGGCACAGGGCTAGTTATGGGAGCTGGTCTTCACAGTGATCCCCATGCGGAAAAAAGTGAAGTTGGTTAATGTTTACATATATTTCTGTCTAATTTGCCCTTGGCACCCATACCCATCCCCCCCCCCCCACTCTCTCCCTCTCCCCACTGAGTCCGCTTTCGCTTTGACACCATCTGCTACCCCTCTACCTAGGGCCCACCAGGCTTACTCCAGTGTAGCTTCTACGTATTTACCTTACCCAAGTCCCCACAATTTAATGGTCCTATTACACACAACACATACCCCCATCAAAATCCCACCATGCTGCGAATAATCTCGTGGAATGTGAAGGGCCTTCGTTCCCCCTCCAAAAGAATGAAGGTCCTTCGCCATCTCAAACGGCTTAAGACCGATATAGCATTGCTTCAGGAGACACACCTTTCCTCACCCAACTTTGATCGGATGAGGAAACTCTGGGTAGGTAGAGTGGTTGGCTCTGAGGCCTTTGGCCATAAAGCAGGAGTACTTATCCTCATAAACAAGCACCTTCCATGTAAAATCCTATCTACTGACGCAGATTGCCAGGGTAGACTTATCTCTATTCGTGTCCTCCTAGGGACAAAAGAGCTAGTAATATCTAATGTTTATGCCCCTAACAGCCCCACGAAGCAATTCTTCAGCACACTAACCACTTGGCTCCTACGCTATCCCCACCTTCCCCAGATCGCTGGGGGTGACTTTAATTCTATGATTCACCCGCTGGATGACAAATCCTCGCTACCGCGCCCCATCCATCTCCCAACCCCCACCAACGTCACGATACTAGCATCAACGATGGAATCCCTTTGCCTCCATGACGTATGGCGGCTGCACCACCCGACCGATAGAGAATTCTCTTTCTACTCTCGCCCGCACAATGTCTTCACCAGGATTGATTATTTATTCTGCTCTAACGATTTACTCCCCCTAATCCCGGGAGCGGATATTCATGATATAGCTATTTCTGACCATGCACCCATCTCTGTGACCCTAGAGACTCCTGACATCCACCCTAATCCCAAAATCTGGCGTTTCCCCTCCTATCTCCAACACAATGCTGATTTCCAAACTTACATTACAAAAGAGTGGCTGCTCTATATGCAAATGAATGCGACACACACCGACAACCCAAATCTGTTTTGGGATGCGGGGAAAGCTTTCCTCAGGGGTCGCATCATTTCCTATGCATCGTCCTTCAAAAAAAAACGCACACCTTAACTATAACACCTCCAGTTCCAGACTTCACCATGCACAACGAGCACTCTATGCCCATGACTCCCCGGAAAACCGGACTGCTTGGCAAATAGCCAAACAGTCTTTTGACACCTTGGCCTACACCTTGGAATCTACCAAGAGAGCATACCTTGATGCCACTCTCCATAAATTTGGGAACAAGGCGGGCAAGCTTCTAGCCCGACTATGCAAGGGACCCTACCCCCCAACTATCATCCCCTCTATCCATGAACCGGACGGCACTGTAACGACCACACAAAAAGGTATAAATTTGGCTATGCTGCGCTATTACTCTGCGCTGTACTCGGCTGACCCCATTGACAAGCCCACGGCGCGCGACTTCCTGGAAAAAGTGGAGCTGACCCAAATATCCTCCTCACAACTAGACTCCCTTAACGCCCCCCATCTCTCTTACGGAAATAACCTCCACAATTTGTAACTTAGCCTCCTCTAAAGCCCCTGGCCCAGATGGCCTAACAGGCAAATTTTACAAATCCCTGAACTCACTCCTAGCACCCACTCTTAAAGATGTCTACCAACACATGTGGTCCGGCGGCCCCTATTTACCTACGGGCAACCAGGCAATAGTTAAACTGCTAGAAAAAAGGGGAAGGATCCACAAGAACCCGGCTCATACAGGCCCCTCTCGCTTCTTAACCTCAATGTCAAAATTCTTTCCAAAATAGTAGCCACAAGGCTGGCCAACATCATCCCCTTTCTGATACATCCTGCCCAGTCAGGCTTTGTTAAAGGCAGAACGGCAACGATTAACATCAGAAAGGTGATGATGGCGCTAGAACATGCCAGATGCAACCCAAACTGTGACTTTGCCATTATTACCCTTGACGCCAAAAAGGCTTTTGACAACGTGAGTTTCGAATGGCTTTCCATGATTCTGAGTAAAATGGGATTCTCTGGCCCCTTTCTCCACCTAATAGGCTCCATGTACACCTCTCTGGCAGCTAGATTGGTAGCCGCCGGCCTCCTCTCAAATGAATTTCGTCTACATAAAGGCACAAGGCAGGGCTGCCCACTATCCCCACTGCTTTTTAATATAGCTCTGGAACCACTTTCCAGATATCTGTCAACCGTGGCCCCGATACATGGCATAAAAATAGGGGAGCAGGAATCGAAGACATCTCTTTTTGCAGATGATGTCCTCATCTTCTCCGCCAACCCATCCGCAGACATGCCCATGATCAAATGCACCTTTGACCAATTCAGAAAATGTTCGGGATTACGCATAAACTACTCCAAGAGCGAGATACTGCCTCTAGGCCCCCTTCCACCTCCGGCTTGGACTCAAAACTCCATTTTCACGATAGCAAAATCTAATATCACCTACCTAGGAGTTAAAATAGGGAAACTCCCTTCCCCTCTTTATCACCTGAACTACCCCCCCCCCCCCCCTTTGCCAAAATTACCCAGGAATTAGAAAACTGGATGGATCTCCTCCTCTCGCTCCTGGGAAGATGCCATTTGGTGAAAATGGTCAGTTTCGCACGCCTGCTGTACCCCCTCCAGACGATACCTTTACTTATAAGACACAAAGATTCCAAAACTTTGAACTCTGCGATATCAAAATTTATCTGGCGAAACAAGAGACCACGCATAGCCTTCTCAAAACTCCATCTTCCCAGAACCGAGGGTGGTATTAGTCTTCCAAACCTCAGAACATATAACCTTGCTTGTCTTTTGAGGGTGGGCCTGGACTGGATAACCCAAAAATCCCTATGCTCTAACTATCAGCTGGAGGCTGAAATGATTCACTCCTACTCCCTAACAGCACTTCTACACTGTAAGTGGAAATCTCTACCACCGCCACTTCAACACAACCTTCTGTTAAGAGATACCGCTATTGCTTGGAGGGAGGCGAGGAAGAGTCTCAGACTATCTCCTTTCATATCAAAATTCCTGCCGATACAGGGTCACCCAAATTTTACCCCGGGACTGGAACACCAGCCCTATGAATCGTGGCGACAAAAGGGTCTCACTACTTTCTCCTCCCTTTGTGATCTTGAATCTGGTCGAGCATTACCCTTCCGCTCCCTGGCCACCAAATTCTCTCTCACCAATACTTCTGCCTTCCACTATGGCCAATGTCTTAGTTTTCTACAAAAAATCTGCAGAGATGAATCCATGAGATTTAAATCCTCATTCCTTGAGACACTCCTACAAAAAGACTCCTACAAAATTTTATGACATTTACAAGCCTCTACTTTCAAAAACAACACCTTCTCTGGAATCATCCTCAGTATCCAACTGGGCAAAAGACTTCCCGGATGATGACATAGTGGACAAGATCCTTCAAGGCCTTAACTCTGTGTACAATTTGGTTCCAAACGAATCTTGGAGGGAAACCCAGCTGAAGATCGCTCATCGGGCACATATCCCTTTCCTCCCATCCACCCAACTACCTTCAGCCTCATCTTCATTGTGCCCTTTGTGCCACCAACCTAAGTCCTCTCTCACGCACCGTTACTGGACTTGCACTTTTATCTCCGCTTTCTGGGACCAAATCCTGGCATATATATTTCAGATTACGGTGCTAAAGTTACCTAAAGACCCGCTTCTCCTTATCTTCGGGCACTGGGATCCTAAACTACTTTCTTGGTCAACCACTCTCAGCCCCCTGGGCAAGGAATGGGCCTTGATATGCCTCTTGCTTGCTAGAAGGGCAATATTAGCCAACTGGACTTCTACTTCCAATCCTTCCATCTCCCAAGTCAGCAGAGATCTCCTGCAGCTTCTATTCGGTGACAAACTCAACACTAATTTGGCCCACAAGAAAGCCAAACAGCGCTTCCACAGCAGATGGGATTTTTTTATTGCATCGCAGCTCACTCCTCGGGAACGAGCTCACCTTGAACAACATTCCTTTATCTACAATGGACCCTTGCCAACTACAACCCTTTCCACTACCTGATAGCTACCACCAACAGGACTGATGACTTGGGACCTCCCCCCCCTCCTCACTCCGGGGGTATACTCCCTCACCTTATCGGCAATTTGGACTTCTGCGGGACCCTCCCCGCCCTCCGGTTGCTCTCCTTCATACCGAGCCTAGGTCCTTCCCCCCTCCTCCCCCCTTTTTTTTCGTTTTCCTACCCCCCCTCTATCACAGTTTTCATTCTGATTTGCATTGTACCCTGGTTCTCTCTGAGGTTAGCATAGTGCCTTACTATTACCAGATCCATCCAGTCAAAGCTTCCTCATATTCTTCTGTTTTGAAAGGGATAGGGGTACTCTCCGTTCCTTGTTTATGATACTTGTGCTCATGCACAAATTTGTGACTTATTGTGGTATCTATCTAACCTGTACTATACACAAAAATCTTTTTGTACTTGCTGGATATATCATTCTGTCATGTACTCTTTTTCAATAAAATTTTATAAAAAAAAGAAAAAAAAGAAAAGGCTGTCAATGCAGGCATGAGGCAAATCAAAAAAGGACCTTGGGGAACATGCCTGTAAATGAAGCAGAGCACCACCTCTCAAACATAGAGACTTCCATGATGCAGAAATAGTAGATAAACTCTAAGCCCTGGTACACACGGTCGGAGATTCCGACGGAATGTTTCCTATCGAACCGTTTTGTCGGATATTCTGACTGTGTGTGGTCTGCATTGGACTGTTTCCGTCAGAATATCCGACGGACCAAGTTTTCCAACTTGCTGGTAAAATTTTCCTACAAAATGCTCCTATCGGACATACTCCGATCATGTGTAGCCTACTCCGATGGACAAAGTGCCACGCATGCTCAGATCAAATTCCTAGACCAAAGCTATTGGCTACTAGCCTGAATGTAGTCCTGTCGTAACGAAATAACGTCACCACGTTATGTACAATCAGATTTTCCGACAACTTAGTCCGACCGTGTGTATGCAACATCACTTCCGGACCTCTTCCGAAATTAATCCGTCGAAATTACTCCGACGAATTTGTTTGTCGGAATCTCCGACCGTGTGTACAAGGGCCTACAACAAAATTCTACAACGGATCCACAACTAATCTTGGAGAGAAACCCAACTGAAAATTCTTCATCATGCTTATATACCCTTCCTTTCAGAGAAAAATAACCAGCAATCCGCCAGCTACTCACTATGCCACTAGGCAAGACCTTCCCTCACCCACCGATTCTGGATCTGCAAATATATCTCAACCTTCTGGGAACAAGTCATGTCACTTATATATGGGATAACTCTGCTAAAACTACCAAAAGATCCCCTGCTTCTCATCTTTGGTTATTGGGACAAAAAACTCCTAAAGTGGTCCTCAAATGACAACCCTCAACACAAAGAATGGATACTGATCTGTCTCCTGGTCAGATCCATTCTAAAACATTGGACTTCCCCCCATGGCCCAAAGATCTTACAGGTTCAAAGAGGAGCTCCTTCAGTTGCTATACAAAGACAAAATCAACACTGACTTTAAACATAAAGTCTCTAGCAAACGTCTCTACTCAAGATGGCGGGTTTTCATGGAGTCAACATTATCTCTCAAGGAACTTGAAACCTTTAAAAATCGCTTTTCTTACTATAGGCGCCTTCGCCACAGCTTGCTGAGGATGACACCTCCGGAAATTGATCCTCTCCCAGCAGGCCACATGGCCCTCAACATTGTCAAGCTCTTTTATCCTTCTACCTCACTGACAACGTCATTGACAACACTAAGCTCATGAGTCACAGTCCTAAGTGCCATCTCTATTGTAGTAGGTGTACGCCCCCCCCCCCCTTCCTCTTCTCCTTCACCTTATAGTTTAGGAACCCTTTACAGAGGATTCATCCAGTTATCTGCTGTTCAGATATTCTTCCTGTGTGATCTTGTTTATAACCATTCATGTTTTTTACAATTCCCCCATGTAAACATCTGCTAGTCAAAATTGTATAGGCCAGGGGATGTTTGACAAATTTCATGTTGCTTTTATCGTATATTTCAATAAAATCAATAAAAAACAAAACAAAAAAAACAACTCTGTATTAGTGGATCTCCCATTTTAGAGTGAGGAAACTTGTGTATGATCATAAGAATTTGTAAGGTAATGTATTACCCCAGCAGTCTATGGGTTGGATTTACTAAAACTAGAGCCCTCAGAATCTGGTGCAACTGTGCATGGAAGCCAATCAGCTTCTAAACTTAGCTTGTTCAATTAAGCTTTGGCAATAAAACCTTGAAGCTGATTTTGCACACTTCAGTTTTTGTAAATAACCCCCTATGTGTCAGTTGCCATTTATCAACTTATCGCAAGATTCCTGCTGTTCTCTGTTTCTACACATTTTACGGGCTGCAACCCCGCTTCCTCAGGAGGTTATATTGGGAGAATGCAGAATTTGTGTTGGTAATAGAGACTCTGGTCTCAGGAAACTTTCACCACATTCTGCTCATGCTAGACATCCTGGAACTGCCTCCCGTGTGCATCAGGTGCGCTCTGTGACCGCTGTGTGCTTTGGGCACAGCTGATCAGAGATTATGGCCCTTTACCATGTGATCAGCTGTCACAATGTAAACAGTGGTTTGCCGGTTATCAGCTCTCCATTCCTCACGCAGAGATGAGGAGCACAGTGAGAACATTTACACTGATAATCAGAGTACTTATTATATGTGAAGAACAAAAATTGTTATAACACAAAATAAGAAACATCTTTTGTTTCAAATTATATATTTTTTTCATTTATTTATCAAAATAAAAATGGTGTTTAACCACTTGCCTACTGGGCCAATTCTGACATTTCTCTCTTAGATGTAAACAATCATATTTTTTTTGTTAGAAAATGACACAGAACCCCCAAATATTATATATGTTTTTTTTTTAGCAGAGACCCTAGGGAATAAAATGTGGATTGTTGCACGGTATTTGCGCAGCAATGTTTCACGCATTATTAAAAAAAAAACTGTAAAGTTAGGCCAATTTTTTTGCATAATATGAAAGATGATGTTATGCTGAGTAAATAGATACCTAACATGTCATGATTCAAAATTGCACACACTCGTGGAATGGAATCAAATTTCAGTACTTAAAAATCCCCATAGGCAAAGCTTTACTTTTTTAACAGGTTACATGTTTTGAGTTACAGAGGAGTTCTAGTGATAGAATGACCGCTCTCACTCTAAAATTTGTGGTGATACCTCACATGTGTGGTTTGAACATAATTTACATATGTGGGCGCAACTTACGTGTGCGTTCACGTCTGCAGGGGACAGGGACGTTCTACTTTTTTTTTGGTAATTTTACTTCTATCTTTCTACTTTGATGCTTTCTTCTTACAGTTTTTTTTTTTTTTTTTTTAATCACTTGTATTCCTATTACAAGGAATGTAAACATCCCTTGTAATAGGATTAGGGCATGACAGATCCTCTTTACAGTGAGATCAGGAGTCAATAATTCCCCACATTTCACCTCTAGGCTGGAAAGCCTGAAATAAAAGAAAATGGCTTCCCAAATGAGGTGGTGGCATTTTTTTAAAATTCAGAGGCCGGGCGTGATGTCATAACATCGCGCCCGGTCTCCGAACCATCAGTGCAGGCATCATTCAGATATCACCACTCAAAGTCAGTGATAACATATGATGTTGAGCGGGTGGGAAATACAAAAGAAAAATAATTTAAAAAGCTCTATTTTCTCCAAAAATTCTAAAAATCTAATATGAGTACAGTGTTGCATGACTCAGTAATTGTCATGCAAAGTCCTCTAGATAAGGGGTCTCCAAACTATGGCCATCCACTTATTCAGAAACTACAATTCCCATCATGCCTTATAAGGTCTGTGAATGTAAGATTTTTACAATGGCTCATGGGACGCGTAGTTCCGCAATAGTTGGAGGGCCGTGGTTTGGAGAACCCTGCTCTAGATCAATGTTTCTCAACTCCAGTCCTCAAGTACCCCCAACAGGTCATGTTTTCAGGCTCTACATTATTTTGCACAGGTGATTTGATCAGTTGCACTGCCTTAGTAATTACCACCGCTGTTTCATCTGAGGGAAATCCTGGAAAGATGACCTGTTGGGGGTACTTGAGGACTGGAGTTGAGAAACACTGGTCTAGAGGTCTTTCATGCACAGGTAGTATGTTATTTTTTATGTGATTTTCTTATAAGCAGGATTTATAATTTCGATATTAGTAGTAGAGAGTTTCTAAATTTCTAACAGTGAATTAGATGTTCATATTGGGATTTATTTTCATTTCTAAAAGTGATTTATAAATGAAAATACAATTTTTTAAGTAATTTCAAACTACATTTGTCAAGTCTCTGTAGACATTATTGAATGTACTGAAGGTTTTTTCAACCACTTCAGTACCGGGCACTTTCACCCCCTTCCTGCCCATGACAATTTTCAGCTTTCAAAGCTGTCGCAATTTGAATGACAATTGTGCGTTCATACAACACTGTACCCAAACTAATTTTATATCATTTTGTTCCCACAAATAGAGATTTCTTTTGGTGGCAGAGTACCATAAAATGCACTTTGGTTAATCTTTGAGATTGTTCATTGTCATATAGCTAATTTCTCTTTACCGTATAAAAAGCTTTGCTTCATTTTTTAATTTATAGGATGCATATGATGCATTAAGGTGAAAAAACACAAAGGTTTACAATCCCTTTAAACCCTGCCCCACCTCCCGGCATTCTAAACCCTTTAAGTGTCTGGGAGACGCTGTCTTCAAGGGGTTAAGAAAATTAACCCCTTAATGAAGTTTGCCAACAAGTTCACGTTTTCTCTTCAGTGGTCCAAAATCCCCCTCCTAAGTCAAAGCTTGAGATCACCAATCACCAGGAAGCAGGAGCATTGGCAATTGCAGAACTATAGGACTGACCCAGCAAGGGATATGTCACACAGCCTTAAACCTTGTTCCACCTCTGGGCACTCTAAACCCCTTAAGGGGCTGGTAGGCAACGTCTCCAAGGGGTTAACAAGATTCACCCCTTATAGATTGCAATGAAGTTTGCCAACAAGTTCACGTTTGTACACCAAACCCAGGCAGATTTCTTCATCCCTACTGCAGATGGGGACCTTACTCTTTGTGTACAAGCAGTAGTTTCTTTTCAGAGGTCCAACATCCCTCTGCTTAGTCAAAGCTTGAGATCATCAATTAACAGCAAGCTTTGTTGATTGTAGAACAATAGGACTGACCCAGCAAGGGGCATGTTGGACCCCTTCCGAGAGACCACTGCTTCCACAAAGAGAGCAGAGGTCCTTCTCTGCAGCAGGCAAGGAACAGGCATGTCTACTTAGATGGTTGGCTGCTTTCTAAATAAAATCCACTGTTTTGTACACCTTTTGTTTTGATGCCCTTGAAATATATTAAGCAGATTTAAATAAAAAATTCAGATGGGTTGTGACCTTTTTTTTTTTTTTTTATTGTATTAATTAAAAGCTTTTTGTAGAGCGACGCAGTGCCGAATCGCAAAAAATGGTCTGCTCTTAAGCCAGCAAAATGGTCCGGTCTGAAAGTGGTTAATTATATACCAGTAAAGAAAGAAGTAGAAATGACTTGCTTTACAGTTAGTTAAGCTTATAAGGAAAAAAACAAACATATCAGACAAACAGATTACATAAAATAAATACATATACTGTAGATGGTGGCTGCTTTCTAAAGAAAATCAACTGTCAGATTTTGAACACCTTTTATTTTGAGGCCCTTAAAATATATTTTTCAGATTTAAATTGAAAGTTCAGATGGGTTTTAACCTTTTTTTTTTCTTTTAAGTATTTTTTAAAATTGTTTTTATTAAAAGCCTATTGTACATGTGGTTACTTTATTTTTATTTTTTTTGTAAATTAATTAACTACAAGTAAAGAAAGAAGTGAAGTTTACTTTCTTTACAGTTAGTTAGGACTATAAGGAAGAAAAAAAGAAACATATCAGACAAATATGAAAATAGATATACAGTAATAAGACTAAGTTTCATGTTTAAAAAAAAAAATCATAAATTATGCAGATTTAAAAATGGTTTCATAATTTTTACATATGAGCTTTCTGAAAGCTTGCTTGATATCATTATTTCTCAGACTATATATGATAGGATTAAGCAATGGTATGAGCAATGTGTACATTAGAGATAAAACTTTCTTTGCAGACTCTTTGTTAGGAAATAAGTAGATATTCATAAGTGAGACATAATAAATAAAAACCACAAGAAGGTGAGAGCTGCAAGTAGAGAAGGTTTTCTGTCTTCCCGTAGTTGAGGAAATCTTTAGAATTGCAGAGACAATATAGACATAGGATACTGTTATTATAATATTTGGGCAGATAACAATAGGTATAACCAATAGCATACTTTCCATTTGAATAAGAAAAGTATCAGTGCAAGAAAGGTCTAAAATCGGATAAAAATCACAGAAGAAATGGTCAATAACATTTGGTCCACAGAACTGGAGTTGACTCATGGTTATTGCAAACATTGACACTATAATCAACGCTGTCAACCAAAACAATAGAATTGAGTTTCGACAAAATGAAAAAGTCATAATAGAATTGTACGTTAGTGGGTGACAGATGGCCTGATATCTATCAAAGGACATGACCGTCAGGAGAAGACACTCTAATATCCCTACAGCCGTGTAAAAATAAAACTGACCTAGACAGCCGGTGAAAGGCATGGTGCATCCTTCGTATATCACAACATTTAGTGTGTTCGGTATGATGCTTGTGCTTAATAATATGTCTGTGATGGAGAGTTGAGTGATAAAGAAATACATTGGAGAGTGGAGAGTCTTGTTGTAGGACACAAGTTGAATAATCAGAAGGTTTCCACAGAGTGTCAAACAGTAGTTGATTAGCAGCATAAAGAAAAAGAAAGTCTTGACATTATAAAAATCCTGAAATCCTAATAGAAATATCTCAGTGACAGTAGTAACGTTAAGGTAGGACATGCTATTGGATTAAACCAACAAAAATTTAGAAATAGTAAGGTGACATGCTAACCAAAAATATTCTTTGATCTATAGTGTAAAATTATCCAATGTGTTTATATTAAATTAAGTTCATCTCACAAAACTGTATGTTTAAGATATGAGTTACAAAATATTAAAAGCTGAAGGCAGCTCTGTATCTACTAATAAACAATAACAATAAACAGATTTATTTGAAAAAAAATATTCAAGCAGATTGCTAATCGTGTGATCTGGATACCGATAAATTTGGCCTAAGCATCTAGGCTTCAATCACCTCTACTCAAGATGGGTTAAAATAGACATAACTTAACTTTTGCGCAAACCAATCAATAAACACTTTTGCAATTTTTTTTTACCAAAAATATGTAGAAGAATACGTAATCGGCCTAAACTGAGGAAGAAAAAAGTTTTTTTTATATATTTTTGGGGGATATTTATTATAGCAAAAAGTAAAAAATAATGCATTTTTTTTTCAAAATTGTCACTCTTTTTTTGTTTATAGTGCAAAAAATAAAAACCGCAAAGGTGATCAAATTCCACCAAAAGAAAGCTCTATTTGTGGGGAAAAAAAGGACGTCAAGTTTGTTTGGGAGCCACGTCGCACGACTGCGTAATTGAATCACAAAAAGTGCTCTGGTCAGGAAGAGGGTAATTCCTTCCGGGGCTTAAGTGGTTAAAATTATGGATCCTGAGAGGTTGTAAGGCGGTGGGAACAATGGAAAACTTATGGTGGGATTGTCCCATAATTAAACAATATTGGACTACAGTCCTGACATTGACAGGATAAATCACCGGAAGGGTAGTATTATGCCGCGTACACACGGGCGGACTGTATGGCGTACTTAGTCCGTCGAAACACATTTCAGTGGACAGTCCGCTCGTGTGTGGGCTTCAGCGGACTTTTTCAGCGTGCAGTCTGGTGTACTAAGTATTTCGGATTTTTCGAAATTCTGTCCGTCGTACTTTGGTTTCAGCTGACAATCCGCTCGTCAGTAGGCTAGTTTGACGGACTAAGAATGGCGCATGCTCAGAAAGGATTTACACGGCGGAAGGGTGCTTTGCTGTGTATTGGACTTCCTATTTCTAGTCCCGTCGTACGTGCTGTAGACGTCATCGCGCAAGCTTTCGACGGACTGTTTGTGCATCCGTGTGTGGTCAAGTCCGTTCAGTCGAAATTATGACGGACTGTCCGTCGGATTGTATGACGGACTAAGTACGCCATACAGTCCGCTGGTGTGTACGCGGCATTAGAAGACCCTTGGACATGTCTGTTCCACGGAACAGACGGTCCGATGAAACAATATATAGAATCGTTGGTACCTATTCTATTAATTGTAGCAAAAAGCCTTATAGCAAAAAAATGGCAGGATCAAGAAAGTCCAAGAATGCAAGATTGTTATTTGGTATTGATGACACCTATAACCTGGAGATATTAGATCTAAGTAGGGAAGAGGTAGAGAGTAGAGATAAATGAGATATCTGGAGAGAGTTTAAAAAGACGGGGAGATATGTGGAGGTAATGATCCATAACAGAATGGGGTAAAGATAGAAATAAATGAAAACAACAGAAAATGTAAATGGAAATTGGTGTCTTGGGTGGGTGGGGTGGAGAGAGGGGGGATTTGGGGCAGAAATAATTGGTGAATATACTGTACTGTTTTTGTATTCTGAAAATTGCACAGTATGCAATTGAGCTACTGGCCTGTCCTGCATCCAGCGTTCTTTCGGAACCCACATTCAGTGCTGCTGGAGGCTTTGTAATCAATCACAGGGTGCGCCTGTCCACCAACTCAGTTGATCGACTGACCTTCATAAAGATGAATCAGTCTTGGATCACCACCAGCTACCAAGCATCTGAAGCTGATGTAACCGAATATTTTTTTTTTAAATGTCAGATCCCTTCAAGACTGCCTATGCTGATGCTGAGTGAGTATCCTGTTATGTTGACTGACTATCCTCTTCCTCCTAAATGATCCTGCTGATAGCTTGGAAGAACATTTTTGATTCTGGGCGCCGCCACCAGTGGCTAAGGCCCAATTTTTCAGCCCCTGTTTAACAGGGGCATGTAATTAAAATTTTTGATGCAATACTTTGCAGCAGGGCTCATTCTTGCACTCCAACTAGAGAATCGGGGAGAGGTTGCAGTGTCGTGGCACCAGCACCAATGCCTAAGGCCCAATTTTTCAGCCCCTGTTTAACAGGTGCATGTAATTACAATTCTTGATATAATATTTCACAGCAGGGCCCGTTCCAGTGCCTATGAGGACTTTCAGTGTTGTGGCACCAGCACCACCACCACTACAACCACCAAAGGCCCAATTTTTCTACCACTGTTCAACAATGGCATGTAATTATAATTCTTGATATAATAGTTCACAGCAGGGGGTTCCAGCGCTCACCAAGAGTCACTTTGAGGGCTTACAGTGTTGTGGCAACACCAACAAGTTAGGTCCAAATTTCTGCAGAGCATATAGGGCAGGCCCTTACTTTCAAACATCCAACTTACAAACATCTCCAACTTGCAAACGGAAGGAGACAACAGGAAAGGAGATAAAAAAAGACGGACGGCAAAAAAAATTATACAGGGGTGATAACCCTTCCCTATGTTTTCCAAAAAGCTTAAAAATAGATTTTTTGACTGGAGCTACACTTTAAAAATGTACCACTTCAAAATTACAAACATATTCTACTTAACACAACAAAGCTACACAGTCCCTGTCTTGTTTGCACTGCCTGTATACTGCTGTTCTGAGTATATAAGGCCTGGGGGCCCCACGTCTTTCCTTTTTTTTTATTTGGGTACTGGGATTATTCCCAATGTACTCATTTCTCTTCAGCACTATTATAGGTTTCTATTCCAGACATGTGCAATTTGTTTTGTTTCAAATTCCTCAGTCTATAAACCTATAATCCAATAAAACAAAACATACTCATAAGAGGTGTGCACCTTCATATTTAGTTATTTAGACAAACATTTGTCATGTCATGTTCATGTTTGCTTACTTGTAAAGAATTTTCTATATAGGAAGCTGGGAGCTCAAATCAGATGGTGCCATCTAGATATGGAAAGCACCATATGGATGGGTGAGAAACTAGACAGCTAGGCTCATGCGAATGACTTATTTACATTGCAGATCTGGCCATACCTGCTGCTGGATGCCTGCATTCAGTATACTACATATTACCACTCATCTGCCTTTACATGCCTGTCATTTCATCCTGTATTGTTTTAAAGAGCTTTTACCAGGGGCATCCATACAGGGGTCTCAGGGGTCACCATTGCAACCTAACCCCATGCTCCAGGGGGCCCGTGTGTCCCACCTTGTACAACTGGATAGGAGAGCAGCAGCATGTAGAGGAACCAATCCCTCCATGTGCTGTATCTGCTGAATGCCCGCTTCTCTTTCCATCCCTCCCACAGACATTCAGCGACTGCAGGAAGAAAATGGAGGGCATTGGTTCCTCTTTATGAAGCTCCCACCACCTCCCTATCCCTCTCCTGGTGCCACATGCCCCTTTGTGATTCCCTACCCCCTCATTGTTCTGCTGGGTTACCCCCTCCCACCAGCTGCTGCAGGGGATCTGCAGGTAAGATGCCAGTAAATGTATAAACTGTGTGAAAGAGACTGATGAATCTGTCCTTAGTCCCTTTCTATGTCTCAAAAGTAAGACATCAGGGGTCTGTTTTCACCAAAGCCCCCCAACAGGAGTCCTAAAAAATATGTAAAAAATAATAGAAAAATAAATAAATAAATAAAATGGTAAAAAAATAAAATAAAATAAAACAACAAAAATAAAAAACTACTGACACAAGTGGTGAAACTACCAGGGATGCAAAGATCGCACTTGGGACTGGACTCTGGTGTTACACCACTGTGGGGGGCCCCAATACAGCAGGAAGGTAGTCTGCTGTGGGCCCATAATAAAGGCTCCCACAATGGGAGTAAAAGGCCCTGGAATCAGTGGAAAGGGCTCTGGTCTGGGCCGGGGGGGCCCTTCATGGTTTCTCGCACCAGGGCCCTGAAGGTTCTAGTTACATCTCTGGTTTTTATTGCATGTTTGTGGACGTTTCCCTGTTAATCAAACATTTTGATTTCCCATTGTTGCATTTTCTTGCATTCTTGCATAAGCTTACATCTCGGTATACTTCATCTGATTACATCCTCAGTATGGTACACATTACAAGCCATCAGGTTGTTTTTCTTGTTAGGAGATGGTTCTATTTTAAGAATGGTCCATCACCGAGTTCCATAGATGACCAGCTGTGTTTTCTCACTGTTGTCTTTATTTGCAGCACATTTAGTTCCCTATCTACAGGTTTTAGTATTGGAGTGGAACTGGAGATTTCTACACTGGGATTCTCTTCATCATTAATTTTATGCTGCTTTTTTCTGGACTGAAGCTTCCCACTGATGAGGATAATCATGAGTTTAGCCCTGTGCATTAGGTGGCCATGTAATAGAAATCTAGATGTTGGAAACAACAGCATGGAACAACTGTTCTGTTTTAATACACTATTGCTATTTGCCATCGTTTGACACCTACACCCACCCCCTACATAGTTTATGACTCCTTGAGACATAAAGGTAAATGCAAATGAAAGACTGAGAATCTAGGCATGTGCATGCGCCAAGCTGTGACTACAGTATATAAATATGTTCCAAAATATTGAAACATTGACCTCTTGCTATTTTCTCATATTCTGTTGTCTCTATTTTTGATTTACCCCCTCCCCATGGTGATTCACTTTTTTTATGTGAACAAGGCCATTATGGCAGAAACGTGTTAACTTCTGTTGTACATATTTATCTTTTATGGCATTACAATAAATTTAGACTTGTTGACGTGCATGTATGGAGTTGCGGATTGTCTTCTATCCACTTACTTTGTTAGCAGCTGAGTGACTGTACATCCTGCACCCGACAGCTCAGGAGGATCTCCACATAATCTGGGGTAGTAGCACCTTTTTATTTTATTCTTAACCACTTGGGAGATTGCCGGGACTACGTCTATTGACGTAGTCCCGGTTACGAGCGGCCTGCGCGCCCCCTGAGGGGCGCGCGCGGCGCGCTCTGTGATCGGCGAGTCCGTGAGACTCGCCTGATCACCGATCCGTGTAAGGGGTCGATCCCGACCCCTTATCACGTGATCAGCTGTCAGCCAATGACAGCTGATCATGTGATAAAACGGAGACGGTAATCGGCTAGTATTCCTCCTCGCGCTGACAGCGCGAGGAGAAAAAAAAAAAGCCGATCGCCGGCGGCCGTGTTCAGGACATCAGTCCCGATCACGGCCAGCAATTCAAGCGGACACCTGCCCCCTGCCAGTGCCCACCTGCCACCCGCAGTGCCATCCTGAAATAAAGTAAGTGCCCCCCTGTCAGTGCCACCCAGCAGTGCCCATAGTGCCCACAGTGCCACCCAGCAGTGCCCACAGTGCCACCCACAGTGCCACCCACAGTGCCACCCACAGTGCCACCCAAAATCTGCCTCAAAGGTGCTGCACCCCAGTGCCGCCCATCAGTGCCCAGCAGTGCCACCCATCAGTGCCCAGCAGTGCCGCCCATCAGTGCCCAGCAGTGCCACCTATCAGAGCCACCTATCAGTGCCACCTATCAGTGCCCATCAGTCCCATCTATCTGTGGTACCTATCAGTGCCCATCCGTGCCACCCATCCGTGCCACTTATCCGTGCCACCCATCCGTGCCATCTTATCTGTGCCCATCTTTGCCCATCAGTGCCGCCTTATCTGTGCCCATCGGTGCCGCCTTATCTGTGCCTATTAGTGCCGCCTTAACTATGCCTATCAGTGCCCACCAGTGCAGCCTATCAGTGCCCACCAATGCAGCCCATCAGTGCCCACCAATGCAGCCCATCAGTGCCCACCAATGCAGCCTATCAGTGCCGCCTAATCAGCGCACTTCAATGAAGGAGAAAAATGACCCGTTTGCAAAATTTTATAACAAACTATTAAAACATGATTTTTTTTTTTTTTTTTTTTTTGCATCTTTTTTTGTTTGTTTAGCAAAAAATAAAACTCCGAGCTGTAACTAAATACCACCAAAAGAAAGCTCTATTTGTGGGAAAAAAATGATAAAAATTTCATTTGGGTACAGTGTTGTATGACCGCGTAATTGTCACTCAAAGTGCATCAGCGCTGAAAGCTGAAAATTGGTCTGGGACTGAGGGGGGTTTAAGTGCCCAGTAAGCAAGTGGTTAAAGAAAACAGCTGCGCTAAAATTTATACAAAACCAGAATTATAAAGTGACATAATCTTTCCTATTTTTTGCAAAAATCTCAAAGGTTGCAAGACAGTGAAAAAATCTCAAAGGTTTGCAAAATAGTGAAAAAAAAGTTCAGTGAAACGATAATTTTCAAATATATAAACAGTCCGAAGAGGATGAAAGATGGATAGGATGATAAATCTCAGTCCCTTTTCAGTGACTACAAAACCACCCTTCACGCATGTAGCAGGTGCACCCAGAGGAGAAAGGTTTATCCACCACCAATTTCAGTGAGCCTTACCAGCTGCCAAGATCTCTTTTTTAAGGAGATCATACGAGCTTGCAAATAGCACGTTCCTGGTCCCCTTATTAGGCTCTGCTGATATCTCCAACTTTCATGCTCCCTTCTTATAGCGTCTCCCGTTCCGCCACAATCATTTAGCAAAACAAGAAAAAAGAGGCTCCCATAGCATAACTTCATAAAATTTTAATAAAAATACAATAAGGTAAAGTAACAACTCACGAATTTCCAGCAGAGTATAAACGTATATCAAAAAAGACGAGCCGGCCGGCCGGCTCTCTCCTGTTTACACTGCCCGCCCTTCCTGGTTAACGTGGAAATGCGGTGACGTCAGCACGCCTCTCACCCTACGTCGTTTCGTCAAAAGTGACTTCTTCCTGGGGCCCTGCCTGTACCCGGACCCGCCTGCTCAGCCCCTGCTCCGCACCCCAATTGCCTGTGTTCCAGCCTACTCACCTGCTGCTTCGGGGTTTCTCCTGCTTCCAGCTCCTGGGCCCTCATCATAGGCTCTCATACCACTCCCCACTTCCAGCCACCTGTCTACTCTACCAGGGGTTGTAAGTCGGACACGTACGGGAGACCACCCTCTGCCCAAGCGGACTCACTGGTCTGGTAAGTGGAAGTCTGACAATCTTATTCATTGTAAATAGCCATTTGACTTTCCTCTCTATAAAATCACCTGGTTCATCTCCTCTTATTGGATGATTTGGGTGTCCCGCTGTGAGAGGAGATTACGTTGAAGGACCCATCTACCATCAGATTGCCCCAGTGGCTTGGTTTCTGCTACCCTGCAGGGGTTATTCTGCCTGCTTGTTTGACCATCCTAGCGATAGGTGGTCCCAACTATCTGGTAAGAGTTCCTGATTACTGTGTGTAAAGTGCCACAGAAGGCTCTGCATCACGTCACTTGGTGGTGTAATATCTTTTTTTGTATTCTTGGATTTTTTTCATCAATTATAAGGATTTACTTTATATACAGACTTTGAAGTGTTTTCAATATTATCCTTTTTTTTTTTTGCACTTTATGATGTTTTTTCTATACATTAGTGTGTTATAGCACATTAAGTTTTGTTTGTTAGTAATCCCAGACAAGCACGGTTTTATTTTGTTTATGTATGTTACCTTATTTATATCACTTGGTTAATCACTGAAGTCCTCATTTCACATTATAATTACATTCACTTTAGCGCGGTGTATCACCTTTTTATTGATAACAGATGGCAGGATACTATTTCATGCAACATTCAGACACCTACAGAGGACCCAGTTTCTCCTTTCACCCTTTAGCCAAAAAAGAACCTGCCCTAATATATGCATCACCCCCAATGGGTAACAAGCACAAGCAATTCTGATTGGCTAGTTTTATTAGGCCTTTGATTTGCTGTTGTCCTTCTGAGTGATAGATAATTCCTCTTAGCTGTGGACAGCTGCAGTTATGATTCCTTCCAAGTCTGACCAGACCACCTACATTCTGCATTCCTTTGCAAATTTGCACTGTTTAATTAGATTGCCCCTCAAGGACAGAGGTGGTCTTTTATTAAAATTAACATAGCACATAGTCATTATTTTGTCCTTCTGTTATGTAGAATATACCTGGTCTGGTCAGTCTCTGGCTTATTCAACAACAAGTTCCCATTTGAAATGCCTAATTAGATAAACAATCAATATAGCTTGAATCAAATGCTGTAAGACAAGTAGTCAAATGCTGGCCTGCATATCTTGACACAGAGAAAATAAGGTGTGAGGCATATATGTATGTATAGAGTATATTATATATATATATATATATATATATATATATATATATATATATATATAGTGAGGAGAACAAGTATTTGATACTCTGCCGATTTTGCAGGTTTTCCTACTTACAAAGGATGTAGAGGTCTATATCATAGGTACTCTTAAACTGTGAGAGATGGAATCTAAAACAAAAATCCAGAAAATCACATTGTATAATTCTTAAATAATTAATTTGCATTTTATTGCATGACATAAGTATTTGATCACCTACCAACCAGTAAGAATTCCGACTCTCACAGACCTGTTATTTTTTCTTTAACCACTTGCTTACTGGGCACTTAAACCCCCCTCAGTCCCAGAGCAATTTTCAGCTTTCAGCGCTGATGCACTTTGAATGACAATTGCGCGGTCATACAACACTGTACCCAAATGAAATTTGTATCATTTTTTTCCCACAAATAGAGCTTTCTTTTGGTGGTATTTAATTACAGCTCGGAGTTTTATTTTTTGCTAAACAAACAAAAAAAGATGCAAAAAAAAAAAAATCATGTTTAAAAGTTTGTTATAAAATTTTGCAAACGGGTCATTTTTCTCCTTCATTGAAGTGCGCTGATGAGGCGGCACTGATAGGCTGCACTGGTGGGCACTGATGGGCTGCATTGGTGGGCACTGATAGGCTGCATTGGTGGGCACTGATAGGCTGCACTGGTGGGCACTGATAGGCATAGTTAAGGCGGCACAAATAGGCACAGATAAGGCAGCACCGATGGGCACAGATAAGGCGGCACTGATGGGCAAAGATGGGCACATAAGATGGCACGGATGGGTGGCACAGATGGGTGGCACGGATGGGTGGCACGGATGGGCACTGATAGGTACCACTGATAGATGGGACTGATGGGCACTGATAGGTGGCACTGATAGGTGGCTCTGATAGGTGGCACTGCTGGGCACTGATGGGCGGCACTGCTGGGCACTGGTAGATGACACTGATGGGCATGGATATGTGGCACGGGTGCAGCACCTTTGTTTTTTTTTTTTAAGAAAATTTTTATTGAAGTTTATTGCAATACAGGGGAAAAACTGTAAGTACAAACAAACAGATCTCTTCCGAGTTTGTCCAGATAGCAAGTATTGGTAATACAACGTAGCAAAATGTAGAAAATAAGAGGATAAAAAACAGAATCATCACCAACTCAAACGATTTTGCAATACTTTTCACACGCCAATGTGGTTTGCACTGGTCGGACCCAGTGTAAGTCGGATGTCTAGGAAGCTAGACTCTATTCCCAGAGCTGTTTCCAGAGAGGTTAATAGGCTTAGTTCACATACCATTAAAATTCTAAAGCAGAGTCAAGGAGTTTACGATCAAACACACTCTCAGACACACCTAAGATATCCCCTGGACTCTGTGCATATTGAAAAATTGGGATTGCGGTATCTGTGTCAATCAGAAAGATAATAGTCTTACTCCGCCAAGGTTAGTGTGAGCCTAGTCCTTAATTGCTAAGTAGTTCTTCGTGGAGTTTGGGGTCTTACGGAAGGTAATGGCTGGTGAGGATTATGAATGTGTATAATGAGGAAGTCATATGCTCAGAAGAGAGGGATCTGGAGTAGGGGGGGTGGGGAAGGGGAAGGTAAGAGAGGGTAGCTAGGGGACATAGTAAGAGTGAGAGAGAAATAGCACAAATAGGAGAAATGGAGGTAAAGCAGATGAGTTTGTGAGTTTGCCCCCCGGGATTGTTTCAAGTAGCCATTTGGTTTGTGAAGGGGGAGTTTTAAGTCTAACTATCACAGGGAAGGCAGAACGTCTTTTATGTCTATTAAACTAGCAGGATTCAGGGACGACCATTCAAAAGATTAGAATAAGTAGGGGTAGTTTTGAAGTGGATCCAGCAGGCCCATTTCAAACTAAATTTTGAAGGCGTGTCACGAGCAGTGTGTATCAGCTCTTCCATTTTTGCCGAATGATTGATCTTGCTGAACCATTCTTTAACTGTGGGTGCGTGGCTGGATTTCCAGTTGGTTGGGATACATTGTTTTGCTGCGTTTAGCATAAATATGGCTAATGATTTATGGTAGGTGTTATGGGATCCGGGAAAGAGATGCAATAGACACTGAGCTGGAGAAGGTTCAATGGTATATGTCGTGACCTGGGTAGTGATTTTGCAGATTTCTGACCAGAAAGGGACCAGCTAGGGGCAGGACCACCAAATGTGCAGGAATGTTCCTGTATCCGAGAGGCATCTCCAGCATCTGTCTTGTGTATTCGGGAATAATTTGCTTAGTTTCACTGGTGTATGATACCACCTGGTTTGTACCTTGTAATTGTTCTCTTGCGAACTAACATTTAATGTGCCTTTATGCGTGGTTAGGAAGATATTACTCCATTGTTCGTCTGTCAGAGAAAGGTTCAAATCCTCTTCCCAGCGATTGTAAGCAACGTAGTCCCTTGGGCTTAAATGGTCAAAGAGAAGTGCATGTGTGTAGGCTATCAGGTGTCTTTGTGGGGATTGTTGGGAACATAGTTTTTCAAAGGGAGTTAGTGCACGGGAGCAATCCTGATTTTTGTTTAATGAATGGAGGAAGTGGGATATTTGAATGTACGGCCAAAGGGGGATAGGGGGCATCTCTAGTGTTTCTGCAATGTCTGATGCAGACAGTAATTCACCTCTGGAGAAAAAGTTACCTGCTCTGGATTGGGTTGGTGTCCAGTCTGGACCTAGGAATTGGGTGGACAAGCCTGGGGGAAAGTCCGAATTTAGTTTGAACGTCGTTAACGGGCTGGGAATAGACGAAATCTGTGATTGTTTGCAGATGCGTTGGAAGTAATGCAAAGTCGGACCAATTAATGGATGACTTTTTATAGACACTGAAAGGCTTTTCGGGTTGAACCACGGAATGGAGCCCAGGGGGGCAAGTGAAAAGGATGATTCTAGGGAGACCCAATCTTTAGAAGTTGCGTGTAAGTTCCAATCAGCAATTCGGGAAAGGTGTACGGCATAGCAGTAGTTGGTTATGTCGGGTAGGCCTATGCCACCTAAAGATTTTGGACGGCAGCACCTTTGTTAAGGCAGATTGTGGGCACTGCTGGGTGGCACTATGGGCACTGCTGGGTGGCACTGCTGGGTGGCACTGTGGGCACTGCTGGGTGGCACTGTGGGCACTGCTGGGTGGCACTATGGGCACTGCTGGGTGGCACTGACGGGGGGCACTTACTTTTTTTATTGTTGCACTGGCAGGGGGCAGGTGGGCACTGACAGGGTTGCAGGTGGGCACTAGCAGTGCTGGCCGTGATCGGTGATCGGCTTTTTTTTTTCTCCTTGCGCTGACAGCGCGAGGAGGAATAATAGCCGATTACCGGCTCTGTTATATCGCATGATCAGCTGTCATTGGCTGACAGCTGATCACGCGATAAGGGGTCGGGATCGACCCCTTGCACGGATCGGTGATCAGGCGAGTCTCGTAGACTCGCCGATCACAGAGCGCGCCGCGCGCGCCCCTCAGGGGGCGCGCAGGCCACTCGTGCACGGGACTACGTCAGTAGACGTAGTCCCGGAAAAGGAGATACGCGCTGTAGCCGTCAATTGACTATAGCGTGGATTTCAAGTGGTTAAGAAGCCCTCCTGTTCTAAACTCATTGCCTGTATTAGCTGAACCTGTTTGAACTTGTTACCTGTAAAAAATACACCTGTACCACACACTCAATCAAAAGGACTCCAACCTCTGGCCAATGGCCAAGGCCAGCGAGCTGTGTAAGGACATCAGGAGATAAAATTGTAGACCTGCACAAAGCTGGGGTGGGCTACAGGACAATAGGCAAGTAGCTTGGTGAGAAGGCAACAACTGTTGGCACAATTATTAGAAAATGGAAGAAGTTGAAGATGATGGTCAAACTTCCTCCGTCTGGGGCTCCATGCAAGATCTCATCTCATGGGGCATCAATGATCATGAGGAAGGCGAGGGATCAGCCCAAAACTACACAACAGGACCTGGTCAATGACCTGAAGAGAGCTCGGACCACAGTCTCAAAGAAAACCATTAGCAACACACTACGCCGCCATGGATTAAAATCCTGCAGTGCATGCAAGGTCCCCCTGCTCAAGCCAGTGCATATCCAGGCCCGTCTGAATTTTGCCAATGACTATCTGGATGATTCAGAGGAGGAATGGGAGAAGGTCATGTGGTTTGATGAGACAAAAATAGAGCTTTTTTGGTGTAAACTCCACTCACCGTATTTGGAGGAAGAACAAGGCTGAGTACAACCCCAAGAACACCATCCCGACTGTGAAGCATGGAGGTGGAAACATCATTCTTTGGAGCTGCTTTTCTGCAAAGGGTACAGGACGACTGCACGATATTGAAGGGAGGGTGAATGGGGCCATGTATTGCAAGATCTTGGCCAACAACCTCCTTCCTTCAGTAAGAGCATTGAAGATGGGTCGTGGCTGGGTCTTCCAGCATGACAATGACCTGAAACACACAGCCAGGGCAACTAAGGAGTGGCTCCATATGAAGCATCTCAAGGTCCTGGAGTGGCCTAGGCAGTCTCCAGACCTGAATCCAATAGAAAATCTTTGGAGGGAGCTGAAAGTCCGTATTGCCCAGCGACAGCCCCAAAAACTGAAGGATCTGGAGAAGGTCTGAATGGAAGAGTGGGCCAAAATCCCTGCTACAGGAAATGTATGATCTTTGTAATTGCAAAATACAAAGTTAAGCTTTTCTGATGTATCAAATACTTATGACATGCAATAAAATGCTAATTAATTACTTAAAAATCATACAATGTGATTTTCTGGATTTTTTTTACATTCCATCTCTCACAGTTGAAGAGTACCTATGATACAAATTACAGACCTCTACATGCTTTGTAAGTAGGAAAACTTGCAAAATCGGCAGTGTATAAAATACTTGTTCTGCCCACTGTAGCTGCCAGGGGAAGAGAAAATGGGAATACTAGTAAGTTTTGCTTCAGCGACAGTTTCAGGTATTTTGGGCGTCTAAATGAAATACACATTCACTGTTAAAAATTAGTTTGTTCATTAAATTTTTTCCACCCAGCTCCTTCAAATGTTCTCATCACTGCGGTGAAAAATAAACATAGGCTTGATCCAACTAAACATTATATTTAGAAAATCAAATGAACAATCTTAAAATGAACATTTTCAAAAGAAATTGGTAAGCCCAGTAAGACCAGCTTTAGACCACCATCCATGTTCCTTGCCAGCACCACCATAATGTTATAATTTCTAGGGCCTGAGAATACATCACCACATGACAGCCAATGGGAAGTGTCCACATCTCTAAGGCAGTGACACCTAAAGAAGCCCCCTCCTCATCTGCAGCGAACAAGCAAGAAGACTCGAAATCCAGTTCATCACATGTCCATACGTTTAAAAAAGTAAGTGGGGCTTTTAGCTTGGGTTTTTAACTCAGCCATTATTTGGGGGAAAAGGGAAGGTTAATTCAATATTTTAGCTTTAAGCGAAACACATTTTTTTCCAAGAGCCTGTTTTATATCATTATTCCTTAGGCTGTATATTATAGGATTAAGCAGAGGTGTTATTACAGTATAGAACAGGGAAAAAACCTTCTTTATATTTTCTTGATTTGGAAATAAATAGATGCTAATTAGTGACCCATAATATAAGGACACTACAGCCAAATGTGAACTACAGGTCGAGAAAGTCTTCTGCCTCCCAGTAACAGATGGAATTTTTAAGATGGTAAAAACAATATAAATATAGGAAACTGTGATGACAGCAAAAGGGCAAATAACGAGAGGGAACGCCAGCACCATGCTTTCTAGCTCAACTACAAGTGTGTTTGAACAGGACAGTTCAAGAAGAGGAGCAAAGTCACAGAAGAAATGGTCAATGATATTTAAACCAGAGAATTGTAAATGGCTTATTGATAATGAAATCATCAGTATAATTAGAAAAATAAATAACCAAAACAAAAGAACTGTTTTTAGACAAAATTGAAGGTTTATAACAGATGTATAATGTAATGGGTTACAGATGGCCTGATATCGGTCGTAGGACATCACCGTAAGTAGGAGGCACTCTAAGGCTTCGGAGGCTGTGAAAAAATAAAATTGAGTAAGACAGCTTTCAAATCTTATGGTGGCTCCTCCATAGAGAACAACACGGAGCATATTGGGAACAATAGAGTTGCTTAGTAAGATGTCTGAAAAGGCTAACTGAGCAAGGAAGAAGTACATTGGCTTTTGGAGGTTCTTGCTGGATGACACCAATAAGATGATCTGCAGGTTCCCACATAATGTTATGCAGTAGATGATTAGCAGTATGATAAAGAAAATTATGGTAAGACTGTGGAGATTCTGAAAACCCAAAAGAAATATTTCTGTCACATGGCTGTAGTTGTTGCACTGCATCTTTGGCCTTGGGTGGGAAAACAAAAGAAAAAAAAAATCTTACTATAAGAAAAAAAATGTAAATGTAATTTAATTTGTTGCAATGACTGACACTTTACAGATTAGCAAAAAAAATATATTTTTAGATTACATTTTTTTTAAATTAAAGTTTATGTAAAAGGAATTCACTATTTATTTTTTTATTTTTTTAGATAGATAGGGAAGGGCAATAACATTTGTCAGGTTTTTATTACTGGTGAATAAGTACATTCCACAACTAGTAATTAAACCAAAAATCCCACCTACAAATGTGTATAAATGTGAAAAGAGTTACTTTGGACTATACTCTGATTTACACATTTATTTCACTATGTAACATTATTGGATTTTATATACATTCGTAGGTGGGATTTTTATGTATATTTAGTAGCAATATTACTGTATCTGAATCTTACTGTAAGGAAAATATTTTAACTGTAATTTGATTTGTTGCAATTACTGATACTTTCACTGGTCAGTAAAAAAAAAAGAAATAATAATATATATATATATATATATATATATATGTATATATATATATATATATATATATATATATATATATATATATAAATGAATGAAATATTTGTATAGCGCACAACGCGAACTGAATCGCCTCAAGGCGCTGTGACGAGCTTTGATCATCAGCTAGAATAGGAAGGTGGTTTTCTTCCAGGCGGATGTTGATTGGTAGAGCATTCCATAGCCGAGGTCCTTGGACAGGGAATCTCCAATCCCCCTTGGATTTGTACAGGGATTTGGGCATGAGGAGGAGACTTTTGTTGGCTGATCGAATATATATATATATATATATATATATATATATATATATATATATATATATATATATATATATATATATATATATATATATATATTACTTCTAATTTTTAAAATGAAAGTTTATGTAAAAGGCATTCTCTATTTATTTTTTTATATAGGTAGGGAAGGGCAAGAACACTTGTCAGCTTTTTATTACAAGTGAATAAGTACATTCCAGCACTAGTAAATAAACCTAACATCCCACCTACAAATGTGTAAAAAAATTCAATGGAGTTACACCACAGTAGTGAAATAAATGTGTAAATCAGAATACTGTATATTCTTTATATTATGCAATTATAATTATATTTGTATTTGTATCATATACAATTATTACATATGTGGTACTTAATTACTTTACCTCAATCTTAAGACTTGATTGCCCTTGATTGACCTTTATTATCCTTCCTTTTATTTAATGTATTTTCATTTCCTTATTCTTATAACTTGTTCAATTCATGATCTGTATGTTTTCACTTATAAATAATATTACATGTGCAACTTATCCTTAAAACTTTCAATAAAAATGTTTTTACCCAGAATACTGTGTAGTTCAAATGAAATCCTTTCCAATATACTCGCATAACTTCTTTATCATAAAGAAGAAAAAAATTATTTTAGACCCACACGCTCCAGGTATCATATCCTGCCTCTACTCTCATCTCACATCCCCCCCCCCCCCCCCAGAAAAATGTATGATAGCTCACCATAAATGATTGACCATACAGTTTTATAATTCACAGTGAATATGGTGAAGAAGTTGTGGGGACTGAGAAAGTGTATTTGAAAGGACTTATTTGGGACTTTACTCTGATGTACACATTTATTTTCTAACATAATTGTATTTTATACACATTTGTAGGTGGGATTTTTTTGGTTTATTTAGCAGCTTGTGAATATATTTATTCACTTGGCTAAAAAAAACACTGAGGGTGGGTTGGATCTTTTTGGCAGGTACATTAGGGCTTTTCAATTTTGGTGGATGGTTTGTTATAGGGAGAGTGGGTTTATCTGGTTTTTGATTATTAGGTTTTTATTATTGTCTGTGAGACTTACCCCTCTATTTGTTCTACTGATCATTGTAACCAAGCCATTAATCAATGAGGAAATCCCAAAAAATTGAGTTGTCATCAGATCAAGAGGTGAGGAAAAATCCTCAGATGAAGACAACTGTTCCTGTGACAATTCTCATTTACTTTGGGGAGATGTCCTCTAATTTGTTGCATCTCCAGGATGGCTATTATAGGGTAACCTTCCAGGACGGGACAGGCAGCAACAAATATCCTGCCGGTGATGTATAACCTTTCCTACTTTATTCAAAACCAAAAACATTTGGTCTTTGCATTTACCCTAAAAATGACCTTTTAGTCATTCTGCATGAATATGTTCCTGATAAATCACATTAAACAGCAACACATCTTAGAAATACTGGACTTTCTTTTATTCTAATTAATCTATCCCTGAGATCCAGGCCAGTGACTTTGCCTAAAGTCACTAAAGTTGGCTATACACTAGTAGATTTTTTGATGAACATTTGTTTCAAAAATTCACAACAGTACACTTGATGACAAACTAAGATTTTACTCCACTAATGATCAGAAAATCAAACAAACATTCTTGAAAAAAAAAAAAAACTGTCAACTACAATTCTACTAGGGCAGTGATGGTGAACCTTGGCACCCCAGATGTTTTGGAACTACATTTCCCATAATGCTCAGGCACTCTGCAGTGTAGTTGAGCATCATGGGAAGTGTAGTTCCAAAACATCTGGGGGTGCCAAGGTTCACCATCACTGTACTAGGGTATGGCCAGGTGATGTCATCAATCTGCTGCAGGCAAAAGGAAGCCTACTCTCCTTCATGATAAACATTGTAACTTTGTAGTAAGTCATGAGGTAAGAGATTGGAGAGGGGTATAATCTGTGTCAACAATTGTGAACCCAGCCAAGAACTACACATATGCCAGTATTTTCCTGATTATGTCATCTCTGAGATGGTATGTTCACTTTGAATTTTCACTTTGCAATAGAATTTTCATCTAACTTAGTCAATGTGGGAAAGCTATGCTGACATTACCCACTTCAGTACCGGGCACTTTCACCCCCTTCCTGCCAAGGGCAATTTTCAGCTTTCAGTGCTAAAACATTTTGAATGACAATTGCGCGGTCATGCAACACTGTACTTGAATTTTTGATTTTTTTTTTTACATACAAATAGAGCTTGCTTTTGCTGGTATTTGATCACCTCTGCGGTTTTTATTTTTTGAGCTATAAAACATAAAAAGAGCGACAGTTTTGAAAAACACTCAATATTTTTTTACTTGTTGCTATAATAAATATCCCAATGTTTTATTTATTTTTTGCTCAGTTTAGGCCGATGTGTATTCTTCTACATATTTTTGGTTAAAAAAAAATTGCAATAATTGTATATTGATTGGTTTGCGCAAAAGTTATAGTGTCTACAAAATAGGTTATTGATTTGTAGCATGTTTATTATTATTATTATTTTTTTACTAGTAATGGCGGTGATCTGCAATTTTTTTTATCATGACTGTGACAATGTGGCGGACAGATCGGACACTTTTGACACTTTTTTTGAAACCATTGACATTTATACAACAATCAGTGCTATAAATAGCCACTGATTACTGTGTAAATGACACTGGCAGGGAAGGGGTTAACACTAGGGGGCTATCAAGAGGTTAAATGTGTTCCGTGACTGTTTGTTCTAACTGTAGGGGGGATGGGACTAACTAGGAGAGGAGACCAATCGGTGTTCCTTTATATTAGGAACACACAATCTGCCCCCTCTCCCCTGTCAGGATGTGGATCTGTGTGTTTACACACACAGATTCACAATCCTGCTCTGTCACGGGCGATCACGTGTGCCCAGCGAGCATCGTGGCTACCGGGGCACGCACATCGGCTCCTTGGTGTTTAATAATAATAATATGCATCTGTAAATCTCATATTGGCATTCTAATGATCATGAGAAAAAATCTGGCTTACAGCTCATTGTTTTCATAACAGATTTAATAGGTTCCTATCAATAATAATAATAATAATAATCTACCAATCTCATATGTACATTCTAAAGTTCATTTAAAAAAAATCCTGTTTATAGCTTTCTCTTTTCAGGTTTAGTGGGCCCCTATGTTATCAACAACAACTACAATAATACAAGAGAAGCTAAATGTTTCAATTTGAATAGTAAAATATCTGTTGAATAGTAAAGTATAAAGTAGTGGCCATTTGGAATTATTAAAGCATATTTAAGCCCAAGAACGGAAATACCATACAATCTATTTCAGCTTACCATCCTCAGATGTAGTGGTTGCATTTGTTTTCATTTTTCCTTGTCAAATGATTTTACTTAGTTCACAAAAGGTGATAACAGATATAATAAAACATAATATGATAAAATGGATGAAGCTTGTTGTTATGTAAGTATATAGACATTCAAAGCATGTAAGATATAACCAAATATAATCGAGTGTTGGTACAAAAACTAAATGAGAACATAACCAAAACTAGTATAACTTACAAGATCAATTGAAGTTATTGCAGATAGGCTGGGGAAGAGAGTTATATTCTACAAGATCAAGAGCTTCCAAATCATAAAAAGAGAAGGGGGTGAAAAATAGAAAGAAAAGAAAGAGAAAGAGGGCAGAGGATAGAGGAAAAGAGAGTCCACTCAGCCGGTACAAAAGCCACCACAAGATATAACATGGTTATTCATAGATCAGCTACCATGGCAGGAGAACACTTTCATCAAAGGTTGATGGTAGGTGGCATTTTATCCATGGGTGCCATCCGTTTTCGAATTTGGGGATCTGATTGCGTTCTATGGCAGCTATTTTAGCATGAATCATGAAATTATACATCCTGTGTTTTGTCTCAACTACTACCAATGAAGGGGATTTCCATGCCTTTGTTACTGTTTGCTTTGCGGCTCTAAGAAGCTGGACAAAAAGTTTAAATTGAGTGTGCGTTAAGCACTCTGGTTTCAAATTGAGTAATGCAGTAGTTAGGTCAAGATGAAGCTTCAAGCCAAACATTTTGGAGGCCAAATCAAAAATTTCCCTCCAAAAGGCCTGGGCTGTGGGGCAGGTCCACCATATGTGCAGGTGTGTGCCCGATTCTGAATGACCTCAAAAACAAAAAGGCAGAATAAGTAGTTGTTTTCATTTTTCAAGCTAAGACCATTTTCGGCAAGAAGAGAAAATAACTAAGGGCAGCACAGTGGTGTAGTGGTTAGCACTCTTGCCTAGCAGTAGTAAGGGTTGCTGGTTCAAATCCCAACCACAACACTACCTGCCTGGAGTTTGCATGTTCTCCCTGTGCTTGCGTGGGTTTCCTCTGGGTACTCCAGTTTCCACCCCACACTTCAAAGACATGCAGGTAGGTTAATTGGCTTCTGTCCAAAATTGGCCCTAGTATATGAATGGGGACCTTGGATTGTAGGCTCCTTGAGGGTAAGGACTGATTTGAATGTACAGGGATAGGGACAATTTTAGACACTCACTCAGGATGGACTGGTGTCTTTATTCAACCTTATTAACTATGCATATGCTGTAACTAAAGACCTAATCAGAAATGATGTGTCATTGTCCCTGATGGTGAACTAAAATTTCAAACAATCTTATCATCTTTCTGTAAACTGCTTATCCGCCTACCCATCAAGTAATGGAGATAAAGGAAAGTAGATATGTTTGTAGTTCATATCATGACAGAAACCTAGTATGGCATACATAACTTCCTCCATAGATAAATTGGAGTGAGCATGTGTTTTCCACATAGTGACCAGGAGAAAATAAAGCAAAAAGAATACAAATGCAAACCACCACAATTATGGAATGGTAATCTGCAATATGTTTCATTTTTGTTTTCTGGGTTTACATATGCTTTAATACCAATTTACTTGCAACTGCGTGCTTAGTTAAAAGCATGGATATAACACAAAGTTATCACATTTAATCATCGGTAAAAACAAGATGATAATAATAATAATAATAATCACAATCACGAGCATTGCATTTTATAGTAATGGAAAACAGAATATGTTAGCATTAATCCTGACTCAGTTTTGTGGAGAACAGAGATTCTTTGTCTATACAAAGATATCTGGATACAAAATACATAAAACTAGCCTCTTTTATAGATGTAAAAGAAGCAGAAATAATTTATTAAACCACAGAGGCTTCATGGCCAAACTCATGTGGGAATAAGAGAAAATGTGCACAAGAAATGCAATTTGGAATACCTGTCTGTAATCATTTGTTATAAATAAAGCTAGGAATAGAAAGAAAACTAAAGCTTCTTTAAAAAAATAAAAAAATAATAAAAATGCAAATTATTTGGTTAGTTGAATAGTGCATACATGCACAACTATGGGGGTGATTCAGAGCAATATTAAACTTCACTTGGTCACTTAAAGTTACAGATAAGCTTATAATAAAATTTACCTGTACATTCAATTAAGGAAGTTCAGTACTATTATTGAAAAATATTATATATATAGATAGATAGATAGATAGATAGATAGATAGATAGATAGATAGATAGATAGATAGATAGATAGATATAAAATATATTGCTATGACTGTATTTTCGATTTTTTTAGATGTATTCATTTGTTGCCTTTTCTGCTTCCCACTCCTCTCTCCTGAAGAAGTGGAATAATCAATGAAACACGTTGAGGATTGGGATACTTCTTCTTTTCTCCCCTTGGATAAGTTATACCAAATTATGGAATATAATTTCCCTACCTTCCTGTGCAGTGAGAGATGTTTTCTGGAGTGGTGCCCTTCAAGGCATTTTTAAATTTTTGGCTTGGCAGTGATGTTAGTCCTTGTGTATACTATAAGGGTGTTATTCTAAGAACTGTTGTAGTGTTTTCTTGAAGATGATGATGTATTAGCACTGCTCAGTGGAAGGGCACTGTTTTTTGAAGATCAGATTATTACCCTTTGTATAAGGGGGGGTTTAATATTGAGTTGGCGCACCCTTTGCAGCTATAACAGCTTCAACTCTTCTGGGAAGGCTTTCCACAAGGTTTAGGTGTGTGTATACAGGAATGTTTGACCATTCTTCCAGAGGAGTATTTATGTGGTCAGATGTTTACTAAAAGGTCTGGCTCACAGTCTACGCTCAAATTCATCCCAAAGGTGTTCTAACGGGTTCAGGTCAGGACTCTGTGCAGTCCAGTCAAGTTCCTCCACCCCAAACTCACTCAATCATGTCTTTATGGACCTTGCTTTGTGCACTGGTGTGCAGTCATGTCGAAACAGGAAGGGGTCATCCCCGTACTGTTCCCACAAAGTTGTGAGCATGAATCCAGCAAAACCAGGACACAGGTTGGAAGGTTCCATCCCACCTAAGACACTTTGGAACGTTCAAGCTCCAGTCCGCGACCTGGAACTACCAAACCCAGAGAAAAATTACAACATAGCTATGTCTGCTTACAATAAACATGCTGGAGCATCACAAACTAAAACTTTGAGAATCCTGAGTCATCTTTACATCCCTTTCCTAATCTCACACTGTGGCAAGGCCTTGCTCTGTCACAATGAATAAAGGAAGTTTTGTCTTAAAGGCCCCCAGAAGCTGTGGCTTCTATATGCAATACCTCTTCTCCACCACTAGATGTCATAATTTTTCTGGGTTAAATGATGCCCAGTGGCACAGACCAATACAAACTGAGGACATACAGTGAGTGTAGGGGATCATGGGATCAACAATCACCCAGAGTCCTGCATTCTCCTTCACTGAGGGCTGCTAAATAGAAGAGGTGAAAAGGGAGTAAGGTTATGAATATGGTCTGTATCTACCATTCCTAGTGACAAGTCTTCCCCTCATTTCTGTTCTTGCTGTCACAGGCTGTCAGAAGGACAGGTAACAAGGTTTAACAACTTGTGGACCACCCGCTGTCATTATACGTCGGTACTTTGATTTTGAATACAGGGGTTATGGCAGCAGATAGCCGCCAAAACCTCAGTATATTCTTAAACAGGATGGTCCTCTGTCTGATAAAAGTGGTCTCTGCAGTGGATTTGCCTCAGATTATCAGGGGCAGGAGAGGGCTCTCCTCCCCTCCCACCATGCTCCGGTCGTCTCCGCCACTTACCGGAGCTGTTGTAGCAACAGAGCCAATCGAGTCCTCTCCCCTCTGAGACATGGAGCGGAGTGAGGGAAAGATGGCCCCCGCTCGGCTCCATAACATTGGATGATGGAAGTGACGTCAAACATCACTTCTACCTAATGGACTTAAAGGAGAAATATATTTTTATTTCATTTTTTTCAAGTAATTTATTTATTTGTTTTATTGCATTTAAGTGTAAATGTGAGATCTGAGGTCTTTTTGACCCCAGATCTCATATTTAGGAGGTCCTGTCATGCTTTTTCTTTCTATTACAAGGGATGTTTATATTCCTTGTAATAGGAATAAAAGTGATCCAAAAGCATTTTTTTAAAAGCACAGTTTAAAAATAAAAAATAAAAAGTAAAATAAATAAGAAAAAAAATAAAGCGCCCCTGAGCTCGCATGCAGAAGCGAATGCATACGTAAGTCGCGCCCGCATTTAAAAAACGGTGTTCAAACCACACATGTGAGGTTTCGCCGCCATTGCTAGAGCGAGAGCAATACTTTTAGCAAAAAGACCTACTCTTTTTTAAATGTTGCCTATGGAGATTATTAAGGGTCACATTTTGAAGCATGACATGTTGGGTAACATGTTGGGTAACATTATCTTTCACAATATAAAAAAAATTGGGCTAATTTTACTATTGTCTTATTTTTTAATTCAAAATATTTTAATTGTTTTCCAAAATACAGTGTGACATAAAGTATTGCAATGACCGCCATTTTCTAGGGTGCCTGAAAACAAATATATAATGTTTGGGAGTTCTAAGTAATTTTCTAGCAAATAAAAAAGATTTTAACTTGTAAACACCAAGTTTGAAAAATAGGCCTGGTCCTTAAGTGGTTAATCTCTAAAACAGGAGCCAAGACAGCAATTAAAAACTTAAAAAATAAAGCAGATCTTAACCCAAGCTGAATGATATTTAGTTAAAGCAATATGTATCATAAACAACTAACATGTTTTAAAATCATAAAATAACCTTCACCTGTTTTCCTTGTTAAATAGTTTTTTATTGAGTTTTCATAAAAAAACAGTATACAACGTCACATCTTGACAGACAGTTAAACATTTGTTATCACAACAGTGAAAGCACATTTGAAGATGTATACATTACAAACAACAAGTTTCAACAATAAGAATATGAGTCAGATCACTAATGTGCCTTGTATAGTCCAAACAAAGATGGGTAATATCAGTGTTTCTCAAAATGTGTGCTGGGCACATTTGCGGGTGTGATGCGCGGAGCCTGGAAGCCATCACTATAACAGGCCGGGGCACGGCAATGGGGGGTGGCCACTGTTGCATTCTGGGAATTGTAAACTACAACTCCTGGAGACCGGAGTCTTGGAGGCAAGGTAAGCAAGGAAGTCGGGATGTGTGACTGGCTCAGGCTGAGTAGCTGGGCACTGGCAGCAAAATTACCCCAGGACCAGGAGCATCACCCCCCTAGGAGGTCATGGTGTGCAAAGACCTGCTGAGCTGCCAGGTGAGAGACCCTGACACTCCAAGCTTACCCCCACATTCCATCTCCCCCCTACCATACACCTCATTTGCCCTGTCCCAGTGATCAGGCTGAATTTATGGATACTGATAAGGCTGCATTCATGGGCACTGATGAGGCTGCATTTATGGGCACTGATGAGGCTGCATTTATGGGCACTGGTGAGGCTGCATTAATGGGCACTGGTATGGCTGAATTTATGGGCACTGGTGAGGCTGCATTTATTGGCACTGGTGGGGCTGCATTAATGGGCACTGGTGAGATGGCATTTGTGGGCACTGGTGGGGCTGTATTTATGGACACTGATGAGGCTGAATTGATGGGCATCTTTTCAGGTGTGCCACACAAATTTTTACATCTTTTTGGTGCACCACAAGACAAAAAAGTTTGAAAAACACTGAGTAATATGGATGCGCGTGTTGTCATATCAAGTGGAGGTTGTACAGTAGAGAAAAGTAAGGAAGAAAGGAAAGAATGCAAGAAAAGATGGACAAGGCAGAAGGGGGGAGGCTATCCACAGCAAGTAGGGGACAATGAGGAGGGGGAATGAGGGAAGAGCCAGGCTAGGTAGGCTTCCGGGGTATTGATGTTCTAGAGCGTGTATTAGGTTGGGTCATAAGTTAATCAGACTATGGTCAAAGTGTCTCAGAAAGAATGTTGCAACCCAAGGATCCCAGGCAAAATTTGGACATAATGTCCTGTGAGGGTGCTGTCAACTTTTCGTTTATCAATTGCACTTCCAAGAAAGGAGTGTTTGGAGATGGCAGCAGTCTTTACATGGGTCGTAAGAGCGAACTGAGAATTGGATAGACTTATTAGTTTGCAATTTAGTAAGGCTTCAGGTGGATCCGAAGTTAGGCTGGTGTGGAAAAGGTTGTTTAGAAGCTTATGCATTTACTGCCAGAATCAATGAGTCACCAGGCAAGACCACCAAATCTGATAAAGGGTCCTTGATTCTGGGCAACCTCAAAAGCAGGTGGTGGAGAAAGCAGAGGAGGCATGCACCAGTCTACTGGCGACCATATATGATCTGAATAATGCTTTACAATTTGCCTCCACTGCTGCTGTGTTCCTAGAACAGGATTTGGTAGTAGTCCAGATCTGCTCTCAGTGTGGCAGATCCTGTCACGTGTTCACATGCTGGTAATGACCTGTTTGCATTTGACCAAAACCGGAAGTGACACAATACTCTTCACTTCTGGTTTCATAGACCATAGAGATGATCAGGGACATTCCAGTTTTTGGTCAGCTCTATGGTAAGCTAGAGAGCTGCAAGATTGGGCCAAGATCACAAAATAAATGATTGATGATGTTGGATGCACAGAACTAATGCCGCGTACAGACGATCGGATTTTCTGAAAACAAAAACCGTGGATTTTTTCTGACGGATGTTGGCTCAAACTTGTCTTGCATACACACGGTCGCATAAATGTTGTCAGAAATTCTCATCGCCAAGAAGGTGGTGACGTTCAATAGCCAGTGCTGCTCTTCTGCTTGATTCTGAGCATGCATGGAATTTTGTGCATCGGAATTGTCTACACACGCTCAGAATTTACAACAACGGATTTTGTTGTTGGAAAATTTTAGATCCAGCTCTCAAATTTTTGTTGTCGGAAATTCCGACAGCAAATGTCCAATGGAGCCTACACACGGTCGGAATTTCCAACAAGCTCAAATCGATTATTTGTTGCTGGAAATTCCGATCGTGTGCACGGGGCATTAGAATGGAGTATAAAAGAATGAGTGATTAATGACCAAAGCCTAGTAGCCACATACCTAGGACAAGATAATGAGGAACGTTGGTGTTCATGATAGAGATGTAATGCAATGGGCAATGGTTATCTATTATAGGACATCACTGTTAGGTGGCAGCATTACATAATTGAAGTTGCACCAACAAAATATAATTGGGTGATACAGAAAAGAAGGGAGATAGTTGCTTCCCCTAAAAAAATAATTTGCAGTGCATTTGGAGTAACTTTTTGACTAATGACAAGATTGCAGACCGAGAAATGGCTGAGAAATATGTACATCAGGGACTGTAGAGACCATCAAGAAAAAACATAGGCAAGGCAATAATTAAAAGATTTCCAACTGAAGTCACAACATAAATCATTGTAAGGAGGACAAAAAATGGAATTCTGAATTGATGAAGATCTTGAAATCCTAAGGCCGCGTACACACGCGGGGACTGTTCGCCCAACTTTGTCCGTCAAACAGTTTCGGCAAACAGTCCGCTCAAAATTAGCATGGACGGACATGGCCAGACACGACGTAGGAACAGTTTGCTGAAACCGTGCGCGATGACGTGAACGGCACGTACGACGGGACGCAAAATACGACGTCCTATACATTGCATTACAACTTTCGGCGTGTAAATCCTTTCTGAGCATGCGCGGAACTTAGTTTGACGAACAAGCCTACACACGAGGGGACTGTTCGCTGAAACCAAGTTTCAGCGGACAGTTTTTCGGAAATTCCGAAAAACCTTGTTCAGCAAACTGTTCGCTGAAACTGTCCGCTGAAATCCCACACACGGGCGGACTGTCCGCCGAAACACTGTTCAGCGGACAAAGTTGGGCGAACAGTCCCCGCGTGTGTACGCGGCCTCATTCATAATTACAATTTTGGTAAACAAACTGTGCTGATCACCAGATAGGCACACATAAAGGCTTACCATGTCATAAGGGGGTCAAGGAGTTGAGCTGACCTGTGGTGTGCTGGTATGAGGAAGTGCTAAGAAAGGAAAATTATGGTACAAATTGACTGTTTTATTATTTACAGATAGAAAAATCTCCTTGATTCTGGGCAACCTCAAAAGCAGGTGGTGGAGAAAGGAGAGGAGGCATGCACCATTCTACTGGCAACCATATATGATATGTATAATGCTTTATAATTTGCCTCCACTGCTGCTGTGTTCCTAGAACAGGATTTAGTAGTAGTCCAGATCTGCTCCCAGTGTGACAAATCCACAGGCTGGTAATGGCCTGTTTACATTTGACCTTCTGGTTTCATAGACCATAGAGATGATCGGGGACATTCCAGTTTTTGGTCAGATCTATGGTAAGCTGGCTTCTGCCCTGGGGTCCCTGGTGGGATAGGAGAGCCCAGTAAAGTGGCAGAAGGCAGCGGGAGGGGAGGACCCACCCTTACTCCATCTGTAAATGTGATCTGGCGGCTAATTAGCCACTTGGATCCTGTCTACATTAAAGCCTGTCACCAGCTGAAGAAAAAGATACTGGGTTCATGCCTGTAGCTGCAGGAATCATCTCCATATAACCATTTTAACCTGACAATATATGGGTATGTTGCTGAGACTGACTTGGTTAATAGCAAGTTATGACCCCCCATAGGCTTTAATAGGGTTTTCCTACTTAAAACTTCAAGCAACATTCACAAAACAGTTTTCAAAATGAACCCAGGCAGATTTGTTCATGCCTACTCCCCTCCATGTGACAATGACGATACTGTATGGTACAGATACGGATAGATAGAGTATAATGAGTGCATTGTCACCCCAGAACAGAAAGTGTTTTACCGGCTGGATCACGAGGTTAAAAAACACCACATCCATGGTCCAGTCAACTTCAATATATTAAATATCAGTTCTTGGGTTTAGATAAACTTTAACAATATTTTTACCTATTAAAAATATTTATCGTGGCATAACTTTATGAATTTGATTTTTTTTAGTGCTGATCCAATCTCTTTATTCCTCAGGCTGTATACAATGGGATTGAACAGTGGTGTAAAAACAGAGTTTAATAATGATAAGATCTTATTTAAATTAAATGAATTGTCTTTTGATGGAGCGACATAGAGAATCATCAAGGACCCATAGTAAATGCAGACTACCGTCAGGTGGGAACTACAGGTGGAGAAGACCTTTTCTCTCCCTGTGACAGAGGAGATGTGGTGGATGGCTTTAAAGATGCAGCCATAGGTAACAATAATGAAAAGAACTTGGCTAAGTACTGTCACAATGGAAAAGGTGGACACCTCTATTTGGACCACTATTGTATCGGAACAGGAGAGCTGCAAGATTGGGCCAAGATCACAAAAGAAATGATTAACGATGTTGGATGCACAGAACTGAGTGTTGAGGATAAAAGAATGAGTGATTAATGACTGACTGAATCCTAGTAGCCACGTACCTAGAACAAGATAATGGGGAACGTTGGTGTTCATGATAGAGCTGTAATGTAATGGGCAACATATGGCTAAGTATCTATCATAGGACATCACTGCTAGGAGAAAACATTCCATAATTAAGGTTGCACCAACAAAATACAATTGGGTGATACAGGAAAGAAAGGACATAAGTGCTTTCCCTAATAAAATAATCCGCAGTGCATTTGGAGTAACGTTTGTACTAATGAGAAGATCGCAGACCGAGAGATGGCCGAGAAATATGTACATGGGAGACTGTAGAGACCGACAAGAAGAAATTAATGCAATAATTACAAGATTTCCAACTGAGGTCACAACATAAATTATTGTAAGGAGGACAAAGAATGGGATTTTGAATTGATAAAGATCTTCAAATCCTAAAAGCATGAATTCTGTCACGGCTGTCTGGTTGTTTTTGGTAAACATCTCCTGCAAAGAAAATGAATGCAAAATATGTAAGTAAAGCAAAAAGAGTATCTATATTTCTATATTTAATTATATTTATGCTTCATCCTTTTCTCTTCCATCTTTGTTTTATCCATTTTCTCTCCCATCTTTACTGTTTCTAAAATATTTTTTCTATCTGAAAACAATATAACAGAAAATTGTTACCGATACTTACCACAATTTTCTTTTCCTATCTCCTTTCCTAGCTAAAATAATTTAAATAAAGAATTAGAAATTAGAAAATAAATTTAAAGAATATATTCTTTTTTTTGATATTCATGGACTCATGCAAGAGAATCGAAAGAAGGAAGGTACTCCCAAAACAAATTTACACACAGCAATGTACTGAAATTCTTCATTAGCAAAGTTCCAAAGACGACACAGAATTTTTATATTTGCTTTTTTGTATTTGTGTGTTCTATTCTAAAACTTAGCTAATGAATATGAGCCTGCTGGTTATCCTTAACTTACTCCACTGACTATACAAATATTATGTCTAAATCTATTTAATCTAATATACAGTATCTCACAAAAGTAAGTACACCCTCACATTTTTTGTAAATATTTTATTATATCTTTTCATGTGACAACACTGAAGAAATGACACTTTTCTACAATGTAAAGTAGTGAGTGTACAGCTTGTATAACAGTGTAAATTTGTTTGCCCCTTATAATAACTTAACACACAGCCATTAACCACTGGCTTACTGGGCACTTAAACCCCCTCCTGCCCAGACCAATGTTCAGCTTTCAGCGCTGATGCAGTTTGAATGACAATTGCACGGCCATACAACACTGTACCCAAATGAAAGTTTTATCATTTTTTTCCCACAAATAGAGCTTTCTTTTGGTGGTATTTAATTACAGCTGGGAGTTTTATTTTTTGCTAAACAAACAAAAAAAGATACAAAATAAAAAAAATAAAAAATCATGTTTAATAGTTTATTATAAAATTTTGCAAACAGGTAATTTTTCTCCTTCATTGAAATGCGCTGATGAGGCGGCACTGGTGGGCACTGATAGACTGCACTGCTGGGCACTGATAGGCACAGTTAAGGCGGCACTGATGGGCAAAGATGGGCACAGATAAGATGGCACTGATGGGTGGCACTGATGGGTGGCATGGATGGGTGGCACTAATGGGCACTGATAGGTACCACTGATAGATGGGACTGATGGGCACTGATAGGTGACACTGATAGGTGTCTCTGATAGGTGGCACTGATGGGCGGCACTGATGGGCACTGATGGGCACTGGTAGATGACACTGATGGGCACGGATATGTGGCACTGAGGTGCAGCACTGTTCTTGAGACAGATTGTGGGCACTGATAGGTGGCACTGTGGGCACCGATGGGTGGCACTGTGGGCACTGATAGGTGGCACTGATGGGTGGCACTGATGGGTGGCACTGATGGGTGGCACTTTTGCCTATACTATACCTATACTTATAGGGGGCAGGTGGGCACTGTGAGCTGGCGCCAGCTCGCCGTGATCAGTACTGAAGTCCCTTTCACGGCCGCCAGTGATCATCTTTTTTTTTCTCCTTGCGGTGTCAGCGCGAAGAGGAAAAATAGCCGATTACCAGCTCTGTTGTCATCACATGATCAGCTGTCATTGGCTGACAGCTGATCACGTGGTAAGGGGTCGGGATCGACCCCTTACTCCGATCTGTGATCAGGCGTGTCTCATAGACTCGCTGATCACAAAGCATGGCGCGCACGCCCCTCAGGGGGTGCGGAGGCTGCTCGTGCATGGGACAACGTCAATAGACGTAGTCCCAGCAAAGCAGGTCCGCGCTGTAGCCGTCATTCAGCTATAGCGCGGATCTCTAGTGGTTAATGTCTAATGAATACACCCTTAACTAAAAATGTCCGTATTGAGTCCAAAGTGTCAATATTTTGTGTGGCCATCATTATGTTCCAGCACTGCCTTAACCCTCCTGGGCTTCGCGTTCACCAGAGCTTCACAGGTTGCCACTGGAATCCTCTTCCACTCCTCCATAATGACATCACAGAGCTGATGAATGTTAGAGACCTTGTGCTCCTCCACCTCCACCTTCCGTTTGAGGATGCCCTACAGACACTCATTAGGGTTTAGGTCTGGAGACATGCTTGGTCAGTCCATCACCTTTAACCTCAACTACTTTAGCAAGGCAGTGGTCATCTTGGAGGTGTATTTGGAGTTGTTATCATGTTGGAATACTGCCCTGCGGCCCAGTCTCCAAAGAGGGGGGTTCATGCTCTGCTTCAGTATGTCACAGTACATGTTGACATTCATGGTTCCCTGAACTGTAGCTTCCCAGTGCCGGCAGCACTCATGCATGCAGTCCCAGACCATGACACTCCCAGCACCACTTGACTGTAGGCAAGACACACTTGTCTTTGTACTGCTCACCTGGTTGCCGCCACACATGCTTGTCACCATCTGAACCAGATAAGTTTATCTTGGTCTCATCAGACCACATGACATGGCTCCAGTAATCCATGTCCTTAGACAGCTTGTCTTCAGAAAACTGTTTGCTGGCTTTATTGTGCATCATCTTTGGAAGGGGCTTCCTTCTGGGACAACAGTCTGCAGACCAATTTGATGCAGTGTGTTGCATATGGTCTAAGCACTGACAGGCTGACCCCCGACCCCTTCAACCTCTGCAGCAAAGCTGGCAGCACACATATGTAAATATCCCAAAGACAACCCCTGGATATGATGCTGAGCATGTGCACTCAAGTTCTTTGGTCGACCGTGGCGAGGCCTGTTCTGGGTTGAACCTGTCCTGCTAAACCGCTCTATGGTCTTGGTCACCGTGCTGCAGCTCAGTTTCAGAGTTTTGGTAATCTTCTTATAGCCTAGGCCATCTTTATGTATAGCAAAAAAAAAATTTTTTTTCAGATCCTCAGAGAGTTCTTTGCTCAGAATGAGGCTGATGTTCAAGTTGAAGTAAGTTCGCCAAATTTAGAACATTATGGGGTATTTGACAGAAAGTCAAGCTCCCACGGAATGCCCTATAATGCACTGCATGATCGCATTGGCGGCTGCTGATTGGCCTGACCTGCATGCTTTGGCTAATCACAGCACTCTCTGTGAGAGCCATGATTGGACAAAGACAGGGTGCCTTTGGCCAATAGTGACTAAGTCCAGGCCCCACACTATTTAAGGCTGCTTACATAGCGGCCGTACATAGTGTAATGAATGAGAGCAGCAAGATTAAATTTCTAAAGGAAATAAATTCATTTTAAACTGTAATGTATTGTTGGATCCCCGCAAAATACATACAAATCATTGAAAACAATTATGTGAGTTTCCCCCCAGTCCATTACCAGGCCCTTCAGGTCTGTTATGTATATCAAGGGGAACCCTTAGCCAATTTTTTTTTCTTAAAATGGTGTGGGGGTCCCCCTGAAAATCCATACCAGGCCTTTCAGGTCTCGTATGGATTTTAAGGGGAACCCTGTGCAAATTATTTAAAATCAGACCCTTGTTCAAGCATTCAACCTGGCATGCCGCAGGAAAATGGGGGGCAAGAGAGCCCCCCCTCCTGAAATGTACCAGGCCACATGCCCTAAACATGGGGAGGGTGCATTGGGGTCTCCTCCAAAACACTTTGTCCCCATGTTGATGGGGCAAGGGCCTCTTCCCCACAACCATTGCCCGGTGGTTGTGGGAGTCTTATGGCAGGGGGCTTATTGAAAACTAGAAGCCCCTTTAACAAGGGGTCCCCCAGATCCCACCCCCCATGTGAATGGGTAGGGGTACATTGTACCCTTACCCATTCACTAAAAAAGTGTCAAAAATCAAAAAAATTACAGGAGACAGTTTTGGACAATTCCTTTATTAAAAAAAGTGTCCATGCGCTGTCCATCCATCTTTCTATTACGGCGGCCGACGATCCTGGGAAAAAAAATAGCTGAGGGCGGGGCCACGTAAACATGTGACTTCGCCCCCTCTGACATCATGTGACATCATGGTGGCCCCACCCTCAGCTATGTAAAAACTGTCATTGTGAAAAGGCTGTAGTTGCAGGGAGGCCTCCGGGAGTTTTTACATTTTTGGGGGGTTTTTTCAGTCCGCCGACACTGTGATTGAAGATGCATTCACATTGCGGGACACTTTTGAAAAAAATAAAGGACTTGTCCAAAACTGTCTTCGTTTTTTACACTTTTTTTGGTGAATGAACCCCTACTCATTCACATTGGGTCTGGGTCTGGATTTTGGGAGGGACCATATGTCTTTTTTTTTTTTTTTTGGCACAGGGTTCCCCTTAACATTCATACCAGACCCAAAGGGCCTGGTAATGGACTGAGAGGAACCCACACCATTTTTTTCAATGATTTTTATCTATATTGCTGGGATCCAACAATACTTTACATCCACAAGCAATTTTAAATGACATTTTTTCCTTCCTTCCTAGAAATAATTTTTTTCTATGGTACTGTTATGAACAAGGGAAAGATGCACTACTTTACAGGCAGACTAAGGAGACCCCCCCCCCCCCCCCGGCATGATATTTAAAGGAATATTTAATTTTTATTGTTTCACTTTAAAGAGGAGGGCCGGTTTAAAAAAAAAAATTAAAGTCAGCAGCTGCAAACACTGTAGCTGCTGACTTTTAATAAGCACTTACCTGTCCAGGGCACCCGCGATGTCGGCCGCCCGAGGCTGACTCGTCCCTCGGCTCTCGGGTCCCGGCGCCACCATTTTAGCTAAGGGAAACAGGCAGTGGAGCCTTGCAGCTTCACTGCCCGTTTCCTACTGCGCATGCACGAGTCACGAGCTTTGTGAATGGGGCGCGCTGTGTTCTGGGACACACAGTTCCCAGAACACAGCGCAACCCATTACCCAGAAGACGCCGCATGGAGGAGAGAAGACAGAAGATCACCGTGGAGGAGGAAGAGGCAGATTAGGACAATGTGCCTAGCAACAGGCATTTCTGGTAAGTTAAAAAAAAAATCATTTTTTTTTCTGATTTTTTTCTAAATTTTAAGTATTTTTGATTTTCAGGGTGGCCCTCCACTTTAAGCATTATTAAAATCCCTGCCTCGTGTAAGGAAACTAAAAGACTCCTCCCTCTGGCTCCTCTGGTTGCACAACTTGCAAGCTTTTTCCAGGGCTCCTCCCACGCTTATGCACCAACAGTGAATGTCTTTTGCCTTTCTCAAAATGACGGGAATAGAGGATAGGGTAGTAAAGCTCAGGTACTCTTGGAACTGCTGACACTTGTAATGTCTCTCTCTAGATGATCCAAGGAATAGCCATTCGCAACTGGATGTTTCAACTATCGGATAAATCCCCTTTTAGTGAATTTAGCAACCAACATGTGATTTAAGCACAGCATAGTCTCTGCCACAGACTTGATTGTATGAGAAAAGTCTCTGCCACAGACTTGATTGTAGAACTTTAAATTAGCACAGAAAGTCTCTCACAGAAACTTAGTTGTAACTGAAGGATGAAATTAGGAACTCTCTTACAGTACCAGTATCTTGCAGCTGGTCCGGCGATACCATAAGAATGCAGATTCACTTGGTGTCCTTTCAGCTTAGCTTCCAGGCTCCTACCGAGCAGCCTCATGAGTGGCCCTCTTCTGAGGAGTCCTCCCCTGGTTGCATTTTCAGTTTCTGGGCCTCTTCAAACCTGAGACGGCACCGGACCACCTTGGAACCCTCATTCCAGTTACTGTGCCTCGGGCTAGCCAGGCCCGAGACTCGGAAATGGATGGATCCGTGCCCCAGGCCATGAGGGCATCTGGGGGCTGGTCAGGAGGACCAGGACCAGGGAGTCAGAACATGGTTCTGAACCGGAACCCTGAACCACGTGACCTCAGCACCTTAAGTACCCTCTCCTGGAATACACAGGGAGACAACGCACCCACTGATTGGCTCCGAGAGAGAGATTGGTACCCAATGCGTCCAACCAGACTGCGTCCCAATGCCTGTCAAAGGTAACACCTACACCTATGACCAGGCAGAACATAGTTCAGCCCAGCCAAACTGGTGCCTGAGACCACAATTTACTGCAATTAACCCTAAAACCCAACTATGGTCTTAGGAAAAACTAAATTTCAAAAACATAGCGTGTGCTCTTCAGGAGCCCGGCGCTACATACATATAAGAAAAAGTAAAACTTTTAGGTAATTAAAATATGAAAATATGCTTTAAATCAAGAATGCTTTTTAAAAACAGGAAAATGTATACAAATTGCATAAACAGATAAAAAAAAAAAGCTAAATCTAATGAACATTTGCTGCATCTACCCTTAGCCTTTAGCTTTCTCTGCCATGGGTATTTTTTATTTATTTATTATTTTTATTTTTTGCACAATTTAAAAAAAAAAAAAAGCACATTATAGTGATACGTAATGATCTTCCAAGGGCTTTTCATTAAATCAATCATTAAATACTTACTGTATATTTTCCAATCCTCCTTTCTTTGATTCTGTAATGTATTTACAACAATAGAAGCCTTGTTTTTGCCTGTCATAATTCATTTAGGAAGCGTTGAATACAGAATGTAATCACACATCATTTAAAGGTGTATTTATACTCTAGATAGAAAGAAATCTGCAGAGGGATTTAATTATCATGGGAAAAATAACAAATTAATGTGAAAAGAAATGTTGTATGTATGATAAATATATAAAATATAAAAATGTCATTGCTGTCAGGCAAAATCCCCACAGAGACTACAATAATAATGTACAATACATGTTTGTGTGTATATATATATATATATATATATATATATATATATATATATACACACACACACACACACACACACACACACACACACACACACACACACACACACACACACACACACACACACACACACACACACACACACAGGTATTGTACATTATTATTGTAGTAAGCATTTCTCTGTGGGGATTTTGCCTGACAGCAATGACATTTTTATATTTTATAGATACACGATACAGTATATACTGTATATACACTATATTGCCAAAAGTATTGACACCTACCTTTACACACACATGAATTTTAATGGCATCCCAGTCTTAGTCCGTTGGATTCAATATTGAGTTGGCCCACCCTTTGCAGCTATAACAGCTTCAACTCTTCTGGGAAGGTTGTCCACATGGTTTAGGAGTGTGTCTATGGGAATGTGTGACCATTCTTCCAGATGTGCATTTGCGAGGTCAGGCACTTATGTTGGAGGAGAAGGCCTGGCTCTTAGTCTCCGCTCTAATTCATCCCAAAGGTGTTCTATTAGGTTGAGGTCAGGTCAGTCAAGTTTCTCCATCCCAAACTCACTCATCCACACTATATTGCCAAAAGGTATTGGGCTACCCCTCCAAATCATTTGGTTGAGGGGGGATTATGGCGTGGGGGTTGTTTTTTTTTAGGGGTCGGGCTTGGCCTCTTAGTTCCAGTGAAGGGAACTCTTAAGGCTTCAGCATACCAAAACATTTTGGACAATTTCATGCTCCCAACTTTGTGGGAACAGTTTGGGGATGGCCCCTTCCTGTTCCAACATAACTGAGCACCAGTGCACAAAGCAAGGTCCATAAAGACATGGATGAGCAAGTTTGGGGTGGAGGAACCTGACTGGCCTGCACAGAGTCCTAACCTCAATCCGATAGAACACCTTTGGGATGAATTAGAGCGGAGACTGCGAGCCAGGCCTCCTTGTCCAACATCAGTGCCTGGCTTCGCAAATGCGCTTCTGGAAGAATGGCCAAACATTCTTATAGACAGACTCCTAAACCTTGTGGACAGCCTTCCCATCTCCAGAATTCGACCCTTCCTGACTAATGACATCACAAAGTAACTTATTCTCCTTGATTATTTCCCACTTTGACTACTGCAACTCTTTCCTTAATGGCCTACCCTTAAGCAGGCTATTCTCCCTTCAGTCTATTATGAATGCTGTTGCTAGACTAATACACCTTACTAATCGATCTGTGACTGCTGCCTCTCTCTGCCAATCACTTCACTGGCTTCTCCTACCCCACCGTATAAAAATTCAAAATGCTAACCCTAACATACAAGGCCATCCACAACATCGCCCCCATCTACATCACCAACCTCATCTGTAGATATCGCCCAAATCGTCTCCTCCCAGGACCTCCTGCTCTCTAGCTCCCTTCTTACCTCCTCTCATGCTCGCCTTCAGGACTTCTCCAGAGCCTCTCCCATCCTCTGCAACTCCCTGCCCCTGTATATCCAATCAGCCCCTAACCTGTCCACCTTTAGGAGATCCCTGAAAACTCATTTATTCAGGGAAGCCTATCCCACACCCACCTAACAACTGTCTCCGAGCCACCCCCATCAAATTATTTTCTGCATCTATTACCTTTTGTACCACCACCCCTTCCCTTTAGAATGTAAACTCTATGAGCAGGGCCCTCCTGTACCCTTTGTATTGAACTGTAATGTAATTGTGTTGTCTCCCCTATATTGTAAAGCGCTGCGTAAATTGTTGGCGCTATATAAATCGTGTATAATAATAATAATAATAAAGAGTTGAAGCTTTTATAGCTGCTAAGGGTTGACCAACCCAATATCGAACCCTAAATACTATGACTGGGATGCCATTAAAGTTCATGTGCGTGTAAAGGCAGATGTCCCAATACTTTTGACTATATGTATATATATATATATATGTATATATATATATATATATATATATATATATATATATATATATATATATATATACCGTAACAGGTAGTGTAGAGATGGGCCTGGGCCATGCTTGTAGGGGTATTGGCCAAGATGCAATCCATGAAAAAGTATGTAGAATATGCAGCAGGAAGTGGGCGCACTCAACAGACTTACAGCAGGAGGAATTTTCCAACATAGTTTAGTCAATCTAGACGGCATCTTGAGAAAGGTGGGCTGTGAAAAAAATCCTGCTGTAGGTCCCGTTAAATGCATCTACTGCCTGCTGCATATTATAAATATTTTACTGGGGGGCGTGGCTTGGCGCACGGAAGGAATGGCTGCCTGAGTGAGAAGCTCCCGGAGACCCGCAGCTGGCCATATACATGCCGCACAATGAACAGACCAGCTCGTCTGAACTCCGGAACCCGTTCCCGACGACAATCCGCTTCGTCCCAGACCCGCAGCATACAGGACATATTCCTCTGTCAGGCCCGCTCTGGTCGCGGCACACCGCACAAGATGGCGCAGGCACGAGGGGACGAGGAGGAACTGAGCGACGGCTCTCAGTGTGCGGCGGAGGATTTGGTAAGCGGGGCAGGGAATCCTGACCACCCCCTTACGCTCGGGGACATGAATTCTATCGCCTCAGATATAAAGAACACCCTTTTTACAGCGATTACTGATCTGAAGGCTGACCTCTTGTCCTTAACTGAAAACATGTCCACCCTGGAAAGAGCCGAGGATAGGAGAGATAAGGCAGTACATAGACTGGAAGCCACGGCAGCCTCTCATACTGCTCACCTGATTGCTATCAACCGACACTTAGAGGACCTTGATAACAGGGGCAGACGGTGCAACATTAGGGTGAGAGGAGTCCCTGAGTCGGTGGGCCCTGACCAATTACCTTCTGCCCTGCGCTCCATATTTAACAACCTGCTAGAAAATCCGGCTGACACCCCTATTGATTTTGTTAGAGCGCACAGAGCCCTGAGAGCGAAACCTTCGGATGCAGCACCACCCAGGGACATAATTTGCTGCCTTCAGAGTTTCCCTCTAAAAGAAGAGATTCTAAGTCAAGCAAGAAAGAACGACCGAATTTTGTTCAATGACAATGAGCTCACGCTTTACCAGGACTTGTCTCCTATTACTCTGCAAAATAGAAGGGCTCTGCGCCCTCTTCTGGAAGTGTTGCGGGAGTGTTGCGGGAGAGAGGAGTGGTTTACAAGTGGCGTGTCCCCTTTGCTTTACAGGCAACTCTACACGGAAAGCAACTGATGCTGAGGCTACTGGAAGAACTCCCCGATTTCTGCGCAAGCCAGGAACATTCCTTGTATGGACTTACCTGACTGGTATGCGGAGTTCAAAAGCCCTCCATCAGACGACAGCCCAGCCTTCTCCCCCCACTCCTCACCAGCTAAACCCCCGCAGAAGAAAAGCAGGAGTGGGAAACATGGTCCGGTTACAGGAGGCCACCTACCGCATCTCGCACGGCAGTCCAGGAATCGTGACAACGCCTGAGGGAAGAAGAGATTCCTCCTTGATCGGAGCGCACTTTCACCATTCCGCAGTGAGGAATTTACAGCTTTGTTCCTATATTTGACTCTGGGGTCTCCCGGGATCGGTACCCCCTGGAACTGCTGACTACCCTATTCCAGAAGTTGGTGTTGCCCCTCAGGGATGTGTACTGCCTCCCTTCTCCCCCCCCTTCCCTCCTCCCCCCCTTTTTTTTTCTCTCTTTTCCCAGTTCTGGCAGGTTGCATCTCTTGGCTTGGCTCGCGCCCGACGCTGTTCACTGAGGATCCTCGGCAGAGGACTGTTTAAGACTGTTTAGTAACGGTCCGGTTAATAATCCCTGGCCAGGGAATACACTTATGCTTTAATTTTAAATTCATTTAGGTCTGCGGGTCTCCCTTAAGGCGACTCTTGTTTATGATATTTTGGTTTTCTTTTTTTTTTTTTAGATTTCTCATAATCGTATTCATCATATCATTTTGAATACCTTCCCCTTCAGCGGAGTTCCTCCCACGGTCCCCACAAAAGGAGCTGTGCTGGTGGTGGTTTCGCGAGCACTACTTATTGCTCTCCTAACAGCTTGCAGCATAGTGAACTGCAGGCAGAAACCGATATTTAGACCCCTTTCACACCAGTGCGTTTTGCAGGCGCTATAGCGTTAGAAATAGCGCCTGCAATACGCCCTAAAGAAGCTGCATCATTGTATGTAGTGTGAAAGCCCGAGGGCTTTCACACTACAGCGGTGCGCTGGCAGGACGTCAGAAAAAAGTCCTGCCAGCAGCTTATTTGGAGCGGTGAAGGAGCGGTGTGTTTACCGCTCCTCCACCGCTGCTCCCCATTGAAATCAATGGGGCAGCTCTGTAATACCGCCGGCAAAACGCCGCTATTGCGGTGAATTGCCGGCGGTTTTAACCCTTTTGTGGCCGCAAGCGGGGGGTAAAAGCGCCTGCTAGCGCCCAAAATTGGCCACCCGGCAGGGATTATACATGCTACTCGGCGCCTCATGACAAATATGCTTGTATTGACTATACTTTCATCACGCAGAGGGACCTGTTAGAGCTACAGGGATCTCATATAGGCCTTCAGACCATTTCGGATCACGCACCAGTTTCACTCTCGATGGCCCACCCTGACCTGAGACCCAAATCCTGTATGTGGAGGTTGAACCCCTCCTTACTGACCGACACTGAACTTCTCCCTACACTAACAGACGCTTTAGGCAACTACTTCCTAGACAATGAGACATTGTCTCTTCTGACCATCTGGGAAGCGCACAAATATGTGATGAGAGGGGAGTTCATTAGAGCAGGAGCGGCCCGTAAGAGAGCAGCAGAATTGCAGATCAAAACTCTGGCCTCTAAAGTTGCGCAGCTTGAAGCCCAACACAAACAGTCCCTGGATGCTTTGAAGGCCCAGGAGTTACATCAGGCTAGATCGGAGCTGTGCAATGTTTTAGAGACCAAGAGTAAATGCACCCTTTTTCTTAAAAAGAAAGTATATTATGAGCATGGTGACAAGGGAGGAAAACTCTTGGCCAGGGCTCTAAAAGAGGCCTCTCTGACAAACAATATCTTAGCAGTTAAATCTGCGGATGGTACTTTGACTAACCACACAGATAAAATTGCGGAAAGCTTCCGCCAGTACTACTCTAAACTTTACAACATTCCGAATCAACACAAACCAGGTACGCTGAGGGGAGACAGAATCCAAATCATTCATGACTATCTGCAACAAAGTGGCATGCCCACTCTTTCCCCCGAGGATGCGGACTCACTAGAGGGCCAGGTCACCTCGGAAGAACTGTTAGCCACAATCAAGAGCCTTAAGCCGGGGAAGAGCCCCGGACCAGACGGGCTCACTGCACATTATTATAAAGTTTTCTTTGATTTATTAGAAAAACCACTCCTGAAAATATTCAACTTCCTCAGGGAATTACATCAACTCCCAACGTCTTTTTTAAGTGCGCATATAACGGTAATCCCAAAACTAGGAAAGGACCCCACTGACTGCTCTAGCTACCGCCCGATCTCTTTGTTAAATTTAGACCTAAAAATCTTGTCAAAAATAATTGCGAACCGTCTTCGTTTCTTCCTACCTCAATTAATTGGTCCCGACCAAGTGGGCTTCATGCCTGGGAGGGAATCCAGGGACAATGTGACAAAGGCTTTGAACCTGATTCATCGGTGTCACAAAGCTAAACTCGAGGGCTTTCTCCTGTCCACAGACGCGGAGAAAGCCTTCGACAGAGTTGCCTGGGATTATCTACTTGCCACCTGTAGGTACATTGGCTTGCGACCTTGCATGCTCTCCTGGATTTCCTCCCTATATCAGAACCCGACGGGACGATTAAAAATTAATGGAACCCTGTCCGATCCGGTGGTAATTAAAAATGGGACTAGACAGGGGTGTCTGTTATCCCCTCTATTATTTATCCTCACCCTAGAGCCATTTATCCGCACTGTCAACAATACATCCTCAATTAAAGGATTCCCCGTTGGCCAGAAAATTTATAAAATTGCCGCATTCGCATACGATTTATTATTTTTTTTTACACACTCACATACCTCAATTCCAAATTTATTACAGGCTTTTTCCACATATGGCTTTGTTTCCCACCTTAAGATTAACTATAATAAATCTGAGGCGATGAACCTGACACTCACACCGGAGGTATTGACGCGGGCCCAAACGAACGATTCTTTTAAATGGGTTTCGGGTTCTTTAAAATAATTGGGCATCAGGCTCACCTCTCAGCTAAACCTTATATTCACACAAAGTTTCAGGCCTATGTTAAGACAGATAGACCTAGATTTGCGTAAATGGTCTCTTGGCTTTTTCTCATGGTTCAGAAGGGCAGCCATAATCAAGATGATCATGCTACCACGTTTTCTCTATCTCTTCCATACTTTACCCATTGAAATTCCGGCCACCTTTGTTAAACAGCTACAAATCTCCTTGTGGAAATTTCTGTGGGCCCACAAACGTCCACGCATCAGCCTACGTTTGCTGATGAAACCAAAAGCAGAGGGTGGGCTGGGATTTCCGAAATTCAAACTTTATTATTATGCAACTCATCTGGCCAGAATCATTGATTGGAACTGTCATGCAGCTCATAAGGATTGGGTATCGGTGGAAGAGAGTATGTCTAGGACCCCTTTACGATTCTCCCCTTGGATACCATGGGACCAGTGTCCAGCGGAGCTGACACAACACCCTCTCATTAGAGCAACGTTAAGGATTTTTCATAAGTTAGCTACTGGTCACAAGTTTGCATCCTCCCCTGGTCCTCTCACACCTCTCCTGCATAACCCGGATTTTCCACCAGGCATGGTCGCGAACAGATTCGCACTAGACACAAACACTCCGCTTTTGGCTACGCACTTGACACGACATGGGCGTATTCTCCCATTTGATGAACTGCGGGGTGTTCTACCTCCAGGGAATATGTCTTTTTGGAGCTATAGGCAGACTTGCCACTATCTACTGGTGCCCAAAAGAAGGCAGGCCTTCTTGAGAGAACCCTCGCCTTTGGAGTCAGTTTGTCTCCTGGGGGCACCTGTCGAGAAAACAACCTCATTTATGTATGCATGTCTCCAGCGGCTCGATTGCACTGACTCGTCCAGGTTCAGGGAAAACTGGGAGATGGCACTCCAAACTTCTTTTACTGATACATAATGGCATAACGCATGCATTCTAGCCCACAAATGTATGGTTAATACTATACTACCAGAAAATGTATACAAATTGCTCTCTCAGTGGTATGCCATACCAGTTAAGGTGAAGCGATGGTACCTGGCTTCGACTGATCTGTGCTGGCAGTGCGGGGAGGCTAAGGGAGACATACTGCACATCTGGTGGAGTTGTCCCTGAATAGCTGGCTATTGGAGCCAGATAAGTAGGTTAATACTACTTAATATCAGCGGCAAGTGGTTCTTAGAGGGCGAAGCACCAAACGGATTGCCAAACGGGCTGTGCAAAGCAAAGGTGTAGATATTACAATTCTAACCGAATAATCTACAATATACCATCAGAAGAGCCAACCGAGTTAGCCGAATGAAAAACCACAAATATCATCGGATCATCAGCCTTACTTGATGCGGAACTTACTACAACTAACATATCCAGATCCGGAGACATGAAGGAGGGGTATTGTAAATTACAAACTAATAATACACACCTGCCTGGCAGGCAGAAACAAGGTGATGTACTTTAATGGTATATAAAGCATCATATGAAGAGGACGGTGACAATTATTATGTTATAGGAAATTCACTCTGTGGTTGGATAACATCAATATGTTTAATAAGGTTAATTACGGGACTATCATTGAAGGGATATCGATGGTAGATGACTTTATTCCATTGATTGATAACATTCATTGAGAAAAATCGGAACACTCTTTTTGCAAATGTTGTTTTCAGATCTTCGTAGAGGAAATACATACGAACTTTTTTTTTTTAACGCAATCCAGAATGCATGTAGAAACCACAATCTTTATAGCCGTAAAGCAATACAATCCGCTTAGTAGGAAATCCTTGATTAAATTATAGAATCCGCAACCCTAGGGGCTGCGCATGTGCTGTGGTTTAGCCCTATGATTGATAAATATTCTAGATAATATAGCACAAAAATTAGTGCACTAATGGCTATCGGTACATGCACAGCGTCAGAGGCGCCCCATCCGTTTTATGTTGTATGTATGTCTATTGTCTGGTGTTGGTGTTTATAGGAAATAACGTAGTAGGAATACTATTGTGGGGTATTTATGAAATATATAGGTAGAGCAGGTTAAGAGTACTTTTAGTAAGCCATAGGGCAGAGTAAATCTTATATGTATAAATTTTATTAACATAATAAACTTTTTGGATACATTTAATCTCCAAATCTTTATTTGTCCAAGAACACTAAAGTAGCCACCTTTGCCATCTTGGGCTGCCCCTTCTCTTAGGCGCACACTAAGGTGGAAAAAAAACGATTTTTTTATGTGTTACTTGTATTACCTGGCATAGACCATGGGAATACCAGTCTTGGTAAGCAAGAAGTAGTAGTTTATTGAAGTAAAAACATTAAAAGGGCCATGCAATCACATGTGTCAGGTGTTATAACCAACCTCCAAGGTTGTGGGGTGCTTGCCTGTCCGCAGTTGGAAAGGTCTGTGTGTCAGCTGAACTGGGCAAGGAATTCCAGGAGCTGTGGGGGGCACTGTGGGAATGACCATAGTGGTGCTGGAGAGATGAAAAACCTCAAGCTGTGGCAATTCACCCCGTGAAGACCACACTGGTAGCGGCATCTGGCAATGACATCACTTGCCGCACTGAAGGGTGGAAGCCGTAGCCAGGGAGGAAGGACACCTGGAGAGCAAGCCAAACTTGTTGGCCACGTTGCTATAATGACTTGTTTTGCGCTCCTGCATTTTGTCAAGTCATGTGACAGGACTGGACCAATGGTGAATAAAAGGACTAAAAACCGGAAGTGTCTGAGGGGGCTTGGATGTTGCAATTGCCTGTAACACATCTCTGACCTATCCCTCTAGGAAAATTTGACCCTTTCTACTTGGCTTAATTCACAAAGTTGTTTACATAAATATAATTGGAAATAAGTGTACTAACCACACATTTTTTTTATTAAAATAATAGTATTATATTATATCATGACATGTAATGAGACAAGTTAGGGGAGAACAATCCATGTACAGTATATACATATGTGTATTTATACATATATATAAAACCAATTGTAATTGTAAATGATCATAATAATAAAAGGAAGAATTATTACAAACAATAAAAAATAAAATAAAAATAATGGATAAGTAATGAAAAATAATAATAATATAAAAAAATGAAATAAATTGCTGAAAAAATATATAAAAAAGTGTATGTATGTATGTATATATATATATATATATATATATATATATATATATATATATATATATATATATATATACATGGACAATGGGTAGGAGAGCCATCAGCTTGTATACAAAAATTCAGGGAAGGAGTGGAATGGGCAAGGTTTAACTTTTATTTACTTATTTAACTTTTAACTATTCATTTATCAGCATTCTATAAGATTTTTTGGAAAACTCGTAACATTTCTGTTTGGCCCAAAGGAGAGACTTGGAGCATTTATTCATATTGAGTGTTTTCAGACATTCGTGTGGTAACTGTGTGCAGACGTGTAACCATAGGGGAAACAAGCAGTAATCCCTCCGCTTTACGTAGCTGAGAGAGAACAGAAGATCGAATGATAAGTGAGGAGGATACCTGTGGCTGGATGAGCTTCTGGTGGCTTATAGAGGGCTTATAGAGGGCGGCGGGGATCAGAGCAGATGAATTACACGTCTGCCATCATTAGATGCCGTGCATGCGTCCCATTGGCAATCTTCTTATAGCCTAGGCCATCTTTATGTAGAACAACAATTCTTTTTTTCAGATCCTCAGAGAGTTCTTTGCCATGAGGTGTCGAACTTCCAGTGACCAGTATGAGAGAGTGAGAGCGATAACACCAAATTTAACACACCTGCTCCCCAGTCACACCTGAGACCTTGTAACACTTATGAGTCACATGACACTGGGGAGGGAAAATGGCTGATTGGGCCCAATTTGGAAATTTTCCCTTAGCGTTGTGTACTCACTTTTGCCGCCAGCGGTTTAGACATTAATGGCTGTGTGTTGAGTTATTTTGATGGGATATAAAATTTACACTGTTATACGAGCTACTTTACATTGTAGCAAAGTGTCATTTCTTCAGTGTTGTCACATGAAACCAAAGAATATATTAAAATACTTACAAAAATGTGAGGGGTGTACTCATTTTGTTGAAATACTGTACCTGTAGGTGCAGGCATCCTCCCGATATAACCACTGAAACTGGAGCACATCCATGTACGCCCTGCAGGTGGGAAGTGGTTAAAAGATAAGTAGGAGTTTGGGATTTTTCCCCCGTCATACTGACCTAGGTGGTCCCCCGACGCCTCTACACTGAGAACCGAGTGATCGAACATCACCGATGGCTCAGTTCTCCCAGCTGCCTGAGCAGAGAGCTGCTGACTGTCAATCAGCATCTTTCTGCTCTGCTCCTCCTCGCCCACTGGAGTGCTGAGCTGTGGGAGTGGTGGGGAGCAGCCATCTCAAGCTCTCAGTGGCTTTCTGGTGCCTGGCCTGATTCCTGTGACGTCAGCAGAGAGCGGACTGCTGAAAACGGGTCACAGAAGTCCAAAACGAATTGCACTCCTGTGACCCATAAAAGAAGCCCAGCCAAATGAGCTTAGGCTGGACTTCTCCTTTAAATTGACAAATTTTCCCCAAAAAATTGTGACAAAAAAACAAAACACAGCTACAAAAACCTCACCAGGCCTCTTACTAAACACCTTGGACAGTCCAGTTTCCAAAAAATTTATCATTTGTGGGGTATTTTTACTGTTTTGTCATTTTAGGGCCTAAAAAAATAGAGAAGCAGTCCCATCAGGACTGGTCAATTTTCAGATATATAAAACCATAGCTTGTAGACTCTCTAACTTTCACTCATACTAAATAATATACACTGTATTGGGTTTATATATATTTTTTTTTCACAATAAGTTTTATTGATGAAAATAAGCAATAACATGGAAAATAAAGAGGTAATAAGAACATGAAGTGAGCAAAATATAAGCTTTCGACTTTAGGCGTTATTCCATAATGTTACAATATTTATAAGGACAGAATTCGGTTACAATCTAAGTAATCTAATCAAAATATACTGATAACACTATGATAGAGTGGTACATGAAAAGGAATGAGGACCACGTTAGAACTAATATCACGGGTCACCAGATACCCAATACTAAAGGCTAATGTAAGGATGAAGTCTAAGTTTGGAGGAACAGAGACTAGTTTATCTGAATAAGTGTAAGAAGTGTTAAATCTTATGTGTTTATTTGGCTAGAATATTGAAAGTGTCCGATGATGAGAAAATACGCCAAGGTTTCCACGTCTGATGGAATCGCTCAGCATTTTCTATTTTTGTAGTAACAATCTCTTCCATGTTGTGGATTGAATTAATTTTAGAGAGCCAGTCCTTGATAGAGGGGATGTCTTGAGAGTTCCAATGTAAGGGAATCAGGCTCTTTGCCGCATTCAGCAGATGTCTGATGAGGGATTTCTTGTAAGACTTATATGATTAGTGTGTTATATGGAGGAGACACCAGGCAGCATTGAGGTCATTTTTGTACCCTGTAATGTGTTTTGTCCAATAAACAACCTGTGCCCAAAAAGGTTGGATTTTTGAGCAATTCCACCAAATATGGACAAAGGAGCCCACCTCTTCTTTGCATCTCCAGCATGTGTCAGAACCCCCAGAGGACCAATGTTTCTTTTTTGTCGGTGTAATGTACCGCTGAGAGCGTATTTTATAGGAGGTTTCTTGCATGCGAGAGCTCAAAGAGCATTTGTGGGTGAAAATGTTCGCTTTCTCTCATTGAGGCTCAGAGATTTGTATTTGTAGGTCGTTTTCCCACATTGTTTTATGTCTGTCTGGGATGTCCGACACCGTTTGTACATAAGGGAAGTGATTTTTTTGATCGGTTCTCTCTTGGCACAAATGTGTTCAAAGTTGGTCAATTTTCTGATAACGGCATCCTTGTTTTTATTATTTAGGGTAAAGTCTTGGATTTGGGTGTATGTCCAGAGGTTCAAGGGGTGTTGCCCCAAATCGCAGCTAAGGTCAGTGAAGTTTTTCAAATGATTGTTATGGAGGCATTGGGAAACTATCAATGGTTCATTGGGATATTCTCTAAATAGTTTTTTGTTATTTAATCCTGGTGGAAAATCAGGGTTATTAACCAGGGAAGTGAGGGGGCTGGGAGTTGATGGGATCAGGTGCTTAGTTGCAATCTTATGGAAAATCTTTAATGTGGTATTGATGACTGGATTCCCTTTGATGCTGAGAGGGATAGAAGAATAACTTGTCCAGGGCAAAAACGGGACATTTAGATCTGAACTCGCTTTCTCAAGTCTAACCCAATCTTTGCAATGCCCATGGCAGTGCCAGTCAATAATTCTGGCAAGCTGTGGCGCGTAATAGTACTTTGTGAAGTCGGGTAAACCTATACCACCTTTTGTATTGGGTATTTGTAAAAATTGAGACTTATGCGCGGTTTCTTGTTTGCCCAGAGAAAACAACTCTGCATTCTGTTTAATTGCTTGAAAAAGGAATCTGGAATGTCAATAGGGAGGGTATGGAACAGGTAAAGCAGTCTTGGCAGTACGGCCATTTTCAAAATGGCCGCCCTGCCAACCAAGAAAACTTCCCCCTGCCCCACCTCCCAAGGTCATTCCCAATTTTCTTAAGCAAAGGTTGAAAGTTGAGTGTGAATAGGGAGTCTAGATTTGGAGAGACATGGATTCCCAGGTATTGTAGGGAGGTGGTTTCCCATTTAAATGGGCAATTGGATCTGGTCAGCCGTTTGGTCTCTTGAGAGAGATTAAGTCCTAGGGCTTCACATTTCTTGTGGTTAATTTTAAAATTTGATATGAGATGGAATTCTTGAAAGATCTTAATAAGATTTGGAATCGAGATGTGGGGTTGGGTTATATAAAAGAGCAAATCATCGGCATAACTTTGTATTCCCTTCCGGATATCTCAAGGCCTCTAACAGCTGATTGAAGAATAATGGTTCTAATTAGTGGTTCAATAGAAAGTATAAATAGGAGGGGCGACAGTGGGCATCCCTGTCTCGTTTCGTTATGGATTTTCACCGAGTTGGAGAGAGTGCCATTCACTTTGATTTTAGCATTAGGATTGGCATAAATTGCTCTTATCCACTTCATCAGATTGATGCCAAATCCCACATGCTCACAGACTCGGAACATGTAGTCCCATGCGACTCAATCGAAGGCCTTCTCCGCGTCAGTAGACAACAGAAGGCCCTCGACTTTGTCCCGCATCACTCTGTGGATTAGGTTTAGGGTTTTGGTGGTGTTATCTTTTGCTTTTGCGATTTGGCATGAAGCCAACCTGTTCAGGACCAATAAGCTTCTCCAGCATGGGTCTAATCCTATTCGCTATGATCTTCTCTAATATTTTTAGGTCCAGGTTGAGAAGCAAAATAGGTCTGTAGTTCGAGCAATCAGTGGGATCTTTATTGGGTTTGGGGAGAACAGTTATGTAGGCCATTAGAAATTCAGAAGATGCTTGGTGTCCCGATGAAATTGCATTTATGGCTCTAGTTAGGGGTTCTGTTAAGATATCTGTGTAAGACCTGTAATATTGAGAGTCCCGGGCTTTTCCCAGATGCCATTTCTTTAATGACTTTTGTGACTTCAGACGGGGAAATGGGGTTGTCTATGGTATCTGTGTCGATTTGTGACAATATTGGCATGTTACAATTGATTAAATAATTGGAGAAGGCCTGACTTTTGTCCCTCAGACCTGTCAGCGGTTTATTTGGCGGCTGAATGTTATATAAGGACGAATAGTAGGTATGGAAGATGTCAGCAATTTTGGAAGAATCATGGGTTATTTTTCCATCTTTGGAGCGTATCCCATGAATATTGTTGGACAAGATGGAGTCTTTTAATGCCCTGGCTAATAATCTGCCGCTTTTATCTCCCTGGTCGTAGTAAATGGCCTTCTTAAAAAATAGTAGTTTCCTTGTTCTATTATCTAGAAGTTCCTGCAATTCCTGTCTAGCCCTCGTGAGCTCAGGTAGGCTGGCTTGAGCTAGAGAGTGTTTGTGGGTCAGTTCTAGCTTTGTGATTTTCTGTAGTAACTTGGTTACATAATTTTCTTTTTCTCTTTTCTTCCTAGCTCCCCATCTGATTAGTTCGCCTCTGATCATGCTTTTGTGTGCCTCCCAGATTGTTAGTGGGGACATGTCTGGTGTGTCGTTCAGGGCGAAATAATCAGTAAGAGTTTTATGTATATGTGCGTGAATGTCGGGGTCTGTTAAAAGGGAGGCATTAAGTTTCCAACAAAAGGTGCGTTTCTGGTTAGTGTGGACCTGTAATTTGATAGAGATGGGTGCATGGTCAGATAGGATGATAGATCCTATATCTGCTTTCAAAAGATCTTGTATGTCTCTTTGGGTAATAAAGAGATGGTCGATTTGGGAGTAGCATTTATGTGCGTTTGAATAAAAGGTGAAGTCCCTATCTGTAGGGTGTAACGTACGCCAAGTGTCTAGGAGAGTCAGGGATTTAAGTAAGGTCTTTATTTTTTTAAGAATATTATAGGCTATGCATGATTTGCCCGAGGATGCATCTTGTTTTGGTTCTAGAGGGATATTAAATCCCCGCCCAAGATGATGCAACCCTCGGCAAAACTTTTCAGTTCATCAATGATCAACTGGCAGAAGGAGACGTGGGAGATATTCGGGAAATAGACATTGGCTAAGGTAACTGGTTTGCCATTCATGGATCCTTTTAGAAAAATGTATCTGCCATCAGGGTCTATTAATTGGTGCTGTGCGACAAAAAGTGACTCCCTGCTTAAGAGGATCGAAACTCCTTTTGTCTTGGCGTGTGGATTTGTGGCATGGAAAGCTTCCGTGAAGAAATTGTTTGTTAATCTGGGTATCTGGTGTCCTTTAACCACTTGCTTACTGGGCACTTAAACACCCTTCCTGCCCAGACCAATTTTCAGCTTTCGGTGCTCTCACACTTTGAATGACAATTACTCAGTCATGCAACACTGTACCCAAATGAATTTTTTGTCCTTTTTTTTCCCACAAATAGAGCTTTCTTTTGGTGGTATTTGATCACCTCTGGGGTTTTTATTTTTTGCGCTATAAATGAAAAAAGACCGAAAATTTTGAAAAAAAACGCATATTTCTTTGTTTCTGTGACAGAATTATGCAAATTATTAATTTTTCTTTTTTCTAAATGTTGCCCACAATTTATACTGCTACATGTCTTTGGTAAAAATAACCCAAATTAGTGGATATTATTTGGTCTTTGTGAAAATGAGAGAGTCTACAAGCTGTGGTGCGAATCGCACAAAATTGATCACATCTGATGTACTGGTGGCGGATCTCACTTCTTGTGACCCGAACAAGTCAGGAAAGTACAAATACCCCCCAAATGACCCCTTTTTGGAAAGTAGACATTCCAAGGTATTTAGTAAGAGGCATAGTGAGCTTTTTGATGTTGTCATTTTTTTCCCACAATTCTTTGCAAAATTAAGATTTTTCATTTTTTTTTCTCCACAAAATTGTCATTGTAATAGGTTATCTCTCTCACATGGCATGTGTATACCACAAATGACACCCCCAAAAAATTCTGCTACTCCTCCTGATTATTACAATACCACATGTGTGGGACTTTTTCACAGCCTGGCCACATAGAGAGGCCCAACATGCAGGTAGCGCCATCATGTGTTCTAGGAACATAAATTACACATCTAACTTGTTGACTATTTATTACACTTTTGAAGCACCAGGACAATGACACGTGACACGTGACACTGATGACAGATGGCACTGATACGTGGCAATGATGACACTTATACGTGGCACTGATGACACGTGGCACTGATGACAGATGGCACTAATATGTGGCACTGATGACAGATGGCACTAATATGTGGCACTGATGACACGTGGCACTTATACGTGGCACTGATGACACGTGGCACTAATACGTGGCACTGAAGACACATGGCACTAATACGTGGCACTGATGACAGATGGCACTTATACGTGGCACTAATACGTGCCACCGATGACAGATGGCACTAATACATGGCACCGATGACGCGTGACACTAATGACAGATGGCACTGATAAGTGGCATTGATGACACGTGACACTGACAACAGATGGCACGTGACACTGATAGGTGGCACTGATGACAAATGGCACTGATACGTGGCACTGATGACAGATGGCACTAATACGTGGCACTGATGATAGTTGGCACTATGTGGCACTGATGACACGTGGCACTGATGACAGACGGCACTTATACATGGCACTGATAACAGATGGCACTGGGGACAAATGGCACTGACAACAGGTGGCACTGGGGGCAGGTGGCACTGGGGGCAGGTAGCACTGGGGCGGATGACACTGGGGGCAGGTAGAACTGGGGTGGATGGCACTGGGGCGGATGGCACTGGGGCAGGATGGCACTGCTGGGGGAGGATGGCACTGCTGGGGGAGGATGGCACTGCTGGGGGAGGATGGCACTGCTAGGGGAGGATGGCACTTTTTTTTTTTTTTTAATCAAAGCAAAGCAGAACGGCTGCCGCTGCAGCCGTTCATCTCTCCCCTCTCACACGCTGTCTGTGTGAGGAGGGAGAGCGGCGCTGAGAGATGATCTCATATGTTTACATATGAGATCATCTCCCATTGGACACGCCAATCGCGCTGTAAACGGCCGCTGTAATTGGCCGTTTACAGCGATCTGTGTTTGCCTGTCCCCGGGGACAAGGCAAACACAGAACTTCCCCAATGCGCACCCGCGGCGGCGCGCATTGCGGAAGTAAACATTAGGACGTCCAGGGACGTCCTCCCGGACGAAAGAGCCTGCTCTACGGCCATCATTCGGCTATAGGGCGGGCGCGAGGTGGTTAAAATTGGTTTCTTGAACAAAAACAATTTGTTGTCTAGTCTTTTTGAGTTCAGTAAGGAATTTATTTCTTTTTTCAGGCGTGTTTAGGCCATTCACATTATGTGAGATTATTGTAGGAGCATGTCCTAGGCCCTTATATGCCATTCTGTGTAAGGCCTGAAAGTGTTCACTTGGGTGTAAAACAAAAAAAGAAAAGAAAGAGGGAGATGAGTGGAGGAGAGAAGAGGGGGGGGAGGAGAGGAAAGAGAAAAAAAAAGGGGGGAAGGGGAGTATTAAAATTCTGTCACGTGGAGTTTCTCTCCTCTGTGACTGAATGTGAGAATAGAACTAGATGACAAGGTATCTTATTATGTTTGGTATGTATTCTGGGGGGGTTAGTGGAAAGGTTAGCACTGGACAGATGATAAATTCAAAATCTATAAAAAATCTATAAAAGTCAGACAGAGTTAGAAGTGAGGGGGGAATGAAAGCTTTCTATGAAACAAACATTAACAATGCATTAAGCGATCTTCTGTTTTAATTAACCTGTAAAGCAAACCGACTCCAGTCTGCCAACATATCGTGGAACAATATCATGTTCTCAAAGCACCCAGGCCTTGGAGATATGCTGACAGTCGGGGCGTTGATATAAACAGTGAAATACAACTTTGAAAAGTAACATGGAAAGAAACAAAAGTGCAGCAGGATAAATGAATAAAGAACTTCCGTGTATGCTAAGTCGACCCAAATGTAAGGTAACCACTAGGTGCTAAAGAATGAGAGGATAGGATTAAATTGCCCTCGGTTGTAATATAATACCTTATATTACTACAGTGGTCAGTTAGTATAACCAAGGAGTGTACTGGTGTGAGTCTACCAGAGGGGGTAGACCACAAGAAATAATAAGTCTGCGAAGAGCAAGCTCATAATAAGTAAACCTGGGATAATGTCTTTGGAATCACAGTTTGGTTCATTGTGTTGTCTGGATTGTGTGACGGATGTGAAGTACCAGGGTAACAATAGTAGATTAGTAAATCCCACCATTGTGAAATTGAATTTGGTAGATCATGTGATATAAGACAGATTAGTGGTTTTAAACAGGCAAGTTGTATATATTGTTGTCCCATCCTTCCTTTTTTAAGCTTTCTGAAATACCAACAGCATCCCCAGTTAGTGCTTCTAACCTGCATAATAATATATTAATCCTTAGTTGGTAACTTAAATTGCCTAACGATCGTGATTGCCCTCAGGTGAACAATTGATGACAGTGGAAAAAGTTATGACCTGTAATATTTGGTTATTATCATAAACTCCTCAGTCTAAAAGTTTAACACCTGTTTAGTTCAGCTTATCTAAACGACCTCTAAACTGAGAGGATAGTCCCAGGTTATAGTCTATTGTAGTCAGAATGTAGAGTAACATCGTTTCTGTTGGTCATAACAGTGTGTGATATACGAGAACAGTTAGTCAAAACACCAAAATTGGTGAATGAGTGTTGCTGATTCTCGAAATTATGTTACCCTATTAACCAGGGGCGAGCTTCATGTTAGATGTTAGACTGCCAAGTGTAGAGGTCTTGATCGTTCTGTCCTTTCACGCCTTCTTTCATGCGTCAGCCTTGTGAAGGTCATTTTCCATTGAGGATGAAGGATCTTTCTCTAGTCTGTGAACCATTAGGCCTAAGTTCCCATGGTAGAATATAAAAAAGAAAAAAACCTTAAAAGCGGGATGAGAAACAGAAAAAAAAAGTGATGTACAGTCACAATATAATATACAATATAAGAAGCGTTTAGTGATGTCCAGAGCAAGTTGAGCTGACTGTTGTCGCCATCTAGTGGTGATAAAGGGGAAATGGCAAAAACCAGCTATAGGTAAAAATAAAGGGTTTTTATGCAACGTTTAATGGTCGTTTGCTTAGCAGTCTGTGGAAGTTATTGAAAACAGCTTTGTTATCCTGCTGTAGTGCACAGATAAATCAACGGTTATCCTTCAATTTGGTGGATTTTTGTGGAGGGGTAGCCGGGTGGTAATTTTCAAACAACTTTTGTTTCTTCCCACCTATTCTTTTGGCAAAGGGAGACTTACATGGTGGCATACGTGGAGGGGAGGAGGAGTTGGGCACCAACGGGGGTAGGCGGAATTCTTGATACCACTCAGGTAGGTCTATCTGGTCAATCTGGACATTGTCACAGAATGCAGGAAGGTCTTCTGGAGTACGTAGGAGGTGTTGTTTAACATTACAGGACACTTGGATTGCAAAGGGGAACCTCCACTTGTACGGAATCCCTTTCTCCCTAAGGGCGTCTAAGAGAGGTTTGATTGTTCTTCTGTTCCTTAAGGTAATAGGTGAGAGGTCTTGGAACAGTTGTATAGTAGTATCATTAAAAATGATCTGATCATTTTGTCTTGCTTTCTGTAGGATTTCCTCTTTCAGTGTGTAGCTGGAAAGGCAGCAGATGATATCACGAGGGGGGTTGGTTCTTGAGCTCTGGGTCTCAATGCTCTGTGAGCTCTATCAAAATCTATGGGGGATTCCTGTGGTCTGTCCAGTAGCTTGTTAAATACTGAGCATAGGACAGGTCTGATTTGTTCTGCAGACACTGATTCAGGAATGCCTCTGACCCTAATATTGCATCTTCTGCCCCTGTTGTCTAAATCTTCTAAGTGTCTGTTAACATTAATCAGGTGCTGCAAATGGGTGAGGGAAACTTCTTCCAGTCTCTGAATAGCTTTGTCTCTGTGCCTGCCTGCTCTTTCTCCTGCCGCCATTTGCTCTGTGAGCATGAGAATGTCAGCTTTTAGGTCAGTGATAGCTGTGGATAGCGATGTCTTTATATCAGCAGCTATGTCCATCATGGCAGCGTGTGTGAGCGGTTGGTCTGTGGGTGAGGTATCTCTTACCATATCTCTTACCATGTCCTTGGAATTCGCCAGAGATTCAGAGTCAAAGTCCTCCTCCTCCTCCCTCGTGCTGGAGCGCGCCATCTTTTCTTCCGCAGGGCCTCTCCTTCCCTGTCCTTGCGACAGGAATATGTCAGGGATTTGTTTAGTTTTTGAGGATCCTGGTGTGCGGGGGTGGTTGTGGTGTGCTGCCCCCCTAGAAGCTCTACCCATATTGCAGATGAGCGATCGCTGTGCTGTGAAAGCGAACTTTCCCCACCGGACAGAAACAAAAAGAAAATTTAACTTTTTTCAACATTTGAAATCAGTGGTGATTAACTACTTTCAGACCGGACCATTTTGCTGGCTTAAGACCAGACCACTTTTTGCGATTCGGCACTGCGTCGCTTTAACTGACAATTGCGCGGTCGTGCAACGTGACACCCAAACAAAATTGACGTCCTTTTTTTTTTTCACAAATAGAGCTTTCTTTTGGTGGTATTTTATCACCCCTGCAGTTTTTATTTTTTGCGCTATAAACAAAAATAGAGCGACAATTTTGAAAAAAAACATATTATTTTTAACTTTTTGCTATAATAAATATCCCCCAAAAATATTAAAAAAAAACTATTTCTTTCCTCAGTTTAGGCCGATACGTATTCTTCTACATATTTTTGGTAAAAAAAAAATCACAAGCGATTATTGATTGGTTTGCGCAAAATTTATAGCATTTGCAAAATAGGGGATAGTTTTATGGCATTTTTATTAATATATATTTTTTTACTAGTAATGGCGGCGATCAGCGATGTTTATTGTGACTGCGACATTATGGCGGACACATCTGACATTTTTGACACATTTTTGAGACCATTGTCATTTATACAGCAATCAGTGCTATACAAATACACTGATTCCTGTGTAAATGACACTGTCAGTGAAGGGGTTAACCAGGGGGTGGCAGTGTAGGGGGTTAAGTGTTCCTAGGGGTGTGTTACTAACTGTGAGGGGATGGGCTTTGTGTTAGTGAACACTGATCTCTGCTCCAATCACATGGAGCAGAGATCAGTGTCACTTGTTGCTAGGCAGAATGGGGAGATGCTGTTTTCATCGGCATCTCCCCATTCAGCCTCCCTGTGAGACGATCGCGGGTATCCCTGCGGCGATCGAGTCCGCGGGACCTGCAAGCGGACTCACGGGGGTCCCGACCGGCACGCATGAGATGGCAGGGTGGCAAATACAAATGGACGTACCTGTACGCCAATTTGCCTGCCCATGCCATTTTGCCGTTGTACATCTGGAAATGGTTAAATACCACCAAAAGAAAGATCTATCTGTCTCAAAAATGATAAAAATGTAATTTAGGGGGGCGTGGCCTGGACGGAGACCGTGATGGACGCCTAATTGGTGAGCTCCTGCGTTCCAGGGATACTTTGCCTGCTCATACGGGAGCCTACCTCCTTTCCCTGCTATGCACAGGTCTACCAGGAGCTCGTCCACCTCCCGCACCCCTAAGGAGTCCAAGACCGTACAGGGGAGGCACATCCCGGGCATATTCCGGTCGCAGCGATACCAGGCCCTCGAGCCTTCGCAGGCCCAATCCCCGGCCTCGCCTGACGGATCCTCGCCTGCCCACATGCCCGGGGCGTCCGCGCCTGGATCTGGGGGTTCCCAACCCCCGAGCCTCCTTGACCTGGAAAAAGTCGCCCAGGACATTAAATGCACGGTGACTGCAGCGATCGCGGACCTCAAGACGGACCTGTTGGCAGTTGCCCACCGCATGGACAATGTGGAGCAGACTACCCAGACCCACGTGGCGGCCATCCGCCAAGTGCAATCCGCATATGACTCCCAGCTTTCTCAAGTCTTCGAACTGCATAGACACGTCGAGGACCTGGACAACCGCGGTCGGCGGCACAACATACGGGTCCGGGGTGTCCCCGAAACCATTGAGCCAGACGTCATCCAGCCGACCCTGTGCGCCATATTTAATGATCTCATGGAGCGCCCTGCGGATTCCCCCATTGACATGGAAAGGGCTCATCGGGCCCTCCGCCCCCCACCCAGAGACTCTGAGCCACCCAGGGACATCATCTGTGCTATTGTCAACTACCCTTTGAAAGAAGAAATTCTTCGAAAAGCACGCATGAAGGGCCGTATTGTGTTCAACGGGGCAGATGTGAAACTCTTTCAGGATCTTTCACAGATCACTCTCCAGAACAGGAAGGCGCTCCGTCCGTTACTGGAGGCCCTCCGCTCTAGGAACATCCAATACCGCTGGAGGTTCCCTTTTGGCCTATCAGCTTCCGCCAGAGGGCGCTCTGCCCTTCTTCGAACCCCAGAGGATCTCCCAGCCTTCTGCGACCAACTTGATCTGCCACTTATCGAACTCCCGGACTGGTATACGACCTTCTTTCCGACGGAACCCTGGCGTCCTGTGTCTCTCAATCCATCACCGAAAGCCGCACGTCAACGTTCTCGACATCGTCGCCCTGATCCGAGGTCTCCTAACGATCGTCCATTACGCCGGGAACTGCGCCAACGAAGCCCCTCACCTTCGTTAGCACGAGGCGAGGCCCCGGAGGACTGAGAGAGATTGTAGCCGTTTGACTCCTGCTCTGAGTGAGTACCCTGCCCCGCTTCCCTCCTGCCCCCTCTCCGAGACTTTCCTTTGCCCACCTCGCCCCCTCTCCTTCCTTCCCCATGCTTCCTTAACCGATTACCTTTGACTTCCATCCACCACGCTCTATCGTGCTCTTCATGGCCCGCATGTGTTTCCTTGGCCGCCTCTCGCCTCACTGTCTCAACACTCCTCACTCCCGAAGTGGGGGACTCTCGTCCTGACAAGGATCCCTCTTCCCCTGCTGCCGTCCGGACGCCTGGAATTCACCGATTTTCCTCTGTGGAATACCTTTGCACTTCGGGAAGACACCTATGCTTGTGAGACTCTTTTTATTTTCATTTTTTTTCTTTACTACACCGCTGCCCCGTACCCATCTCCTTAATGTATCTACTGTCTTTGCCTCTAACCCCCGGTGATTGTTACCCTCCTGGCTCCGAATTCCCTAACTGAAGACCCCTTTCTCATTTGGAAGGGTGAGAGATTGACACGGACTTAGGCTTGCAATGCTTGCCCTTCTTATATCTGGTATTATATATCATTATTTGGATGTGTGGGGGGGGGGGGGGAGGGGGGGGGATTTTAGACTTTTTTTGGATTTCTCTGTTCTCTCCCCCCCCCTCCCTTGTTTTTTTTTTTTTTGTATTTGCTGCCCCCCCCCCCACTTTCCATCCCCCTTCCCCCCCCTCTCCCCTCCCCCTCCTTTCCCCCACCTCTCCTCTCCCCTCCCCCTCCTTTCCCCCACCTCTCCTCTCCCTCCCCTCCCAACTTCCCCCCCATCCTCCCCCCCCCCAATTCCCCCCTCATGAGGGGTAGGTACTTGACCGAGACTTCTCTCAGGCCTATCAGTCTTAGGCCACTTTCCTGATGTTGATACTGTTTCTTTTATATATGTTAAGTTGATATGTTATTTGTGCATCCTTACTCCATTTTGTAGGATCTGAGACCCGTGGCTTGTCTTTTTCACCTCCAGCCGCGGCTCTATAATGTCTCATTATTTTCTGTTTAGTTGTCATTACCTAACATTATGCCTTCCTTTCCTTTTTCTCCAGATCCCCTTCATTATTGGTAGGCTCCCCTATACGCTTGGCCCCTCCCCAATACAAATGGGCGGGACCCCTCATATACTCACCTAGATTCCCTGGTTCGCAGACGTCATGTATCTCTCGTCTACCCCACTGTTCCCACACAGCAGTCTCTCCGAGACTTGGCTGACACACCAGACTTCACCACCCGTCCCTCTAGGTAGATAGCTGGCCTAGTTCTACCTCTGGTCTTTTTTTGCCCCCTGATCCCCTGCCCTTCCCTTACCCACCTTTCCCTACTTCCTTGTCTTCTTTCTCTTCCTCTCTGCTGTTCCGCTCCTTTCCCCTTTCTCTTCTTCCCTTACCCCTGGGGTTGTGGCCCCCTGCCTCACATCCCCCTTTATAGGCTTCTACACCGGTGTTCCCGGTACAAACTTTTTCCACCTGCCCAACCCCTCATGATGCAGCCTACATCCTCAAATAGCGCTCCCCTGCAACTGAAATGTGTCTCCCTTAACATAAAGGGACTCAATCTGCCAGAAAAAAGATCTCAGGTACTATCCTCATTGACCAAGTTTAAAGCACACTTTATTTTCTTGCAGGAGACGCACTTCCGTTCTGACGCTATCCCTAAACTCTCGAACCACGTCTATAAGACGGCCTTCCATGCCACCAATCCTGCAGCAAAAACAAAGGGTGTGTCCGTCCTTGTCTCCAGGCACGCTAACTTTCATCTCTCCGACTCCCTGATAGACCCGGAGGGCAGGTATGTCTTTCTTAAGGGCACCTACGCTTCTACACCGATCACGTTGGCCAACATTTATTGCCCTAACGAACATCAGGTAACCTTTTTCCGCACGACCTGTGCCCTCTTGTCCTCCTTCCAGAGCGGGCTGCTTCTTTTAGCCGGGGACTTCAATGTCCCTCTGAACCCTCTACTTGATACGTCCACTGGGACATCCTCGCTGACTTACAGAGCCCTCCGCCAGATTAAAGCACAGCTCCAAGCTTTATCACTTCACGACGCCTGGCGTACTCTCCATCCCTCCTCCAAAGACTACACCTTCTACTCGGCCCCCCACCAAAAATATTCCAGAATAGATTTTTTCTTTTTGTCCCAGAGGGACCTCCCTCTCCTTCAGCACTCATCCATTGAGCCCATGTTCCTCTCTGACCATCACCCTATCACCGTCACGCTCTCCTTCCCCAATTCCTGTCCCAAAACTAAAATCTGGCGCTTTAACCCATCCTTGCTCAAAGATTCCCTCGCCCTGGAGCGTATTCGCTCGAGTATCCGACTGTTCTTCCAGGAGAATTCGGGGTCCGTTGCTTCCCCGGTTTCTCTCTGGGAGGCCCATAAGTGCGTAATTAGGGGGGAGCTGATGGCCCTATCTTCCCAAGCCAAAAAACTACACCAGGAGCGCGTGTCTTCCCTTCTGACAAGGCTGAAGACGTTGGAAACGTCTCACAAACTATCTCAAGCCCAAGCTACCCTCAATGAGCTGATACACACCCGCACTTTGCTCACAGATGAGCTGAGCAAACGTACTAAAAGACGTTATGTCCTAGGCCAAAGGGTCTTCTACGAACACGGCAACAAATGTGGCCGTCTCCTGGCTCGTTCGGTCCAATCAGCTAAATTATCTCCCACTGTTCATAGCCTGCGGCATCCCTCGGGATCCTTACTTACTAAAAATGACGATATTGCGAAGGAATTCGAAAACTTCTACACCAAACTTTATAACCTTCACCCTTCTCCCCATTCTCAGACCGCACGAGCGGCCCGGGACGCCCTTATCGCAGATTTTCTTTCGTCACATAGCCCCAGCCCTATCTCTCCCCTGTGTGCTCAATCCCTGGAGGCACGGTTTTCCCCCCTTGAACTGGACACTGCGCTGAAGCAGATGAAGGTCGGCAAAAGCCCGGGGCCGGATGGTTTCTCCCTCCAATACTACAAATCCTTCCTGGACACCCTCTCCCCTCACCTCCTACTCACCTTCAATGCCCTCGCGGACCCCCAGGTGAGGTCAGACCAAATGTTAAAGGCCCACATAACTGTAATACCCAAGGAGGGCAAGGATCCCCTCTTGCCAGCAAACTATAGGCCAATCTCACTGTTGAATGTCGATATCAAAATTTATGCCAAAATCTTAGCCAACAGACTGCTTCCCTTGATCCCCAGTCTAATCCCCAATGACCAGGTGGGATTTGTCCCGGGCAGGGAGGCCCGGGACAACACTATCCGCGCCTTGAACCTTCACCATTGGCTCACTTCTTCCAAAATTCCTGGTTTCTTCCTCTCCCTCGACGCCGAGAAGGCGTTCAATAGAGTGGCCTGGGACTACATGCGCGCAGTCTTAACAGCGGTGGGCCTGGGTGATCGCATGTTAGCTTCTATAATGACCTTGTATGCTGGCCCTACTGCGGCGGTGAGAGTCAACGGCCACCTATCGGACGCCTTCCCTATTAACAACGGCACTCGTCAGGGCTGCCCCCTCTCCCCACTGATATACATCCTCACTCTGGAGCCCCTCTTGAATAAACTTAGAATGAACCCGGACATCAGGGGGATCTCGATTAAGGAGAGGGAGCTCAAGGTTTCGGCCTTTGCGGACGACATCTTGCTCTCTCTGACCGCGCCGCGCACTTCTCTCCCATCACTACTTCAAGACTTGGAAGTTTTTGGTAAGATTTCCAACCTTAAGATCAACTACTCCAAGTCCCAAGCCCTAAATGTTACCCTACCCCCCCAGGAAGTGTCCCATTGCCAGGCAGCGTTTCCCTTCCATTGGGAGCACACCGCTATCTCGTACCTGGGCATCAAAATCCCTCGCCTCCTTTCTGACCTTTACCCCCTTAACTTCCACGCGGCCCTGACCCACACCCAAACCTATCTTAAAGACTGGAACCACCTTAACGTGTCTTGGTTCGGACGAGCGGCCTTACTTAAAATGATCGTCTTGCCTCGCTTCTTATACCTGATCCAGACCATCCCTATGGCCCTGCCCTGTAGTTTCTTTTCCTCCTATCGGAAGGTCTGCTCGTCCTTTTTGTGGAGAGACTCCCCCCCGAGGATCAAGTATTCCAGACTCACGCTTCCCAAATCCAAAGGGGGGATTGCCCTCTCGGACCTATACAAGTACTACGTCGCCTGCCACCTTACCAGGGTAGCGGACTGGAATATCCACTCTCTGGACAAACTGTGGGTATCTCTAGAAGACGCCTTCTCAACCGTTCCCATTCATCTCCTCCCCTGGTTGCTCCCGAAACAATGGCCCCATTCCCTTGCCGCGCACCCATTTATCCACACTTCCTTGATGCTATGCAGAAAAATATCTGCCTCCGCTCCTATTGCGCCGTTCCCGGGCCCCTTAACCACATTGCGATCCAACCCTGACTTCCCTCCTGGTAATTCACCCAACTTTCTTCGACAGGACTGGCCCTTTGAGGATGTCCTGGCCCTTCATTTTTTCCAGGGGGGCAAAATTGCCTCTTTGGACACTCTTCGTAGACTCCCGAGTGCCTCTTCCTTCTCGTTTTGGACGTACCGTCAGGTTCACCATTTCCTTTCCACCCGGGCCCCTTTGGAGGACTGGATACATCCACTCACCCCGTTTGAAGACTTATGCAACCGTAAGACACCCCAAAAACACCTCATCTCCCTCCTATATGCCCTCATCGCGGACCCGGGTGTCCCGACCCTTTCCCCTTCTCAATCCTCCTGGCACAGGGATTTGCTGACTCCTCTAACACCGACGGAATGGACTAGAGTCCATGAATACGCTCATGGAGGCTCGCTGAATGTTGCCATCCAGGAGAACGGTTACAAAATTCTAACCAGATGGTATAGGACCCCTTCCCGCCTTCATAAGTTCTCCCCCTCTACTCCGAATGTCTGCTGGAGATGCAACGCTGATATTGGGACAATGCTCCACTTCTGGTGGGCGTGTCCGATCATCCAACCCTTCTGGAAGGAAGTCCACAGACTCATCCTAGCCGTTACTACTTTTGATCTTGATTACACTCCGGCACAATTTCTCCTCCATCACACCTCCCTTTCTCGGAGAGCCTATTTTAAATCCCTGGCCATGCATATGGTCAACGCTGCAAGGTTGTGTGTTCCCAGACATTGGCGGACTGCTCGTGCCCCTTCTTTGGCCGAATGGTTTGCGACCATCTCCAGGATTGCTGGCATGGAAGAGTTGATCCACATCTCCCAAGAGAGATTCGAGAAATACTCCTGTACGTGGGCCTGTTGGTCCCATTTCACAACTACTCCTGAGTTAAAACAACACGTTCCTGCTGGCTGAGGGCTGACCCCCACCTGGATCCCTGCCAACTGTCCATCATTCCCCCTGGGCCCCCCCCTGGGGCAGGGGGCCACACACTCCACACATTCTCTTCCTCTCTCCTTCCCTCCTCCCTCGCTCCCCCCCCTCCTCTTCCCTTTTCTCCTCTCCCCCCCTTCTTTCTCCCTCCCATCCTTGCCCCCTCCCCCTCCTCCCCTCTCCCTACCCCAGGACCCCTCCCTTGTTGGTGCGTCTTCTATCCGGTTTTTTTTGACGCTTAGTTTTTCCCTAGCCTTATGCCCGTTTGTTTACCCTGGGGTATCTCGGGCGGGCGCAGGTAGCCACCCGAGTTGTTCCCCTCCCGCAGCTGTGAAGCCATCATAGTTAGACTTGATGTAGTGCTGATATAGTGGTTGGAACAGTCTTTAAGCCTATTCTTCTGCCTAGTACCGTCGGGAGGTCCCTGTTGGCTTCTCCCCCACCGTGCTTTATTTCTTTTGTATGATTGACCTCTTGATGTGTACCTGTTCATTTGTGATGACCTGTTCCTGTCAATTTTACACTCTTCAATAAAATCTTTATGGAAAAAAAAAAAAAAATGTAATTTAGACACAGTATTGCATGAGAAATTGTCATTCAAAGTATTTTAACGGAAAAAAAAAAAACAATCAGCGCACACATATAAAAAAAAACAGAATAATTGCAAGCTGAACACCTAAAGGAGAAATCACAGCACCTCAATATTACAATATAAAATAGAATGGTGCAGCGCAAAATACAATAAAGTCCATATATCAGAATGGTGAACCAGTAATGCAGAAAAACCAAGTGAGGACACCCCGTGATGAAAGAACTTCTTCTCACAGTGACAATGCCTTCCACCAGTACAATATACTGCTTACCGACTCAGTTGGACCACTGAAGTTCAGATGGTCATCATAAAGGCATATACATGATGAAATCATACAGCATCAATCCATAAATCAAGAGAGCTTTCAGGTGTATATCATCAGATGGAGACCACTTGAGATCCGATTAGTAAGCTGTACACTCAATACCGATAATCCATCCAGATGGATGCAGGCATACAGGTCTCTAGAGAAAATTATGGAGCTCCCAGCCACAAAAAAAATTATCTTAGTGTAGCTTTTATAATCATTTATTAATTAAAAAAAGATTCACTTAAAAAGTTGTTTCTCAGTTCGCTACAATTGTCAATAGTAAAAAAAACTTGTCCATCCAAAGTAGCAAGTGGAAAAAGGAAACACAGTTCACAGCGAAAGTTCACAGCAAATCTCTGAAGTAAAATTATACATAACCACAAGATGCCACTATAGCGTTGAGTGGATATGAAAGACAGACAGTGGTTGACGTCAGCAAACACAACTTCTCCCCAAATTCAAAGTATACATGGGGGTGCTAATTAGTATTGAGCCTTACCCAGAAAAAAAATGAGCTAGGAAGCTGTAAATTTCAGGGTGTACTGGTCAATTTGTATATATTCAACGGTGCAAAAATCAACTACCTGTGATTTTAAATGATCTTTCTTTTTCAGGTCCAAAGAGAACACGGTAGCACCTCCAGAACAATTCAATGTGGAAGAGCATATGACCATAATCAAGTTCCTGTTTTTCCAAGAAACAGGTGCAAAGCAGATCCATGATGAAATCTCACAAACTTTGAGTGACAGTGGCCCTCCATATGCAACAGTTGGTTTTCAATTTTAAAACTGGCTATTTTGGTGTTGAAAGTGAGAAACCCAGTCGAAGGCCTGTTTCTGTCTCTGTGCCTGCAAATGTGAAAGTCATCCATGACATGGTCATGGAGGACTGCCGAATATCAGCCAAAAGTATTGCTACATATCTGGGAATATCACATGAGAGAGTTGGTGCCATTATCCACAACAACTTGGAAATTAGAAAGCTTGCAGTAAAGTGGATCCCAACACTTTTGACTTTTGCAGGCACAGAGACATAAACAGGCCTTCTACTGGGTTTCTCGCTTTTAACAATGAAGTGGCAAGTTTTAAAACTGACAACCAACTCTTGCATATGAAGGGCCACTGTCACCCAAAGTTTGTGACATTTTATCATGGATCTGCTTTGCATCTTTCCCTTGGAGAAACAGGAACTTGTTTAAGGTCCTATGCTCTTCCACATTGCATTTTTCTGAAGGTGCTGCCATGTTCATTTTGGACCTGAAAAAGAAAGATGGGTTAAAATTAGGGTTGCACCGACACCGATACTGGTATCGGTATCAGTGCCGATACTAGGCATTTTCACGAGTATCGGTACTCATGATAATGCTCTAATACCATAAACCGATACCGGAAGTGATGTGAACGATCGGGGCTTTGTGATTGCATGTCTCCCTGCATGCAGTGAAGCGACAAAGGAGATGCCAGCGTCCCAGCTAGTACTGTCAGGGGAGGGAGGGGGGCCTCGGAAGGTATTCTGCAATTTCTCTGACCTTACCCTGATGCCTGGATGCCGACGTCCCCGGATGATCTGGCTGCAGAGAGGAAGCGCTTGCAGTGGGGGATGTCTGCGCTAGAGCCGGCCACTTCACATTAGTACAACAACGGTAAGGCATGTGCATGATGTAGCTTTTAAGGGAGGGGGGAGAAGAGGAAAACAGTAGAGGAGGTGTGAGCACGAGTCAGAGTTGGGGGGGGGGGGTGGATGGGGGATCATGTGGATGAGAATACAGTGGAAAGGAGTGGTGGAGGAAAACTAAACCCTGCACTCTGCATGTAATGTGCCTGAACCCTGCACTCTGCATGTAATGTGCCTGTACTGTGCCCTCCTAACTCCCTGTACTGTACCCTCCCTGTGTTGCATCCTAATTTCCTCCACCAGCTGCCATCGCTACCCCCAACTGTCCCAATGACCCTCCCATCCCAACCATCTTTCCCCCAGCAATCACAGCCTCTTCCACCCCACAATCCCTATTTCACCCCACCCTCAACTACCCTGTCCTCACTAACCCCTCTACTCCCCCCTACCCTCACCCCAACCTCACCCAACTCCCTAACAACCCCCTGCTGTCAAACCACCCCTTCACCTACTCTTCTTAGGCAATAGGTATCGGTAATTGGTATCGGCGAGTACATGATGTCAAGTATCAGTACTCATAGTCGGTGTCAAAAAAGTGGCATCGGTGCATCCCTAGTTAAAATCATAGGTAGTTGATTTTTGCACCATTGAATATAGACAAACTGGCCAGCACACCCTGCAATTTACAGCTTCCTAGCTCAATTTTATTCTGCATAAGGCTCAATAATTATGAGCACCCCCTCGTAAGAGTACTGAACATTTGGACAAGAAGGAAGTAAAAATATCTGATATTGAAGTGGTTAATATTCTCCTAGGTAGAGTCCCTTTAAAAAAACTTTGCTCAATGCAATTCTTATTTCCTTATTTCGTAATGTGTAAATGATTGGGTTAAATAGTGGGGTTATTATTGTGTTAAAAAGAGATAAAAGTTTGTTGAGGTTTAGTGAATATCCTCTTGATGGAGCCACATAAAGTGTTATAAGTGTACCATAATAAGTAGACACAACTGTCAAATGAGAGCTACAAGTTGAGAAGACCTTTTGTCGGCTAGCAATGGAGGAGATCTGAAGAATCGATGTAAATATACAAATGTATGTGACAATGACAAAGAATAATTGAGACATGACAATTCCAATGACCGTAATAGATACCTGAATTTCAACCTGTTTGGTGTCAGAGCAGGAAAGGCTGAGAAGAGGAGCAAGGTCACAGAAAAAATGGTCTATTGTATTCGGACCACAAAAGTCTAATTCAACCACAAGAATTTCTGTGATCAAGGCAAGAAGAAAACCAGCCACCCAGCATAACGTAGCCAAGAACTGAGGCAGTCTGTGCTTCATAATTATTGAATAGTGCAATGGGTTACATATGGCCAAATATCGATCATATGACATTACTGTCAAAAGACAACACTCTATAAGAGCAGAAGCTCCAAAAACATATAATTGTATTTCACAAGATACAAATGAAATGTTGCATCTACCTGTTAGAATGACTTGTAAGGTTTTGGGGCCTACATTTGTGCTGATCATTATATCACATAAAGAAAGGTGAGAGAGAAAGAAATACATGGGGGATTGAAGAGAGAGGGTCGTTGACACTAATGCAAGAATGAGGATATTCCCAATCATAGTGGCCACATAAATTAGAAGCAGGAGAAGAAATAAGAGACTTTGAAAACTGTGAAAATCTTCATATCCCAAAAGGATGAATTCCCCAACGGAAGTGTGGTTGTATTTGACCATTTCCTGATATTAAAATATAATTTTGATCAAATCAAGTCAAATATGGCCTGTTCAAGTTAAAGTGCATCTAAATGCTTCTATATGACAGGGGCATGTTAAGTACTAGTCAAAAAGTAAAAAAATGTAAATAAAAACTTTCTTTACCTTTCTGACTGAGCTAAATCCTCCATCATGTGTGTCTCACACACTCCGGATCCCAGACACTGCAGCTCACAGTGGGCGGGTTTCAGCAACAGAGGCAGTGCTGCTAATTCAGAATGGATAAGGGAGATTGGCTCACCAAGGAAAATATGTCCACTGCTATGTTTAATGTCCTTTAATAAAGTAATGAATCCACATTGATAGCCCACACTAGTGAAAAGTCCAATATATGCCAGTGGCTGCTCGTTCCTAGGAGTTAGAAGCGTGTTAACTACTTGCCGATTTTTTCTGGCACTTTTAGTTTACTAGTGTAGCACTGACCCCCGAAGGAGCTGCTGATTTGAATTGGGCCTGCACTCTACTGAGAAACCCCCCTTCTGTATGACTCTGTCCCCTTGGCACAGCTGTGGTGCAATAATAATACAGTACAGTGTAAACAGTATAATGTACCTGTATCTATCCCTCAGGATCCTCTGGCTCCACCTGGTGGGGAAAGACAGTAGACCACACACTTGTACTCTTAAACAGAAATACTTTTACTGAAAATATAGCAAATAGGTGGTTACAGAGTTTGCACTGCTGTCCCAACGTAGAACATCAGCACAACATAAGTCAACAATCAAATACAATACACAGCGTACACGTATGTTACTATCTAGACCTGGGAGCTCCCCTTATTTAAAGTCTACGTGAGGCCTCACGTAAAGTATTTCCTCCTCTAACATCTTTCTTCGCTAGCTTAGATAATTCCTCAGATAGTTGTAATCCAAAGGAGTAAGTAGAGAAAGTTAACTTAGAACACTCCAGGTATAAATCCAGAAACTTGTAATCACACTTAGGTACTGAAGTGAAACAGGCCTCACTTATTAAGTGTCAGTTGCTCAATTATGCTTCCGTGGAACAACATGTTGCAGCGAGGCCTATTAGTAAGTCTAAGTATGTGTAATAGATTAAACAGTGGGCCACAACCCGCTCACCAATCGGATCAGAGTTCTGAGTGATGGCTTGAGTCCGACAACTGCAGCTTGCTTCCACTGACTAGGCCAGATGCTTCGTGTCACTCCACCGACTGGATCCGGCTCTCCGCTGCCAACAAGCATCTCCAATCCCCGTCGATCTGATCACCAGCTCTTGGCTCCGTCAAGTCACCCAGCAAACAGTCCGGTTTGCACTCCGCGGTGACTATCTACCGATGCGTCCAAGAACCTTACACACAGTTCTGCACAGGCAGGCAACGTGGATCCAAGAGGCCAAATACGGCCACTGCCTTTTATACCCTACCCAGCATGCACTGCATATCAGAGTGTTCATAGGTAGGTCACACAGACTCCTGGGTAAATGAGGTCAAATGACCAAAGTAAAAACAGTCACTTCCTGTTATCTTTCCAACACCATGAAAAGGAAAATAACTAAAGTCCATTTCCAGTTTTGGTCACTAGATGGCATCCAATACTAACGAAGAACATTGTCCATAGATTTACATCGTACTTCAAATTAATTGCATTAATACACAATTATATCCCCGCTACACTAGTTTAAATCAGTATTTTTTGCTAGAAAATTTATTATAATCCCCAAACATTATATATATATTTTATCAGAGACCCTAGGGAATAAAATGGCAATCGTTGAAATTTTTTGTCACACGGTATTTGTGCAGGGGTTTTGCAAACACAATTTTTTGGAAAGAATACACTTTATTGAATTAAAGTGATTGTAAAGGCTTCTACAAAAATATGCTAAAAGTACACAGAAATAGTAATTTCAGCATTAACAGCGCTAAAAATGCAACAAGAAATAAGTCCTTATAAAGATTCACTCCACTGTGGCATATAGCAAGAAAGTCCACATGAAAAATAATAATGGAAGATGTGCTCTGTGATCCTTAGTAACCACAATCTAATTTATCTGGATACCCTCACCGAACACCTCGTGCATAGCAGAGTCCCCATTGGCAATGCACTCACCAAACATCGGTATACACAGGGCCTTATATCACCATGAGTTCTGGTCAGATCTTCCCAATAACGATATCAGTGGACTACACAACGAAGCATGTCACCACCTCCGCTTAGGACCTGGCTCCTCTCCCCAAATCAGTAAATTTCTCAAGCAATAGTTCAAATGAGCAGAAACAAAAGGGGGAGCTGGCATGGTGTAATATTGTTTATTTAATAAAAATTCACACACACACAATAATATCTGCTTACATGGTAGCATAAGTAAAACAGCATATAGAAAATGTCTGCCGAGCAGCGCAAGTCACTTCTCACCGCCTCCTGAGTTGGTATATGGCTGCAATGGAACCCGGGCTTGACCGGCGCTATCACTGACAGATGAGGGAGCCGCGTAGACGCGCCTTAACGTGTTTCACCATATACCAACTCAGGAGGTGGTGAGAAGTGACTTGCTCTGCTCGGCAGATGTTTTCTATATGCTGTTTTACTTATGTTACCATGTAAGCAGATATTATTGTGTGTGTGATTTTTTATTAAATAAACAATATTACACTATGCCAGCTCCCCTTTTGTTTCTGCTCATATGAACTATTGCTTGAGAAATTTACTGATTCGGGGAGAGGAGCCAGGTCCTAAGCAGAGGTGGTGACATGCTTCGTTGTGTAGTCCACTGATATCGTTATTGGGAAGATCTGACCAGTAGACTGCACACTGAAATATTTTATTTCGGAATTTCGTTTTCGTCCGAAAAATACATTTATTTAGTTACTCACGAAATTCATTTTTATTTATTTTGTTTCATTAATTTGTTAAAATGCATTAACCCAAAAATCCAAAATAATTAAGGTCTAATCTGTCATTGAAGGCTAATGGTGTCTGTCGAATGTCCTAAAAAGAGCAGCTAAATTGTACGACGCCACAATCAACATTTCCTGTCAAATGTTCTGCCTACAAACTATAGTATAGTAGAATTCTAATGTTGTATGACACTAGTAATAATTATATTTATTAAATATTATTACTAGTCAACCAACATTAGAATTCTTCTATAATCTATGGGCAGAGCATTTGACCATAAATGTCCGCTCGCGACGACTGCTTCGTTGAATCTTCATGTTGAATCTTTTCTCTCTATGTCGAATAATCTTGGACGAATAGAGTTAGGTTAGGCACATTTGACCTTTTTTGCTATTGTCTCTATAATGTCGAATCTTTTCTCTCTATGTCGAATCTTTTCTCTCTATGTAGAATAATCTTGAACTACTAGAGCTAAGGTTAGGCACATTCGACCACAGGTTCGATGGACACAGATCGCTATTGTCAGCGTCATGTCGAATCTCCTATCTATATCGAACTGTTGCAACGAAAACTAAAATAAAGCATTTGTTTATGTCGGATCTTTTGGGTTTTTCGGATTCTGCACATTCGTTATCGTTTGTTAAAACAATAACGAAAATACTTGAAATTCGGACGAAAATGAATGTACATGTCTACTGACCAGATCTCATAGTGTGTGGTGATATAAGGCCCTTTGTACACCGATGTCTGGTGAGTGCATTACCAACGGGGACTCTTCTATGCACAAGGTGTTCGGTGATGGTATCCAGATAAATTAGATTGTGGTTACTAAGGATCACGGAGCACATCTTCTATTATTATTTTTCATGCGGACTTTCTTTCTATATGCCACAGTGGAGTGAATCTTTATAAGGACTTTTTTTCTTATTGCATTTTTAGCACTGTTAATGCTGAAATTACTATTTCTGTGTACTTTTAGCATATTTTTGTAGATTGCTTTTATTTATTTATAATAGCTGCTGTTGGGCATTTAAACTTTTGGTCCATTTGAGCGCTTGGAATCCGAGATATCCTTGTGGTTTACTGATATTTTATTTGATTGTAAAGGCTTGTTTTTTGTTTGTTTTTCTAATTACAAACATGTTATACTTACCTCCTCTGTACAGTTGGCTTTGCACAGAGCAGGCCGAATCCTCCTCTTCTCGGGTCTCTCTTTACTGATCCTGGCCCCTCCCTTCTATTGAGTGCCCCCACAGCCAGCAACTTCCTATGGGAGCACTGTATCAGAGTCAGAGCTCTGTCTGTCCATTTAGACGTGGAGCCCTGACGCAGCCTTGCCCCCTCTCTCCCCTGATTGGCTGACTGATTTTGATTGACAGCCACGGGAGCCAATGGCACGGCTTCTGTGTCTCAGCCAATCAGGAGGCATGTCCCAGATGGCTTAGACACTCGTGGAAATCACTGGAGAGAGATGGGGGTCAGATAAGTAATCAGGGAGTGCTGGGGAGGCTGCTACACACAGATGGTTTAATGAATTCATAGAATGCATTAACCACTTGCCGACCGCCACACGCCGATGTACGTCGACAGAATGGCACGGGCAGGCATAAGGGCTTACATGTACGTCCTTGCCTGCCCGCCGGTCGGGGGCTCGATCGGGCCCCCGCCCGGTGCCTGCGGTGGTCGGTATTCGTTCGGGAGCTATCCCGGACGAGGGGACGGCCATTCATTCATGGCCACCCCCTCGCGATCGCTCCCGACGAATGAAAATGTCCCGTGACATCATTTCCTCTCCTGTAATGTAAACACAGGAGAGGAAGTGATGTATTCTCTCCTCCGTGTCGGTATTTTTCGTTCCGGCACCGAGGAGAGAGGTTCGGTGAGTTGCACCAACACACCACACATACAGTAGAACATGCCAGGCACACTCACACCCCCCCTTTACCCCCCGATCACCCCCCAATTACCCCTGCCCCCCCAGTCACAGTGACACCAATTGCTTTTTTTTATTTATTTTTTATTTTTTTGCATTGGTGTCATTTGTGACTGTAATAACTGTTAGGGCAGTTAGGGTTAGCCCCCTTTAGTTCTAATGTGCCCCCCTAACCCCCCCAATAAAGGTTTAACCCCGTGATCACCCCCCGTCGCCAGTGTCACTAAGGCTGGGTTCACATTGCAGCGGTTTATGAGAACGAATGTGATTCGCACCGCACTGCAGTGCAAATCACATCTGATCTCTGTGCGATTCGAGTTCAGCCATACAGATAGTATGGCTGAATTCGTGTCGCACCCGCCGCACCCGCCGCAAACTCGCACGGGACCCTTTTTTTGGTCCGCAGCAGAATCGGATCGCATGGGTGTTCACACCATGCGATCCGAGTTTGCAGATCGTACTGCGATTTGCGAACTGATCTGGGGGTGTCATTAACATTTCACTGACACTCCCAGCAGTTCGCATAGGGCAGTGTGAACTGCCGCCGGGAGGCATGCGATGCGGGAACCCGCCGCGGATTCATGGCGTTCCCGCATCGCTCCAGTGTGAACCCAGCCTAATAAGCGATAGTTTTTCTGATCGCTGTATTAGTGTCACAGGTGACGCTAGTTAGGCAGGTAGGTATTTAGGTTCGCCGCAGCTTTTTATAGCGCCAGGGACCCCCATATACTACCGCATAAAGCCCCCTGATTGCCCCCTAGTTAACCCTTTCACCAGTGATCACCATATAACTGTTACAGGTGACGCTGGTTGGTTAGTTATTTTTTTATAGTTTCAGGGCACCCGCCATTTATTACCTAATAAAGGTTTAACCCCCTGATCACCCGGCAGGTGTCATTTGTGACTGTAATAACTGTTAGGGCAGTTAGGATTAGCCCCCTTTAGTTCTAAGGTACCCCCCTAACCCCCCCAATAAAGGTTTAACCCCGTGATCACCCCCCGTCGCCAGTGTCACTAAGGCTGGGTTCACATTGCAGCGGTTTATGAGAACGGATGTGATTCGCACCGCACTGCAGTGCAAATCACATCCGATCTCTGTGCGATTCGAGTTCAGCCATACAGATAGTATGGCTGAATTCGTGTCGCACCCGCCGCACCCGCCACAAACTCGCACGGGACCCTTTTTTTGGTCCGCAGCAGAATCGGATCGTATGGGTGTTCACACCATGCGATCCGAGTTTGCAGATCGCACTGCGATATGCGAACTGATCTGGGGGTGTCATTAACATTTCACTGACACTCCCAGCAGTTCGCATAGGGCAGTGTGAACTGCCGCCGGGAGGCATGTGATGCGGGAACCCGCCGCGGATTCGTGGCGTTCCCGCATCACTCCAGTGTGAACCCAGCCTAATAAGCGATCGTTTTTCTGATCACTGTATTAGTGTCACAGGTGACGCTAGTTAGGCAGGTAGGTATTTAGGTTCACCGCAGCTTTTTATAGCGCCAGGGACCCCCATATACTACCGCATAAAGCCCCCTGATTGCCCCCTAGTTAACCCTTTCACCAGTGATCACCATATAACTGTTACAGGTGACGCTGGTTGGTTAGTTATTTTTTTTATAGTTTCAGGGCACCCGCCATTTATTACCTAGTCTCACTAGTGTACCCCTAAATTTAGGGGTGTCTACTTTCCAAAATGGGGTCATTTGGGGGGGGTTTGTGCCATCTTGGCATTTTATGGCCTTCAAAACTGTAACGCCCTTAGAAAGCCTGAAGGCGGTGCTTGGTTTTCGGGGCCCCGTACGTGGCTAGGCTCCCAAAAAGTCCCACATATGTGGTATCCCCGTACTCAGGAGAAGCAGCAGAATTTATTTTGAGGTGTCATTTCACATATGCCCATGGCATGCGTGAGCAATATATCATTTAGTGACAACTTTGTGAAAAAAAAAAGTTTGTAATTTTCCCGCAACTTGTGGCAAAATATAAAATATTCCATGGACTCAACATGACTCTCAGCAAATAGCTTGGGGTGTCTACTTTCTAAAATGGGGTCATTTGTGGGGGTTTTGTGCCATCTTGGCATTTTATGGCCTTCAAAACTGTAATAGGTAGTGAGGAGTGAAGTCAAATATTTACGCCCTTAGAAAACCTGAAGGCGGTTCTTGGTTTTCGGGGCCCCGTACGCGGCTAGGCTCCCAAAAAGTCCCACATATGTGGTATCCCCGTACTCAGGAGAAGCAGCAGAATTTATTTTGGGGTGTCATTTCACATATGCCCATAGCATGTGTGAGCAATATATCATTTAGTGACAACTTTGTGAAAAAAAAATTAAAGTTTGTAATTTTCCCGCAACTTGTGGCAAAATATAAAATATTCCATGGACTCAAAATGCTTCTCAGAAAATAGCTTGGGGTATCTACTTTCTAAAATGGGGTCATTTGTGGGGGTTTTGTGCCATCTTGGAATTTTATGGCCTTCAAAACTGTAATAGGTAGTGAGAAGTGAAATCAAAAATTTACGCCCTTAGAAAGCCTGAAAGCGGTGCTTGGTTTTCGGGGCCCCGTACGCGGCTAGGCTCCCAAAAAGTCCCACATATGTGGTATCCCCGTACTCAGGAGAAGCAGCAAAATTTATTTTGGGGTGTCATTTCATATATGCCCATAGCATGTGTGAGCAATATATCATTTAGTGACAACTTTGTGTAAAAAAAAAAAAAATTTTTTTTTTGTCATTATTCAATCGCTTGAGGCAAAAAAATAAAATATTCAATGGGCTCAATATGCCACTTATCAATTTCCTTAGGGTGTCTACTTTTCAAAATGGGGTCATTTGGGGGGGTTTTGTACTGCCCTGCCATTTTAGCACCTCAAGAAATGAGATAGGCAGTCGTAAACTAAAAGCTGCGTAAATTCCAGAAAACGTACCTTAGTTTGTAGATGTGACAACTTTTGCGCAAACCAATAAATATACAATTATTGACTTTTTTTTTACCAAAGACATGTGGCTGAATAAATTTTGGCCTAAATGTATGACTAAAATTGAGTTTATTGGATTTTTCTAATAACAAAAAGTAGAAAATATCATTTTTTTTCAAAATTTGCGGTCTTTTTACGTTTATATCGCAAAAAATAAAAATCGCAGAGGCAATCAAATACCATCAAAAGAAAGCTCTATTTGTGGGAAGAAAAGGACGCAAATTTTGTTTGGGTACAACATTGCATGACCGCGCAATTACCAGTTAAAGCAGCGCAGTGCCAAATTGTAAAAAGACCTCTGGTCATTGACCAGCAAAATGGTCCGGTCTGAAGGTGATTAAGATAAAAAAAAAACTTCTGCCTTTACAACTCCTTTAAAAGAAAAACAAAGCACAATATTTACCCCATTTTTTAAATATAATATGAAAGATGATGTTACACCGAGTAAATAGAAATGTAACATATCACGCTTTAAAATTGTGCACACTTGTGGAATGGCGACAAACTAAACTTAAAGGGGTTGTAAAGGTAAATGTTTTTTCACCTTAATGCATTTTATGCATTAAGGGGAAAAAACATCTGAAAACTGCCTGCGCCCCCATCCCCCCCGTTTTACTTACCTCACCCCTCGAAAATCCCGCGCTCGCCCCCGCCATCCTCTTCACCGTTCAGCCTGGCCGCTGATTGGCTGGAGTGGATGGATGGAAAGCAGCGCAGCCATTGGCTCGCGCTGCTGTCAATCACATCTACTGACACGGAGCGCTGGGGGGCGGGGTCGTGTGGTACAGCGAGCAGCTGTAGCCGCTGGCTGTATCACGGGAGCGTGCCCGCAGGTGCTTCTCACCATGTGAGGGAGCTCGCATGAACGTGAGAAGTACCTGCGGGAGGAAGCAGAGACAGCCGCCAAGGGACCCCAGAAGAGCAGATTCTGGGCCACTCTGTGCAAAACGAGCTGCACAGTGGAAGTAAGTATAACATGTTTGTTATTTAAAAAAAATACTTTACAATCCCTTTAAAAATCTCCATAGGTGACACTTTAGACGCCTTTACAGGTTACCTGTTTAGAATGAACTTGAACTTTAATTCCTATTACAAGAAATATAAACATCCTTTGTGATAGAAATAAGGATGACAGGTTGTCTTTAATAAAGAGATCTGGGGTCAAAGAGACCCCAGATCTCTTCTTTACCCTTAAAAGCAAAAGATCAAAAAAATATATTTTTTAACCTTTGGCTTAAAAAAATAAATACTTCCAACCTGGACCAAAAGTGATGTCATGACATTGTTACAGTCCTTCAAGGCCATAGAGGAGATCAATGAGTATCTACTCTTTGATCATCTGTGGGAGCAGGCGACATCCCCGTTGGATCATTTCTCGAGTGAACCGGAGGAAACGATAAGCCAGAGAAACACCGACGAGCAGTGGGAGAGGGAGGGAGTCCCCAACCGCCACTTCGGAAACTGTTTCAGCAGCTCATGAGAAAGCTGGATGGCGGCTGCAAAAAAAACGGGGTTATGGCTGATATATTCAGCCGTAATCCTTGTAAACAACTTGCAAACTGTAATGTATATACACTATATTGGCAAAAGTATTGGGACACCTGCCTTTACATGCACATGCACATGCACTGTTATGGCATCCCAGTCTTAGTCTGTAGGTTTCAATATTGAGTTTGCCCACCCTTTGCAGCTATAACAGCTTCAACTCTTTTGAGAAGGCTGCCCACAAGGTTTAGGAGTGTGTCTATGGGAATGTTTAACCATTCTTCCAAAAATACATTTGTGAGGTCAGGCACTGATGTGAATTAGAAGGCCTGGCTCGCAGTCTGCTCTCTAATGCATCCCAAAGGTGTTCTATTGGGTTTAGGTCAGGACCTTGTGCAGTCCAGTCAAGTTCTTCCACCCAAACGCACTCTCCTATGTCTTTATGGACCTTACTTTGTGCACTGGTGAGCAGTCATGTTGGAACAGGAAGGGGCCATCCCCAAACTGTTCCCACAAAGTTGGGAGCATGACATTTTCCAAAAAGTCTTGGTATTCTGACACCTTAAAAGTTCCCTCACTGGAACTAAGGGGCCAGGCCCAACCCCTGAAAAACAACCCCACACAATAACCCCCCCTCCACAAAATTATGTGGGCCAATGCACAAAGCAAAGTCCATAAAGACACGGATAAGTAAGTTTGGGGTGGAGAAACTTGACTGGCCTGCACAGAGTCCTGACCTCAACCTGATAGGAGATTGCTAACCAGGCCTTCTCATACAACATCAGTGCCTGACTTCACAAATGCTCTTCTGGAAGAATGGTCAAACATTCCCATAGACACACACCTAAACCTTGTGGACAGCCTTCCCAGAAGAGTTGAAGCTGTTATAGCTGCAAATGGTGGGCCAACTCAGTATTGAACCTCATGGACTAAGACTGGAATGCCATTAAAGTTCATGTGCTTGGAAATGCAGGCATCCCAATACTTTTGGTAATATAGTGTATATACATATTACGGTCAGCAAGTAGTTTACCACCATTCTTGTCTAATACTACACTCACATGGCATATCTTCTTTTCCCTCCTTGTCCCTGCTAATCCAGAAAGCAGGGGACTGGACTAGGTATGGCCGGGTGACAACCTACAGGCTTGTGAGACAAAGTCACATCAAAACCCCCTCCACAGCATCTTTTTTTTTGTTTTCAAATTTTTTATTGAAAAGAAATAACCAGATTAACAAACATGTGGATATTGAAAGAAATCCATGCAGAACAATATACAAAGGCAGTCAATGTTACATAGTAGTAATCCATTACAGTATGTAAACATAACAGCAGTCATTAACTTCTAGTGGTAACACCTGCATCCAGTAGCAGGCTGTATTTTCTCAACTAACAGTCTGCATGGACCAAGTATGCCTTTGAGGACTACAGCCTCTGTCGCATCCAGAGCCAAAGGTAAACCTTGCCCAAAATAAAAGAAGGAAATAAAAAAAACAACAAAAGGAAAGATTTAGAAACATAAAAGGGGGAAGGGGGGGGGGGGGGGAGAGCCTAGCATAGTTAATTTAGAAGTCTAAACATAAACCATGGATTCCATTTCGATTCATAAAGTGGGATTGTGTCATGAAGAGTATGAAAGATTTTCTCAGAATGCATCATTAGATCAACTCGAGACAAAATGTGCGCAAGTGGAAGTGAAGGGGCTTTCCAATTGAGAGCAATAGACCATTGCATAGCTAAGCAAATTGAGTGGATCAATCCTCTCAGGTGTCTAGGAACATCTGGTGGGGACTGAAACAGCAAGGCGTGACTCACTTCCATGGTTATGCTAAAGCCTGCCAACTTATTAATGATATCAAAGAGATGTTGCCATATAGCTTGGATCCGGTCACATTCCCAAAAAATTTGTTTGTAAGAGCCTGTGTGGGGGCAACCCCTAAAACAGCTATCCGGTGTCTGTGGGAAGATCTTATGCAACCGTAGGGGCGTATAATACCATCTGGTGATCACCTTAATAGCTGTTTCCCTAATCGATAAAGATTTTGAACATTGGCACATATTACGCCAGTTCTTCTCCCAGTCTATTGTGTTGTTCTCCACTCCCAGTTCTTGTTCCCATTTGGGTCTATAAATCAGGCCACCTTTATCTGTTGCTGATTCCAGAACCTTATAGAGCCCTGGGATCAACCCTTTTTGTCTAGGTGCCGTATGACAAATGTCCTCAAAGGATGATGGGGGGGTGGAGTAAGGGCCCGGGTAATGATGCAAAAAAAATGTCGAATTTGCAAAAAGTGGAGGAATTCTGTATTAGGGATCTGGATTCTAGTTTGCAAGTCATGAAAAGTGGTAAATTTCGAATCTACAAGAAAATCCTTCAGGGAAGTTAAACCAAGCTCAATCCAAAGACGGAAAGCACCCAGGTAGTTATGGGGTATCAGGAACCTGGGGTCACCCAGATATGAGGCACCCCTAGGTGTCCGAGAGATTAAGCCATATTTATGTTTATACATATGCCATAGATGCATGCCGTCTCAGACAATCAGGTTCTTGTAGGTCTTTGTTTGGTTAGTCAAGGGAGGGGCCCACATAATACCAGGTAGAAACAGGGGCTTTACAGATTCCTGTTCGAACTGAACCCATGGAACCCTAGAGTTCCTAATGTTCCATTGAGCTTGTTGTAAGAACCTACTAGCCACATAATACAGCCCCTCCACAACATCTTCTTAGCTCACCATAGTGAAATCATGCACAGCCTACATGAGAGTGGCAACTCTGATTTGAATTTAAGAGCAGTGCTACATTGGTGCCACCCTATCACAGGAAGTTACTTAGGTTGACTTCACTGGCAAAGTCAACAGGTATTTGTGAAACTTTGCAGGGGGATTAAGAGAAAACTATAAGTGCAGATTCATGTATAATTAAGTGATGCAGCACATATTTTTAAGGGAAGGCAATCATTCTACTTTAAAACATTATATATATTGAAGCTCAACTCTGGGCTGGAAAACATGGAAGGAAAAAGGAGAAGAGGACAACAGAAGATAGGTTGGATAGATAGCATCATCAAAACAATTAAGATGAAGTTAAGCAAGCTTCGGGAGGCAGCGGAGGACAGAAAAGCCTGGTGTGCTATGGTCCATGAGGTCACAAAGAGTCGGACACAACTGAACAAAAACAACAACAATAAAAAAAGAGAATGTAGGGAAACACAAGTATAACGCGAGAGCAACCAGATACTGATGAGTTGCTAGTTGCTTGGCATTTGTTAAACCATCTTGTAATAACATAAATTATACTGTAATTGAATATATGTCCAAATTAAAATCAGGAGGCAATAACAAGGGTATGTCTATTAGTTTAGTCACATATATAGCATCCTCTACCTCAGGCCAGGCCTGTTGTTTTTTTTGTCTGTGGGCTGGGAGTGGCTTAGAGTAGGCTTGTGACTCACAGCTAGTTTCATCTTTTGGTTACCTCCCTAATGCTCTATAGGCTTCTAAAAGGAAGGTGGGGAAGAAGGTTGGAGCTTTCTGGGGTGTTCTAGGGAGCTCTGACCAATCTCCAACCTGGATTGGCAGGGGGAAGTTCTCCTTAAATACCTAGAGTCAGCCCAGCTGGGGGGGAGTTGTTTGGATTTAACTGGATATGAAGTATTAGGCTGTGGGGGCCTTTGAGGAAGCCCCTCAATCTGGAGGGGGTGGCCTTGGGCCAGGGGCTTGGAGCTGAACAGGAACCCTGCACAACCCAAGGGATGTCCTCAACAGGAGCAGGAGAGGACAGTGGGGGATACTGCTGGGCAAGTCTCCAGGAGTGATTCATCAGGTGTTGGTGAGTGACAGGCACAGTCAGGAGAGCTGGGAGATGCATACAAAAGCGTACTGGGAGTGTGCAGTCTGAGATGGATGTAGAGCCAGCGGGAGAGACTGTGATGTTACTGGTGGTGAAGTCAGGCCGCTGCATCTGGGAGGGCTTTCAGGGTCTGCAAAGGGCTGACTGAGAGCAGTATTCCACCAAAGAGGGCAGCTAGCACCAGAACTTTATTTTGCTACACTATAGGGACCCACAGTCCTTGCCTGTAATAATGTACTTTGTTAAAACCAGAGTTGGGCCTAACCATGTGCTATCTGTGTCTGAAGTGTGCTAGAGGGAGAAGGAGAGATAGTCTGCAGCAAGTGTTGTGCAGGAGGAGAATATCTGAATTGTCCCAAACCATGCAAGAATCTTTTTCCTGGGTGTCCCATTAATTCCTTAAGGTGGTTGTAAACCCACTTAAAAAAAAAAAAAAAAACTAACATCTGCAAGACAAAGGCATAATGAGCTAGTATGCATAGCACACTAGCTCATTATGTAATATTCACCTGAGATTGAAGCCCCTGCTGCGGTGCCCATACACAGCACCGGCCGGCGACATCACTCCCAGGGGTTACTTCCGGGTTACTTGCATCGCTGTGATTAGCCATGATGATGTCACTTCTGCGCATGCGTGTGGTAACGGCACACTCACTGAAGCAATGGCACCTAAGTTCCATTGCTTCAGTTTGTGTCAGTGCTCATGTCCCGATGACATCGGCACATGCAAATACAGGGGATATCTCCTAAACCATGTAGGTTTAGGAGATATCCTGGGTAGCTACAGGTAAGCCTTATTGTAGGCTTACCTGTAGCACAATGTGGTCTGTAGTGTCCCGTACACACGAGTGGAATTTCTGCCAGAAAAAGTCAGACGGGAGCTTTTCATTGTATATTCTGACCGCGTGTATGCCCCATCTGACTTTTTACGTCCAAAATTCTGGCGGACCTAGAAAGAGAACATGTCCTATATTTTTCCAACGGAACCAATTCCCATCGGGAAAACCACTCATCTGTATGCTGTTTCCGACGTACCAAAAACGACGCATGCTCTGAAGCAAGTACGAGACGGAAGCTATTGGCTACTGGCTATTGAACTTCCGTTTTCTAGTCCCGTCGTACGTGTTGTACATCATTGACGGTCGGACTTTGTTGTGAACGTGTGTATGCAAGACACCTTGAGCAGAATTCTGTCAGAACTCCGTCGGAAAAACATTCATAGTTTATTCGGACGGGAAAACCGGTTGTGTGTACAGGGCATTCAGGTTTACAACCACTTTAACCCCATCCAAGTTCTAATCCCTCAATGAAATACAAAAATAAAACTGATGGACGTGTTCATTGTTGTCACAGTCTGAAGTCAAGCTCAGAGGCCAGTAGCTATAGTAATGGAGCAGATAGTCACACAGGTCTCCCTGGCTAATGACACGGGTTTACCTGAGGTGCAGGGTCTAAGCACTAACTGGTATTCACCAGAGCTCCTGATGGTGGAGATGGGCTTTGCTGCATGTTAGTACCAAGTTGCAGTCCTCAGGATAGCCCCACCAGGAGGTGAGCAAGCCGGGGTCCAGTAGCAGATATAGCAAGTAGGGATCAAGTAGAAGCATAGTCGAGAAACAAGCCAAAAGTTGGTAACAAATACAGTGGGAATCGAAAGTTTGGGCACCCCAGGTAAAAATGTGTATTAATGTGCATAACAAAGCCAAGGAAAGATAGAAAAATCTCCAAATGGCATAAAATTACAGATTAGACATTCTTATAATATGTCCAAAAAAGTTAGATTTTATTTACATCATTTACACTTTCAAAATTACAGAAAACAAAAAAATGGTGTCTGCAAAAGTTTGGGCACCCTGCAGAATTTATAGCATGCACTGCCCCCTTTGCAAAGCTGAGACCTGCCAGTGTCATGGATTGTTCTCAATCATCGTCTGGGAAGACCAGGTGATGTCAATCTCAAAGGTTTTAAATGGCCAGACTCATCTGACCTTGCCCCAACAATCAGCACCATGGGTTCTACTAAGCAGTTGTATAGAAAACTGAAACTGAAAATAGTTGACGCTCACAAAGCTGGAGAAGGCTATAAGAAGATAGCAAAGCGTTTTCAGATGTCAATATCCTCTGTTCGGAATGTAATTAAGAAATGGCAGTCATCAGGAACAGTGGAAGTTAAAGCAAGATCTGGAAGACCAAGAAAAATATCAGACAGAACAGCTCGCAGGATTGTGAGAAAAGCAATTCAAAACCCACGTTTGACTGCACGATCCCTTCAGAAAGATCTGGCAGATACTGGAGTTGTGGTACACTATTCCACTATAAAGAGATACTTGTACAAATATGGTCTTCATGGAAGAGTCATTAGAAGAAAACCTTTTCTAAGTCCTCACCACAAAAATATGCGTTTGAACTTTGCAAATGAACATATAGACAAGCCTGAGGCATTTTGGAAACAAGTTCTGTGGACCGATGAGGTTAAAATAGAACTTTTGGGCCGGAATGAGCAAAGGTACGTTTGGAGAAGAAGGGGCACAGAATTTAATGAACAGAATCTCTGTCCAACTGTTAAGCATGGGGGTGGATCAATCATGCTTTGGGGTTGTATTGCAGCCAGTGGCACAGGGAACATTTCACGAGTAAAAGGAAAAATGGATTCAATAAAATTTCAGCAAATTTTGGACGGTAACTTGATGCCATCTGTGAAAAAGCTGAAGTTAAAAGAGGATGGCTTCTACAAATGGATAATGATCCTAAACACACCTCAAAATCCACGGGGGATTACATCAAGAGGCATAAACTGAAGGTTTTGCCATGGCCTTCACAATCTCCTGACCTCAACATTATTGAAAATCTATGGATAGACCTTAAAAGAGCAGTGCGTGACAGACAGCCCAGAAATCTCAAAGAACTGGAACACTTTTATGAGGAAGAATGGGCAAAGATACCTCAAACAAGAATTTAAAGACTCTTGGCTGGCTACAAAAAGAGTTTACAAGCTGTGATACTTGCCAAAGGGGGCAGTACAAGATATTAACTCTGCAGGGTGCCCAAACTTTTGAAGACACCATTTTTTTGTTTTCTGTAATTTTGAAAGTGTAAATGATGGAAATAAAATCTAACTTTTTTTGACATATTATAAGAATATCTAATCTGTAATTTGATGCAATTTGGAGATTTTTCCATCTTTCCTTGGCTTCATTATGCACATTAATACACATTTTTACCTGGGGTGCCCAAACTTTCGATCCCCACTGTAGTTGCAGGTTGGGATTCAGCAGAAGCGTAGTCTATGAACAAGCCAAAATTGGTAACGAATGGTAGCGAAGATATGGTCAGCAGCAGGAGAGACAAGAGCAAGATATTGGCTGGTGAAGGCACAATATTCTGGCGACCAGGAAGTGCAGAGACATGGCTTAAATCAGGAAGTTCATGGAAGGAGCAAACAGTTCAAGATTCAAGGCAAACAAGATTCAAGACAAGATCATTCAAGGAATTGTCTAAGGAACTTTCTAACATTCCAGGTGGCAAAGCAAGCAGAGTCACCACCAGACACAGTCGAGGTCCCTGTTTCAAGCCCAGGTCCTAACAATTATCATGGAGTGTCTGGAAGTGTCCCTGGGCAGGATGACAGGTCAGCCACAATCACTCAGCAGCCCCTATGGGTGTACTGCTACACATATAACAAGTCATATCTTGTTAATTAGCAGCTGCCTTACCTAGCCCTGCCTTTGGTGACATCATAAAGCCATGAAAAGTCACCACTGATAAACACATTAGCAATCTTTATACGCTTGTCAACCGTGCACTGCAGTCTGCTTACATAATTTGTAATAAAAACATCTTTGCCATTATGAAGCTTCCCTCCAACCACTTTGCATATTTTATATATATTGTGTTTCTGTACTTGATTCTGTGTTTGCCAAATATGCTGCAGAAATCTCCCTCCACTAAGTCTGGCTGCAGCCATTTTAACTGTGGGCAGCTGAAGCTGCTGCCTGTTCATTTCCTGCATTTACACAGACACACAGAGGCACACCTCCAGTTCTGCAGTCCTGCAGATCTCATTGGCCCTCTTATGACTCACCCCCCCCCCCCTTCCTGGCAAACTCTCACAAGAGTGTGTGAGATAGCTGTGCGTGATATCATAAGCCTAGGCTAATGACCAGACAAGAAACAGGAAGGGAGCCGTATAAGTTCTTTACTGGCAGAACAACAAAAAAATACTATTCAAAGTTAAAACAAAAGCAGAAGATTTAATAGATGGGAAGTTGAAAAAAAGTACTGAAGGTTCACTTTAAATATTTTCTAAATGAAATTATTTTGTATTTCATCTATCCAGAAAATTCAATTACTGAGTTTCAACAAATGTGTTCTTACCTTTCAATTTTCATTGATTTGTTTTAAAAAAATGTATTTGCATTGTTATACTTTTCTTTTATCTATATTTATCATGCTTATCTATAACAGACAAAATCAGCTGAAATAACAACAAGGGTAGAAGATTTAATAGATGTAAAGTTGAAAAAATTACTGAAGGTCCACTTTAAATATTTTCTAAATTAAATTATTTTGCATCTAGCCAGACCATTAAATCACTGTGTAGTAGTACTGAATTTCAGCAAGTACAATTAATTGTTTTTACCTTTCAATTTTCCTGGATTTGTTTAAAAAAAATAAAATTCCATTGTTATACTTTTCTTGTATCTGTATTTATCATGCATATCCATAAGAGACAAAATCAGCTGAAAAGAATTATGTTCTGTGGGTGCAAAAAACATAAAAATTAAAAATTATTTTCCTTTCAGCTGTGACAATGAAGATTTATTCCTGCGTCCATTCACAAATTTCAGCAATCTTCTTAAAATTATTTTAATAATTGTTTCTTGATTGAAATACACATTTTGGTCTGCTTGTAAATACTTGGTTGTAGTGAAATACTGAAAACAGGCCAGATAAAATATGGTCTGCTAAAATTCAAGGACATTTCCAATCTGAAGAGCATCACCTTTTCCAGATTAAATAAATAAACATTAACATGCACAGTACATATCATTTTATAGCATAGAAGTCTAACAAGCCTAATCGAAAAACGATGTCTTGGGGTTGGCATCAAACAGGATCGAGAGGTCCCCATGAGGAACAGTCCTATTTTTGTATTAAGGAAATTACATATCAAACTGGGAATAGCCTAATGAATGTTTTGAAATTCTGCTTGTGCTATTAAACATTATAAAATAATATTCCATTTTTAAACCCAGCTCTGCTCTTTTTTTGTTAACCACTTGCTTACCGGGCATCTAAACCCCCCTCCTGCCCAGACCAATTTTCAGATTTCAGTGCAGTCACTCTTTGAACGACAATTGCACGGTCATACAACACTGTACACATATGACATTTTTATCATTTTTCCACGCAAATAGAACATTCTTTTGGTGTTTTTGATCACTTCTAGGTTTTTTTATTTTTGTTAAAAAAAATTTAAAAAATCAGATTTTTTTAAAATACAAAACCTTTCTCGATTTATTTTCTTTTCTCTTTCTCTTTTTTGTTTTCTTAAAATTTATGTTGATCTGGTTATTGTTGCCAACTATAAGATGCTCTGACAGAAGATATATCTCTATGCTGACATGATACTAGTGTAGCGCTGACATTTCTGCCAGGCAATGTTAAATTATGGACAATGCTATAAATTGTTATTTGGCACCATCTAGTCGACTAAATGTAGAAGGGACTTTGTCTTTTTCTGTTGAAGAACATAAGAGAAACATTACAGGAAGTGATTCAATTGTTTACATCATACAGGGACTGACCTACCCACAATACTAGCTAACCTACCCATGAACACTCAGTACTGAATTGCTGGGTAGGCTATAAAGGGCCCCTTGCGGCCATTTTCTTTCTCTTTCTGGATGCATGGTCTGCCTACAAGGATCTGTCATGAGGTGTTCTAGAGAGTACGGCCTGCAACAACTGCGGAGCGGAACAACCAGCGACTCTGCCTCATACCTGTGTACTGAAGAGACAGTGTGATCAGATCGGGAAGGATCCAGAGACACCTGATGGAGCCATTCGGAGGGTCCCGGTCATCTTGCGGAGCAGAAGCAGCATGACGGTGCTGGCTTAAAGCAGGACTGAAACAACAGGAGGGAAGGTTTCCTATTCTTCCAGGCATGGTTTGATGAGAGAGCTGCTGCCCATAATTCTAAACGCACTTTTACACACTTAGACTTGTAGTCCCACAGAGGAGGTTTCACACTATTAGACTGAGTTCAAGCAGACCTCAAGCCTATACTTCACTGAGAACTGACACTGTGTGATTTGGACACAACTACACCGGAGGCAGTTATAAGTAGGCAACATCACAAGAACAGTTTCAATACTCATTCTACACTATTCTTTGTTTGTTAAGCCGTTTGGATTACAATCACTTCAATACAATAGCTAGAAGAAGACAGAAGACCAACGACTACATCTTTTATTGTAAGGCCTTACGTTCAATCACAATATGAATGGACTGCATTATAAAGCAGGGGGAGCTCCTTAGCCATTGTATTGTGTGGTGTTGATAACTTTGCATTTCTGAGTTTATTACGGTGTGCTGGAAGTGGGAAGGTACTCGGAGTCAAGGCAAGCTCTGAGCATTGGTCCCACTTGGAGACGCACTTACAGGGGTTAGCTAAACAAAAATTGTATGCTAAAGAAGTTGTGAATATTCATTGCATTGCTGCATTACGTTTGTGCGGCAGTGCAGTCATTGTAACCACTGTTTATACCTGTTCTAGTAAAATTCTTGTGCTTGTGCTTAATATTCTTCAGTAAACTTATTCTAATATTTACTTAAAAAACAGTGAGTTGTTTTATTGCAAGCAGGGAACATGAAGTGTCAGAGGTGAGAGTAGCTCCAAATGTCTGGGATAGCCAGTGGGAAAATGAACAACTTTGCAGCTCCCAAGGGAGTAGTGCGCTACATGGAGGTCCCACCGAGAATCCCCAACTGGAATGCCCGAATAGATCAGGGGAAGGGTCAAGAGTAGAGGAAGTCATGGACCCAGCCACGGCCACTCGATGGAGTTGAGAATTTAGGGGTTTGTCCCAGAAAACCACCATTCTAAGACTGCCAGGAGACCAGTGGTTTGATAGAGAGGTGCAGCAACTAATGAGGAGAGCGGTGCCAGAGCAGGGCTGTTATCTGCTAGATTTAAAGCAGGATGTGCAGGAAGACTTTAGTTCAAAGAAGGGATGGTGAGTTGAAAGAAGGGATGGTGAGTTCAAAGAAGGGATGGTGAGCTTAGCAGAAGGCCTGGATAGGCGGGTGATTCCAGTACAAGAATCAGAAGAAAAGCCACCCGTGACACCGCCAGGGAGTCTGTTGGCGAGGAGCTCAATGAGGGGCAGCCCAAACTCTGTGTGCCCAGGAAAAGGAGAGAACCTGGAGCCTAGGATGCCGCCAGCTTCCTTTTATTTATACATGATCCGTTTGGTGGACAGTCTGATACAAAGCCACCAGACATCCGGGAATGAGAGGTATCGGAAGCTGCTAATATTCTCAGGGCGAATAGCAAGGCCTGAGGGAGTGGAAGATTTTGAGAGCTGGATGGACCAAGCAACACAAGCCTTCGAGGATTGGAATGTCCCGGGACATTTAGGGCGAAGGCGGATTAGTGAAAGCTTGCTAAGTCAGCAGCTGATGTCATCAGAAGTTTTAGGAGAGGAAAACCAGACTGTGATGCCCAAGATTATATCAATGCCCTTTATGCTGTGTATGGGAGGGTAGAAAAACTGTCTGACCTGATGTATCGGTTTGACCATACTCACCAGAAGAAGGGAGAGACGTTGTCGGCCTACATTGTCCGTATAGACCAGATACTGCATCAAATCATTTTAACCACTTCAATACCGGGCCTATTCTGGCACTTCTCTCCTTCATGTAAAAATCATCATTTTTTTGCTAGAAATTTACTCAGAACCCCTAGGGAATAAAATGGTGGTCATTGCAACTTTTTATCTCACACAGTATTTTTCGCAATAATTTTTCAAACGCTTTTTTTTGGAAAAAAACGGTTTCACAAATTAAAAAATTACAAAAACAGTAAAGTTATCCCAATTTTTTTATATAATGTGAAAGATGATGTTATGCCAAGTAAATAGATACCTAACATGTCATGCTTTAAAATTGTGCACAATCATGGAATGGCGTCAAACTTCAGTACTTAAAAATCTCCATAGGCGACGCTTTACATTTTTGTACAGGTTACCAGTTTAGAGTTACAGAAGAGGTCTAGTGCTAGAAATGTTGCATGCGTTCTAACGCACGCGGCGATACCTCACATGTGTGGTTTGAGTGGCGTTTACATATGCGGGCGGGACTAACATGGCATTCGCTTCTGAGCGCGAGGTATCGGGGACAGGGGAGTTTTAATTATTTATTTTTTTTACTTAATTTTTTTTTTTTACACTTTTTTTACATTTTCTTTTTTTTGATCACTTTTATTCCTATTACAAGGAATGTAAACATCCTTTGTAATAGGAATCTATGTGACAGGTCCTCTTTATGGAGAGATATTGGGTCAGTAAGACCCCACATCTCTCCTCCAGGCTGGAAAGCATGAGATCAGGAAAAAAAAATCACTGATCTCATGCTGACTGCCGCTTTGTTTACTTTCAGGTACCCGGGTGTGACATCATAACGTTGCGCCCGGGCCTCCGACAGTCATAGAAATCTCTATGCTCCTCATCCGGCGGTGGGCGATTCTTTCTCCGGGCCCCGATGGCACGGGAGAGCCTGGAGAAGCAACGGATGGCGATGGGAGGGGGGACGTCCCTTCCCGTCGCCTATAAGAGCGGTCAAGCGGTGGAACTGCCGCTATTATTGTTCTAATCGTGCACAGAATCACCGGTTGGAAAGATTGATATCTGAATGATGCCTGTAGCTATAGGCATCATTCAGATATCCCCCCACAAACTAGAGGATGTAATTTTACTATGGCCGGGTATTGAAGTTGTTAAAGAAGGGCATTGACCCTAAAGAGGCTGACAAAGTCAGATTAGAATGGACTTCACAAGGGACCAGACCGAACCATCCCATTGCCCTTTCGCTACTCCTAAAAGGCACCGGTGAGATTCCTTCCTATCCGGAATTGATGGGACTAGTGAGAAAAGAAGAGGCCATCTTGGAAGAAAAGGATAGAGAAACCCGGCTGGCCATGGGCATCCGACAGAGGCTCAGTCAATATCAGTGGAAGGTATGGAAGATGTTGGCGAGGAGGAGTACAAGTGGGGAGAACACCATCCGACTCCTGTAGTGGAATCCTTGTCAAAACCCACCTGGGCCAAGTCAGCTGAGGACGGACCCCAAGCTAAAGCCCTACTGCAACAAGCGCTGCTCTGAGTGATGGGGGCACAAGCCAAGAGTCCAGATGAATGGTTGGATGTTTGGAAGTGCTATCAGTGTGGGGATCTTGGGCATCTCAGGGCCCACTGCCCAAAGAAGGACCTGAATGCTGAAGTGTTAAGGGAACTAATAAGAATGCTGAAGACGTTATTGAAGGAACAACCGGCGGGAAACTCCAGGGGGTCTCAGTGAAGGAGCCAGTTGAGAACCCCGCTGAAAAGCAGAGCTCCAAGAGAAATGAAGGGATGGTAGTAGAAGACAAAAAAAGGAGGAAGAGGGAGGATGGACAAGTAACCTGACACCGGGGTGAGGGAACCGAGTGCAGAAAGTCAATGCTTCACCAGTTTCTATAACTCCAGTTGGGTTTCTCCAGAATGTTCACGAGAGAGCCCGCTCCGGGGATACCATTCAAAGGAACTCTAACGCACCATCCAGGATTAGCGACCAGAGTTCTCAAAATAAAGCAAAAGGGAAGAAGAATGACCGCCTCACTAATAAGAGGGGGCAGTCAGAGAGCTTCCCGGATAAACTAGTTGGGCCACCCCCCCTTGTATCTGTGCAGATAGAAGGGATCTACACCCAGGCTTTACTGGATACAGGAGCACAAGTTACACTGTTGTATCAAGAATTTTATGACAAAGCACTTAAGTCATAACCCCATCCGCAAGTTGGAGGAGCTCGAGATCTGGGGGATTGGGACCACCAGATGCCCTTACAATGGTTACATTCCCATTCAAATCTCTTTTGGGGCTGTGGCCGTAGGAAAAGAGGAGACCTTTGACACGCTGGCTGTTGTGTGCCCCAGACTCACTGGAACTGGGTGGAATTTCATTCTGGTGGGGACAAATACGGATCTGGTTAGAAGACTGCTGTTTGCTGTCCTGGACGCAGAAGGGAGTACCACCAATAAGATCCACCCACAGTTACGACAAGCATACCAACGGGTGGTCAGAGAGAAGAAAGCTCCGAGAGGAGAAGTGGGGCGGCTGTGGAACTTTGCAGGCAGGAAAAGGACAATATGGCCGGGAGAGGTTGTTCAAGTGAAGGCCACTGTCAAATTGAAGTGGGATCAGCCAGGCCCATTTGTAGTACTAGAAACGGACAAGAGAGCCCAAACAAAAGGATTGGAGATGGTTCCTGAGTTGGTCCCCACCTGGGACCTGCAGCAAACAGGGAGAAGAGTGTCCATCTGATGAAAGAATGTGACTGACCAGCCAATAACGCGGATGCTAGTGGGACAAGTCAGCGCTGCCAGTCCTCTACTTCCAGAAAAGGTGAAGAGTGAGGAAAGTGGTCAGGGTCTGACGAAGGAGCTACAACACTGTACAGAGAACTTGCCTCCTCCTTGGCAGGAAAGGGCGAAGACTCAGTTGAAGAGGTGGGAGAAGTTATTCGCTCAGAATGATTTCGATGTTGGGTGTTGCGAATGGTCCTAAGCACACAATTCCTCTTCAGGAGGACAAGCCATTCCGTGAAAGAGCCCGGATAGTACCGCTTAGCAACCTAGAAGACCTAAGAGAACAGCTGGCTGAGTTGAAAAGGTCAGGGATAATCCAGAAATCCAGGAGTCCCTATGCCTCCCCTATCGTGGTAGTAAGGAAGAAGAATGGGTTCCTCTGCATGTGCATTGACTATCGCACTTTGAATCGACGCACTATCCCTGATCAATATACCACCCCCCATTGAAGATGCATTGCAGTGCCGCACTGGAGCCAAGTGGTTCAGTGTGTTGGATCTGAAGAATGGGTATTCCCAAATTCCCATGCATCCGGCAGACCAGAAAAAGACTGCATTTATATGCCCATTGGGCTTCTATGAATTCAGTCGAATTCCTCAGGGTCTGTCAGGGGCCCCTGCCACATTCCAACGACTCATGGAAAGGACGGCCGGAGACATAAATCTTGTGGAGGTCCTAGTGTATTTGGACGAATTATCGTATTTGGGAAGACCCTAGAAGAGCATGAGGCTCAATTGGAGAAGGTGTTCTCCCAACTTTACGAAGAGGGGTTGAAGCTGTCATTAGAAAAGTGTCAGTTCTACCAGACTTCGGTTACATACTTGGGGCATGTAGTCTCAGCATGTAGTCTTGGCAGGAGGAGTTGCCACTGACCCGCAGAAGTTGGAAGCGATCGTCAGCTTGCCCCGTCCAAGAACGGTAACGGAGTTGAGATCCTTCTTGGGTTTCTGTTCTTACTACCGAAGGTTCATGGAAAATTTTACAACTATTGCCCGATCCCTCAATGAGCTACTACACAAGGTCACAGAGGAAGACGAAGAACAGGGGAAAAGATGAAACAGAGTGGTACTCGTAAGAAAGGAAAATCTGTACAGGATCAGTAGACCCATTCATGCGAAGAGGTGTTCAATGACTAATGAAGAACCTGACCGAAGCTCCAGTGCTGGCCTATGCTGATCCCAGTCTACCTTATGAGCTACATGTAGATGCAAGAGGAGATGGCCTAGGAGGAGTGCTGTATCAACATCAGGCGGGGAAGTTACCTTGCCTTACCCCCTCGGAAAAGAACTACCCTGTGCACAAGCTAGAGTTTTTGACCCTCAAGTGGATGGTGGTCGACAAGCTAAGAGACTATTTGTATGGAGCTGAGTTCACTGTCAAAACAGACAACAACCCTTTGACATACGTTTTTACCTCCGCCAAGTTGGATGCCACAGGTGGATAGCAGCATTGCCTGGGTTCCGGTTCAGTCTGAAGTACAGGCATGGGGTTGGAAACCGAGATGCGGATGCTTTATCATGAAGGCCACACAGACAACAGGAAGAACCAGCAGAATGGGACCATGTGACTGAGGAAGGAGTGTGAGCTTTGAGCCAGGGTCTGGATAAGAAGAGAAGTGGGGAGGTGGCTGCATAATACCTAGGGGTTCATCCATCTGGCATCCCTAGAAGATATTGTGGACTGGCACAAGTGAGAGGAGAATGTTTGCAGCGACTGTCGAAAGTGGATCTGAGAAGGGACCAAATGGAGGACCCATTGGGCAGATTAGTGGTGCATGCCTTGAAGAGTCAGAGCCCTGAGTTGCTACTGAAAAGTCATGAACCTGAGGTGAAAATCTTACACAAGGAATGGGATCGATTGAAACCCAAGGATGGAGTACTATGCCGATGTTGTCTCATGGAGCATAATGAAGAAAAGTGGCAACTGTTCCTCCCAGAGAAAAATTGGGCTACTGTCTTAGCCTCTCTGCACGATGAACATGGTCATTTGGGTACAGAGAGAACTTTCCAGCTAATAAGGGATAGATTCTACTGGCCCAACATATGAAGAGAAGTGGAGAGTTACTGTCACTCTTGCCTCACATGCATTCAGAGGAAGACTTTGCCACAGAGAGCAGCCCCTATGGGTCAACTGCAGAGCCAACCGCCCCTGGAGTTGGTGTGCATTGACTTTCTGTGCTTGGAGCCCGATATAGGTGGAAGACGCAACATTCTAGTGGTAACGGATCACTTCACCCGCTATGCACAAGCCTACCCTACCAAAGATCAAAAAGCCAGCACGGTAGCCAAAGTGCTTGTGGAGAAGTTCTTCATACACTATGGGTTAGCAATGAGGATCCACTCAGATCAAGGAAGGAACTTTGAGAGTCAGTTAGTACTCCAGCTGTGTACTCTCCTGGGCATCAAGAAATCTGGCACTACACCCTATCACCCTCAGGGTGACCCTCAACCAGAGCGGTTCAATAGGACCCTGCTGAACATGTTGGGGACCCTGACGCCAGACAAGAAGCAACACTGGGGAAACCATATCGCAACACTAGTCCACGCATACAACTGCACTGAGAGTGATGTCACTGGATATTTTCCATATCGGTTAATGTTCAGAAGAGAAGCCAGACTCCCTGCTGACTTGGCTTTTGTTACATCTTTGGATGATGTCCCCCTTACCTCACATAAAGGATATCTAAATTGACTGAGAAAGAATCCGAGACAAGCGTATGAGCAAGCAGTAAAGCATGCTACTGTTAAGGAGTCCAGAAAAAAACGGAATTTTGACGCCAGGGTGAAAATTCAAGATCTACAGCCAGGGGATTGAGTACTATTAAAGAATCTGGGCGTACCAGGGAAGCACAGGTTGGCAGACGTATGGAAGTCACAGCCTTTTATTGTATGTAAGAGGGTCCCTGGACTGTCAGTGTATCAGATCCGACGCGAAGGAGAGTTGAGGCCAAAGAAGGTGTGGCATAGAAATCATCTGTTACCATTATCTGATACAGGGAGAATTCCAGCAGCTTGTACCCGCTCAAAAAGGAATAAGTCAGGGGAAACCAATGAAAGTGATGAATCTGAAGACGATTACGAATATTCAGAGAACTCTAGTTCAAGATCATCATCAGAAAAGAGAGATATGGGAGCAGTTGCTGATGTGGTGACCTTGCCTGTGGAGTTCTGGATAGAGGAAGAAGGAGAAGTGATGTGAGATCCAAGACACTTGACTCTGGAGAGCAGATTGGAGACTTGATAGAATTTCTTGGTGAAGTACTGTCAACTTTAGAGACTGAAGAGCTGAAATAGACTTCTGAAATCGAAATTCAGGATTCATCTATCAGTACCAACACTCAAATAAGAGAGCAGTACCGAGTGGAAGACTCAATAAAGCAGGAGGAGAATCCCTTGACTATGACGTTGAGACGGAAAGTGATCCCACCACAAAGACTCACGTATGATACGTTAGGGAAGAGTTCTGAAGAACCAGTTCCTACAGTTCACAAATCTGACCCCGAAGGCTACACCCCCTACTGTCAATTGGATAGGGGTTGACACCTCTGACACTGCAGGGTGGGACATGGCAATTGCCCTGGCCTTATCAGAAATTGATTGTGAGCTTACAGCTGATGTAAACTTCCTATGGATTAAAATGATTCCTTTAACTTACCTGAGGTCCATTTTCTATTTACTGTCATGGTTCAGCGATGTTCTTCCCTAGTTGGTCTGTCTCTTCTACCTGGTGTCTCTTCTAGGTGTGAAGAAGACTGATAATCCACCTTTGTCCATCCAAACTATAGAATGTTTTTTTCTGCTGTCCCTCTTCATGACATCTACTGTATACACCCCTGAGGTCTTCAGGACTATGATGATAGACAGCCAAAATAAAATGTCTACTTCACAGGGCAGAGACTTGGACACCTAAATATAGAGCCTCCCACTCTGTATTCCAGTAGACAGAAAACTTGGGACCCAGCATACAATGATTGTGAATACAGGTAAGTATTTAGGTCTTTCGGTGGATATTTTTTGGAAAAATTATTAGGTGAGTAGCTGGCGGTTTGCAAGGGGCTAAGCCTAAAGCCAGCCATACATAAATCAAAGTTCAGCTGGTTCAGAAGGACCCAGCTTAATTTTGATCTATGTATTGGGGCTCTCTGGTTGTACACAAGTTGATCAGGTTTTTCCTGTGTCAGGTTTTTCCTGATCGATTAGTGCTCGATTAATGCCCACGGCTATTGCCAGAAACAATAATCATTGTGTTCTGCCGGGTGCCGTAAGGGTTCCTGCGCTTCCCAGCAGCAGAACATATATCACTGTGGGAGGGATTCCCTCATCAACATTGACCTGTTGATGGGGGAATCAAGTCATTTTCTTTCATTCCACCCATGGTGGAAAGAAAAGGAAATTGCATAATATATGGTCTTATCATAATTAAGAAAACATATGCCCAACAACTATACCTTCTATTTAATACACTTAGCATTCAGAAAAAAATAAGCATTACATAATATATAAACTGCCTGGAAGTGATAGCCAGCAGATACCTTTTATTTTAACCACCTACCGACCGCTGACTGGCAAGTACAGGCATAATCATGGCAGGCTCTTCTGGGTTAGGCGCATGTGTACACCCCCTGTTGCCCTGTGCTGGTATTGGCAGTTGATTTTGGCTGAAGTCAACTGCTCGGCTATGTCCAATCACACATAGAGTTCTGTGTTTGCAAAAATACAGAACTCTGTGTACTGTGAACGGTGACCTGGCTGTTTCTTCTTCTTAGGCAAAAAGTTAACCCTTTGATTGCCTCTAGATGTTGATCTCTTCCCAGCCAGTGTACTTAGTCATCGTCGGTTAGTGACCCTCCCAGATAGTGTCTTTTAGCACCAGATTGCCCACCACCCTATCACAGTCCCACTATAAGTTGCTAATCACCACCATTATGAAATAGTGTCTATAGCTGCATTAATTTAGTATATATACCATTGTTTGTAGGCACTATAACTTTCACACAAACCAATTAATATACAGTTATATGTATTTTTAATTTCTTTTACCAAATACGTAGTACATTTTCAAAATTTCCAAATTTCCTTTTCTGGCTTGTATAATAAAATAATAAAAATCAAAAACCCAGTGGTGATCAAATACTACCAAAAGAAAGTTATATTTGTGTGAAAGAAAAATCAAAAATCAAATTGGCATACAGTGCTGCATGACCGAGCAATTGCCAGTTAAAGTAGCGCAGTGCTGAATAGCAAAAAAAAAATGCCCTGGTCATGAAGAGGGTAGAACCTTCCCGAAGTCAAGGGGTCAAAGTCTATTTCCACTTGTGCAGCCAAATTCAGATAACATCAGCTTTATATTTGTTGCATGTTCCCATTCACATAGAATGTCCAGCAATGTTGGCGCACAAAGTCCCTCTCGTCTCCCCCTCCTCTCCGAGGAGCCGGCATTCTAACTGTGGGCTCCTGGCTGTAGCTGCGCACTGTGAATGACCAGGCAATCTTCTGGGACCTGTGACATGTCCCAGAAGATTGCAGGGAGGGAGGGGGGAGAGGTGAACTTCCTTCCGGCACCACAGAGCGAGGGGAGGAAGTGGGAGCTGAGTGCCTGTAAAAACAGGGTACCCGCTCCTCCCCCAAAAAAATGACATGCCAAATGTGACATGTCAGGGGGTCACCTGCACTTAAAGCGGAAGTTCCATTTTTGGGTGGAACTCCACTTTAAAAAATGCTCTTCCTGCTTTGTAATGCTTAGGAGAGGGCTGTGGAGCAATGTTTAACATAATTCACTCTAACTGTACTGTGTTCTTAGTTCTTCATTATCATCTGTAAACTATACTTGAACACCGCCTGTCCTAGCACAGGGTTAAAAATGTACAGACCGACCGTCCGTGGAACTGTCCATAATTTCTTAAAATGAGACCTTGACACCTTCTCCTTGAAACGTTCATGGGGACACATAACAAATTTATTGTGGAGTTTTCTCAAATTTGACTGCAAAAGTGTAAATACCCTTTAAGGAAGATCTACTGCACTGGCTTAGTGGAAGGATTTTTGGTTCCTTTGGGTCCAACTGTCAACAACTCTCCTCGTCACTTTGTTGTTGGTCTCTAGACACTACTACTTATGAACTACAGTTTTCAAACACAGAACTAGTAATGGCTAATGATTTTAATAGAAGTCGCATCATCATGGTCTGACTTGTGGCATGTGACTTGTGCTCTGAGGATCCTGAAGGGGAACCCCATGCCAATTTTTTTTTTTTTGACGTGGGGTCCCCCCCAGATCCATACCAGGCCCTTTGAGTCTGGTATGGATCTTAAAGGAAAACCTCATGCCTTGGTATGGTCCAAGAGGTGACCTGCATGTTTTCTGCAATGTCTTGTATGTATTTTGGGGGGACCCCATGGCATTTTTATTGTGTGGGGTATCCCCTTAAAATCCATATCAGACCGAAGGGTCTGGTATGGTCTTGGACAAGACCCCACACTGTTTTTATTTTATTTTGGCACAGGGTTCCCTTTCAAGATCCATAAAAGAGTCAAAGGGCCTTGTATGGATCTAGGGGGAGGGGGGACTCCACGCCATTTTTTTTTTTGGTGTGGGGTTCCCCTTCAAGATCCTGAGAGCACAAGTTGCATGCCACAAATTGGATCATGATGAACCGACTTGGATGCAACTTCTATTCAAATCAATGGGTTGAAAGTCAGATCGGTTAAGACGGCTCCCATAGGGAACCATTGATTTTGACATATCAAAAAAATAAACGCTTAACGCTGAGCCCATTGTTAAGTTGTATTTAGCCTCAATAAGCAGCACCAGACTGGACATTTTAAAAATCTACAGTTTTTTTTATATATCTAAAGGGGCATCTTGACAACAATGGCTATTTTCTGGGAAATGTGAACTTAGCCTTTACATATGCAATAGGTAATTATACAACTACTATACAGTATAACATCTTACATTGCTTTATTTAATTTTTTTTTTTACTACCTCATTGTTTCTGTTTCCCTTAAGTGTATCTAAAGTCAACACTTTTTTTTTTGTATAGTGTAGAGAATGGTGAGAACATCTGATGGGTTTTTAATGCTGTCTGCTTCCTCTGCTGAACTGAGACCTTGCCTTATGGTCTACAGCCTAGAGGCGATTCAGTTCGCATTGTGCGCTATACAAGTATTTCATTCATTCATTCATTCACAGTGTTCTGCTATCTGCTACATTGTTCCTGTGCTTGACCTCCTGTTGCCGTTCTGCTATCCATCTGACGACGCTTGAACTCTGCTTGAACTGACCCCTGGCTTGTTCTTCAACCATGTCCCTGTCTGATCCTTCTGCCTATCTGCTCACTCTTTCCAACTCCAGCCTGAAACTGACTACTCTTTTGCCTGCTGTTCTGTTCCTGACATGCTTGTAGTTTCTGACCTTGCTTGCCTGACCCTGCTCTGTGTCCAGCTTGTGGAGGCTATCCCTAGTCCTGTAGCCTGCTGCCTGCCACTTGCCAGCCTGCCAAGTGCTTGCTGCCTGTGACCTGCCAGCAGCCAAGTGCCTGCTGATTGCCTTCTAGCCTGCTGCCTGCATCATGATCCAGCCTGCATCCAAGTGTGCACAGACCTCTCATCTGCAGCCGTCATCATCATGACTACTAGGCACTTGAGCCACTCCAGGCTCTTGTCTCTCATGTTACCAGGGGTACCGAGCCGGAGGTGTAAGAGATCGCCTTTCTCTCCATGTCCGGCTCAATCAGAGGCTTTGTGACAAACTGCTTCAGTGATAACTGTAATGCCCTGTACACATGGTCCTACAAAGTTGTTGGAAAATCCGATCGTGAACACGGTGAGGTAGAACACGTACGACGGGACTATAAATGGGCCAGTAGCCAATAGCTTTCATCTCGTAATTTATTCTGAGCATGTGTGGCACTTTGTCCATCGGAAATGTCTACACACGATCGGCATTTAAATGATCGGATTTTGTTGTAAAATTTTAGATCCAGCTCCGATGGAGCCCATACACCAGGGGTCCAGCTGTTGTGAAACTACAAGTCCCATCATGCCTTTGTCTGTGGGCGTCATACTTGTAACTGTCAGCCTTGCACTGCCTCATGGGACTTGTAGTTTTGCAACAGCTGGAGGGCCACCAGTTTGAGACCCCTGCCATACACGATTCGATTGCACATTTTCCAGCGGAAAGTCCGACCGTGTGTACAGGGCATTAAAGAGGTCAACTTCCGCACTTTGGAGAGATTTTCTCTCACTAATAGTTGAGTCTACAGGCTAGGGAGTGTAATTTCCCCAATAAGGCAAAGCTAGTTAAAAAAAAAGCCAAAAAACATTCTCCATCCAAAACAAAAAAAAGTCTGGGCTTCAGATATACTTTTATTAATTAGCATTCAATATGTTTCTCGTTAAATATTTTCATCAAGGCAAGCCTTATTTCTTTATTCCTCAGGCTATAAATAATTGGGTTTAATAGCGGAGTGATGACTGTGTTTAAAAGAGATAAAACTTTGTTAAGTGTCTGAAAGTGCCTTCTAGATTGTGCCACGTAAAGTGAAATGAGCGTCCCATAATAAATAGAAACCACCGCCAAATGAGAGCTGCAGGTTGAGAAGATCTTCTGGCGGCCAGTGATGGAAGAAATTTGAAGGATGGATATAAAGATACAAATATAAGTGATGATGACAAAGACTACCTGAAAAATTCCAATTATAGAGACTACGATAGTGACACAAATATCAACCATTTTGGTGTCAGAGCAGGAAAGCTCTAGAATACGAGTAAGCTCACAGAAAAAGTGGTCTATTATATTTGGACCACAAAAGTCCAATACAAGTATGAAAATCTCTGTGATCATAGCAGAAAAAAACCCAACCAACCAGCATACTGTAGCCAAAAACTGAGGAAGACCGTGTTTCATAGTAGATGAGTAGTGCAGAGGGTCACAGACGGCCAAATATCTATCATATGACATTACCGACAACAGGAAACATTCTGTAGTGGCAAAGACTCCATAAAAATACATCTGTGTGTAACATGATGGAACCGATTGGCGACATTTCTCTGTAACAAGGACTTGAAGTGTTTTTGGGGCCACATTTGTGATAATCATAATGTCACACAGAGAGAGGTGGGAGAGGAGAATGTACATGGGGGACCAAAGTTGGTAAGTAATTGCTACTAATGCATCAATCAGAAGGTTCCAGTCACTGTGATTGCATATATAAGCAGTAATAGAAGAAATAGAAATAAAATTTGAACATTATGAAGATCTTCAAATCCCAAAAGTATAAATTCAGTTACGAAAGTATGGTTATTATTTGTCATTTCCTGGAAATAAACATTTATTTTAATAAAAGTTTAATTTGGCAATATAACCTATTTGCGTGATGAAATCATTTTTAAACACAAACTTTAGTGCACATGGTTTATGTCCATTATTTTGTTTCCATAATGTAAATGATGTAAAACTGAAATTATTTAAAGATTTCATTATTTATTTTACATCAAAGATAAATATTTTTTAGAGGTCAATATCCAATATTTTCACCTATCCTCTATTGGCTTATTACAGTTTAATGTTTATTCATGTGATCTATTGTTTACTTAACTTTAAGTATGTCAAATCCCTAAAACAGAAATGTAATATATTGCAACCTATGAGGCCTTTGATGTGGCAGCTGCATTCGTTTTTTGTTTTTGTCATGCTAATACATTTTCTACAAGTACAGACAAATTCTAATTTATCCTTCCAGATCTCTAGTGACCTTGTGCCTTCCTATTTATTTATTTTTTAAATCTCAAAGGAATGGTAAGCTGTAATATTACATTTTTGGGCTTGGTTTTAGGTCATGAGAAGTCTTTTATAAGACTGAATGATGTACTCTAAAGCCTGGCACACAATATGAGTTTTGAATGAAAAAAATAAATAAAAGCTGTCAGCTCGTTAGTACAGCAACCTCCCTCACTGAGCTTTTGTGTTCTGACACTCTCATTAGCACTCTATTGCCACGTACACACACAATTAGAATTCTCATTGGAAAAAGCTCTGATGGTTCTCCCGTCAGAATTCCAACGGAATTTTGCTCAAACTGTCTTGCCTACACACTGTCACACCAAATTCCGGCGGTCAATAACACCGCGATATACAACACGTTTGACGGCACTATAAAAGGGAAGTTTAACGCTTCCGAGCATGCTTCAAATTGTTTCCGAGCATTCGGCGGAATTTTGCGTGTCAGAATTTCCTACATACGATCGGAAAATCCGATAGAAAGGGTTTCCGTCTGAAAAATTAAGAACAGGCTCTCAATCTAAAGTCCATCGGAAATGCTGACAGAAAAAGACCAATGGGCATACACATGGTCGTAAAATAAGATGAAAAGCTCCCATCGGACTGTTTCCATCAGAAATTCCGGCCGTGTGTACTTGGCATAAGACAGTGCAGATCGGGTGCGGTCGGCTACTGGTTGTTCAGCATGCTCGTCTGACAGAAGTCGGCCCAACTGCCATACACGGATTGAAGTTTAATATGAAGTTTCCAAAAGCAGATTATTTTTTCTGTAGCATAATTTAAGTTAAAATGTAGATTAGAGAAAATGATGGTGGAAGGTAAGACTACTGTACCAGAGCATGGGCATCTAAGCCTGCAGTTCCCCTACAGCGCCGAGCAGCTCTCCTCATAAAGGTGCCTCTTGCTCACCCCTTTCACCTCATACTGCTCCTTAAGGGAGGGTACAACAGCAGGAATGACCGGCAAGAGGAAAGAGGCACCAAAGCCGAAGAAACTCTCTCATTTCTTCCCCCCCGGTGGCCTGAGAACACATCCAAGATGGTACTGGCAGCTGTTCCCCTGATTCCACGAGCAGCTCTCCTTCTATGCCCCATAGCCCACACTCTGTTGGCGCTCAGACTGGACTTTAGCCTGCATCCTCAGCTGCCTCAACACCACTATCTACAGGCCCTGCCAAGTCTAGACCCCACATCTCTACAGGCTCAAGCTGTGCTGAGGTAAGCACAGGTAACTCCTCTATGAATGTCTATGAATGCCACCCTGAAGCTTACTGATTCCATTAACTATTTCCCAATCAGCAACTAGCTCATTTTGGAAACTACACTCAAGGGCATGCTTATTTCATTGATCTCTTCACACAGACATGATATCCTGTATCCAAACATTTAGAATGGAGGTCCAGAAGCTGGGGGGCAGGGTGGACCACCTGGAACAAAAAAAATGATGAATTTGCTACCTCTTACAACTCACTTGTGGATTTACACAGCAAAAATGAGAATGACATGACTGAAAGCAAAAGTAGCAAATACAGCTGGAAAATGTGTAGCTCAAAGGCTTAAAAACCATAAGGCTAAAACCAAAATCCTCCATCTTCTACGTTCGGGGAGCAATCACAAAGTAATTAACCCCCAGGATATTGGCAATCAATTTTCAATTACAGCTCCCTATACAACCTAAAGGATGATCCTCTCACCTCAAACCCTTTACAGAAACCATTATGAATTTTCTGGCATTACACTCACACCCTCTCAATTGGAATCTCTAAATACTCCCATGGCCACCTCTGGGATATCGAAAGTGATCCACTCTCTACCGAGTGGTAAATCACCAGGTCCAGATTGCCTTTCAAATTAATATTACAAGCATTTGCAAACTATTTTATGCCCAATTATACAAAGAAAGGGGATGAGAAACAAGAGGGACTGGAGGGCAACCAACCCCCGGGACTTTTATGACGGCACTAAATATACTTAAACCATATATAAAATCATTGAAATTTTTATTTGATGTACAAAAGACATTTTACGAACAAAATAGACAATTACATCCATTAAACATACAAAGTGACAAAGTGCATATAAAGAAAGTTGGTATGTGGGCTTATATAGCTCCATCCATTACCACATTCTTATGTGATTTAAACTGCATTGTTTCTTTCCTACATGTTTCGCTCTTCAGAGCTTCCTCAGGACAATTGCAGCAAACAAAAAAACTGAAATTATATAAGAAAATTTATTTTAATACACATATACAGCATTTTTGTACATACAGTAAGCCCGGAACACAGGCATAGGAAATGTCCACCTGTATGGTTTGACATATCATGATTACATTAGTCTAGTGATGGATTCACTCCAGTCTAACAAGAACGGCCCTAACTGCAGCGAAACCATCACCAGAGAAATATTTTTTTATTTAAACATAAGGACATAATTTACATATCAATAGTAAATCCACAAATTGATTGTCAAAAAGGGGGCAACTAAACCATTTCCAAGAATGGCGTCCCCAAATTTATTAGCACATTTAGTGCATAAATGGTGTAATTCTCCTACTAAGGAGAATGCAGATTGGGTTGTAGAACAAAAAAAAAAAAAAAAAAAAAAAACAGCAACTGGACTATGAGATATATATACTTTTCAACAAGAAAATGAAAATAGAAATAAAAAAATATATATACAACTAAAGTCTTACCCCATATAATCAGGCAAGTTGCTTGTATTATTTATCGTTAATATCGTATGTTGGGTATATCAATTAACATTGAAATGAGGACAGATAATCTCTTCCTCCTTTACTTATCAAGCCAGCGGACCGCGGTAAGAGCCCCCATTTAGGGATCCCCCATTTCTGTCCCCAAAAGGATCTGCAGAGGCACGAGAAATATGTGTAAAATATATCTTAGCCATTGGATTATGTTTATCAAATGGCGCAGTCCAAATTTCTAACATACCTGGTAGTAATATGACAATGAAGAAATGAAACCAGTTCACACAGCCCGGTATCCACATGTACCATATATTGTCAGATAAAAGTTGGATAAGATGTGTTTCTGAACACGAGAAAATTCTCTGTATTGATCTCTGAAACAGGAAAGATAAACGAAGAGACCAAGTCTTCATTATAGCCATCCCAAAAATGAGAGTAAAAAATGCATAGCCCTGAAGTTAGGACTGCAGGCATGTCCAATTAGTCCAGTGAAGACATATTTGTCTTACCTGTTAAATGAAGCAACGTGGTCTATTCGGTGAAGTTTTAGGAGTTTCCTCCATCCGTTTGGTGGCTCCACGTGTCCGCTCCCAATGCTAGCTTGGATAGCACTGACCGGGAGCCGCGAATTTAAACTCGTGTCTCCAGCCCAGCAGCGTCTGACGTCATTGCTGGGCTGCGGGCACACCTAATGGGAGGATCCCCTTCGTGCGCACGCGCGCACGACGTATTTCCTTCGTGCGCACGTAGGTGTCTAGTGCGCGTGCGTAACGAACGTGTTGCACGTCCGTACAACGCGTTGGCCATTTTAGATTCTGGCCGAAGTGAAAGGCTTTGCCAGTAGTGACCCCTAGAAGCCTGTGCTATGGCCAGGATCCACCATTTGGCCAGAGACAGGTAACCTATACGGTTTGGGGGCTGTCAGCCCTGATTTTAAATTCAAATGAGTCATAATTCAAGCAAATGGGGACAAAGGTATCCCGACATAAGTGTCGGTTGCCATATGTCCCTGGTTTCAAATGATGGAAATGGAAACTGAATTGCTTGAGACCGGCAAACCCGAAGAAGGGGATTAACCCATATTTGAAACGGGGCGGGCTGACCAAACCCTCAACTGGTTGAGGAAGGTTGTAGGTCAGATCCGCCCCGGGGTGCCCGTACAGACCAAAGGGGGCAAAAAATAAAGGAGGGTCCCTTTTGTATCATAGAGTGCCTACCTCAGTTCGCTGGCTTGAAAACACCTCATTGTTTATGGCTTTTCGAATAGCCATGGCCCGTGCTATAGGGAGAAAAAAAAAAAAAAATGTTTGGAACCATTTTCCATCTCACATTTCTTTCCTCCCTGCCTATGTAAGGAAAGATTTAAAACTGATTGAGTCATTAAGTCCCGGAGATCGGGTGGCCCCCAAATTGTGTATCCATCTAGTCTCCCGCTGTAAGAGTGTATTATTGTAATCTCCCCCCCTTTCTCCCGGAGGGACATGTTCCAGGGGGAAGAAATGCATAAGACTATCATTAAACTGATGATATAAGCCAAAATGTCGGCTGATTGGGGTTTCCATCTTCCTCCCCCGCACCAGGGACACATGGTCCCTGATGCGGTGGAAGAAGGGACGCTTCGTCTTCCCAACGTAAAAAGCATTGCATTGACAGATCATAATATATACCACTCCCACTGACTGACATGTTACAGCGAATTTAGGCTTGAAAGTGTGGCCATTGGGCAGGCATATGGATTTTGACACATGAAGATATCGGCAGAAGCCACATTTGTGGCAAGGGGTACATCCCACCTTTGAGCCCACCCTCGAGGGAGGGGAAAAATGGCTTTGTACCAAAGAGTCCTTTAGAGATCGTGATCTCCTGTATGTAATACCCGGATAGTCCGGGAGATGTTTGGCTAGGGTGGGATCTCCCTTTAAGAGATACCAGTATCTCTGAAGGGTCCCCTTAATTTGCTGATGTTGTTCATTGAACGTGGTGATGAATCTCACCCCTTCAGTGTTTCTAGGCCGTTTATGACTGTGTATTAAAGAAGCCCTATTCTGTGTTTTGGCTCGTATATAGGCCCTTTTGAGGCTCTTGTTACTGTAGCCTCTTTGCCGGAGGCGTAGTCTCAGTTCCCTAGCTTCTAAATTAAAATCCTCATGACTGCTGCAATTCCGCTTGAGCCGGAGATATTGTCCGTATGGGATACTCGCTATCAGAGGGGACGGGTGTGAGCTCGATGCATGCAAAAGTGAATTTGCCGCAGTTGCCTTACGGTGAAGAGTTGATTGAATTCCCCCTCCCACATCAGTGAAGATTTGCACATCAAGGAAAGTTATCCTGGACAAACTCTTTTCCATGGTAAATTTTAAATTAAAGGAATTTATGCCCAATAGGTCTATAAAGGTATTCAGATCCTTTTCATCACCCGTCCAGACAAAAAAAATGTCGTCAATGAATCTTCGCCACATTGGTATTAGATCGAAGAATCGTTGAAGATTCTCCTGGCGGAAGATTTGGCGCTCCCACCCCCCCAGGTAGAGGTTGGCATAGGAGGGGGCACATTTGGTCCCCATGGCAACCCCCTGTACCTGGAGGTAGTGGGAGCGCCCAAACATAAAGATGTTGTTGGTGAGAATAAAATATAAAAGGTCCAAAATAAATCTCCTGTAGTTGGGAGGGATGCGTCCATCCTCCACAATAAAGCTTTCAATCGTCTGAACCCCCAAATCGTGGGGGATCGAATTATATAAGGCCTCAACGTCTAGAGTGACCAACCAGGTCCCCTCTGACAGCGAGATCCCATCAAGCGCCCGCAGCAAATCAGAGGTGTCTCGAAGGTAGGATGTTAAGCCCTCCACATAGGGGCGCAAAAAGTCGTCGACTAGAGCACTTGCATGTTCAGTCAGACAGCCTCGTCCTGATACAATAGGACGGCCCGGGGGCTTCGAAGGATGTTTATGCACCTTAGGAAGGGCATACATTGTTGGAGTTTTGGGATTCAAGACATGTAAATATTCCCAAGTCTTTTTGGTAATGGTTCCCTGTCTATAGGTTCTCGCAATCAGTTTATCGAATTGGACACGAATGTAACTTATGTGGCTCGCTGGAATCTTTCGATACCATTGTTTATTTTGTAAGAGTTTTAGTACCATCTCTTCATATTGGGTGACGTCCATTATTACAAGGTTACCCCCTTTATCTGCCGGTTTAATTATTATATCTGTATTAGATTTTAACAGAGATAAGGCCTCTTTTTGTTGTTTCGTGAGATTGGGTGGTTGTGTGTCCTTCCATTTTGTTTTTATTATTTCTTTGGTCACCTGTTGTACAAATGCCCATATATTGGGATTATTTTGCAAAATGGGGAACTTGTTGGATCGAGGTTTGTACTCTTTGATTACAGATGAAGAGTATAGTTCCGGAGTTGCATCCCGAGGTGCCCGATCCCCCTCTTGGTCAGCGAGCATTCTAGACGCTTCCTCGAGATCTGTGGAATCAATACCCCCTTCATCCCATAGTTCCATTAAATCTTCAATGGCCCTAATTTCCGAGAGACTAAGGCCATCGAGTGAAGTACTGGAAGATTGTGGGTCTTGTTTTGAATTAAATGATTTGTCAAAGATAACTTTGAACATGAGTTTTCGAGCAAACAGATATGTGTCCTTAACCACCTCAAAGGTGTCAATAGGTTGTGTGGGACAAAAGGAGAGGCCCAATCTTAATAAAGAGATTTGGGCCTCAGTGAGTGAAAATGAAGAAAGATTGATTATTTCAAAGGGATTTTGTTGTGTCTCGAATGAGTCGTGGTTTGATCTGGTAATTTGGGAACAGGTTGGTTGAAAATGGGGGCTGTGCGAAAACCCGATTCAGTGGTGCCCATAGACCGCCCCCCCTCATTTAGGGGCGAGACCATGGGCACCTGTGAATCGGTTGTGGGGTTGGAATGTGAGAAAGGTGAAGTGTTAGATTTAGTCGCAGAAGCCACTTTGGCTGCTGCGGCTCTAGTGTGAATAGACGTGTTGGGTGTGTGGGAGATCGATTTCATATGAGAAATACCTTCCTTTTCATTAGTTCGTTTGGAGTGACGTGTTTTCTTACCCGACGCTGTGTTTGCTGTGGCCTGTGAGGAAGAAAGAGAGGAGGAAGAAATGGAGGAGTTAGAAGACATATCTGAATCCATTGGCTCTACAGTATCAATCCGATTTTTCCCTTGTTTAGGCATGAATCTAGTTTTGCTAGTACGATTAGACAACCAATTATAGGCCTGGTTGTTGTCGTAAGCTAGTTTATCTCGCATGTATTTTTTCTCTTTGTTTACAATTAGTGTGGCAACATAGTGTTCCAAGTTGGATTTCAAATTCAATTCACGATCCACAAAGGATTCATGAGAAATCACTTGGGTATTTTCTTCATATAGTTTTTGGATTTCATTGTCAGTAGTGTTCAGCTCGTTGGTGTAATGGGAACATAATATCTGCATCATCGCAGTAGAACACTGCTGAAGATTAGCTTCCCATTGGATTTTGAAAGAAGACTCAATTTTATAAATGGTAGGAAAAATCTGTATTCTTAGGCCCCAAGGGGACATCTCGTCTTCTATGTACTTAAGAAAATACTGTTTGTTCCAATATATTCGCGATTTTTTTTCCAGCATACGCTGGAGTCTTATAAAGAAACGGTCCATACTTAAACCACCTGTTGCCACCCCTTGGGAGTGATGGAAAGTATTCATAAGACCATCAAATTCACTGCCACAAAATTTAGCCATGTTGAAAAAAAAAAAAAATATATATATATATATTAAATTAAATAATATTCTACAATCCTGTCTGCTGGAGTCTTATCATCTGATATTCGATTTAGCAAGAGCTAAAAGTCCCGGGGGTTGGTTGCCCTCCAGTCCCTCTTGTTTCTCATCCCCTTTCTTTGTATAATTTTCACTGGGACGTGGCACTCTTTGAGTATATAGAAAAAAATGCAACTAGACCATTAGCCTATATCTATACGTATCTTTTATCTATAGTAAAAATAGGGTGTTTATTCGCCCAGTCACCAATCATAGATAAAGGCTTTAATTGAGGTCTCAATTGTTGACTGCACAGTAACTTGGGGAAGGTTGTTCCCGCTCTCGTTAAATCGAATATCAGATGATAAGACTCCAGCAGACAGGATTGTAGAATATTATTTAATTTAATATATATATATATATATTTTTTTTTTTTTTTTTTTTTTTTTCAACATGGCTAAATTTTGTGGCAGTGAATTTGATGGTCTTATGAATACTTTCCATCACTCCCAAGGGGTGGCAACAGGTGGTTTAAGTATGGACCGTTTCTTTATAAGACTCCAGCGTATGCTGGAAAAAAAATCGCGAATATATTGGAACAAACAGTATTTTCTTAAGTACATAGAAGACGAGATGTCCCCTTGGGGCCTAAGAATACAGATTTTTCCTACCATTTATAAAATTGAGTCTTCTTTCAAAATCCAATGGGAAGCTAATCTTCAGCAGTGTTCTACTGCGATGATGCAGATATTATGTTCCCATTACACCAACGAGCTGAACACTACTGACAATGAAATCCAAAAACTATATGAAGAAAATACCCAAGTGATTTCTCATGAATCCTTTGTGGATCGTGAATTGAATTTGAAATCCAACTTGGAACACTATGTTGCCACACTAATTGTAAACAAAGAGAAAAAATACATGCGAGATAAACTAGCTTACGACAACAACCAGGCCTATAATTGGTTGTCTAATCGTACTAGCAAAACTAGATTCATGCCTAAACAAGGGAAAAATCGGATTGATACTGTAGAGCCAATGGATTCAGATATGTCTTCTAACTCCTCCATTTCTTCCTCCTCTCTTTCTTCCTCACAGGCCACAGCAAACACAGCGTCGGGTAAGAAAACACGTCACTCCAAACGAACTAATGAAAAGGAAGGTATTTCTCATATGAAATCGATCTCCCACACACCCAACACGTCTATTCACACTAGAGCCGCAGCAGCCAAAGTGGCTTCTGCGACTAAATCTAACACTTCACCTTTCTCACATTCCAACCCCACAACCGATTCACAGGTGCCCATGGTCTCGCCCCTAAATGAGGGGGGGCGGTCTATGGGCACCACTGAATCGGGTTTTCGCACAGCCCCCATTTTCAACCAACCTGTTCCCAAATTACCAGATCAAACCACGACTCATTCGAGACACAACAAAATCCCTTTGAAATAATCAATCTTTCTTCATTTTCACTCACTGAGGCCCAAATCTCTTTATTAAGATTGGGCCTCTCCTTTTGTCCCACACAACCTATTGACACCTTTGAGGTGGTTAAGGACACATATCTGTTTGCTCGAAAACTCATGTTCAAAGTTATCTTTGACAAATCATTTAATTCAAAACAAGACCCACAATCTTCCAGTACTTCACTCGATGGCCTTAGTCTCTCGGAAATTAGGGCCATTGAAGATTTAATGGAACTATGGGATGAAGGGGGTATTGATTCCACAGATCTCGAGGAAGCGTCTAGAATGCTCGCTGACCAAGAGGGGGATCGGGCACCTCGGGATGCAACTCCGGAACTATACTCTTCATCTGTAATCAAAGAGTACAAACCTCGATCCAACAAGTTCCCCATTTTGCAAAATAATCCCAATATATGGGCATTTGTACAACAGGTGACCTAAGAAATAATAAAAACAAAATGGAAGGACACACAACCACCCAATCTCACGAAACAACAAAAAGAGGCCTTATCTCTGTTAAAATCTAATACAGATATAATAATTAAACCGGCAGATAAAGGGGGTAACCTTGTAATAATGGACGTCACCCAATATGAAGAGATGGTACTAAAACTCTTACAAAATAAACAATGGTATCGAAAGATTCCAGCGAGCCACATAAGTTACATTCGTGTCCAATTCGATAAACTGATTGCGAGAACCTATAGACAGGGAACCATTACCAAAAAGACTTGGGAATATTTACATGTCTTGAATCCCAAAACTCCAACAATGTATGCCCTTCCTAAGGTGCATAAACATCCTTCGAAGCCCCCGGGCCGTCCTATTGTATCAGGACGAGGCTGTCTGACTGAACATGCAAGTGCTCTAGTCGACGACTTTTTGCGCCCCTATGTGGAGGGCTTAACATCCTACCTTCGAGACACCTCTGATTTGCTGCGGGCGCTTGATGGGATCTCGCTGTCAGAGGGGACCTGGTTGGTCACTCTAGACGTTGAGGCCTTATATAATTCGATCCCCCACGATTTGGGGGTTCAGACGATTGAAAGCTTTATTGTGGAGGATGGACGCATCCCTCCCAACTACAGGAGATTTATTTTGGACCTTTTATATTTTATTCTCACCAACAACATCTTTATGTTTGGGCGCTCCCACTACCTCCAGGTACAGGGGGTTGCCATGGGGACCAAATGTGCCCCCTCCTATGCCAACCTCTACCTGGGGGGGTGGGAGCGCCAAATCTTCCGCCAGGAGAATCTTCAACGATTCTTCGATCTAATACCAATGTGGCGAAGATTCATTGACGACATTTTTTTTGTCTGGACGGGTGATGAAAAGGATCTGAATACCTTTATAGACCTATTGGGCATAAATTCCTTTAATTTAAAATTTACCATGGAAAAGAGTTTGTCCAGGATAACTTTCCTTGATGTGCAAATCTTCACTGATGTGGGAGGGGGAATTCAATCAACTCTTCACCGTAAGGCAACTGCGGCAAATTCACTTTTGCATGCATCGAGCTCACACCCGTCCCCTCTGATAGCGAGTATCCCATACGGACAATATCTCCGGCTCAAGCGGAATTGCAGCAGTCATGAGGATTTTAATTTAGAAGCTAGGGAACTGAGACTACGCCTCCGGCAAAGAGGCTACAGTAACAAGAGCCTCAAAAGGGCCTATATACGAGCCAAAAAACAGAATAGGGCTTCTTTAATACACAGTCATAAATGGCCTAGAAACACTGAAGGGGTGAGATTCATCACCACGTTCAATGAACAACATCAGCAAATTAAGGGGACCCTTCAGAGATACTGGTATCTCTTAAAGGGAGATCCCACCCTAGCCAAACATCTCCCGGACTATCCGGGTATTACATACAGGAGATCACGATCTCTAAAGGACTCTTTGGTACAAAGCCATTTTTCCCCTCCCTCGAGGGTGGGCTCAAAGGTGGGATGTACCCCTTGCCACAAATGTGGCTTCTGCCGATATCTTCATGCGTCAAAATCCATATGCCTGCCCAATGGCCACACTTTCAAGCCTAAATTCGCTGTAACATGTCAGTCAGTGGGAGTGGTATATATTATGATCTGTCAATGCAATGCTTTTTACGTTGGGAAGACGAAGCGTCCCTTCTTCCACCGCATCAGGGACCATGTGTCCCTGGTGCGGGGGAGGAAGATGGAAACCCCAATCAGCCGACATTTTGGCTTATATCATCAGTTTAATGATAGTCTTATGCATTTCTTCCCCCTGGAACATGTCCCTCCGGGAGAAAGGGGGGGAGATTACAATAATACACTCTTACAGCGGGAGACTAGATGGATACACAATTTGGGGGCCACCCGATCTCCGGGACTTAATGACTCAATCAGTTTTAAATCTTTCCTTACATAGGCAGGGAGGAAAGAAATGTGAGATGGAAAATGGTTCCAAACATTTTTTATTTTTTTTCTCCCTATAGCACGGGCCATGGCTATTCGGAAAGCCATAAACAATGAGGTGTTTTCAAGCCAGCGAACTGAGGTAGGCACTCTATGATACAAAAGGGACCCTCCTTTATTTTTTGCCCCCTTTGGTCTGTACGGGCACCCCGGGGCGGATCTGACCTACAACCTTCCTCAACCAGTTGAGGGTTTGGTCAGCCCGCCCCGTTTCAAATATGGGTTAATCCCCTCCTTCGGGTTTGTCGGTCTCAAGCAATTCAGTTTCCATTTCCATCATTTGAAACCAGGGACATATGGCAACCGACACTTATGTCGGTATACCTTTGTCCCCATTTGCTTGAATTATGACTCATTTGAATTTAAAATCAGGGCTGACAGCCCCCAAACCGTATAGGTTACCTGTCTCTGGCCAAATGGTGGATCCTGGCCATAGCACAGGCTTCTAGGGGTCACTACTGGCAAAGCCTTTCACTTCGGCCAGAATCTAAAATGGCCGACGCGTTGTACGGACGTGCAACACGTTCGTTACGCACGCGCACTAGACACCTACGTGCGCACGAAGGAAATACGTCGTGCGCGCGTGCGCACGAAGGGGATCCTCCCATTAGGTGTGCCCGCAGCCCAGCAATGACGTCAGACGCTGCTGGGCTGGAGACACGAGTTTAAATTCGCGGCTCCCGGTCAGTGCTATCCAAGCTAGCATTGGGAGCGGACACGTGGAGCCACCAAACGGATGGAGGAAACTCCTAAAACTTTACCGAATAGACCACGTTGCTTCATTTAACAGGTAAGACAAATATGTCTTCACTGGACTAATTGGACATGCCTGCAGTCCTAACTTCAGGGCTATGCATTTTTTACTCTCATTTTTGGGATGGCTATAATGAAGACTTGGTCTCTTCGTTTATCTTTCCTGTTTCAGAGATCAATACAGAGAATTTTCTCGTGTTCAGAAACACATCTTATCCAACTTTTATCTGACAATATATGGTACATGTGGATACCGGGCTGTGTGAACTGGTTTCATTTCTTCATTGTCATATTACTACCAGGTATGTTAGAAATTTGGACTGCGCCATTTGATAAACATAATCCAATGGCTAAGATATATTTTACACATATTTCTCGTGCCTCTGCAGATCCTTTTGGGGACAGAAATGGGGGATCCCTAAATGGGGGCTCTTACCGCGGTCCGCTGGCTTGATAAGTAAAGGAGGAAGAGATTATCTGTCCTCATTTCAATGTTAATTGATATACCCAACATACGATATTAACGATAAATAATACAAGCAACTTGCCTGATTATATGGGGTAAGACTTTAGTTCTATATATATTTTTTTATTTCTATTTTCATTTTCTTGTTGAAAAGTATATATATCTCATAGTCCAGTTGCTGTTTTTTTTTTTTTTTTTTTTTTTGTTCTACAACCCAATCTGCATTCTCCTTAGTAGGAGAATTACACCATTTATGCACTAAATGTGCTAATAAATTTGGGGACGCCATTCTTGGAAATGGTTTAGTTGCCCCCTTTTTGACAATCAATTTGTGGATTTACTATTGATATGTAAATTATGTCCTTATGTTTAAATAAAAAAATATTTCTCTGGTGATGGTTTCGCTGCAGTTAGGGCCGTTCTTGTTAGACTGGAGTGAATCCATCACTAGACTAATGTAATCATGATATGTCAAACCATACAGGTGGACATTTCCTATGCCTGTGTTCCGGGCTTACTGTATGTACAAAAATGCTGTATATGTGTATTAAAATAAATTTTCTTATATAATTTCAGTTTTTTTGTTTGCTGCAATTGTCCTGAGGAAGCTCTGAAGAGCGAAACATGTAGGAAAGAAACAATGCAGTTTAAATCACATAAGAATGTGGTAATGGATGGAGCTATATAAGCCCACATACCAACTTTCTTTATATGCACTTTGTCACTTTGTATGTTTAATGGATGTAATTGTCTATTTTGTTCGTAAAATGTCTTTTGTACATCAAATAAAAATTTCAATGATTTTATATATGGTTTAAGTATATTTAGTGCCGTCATAAAAGTCCCGGGGGTTGGTTGCCCTCCAGTCCCTCTTGTTTCTCATCCCCTTTCTTTGTATAATTTTCACTGGGACGTGGCACTCTTTGAGTATATAGAAAAAAATGCAACTAGACCATTAGCCTATATCTATACGTATCTTTTATCTATTTTATGCCCAACTCTTCTGTATTCTCCTCAGCAATGTCCTCTGCTTTATTTCCCTCTGAAAAATTAATAGCTTGTGACCCTACCAAAACCCAGTAAAGACCCTACTTCTCCAGCCAACTTTAGGCCCATCTCCCCATTAAATACAGACATAAAGCTATATGCCAAAATCATTGCTCGGTACCTCCTTCCAATACTATTCACTCTAGTGAAAACAGATCAGATGGGGTTCACCCCTGGAAGACAGGCAGCAGATGCTACTCAAAGAATTATCAATGGTATCCATTACACTGGGTCTCTGCTTCTCCTGGATGCAGGGAAGGCATCTGATTCACATGGGCCAATCTTCAAAAGTATACCCTTATACTTGGAGTGACTTAAGTATACCTTACAATACTCATAGACAAACTTACGAAAGAATCACTACATTTAGCTAGATATGAAAAGTCGTGGTTTGGGCATCTCGCATCATTTAAAACTATATTTTTACCACAAATCCTTTATCTCTTCCATACACTATCAATTCCACTCCAACCTGCTCACCTGCACTCATTAAACACACTTTTGAAAACATTTAAATGGGTACCAAATGGGCTCACTGCTCTCACTATATTACTAAAGCACAGATCTACTGAAGGGATGAAACTTGTTGACCATAAAGACTACCATTCACCAATGTTCCTGGATAAATAATGGTTTGCTCCATCCTCGGAGGTTCTGTTCCTCCACAAAAGATTTTTGTTCCCATCCCCTAGCTGATAACCTATACCTCTGCTTTATTAAGCATTGTTCACCTAATATTCAAGCATGCATACAAGCCTGGAGATCTTTACAGTCTCTTCCACAAATCTTTAGCAACAAAATCTGTGTTACAAACGCTACTTCCACATGTGTCATTGTCTCACTGGAATGATAATAGAATATGTCCTATATCTAATCTTTTTGTAAGAAAAATGCTTAAAATGCATTCAAGGAATGAAATCCTTATTGCTTCCAGTTACTGACATCACACAATGGGAGGAACAACATCAGTTCCTCTCACTGTGTGCCCCAGAGAGATTCAACCATTCACATCCTTTACTGGGCTCCCCAATTGCTCTGTAGAGGCTGGTAAAGGCTGCAGTGGGAGGTGGTGACCCCCTTCCACTGCCTGTAAAAATATTTTGGAATCGCTGGTACGTCACTGGATAGGAAGTGAAGGTGTTCCAGGGGCTTAAATTATGCATCTAATTTCCTGACTATCTATAACATATTTGGAGGCCACGGAGAACCAAGACAGTGGAAATAATTGAGGACACTGGCTTTGTTGACACTGGTACTGATATGGTGGTGATCAGGACACTTCCATGACAGTGATCAGGACACTGGTATGGGGTATGACAGTGATCAGGATGCTGGTATGGGGTGTGGCAGTGATTAGGACGCCGGTAGGGTGTATGGCAATGATCAGGATGATAGTCTGGGTTATGGCAGTAATAATTATCCTTGTATGGGATATGGTGATGATCAGGCCATTGATGATAGGTATGGCATAGGTATAGGCGCATAGATATCGTTTATGGCATGATGAGGGCACTGGTATGATATATGTTGATGATCAGGATGATGGTATGGGTTATAGCGGTGATCAGGATGTTGGTATGGTGTATGGCAGACAGTGATCAGGACAGTTGTATGGGGCATGCCTATGACCAGGATACTAGTACGAGATATGGTGGTTATCAGGATGCTGGTATGAGCTATGGCGGTGACATAGGTGTGCAGTGTGAGCAGCCTATTCAAACGCATATATGTGTGCATGTGAGATAGATAGATAGATAGATAGATAGATAGATAGATAGATAGATAGATAGATAGATAGATAGATAGATAGATAGATAGATAGATAGATGTAGCACTGACCCCCAAAGGAGCGGCTGGATTTTATGGGCTTACCGTTACCTTCTCCACCTCATTTTTGTCTAGGAGTTTCTCAAGGTTGATGGTCCAATAACTGTAGGGACCGACACTTGAATCCCTTTAGGAATTTTTTTTTGCAAAACATTGAACAGAACACAGTCTCTCAGTTGGGAATAGAGGGTATGGGTAGTATAGCTCAGGTACTCTTGGAACTGCTGACACTTAAAATGTCTCTCTCTAGATAATCCAGGGAATAGCCATTTGCAACTGGATGTTACAACTATCAGATAAATCCCCTTTTTAGTGAATTTAGCAACCAACAGGTGATTCAAGTAAAGCAAAGTCTCTGCCATAGGCTTGGTTGTAGAATTTCAGAATAGAACAGAAAGTCTCTCACAGAAACATGGTTGTAACTGAAAGATGAAATTAGGAACTCTCATACGGTACTAGCAACTTGCAGCCAGTCCGGCGATACTGTAAGAGTGCGGATTCACTTGGTGTCCTTTCCAGCTTAGCTTCCAGGCTCTTACTGAGCAGCCAGCCTCATGCGTGGCCCTCTTCTGAAGAGTCCTCCCCTGGTTGCAATTTCAGTTTCTGGGCCTCTCCAAACCTGAGATGGCACAGGACCACCTTGGAACCCTCCTTCCAGTTACTGTGCCTCGGTCTAGCCAGCCCGAGACTCGGAAACGGATGGATCCGCACCCCAGGCTATGAGAGCCTCTGGGGGCTGGTAAGGAGGACCAGGACCATGGAGTCAGGAGATACTTATGGACCAGAACCCTGAATCACATGACCTCAGCACCTTAAGTACCCTCTCCCGGAATACACAGCGAGACAACGCACCCACTGATTGGCAGAGAGATTGGTACCTAATGCATCCAACCAGACTGTGTTTCAATGCCCACCAAGGATGACACCCACACCAATGGCCAGGCAGAACATAATACAGTCCAGTCAAACTGATACTGAGACCATAATCTACTACAATTAACCCTAAAACCCAACTGTGGTCTTAGGAACATTTAGATTGACAAAAACATAGCGCATACTCTTCAGGAGCCCGGCTCTACAAATACATACATATATATATATATATATATATATATATATATATATATACATATATATATATATATATATATATATATATATATATTGTACAGGACGCCAAGGTTGGGTCCTGGACGGGTGCTATATAGCACCAGTATTTGGGTTGTGGTCCCTTTAAGGGAGTCACGGTAGTGTTCAAGGGGTCACCCAGAATGGGTGAGGGATTCCAGGATTAGAATCAATCAGGAGAATGACTCACAGTCCTCTCTATCTTAATAAGAGAGTTATTTGGGACCCGGAATTTGGGAGGCTCTAAAGTGATATTCGGGAGGGAAAGAGCCTCCACCCCTGACCACAGGGATTCAGCACACAGGGGGTTAAGGGCCTCCAGGAAACAGCTCATGAAATACAGGAAGTAGTGAAGAGGTGGTGGTGAGGAGGAGTAGGTGATTTACACCTGCCTGATGAGCTAAAGATTCGATAAGGACTCTCAAAAACTCTGGAGCGAAGACCTGGCCACAAAACTGTATGTGTCTCTCCTTTACTTTGCTTTGTGCTGAAAACAAGCGGACTTTATTTTATGCTGAAGATAAGTGGACTTTGTTTTATATTTTTGACCTGTGTGCTGAAGAAAGCCTTATTTTTGATTTGCTTGCAAATAAAAGCCTTTCTGTTTCAAGTTTAAATGGTTTATGCACTTAATCCTGTGGAGCTATTATCCTCAAAGTTTACAATATATATATATATATAAATATATAAAATGTAGGGCTATTTTTTTAGGAGCCCAGTTGGAGGGCTTTGGTGAAATATCAGGGATATAAAATTTGAGACTTTTGATACAGAGAAAGGAGATTGAGGACAGAGATTCCACAGTCCCTCTCTCTGCAGAGACAAGATGAGGGAAGCTGGCAGCACTATGGTAAGGGGCCTGGGCAGTAGGGGGAATCTGTGCCAGACAGGGTGATTAGGGTGTGCCCAGACATTGTCATGCCTTTGGGTGCAGATCAGGATGCTGTTATGGCATATGGCATGACCAGGACACTGGTTTGTCATATGGCAGTGATCATGATGTTGATATGGGGTATAGCGGGGATCAGAATGTTGGTATGAGGTATGTTGGTGATCAGGACGCTGGTATGGCATATGGAGTGATCAGGATGTTGGTATGAGGTATGTTGGTGATCAGGACGCTGGTATGGCATATGGAGTGATCAGGATGTTGGTTTGAGGTATGTTGGTGATCAGGACACTGGTATGGCATATGGAGTGATCAGGATGTTGGTATGAGGTATGTTGGTGATCAGGATGCTGGTATGGCATATGGAGTGATCAGAATGTTGGTATGGGGTATGTTGGTGATCAGGACGCTGGTATGGCATATGCCATATGGAGTGATCAGTATGTTGGTATGGGGTATGTTGGTGATCAGGATGCTGGTATGGCATATGGAGTGATCAGGATGTTGGTATGGGGTATGTTGGTGATCAGGACGCTGGTATGGCATATGGAGAGATCAGGATGCTAATATGAGGTATGGCTGTGTTCAGGACGCTGGTATGACATGTGGTGGTGTTCAGGATGCTGGTATGGTTTATGGCAGTGTAATAATATTAAAATACTAATAATAATTAGTATTTTGAAATAATATATATATGTATTGATATAAACGCAAATAGTTACCATTTGTTATGCCAAGTCTCATATATTTATATGTGTTAAAGCTGAGCTCTAGGTACTTCTAAAAGACACACAGTAATGCAGCTCTGTGGTCAGTAATACTTCATTAGATTTTTTTTTTTAAAGGGGTTCTTCACCCTAAAGGGGAAGTTCCGCTAGTATTATCCCTCCCCCCCTCCAGTGCCACAATCGGCACCTTTCGGGGGGGGAGGGGGGTGCAGTTACCTGGATAATCCAGGTAACTGCACCCACTTCCGGCCAGACCGCCGCAGACCCCAGCATCGCTCCGCCCCCCCGTTGTGTTCTGGGAAACACACAGTTCCCAGAGACAGCGGGGAACCAGCGCAGCGCGACTCGCGCATGCGCAGTAGGGAATCGGGCAGTGAAGCCCTCATGCTTCACTTCCCGATTCCCTGACAGAGGATGGCGGCGGTGGCTGCAGTGAGACGAGCGATCGCTCGTCATCTGCCGCCGACATCGCTGGAACCTGGGACAGGTAAGTGTGATATTATTAAAAGTCAGCAGCTGCAATATTAGTAGCTGCTGGCTTTTAATATTTTTTATTTAGGTGCAGCTCCTCTTTAATTCAAGCAGTACCTGAATTTTACCTGGTGTAAGCTTCTTGGAATGTACAGAAGAGCCGAAGAGTGACACAAGGAGGAGAAGAAGTACAAGCTGCCAATCAGTGCTAACAAGAAACATACTGATAGAAGGTGAACACAGAGTGCAAGAGAGATGGGTTCATCGATGTGCTGATTTTTCTTTCACTGGCAAAGCACAGAACGAGGCTAGGAAAGCCTGGGCTCAGAGGAAGTGGGTTTAATGATGCTGACAATCAAAATGAGGACATCTAATGGCAGAAAAAAAAATAGTAGTGTATGAGTAATCTCAAGATGGAAGTTAGAAAATACAGCAAAACTGAGTTTGTTCCTTTATCCTTTAATGAGCGATTCATTTTTACTTTTTTTTTTTTTTGCTGGAGTTCTGTTTTAAGAATAATCAAATGCAATCTTAAATTTTTGGGCAGAAAAATAATCTGATACTAATATCTTTTCAGCACCAAATGGATGTTTGTCTGCCCATTCTCAAGTCAAATAGTTGAGTTTTATTGTATTGTTGCGCCTGAAAATATTTGGTCTTGTTGGAAGAAAATAAAATATTTTGTACTCCTCGGGTGAAATTCAATGTCACACCTTGAGGTAATATGCATGAACATGAACTGCACACAATTTATATTATTATCTAAGCTGGATTATTGTTTGTCTTGTATTACTCTTGGGATGAAGAGATCATTAAAAATCATAAATAAATCCCTAAAAAAAATGTAAAACCGAACTGTCCATGGAATTCAAAATGGATCCTTGAATTTATATTGTTTTTTATAGTAGATATAAAGATATGTAAAAAAAAAAGCTAATAATTCAAAGCAAATTTCAGGTTTAGGATTTAGTTTCCCTTCTGCCATAATATTTATAATTTTTTGTTTAAAATGAGATACTAAAGTAAATGTATTGTGATATGGAAAGAACGGGATGACCAGCTAGCCATGTCGTAAGGTTGGACTTGATGGACTTGTGTTTTTTTTTCAACCTCACCTACTATGTAACTATGTAAAAGCAAACAAACAGTCTTTAATCCTTTAACCACTTCAACTCCGGAAGGTTTACCCCTCTTCATGAGCAGGCCATTTATTTTTGCGATATGGCGCTGCGTTCGTTTAACTGACAATTGTGCGGTCGTGCAACGCTGTATCCCAAGAGTCTTTTTCCCACAAATAGAGCTTTCTTTTGGTGGTATTTGATCACCTCTGCGGTTTTTATTTTTTGTGCTGTGAACAAAAAAAATCAACAATATTTTTTACTTTCTGCTATAAAATATATCCAATAAAAAAAAGTAAAAAATCAAATTTCTTCATAAATTTAGGTCAATATGTATTTTGCTGCATGTTTTTGGTTATAAAAAAACCCAATAAGCGTATATTGATTGATTGATTGAGACTTTGTATTTATTTTTTATATTTTTTACTTGTAATGGCAGAGATTTGTAGCAGGACTGTGATATTGTGGCAGATGAATCTGACACTAAGTGACAATTTTTGGGGACCAGTGACACCAATACAGTGATCAGTGCTAAAAAAAATGCACTGATACCATAACAATGACACTGGCAAGGGAGGAGTTAACATCAGGGACAATCAAAGAGTTAAATGTGTCCCTAGGGGGGGCTTTCTAAGCCCCAGTACACACATTCGGACATTCAGACGGAAAATGTCCGATCGGACCATGTTGTCGGATAATCCCACCGTGTGTGGGCTCCATCAGACTTTTTCTGTCGGAATGTCTGACCAACAAAGTTTGAGAGCTGGATATACAATTTTCAGACAACATGATCTGATCGAACTTTGTCCAATCATTTGTAAAGAATTCCGATCGGACAAAGGGCCACGCATGCTCAGATCAAATTACGAGACCAAAGCTATTGGCTACTAGCCTCAACGTAGTTCCGTCGTAACGCACGAACGGCATCACTTTATGAACGATCGAATTTTCCGACAACTTTGTCCGACCGTGTGTATGCAACACAAGTTTTGGACAAAATACGTCTGAAAAAATCCAACGGATTTTGTGGTCGGAATGTCCGACCGTGTGTACGGTGGCTAACTCTGTGGGGGATGTGCTTTGACTAAAGGAAAAAAAGAGATCAGTTTTTCTGCTTACCTAAAAACACAAGAGCTCCATTTTCCTTTATGCCTCGTACACACGATCGGACTTTCCACCAACAAAACCGTGGATTTTTGTTCGAAGGTTGTTGGCTCAAACTTGTCTTGCATACACCTGGTCACACAAATGTTGGCTAACACAGAACGTAGGAACACAGTGATGTACAACACCTACCACGTGTCAATAAAGGGGAAGTTCAATAGACAGTGTGCCACCCTTTGGGCTCCTTCTGCTGATCTCATGTTAGTAGAAGTTTGGTGAGAGGGACGATTCGCGCTTTTCAGCCTCATGCTTTTCAATTAGTTTCTGCTTTTAGTATCTGTTCCTCAGTGCGTGTTGTCAGTTCGTTCCTGTCTTTCAGTGCGTTCTATTTATACTTCGTTTCTGATTTTCTGCTCGTTCTTCTCAGGTCCTTTCTAAATTTCAGTGCGTTCTGTCAGTTCATTCTGAGCAGCCGAACGTTTTCTAGCCATGTTGCGGTTAGAGTTTGTGCTGCTCTGAATGGCCATTCGTCAACCAGACATGTTGAGGAATCGGAGGAGATAACATGTTATTTATTATTGGCCTTGGAATTATTGCTTTGACATTATTTTTTGGTTGAATAATTATTTGATTTGGTATATTTTCTATATTTTTGGATGCATAGAATGCAGTTTTTGTTTAAATTCTATTGGCAGATAGCATGTCTAATTTTATTTATTTATTTTTTAATGCACATTAAAAAAATTGTGGAGAATAATACTTTAATACTTGGCTAGGTGTTTTACTTCAAATGATAGTTTGGGAGTAGGCAGTTAAACTCTAAAAAAAAATACAATGTAAAATTGACAAGGGACACCAACATAGTTGTATCTGTGATCTTAAAAAAACTACGGGATAATGGTGTTGTGGTAACTTGCCCAAATAAAACAAAAAACAAAAAAACATAATATTATTCTTAATATCACTAGAAAAAAAAAAGCCTTTGAAAATGTGTTTACCATAACTCCATCAGTATCACCAGCAAAGCAGCTTCATTATTATCCCATTAAAGAAGAAGAGAATTGTGCGCTGCATTTGGAGATTTCATAATTTGCCACGTCACGAATGTTAATTCCCCATTACAAATGCTAGTTTACAAGACTGACCGCTTCTGCTTCTGAGCATGCGTGTTTGACTTTTGACGGACGGACTTGGGTACACACGTTCGTAAAATCCAACAACACATATTTGTCCAAAGAATTACCGCTCCAAGGTAATGACTTCTCCCAAAACTGCTGTCTCCACAATCCCACAGGGTGCTGGCTCTGTTTGCAACAGGAAATGAAGTAGAAAAGATGTAGCTGGATAGCCGCACTCCAAATTATTCAACTTTATTTCAAGAATGTAATTAAAATCATGGCATCTAGGCTTGTATACAGACTAACTGCACAGCCGCTGACATGTTTCACACCGAACACGGTGCTTAGACTAGATCCGTGTTCGGTGTGAAACATGCTAGTCTGTATACAAGCCTAGATGCCATGATTTAATTAAATTTTTTAAATAAAGTTGAATGATTTGGAGTGCGGCTATCCAGCTACATCTTTTCTACTCTAACACACATTTGTCCATGGAATATTTGAGAACCTGCCATCCAACATTTATTGGTGGAAGGTCCGACAACAATTGTCTGATGGAGCATACACATGGTTGGATTTACCAACAACAGCCTGTCATCGAACATTTCCTGCCGGAAAGTCCGATCGTGTGTATGGGGCTTTAGAGTCTACAAAAGACTTGAGACTGAGGAGGAAGTTCACCTTCCAGCAGGACAAAAACCCTAAACATACAGCCAGAGCTACAATGGAATGGTTTAATATCAAAGCATATTCATGTGTTAGAATGGCCCAGTCAAAATCCAGACCTAAATCAAATTGAGAATCTGTGGCAAGACTTGACAATTGCTGTTCACAGACGCTCTCCATCCAATCTGACAGAGCTTGACCTATTTTGCAAGGAGAATGGGCAAAAACGTCACTCTCCAGATGTGAAAAGCTGGTAGAGACATCCCCAAAAAGACTTGCAGCTGTAATTGCAGAGAAAGGTGGTTCTACCAAGTATTGAATACAAATACATGCCACACTTTTTACATATTTATTTGTAAAAAAAATTGAAAACTATTTATCATTTTCCTTTCACTTCAGAGTTATGTGCCATTTTGTGTTGGTCTATCAAAAAATCCCAATTTAAAAATAAAATAAATAAAAACGTTTTTGGTTGTAACATGACAAAATGTGAAAAATGTAAAGGGGTATGAATACTTTTTCAAGACACTGTAGTAGTTTACTCTATAAGCAATTAGATGGAGACAAAAAAAATACAACACATATGGAAAATAGCATCTTTACTATGGCTGCCGATAAATAAGGTAAGCAATTATTTATTATATTTCATAAGCTAATTCTATGACAAAATGTATCTTTTATCATATCTATAATATGTATATAAAGGAATGGCTTTCAAGTCTACAATTATTGATAGCATTTCTTATAACTGAATTATCAACTCTTTTTGAAATGTTTTCTTAAGAATGTCAGCTGGCGTAGGGCTTCCTGCAATTCTTTGTTCCTCAGGCTGTATATGATGGGGTTGAATAAAGGGGTCAACACGGTGTTCAAAACTGATAAGGCTTTCTTTAAGTTTGAAGAATATCCTTTGGATGGCACTAAATTAAGAGAAATAAGTGATCCGTAATATGTACATACAACAGACAAGTGAGCACCGCAGGTAGAGAAAGCTCTCTTCCTCCCAGCTGTGGTGGAAATTTGGAAGATGGCTTTGAAGATACAAATATACGTTACAAGAACAAACAATAACTGTAGAAGCCCAATTACTCCAGCCACCACTGACACCGCTATTTGCACAGCCGATGAATCTGAACAGGAAATCCCCAACAAAGGAGAAAGATCGCAAAAAAAGTGGTCGATGACATTTGGACCACAAAGCCGAACTTGAAGTAGAAGGAAATTAGTGATAATGGCTATTACGAAACCCATTGACCAAGACCAAATGGCAAGATAATAATGAAGAGGGAAAGCCATAATGGAGGCATAGTGCAACGGGTCACAGATGGCCAAATACTGATCATAGGACATCACAGAGAGGAGGCAATTTTCAATAATGGCGGAAGAGCCAAAGAAATACAACTGGACAAAGCAGCCTTGAACCGACATATAGGTCGAGTTATTTAATAGAATATAAAGTGTGTTTGGTACCACATTTGTGCTGATTAAAATGTCACACGCCGAAAGATGACTGAGGAAAAAATACATTGGGCTATGTAAATGATGGCTAATCATTGCCATAGCAATTATGAAGGCATTTCCAGCTACTGTTGATGCATAGATCAATGTGAAAAGAAGGAAGACTGGAATCTGAAATATGTGAAGGTCTGGAAATCCAAGGAGGATAAATCCCATCACTTTGGTCTTATTGTCTGACATTTTCCCACGTTTACTGTAATATAGAACACGTATATTTAGTCAGCAAATAATGTTAAATTCTTAAAGAGGAAGTAAACCCTGATGAGTTTACTTCCTCTTTCATTCCCTGCAAAGGCAAAGCATAATGGACTACTATGCATCGCATAGTAGTCCATTATGTGTCACTTACCTGACACAGGAGCCAACAAAGTCACCGCTGTCCCCTGTAGTCCGGCGCGTCCATCTTCTCGTGGGGTCTCGCAGCTCCGCCGCTGTCATTCGGCGAAGCTGCGATGATGTCACTCCCGCGCATGCGCACAGGAGCCGACACGCACGGCATCTTTGGCGTTGACGATGCCGCGCTCAGTGCGCCTGCGTGCCGCTGTCTACGGCGCATGCTCCGTAGACAGCGGTGCCTGTCTTCGGGCAAATATCTCCTAAACCGTATAGGTTTAGGAGATATTTCTTGGACCTACAGGTAAGCCTTAATCTAGGCTTACCTGTAGGTCAAAGTGTGTTGTAAGAGTTTACAACCACTTTAAGTAATAGCACCCAATTTTTATATTTAAAAAAAAAATCAGCATGCTGTTTTTTGTTTTTTTTTACAGACAGAGATACTTGTAAAAAAAACTCTTAAAGTGATTGTAAACCTTAACCGCTTCAGCCCCTGGAAGATTTTACCCTCTTCCTGACCAGAGCACTGCGTCGTTTTAACTAACAATTGGGCAGTCGGGTGACGCTGTACCCAAACAAAATTGACGTTTTTTTTTCTACTAATAGAGCTTTCTTTTGATGGTATTTGATCACCGCTGCGGTTTTCATTTGTTGCGCTATAAACAAAAAAATGGCAACAATTTTGAAAAAAATTCAATATTTTTTACTTTTTGCTATAATAAACAAACCCCCAGAAATATATAAAACAACGTTTTTTTTCCCCTCAGTTTAGGCCAATATGCATTCTTCTACATATTTTTGGTAAAAAAAAAAAAAAAAAAATCGCATTAAGCGTATATTGATTGGTTTGCGCAAAAGTTAAAGCGTTTACAAAATAGGGGATAGTTTTATGGCATTTTTATTATTATTTATTATTTTATTAGTAATGGCAGCGATCCATGATTTTTATCAGGACTGTGGCATTATGGCGGACATATCGGACACTTTTGACACATATTTTGGGACCATTTTCATTTATACAGCGATCAGTGCTATACAAAATGCAGTGATTACTGTGTAAATTACACTGGCAGGGAAGGGGTTAAACACTAGAGGGCGATGAAGGGGTTCAGTGTGTCCTAGGGAGTGATTTTAACTGTGGGGGAGGGGCTACTAGTCACATGATAGCAATCATTGCTCTCAATGACAGAGAGAAGTGATCTCTGTTATGACACCAGGCAGAATGGTGAAATGCCTTGTTTATTGCACTTCCCTGTTTTGCGGCTCCATAACATGATCTCCGGGAGACAGTCACTAGGGATGAGCTGAACACCCCCCCACCTGTTTGGTTCGCAACTAGAACATGCGAACAGGCAAAAAATGTGTTCGAACACTGTTAGCCCTTGTACACACGGTCGGAGATTCCGACAACCAAATCCGTTGGATTTTGTCTGTCGGATTTTGTCCGACGGATCTTGTCCGAAACTGTTGCATACACACGGTTGGAGAAAGTTGTCGGAAAATCCGATCTTTCAGAACGTGATGACGTAATTTCGTTACGATGGGACTACGTTCAGGCTAGTAGCCAATAGCTTTGATGTAGGAATTTGATCTGAGCATACGTGACACTTTGTCCAATCGGAATTCTCTACACATGATCGGAGTATGTCCAATCAGACCAGTTTGTCGGAAAATATTTCCAACAAGTTGGAAAATTGGGTCCAACGGATATTCTGACGGAAACAGTCCAATGCATACCACACACAGTCGGATTATCTGACAAAACGGTCCGCTAGTCAGAACTTTCCCAATACCATATAAAGCCTCACATTTCCATGAATTAACAAAACTTCTTAAGCAGTACATCTGGCAAGGCAAGAGAGCCAGATGCCCAATTAACAAACTTATAACGCATAGGAAAGCAGGAGGCATGGGCCTTCCTGACATTAAATATTACTACTGGGCGGCCATATTAGCACAGGCGAAACTTTGGTTCCTTCCCAACCCTGAACCACTGTGGGTAGACATTGAGGCGTCTATAACAAACGCCCAACCTATTAGTCTCCTTCTCCTAGCAGACACTTGGAAACTCAGATCCTTAACATATCTCTCTCCACCCATCGCAGCGACCATAGCAGCCTGGAGACATCTCTGTCAACAGCAACTGATGGGGAAGCCTTCCACTAATATTAGACTCCCGATTCAAACTTTAGCTATATTGCTTCCGTACAGCAATATCGCCACGTGGGAAAATGCTGGAATGGCATGGGTAGATGAGTTATACAACCAGGGAACGCTAAAATCATTTGAATCCTTGAGAATCGACTTCAAACTACCCCAAACTGGCAAATTTCTATACAACCAGGTATCATCATTCCTATCAAGATCCCCACCACCAACCATTGAAATTCAAACACTTATATGGCAATATTATGTTTCTCACAACTCTAGTGATAGAGGTATCTCCCTTTTATATAACACTCTACAACACAAACAACTTCTAATGAAATCCCCCTCTATGCTTACTTGGGAGAGTGACTTACACCAAAGCTACGACATCAGTCAATGGAGCTCTGCCCTCAGATATAACTATAAAGCCTCACGTTGCGTTAGCCATTGGGAACTCACCCAGAAGATTTTACATAAATGGTATAGAACCCCCCACCAATTAGCCAGGATGTTCTCCACTCACTCATCCCTATGTTGGAGAGACTGCGGCAATGTAGGCACCATACTACATATATTTTGGCACTGCAAAAACGTCTCTAGCTATTGGAGGAAACTATTTAGTATACTTGCAGAAATCACAGGGGTGCTGCAGTCCCCAAACCCGGCTCTAGCAATTCTCCATCTCGGTATTGATAATTACCCACCCGAGTTCCGTATAGTAGTGACACACATCCTTATCACGGCCTAGTTGGTTATAGCCCGACATTGGAAAAGTGTACTATCCCCAAATCCATCAGAAGTTCTAGTTCAAGTAAATCTAAATTATCATTATGAACGATTATTAGCTCTCAGGAAATCTTGTGGCAAAAAATTTGACTTACAGTGGAAATGTTGGACAGAGTGGTACAAGAAATAATCACTATTTTTATTAGTAGCAAGATCCCTTGAACAGATCCCAAATTGATCGTCCATCACTCCATGACCCATTTAATGTCATTCAACTCTACTCTGTGTGGCCTCTCCGTCACAGCGTGATCCCAATTTGGGGTGCGGAGGGAGCCACACAGAGGTCCGAGTAATATAAGGTGTGCTGATCGACTAGAATTCCAGGTTGATCCTTAAATGTGACTGTTCGAGTTTATAATTATGGATTCATGAGTAAAGCCAGTAGACGGAAAATGTGCTGTTACTTGTAAGCGAATTTCTACAACATTTGGTGATCTCCTTGAACTACTTTTGTTCTGATTTATTCCTTTTATTTTTTTTTCTCTTTGTTTTTCTCTTTCTTTTGATTGATTTCTTTTGATTGACTTATTTTGATTTACTTCGATTTGTATCACTTATCGATATGTAACAACAACCACAGCTCACTGCCATCTGTAGTGGTTATTTCCCTTTTCTTTTTTATTGTTTCTTTGTATCACATGGAAATCAGAAAACCTAATAAAAACGATTTTCAAAAAAAAAAAAAAAACGGTCCGCTAGGACACATTCCATCGGAATCTCCGACCGTGTGTACAAGGGCTAAAAGTCTATGGTACACCAACATGAATAATCAAAAGTGCTAATTTTAAAGGCTTATATGCATGGTATTGTCATAAAAAAGTGTTTGGGGACCTGGGTCCTCCCCCAGGGGACATGTATCAATGCAAAAAAAAGGGTGCTTTGAGGTATCCCCTCAAAGCACCTTGTCCCCATGTTGATGGGGAGAAGGGCCTCATCCCCACAACCCTTGCCCGGTGGTTGTGGGGGCTGCGGGCGGGGGGCTTATCGGAATCTGGAAGTTGCTTGCTCAGATAAGGGTCTGGTATGGATTTTTGTGTTTTTTTTTTTTTTTTCATTTTGGTTCGGGGTTCCCCTGTGGGGAAATCCCCATGCCGTTTTTATCAATTAACTTTTATGTGTATTGCGGACTGCCAATTCATTGTAGCCGCGAGTAGTTTTAAATTACTTTTTTTCCTTTTAGAAATGTAATTTTGCTGTCAGACTGTTCTAAACATGGTAAATATGTGCCCCTTTACAGGCATACTATAGACACCCCCAGGTATGAAATTTAAAGGAATATTACACTTTTATTGTTTCACTTTAAGTATTATTAAAATAACTGCTCCTGAAAAAAATTCAGTTTTTACAACTTTTTTTGCATCGATACATGTCCCCTGGGGCAGGACCCAGGTCACAAACACTTTTTATGACTATACCATGCATATAAGCCTTTAAAATGATCACTTTTGATTTCTCCCATAGACTTTTAAAGGGTTAAAGGGCTTTTGAATTTGCCGCAAAAACCCAAAATTGTTCGCTGTTCGGCTTAGCTGTGGGATCTTGCAGCGGGCCAGGCAGTGGCTCCTGTGTCCTCCATGTTTCTCCTCCCCTCCACCTGATAGGCATCCAATCGCAGCGCCTGTCCTTTTAGCCAATCGGGTGGCGGGTATCAGACCCGCACTACCTGATTGGTGGAGAGGTGGTTCAGTGTTAGAAAAGTGAATATTCATTTGTTTTTCTAACACACCTGGGTGCACCTTTTTTTGAAGCCTATTAGAGCCTATGGCTCTAAACAGGTGCTTCAAAACACTACCCTATCACTGTAAGTCAGGCACTGGGCGTCTATAAAGGGCCCGGACACCTGAATGGGGGGTGGTGGCAACGACCATGGATAGATTCATGAAATGCATCAATCTATCCGTCTACATAGAGGGGGTGGCTGGAGAGAAGGGGCGGTGCCGGTGCAAACTTAATCGCCAATCTGGTGGAATTATAAACATATTGTAAAATAGAAATCTGTCGAAAAAATAGTTTTCCCTAAATCTATTTTTGGGTTTCAAAGAACCCCCCCCCACAAAAAAAAAAATCTAAAATATCTGTTGAAGTTAGATGTGGTAAATATATTACATTCCCAGAATGACGGGATTGCTAACTGTCACGGTTGTTTGTACACTCAACCAAACGGTCAATCCATTAAATGGCTGGTGTCATAACTGATCACATGTGCAGCACTATAGCAGTTGCAGATCAGAGTCTAGCCATGACACCTTCCCCTTAGGAACACCTAATGGGTATAAAAAAATTGGTATGTGTGAATAGGAACACATAACAAACATATAGTGTTTTTTTTTTTTCCAAATTTGACTTTTCTAGTGGAAATGCACTTTAGGTTATTAAAGATGCAAGCTTTCTGGACACCTTCTTAAGGTCCCTGTCTCAGAAAACTATATGTACCTGGGTCTCAGAACTATTCTCAGAACTATTTAAAAAATACATAATTCCTGAGGAATGAATCTGAAGGTCTCAAAAACATTAATCTTTGACCACTTGCTGACTGTCCTATAGCATATAGACATAGAGATAGAGATAATCTCACAAAAGTGAGTACACCCCTCACATTTTTGTAAATATTTTATTCCATCTTTTCATGTGACAACACTGAAGAAATGACACTTTGCTACAATGTAATGTAGTGAGCGTTCATCTTGTATAACAGTGTACATTTTCTGCCCCCTCAAAATAACTCAACACAGCCATTAATGTCTGAACGGCTGAGTACACCCCTAAGTAAAAATGTCCACATTGGGCCCAATTAGCCATTTTCCCTCCCCAGTGTCATGTGACATGTTAGTGTTACAAGGTCTCAGGTGTGAATGGGGAGCAGGTGCGTAGAATTTGGTGTTATCGCTCTCACTCTCTCATACTGGTCACTGGAAGTTCAACATGGCACCTCATGGCAAAGAACTCTCTGAAGATCTGAAAAAAAGAATTGTTGCTCTACATAAAGATGGCCTAGGCTATAAGAAGATTGGCAAGACCCTGAAACTGAGCTGCAGCACTGTGGCCAAGTCCATACAGTGGTATAACAGGACAGGCCTTGTCATGGTCAACCAAAGAAGTTGAGTACACATACTCAGCATCATATCCAGAGGTTCTCTTTGGGAAATAGATGTATGAGTGCTGCCAGCATTGCTGCAGAGGTTGAAGGGGTGGGGGGTCAGGCTGTCAGTGCTCAGACCATACACCGCACACTGCATCAAATTGGTCTGCATGGCTGTCATTCCAGAAGGAAGGCGCTTCTAAAGATGATGCACAAGAAAGCCTGGAAACAGTTTGCTCAAGACAAGCAGACTAAGGAGACTAAGATAAACTTATTTGGTTCAGATGGTGTCAAGCGTGTGCGGTGGCAACCAGGTGAGGAGTGTCTTGCCTACAGTCAAGCATGGTGGTGGGAGTGTCATAATCTGGGGCTGCATGAGTGCTGCCGGCACTGGGGAGCTACAGTTCATTGAGGGAACCATGAATGCCAACATGTACTGTGACATACTGAAGCCGAGCATGATCCCCTCCCTTCGGAGACTGGGTCTCCAGGCGATATTCCAACATGATAACAACCCCAAACACACCTCCAAGATTACCATTGCCTTGCTAAACAAGCTGGGGGTAAAGGTGATGGACTGGCCAAGCATGTCTCCAGACCTAAACCCTATTGAGCATCTATGGGACTTCCTCAAATTGAAAGAGGAGGAGCGCAAGGTCTCCAACATCCACCAGCTCTGTGATGTCATCATGGAGGAGTGGAAGAGGACTCCGGTGACAACTTGTGAAGCTCTGGGGAACTCCATGCCCAAGAGGGTTAAGGCAGTGCTGGAAAATAATGGTGGCCACACAAAATATTGACACTTTGGGCCCAATTTGGACATTTTCACTTAGGGGTGTACTCACTTTTGTTGCCAGCGGTTTAGACATTAATGGCTGTGTGTTGAGTTATTTTGAAGGGACAGCAAATTTACACTGTTATACAAGCTGTACACTCACTACTTTACATTGTAGCAAAGTGTTACTTCTTCAGTGTTGTCACATTAAAAGATAGAATAAAATATTTACAAAAATGTGAGAGGTGTACTCACTTTTGTGAGATACTGTGTGTGTGTGTGTGTATATATATATATATCACACTATATTAAAAAAGTTATTGGGATGCCTGCCTTTACACGCACATGAACATTAATAGCATGGCATATATATTCTTCTACAGAAAAGAAGTTTGGAGATCTCAACTTGCACGCATTCACCAATATAATTAATGTTCTAAACCCCCAGCAACTAAATGTGAGTTTAGAAAAATTTACCTGTTTAATCTAAGAACTCCAAAATATTCCAATAACCCACATGAGAACTGACCACAACACAAACATTGGCAATCAATGCTTGACTTTATATCACAGATATAGAAGGTGACGAACCCTTGAGGGACTTCATTAACTGAGAGATAATAGAGCAGTGATGGCGAACCTTGGCACTCCTGATGTTTTGAAACTACATTTCCCATGATGCTCCACTACACTGCAGAGTGCATGAGCATCATGGGAAATGTAGTTCCAAAACATCTGGGGTGCCAAGGTTTGCCATCACTGTAATAGAGTGAGTTAGCTATTGTTATGGCTGCCAGTTTAATTTACTCCCAAAACAGACAATAGTTACATCAATCATTGTGTCCTGACATGTTTAAAGGTAAACATGGATTCATTAGAAATGTATTTTATAATCACATATTTTCTTGTTGTAACAAAATTGGACCTACAGGATTAACATTTATTAAAGTACGTTAAAAAAGCAGAGATTAAAAATCAATATATCAAATTATACAGTATATTGAAGCATTTGAGATGTAAAATGTGAAATTATCTAAAATGTATCTAAACCTAATAACAAGAATGTAATATATTAACTGACCAGTCCTTAGAAAACAAATCCATCTGTATGATTGCATTGTGAAGTAATATAACCATCTTTATCCTTAGGTAAGCTTAAAGTGATTGTAAATACAAAACATTTGTGTATAAAAAAAAAATATATATATATATATATATATATATATAAATAACTTTTTTTTCCCTTTTTTCTAAAATAGGTGATCACATTCCCTCTGTTCTCAGCTTCATAGGAGCGGGGGGAGGAGAAGCAACAGCACACTGATCTTCACAGTGAATGGCTGTGCAGAGGGGGTGTGTCAGGACAAGTCTGATCATTGGAGGAGAACATATTGACTTCCCAGCATAGCTAGAGAACTGACCATGGTCTGCTCTTCTTAGTGTGGTCAGTTTTTTTTTTATAGGAAAACAGAGGGAACACCAGGGATTCCACACAAAGGAAGTAATCCAAAGAGAAGAGGAGACTTCTCTCACGTACAAACGATCAGACTTTCCGGCGGACCAGAGTCCGTCGGACAATTCGATCATGTGTGGGCTCCAGCTGACTTTTTCTTCCCAAAAGTCCGGCGGACCTAGAAATAAGACTGGCTTCAAATTTGTCTGCCGGACTCGGCTATTAGCGGACAATCCGTTCGTCTGTGTGCTAGTCCGATGAACTAAAACCAATGCTAGGGCAGCTTTAGGGTACTGGCTATGAAATTCCTTATTCTACGTCATCATGTTCAAATCCGTCTGACTTTTGGAGTGATCGTGTGTGGCCAAGTCCGTTCGTTTGAAAGTCTAGCGCACCTCAGCTGCAAAGTCTGTCGGATTGTCCACCGGACCAAGTCCGTCAAAGTCTGGTCGTGTGTACACGGCATTACTCATACACATACATAGGACAGCAGGCACATATGAGGGATATGAAATGACAACAAACACTTTAAGTTGAGGTCACAATTGCTTAGAGTCACCAGAATGTACAAGCCCCCATACATTACAATTAAGCAGATAAAATAAATGGTAGGTAAATGCAATGTTTGAATATACCTATAACCGTGATACAGTGCCTACAGAAAATAATGTGGTGATACATGTCCACAGTATGTTTCAGATGTCAGGAAGCCCGGGTTCTTACTTGGGCGTGATCATGCCTGTGTGACCTGATCTGAAGTTCTGACCTTGCTTGTTTCCATCTGCCTGGTTCTTCAACCCTGTTGTTGATTCTAACTTGTGATCCGGCCTTGTCTTCTGCCCACTGTCCTGGTACATTTACTGCTTGCCCGATACTGACCTTGGCCTGGTTCTGATTCCACTTCTGGTTCTTGATTTTGTACATTTCCACTGTGCCATCAAATTCTGCCACTGTGCTATCAATTTCAGACACTGTGCCCATCAAACCCTGGCACTGTACCATCAAACCCTGCCACTGTGCCATCAAATGCTGCCAGTGTGCCCATTAAATGCTGCCAGTGTGCCCTTGAATGTTTCCAGTGTGACCCCCATCCACTTACCGCCTGTGCCAAACTTAACCTTTCTTGCTGGGGCAGCAGGTGATGGAGACAAGTGAGGTCTTCCATACGTCTCCTGCCATCATCATCTCTTGTCCTCTCCTCCTGCTAGGCATCCAATATCGGTGCCTGTTGTTTCAGCCAATCAGGTGACTGGTAACAGACTCGAGCAGATTGGCAGAGAGGCAGTTTAGTGTTAGGAGAGTGAATATTCATTTGCTTTTCTAACACAGCTGAGTGGTGCTTGCAGGTCACCTTTTTGATGCCTATGGCTCTAATCAGGTGCTTCAAAAACACCCCCCGCCGTAGTAAATCAGGCGCCTGGCGCATGAAAAGGGGCCGAGCACATGAATATGGGGTGGCAGCGGCGGCCATAGATAGTTTCATGCAATGCATGAATCTATTGGTGATAGAGGGAGTGGCAGGAGAGAGGGGGTGGCGCACGTGCACCCTTATTAACGCACCGCCACTGCACGTGAGTTTCATTCACCAGCAGCCCTCGCACTCCTTGGACTTTCCCAGAGTAATTGCACCCTGTTTACATCCGCCTGTTACCCAAGACCACATTGTTGTGTATTTTATTTGCATTTTTGTGTTTGAACAATAAACTATGCTACATCAGCGGCATACTGACGCCTCTTTCCCTGCTCACTTCTGATTTTGTACCCCTTGGTGGTTGCCACCTGCCCGCCTGACCATGCATCTGAAATACTGCAACTACCCTGTTTCCCCTAAAATAAGACCTAGCGTGATTGTCGGTGTTGGCTGCAATATAAGCCCTACCCCCCAAATAAGCCCTACCCTGTTTCCCCAAAAATAAGCCTTACCCTGAAAATAAGACCTACAAGGACTTTAAATAGGGCTTATTTGGGGGGTAGGGCTTACATTGCAGCCATCACCGACAATCACGCTAGGTCTTATTTTAGGGGAAACAGGGTACCAGCTTGCCTACCGCACGGTCTTCAGCATCACATCTACTAAAACTTTTCCTGGCCTGAATGTCCTACAGACACACATGCCACTCATCTTACACCCTCTCATCAAACCCTGGGGAAACAGGACAAGAAATGTAAGGGAAGCCCTCTTGTCAACTTGGCCTTGACCAGGTTTGTGACACCAGCTTTCTAGCGTTTGTAGCAAAACAATTTATTAAGCAGTGTCCTGCCATAAATCCTTTTGTCTTTATAAATAACAACCCCACCATAAATTTAAACACAGGTAATTGCATCCATACAAGTCCAACCTGGAGTCAGGGGCGCACGTAGAGGGGTCGCCATTGCAACCTGGCCCCATGCTCCAGGGGGACCATGTGGCCCCCCTGTACACTTGGATAGGAAGATGACGGGGGGGGGGGCAATGGCATGTAGAGGAACCGACCCTTCCATGTAGCCACTGAATGCCTGCTTCTCCTCCTCTCCCTCCCGCAGACGTTCAGTGGCTACAGGAGGAAAATGGAGGGCATTGGTTCCTCCACATGCCACTCTTGTTGACTCCCCTATTGCTGCCCTTCTGCCCCGGGCTCCTGTGTCCTTCCCTGGCCGCCCCTCGCCCCCCACTAGCTGCTGCGGGGGATTTGTCGGTAAATGTGTAATTTACCAGCTTCAGTGACCTGTATGGATTACTGACTCATTTATAGTTGGGGCATCACAAACTGTGTTTATGATGCCTCAGTTTATGAATGAATGAGAAGCTCTGTACAGAGACATTCCTGTTCATTCATTCTATGCAGAACACTCCCTTTCTCAGAATTGGATTGGCACAAGATTTATGTTGTACATGGAAGAATATACTCAAGGCCACTAGCCTCATCAGTTTAAATGGTGGGGCCCAGACACATGCCGAGCAGGCGGGCCAACTGTACGGCCTTATTGCTGACACCGATCCTCTTGTGGCTCCTCCTGCAGCACTCCTCTTCTCTCTCCCTATGGCTTCACTGCAGGGAGATTGGTTATAGTATCTGTACCTCCATCTCCCTTCCACCGCTCTGATCACCCCCAACCCCCTCCACAGCCCAGCGCCTTCCGGTGAGCGCTGGAGGGGAGAGCAGAGAGCTGGTGACTAACAGAGTGGAGGGTGATCAGTGGAGTTTGATAACTTTTTTTTCTTTCATTTTTTTGTAAATTTGAAAATTCAAATATAAGAAACCGTCTGATGGGAATATAATGTCTGAAAATCCGATTGTGTGTGGGCTCTATTGGATTTTTTCCATCAGAAATTCCGATGGAAAAAAATTGAGAGCAGGATCTAAAATTTTATGACCAAAAAAATTCGATCGGACTTTTTCCAATCATTTGTAGAGAATTCCGATGGACAAAGTGCCATGCATGCTCAGATTAAATTCCGAGACCAAAGCTATTGGCTACTAGCATTTATGTAGTCCTGTCGTACGGAACGAACGTCACCTCGTTCCGAACGATCGGATTTTCTGACAATTTTGTCCGACCGTGTGTATGCAACACAAGTTTCGGCCAAAATCCATCGGAAAAAATCTGACGGATTTTGTGGTCGGAATGACCGACTGTGTGCAAAGGCATTACTCTTAATAACTATTAAATTTTAGGTATTGGTATTTCCTTTCAAATTTTGGCTGCTAGGGAACGTAACAAATACGAATTTATCCGAAGTTACAAATTGTCAGAAATAACGAATGCTGCATCTAAACAAATGGAAAAGAATGAATTACCGTAATAATAAATAATAATACAAGTTTTTATTATTGTTATTTATTATTATTAATTTGTTACATTCCAAACAACTTTTTTTTTGTTTTCATTTATTCTTCACACCATGTTCACCTTCTGTAGCTCCCACTGCTTTCAGGTGTAGAGATCAGCCATGGGCAGATGGAGCTTTGGCCTACATCAATTCATAGCAGGGGTTCTGGGAGTAAACACTTTTATTTGATGAGCAGATACCTAAATATTGTTGCTGTAATACATAGGAATTGATTTGCTAGGCAAATAGGCTATTCACGTTGAAAGAGAATTTAAAAGGCATCGGGTTGTTTTGCTAAAGCCAAATAGACTGTGCACTTTGCAAAGTTGCTCCAGAGCTTAGTAAATGAGGTAAAGTTCCACTTTGTAAAGATTACCCAATCACATGCAAGGAAAAAAAAAAACACAACTTTTTCTTGCATATGATTAGGATTTAAGTCAGCAGAGCTTCTGTTCATTTACTAAGCTCTGGAGCAACTGCACTTTGCAAAGTGCACAGTCTATTTGGCTTTAGCAAATCAACCCCATTGTGTCAGGAATTGCAGCAGAAAAGGTCAGTAGACATGTGCACTGCCGAAAAATCTGTTCGTTTTCGCTTTCGTTTCATTTGTTTGTTTTGATTTTTTTTTTTTCATTTTTTGGGTCATTCGTTATGATCGCAAATCGTAAATTTAGAAAATTCATAAATGTGTAAATTTGTAATTTTTTAAAAAATCGTAAATCCGACAATAAGAAGATAGAAAATCCAAGAAACTCCAAAAATTCTAAATAATAACTAACTATTACATTATAGGTATTGTAATTTCCTTTCAAATGTGGCTTGTAGTGAATGTAGTGTATTTGTAAATACAAATTTATCCGAAGTTTTGAATTATCCGAAATAACGAATGCCGCATCTAAACAAATGGAACGGATCGAATTAATAATAAATAATATTAATAAAACGTTATTATTATTATTATTATTATTATTGTTATTAATCATTTGTTACATTCCGTTCATTTAGATACGGTATTCGTTATTTTGGATAATTCATAACTTCGGATAAATTCGTATTCATTATGTTCACTAACAGCCACATTTGAAAGGAAATTGCAATACCTATAATTTAATAGTTAGTTATTATTTCAGATTTCCAAATTTCCGAATATTCAGAAAAATGTGTAAAACGGTAATTTGGGTGTTTCTGAATTAATGGATTTGTGGAAATTTGTTGAAAAACTGATTCGGAACGAAACAAATTGCACGTGTCTAAGGGCTACACTCAGGAAACTGGGGCCATACTGCATATGCTTTAAGTGAGATTTATTTAGAGCATGGGTGCTCAACCTGTGGCCCTCCAGCTGCTGAAAAACTACAAGTCCCATGAAGCATTGCAAGCCACTCACAGTTACAATCATGACTCCCAAAGGCTGAGGCATGATGGGACTTGTAGTTCCCCAACAGCTGGAGAGACACAGGTTGAGCAGCCATGATTTAGAGTGAAACAAAATCAATGCAAACCCAAGCACACAGCAAACGTAAAAATATAAGTGAGTCAAAAAACCCAGTGACAGAATACCTGAATAATAACAGAAAACATAACAACTACCTATATACAAAAGGGGGAACACAGAAAAGCAATGAAAACTGGCAGTGCTGGGAGTAAATCTGAAGGGGGAACTAAGACTGGGATTGGGAACAAGGGAGAGCGAGTACAAGGCAGGAGGATTCAGGGTACAGCGTACAGGGCAGGAGCAGAAACAGGATAACAGCTAGCAGTATCTGGCAGCAAGCAATATACTGGAGTGAGAGGCACTTAGTGGGGGGGAGTAAATACCCTCCCAGCAGCCAGCATCAGGTGTAAACTGATTACTAGTGTCTGTGGCTGCTGGGAGACACCGACTAGTGGTCACAGAATTACAACCCTCCGTAGGGAGCCACAGTGCCACCAGCAGTTGATCCAGGTCCTGACACATTGTGCACTACAAGGCCTCATGTACACGGCTGCTGGTAAACTGATGTTTAGGAGCAGTTGGGCATTTTTTCAACTGCCCCGGAACTCTTCTCTATGTTATCTTATCAGTACATGTACACAGGTTTGTTTATAGTCATTTCTAGGCAGTTGGGTTTAGAGGCTTTTTTTGTAACCCCAAAAAATGCGTTCAGAAGCTGTGTTTAGAGGCATTTCAAGCAGCAAACGCTTCTAAACGCTGCTAAACCCGGTAACTCACATTTAGTCGCATTTCGTTTACAGGCGTTTTTCATTTTTGCCTATTTTGGAAAAAAATAATAATTTTCAAACGCTTCTAAACGCAAACATGGCAGAAAGTGGCAAAGCGCAACATTTTAAATGTGGATTACTATCTGTCAAGTTAAATCGTCCAGGACAGGTTAAAAATGTCCCATGTACATGAAGCCTAAGGCCGCGTACACACGGGCAGACTGTCTGGCCAAACTAAGTCCGTCAGACAATCCGACAGACAGTCCGTCCTACTTTTGAGCGAACGGACTTGACCACACACGATGAACAGACAGTCCGCTGAAAGCTTGCGCGATGACGTGTACAGCACGTACGACGGGACTAGAAATACGACGTCCAATACACTGCAATGCAACCTTCGGCCGTGTAAATCCTTTCTGAGCATGCGCCATACTTAGTCCGTCCAACTTGCCTACACACGAGCGGACTGTCCGCTGAAACCAAAGTTGGACGGACAATATTACGGAAATTCCGAAAGACTTAGTCCGCCAGACTGTCCGCTGAAAAAGTCCGCTGAAGCCCACACACGAGCGGACTGTCCACTGAAACACGTTTCAGCGGACCAAATCCGTCAGACAGTCCGCCCGTGTGTACGCGGCCTAACATGTGTTCATTGCTTTAACCAGGTATTAGTACAGTATGTGTTGTTTGTTTGCCCTACCTTGTAATGATGGGATCACATATTGTAGCTGCAGTCACGCATAGCTTCCGAAGAATGCCTCGTCATTTCCTGTGTTGCATCACAAATGTGATCTCTCTGATAATTGTTCGGCCTGTGTCAGATCTAATTACTGAGTAGCTCTCACCTGCAGAACACTAGAGTGAGAGACCCAGGAATTGTGGGATATGTAATTTCTTCACAGGAAGTGTCAGTTCTCACACCACAGACAGAGGTCATGATTTAACTTGTGCAGTGCCACAAGGCATGCTTTATGGTTGAACATAAACAGAAACCTCTGACACCAGAATGTGAAAGTTTACTCCACTATAGGAGGTGTTTACAGGCCAACAAATGGCACCATAAAACGACATGATCAATGCAGATCTTATGCAGTTGAAAAACACAAGACGAAGGTATGAATTTTTTATGATGACTTTTACTTTGCAAGGGAATTGTCCCTTAGTACAGTGAATGAAGTGAAGCTTTGCTGACTTCCAACCTACAATCATGTGGAAGCTTTTATTTTTATTTATTTTTCTTGCACACGATTGGGCATTTTTTGCTAAATAAATGTTCATCATATTCTATAAGATAAGCAATGCTCTTGCAAAGTAATTCATCTATTTGCCTTTGGTAACACAACCCAGTAGATAGTGTGCTCTTGTTTGGAGGGGGTCTTTCGTCTAACTCCCCTCAATTCATCATTTATTATAAAATTTCATACTCCATACATCTAAATAAATCATATACTATATATATATATCTATATCTATCTATATATATACATATATATATATATATATATATATATATATATATATATATATATATATATATATATATATATATATATATATATATATATATATATATATATATTAGAAAAACAACAAGCCTACCAAGAAAAAGTCCCACAGTGCTTGAAACCGATATATCAACCTGCGAGATCCAATAATCAAAGGCTGCCTTTACCATCCACCATGTTTTCGCCACCATAATCACACACTTAGCAGGGACTAATATCTCCATATAGAGGTCCCAGATCGCTTGCACTATCTCATCCAGTCAGATAATTCCAAATCGTTCACAGCAGGATAAACAATGGACCCGCGCTTAAGCATCCCATAGTATGGAAATCAATCTCAGACATAAAAAAGGGAAGAGGGAAGCCTCATGGTTAAATATATTAAAATGGGGCTGACTGGTGGCGTCATCACGCAGGCTCAGTCGGGCAGTATTGGTTTTGTTGTATGCCTTCCTGTCTCTATTTTTTGTAAGTATACTGTATGCAGTAGCTTTTAATAAAGCAGTTTGAATACATAACACCATGATGCTTTCCCTTTCCCTTTTTTATGCCTGAGATTGGATTGCCTAGCATGCCTAGTGGTGGGTCCATTGTTTATCCTGCTGCAAATGATTTGTCCAATCACAGCGGGAGCTGTTTTGTGTGATCTTTGCTTTAATTCCTGCCAATGGAAGATATTCTGCTTAGAAACTTTTTTTGAAGGACAACACAAAGGAGGTTATTTACGAAAGTCAAATCCACTTTGCACTGAAGGTGCACTTGGAAGTGCAGTCACTCTAAATCTAAGGGGTAGATCTGAAGTGAGGGGAAGCTCTGCTGATTTTATCATCCAATCATGTGCAAGCTAAAATGCTGTTTTCTATTTTCCTTGCATGTCCCCCTTGGATCTACAGCCACTTTACCTCCAAGTGCACTTGCAGTTCAAAGTGAATTTTCCTTTGAAATAACCCCCAAAGTATTTTTCCGTCCAACTCATCAATGGTCAATATATGGCCACACACCCTCCACAAAGAAAACCTTTCACCAGTTTCTCTTGATTCTGCACATGTGCCATGGTCTTCTTCATTTTCAATGAAAACTTTTATGTGGAGCCTTCAAGCAGTTCGTTGGTGTTTAGTTGTGCAGTTGTACCTATAATGTCAATAGATACTATGGGGATGATTTACTTTGACGATATAACTTGAAAGCTGATTGGTTTATATGCAGAGCTGCACCATATTTTGCACGCTACAGTTTTTGAAAATCATCCCATATATCTCTACTATGTCACAATTCTCATGTGTTTAATGCTTTTGCAATTGTTTTTGTTTTTTTTAATTTTATATCCAAGACTAAAATACAAAATTATGATTTTTTTTTTTTTTTAATACAGTAAGTACAAGGTGGTATCGAAAAGTTTTGAAACAAGTTTTGTAACACACCAATAAATGGCAGAACAAGACTGCATGCAAAGTGAAAGGGAGCAGCACCCTTCATAAGTCAGGGTGCCCAAAGACATTGTCCTGCATACATCGGGAATTGTGCAACTGGTGCTATTATGACCACCTGTTTTTCCACGTCTGCAATTTCAACAAGGACAGCAAGTTAGAACAAAGAGCAAACGTAAAATTCTAGGTGAAACCTGACAACTCTGCCACAGAGACTTTTTACATGATTCAGCAAGTTTACGGCAATTCTGCAATGAGGTGTTCAAGGTGTTTTGAGTGGCGCATGCGATTGTTTCCCCAACAATCATCATGCAAAAGTTGCCGAAATGTTTTGACCTTTTCGGGGGTTGAGCTCATTGAAGGTCTTCCTGATCTCGTTGTCTTCCAAGTTCTTCCACTCTTGAAGCATGCGAGCCACTCAAAATATCTTAAAACAGAATTTCACATTTGCTCTTGTTCTAACTTGCTGTCCATGATAAAATAGCAGAAGTGGTATCACACGTGGGCAGAATAGCACCAGTTGCACAGCTTTCGATGTACACACAACAATGTATTTTGACACACGGACTTATGAAGGTCGGTGCTCCCTGTGACTGTGTGTGCAGCCTTGTGCTGCCATATGTCGGCGTGTTCCAAAACTTTTCGATACCAACTCGTATTAAATATTACACTTGATCATGATTAAGCACAAGATGTATGTGTGAAACGCATCTACGTGACCACAGTTTGGAGTCTTTGGTTTTATCTTTGTGAAACAAAATAAAAGCCAATCGGAAGTTCTGGATGTGCAGCCATTTCTTTCTTCTTTCCAAGTTTCCCACGGAGGCGCGCTAGGGCTAGCACTCTGCAATATACTCCATCAGCCTGTAAATAGCCTTTTGTGGCCTGAATAATTGAATGTCAAGTTGCACCTTCAGCTGTATAAGTGAGCTTCTCTTCGCAAAATTGTGCTCATTAGTTTTAAGGCGCTTTAACAAATGCAAAGCTGGTGCTATTCTTTCTTGACAGATCGTCCAGAATGATCTGCTATCATCGAATCATGGAGGTACTTTGTATGAAATAATTATTTAAAAAAGGGGAAAAAATGTGTTAAAAAAAAAAAAAAAAGTTGAATTGATTAATAATGAAAAAGCAGCAACTCGGCTGTGAGATAGACACAGAAATTAAACAATAATAAAAATATAGCTGAGATAAGCATAAAATAAATAAGTGTAAACTGTGAAAAAATATAGTTTAATAAAAAGAAAAAAAAAGGTCCTTCCACAAAAGTGATTGTACACCAGTACAATGATGAAATAAATCAAATAGTAGAAAGTCCAATGGTGATAAAGGAGAATCTGTCAGGGCTGGGCTCAGCCCTTCCTTCCCTGAGCTGGCTGCTCAGCTGTCGGGTAATTGCCAGCTCCTATCACTCCACAGTTACTCAGCTGTTGATGATATCCTGCTCGTCAGTCCTGCCTACTTAAGCCATCCAGTCCAGAGGAGCTCTGCCTTCACTTTGGTCAACATCACAGAAACTGAGATGCTCTCCTGCAATCCTGTTCAAGACTTGCTTTGCTTACATCCCTTCTGGCTCCAGATCCTGCTTGCTGTTCCACTACATTGATCCTTGACTTCTGGCTTGGCTGATTATCCATTCCGGTTACTGTTTTGACTATATTTGTTCTTTTTACTTGTATTATTAAACAAGTGTGATTTAACTGTACTTCTGTCTCAGCCTGATTTCACGGTTTCTGACAGAATCTTCCACATGGTAATAACACCATCTACCTCCCACAGTGTGATATGACCTCCACCGTAACAAATGTCTGCTTACCAGAAAAATTGGACTCCTTACAGGGAGATGTCAGTAGTGCTTGTGGCTTATACCCAGCCAAGGCCTTTATTCCTCCAGGAAAGGTTAAGAGATTAGCAAATCCCACCATGTACGAAATGGTCACAACAACAGATCAGCATATGTGTGTGATTCTGTAAAAATCGCGGTCCTCATTGGAACACATACAGCATATGGTCCACCTCAGAATATCCCATACAGTGATATTCCCCGAAAAGAAAATATAAAACTCACCATAGTGTAAAAACATATGAAACGTTTAATCTTGGATAAAAGGTTGCACTTACAGTAGTACAGCATAAAAACCGCATGTAGAAAAAGTAGACGGCTAATACAAATTTGCCCGGCCTTCCGGGATCACAGTAGCGCGGTGATGTCAGCATGTCGCTCCACACTAAAATTATTATTTGTCAACAATCACTTTATACAAAAAATAATAAACATTACTTTAAAACTTTAAAATGGTGCATTAAGTACACATGAATAAAATATTTAGCTGGAGGTATATCTTATTTAAAATAATGGTGCAGCGCTAATGACATTTGGAAATGAAACAAAATGAGAATCCTTGGTGTTAGAATAAATGAAATGCCATAATAATGCTAACAATAAATCACAATTGTAAAGTGCAATACATGACCAAATGAAAAGTGCAAAAAAAATAAAAAATATCCACAAATATGTGAAAAATAAAAAATGCTAAACTGAAAATACACTCTAAAGAGTTGAAAAGCAGTACAGTGAAGCAAAAGTTCAATCTGTGACCAGAAGTGTTGATAGATGAATAAATACAGTGGTGTGAAAAAGTGTTTGCCCCCTTCCTCATTTCCTGGACAATTCTGCAAAGATGAGTGGGCCAAAATTCCTCCAGGACGCTGTAAAAGCCTCATTGCACGTTATCGCAAACGCTTGGTTGCAGTTGTTGCTGCTAAGGGTGGCCCAACCAGTTATTAGGTTTAGGGGGCAATCACTTTTTCACACAGGGCCATGATGGTTTGGATTTTTTTTCACCTTTAATAATAAACACCTTCATTTACAAATTGCATTTTGTGTTTACTTGTGTTGTCCTTGACTATTGTTTAATTTGGTTTGATGTTCCGAAACACTTAAGTGTGACAAACATGCAAAGGAACAGGAAATGAGGAAGGGGGCAAACACTTTTTCACACCACTGTATATATATCAATCTTGCTGAACCAAACTTAAATTTTTCAAATTTCAAACCCAGGAATATATGATAAACACACTCTCCTCCAGAAGGCCACAATCAACAGGAAAAAAAAGGCTCCAGAGATATACACCGTGGTATGGATTCACACATAAATGGTCAAAAGGAATAAAAAAATGCACACAGCGTGAATCCACATGCCAGGAAATTTGTTTATAAAAATGAATGGTTACACTCGCATTTTGAGAAGAAGGACAGAAGGCTCGACCCAACGCGTTTCATCTGCAAAGATATCGTCTGGGGTGAAGACGATATCTTTACAGATGAAACACGTCGGGTTACATTCAATGTTGGTTTGAAATTTGAAAATTTAAGTTTGGTTCAGCAAGATTGATATGTATTCATTCAGCTATCAACACTTCTGATCAGAGATTGTACTTTTCAGTTTGCTTCACTGTACTGCTTTTCAACTCTGTTTGGCATTTTTTTATTTTTCACATATTTGTGAATATTTTTTTTTTCTTGGAACTTTTCATCTTGTCATTTATTGCTCTATATAATTGTGATTTATTGTTAGCATTATTATGGTATTTTATTTATTCTAATACCAAGGATTCTCATTTGGTTTAATTTCCAAATGTCATAAGCACTGCACCATTATTTAAAATTTACACTATTTGTAATTGTCACTTGCGGTGCCAGCAGCTGCATTTGACAGCACGGTATTCACCACACTTTTATATTGAGGTATATCTTATAACTGAATGTTAACTCTTTTTTAAATGTCTTCTTGAATACATGACTTGGCGTAGGGCTTCCTGTATGTCTTTGTTCCTCAAGCTGTAGATGATGGGGTTAAATAACGGGGTCAACACAGTGTTTAGAACTGATAAAGCCTTCTTTATATTTAAAGAGTACCCTTTGGATGGTACTATATTAACAGAAATAAGTGATCCATAATATGCGCATACAACAGACAAATGAGCACTGCAGGTGGAAAAGGCCCTCTTTCTCCCAGCTGTGGTTGAAATTCGGAGGATGGCATTGAAGATGCAAATGTAAGTAACAATAACAAACAAAAATTGTAAGAGGCCTATTATCCCAGCCACTAAGGACACTGCTATTGCCACAGCTGACGGATCTGAACAGGAGATCTCCAACAGAGGAGAAAGATCACAAAAGAAATGGTCAATGACGTTCGGACCACAAAATTTGACCTCAAGTAGAAGGAAAATGGTGATGATTGCTACCATAAAACCCATTGACCAAGACCATGTAGCAAGATAATAATGAAGACGGAAAGCCATGATGGAGGAATAGTGCAACGGGTTACAGATGGCCAAATACCGGTCATAGGACATCACAGAGAGGAGACAACATTCTATGATTGCTGAAGCACCAAAAAAATACAACTGGACAAAGCATCTTTGAACTGACATATAGGTGAAGCCATTTAGTAAAGTCTGGAGTGCATTGGGGACAACATTTGAGCTGATTAAAACGTCACATGCTGAAAGATGACTGAGGAAGAAATACATAGGACTATGCAAAGGATGGCTAAATAATACCAAGACGATTAGGAGAATATTTCCAGCTACTGTTGCTGTGTATATCATGGTGAACAGCAGGAAGACTGGTATCTGAAATAGATGAAGATCTGAAAACCCAAGTATTACAAATTCCATGACTTCTGTGTGGTTGTCCAACATTATCTGCATTTAAGTTGATATATGAACACGCACATGGTTATACAAAATGTCATATCGATGACTTCAAATACCAAAACATTTTCAGAGTAACTCCACTTTTGTTAAGAAAAAAACCTTCCCCTCTGGGTGATCTATGTACATTGCAAGGATTTTAACAAACTTTGTTGCAAAGTCCTACCTTGTGTTATTCTGAATAATTATCCATGTGTTTGTCTGTGTCCATGTGGTATGTGAATCTAATGGGAGTGGTTTTATAATTATAAATTGGCTGCTGCACCTGCGGGGCTCTAATGAGGAAAATGCATCCCTTTAGATGTGATTTCCTATTGGGAGCATCTCACCAAAATTGACATTTTTGTTGCAGGGGAGGCCTGAAATCTGACTTGTATCTTAGTGCAGACTTCGGGGAAAATTGGTGAGCCAATCACACAAGCAGGAAATTATGTTTCTGGGGGTTGTTCTGTATACATTCTGTCTACACAACAACTCCAGGTAGCCATAATGAATTTTACAGGAAATGACAGGTAATTTTTAATAACAAGATGGCTTTAATCATACCAATGGAGGTTTTTTCTTGGGGATGGGCGACCGTATGGATGCCCAGGGTGCCACTAGATGAGCCATGGGGTGGGAGTATTCCACCTGGCACAGGTCCTGGTGGTGATGCCATCGGCCTGCCGCCACATGTGCCCCCTTTCTGTGTGTGTATCGCCGTGTGCAGGGTGCCAGCAGGAATTGCAAGACCTGTGTACTGATGAGCTGGTCAGGGGCATCAGTGTATTCCTCTGGCTCTCCCCAGTGAAGGGGAATATTTCATCATAGCACTGCAGGTTCGTATTGCACGCACATGACATCCATCTCTGGTGGCGATCGCACATGTGCGGCATCTGGAATTGGGTGTCTCCATCGCCATTGGTGCCATTGGACACTAGAGGAGGTGGGGCAATACAAATGAGAACCTCTCAAACGCTTTTATTGCGGTGGTCTGCCCCAGGAGAGATAGAATGTGTTACTTTTGATATGGGTAAGAACTTTGTTCGTTTATGGCCAGTTTGATGTGGCTTTGCTGACCTTGTGGTGATCTGATGTATGCTTTGTTTCAGAGCCAACGTATGGGATTCCCTGCATTTGAGTAGTTTATCGGGGGTCTACTTTTGGATGCTTAAAGAATTGAAGTATAATTAATCTTCATGAAGTTAATTGTGCTCTTTTGGTCTTATTTAATCTCTTACTGATTGTATTGGTATGTTGGTGTCCACAGTTCCTGGGTGGTTTAAAACATATCTATCATCAGTGAACCTATCATTCCATAATCCCTTCCCAAGCTGGTTAACTTTGTGTTCTGTATTCTCCCCTGCGGTTTCATTGAAACATTCTTTCGATGTACGGTCCACCATATTGATTTTATCATATTCATTTTTGGGTAACATCCCGGTAATGGGGTTTCCTTTGATGGTCTTGAATTGTATGCATCTTTGAGAAATGTAATGTATTTACTTATTGTTATGATTTATTTCATACATATTTATGATTTTTGCACTTTTGATAAATGCTAGTTGAGGATGTGACTAATATGTTGTCTTTAATTTTTAGTGATTATGTATGCAGTACTTATAAAAGTCTCCTGAAGAAGCCATAGTCTGGTGAAATATGTAGAGCTGAAGTCACTGTATCTGTTTCATCAATCACATGGATCGTATATGATGGTTTTAAACATGAAATGCTGATTTTAACATGTGAAAATAAAATGTTGTTACTTTTTTAAAACAATTTGTGCATGTGGCACCTTAACCAGTTGCTGACCGGGCTATAGCCAAATGACAGCTACAGCGCGGTCAGATATCTCTGGGAGGCCGACATATGACCGCCTCCCAGAATTGCGCTCCCGGGTGCCAGGAATGTCCATGACCATCAGGTCCGATGGGCCCGGCACATCACGGAATGGAGTAAAGGGCAATGACAGCGGCACTTTGCCACGTGATCACCCCATCCAATGACAGAGCGATAGGCTGTCAACAGACCAGAGTTTGTCCGGTCAGCTCCTCCACTCTCCTTGCACCGATCATTACAGTGTGCAAGGAGAGGAAAGAGTCGGTGCTCACACCACTGATCTGTGCCCATTCCTGCCCATCCTTTCTCCATCCAAGGCTCATCCATGCCCAGCTATGGTCATACATGCTCCATGCATGGGTCATCCATGCCCAGCCATGCCCAGCCATGCTCATCCATGCTCAAACATGCCCAGCCATGCTCACCCATGCCCAGCCATGCTCATCCATTCCCAGTCAGGCTCATCCATGCCAAGCCATGCTCATCCATAACCAACCATGCTTAATCATGGCTCATCCATCCCCATTCATGCCCATCCATGCTCACTGATGCCCATTCATGCTCATCCATGGTTCATCTGTGCCCATCCATGGCTCACCTGGGCCCATCCATGGCTCATTTATGCTCATTCATGGCTCATCCATGCCCATCCATGTCTCATCCATGCCAATCCATGGCTCATCCATGGCTCATCCATGGCTCATTCATGCTCATCCATGCCACATCAGTGTTCATTTATGCCACATCTGTGCTCATACATGCCTCATCCATGCCACATCAGCGATCATCCGAGCCACATCAGTGCTCATCTGTGCCACATCCATGTCACATAAGTGCCACATTCAAGCACATCAGTACTCATCCATGCCACATCCATGCCACATCAGTTCTCATTTGTGCCACATCCATGCCACTACAGTGCCCATCAGAGCCACTACAGTGCCCATCAGTGTCTCACAAAAGTGTAATAGGTAGTCAAATTAGATTTGAAATCTATGTCCCTAGAACACCTGATGGTTCTCCCTGCACGTTGGGCCTACCTATGTAGCCAGGCTGTGTAAAAGTCTCACACATGTGGTATTGCCATACTCAGGAGGAGTAAGAAATGTATTTTGGGGTGTGATTTTTTTTGCTATGTACATGCTATGTGTTAGAAATATCTTATACATGAACAACAATGTGTAAAAAAGAAAATGTGTTTTCATTTTCTTTCCACATTTTCCAAAAACGTGTGAGAAAAAAAAGACATGTGTAAAAGACTCATTATGCCTCATATAATATACTTTGGGGTATTTGCTTTACAAAATGGGGTCATTTTTTGTGCGTTTCCATTGTCCTGGTGCTCCAGGACTTTCAAAATTGTAAGAGGTACTTTAGAGATATGTGTAATTTATGTCCCTAGAACGCCTGGTGGTGCTGCCTGCATGTTGGGCCTTTGTATGTGGCCAGGCTGTGTAAAAGTCTCACACACGTGGTATCGCCATACTCAGGAGGAGGAAATTACAACTTCAAAAAACTTCCCATGCCTCATACTAAATACCTTAAAATGTCTACTTTCCTAAAAGGAGTCATTTATGGGGTATTTGTACTTTCCTGGCTTGTTAGTGTCTCAAGAAATTAGATAGACTGTCAGCACATCAGGTGTGATCAATTTTCAGTGATTGGCACCATAGTTTGTAGATTCTATAATGTTCACAAAGACCAAATAATATACACTTATTTTGGTTATTTATTTATTTTTTACCAAAGATATGTAGCAGTATAAATTTTGCACAATTTATGCGGTGCATACTAGCTCATTATGCCTTTTGCCTCACAGGGGTATACAACCGCTTTAAGCACTGAAGGGATAAAACCCCCTAGGTGATCATGTTTTAACATCTGTGTTCAACTATAGAGATATCCCTATGCTTTCTGTCCTGAAGACATCCCGTAACAGGAAATCTCACTAAAATCAAAGTAAATCCCATCTAAGAGAGTTTCCAAAGGAACAGGGTACCTCTTGTAGGATTTTCTACTCCCGTGTGCTTCAATGACATCTCAAACTTGTTGGATGTGTCCTTCTTTTCTGTCTTGGTGACTAAGTTCACCAGGACAAATATAGAAGCAAATCTCCCCAGGATAGATACAAACAGCAATAAAAACTTAACAGGTTCTAATTGTTCTCTACTCTATACTTAATATACATTAAGTGAAGCCAATGCTTCAGTAATTTATTCAGGGTAAAGAAGATTTTTTTTTGAAAAAAATTGAATTTTATTGCTATTAAATTCATCGGAAAAGTATTCTAACCTAAGATATTATCAAGAAGATCCAATACTGCTTCACTTTTCATATTTCGACGTGGCACATATGACGGTTGATTTACTACAACTGGATAATGCTAAATCTTCTGGTGCAGCTGTACATGGTGGCCAATCAGCTTCTAACTTCAGCTTCAATTAAGCTTTGACAAAAAAATTAAAGCTGATTTGGTTTCTATGTAGAGCTGCACCAGATTTAGTAAATCAATCCCATGGTCACACTCATTTTCTGCTTACTTCATTCCTTACCTTCTTTCCTTTTCTCTTGTTTATACCCTTTTAGCCTTTCTCAAAAACGTAAAAAGGCAAGGCGTCTTTTTTTGTGATATCATCTTATTAATGATTGTTTATGCTGTACAAAAAAAAAGTATTTAAATATGTATTGTTATAAATGTATGTTTATGCTGTACAAAAAAAAAAAAAAAAAAAAAAGAAAATTGCAACTATTCTTAAACTTTGTAGTCCATAGGTTCACATAAATTTTCAAGAACTCAACTTTAATAAATGATCTCCAAAGTAACATTTTTTATTGCATAATATCTGGTTATATTTATTCTTAAAGTCATTTAACGTTTTTAAATATGGGGACATCAAACTACTGTTACTTAATAATATGGATTAATTTTATCAACCATCAAATGTGTATATAAATGGAGTTACCTGATTGGTGTATCGGCTCCAACAAAAGGTGATACTCACAAGAGATTTGATTATAGTGTAAAGGTTGGAGGCTAATGCCTTATTTATACTTTATGCATAACAACACAGAGACCCCTGAGGGACGTAGTCATTGACATAATCATTTGATCTGTTTGTTGCCAATTTAATAAATTCCCAGAGGAGATAACAGTTTATATAATTATTTTTTTTATATATGATTTATTTTCTATTTTTTTCTATTTTTTTTTTTTTTAAATATGAGTTCTGCAAGAACAAAAAAAAAGCCTTTGATTACCGAAAATAACTTCTTGTTTTAATAAAATTTCCAAAATTCTGTTGGCAGTTGTATTGTAATAAATTTTGAAGTTTCTGAATTAATATTAAATCATGTTTAGTCAAGGTACCTTGCTGTTTTAATTCAATGTTCTTCAAAAAAGTTGCTGCTCTGGGCAAACTGCACCAAAAAAACATGGTGTCTGCTACACCTTAACCCCATTTGTTTACTCCCATCCAGGGTGGATGATTGGAAACCATGGTCCCTCCTTTCTGATACATTATATGACCAGTGTGGATAGACTTATGTTGAATCTAGAACAACATACTCAAAGAGAGTCTGTGAACTTTTAGACCAGCACATGTAGGCAGATGAAGGAAAACTTCAAACAAGCCTGATTGTGCTGGTGAGGTGGCTATCACATAGCAAGGCTTCCATCAACGGCAACCCAACTGTAGCTCAAACCTTCGAAATACAGAAAGGGGATGCATGTAGGTGACCAAGATGGCCGACTAGCCTAGGAGCTCCGTAGTGCTCCAGTCATCTAACCCCCACCACAGACGTTAGAGCTCACACAGTGGCCCGGTGATACAGCCTCTCGAGCGGGCACACTCCCAGGAATCACCCGATGTCTCCATGCAGCTAAACATGGCAGCACAGCAGTGCGCCCCCATCCTAGACACATGAGGCTTGGCCACAGAGCCAGAGGACTCGATAGTCGATCAGGACAATGGGAGTCCCCCAGCCTGCACAAAAGAAAAGAGCACAGTGAGTACCCCTCAGCAACCGGCTCTTTCCCCAGCAACCACAGAATCTCTAATAGGGAGATCAGAGGGAGGCCCAATTCTCACTCCTATGGGAAATCTTTTAGCCACCCCTGGGACCTGGGAGAAGGATGAGCATGACTACCCTCACACCCCGAATGACTTTTCATCAATGATGTCAGCCTTCTCCAATATGCTCTCCAGGGGTCTAGCCCAAACTGCTGCACAGATCACTGCCACAATACATGCAGACCTCCAACAGATAAGAGCACAGATAGAGGTCATAGAAAAAAAAAGCACACCAGGCGGTCACCAGAATAAACCAGAACTCTGCTTTAACAATATTGCTTGAGATTTCACATTAGAGCACAGGTAGTTACAAACCCAGATAGCAAGCAAGTGTGCTGAAAATTTGAAAATGACTTGCTAAGCTCTTGCTAGACTTGCCAGTCCGCATTGCATGACTCTAAATCAACTTTCTGTACAAACATTCTGCAAGTCTGCTGCAAGTTCTGGCTCTGTTATGTTGTGCAATAGTCATCCCACCACAGGGGTCACTGTGGCTGAATTGTTATGCTGTAGACTTGCAGAGCTCTTGCTGTAGACTCATCACTGCAACTTTGCACTTGCTAGAAACACGCCATGCAAATTTGCTACAAATTAGCGAAAATGTGCAGCAAGTTAACAAGACTTACAATTCAACACTGCCATAAATGTGTGGTAAGTTAACCTTGCTATCTGAGAAGACACTGGATTTTTATCAAGATCAGCAAGTAATTTTGTGTACTTGAAGAAAATGTACTTAGCCTGAAAAATAGAACTAATGAAGCCACCAATATCTACAGACTGGTAATATACAACATGTTCCATTTTTGATCCTGGGTTCTATAAGTGTACATAGTCAGATGAGCCTCATAATGTGCTCTTTTCCTAAAACAAATAATTTGCTGAGGGCTTTTCTAATCTCTTGGCTCCGCAGGCTGTAAACAATAGGGTTAAATAATGGGGTGACCACCGTGTTAAAAAAGGACAACATCTTGTTAAGGTTTAGGTAGTTCGCCTTTGGAGATACATAAAGGATAATGAGGGATCCATAATATACCAAAACAACACTTAAATGTGAGCTGCAGGTGGAGAAGGCCTTTTGCCTTCCAAATGAGGAGGGAATACGGAAAATGGATTTTAAAATGTAGGAATAGCTCACAATGATAAGAAAAAACTGAACAAGTCCCAATAAAGTTGTCACTACAGAGACTTCTATTCTAACCTTTGTTGTATCGATGCAAGAAAGATCGAGAAGGGGGGCGAGGTCACAAAAAAAGTGGTCAATGGTGTACCGATCACAGAAATGCAACTCAAGGATACTGATATGAATAATAAATGATAGTGAAAAGCCAATAACCCAACACCAAACAGCCAAAGAGTAAGTAAACCTTATGGTCATAATGGTTAAGTAATGAAGTGGTTTACAGATGGCCAAATATCGATCATAGGACATCATTGTAAGAAGACAACACTCTATTAGTGCAGAAGCACCAAAGAAAAACAACTGAACAGCACAGCTTCTAACAAATACACGACTCCCATTGTGGACTAGAATATGGATCATATTAGGGGCCACATTGGTACTAATTAAAATGTCACATAAGGAAAGCTGACCAAGGAAAAAGTTCATTGGGTTTCTAAGAGAGTGTCTGGTTGACACCAATATTAGTATCATCAGATTTCCAACGATAGTACTAGTATAGATCAAAATGAGTAGCAATAAAATGAAAATGCGGTAATGATGGAGGTTCTGAAATCCAAGAAGAAGGAACTCATTTATTTTGGTTTTGTTGTTCATTTTTATGGGATATGGTCACAACTATAAAGACTTTTTTTTAGTTTATAATATTTTATAAGATCAGTAAATAAAAAAAATAAAAAAAAAGTATTAATTCTTGAACAATATTATTTTTTTGTAAAGCAGTCGTGGTAACACCATATGGCAAGTTCAAAATATATCCAATTCTCATTGTCCCATTCTTCGGTCTAAGTGTTAGCTTCACATCTTGTATTTAAATACGAATATCAGCAACACATTACAGTAAGTGACCTAGTGAGATTTGTTAATTGTAACAAAGCTGTTGAACATCGGGGATTGTGATGATAATTACTATATACCCAGTTGTATTTCTTCTTTTTTTTTCTTCGCTCTTTCAATCAATATTGACTATTTTTAATCCTTATTTTGCTAGTGTTAGTAAATAGATAGAAAAGTGTGTGTATGTATGTATATATATATATATATATATATATATATATATATATATATATATATATATACTTGCTTTTAAACCTTTTTTTCACATTTCTTTTGTTACTTCCTGCTTTGTTTCGCTTTGTTTCTTTACGTTTCTGTTGATACATAACGATTCGTAATTTCGTAAGACTCGTTCCTATTTTCGTAACAGTTATATTTTCTTTGATACGGAATGATTCGTAATTCCATCTAATTTTCTTTGATTCAAAATTTGTAATTTTGTTAGATAATAATTTTTTGTTTATTCGGTAAACTACTTGTAATTTAGTCATTGTTACTTTTGTGAGATTGCCTTTTCCGTTGATTCGTACTTTCGTAGGAAATAAAGAATAATAATCCTATGCTTGCTTTTCTAGTAAGTCCTGTACTTACTCCAGTCCACTCCCTCAGTCACGAGACCCGACTCAGTCTCCTGCTCAACTGAATCTAAAAAGATTCAGGAATGCAGTGTGCAAACAAAAGGGATAAACTGATTGGCTAAAGATATTAAGTAAGATACTGTACATTACTCACTAATACACTGCCCATTGGAAAGAACGTTTCGAGAACACGAAAAATTACGAACATACGAAATTACGAACATATATATTAAGATACACTTACACTGTCCATTCAAAAGAGCACGAACAAACGAAATTACGAACAGACGAAGATACGAAATTACGCACACACACAAATGAAAATACGAACATACGAAATTACAAACAGACAAAGGATGAATACAATTAGGCCTCATGCACACGGACGTTTTTACAGCCGCTTTTTTGAGCTTTTTTTGCAGCTTAAAAACGGCTGTCCATGTTAGTCTATGGCTTCATGCCCACCTAGGCGTTTTTGAGCTGCAAATGGCATAGGCGTTTTTAAGCTGTAAAAAAAACCCAGGACCAGTGCGTTCCGTGGCGTGGAGCTAGAACTGTAAAAACGCGAATCGCGGGAAAACGCGGGAAAACGCGCAAAAACGCGCATAAACGCGCAACATATTTTCTTTGTTTTCTGAGTGCTATAGCCAAGAGATGTGTTTCTTAAAAAACGCTACTTAACGCTAACGCTAAAAAACGCGCAAAAACGCCAATGCAAAACGCGGTAAAAATCATGTTTTTAACGATGATTTTTCCAGGCGTCGGAGCTAGCTTTGCAGCCAGTTTTTTAAAACGTCCGTGTGCATGAGCACTTACAATTGAAAATACAAAATGTAAATCATTCGTTATAGATGTCATTTTCTTTCTTTTACTTTTTTGGAGTTTTGTATTTTCATAAGTTTGTCTGTTCATAAGTTTGTATTTTCGGGTGTTTGTTATTTTGCTTATTCGGGATTTCGTAAGTTTCGTATTTTGGTTCTTTCAACTATTCGGATTTATCCGAATGTATGAATACTAACAAATTTGTATGAAAATCCATTCATTACGAACCGAATCGCACATATCTACTTTCCATGCCTGGGCAAATTATGTCTTACATCCCCAAGTCTTCAGGAGGTAGGTACAAAGAATTACAGCTCAAAGGTGATGACTTCTCCCAAAACAGCCACAGTCTCCACAATCTCACAGGGTGCCGGCTCTGTTTGCAACAGGAACTGAAGTAGAAAAGATGAAGCTGGATAGCCGCACTCTGAATTATTCAACTTTATTTAAAAAATGTAATTAAAATCATAGCATCTAGGCTGGTAAACAGACTAACTGCACAGCCGCTGGCATGTTTCACACCGAACACGGTGCTTAGTGCTTAGTGTTTACCAGCCTAAATGCTTTGATTTTAATGACATTTTTTTAATAAAGTTGAATAATTCGGAGTGCGGCTATCCAGCTACATCTTTTCTTCTTCAGGAGGTAGGGAGGGGTTTTCTCAGCTAAGCACACTCCCTGCCTGCATGCCTGAGCTAAGGGCAGATGTATTCAAGGAAGTATATGTTACATGAATCATTTGCCCTTACTCAAGATGGCCACGGCCAGAAATGCTACGGGAGGTGTTTTTCAAAGTGATTTCTCAGCAAAATAAAGCATGGAGACATGGATGGATGGATGGGGGAGTTTGCTTTGAATATTAAAAACGAATTAAGTGTTGTTAGTTTGTAGTGCTCTGATGCATTGTAGTCCTGCTTTAACCACTTCAAGATCACCCACCGCATATATACTGAAGCAGGGTGGCTCTATTGCGCGAAACAACGCACCTGTTCGTTGGTTCGTGCACTGGATACTGAGGGCGCGTGCCTGCTGCCGGAGGCGCATAGAGGGGGAGCCAATCCGCAGGTCCGTCGGACTCGATGTCCGCCAACCACCCGGGATCACTCCACAGAGAGCCAGAATGCGGATCTGCCTATGTAAACAAGACAAATCCCCGTTCTGACAGGGAAGTACACAGAGATTTTCTGTTCCTAGTAATCAGGAACAGTGATCTCTGTGTTCTTCCTGACAGTCCATCCCCCACACAGTTAGAGAACCCATGCAGGGAACACACTTAACTCTTTAATCACCCCTAATGTTAACCCCTTCCTTGCCAGTGTCATTTATACAGTGACAGTGCATTTTTTTTAGCACTGATCACTGTATTGGGGTCACTGGTCCCCAAAAAGTGTCACTTAGTGTCAGATTTGTCTGCTGCAATGTCGCAGCCCCGCTAAAAATCGCTGATTGCCGCCATTACTAGTAAAAACAATGAAAAAATGAAAAAGTCCATAAATCTATCCCATAGTTTGTAGACGCAATAACTTTTGCGCAAGCCAATCCATATACACTTTATAAAAATATGTAGAAGAATACATATTGGCCTGAATTGATAACTTTATTTTTTTAAATTGGATATATGTATTATAGCAGAAAGTAAAAAAATATATAGATTTTTTTTTTTTTTTGTGTATCGCTCAAAAAATAAAAACTGTAGAGGTGATCTACAGTGAAAAAAAGGATACAGATTTTGTTTGGGTACAGTGTTGCATGACTGCAAATTGTCAGTAAAATAACGCCGCGCCGTATCACAAAAAATGGCCTGGTCATTAAGGGGATACAACCTTTCGGGGGCTGAAGTGGTTAAGCAAACATTTTTAAGGTATCTGTAAAGGCAAAACTTTTTCTCCTTTTAGATTAGAGCAGAAAAGGGTCATCACTGAACTTTGGGATCAGCATAAATAAATCTCCCTTTCTTCCTTCTCCCCATGCTCTTCCAATGCTGGCCATACATTGTAGGAATTTGTTCCTGAGAAACCATCCACAAATTGCTTAGTGGATGGCCCTGTTGGCAAGCTCCCACCACAAACCATATACCCACTTATTGTATAGGGCAGGGATATGCAATTAGTGGACCTCCAGCTGTTGCAGAACTACAAGTCCCATGAGGCATAGCAAGACTCTGACAGCCACAAGCATGACACCCAGAGGCAGAGGCATGATGGGACTTGTAGTTTTGCAACAGCTGGAGGTCGGCTACTTGCATATCCCTGGTATAGGGGGTGCAGCACTTACTGTATACTAATATTATTGTCCAAAAATCATCCATCTATAAAAAATACCAACAGGTCATGGTTTCAGGATTTCCCTCAGAAGAAATAGCTGTGGTAATTACTAAGGCAGTGAAACTGATCAAATCACCTGTGCAAAATAGTGGAAATCCTGAAAACATGACCTGTTGGTGCGTCTTGAGGACTGGAGTTGAGAAACACTGCAATAGAGGAACGGTGCTATCAATGCGATACTCCAAAACTGGACTTTTTCCAGACAGAAAATAAAAACCATGAGTATAACACACCACACTCACCGAATCACATTGACCCTTTTTTTTTAACAAGTAAGTCCATACAATGCTCTTCACCTCCAATCCTGGAATGTTCAGCTCTGTCCTTCTTTAAATGGTCTGCTTGCCAGTCTCCTGATGTTCCTTTGTGACTCAGGGATGTTTGCCGTAAGTTTCATATATCGAGAGAGAGTGCTATATATAGTGAAAATACACTTTTTTTTTTAGGCAAATAAAATGAAAACTATCGGTCTTACAATGAAAAAAAAAACGATCTACAGGTACATTTGCCTCATCCAAGATGGCCACCGTGAGTTTCACAGGAACCGGATGTGACATCACCAGAAGGTCCATCCAATGCGTTTCATCATAAAAATGCAACGTCCTTGGGACATGTTTCCAACATGCATATGAATCCTTCACAAATAGCAGACATTGGTTGCACAGAGGACAGTTTTCTCCAGTACGCTTTATGAATTCTAGGGATGGAGTTTAAGTGTTTATAGTGAAGGGAACCAGTAATGCTACAGTATACAAAGCCATTTTAGACAATTGTGCTCTTCCAAACTTGTGGCAACATAGTTGGTGAGGTTGAAAAAAGACAAAAGTCCATCAAGTTCAACCCATGTGTGTGATTATATGTCAGTATTACATTGTATATCACTGTATGTTGCAGTCATTCAGGTGATTATCAAATCATTTCTTAAATCTATCGATGCCCCCCGCTTAGACCACCACCTGTGGAAGGGAATTCCACATCCTTGTCTCTCTTACAGTAAAGAACCCCCTACGTACTTTAAGGTTAAACCTATTTTCTTCTAATTTTAATGCATGGCCATGTGTCTTGTTAAACTCCCTTGTTAAATCCTTTTCTGATCCAGCATGAGTGTGTCCCTGTGTACAAAGCCAGCTCCATAAAGACATGGTTTGACCAGTTTGCTTTGGGGGTGGGGGGTGGGGAATCAAGTGTCCTGCACAGAGATTTGACCTCAACCCTACTGAACATCTTTGGTATGAATTGGAATGGCAATTGTGAGCCAGGTCTTCTTTTCCATCATCAGTACCTGGAGATTGTTGTTGTTACAGGATCTTCTTAAAGTGTTACTAAAGTCAGAATTTTTTTTTTTTAACCATTAGCCGACCAGCTCAAACAGATATACTGAAGCAGGTCGGCTTTCCTGCGCGGACTGACGTAACTGTACATCAGTGTGTGCAGTAAGGCGAGACAGATTTAATGAAGTTGTAATTTTTTGGCCGAATTTTTGGGAAAATTAAGAAATTAGAAAAAAAAAAAAAATATATATATATATATATATATATATATATATATATATTTTACATTCTTTACATATTGTAGTACACACAGGTGGCAGATCGCGCTGGAGCGATCCTGGGAGGACGTCGTATAAATGACAAACCAAACCAATCAATAATCGCTTATTGCGATTTTTTGACAAACATATGTAGAAGAATACGTATAGGCCTAAACTGAGGGGAAAAAAAAACGTTTTATATATTTTTTGGGGATATTTATTATAGCAAAAAGTAAAAAATATTGCATTTTTTCAAAATTGTCGCTCTATTTTTGTTTATAGTGCAAAAAATAAAAACCGCAGAGGTGATCAAATATCACCAAAATAAAGCTCTATTTGTGGGGGAAAAAAAGGATGCCAATTTTGTTTGGGAGCCACGCCGCACGACTGCTCAATTTTCAATTAAAGCGATGCAGTGCCGAATCGCATAAAGGGGCCTGGTCCTTTGGCTGCAAATTGGTCCAGGGCTTAAGTGGTTAAACCCACAACCAATATGTTGCATCCTTAGATGTGGTGAATGCATTTGTTTCCTCTTTTAGGCTTTTTTCCTCTGTTTTTACCTGATAGTCTGATAATACACCTCCTGTATTAGAGTTCCTCCCACTCTGGATGAAGGAGTACAGGGGGCAGCTTTGGACAGAAGCATGGTCAGTCTGGGGGAGATGGGAGTGCTAAATGTACTAGCAGGTTTATTTACACTAAAAATGAATGCCAAACAGTTTTATTTTCCTTTACATACATACAACTGATCATTATAAGCATCCCTGTCAGTGTGAAATGGTTTGTCTCATCCGTGTAACTGATACATCTGCAGGAAAACTTGTTCTTTTGAAAAACAGACTTACTGGTGAGATCACCAGATGAAAATCGAAGAAAGAAAGCCTAAGAAAGAAAATTAATGTAGCCATCACATGTAAGAATTGGTAAGCTGCAATATAATTAATGTTGGCTTTTGGGTTTAATATTGCATTAAATTAAAACATGACTTGTATAGCAATTGTATATGCCCAATGTATTTATGACCTCTGACCACAGTGCCTGCGTGGTGGTAATGGATGTGTGCACATGCTCAGGCATCTTTCACCATATTTAAACCCAGCCACGATCTGTTTAATACAGAGCCATGACCAGGGCCGGCCCAAGATATTGTGCTGCCTGGGTCCAAGAATGAAATGCGGCCCCCCCTCAAAAAAAAAACCCACCAAAAGTCCCCCACATCCATTATTTTATATCATGATAATTAAAACTAAAATAAAATGTATTCAGAAGTCAGATTTACATGCAACATCACCTTGTCTATATGCATAATTATATGACATACCATTATGTTCAATTCCAAGGGGCGGGCTAGGGCAGTAAAGGGGCAGACCAGGGTAGCATAGGGGCAGGGCAGGGTTATATAGGGACAGGCTAGGGTAGTATATAGACAGGCTAGGGCAGTATAGAGACAGTTTAGGGTAGTCTTGGGGCAGGCTAGGTTAGTATATAAACAAGTTAGGGTAGTATATGTACAGGCTAGGGTAGTCTATAGACAAGCTAGGGTAGTATATGGACAAGCTAGGGTAGAATATAGACAGGCTAGGGTAGTATATGGACAGGCTAAGGCAGTATATGGGCATGCTAGGGTAGTATATAGACAGGTTAGGGTAGTATATGGACAGACAAAGGCAGTATAGGGGCAGGCTGGGGTAGTATATACACAGACTAGGGTAGTATATAGACAGGCTAGGGCAGTATAGGGGTGGGCTAGGGTAGTATAGGGGCAGGTGGCAGTTGTCATCATGACACACAAAACTGCAGGGAAAAAAAAATCTTGGTCATCAATTTGCTGGGCAAATAGAAGAGAGGAGAGGTGGCTGTGGTTTAATTTTCTGCCCCCTCTCCAAGTGCTGCCTGGGTCCAATGGACCCACTGGGACCCATGGTAGGGCCGGCCCTGGCCATGAGAGGACAAGGCACTGCATAGATTGCAACCCTGGAAACACTAGGTATGTGAGGATACTCCTTCTTTACTCTGCCTCATGGGTCCTTGGTCTAAGTCTTAGCAATTCAGACTTGGGATCTTCATTGGGGACCTTGTTTGTCATGAATGTTAATACAGACCATGCCTATATTTACCCCTTCAAGTAGGGAACTTCTAGAGGTCCTACAGTGGTCATTCCTGGCCTTGGACTTGACTACATGAACTACAGCCCTAATATTAGACTACAGGTATGTTGGCACTCTCCTCACACTACATTGCTTGTAGATTTGGGTATAGATGTCCTTTTCCTTTTTTACAATGAACCATTTGTTACTAGAGTAGGAATAACTTGTGGAAGCAGTATGCTTACACTTTGCGTCAATGGGACTAAGGGCTGGCCATTAAACATAGACCAGTGCGCCTCATTGGTTTGGTAGAGTACAAAATGGAACAACTCTTGCCATATAAGGGCCATTATGGGGACAACAATATAGAAAACCGTATATAACAGAAAGAGGGAGTAGGAATAGATAGCAAGAAAAATATAAGAGAAAGTGAGGTAGATGAGAGGGGGGATTGATGGGGGGGGGGGGGGGGGTGGTTATCCTGCCTCGGTAAGACACCAACTTGTACAGTAAATGAGTAGTTGATAATTTACACTGTTTGATATATGATTTCCGCATATGTAGCTGAAAATTTAAAGGCAAACCAACAGGAACATATCTTCTTGGATAGTTCAGATTTATTTCTAAGGGAGTAAGTAATATCTTCCATATGGTATATGTGATCTACATCCATTAGCCATTGGCGTAATGTAGGGATGGTCTGTTGTTTCCAAAAACTCGGTATATGCACCGTGGTGTGGTATTGATTTTTTATATGGTCCTATTGATTTACCTGTACAATTAAACAGTATCACCCATGGCTCATTTGGGATTGCATAGCCCTGAATCTCTTTAATCCAATACAATATAGTTGTGGATGCGTGGGCAGAACCACCAGATGTGAGCATGCACCACCTGTTCTCCACATCCTCGCCTACATAGCGCTGACATGGAAGGAAAGACTTTGTGAAGCACCACAGGGGTATAGTGCCACCTTGTCAACATTTTATAGTTCCCCTCTGCAATTCTGGAGGATATTGAAGAAATGTAGGTTAGTTGAAGGATCGTCGAACATTGCATTTCTGAGAGAGGACTTTGTAGGTCTTGTTCCCATTTAGAAAGGAATGTGGGCTGCACTGATGGGTTTAGGTCCAATAATGCCTGGTAGAAGTAAGAGATAGGATTGTCAGGTGGTTGATCATCCCCAAGTAATCTCTCCACCGAAGTTAGATCCGAAAGGGAGCATATTGGTTATGGTAGAGATTTGACAAACCTGGAGAGCTGGTGGTATTTCCATTGGTCCATGAATGAGCATGCGGGAGATGGTAAAAGTATGGATATAGGTAAGATACAATTGGTCATTGTCACTTGGTGGAGTAAGACTGGGGATGTGGAGATCCAGTCGCTGGGGATGTGGAGATCCAGTCGCTGAATTTAGGGTCAATGTTTCCCAGACTGAAATAGACATGTCCCGCTAGTTGCATTATAGGAGAATTGGGAAGTCACTTATGTGTTTTACACAGTGAGTACCAAATCGCAAAGGAGGACTTGGTAAGCAGTGAAGTAGACAAGGATAGTTTGCGGTATTTACTAGGTATCCAGATTAGAGGGAGCAAGTCCACACCACTTAGGTCAAGTTCCAGTTGCACCCATAGTTTAGATTCCTTCTGGTATTTCCAGTCTGATATCCTATTCAAAATTATTGCTAAGAAGTAACTTCCGAGCTGACAGAGGATACTTGGGACCAGCGCCTGGGATCAGGCCTATGATGGAAGGTGGAGCCAGTGCTTAAGCCACGGGGTGAGCTGCCTAGGCCACCCATCTCAGTGAATTCCTCCAGTCCTGTGGCTAGGAAGCTCTTGATGGAGCCCATTGAGGGATTCTTTTTAGGCAGGGTCTTACCCGTTCTCTTGCCCATACTGGCCATATGAGGTAGGTTGCGATTTATTGCGATAAAGGCTACTATAACAAGTGCCAGCACTGGAGCTCACAGGAGAAGTGTCCTCACTGCTTCATGTTGAAACAACGCCCCCCACTAGATATCTTTTTGACTTCTGCAGATGCAATGCTTTTAGTGCCTCATAGCTGTGGCCCTCAATTGAGGTGGACCTCCATAGGGGCAATCTTGACCTCTTGGGTGGCTGTTCTCCATCTTCCCATGCCCGATTGTCCCTTTTGCAACTGACCTTCTAAGGTCTTTTATCGTTAAGTGCAAGATCATGCTATATAACATATGGTATGTATAATTCAACCTCTGAAAGTGTTGTTTCTCTTCACTGTCTCCATGTAATGTCCTCTGTAATGCCAAAGGCCTTTTTCTATTATTAGAGTTGTTATACGAATACAGCTCTCCTGGTTAGTACCCCCTGAAGAAAGAAATTTTATAGCCAGAAACGCATCAGGCACTTTGGAGTGTAATAAGTATCTATATATGCATTCTATACTCCTTTTTGTCATCTACGCTATTTGTCTTTGCACAGAAAAAGTTTTTACTGTTATTACTATGTCTAATATTTTCTTTGTAATTAAATGTAAATATACTGTTTTATCTTTGGTGTGCTTTTTGTCTTTAACCACTTCCTGCCCAACGATGTCATATGACGTATTTGACTTTCAGTGGGGTTAGCTGTAGGGATCATTCAGATATCATATTTTAGAGCCGGCGATTCTGTGCACCATAAGAACAATCATAGCGGCAGTTCAGCAGAAAGGGACACACCCCCCCCCCCCCACCTCCCTCTAGTGCTTCTCCGGGCTTGCCCGTCAATCAGAAAGAATCCGCCGCTGTATGATAATCATAGAGATTTCCAGTGACCAGACGATAAATAGGGATGAGCCAAACACTCTCCTGTTCGGTTCGCAGCAGAACATGCGAACAGGCAAAAAATTTGGCAGAACACACGAACACCATTAAAGTCTATGGTACACGAACATGAACAATCAAAAGTGCTAATTTTAAAGGCTTACATGCAAGTTATTGTCATAAAAAGTGTTTGGGGACCTGGGTCTTGCCCCAGGGGACATGTATATATGCAAATATTTGTTTTTAAAACAGCTGTTTTTCGGGAGCAGTGATTTTTTTAATGCTTAAAGTGAAACAATAAAAATGAAATATTCCTTTAAATATTGTGCCTGGGGGTTGTCTATAGTATGCCTGTAAAGTGGCTAATTTTTACTCCAGTCCATTACCAGTCTCTTTGGGTCTTGTATGAATAAAAAATGTGTGTGGGGGTCCCTCTAAAATCCATACCAGGCCCTTCGGGTCTGATACGGAAATTAAGGGGAACCCTGTGCCAAATTTAAAGAAAAAATGGCGTAGGGGTCCCCCAAAATCCATACCAGACCCTTATCCGAGCACGCAAAATGGCAGGCCACAGGTGCTTTGGGGTAGCCCCCCAAAGCACCTTGTCACCATGTTGATGGGGACAAGGGCCTCATCCCCACAACCCTTGCCCAGTGGTTGTGGGGGTCTGTGGGCGCGGAGCTTATCGGAATCTGGAAGCCACCTTTAACAGTGGGACCCCCAGATCCTGGTCTATGTCAATGGGTGACCCTGCCCCCCTCTGAAGCCACAGGGAAGCCATGGGGAAGTCCCTGTGGCTTCAGAGGGGGCAGGGGCCACAGGGTTACATCACCGGGTGGCCCTGCCCTCAGATATATAATAACTGTCACAAGCGAAGAAGTGCCACATGGCGGGAGCCTCCCATGGGTTGGTTGCAGATTCTTTTTCTTTTTTGGTCCGTTGCGGAGAAGAAGATAAATGGACATCGTGGGACATTTTTATTTTTTTATTTTTTAATAAAGGACTTGTGCCAATCTGTGTCTTGTCGTTTTTAACATTTTGACACTTTTTTGTACCCCAATACCATTTCACACAGGGGGGGAGGCCGGGATATGGTGGTCCCCTTGTTAAAGGGGGATTCCAGATTCCGATAAGCTCCCCGCCTGCAGACCCCCACAACCACCGGGCAAGGGTTGTGGGGATAAGGCCCTTGTCCCCATCAACATGGGGACAAGGTGCTTTGGGGGGCTACCCCAATCCACCCTCCACATGTTGAGAACACGTGGCCTGGTACAATTCAGGAAGGGGGCACTCTCTCATCCCCCCTCTTTTCCTGCAGTCTGCCAGATTGTGTGCTCGGATAAGGGTTTGGTATAGATTTTGGGGAGGACCCCTATGCCATTTTTTTTATTTGGCGCAGGGTTCCCCTTAATTTACATATCAGAATCGAAGGGCCTGGTATGGATTTTAGGGGGACCCCCACGCAATTTTTTTTATTTGTTGCTAGAATACATCACTTTCTCTGATTGCCTGAGCACTGATAGTGGGATAGAGTGCTCTTGGTATGATACAAGAGGTCTTGGCTCAAATCAATAACAGTGCTGTATGCTGTATCAAGTCTCAGCTACATATAGTTTATACAGCACTTCCAGTAGCCACACATGTTAGTGAGGGACATAATTAGGCCAGCTTGGCCCAAGCAAACTATGTATAGTGTAGCAAAATCTGGAGTTCAGCTTTAAGCCACGTCTTTGCACTTCCTGTTTGTCAGATCATTGTTCTCTCTCCAGCAAATATAATCTCTGCTACCACTTGTTACCGACCTTGGCTTATTCCTCAACTACGCTTTTGCTTAATCCAAACCTGCGACCACTTGTTACTGGCCTTTGGCTTGTTTACTGATTATGCTGACCAACACCGGTTAGTGTTTAGACTCTGCACCTCGAGTGAGCCCCTGTCATTCACCACGGTAACCTGTTGTTGCACATGTAGCACTAACCCCCGAAGGAGCTTCTGGTTTTGATTGGGCCTGCACTTTACCTAAAAACCCCACTGACTTGACTCAGTCCCCTTGGCACAGCTGTGGTGCAATGTAATACAGTACAATATACAACAATGCAAAGTACCTGTATTGTATCCTCAGGATCCACTGGCTCCACACAGTGGGGAAAAACAATACGCCACACAACTGGATACTTAACCAGAAATATTGTTTACTGTAAAATATTTCAACAGGTGGTTACAGAAATTGTGCTGTCATCCCAACATAGGACGACAGCACAATATATTTCAATATAACAGAATATGACAAAAGTGTGTGAATGTATTTATATCAACCTGGGAGCTCCCCTGCTTTAAATATATACATGAGGCCTCACTTAAAGTACTTTAATCCAGGGGGTCTTCTTTTCTTCGCTAGCTCAAGTCACTTCCTTGTATTTGTAATTCAACGTAATGTAGCAGATTAAGCTGAAATGCTCCTGGTTTAATTCCGAAAACTTATATACATGCGCTGAGGTGCCAAAGTTAATAGGCCTTAAACCTGCTTAGGGGACATGACCGGGGGTCTGGATTTCGGAGGGTGCCAGATAAGAAAATCAATAGTGAACTTGGGGATAGCTTGTCTTTCCATTTCTAGCCATTCAGGTTTGGGTCCTTTCGAACAGATGTTTGATATTTGGCAAAGTTGCGCTGCCTGATAATAGCACCAGAGGTTGGGCAGTCCTATTCCGCCTTTCCGTCTGGGTCTGAATAGGGTTTTCTTGGGGAGTCTGTGGTTAGATTTGCCCCAGGTAAATCTTATTATTGCTGATTGTAGGTTCTGAACGTGTGATTTTGGGACCGGTATTGGGAGTGAGCAGAAAGGGTACAATAACCTAGGAAGGAAGGTCATTTTAACGGCATTGACTTTTCCAAGCCAGGAGAGTTTGTGGAGCGACCATTGTTCAAGGTCGTTTTTAAGTTTCTTAAACATGGGTGGATAATTGTGTTTGTATAATTGGGCTATGTTGGGTGTGAGCTGGACGCCCAAGTAGGGGATGGAGGAAGAGCTCCAAGAGAAGAGGAAATGCTCCTTTAGCCTCTGTCCTCTGTGTCATTATTGTGGAAGTATTCCTTGAGGTCATTTTTAAGGATAGTGCAGTGCACGGGGTTGGATAGTAGAGCTTCTTTAAGATGCCATTGTGGGGTGCTAGCTTGAGTTAGGAAGCCAGAGATTTTCAGTGAGACTAGGGAATGGTCCGACCAAGGGACTTCATCTATGGAGGCGTGAGATGCTAAGTGAATGTCCAAAGAATGAAGAAATATATGGTCTATACGGGCGTAAGTTCTGTGAGGTGCGGAAAAGTACGTATAGTCCTGGGCCGTAGGATTTAGTTCCCTCCACGAATCTATCATGCCCATAGCGTGGAAGAGCCATGCAATGCTAAGACTCTGCTTGGGGGGTCTTTTCAGGAGTGATTTGTTCTGAGCTGACTTATATATAATATATGATCGAAGGCGACGTTAGAGTCGCCGCCCATTATAACTTTGCCTTCCAGATGCGGAGACAGGGAGGTTAGCATGGAGGAGAAGAAATGGGTGAGAAAAGTGTCCCATTTATATATCCCTTAACTAGTATATATCTCCCTCCAATCCCTGATGGTTTGGGACAGAGTAAATGGGATGCGTTTGGAAATAAGGACAGCAACCCCCCCTTTTCTTGTCATCAGCATTACCTAGAAAAAAGGTAGGGTAGTTTCGGTGCAGGAAGGAGGGGTTAAAGCTTCTCGGGAAGTGCGTCTCTTGGATAAGGACGATATCCAAACTCTTGGAGTGGTAGTTATGGAGGGCCTTATGCCTTTTCATAGGGGAGTTCAGGCCCTGGGTGTTGTGGGTCGCTACCTTGAGTGATTGCAGTTTGGGGGTTTCATCAGCCATGGACATGAGGATGTAGGTGTGAATACATGCCAGCGTTCATTACCTGTTCCTTGTGTCCATTGGCATCCAGCCTGGGATTACGAGGTGGACCTAGAATCCGAGATGGCGTGAATCGACACACTCTCCTTGAAGGCACCTGGGGGGAAGAGAAACATGAATACAGGGAGAAAAATAGGACCAGAGGGAAAGAAGAGAGAGCAGAAAAGAGAAGGAGGGAAAGCCCAGGAAAGGGAGAGTCCTGGGCTCCCTAACAGCAGGGTTGGCAGGCCCAAGCCTGCTCCAAAGCCCTTCAACATGCAGGGATCGGTTGGAGGGCAAACTAAAATGGGGTTGCATTCCTGATGCCACCATGGGAGGGCAAAGCCCCAGGGTCACAACAGGTGGAGTGGCAAGCGGTCCCGCTCCGGCCGCACGGCACCCGGCAAAAGTAAATTAACACCATATATGGATACTGAATTAAACACAAAAACAAAGGGGAGGCCCCCTGAAATAAAAAGAAAGTGTCCTACTGACAAAACAAATTAGCCAAACGTTGAAGGCAAGTCTCCTAACAAGAGACTAACATTTAGAGACTGGAAGGCAACCTTTTCAAGGGAGGTGGGGTGGAGGGTAGGGGTGGGGGGTTGGTAGGTGTCTGAGGCCCTTTATGAAAAGGGGAGTGAAGCAATCATATCGGTCCAAGAACTGTTGGCAAAAATAAACAATAAAACTGCCTGATGAAGGGGGGGAAAAAAGGGGTGGGAGTGGATCAGAATGTCCTGAAAGGACTCAGTGGGTGTAGAGGTCATCTCTTCACCTCCAAGAGATCCGGTTAAGACGGATAGTTGGGGTCAGACCCCTAGAGGCCGGTTGGGGGTGGTGTTCATCTTGGAGGGATAGCATCCCACTGTCTCTTCCATTGCTGCTTCACCCATAGAGGGGTCAAAGGGCTGGTCAGAGAAGGTCTCTTGGACAAGCTTTGGCGGGTCTCCATTTGTTGGGGAGTATGTTTCTGGGTAATAAACCCCAGATGAAGGAGTAAGTGTTTGCCGTTCTGGAAATTCGTGATGTTGTAGGATTTTTCCTTGTAGTGGAATTGTAGGCGAAAGGGGAAGGCCCATCTATATTTGATCATCTTCTGGGAGAGATTCTCAAGTAAAGGTTTTAGTGCTTTCCTTTTGTTGATTGTAGTGGGAGATATATCCGCAAAAATTTGAATTTTAATGCCGTTGAGAGAGATGTCTTCTTGGTTGCGAGATCTCTTCATTATTTCCTCTTTGACCCCATAGAAGTGTGGCTTGACCACAATTAGGGATGAGCTTCGTGTTCGAGTCGAACGTACGTTCGACTCGAACATTGGCTGTTCGGCCGTTCGGCGAATTCCGAACGTTTGGGCCGTTCGCGTCAAAATTCGAGTGGCGCGCGCGGACCACAATGCACCGCGGTGGCGCAGTGCATTGCTGGCTCATGATTGGCCAAGCATGCACTGTGACCCCCGCATGCTTGGCCAATCGTAGCGCCAGCAGCGAGGAGAGCCATGATTGGCCACAGGCATCCTGCCTGTGGCCAATCATAGCTCAGGCTGTGTAGTGCACGCCCCACACTATATAAGGCCGCCTTTGAGGCGGCCTCGTGTAGTGTGTTAGCATCTGAAGCAGTGGGTGTTCTGTGTACCTTCAACACAGTACACACCGATCGTTTTTGGCTAATTTCCTATCTTGCTGCTGTGTAGTGGTTGTTGTCTGTGCCCTGACCGCAGTATACACCACTATATTCACCTCACCTATATAGCTAGTGATCTAGCTTTAACCACTTAACAACTGCCCATTGACGATTAACGGCTTCAGGGCGGTTGTTTAACTCTGAGAGGCCGTTAATTAACAGCCTCCCAGAATTCTGCTCTCGCGCGCCCCCTGGGGCGCGCACTCGAGAGCATCCGTGACCGCCGGGTCCACAGGATCCGGTGCATCACGGATCACGGTAAACGGCCGCTCGTCGCGGCCGTTTACCACGTGATCGCTCCGTCAAATGACGGAGTGATCACTTGTAAACAAACCGGCGTCATGTTATGACGCCGGTTCCTCCCTCCCCTCTCTGTACCGATCGGTACAGCGGAGGGGAAAGAGATTGGTGTCAGCAGCGATGTGGGCTGCATCTGCAGTGCCCACATCGCTGCTCACCGAATTTAACCCCTCAATTCCCTGCCAATACTCTGCAATACCAGTGCATACTCTGCAGTACCCTGCCATTACTCTGCAGTACCCCGCCATTACTCTGCAGTACCCCGCCATTACTCTGCAGTACCCCGCCATTACTCTGCAGTGCAGTACCCTGCCATTACTCTGCAGTACCCTGCCATTACTCTGCAGTACCCCCCATTACTCTGCAGTACCCTGCCATTACTCTGTAGTACCCCCCATTACTCTGCAGTACCCCCCAATACTCTGCAGTACCCGCCATTACTCTGCAGTACCCCGCCATTACTCTGCAGTGCAGTACCCTGCCATTACTCTGCAGTACCCTGCCATTACTCTGCAGTACCCCCCCATTACTCTGCAGTAACCCCCATTACTCTGCAGTACCCTGCCATTACTCTGGAGTACCCCCCAATACTCTGCAGTACCCTGCTATTACTCTGTAGTACCCCGCCAATACCCCGCCAATACTCTGCAATACCCTGCCATAAATTGCCATACCCAGCCATACTCGGAGATACCCAGCCATACTCGGTGATACCCTGAAATACCCAGCCATAGACGCCCCCCACCCCTCACCGCCCTCCGGTGCTTCTACCAACTCGCCAGTACGATCAAAGCCAGCATCTTTTTTTTATTTTTTTATTTCAGGCTTCCCAGCCTAGAGGTGAGATGTGGGGTCATATTGACCCCCAGATTTCACTGTAAAGAGGACCTGTCACCCCATATTCCTATTACAAGGGATGTTTACATTCCTTGTAATAGGAATAAAAGTGATCAAAAATATATTTTTGGGGAAAAAAATGTCAAACTAAAATAAATAAAGTAAAATGAACAATAAAAAAAAAAATTTTTTTTAAAGCGCCCATGTCCCCATGTGCTCGCATGCAGAAGCGAACGCATGCGTAAGCCCCGCCCACATATGAAAACGGTGTTCAAACCACACATGTGAGGTATCGCCGAGAACGTTAGAGCGAGAGCAATAATTCTAGTCCTAGACCTCCTCTGCAACTCAAAACATGTAACCAGTAAAAAAAAATTTAAAGTGTCGCCTATGGGGATTTTTTAAGTAGCGACGTTTGGCGCCATTCCACGGGCATGTGCAATTTTGAAGAGTGACATGTTTGATATCTATTTACTCAGCATAACTTCATCTTTCACTTTATGCAAACATTGGGCTAACTTTACTGTTTTTTTTGTTTGTTTTTTAAGCACAAAACTGTTTTTTCCCCCAAAAAAACGCGTTTGAAAAATTGCTGTGCAAATACCGTGTGAGATAAAAATTTGCAACGACCACCATTGTATTCTCCAGGGTCTTTGCTAAAAAAATATATATATATAATGTTTTGGGGTTCTCTGTAATTTTCTAGCAAATAAATGATGATTTTTACATGTAGGAGAGAAATGTCAGAATTGGCCTGGGTGCTCCAGAATGCCTGATGGCGCTCCCTGCATGTTGGGCCTCTGTATGTGGCCACGCTGTGTAAAAGTCTCACACATGTGGTATCGCCGTACTCGGGAGTAATAGCAGAATGTGTTTTGGGGTGTAATTTGTGGTATGCATATGCTGTGTGTGTGAAATAACCTGATAATATGACAATTTTGTGGAAAAAAAAAAGGAAATAGGCCGTCAGTACTTCAGGTGTGATCAATTTTCAGATATTGGCACCATAGCTTGTGGACTCTATAACTTTCACAAAGACCAAATAATATCCACCAATTTGTACTTATTTTTACCAAAGATATGTAGTAGTATGAATTTTGGCCAAAATTTATGAAGAAAAAATTACTAATCTGCTAAATTTTATAACAGAAACGAAGAAAAATTCATTTTTTAACAGAATTTTCGGTCTTTTTTCTTTTATAGCACAAAAAATAAAAAACTGAGAGGTGAAAAGAAAGCTCTATTTGTGTGAAAAAAAGGACAAACATTTCCTATAGGTCCAGTGTTGCATGACTGAGTAATTGTCATTCAAAATGTGAGGGCACCGAAAGCTGAAAATTGGTCTGGTTATTAAGGGTGTTTAAGTGCCCAGTGGTCAAGTGGTTAATAATAGAGCTTGCAGTCAGTAGTGTTAGGAGATAATGCGTGCTGTCTGCGTGCTCTGTACCCAGTACATACCGCTATAATATAGGGCAGACCCCTACTTTCAAACATCCAACTTACAAACATCTCCTACTTGCAAACGCAAGGAGACAGCAGCAAGTGAGATGAAAAAAGATGGACGACAAAACAAATTATACAGGGGTGATAACCCTTCCCTATGTTTTCCAAAAAGCTTCAAAATAGTTTTTTTGACTGGAGCTACACTTTAAAAATGTACCGGTTGAAAATTACAAACAGATTCAACTTAACACAACAAACCTACACAGTCCCTGTCTTGTTTGCACCGCCTGTATACTGCTGTTCTGAGTATATAGGGCCTGGGGGCCACACGCATTTCCTTTTTTTAATATGGGTACGGGGTTCCCCTTAATATGCGTACAAGACCCAAATAGGCTGGTAATGGGCAGGGAGGGCTACCCATGCCATTTTTCTCAATGATTTTCAACCATATTGCAGGAACCAGATATAACATTAAAACCGCAAGCAGTTTTAAATGGTGTTATTTCCGTTTAATGTCATTTGGTGCAGGGACTGTTCTAAACACGGGAAACACGTGGCACTTCACAGGCATACTACAGACACCCCCCAGGCACCATATTTAAAGGAATATTTCACCTTTTTTTTTCACTTTAATCGTCATTAAAATCAGTGCTCCCGCCAAAACGGCAGTTTTTAAAACTTTTTTTTGCAGTGACCCATGTCCCCTGAGGCAGGAGGCAGGTCCCCAAACCCTTTTTAGGACACTATCTTGCATATTAGCCGTTAAAATTAGCACTTTCCATTTCGAACGTTCGAGTCCCATAGACTTCAATGGGGTTCGAACGTTCGTAACGAACGCGGGGGTCGTTCGCAAGTTCTGGTGCGAACCGAACCGGGGGGTGTTCGGCTCATCCCTAACCACAATGTCCCGAGGGATGCCATTTTGGTGAGGGGGCTGTAAAACTCTATGTGCTCTGTCTAATTCAAGCCTATGATCCGGGATATCAGGAATAATTTCCTTAATCAGGGCTTTGACAATATCATGTTCATCTGCATTAGATTCCGGTATACCTCTGATATGAAAGTTGTATCACCTGCTCCTGTTTTCTAAATCATCGAGTTTGGAGAGGGCAGAATCAAGCTGGTCCTGAAGTGTCTGGATTCCGGCTCATCCCTAACCACAATGTCCCGAGGGATGCCATTTTGGTGAGGGGGCTGTAAAACTCTATGTGCTCTGTCTAATTCAAGCCTATGACCCGGGATATCAGGAATAATTTCCTTAATCAGGGCTTTGACAATATCATGTTCATCTGCATTAGATTCCGGTATACCTCTGATATGAAAGTTGTATCACCTGCTCCTGTTTTCTAAATCATCGAGTTTGGAGAGGGCAGAATCAAGCTGGTCCTGAAGTGTCTGGATGCAAGCAGTGTTCTGGTTTGTGCAAGATGCAGCTTCATCCACTGTCTGCTCAATGGCATCTATCCTGGCCCCCAGGCTCTGGATGTCTGCTTTAATTGCGGAGGTAATCTGCACTGCATTTTGGGCTAGACCGGCAACTAACATGTCAGAGAAGCTGCTCAATAGCTGGGCCATGTCAGGGGGGTAATTAGGCTGAATGGGAGATGCTTGCAGAGAGTCAGGAATGCTGTTAGGAGTGTTAATCAGCGGGGAGAATGGATTCTCTGTCTGCAGCCTGCCCAGGAGGGATTCTGTAGATGCAGGAGAGAAGGGGTGCTGTAGATTACTCACAGGTGCGGATGGAGTCATAACAGGGGCTACTATGCTGGTCAGGACAAGGTTGTCTCCACATGGTGTTGTAGCAGCCGCCATCTTGGAACGCTGGGGGGCTGCCAGGCCAAAGTTCAGCTGACGATTAACGTCCTTCTTAGCGGACATACCCGACATACAGGCAGGTGCCCGGTGACTTCCGACGATCATGGGGGTCTCCCCGAAGGTCTCCCCGAAGGTCTAGCCGAAGACAGGCGCCGTGGAGGACCGGAGCGGTGCGGAGCTCCCGGCTAGTGCGTCATTCCGGGAATCCCGCGCATGCACACTTGGGATAAAATCTTAGGAGCAAAGAACATGGAGGAAAAATGGGTATGCTTTAAGAGTATATTAAATAAGGGCATTAGCCAGTGCACCCCAATGTAAAACACATTTAACCACTTAAGGACCAGGCCTCTTTTTCGGACTTGGTGTTTCCATGTTTAAAACAGTTTTTTTTGCTAGAAAATTACTTAGAACCCCCAAACATTTTATATTGTTTTTTTTTCTAACACCCTAGAGAATAAAATGGCGGTCATTGAAATACTTTTTTTCACACCGTATTTGCGCAGCGGTCTTAGAAGCGCACTTTTTTGAATAAAAAAATAAGACAACAGTAAAATTAGCCCAATTTTTTTTATACTGTGAAAGATAATGGTATGCCGAGTAAATTGATACCCAACATGTCACGCTTCAAAATTGCGCCCGCTCGTGGAATGGCGTCAAACTTTTAGCCTCAAAAATCTCCATAAGCGACATTTAAAAAATTTTACAGGTTGCATTTTTTGCGTTACAGATGAGGTCTAGGGCTAGAATTATTGCTCTCGCTCTACCGATCGCGGCAATACCTCACATATGTGGTTTGACCACCGTTTTCATATGCGGGCGCTACTCACGTATGCGCTCGCTTCTGTGCGCAAGCTCATCGTAACGGGGTGTTTTTAAAAAATTTTTTTTTTTTCTTATTTATTTTAATTTATTTTATTTATTTTTACACTTTAAAAAAAAAAAAAAAAAATGGATCACTTTTATTCCTATTACAAGGAATGTAAACATCCCTTGTAATAGAAAAAAGCATGACAGGTCCTCTTAAATATGAGATCTGGGGTCAAAAGGTCCTCAGATCTCATATTTGGGCTAAAATGCAACAAAAAAAAAAAAAAAAAGAAAATCTGACATTTAAAAAAAAAATATACCTTTAAGAGGTATGGGCGGAAGTGACGTTTTGATGCCGCTTCCGCCCTCCTATGGTATAGAGACGAGTGGGGGCCATCTTAGCCTCACTTGTCTCTATGCCCAGCCGATGGAAGGACCCGATCGCCTCCGCCGCTACCGACGGCTCCGGTAAGCGGCGGAAGGTGCGGGAGGGCGGCGGGAGGGGGGGTGGCACCTCTCCCGCCGCCGATAGCGGTGATCTCGCGGCGAATCCGCCGCGGAGACCACCGTTATCGTACAGCCGACCGCCGCCTGAAGAGATGGATATCTCGGTTGTGGCAGCAGCTGCTGCCGTTACCGAGATATCCCTCTTCAAAAAATGGACGTACATCGTCGTGCGGCGGTCGGCAAGTGGTTAAAAGAGCTAGTAAAAGTCCTAGGTGGCTTAACTCCAACGTAAAAATGCATATAAAAGATAGAACACGAAAGGCACATACAGTAGCGGAGGAGAGTAAAATAAAACCCAAGAAATTCTTTAAGTACATAATTATTAAGAAAGGGAGGTCAGATCATATTGGTCCCATAAAGAATGATAAAGGGAATATGGTTACTAAGGATGGAGAGATGACAAAGGTATTGAATGTATTCTTCTCCTCAGTCCTCACGAGGGATTCGGGGAGCTTCAGTAACCAAAACTGCAATGTTTATCCTCATGACATGTAACAGGAAGCACCCTCATGGCTAACAGAGGACAGAATTAGAATTAGACTTTAAAAACGTAACATTAATAAGTCACCGGGACCAGGTGGCTTGAACCCGAGGGTCCTTAAGGAACTCAGTCAAGTAATTGGCAGACCATTGTTCCTAATTTTTACGAACAGTTTATTGACTGGAATGGTACTAGCTGATTGGAGAAAAGCCAATGTAGCACCAATATATAAAAAAGGGCCAAGAAACATCCCTGAGAATTACAGACCAGTTAGCCTAATGCAAGCTCTTTGAAGGGATGATAAGGGGCCATATAAAGATTTTAGTAATGACAACGTTATCATTAGCAGTAATCAGTATGGATTTATGAAGAATCGTTCTTGCCAAACCAATCTATTAACCTTCTACGGGGAGGTGAATTGCCATCTAGATAAAGGAAGGCCCGAAAATGTGGTGGATCTGGATTTTGCAAAAGCATTTGATACAGTTCCCCATAAATGTTTACCGTCCAAAGTAAGGTCCGTTGGCATGGACCATAGGGTGAGTACATGGATTGAAAACTGGCTACAGGGGCGAGTTCAGAGGGTAGTGATAAATGGGGAGTACACAGAATGGTCCGGGGTGAAAAGAGGGGTCCCCCAGGGTTTTGTCCTGGGACCAATCCTATTTAATTTATTTAAATTATATTTAATTACTAAGCTAAGTAGGGAAATAACTTCTCCGCAGGATGTGGAAACCTTGTAAGAAGATCTGAACAAATGAATGTGGTGGGTAGTGATGGACGAACTTCCGACGGGACGTTTCGTGAACGCGGCCGATAGTTCGCGAACCGGAACGTTCGCGGTGGGCCCTATTGACTTCAATGGGAGGCGAACTTCACAAACTTACAGGTCAAATTTGCAGCCACAAAATAATGAATAGCTTTGCAAACATAGTCCCACCACATGACCAATGACATAACACATGTATGAGGTGAATCTGGGATCGACAACTACAAGCATTCTTTTTTTATATGGGAAATTGTTGTGACAATTCAGGACTGTGGAGCGCATGAAGGCAATGGAGGAGAGGGAAGGTCAGGGACCAGGGTAGGCAAGGAAGAGGGTGCAGGAGATGATCACCAGCAGCGTGACATACAGCAATGACACCTGCACCGTGATAGAGTCATCTGACAGCAGCACCGTGATAGAGAGCACTGACATCAGCAGTGTGACATACAGCAATGACACCTGCACCGTGATAGAGTCATCTGACAACAGCACCGTGATAGAGAGCACTGACATCAGCAGCGTGACATAAAGCACTCACACCAGCACCGTGATATACAGCACTGACAGCAGCACCGTGATAGAGAGCACTGACATCAGCAGCGTGACATAAAGCACTCACACCAGCACCGTGATATACAGCACTGACAGCAGCACCGTGATAGAGAGCACTGACATCAGCAGCGTGACATAAAGCACTCACACCAGCACCGTGATATACAGCACTGACAGCAGCACCGTGACAGAGAGCACTGACATCAGCACCGTGATATACAGCACTGACACCTGCACCGTAAGCAGCCCCAGGAGGAAGTCAGCATAGCACAGGGATGGTGGGAGCCCCTCAAACTGAGCATAGCACAGGGATGGTGGGAGCCCCTCATAATAAGCAGCCCCAGGAGGATGTCAACATAGCACAGGGATGGTGGGAGCCCCTCATAATAAGCAGCCCCAGGAGGATGTCAGCATAGCACAGGGATGGTGGGTGCACCTCATAATAAGCAGCCCCAGGAGGATGTCAGCATAGCACAGGGATGGTGGGAGCCCCTCATAATAAGCAGCCCCAGGAGTAAGTCAGCACAGCACAGGGATGGTGGGAGCCCCTCATAATGAGCATAGCACAGGGATGGTGGGAGCACCTCAAAATATGCACAGCAGAGGTACAGCCCCAGGAGGAAGTCAGCACAGCACAGGGATGGTGGGAGCCCCTCATAATATGCACAGCAGAGGTACAGCCCCAGGAGGATGTCAGCACAGGGATGGTGGGAGCCCCTCAAAATAAGCAGCCCCAGTAGAAATATGACACCGCTCAACCTCTTCAAAGAGGAGGGTACGGGCATATAGTATGGTGTGCTTTTTTTGGACAAGGAAGTGAGCCAAATGAAGAAAGAAGGTCTCTGTGCTCGATTCAAAAAATTGTTTATAGACATATACATGGTCTACTGGTCACATGTGTTGAATTCCTCCGAGATCAATGCCTCATTCATTTTTAGAAATGTGAGGTTGTTAACACTGTCGTGAGCTAGGCGAGTACGCTTATCGGTCACGATCCCCCCTGCTGCGCTGAACGTCCTTTCGGACAGGACACTGGATGAGAGCAAGCCAACAGTTCGATTGCAAATTGGGCAAGCTCTGGCCAGAGGTCAAGCCTGCCCACCCAGTAGTCCAGGGGTTCATCACTCCTCACGTCCACATCGGCCGTTAACCCGATGTAGTCGGACACCTGACGGTCTAGGCGTTCCCTGATGCTGGATCCGGATGACATCTGTCAATGGGTCGGCTGAAAGAATGACCTCATATGCGAAGTCACCAACGCATCTTCAAACCGGCCTCTTCTTGCAGGCGCTGTTGGATTGGTACCCGCAACTCCTTCTCTGGAAGTGGGAATTGCTCCTCTGCCAGCGCACGCAAAAGCAGAATGCAGCATTTCTCGAAGCAAGGCCTGGAAGTGCTGCATTCTGCCAGCCCTCTGTGACGGCGGTAACATTTCCGCCATTTTGTGTTTGTACCGGGGGTCTAAGTACGTTGCCACCCAGTACTGGTCCTTGACCCTTATGCTTTTTATACAGGGGTCCTTATTAAAACACTGGAGCATGAAGGCCCCCATTTGCACTAAAGTGGAAGCGGTATGGTGCCTGGCTCCTGCTCATCATCCAGGATAATGTAGTCCTCTTCATTCTCCTCTCCCCATCCACGCACAACAGGGATCCCAGAAAGGATTAAAGCATGCTCTTCTTGCTCCTCCTCATCCGCCCCGACACCATCCTCCTCTGACTCCTCTTCAGACTCTGTTGTTCACTTGTCTCAGATAGAGAAGCCCCCCCTGGGAATTCATCCAGCATTGCGCCTTCCTCATCTTCCCGCTCCTGCTCCTCCACAGCTTGATCAATGACACGACCCAATGCACGCTCCATAAAGAAGGCATAAGGTACCATGTCACTGATGGCACCATGGCTGCGACTGACCAGTTTGGTGATCTCCTCAAATGGCCTCAGAAGTCTGCATGCATCGCGCATGAGCAGCCACTGGCGCGGTGAAAAAAAACCCCAGCTCCCCAGAACCGGTTCTGCCGCAGAGTTCATACAGGTAGACGTTAACTGCATGTTTCTGCTGGAGCAGCATATCAAGCATATAGAAGGTTGAGTTCCATCGCGTAGGGCAATCGCAAAAAAGACGTCTGACCGGCAGATTGTGTCGCCGCTGAATGTCAGCAAGGCGAGCCATGGCCGTGTAAGATCTTCTGAAATGGGCCGAGATTTTCCTTGCCTGCCGCAAGATGTCCTGGACCCCAGGGTATATGACAATGAATCGCTGCACGACCAAGTTTAAGACGTGTGCCATGCATGGCACGTGCGTGATTTTGCCCTGTTTCAATGCGGTAAGCAGATTGGCACCGTAGTCACACACCACTTTACCAACTGTCAAATTGAGCAGTGTTAGCCACTGATCTGCCTGTGAACGCAAAGCTGAAAGGAGTGCCGGGCCAGTGTGGCTGTTGGCTTCCAGGCACAACAGACGCAGCACGGCATGGCAACGTCTCACCTGGCATGTCGAATAGGTTCTGGGGAGCTTGGGCGGCACAGCGGAAGAGACGCTAGCAGCGGAAAAGGAGGAGTCAGCTGAGGAGGAGAGGGAGGAGGATGGAGTAGGTGGAGGAGGAGAAGAAGAGTCAGCCCTGCATGCAATCCGTGGCGGTAAAACCATATCTACACGGGTGCCACGGGTTACATGCTTGACGGCCGTCAGAAGGTTCACCCAGTGGGCAGTAAAAGTGATATACCTTCCCTGCCCGTGTTTGCTAGACCACGTGTCTGTGGTCAGATGTATCTTGGCACTGACACTGTGTGCCAGAGATACATTCACTTGCCGCTGAACATGGCCATATAGCTCTGGGATGCCCTTCTCTGAGAAATACTTCCTTCCTGGGACCTTCCATTGTGGTGTTCCAATGGCCACAAATTTGCGAAAGGCCTCAGAGTCCACCAGTTTATATGGCAGTAGTTGGCGGGCTATGAGTTCTGACAAGCCAGCCGTCAACCGTTGGGCAAGAGGGTTATCCGGCGTCATCATTTTCTTACGCTCGAACATTAGGCCCACGGAAGCCTGCCTTTTTGCAGAAAAACGTGAGCTTGGCGTGATGGAAGGTGGAGTGGAGGAAAATTGTGAGGAGAGAGGAGAAGGAGAAGTAGAAGACGAGGCTGGACGGTGAGAGCCTGCAGTGTGGCTTTGTGTGTTCCGTTGCTCCCACTGGGCTTGGTGATGGCTGCTCATGTGCCTTCTTAAGGCGGTCGTCCCTAGGTGAGTGTTGGGCTTACCGCGACTAATGCGTTGACTGCAAAGATTGCAGATGACAACGCTATTGTCAGCAGCGGACACGTTAAAAAAAGCCCACACTGCGGAGCCATGTGTCGGTGTCCTGGGAGCGCCAGATGTGACCGTACATGGTCGATGACTCGCTCCTGATACATTTGCAGTCTGCTTTGTCCCTCCTGTGCAATGTAAGTTATTCCTGCTTCTCCTCCCTATCTGCTGGTCCATATCTCCCTCTGAACTCCCCTCCTCTTCCTCTCTTGTGGGCACCCACGTGACATCACTAGACACGTCATCATCAACGTCACTTTCCCCACCGCTATAAGTAGAGATCTCGGAGTGGGCAGCACCCCCGTAGACCAACCTCCTCCTTGGGCTGATCTGGGTACTGTCGTCAGACTGCTGAGTAGCGGTTGTTGCTACCTCCTCTTCCTGATCCAATACCAAGAGTGGCTGCGCATCAGAAATGTCCTCTTGATATGGATCGGAAAATAATTCCTGTGACTCAAGCGGAAGGTATGTGGTGGTGGTGGTGGTGGTGTTGTTGGTGGTAGTGTCTTTGGGGGTGCACATAGCAGAGAGTGAAGAAGAGAGTGCAGATCGAGAGGATGAGGAGGGTGCAGAAGAGTAAGGCTGAGCGAGCCACTCAACCAAGTCTGGTGCGTCCTTTAAAGTAATTGAACGCACCTTCTGCAACTTCCCACTTTGGCTCAAGCCTGTTTCGCCTGCCCTACCCCTACCACCCCTGCGGAAGGGCCTGCCTCTTTCTCTGCCTGTCATTTTTTAAATGACCCTGAAGGACTGCTGCAGTATAGAGCAGCGGTCAGCAGAAGTGCACCCCAACCCTATGTATTGTGGACCGATACCAGTCCTTATAGAATGGCAGACTGTATCTCACTCAACCCTATGTACTGTAGTACCCTATACCTTACCAGTCCTTATAAGGACTTTTGTGGACCAAGTAGGTTGTGTGTGAGTGATTAGCAGACTGTACGTCAGTCCCTATACCAATGAAGGACTGCTGCAGTATAGGGCAGCGGTCAGCAGTAGTGCACCTCAACCCTATGTATTGTGGACCTATACCAGTCCTTATAGAGTAGCAGACTGTACCTCACTCAACCCTATGTACTGTAGCACCCTAGACAGACCAAGTTACCAGTCCTTATAAGGACTTTTGTGGACCAAGTAGGTTGTGTGTGAGTGATTAGCAGACTGTACGTCAGTCCCTATACCGATGAAGGACTGCTGTAGTATAGGGCAGCGGCCAGCAGTAGTGCACCTCAACCCTATGTATTGTGGACTGATACCAGTCCTTATAGAATAGCAGACTGTACCTCACTCAACCCTATGTACTGTAGCACCCTAAACCTTACCAATCCTTATAAGGACTTTTGTGGACCAAGTAGGTTGTGTGTGAGTGATTAGCAGACTGTACGTCAGTCCCTATACCAATGAAGCACTGCTGCAGTATAGGGCAGCGGTCAGCAATAGTGCACCTCAACCCTATGTATTGTGGACCTATACCAGTCCTTATAGAGTAGCAGACTGTACCTCACTCAACCCTATGTACTGTAGCACCCTATACCTTACCAGTCCTTATAAGGACTTTTGTGGACCAAGTAGGTTGTGTGTGAGTGATTAGCAGACTGTACGTCAGTCCCTATACCGATGAAGGACTGCTGCAGTATAGGGCAGAGGTCAGCAATAGTGCACCTCAACCCTATGTATTGTGGACCGATACCAGTCCTTATAGAATGGCAGACTGTACCTCACTCAACCCTATGTACTGTAGCACCGTAGACAGACCAAGTTAACAGTCCTTATAAGGAGGTTTGTGGAACAAGTGGGTTGTGAATGATTAGCAGACTGCAGCAGAAGGGCAGCAGTCAAGTATAATATTCTTTCTATATTTGGAAGAAAGAATATTATACGTGTACAAGCCTATTACCATACCAGTCCTGAAAAGAACCTTTGTGGAACTAATAGTAACAGCTACTGATTAAACTGACCCTCACTGCCTGACACACTGCTTCCTGCCTGTCCCTATATAAACTGACAAAACAGAGGCTACTGGAACAATAACTGGAATAGCACTTTTGTGGACCTGATAGTAACAGCTAATGATGATGACTAATCTGGCTGTCCCTACAGCACACACCGTCCTGTCCCTTTCTCTAAACTGACAAAAGACACTCAGGCTGCTGCAACAATCAGTAGCACAGCAAACCTATATACACCTAACACCTATACCAGTCCTGAAAAGAACTTTTGTGTACCAAATAGCTAGCGATTTGGGTCACTGTAATCTCTCCCTGCTCCACACAGCAACCTCTCCCTATAGTGACAGAAGAAAGAATGTAAAATGGCCGCCGGATCGGGTGTATTTATAGGTTAGGGGGAATGTCCAAGTGTCCATGTGCTGTAATGTCTCAATTGGCTGTCCTGTACCCCATGATGGATGTGTCATCATAGGTCAAAGTTCTTTTACACGGAAAACACGGAAGTCCGCCGGGCGAACGGCAGCAATAGTCCGCCAATCGGGCGAATCGCGAACAGCCGAAATTCGTCGCAAATCGACCGCCGGGCGAACTGTTCGGCCATCACTATTTCTCACCTCTCCATTAGGGATGAGCTTCGTGTTCGAGTCGAACATACGTTCGACTCGAATATCGGCTGTTCGCCCGTTCGGCGAATACCGAACGTTATGGGCCGTTCGCGCCAAATTCGTGTGGCGCTCACGGCCCACAATGCACTGCGCCATCACAGTGCATTGCTGGCTCATGATTGGCCAAGCATGCACTATGACCCCGCATACTTGGCCAATCACAGCGTCGGCAGCAAGGAGAGCCATGATTGGCCACAGGCAGGATGCCTGTGGCCAATCATAGCTCAGGCTGTGTAGTACACGCACCACACTATATAAGGCCGCTAGCGCGGCAGCCTTGTGTAGTGTGTTGGCGTCTGTAGGAGTTAGTGGGTGTTCTGTGTACCTTCAACACAGTATACACCGTTCGTTATCGGCCGATTTTGCGTTCTTGCTCTTCTGTAGTGCAGTATACACCATTATATCCACCTACATAGCTAGCTATCTTGCTCTTTTTAAATAGAGCTTGCAGTCAGTTGTAGGAGATTGTGCGTGCTGTCTGCGTGCTCTGACCGCAGAATACACCGTTATATCTACCTATATAGCTAGCTATCTTGCTCTTTTTAAATAGAGCTTGCACTCAGCTGTAGGAGATTGTGTGTGCTGTCTGCGTGCCCTGACCGCAGAATACACCGCTATATCCACCTATATAGCTAGCTATCTTGCTCTTTTTAAATAGAGCTTGCAGTCAGCTGTAGGAGCTTGTGTGTGCTGGCTGCGTGCTCTGATCTCTGAGGACTTCCAGAGTGGTGGAGGAGGAGAGGGAGCTGATGGCTTCAGTCAGCCCAGGCCAGGTGCCTGTTTCTCAGCCTAATGAAGGACGTGGAGCCCCTAAGCTCCTGGAGCTCGTCAAGGAGGAGAGGTTGTTCTTGGAGAACCAGCTGGATCTTGCAGATTGGTCTCTGAGACAGCCAGGAGAGGATGCGGAGAAATCTGCAGACAGAAGAAAGAAAGCTAAAAGCTTAATTGTGAAGGCTTCCCGCAGCTACTGCGAGAAAATGAAGGTCCTGGCGGAGTTAAGGAACCAGAGAGACAGATCGGGCGTTGTAAAGAGACAGGAATATAAGACGGTGATAGACGGATTGAAGAAGCAGTGCAGCATGATGGGTGAGCTGTTATCCAACCTGATTGACAGTGCTTCTGGTGAGAAAGACTTTCTATCTAACGTGGACAAAGCGATGAGAATTGCGTGTGACGAGGGGACCCAGGCAGGGAGACGCCGTAGACTGTATCCAGCCTCGAACACAACGCAAGAGGAGGAAATGGCGGGTCCCTCTGAGGTGGCCACCCGTGAAGAGACAGAAAAAGTGGTGGAAGGAAAGATGGATGGTGAGAAACCAGTGAGAAAGACTGTGGGTGAGGGAAAGCCATTGACCTGCAAAGAGACAGTCCCAGTGAGTAAAGGTACAGAGAAACCTGGAAAAGTGAAAAATGTCTCTAAAGACAAAACTGCTGACTCCAGTAATCTTACAGAGGGGTCAGGTAAGCCTAAGGGTTGCCAGCCTATGAACGAGGCTGTGTCCCATGAAGGCAGGTTAGACCCCAATGATGTAGGAAGGAAGCAACAAAGAGACAATAAAGAGAAGAAAGATACCAAGGAGAAGAAGATTCCGGTGGTTCAGCTGGCTAGACTAGAGAAAATGGACTTACCAACACAGTCCCCAATGATCCCAGCCGACAGTTGCAAGCAGGGCACGCCGTCAGTTGCGTTGTCGTCCGCCACTGCCGCAAGCTGGTCTCAGGGTAAGGGAGCCGGGGTGTGTGTGGAGGATGGGAAGAGTCTGGCCAGCTTGGCTGCCGCTGTGGGGAGCGGTACAGTATCAGCCGGCGGCATAGCGTCTGCTAACTCAGCAATGGCGACAGTGTGCAAAAAAACGCCGTCTTCCCGTGGGAGGAGGGGCGGTGCTTCTGGTCGAGAGGCCAATGGTAGTGTAATAGAGGGGGATGACGCACTTCCGGTGCGCGGGTTGACTTCCGGCGGGGTTAGCCCGCGACCGGAAGTGACGATGGCGGAACCGGAAGTAGGCCGCGAGGGACACATCCAGCCGGTGACTACTATGATTTCGGGCCCTCCTTCCGGTCAGGGAAATACTAATGAAAATATTTGTATTGTAACATCAAATAATATAGAGCCAGGTCAAGTTACTGCCTGGGGTGACTGCCCAATGGGTGAGTTGGATGGGGAGAATCCCGCGATGGCATATATTCGTGGCTTAGAGGGATCCCAGCAGGAACAGGGCCAGGTGTTGGTGGATCCCTGTGGGGCCCATATGGAGGTAGAATGGCAGGAAGCTTGGAATGCTCTTTTTGATAGTTCTGAAGAAGAAGTTTCCCTGGAGGATCAGAGTGGTGTAAATGGTGGGGGGAATGTGAGTTCTTGTGCTGGGAGGGGAAAAACCTCTTCCCAAGCTGTTCCCCCAGTATTAGTGACAGAAGCTCCTCCTCCGGGACCCGTATTAAGGGGTACGCCGGAGGTAAGATTGCTGACGGCTCTTGGCGAAAAACGCTCCTACGCCAATGTGGTTGGGTCCAGTGTGCCTCTGGACCACCTGTACCATCAGTTCGGGGCCAGTAATTTTAGAGTGCCTCCGGCTGATCAGACCTCTGGGGCCAACTCTTGGTCTAGGGGGACAGGTGGTCCAGAGCGCAAGCGTAGAAATGTAGTCCAACTAAGGTGGGAGAGTACTGGTCAGTGCCCCACGAGAGGGCAAGTTGTGGACATGGTCCTGGCGTTGGGGTTCAAGGTGGAGGAATTATTTGCTGTAATTCACCCATCGGGTTCCCCGGACTTTGATGTCAGCTTTACTAATGCAGTGACCATGGAGAGATTCATTACTGCTTTTGGGCTAGTCAGGGGGACTGACCCTTGGAAGGGTTTCCGCCTGATCCCATTGAGCAGACAGGAGGATATTAAAAGTCTTACAGTTTTAGTAAGAAATGAGAGCCTGCCTCCGGAGGACATAGCGACTTGGCTGGGTAGACACGGTCAGTTGCTGTGTCCTTTGAATAAATGCCTGGACGAACGCGGGGTATGGACTGGGGCATGGAACACTAGGATTCGCTTAAGAAGATCTGGTAACACAGTTGCACATGTCCCAGGGAGTGCGTTCCTGGGTAGGGACAGAATCCTGGTGTTCTACCCGGGCCAGCCCCGCCGTTGTTTTAGATGTGGGTGTCCAACCCATTTGAGTGCGGACTGCACAGTTATGCGCTGCACCAAATGCAACAAGTTTGGGCACTCAGGTGACACCTGCGGATTAATTTGCTGCAACCTTTGTGGACAGATGGGGCATCCCTTTAGTAGGTGCCCCAGGGCTTACAGGGGTGAAGCAACAGCAGGTGATAGGCCAGGGAGGGATAGTGCTCCGCCCCCTACTGGGCAGAATTCAAGGGGGGAGAGTCAGGAGGGTGTTCCTGAGTCGCAAGGGGAGTCTCGAGCCCAAAGGGCAAGTAGGGTTCCTCAAAAGGAGAAAAGAGTACAGCCTGCTGAAGCTGTCCAGGCCCCTGTTGTTGAAGCCCAAATGTCTGACCAAAATGTTGGTCAAGCTGAGGTAGTTGGGCCTCCTCCTTCGGGTGAGAAAACTCAGGGTTCCCATTCCCAAGTTTCTGTTCCTACTCCTCTTCCTCGGAGATGTCGGCCAGGTAGGCGTCTGGTCGCTGCCCCTTTGTCCGATTCCTCGGCCAGTGAGGATAGGTCTGGGGAAGAGGAGATGGAAGTCTCAATAAAAGGGGCTCAGAAACGCCCAAAAGAGGTGTCTGATGAGGAGGGTGAGGTGGCATGGGTCACAATCAGGAAGAAACAGGGAAAGAAAAAGAAAAAGAGGGCTCCACCACCTGAGGTGGAACCTAGGCCATTGCCAAGGCCTAATAGTAGAAGTGATGCCCTATTTATAGATTTTTCCTCTGAAGAAGTAGATGGGGAAGATGACATGTAAAGTTGTTTTCCCTTTGATTGTATAGTTTATTGTTTGTTTATTTGTAAAGTGAATGTTAACTGATATTTGATTTGTAATGAAAATTTGTATGATTGGTAGCAGATAATTATTAAAAAAATATCCACCTATATAGCTAGCTATATTGCTCTTTTTAAATAGACCTTGCAGTCAGCTGTAGGAGATTGTGCGTGCTGTCTGCGTGCCCTGACCACAGAATACACCGTTATATACACCTATATAGCTAGCTATCTTGCTCTTTTTAAATAGAGCTTGCAGTCAGTTGTAGGAGATTGTGCATGCTGTCTGCGTGCCCTGACCCCAGAATACACCATTATATCCACCTATATAGCTAGCTATCTTGCTCTTTTTAAATAGAGCTTGCAGTCAGTTGTAGGAGATTGTGCGTGCTGTCTGCGTGCCCTGACCGCAGAATACACCGCTATATCCACCTATATAGCTAGCTATATTGCTCTTTTTAAATAGACCTTGCAGTCAGCTGTAGGAGATTGTGCGTGCTGTCTGCGTGCCCTGACCCCAGAATACACCATTATATCCACCTATATAGCTAGCTATCTTGCTCTTTTTAAATAGAGCTTGCAGTCAGTTGTAGGAGATTGTGCGTGCTGTCTGCGTGCCCTGACCGCAGAATACACCGCTATATCCACCTATATAGCTAGCTATATTGCTCTTTTTAAATAGACCTTGCAGTCAGCTGTAGGAGATTGTGCGTGCTGTCTGCGTGCCCTGACCACAGAATACACCGTTATATACACCTATATAGCTAGCTATCTTGCTCTTTTTAAATAGAGCTTGCAGTCAGTTGTAGGAGATTGTGCATGCTGTCTGCGTGCCCTGACCCCAGAATACACCATTATATCCACCTATATAGCTAGCTATCTTGCTCTTTTTAAATAGAGCTTGCAGTCAGTTGTAGGAGATTGTGCGTGCTGTCTGCGTGCCCTGATCGCAGAATACACAGTTATATCCACCTATATAGCTAGCTATCTTGCTCTTTTTAAATAGAGCTTGCAGTCAGCAGTAGGAGCTTGTGCGTGCTGGCTGCGTGCTCTGAGCTCTGAGGACTTCCAGAGTGGTGGAGGAGGACAGGGAGCTGATGGCGTCGGTCAGCCCAGGCCAGGAGCCTGTTCCTCGGCCTGAGGAAAAGCGTGGAGCCCTGAAGCTCCTGGAGTTCGTTGAGGAGGAGAGGCTGTACTTGGAAAACCAGCTTGACTTGGTTGACTGGTCTCTGAGACAGCCAGGAGAAGACGTGGAGAAATCTGCGGAGAGGAAAAGAAAAGCCCAGAGCTTAATGGTAAAGGCTTCTCGCTGTTACTGCGAAAAAATGAAAGTTTTGGCCGAGCTGAGGAATAGACGCGACAGATCAGGTATCAAGAAGAGAACAGAATTCAAGCCTGTCATAGATGGACTGAAAGAGCAGTGTAACATGCTTGGTGAGCTTTTATCAAATCTAATTGACAGTGCCTCAAGCGAAAAGGACTTTCTGTTGAGAATAGATAAAGTTATGAGAGTGGCGTGCGATGAGGGCTCTCAAGCGGTAAGACGCCGCAACCAGCGTCTATCACAGGCGGCGGAGCCCATGAGAGAGGCGGAGGAACCCACAAGTGAGAGTGCACAGACAGATGGAGGAGAAAAGCAGAAGGTTGTGTCCCCGGAAAAGATAAGGACCAAGGCAAAGACAGAAGGTGACATGAGAGACTCTATCCCAGTGACTAAGGGCTTAGGTAGCGCTACAGTGGGTCCCGGCAAGCCTAGTGGTTCTCAGCCTGTTGCCAGGGCTGCAGACCCGGTGGTAGCTGTGGACGCCAGTGGTGCAGTGCCAAGCCAAGGTCAAAGAGGAAAGCAGAGTTTAGTGGTACAGCTGGAAAGACTGATGGAGACTAAAAAAGCCACGGACTTACCTTGTAAATCCCCAGTGAACCCAGCCGGTGTTTGCGGGCAGGGCATGCCGTCAGCTGAGTTGTCGGCTGCCACTGCTGCAACCCGGTTACAGGGTAAGGGGAAGGAGCTCCAGGGTAAAGGTGGACAAAAGACTCAGGTCAGCCTGGCTACCTCTGTAGTAAACACAGCGGTGTCCAGTAGTGAAGCAATGGCGGGACAGCATGGAGGGACGCCGTCTTCCCATGCTGACACTAACAATCGTTTGGCGGGAGAATTTGGCGGGGTTTCTGTAAGGAGGAAAGCTGCGGTCGCGCCGGAAGTGACGCCAGGGCCGGAAGCGGAAGTTGGCCGCGTGAAGAACGTCCGGTCGGCAGCTTCCGGTATAGCATCCGAACGGGAGAACGTTCGTTCAATCCGAACGGGAGGAAGTTCGGTAGCATCCGAACGGGAGGAAGTGAAAGCTGGCCGTGTGAAGAACGTTCGGTCGGCAGCTTTTGTAGTATCCGAACGGGAGGAAAATGAGTGTATGGAAATCTCGGACAATCTACCCCCTAGACAAGTGTCAGTATGGGGTGATTGTCCCATGGGGGATGTAGATGAGGCTGACGATCCAGCATTGGTGTTTATTAAAGGCTTGGAAGGGTCACAAAATGTACAAGTGGACTCATGTGGGGCTCATGAGACTGCAGAGGAGTCGGATGGCCTGGATGCCCTTCTCCGTGACCAATCGCTAAGTGGTCTGGTGGAGGGTCTCCCGGAGGTCCAGCAAGGAGGTATGGAGTTGGAGGAAGGTATTCGGGGCTTGGAAGCTGGGGTGGCTCATCCGGATCCTAAAGAAGGGGTTTCTGCCCCAGGATCTGTTTTGAGGGGTTCACCGGAGGCCAGGCTCCTGAATGCCTTGGGAGAAAGGCGTTCTTACGCAAATGTCGCAGGGGCGAATGTGTCTCTGGGCCACCTGTATGACCAGTTTGGGGCTGGTAATTTCCGTGCTCCCCCGGCTGGTCAACCTTCTGGGGCCAATTCGTGGTCTCGGGGTGCGGGTGGCCCGGAGCGCAAGCGCCGTAATGTAGTACAGTTAAGGTGGGAGGGGGAAGGTCAGTGCCCTAGTAGGGGCCAGGTGGTTGACATGATTTTATCACTGGGAATTAAAGTTTGTGAAATTTTTGCGGTCATCCACCCTGCAGGGTCTCATGATTTTGATTTGAGTTTCACAAACCTAGTGGTGATGGAGATTTTTATCACCTCTTTTGGGTTGATCAAGGGGACTGATCCCTGGAAGGGTTTCAGGATCATCCCCTTGAGTCGGCAAGAAGATGTGAAAACCCTCACTATTCTGGTGAGGAATGAAAGCCTGCCCCCGGAGGACATCTCAACTTGGCTGAGTAGGCACGGCCAATTGCAGTGTCCCCTAAATAAGTGCCTGGATGAGCGGGGAGTTTGGACCGGGGCTTGGAACACCAGGATTCGGTTACGGAGAGCCGGTAATACGGTGGCGCATGTTCCCGGTAGTGCATTTATCGGGAGGGACCGAATCCTGGTGTTCTATCCAGGACAACCCCGGAGATGTTTTAAGTGTGGGTGTCCAACCCACCTAAGCGCAGATTGCACAGTTGTTAGGTGCATAAAGTGCAACAAATTTGGCCACTCAAGCGATGCATGTGGCCTTATCTGTTGTAATCTGTGTGGCCAAATGGGTCACCCATTTAGCAGGTGCCCTAAGGCCTACAGAGGTGATGTTCCACCTGGTGGTCAACCCAGGGGGGAGGGACCTCCCCCTGGGCCCACAGGGGGAAATGCTCAGGGTAATCAAAATGTGGTGGGGAAAACCAAGGAAGCACCCCCTAGGGGAACTGATGCTGAGGTGACCCCCGATGCTAGCAAAGTACCCAGGGGTCAAGGCCCGTCTGTTAACGAAGCCCCAATGGAAGGTGTAGTCGGTCCCACTAATGAAGGTCCCTTAGGGAAGAGTCTTCCTGCTACTTCTCCTCGTGCTGGGGGTGCTCCATGTAGCCGAGCGTCTCGTCGTGGGCTAAGCCCGGCGGAGGAGAAAAGAGGGAGAGTGGTGAGGAGGAGGTCAGCAAGGAGGAAACCGGCACGGGTAAGCTCCTCGCGGAGTAGGAGTCCTCTCAGATCCCCCAGTCCGGTTCTTTCCTCTCCATGTCGCCTTTCGGGTAAGGGAGTCGAGTCTTCGGCCTCCTCGGTGTCTGGAGACGAACATGGGTACAGTAAAGTAGTGAGTAGGTCTGTTGAAACGGCTCAAGGGGAAGTGGCGCAAGAAGTCCCGGGGGATGATGGTGGTCCTGATCCTAATAGTGGTGGTAAAGTTCTTGTTAGGAAGAAAAAGAAAAAGAAAGAACGTTATGAGTGGGACAAGGTTCTTGACAGGATGTCAGATGACCAAGTACGTGATTTGGTTATGTCCCCCCTGTGTAGGCAAAGTGTTGCTAAATAATTAAGTTGTAGTATTGTTTGGTTTGTTTGTAAAGTGATTTGTAAAGTTTGTTTGTAATATGTTATATTGGTAGCAGTCATTATCAATAAAAAATATCCACCTATATAGCTAGCTATCTTGCTCTTTTTAAATAGAGCTTGCAGTCAGCTGTAGGAGATTGTGCGTGCTGTCTGCGTGCCCTGACCACAGAATACACCGTTATATACACCTATATAGCTAGCTATCTTGCTCTTTTTAAATAGAGCTTGCAGTCAGTTGTAGGAGATTGTGCATGCTGTCTGCGTGCCCTGACCCCAGAATACACCATTATATCCACCTATATAGCTAGCTATCTTGCTCTTTTTAAATAGAGCTTGCAGTCAGTTGTAGGAGATTGTGCGTGCTGTCTGCGTGCCCTGATCGCAGAATACACAGTTATATCCACCTATATAGCTAGCTATCTTGCTCTTTTTAAATAGAGCTTTCAGTCAGTGTTAGGAGCTTGTGCTTGCTGGCTGCGTGCTCTGATCTCTGAGGACTTCCAGAGAGGTGGAGAAAGAGAGGGAGCTGATGACTTCAGTCAGCCCAGGCCAGGTGCCTGTTTCTCAGCCTAATGAAGGACGTGGAGCCCCTAAGCTCCTGGAGCTCGTCAAGGAGGAGAGGTTGTTTTTGGAGAACCAGCTGGATCTTGCAGATTGGTCTCTGAGACAGCCAGGAGAGGATGTGGAGAAATCTGCAGACAGAAGAAAGAAAGCTAAAAGCTTAATTGTAAAGGCTTCCCGCAGCTACTGCGAGAAAATGAAGGTCCTGGCGGAGCTAAGGAACCGGAGAGACAGATCAGGCGTTGCAAAGAGACAGGAGTATAAGACGGTGATAGACGGATTGAAGAAGCAGTGCAACATATTGGGTGAGCTGTTATCCAACCTGATTGACAGTGCTTCTGGTGAGAAAGACTTTCTATCTAACGTGGACAAAGCGATGAGAATTGCGTGTGACGAGGGGACCCAGGCAGGGAGACGCCGTAGACTGTATCCAGCCCCGAACACAACGCAGGAGGAGGAAATGGCGGGTCCCTCTGTGGAAGCCAGCCATGAAGAAAAGGAAAGTGCGGTGGAAAGAAAGGTGGCCAGTGACAAACCAGAGGGAAAGACTGTGGTGGAAAGAAAGCCAGCGGTGTGTAAAGAAACAGTTTTGGAGAGAGAGAGTGCTGTGAAGGCTGAAAATGTGAAGAGCATTCCTGGTGAAAAGACTGCTAGCCCTGCTAACTCCACTAATCCTGCAGAGGGGTCAGGTAAGCCTAAGGGTTGCCAGCCTATGAATGAGGCTGTGTCCCCAGAGGGCAGGTTAGACCCCGGTGAAGTGGGAAGGAGGCAGCAAAAGGACATTAAAGACAGGAGTGTTGTTAAGAAGATACCAGTGGTGCAGCTTGCTAGGATAGTAAGCAAAGGAAAAATGGACTTACCTGTACAGTCCCCAGTGATCCCAGCCGGTGGTTGCAAGCAGGGCACGCCGTCAGTTGCGTTGTCGGCTGCCACTGCTGCAAGCCGGTCTCAGGGTAAGGGGACTAGGGTATATGAGAGTCAAGCCAGCTTGGCTGCCGCTGTGGGCAGCGGTGCAGTGTCGGCCGGCGGCATGGCATCTGACAGTTCGGGAATGGCGGCCGTGAATAAGAGAACGCCGTCTTCCCGCGGGAGGAGGGGTGGTGCTACTGACCGCGAGGCCAATAGTAGCGCGGGAAGGGGTGATGACGCACTTCCGGTGCGCGAGCTGGTTCATGGCGAGAATAGCCCGCGGCCTGAAGTGACGGTGGCGGGTCCGGAAATTGACCCCGAGGGTCGTTTTCAAAGGACTTCCGGTCTGCTTTCTGGTCAAGAGAGTGTAAACAGTAACAGTAACAGTAATGTTGAAATGTCTAATTGTATAGTGCCAGAACAAGCTACGGCCTGGGGTGACTGCCCAATGGGCGAGCTTGATGGTGAGAACCCTGCAATGACGTTCATTCACGGCTTGGAGGGTTCTCAATCAGGGCCGAGCCAAGTGTCAGTGGATTCCTGCGGGGCCCATATGGAGGTGGAGTGGCAGGAAGCCTGGGAGGCTTTGCTTTATAGCTCTGAGGATGAGACCTATCCTAAAGTTCAGGCTGGGGTAAACGATGTGGGGAGTGTGACTTCCCATGCCGTGAGTGGGGGGGCTGCTTCTCATGTTGTACCCCCAGTGTCTGTGGCAGAGGCTCCTCCTCCGGGACCCGTACTAAGGGGGACACCGGAGGTAAAGTTGCTGACGGCACTTGGTGAAAGGCGTTCCTACGCCAATGTGGCTGGGTCCAGTGTGCCTCTGGACCACCTGTACCACCAGTTTGGGGCCAGTAACTTTCGGGTACCCCCGGCTGGTCAGACCCCTGGGGCCAGTACTTGGTCTAGGGGGACAGGTGGTCCGGAGCGCAAGCGTAGGAATGTGGTCCAGCTGAGATGGGAGGGTGAAGGTCAGTGCCCCACGAGGGGCCAAGTGGTTGACATGGTCCTGGCGTTGGGGTTCAGGGTGGCTGAGCTATTTGCTGTGATCCACCCAGCTGGCACCCCTGACTTTGATGTCAGTTTCACCAACGCTGTGACTATGGAGCGTTTTATAACCGCTTTTGGGTTGGTTAAAGGGGCTGATCCCTGGAAAGGGTTCCGCCTGATTCCTTTGAGTAGGCAGGAGGAGATTAAAAACCTGACGGTGTTAGTAAGGAACGAGAGCCTGCCCCCGGAGGACATAGCAACTTGGCTGGGGAGACACGGCCAGTTGCAGTGTCCTCTAAATAAATGCTTAGACGAGCGTGGGGTATGGACTGGAGCATGGAACACCAGGATTCGTTTGAGAAGATCTGGCAACACGGTTGCACATGTCCCAGGAAGTGCTTTCCTGGGACGAGATAGAATCCTGGTGTTCTACCCAGGCTAGCCCCGTAGGTGTTTCAGGTGTGGGTGTCCAACCCACATGAGTGCAGATTGCACAGTTGTGCGCTGCACTAAGTGCAATAAGTTTGGACACTCAGGTGACACGTGTGGGTTGATCTGCTGCAACCTTTGCGGTCAAATGGGGCATCCCTTTAGCAGATGCCCCAGAGCCTACAGGGGTGAAGCTGCAGCAGGTGGTGGGCCAGGAGGGGATAGTGCACCTCCTCCTGCTGGGCAGAGTTCTGGAGGGGAAAGGCAGGGAAGCGCTCCTACGGCGGAGCCACAGGGTGCACCTCGAACCCAAAAGGCAAGTAGGGTCCCTCAAAGAGAAAAGGGGGTACGGCATGCAGATGTTGCCCAGGCCCCTGTCACTGAAGTTCAGGTGCCCGGTCCAGATATTGGTCAGGTGGAGGTAGTTGGGCCTCCCTTTTTGGATAAGGGGGGGGCACAGGGTTCTGTTTCCCAGGTTACTGCTCCCACTCCCCTTCCTCGGAGATGTAGGCCGGGCAGACGTCTGGTCACTGTCTCCTCATCCGATTCTTCGGCTGGGGATGACAGGTCTGGGGAGGAGGAGATGGAAGTCTCGGTTAAGGGGGCTCAGAAACGCCCAAAAGAAGTATCGGATGAGGAAGGGGAAGTGGCTTGGGTCACGATTAGGAAAAAGCAGGGGAAGAAGAAGAAAAAAAGGGCCCCGTTACCTGAGGTGGATCCTGGGCCACCAGAAGGGCCTAGCAGTAGGGGTGATGCTCTACTTATAAATTTTTCTTCTGGGGAGGAGGAGGGGGAAGATGACATGTAAGTTGTTTTTTCCCTTTTGTTTGTATAGTTTATTATCTGTTAAATTGCAAAGTGTATGTTAACTGATATTTGATTTGTAATGAAAAATTTGTATGTTCGGTAGCAGATAACCATTAAAAAAATATCCACCTATATAGCTAGCTATCTTGCTCTTTTTAAATAGAGCTTGCAGTCAGTTGTAGGAGATTGTGCGTGCTGTCTGCGTGCCCTGATCGCAGAATACACAGTTATATCCACCTATATAGCTAGCTATCTTGCTCTTTTTAAATAGAGCTTGCAGTCAGCTGTAGGAGATTGTGCGTGCTGTCTGCGTGCCCTGACCACAGAATACACCGTTATATACACCTATATAGCTAGCTATCTTGCTCTTTTTAAATAGAGCTTGCAGTCAGTTGTAGGAGATTGTGCATGCTGTCTGCGTGCCCTGACCCCAGAATACACCATTATATCCACCTATATAGCTAGCTATCTTGCTCTTTTTAAATAGAGCTTGCAGTCAGTTGTAGGAGATTGTGCGTGCTGTCTGCGTGCCCTGATTGCAGAATACACAGTTATATCCACCTATATAGCTAGCTATCTTGCTCTTTTTAAATAGAGCTTGCAGTCAGCGGTAGGAGCTTGTGCGTGCTGGCTGCGTGCTCTGATCTCTGAGGACTTCCAGAGTGGTGGAGGAGGAGAGGGAGCTGATGGCTTCAGTCAGCCCAGGCCAGGTGGCTGTTTCTCAGCCTAGTGAAGGGCGTGGAGCCCCTAAGCTCCTGGAGCTCGTCAAGGAGGAGAGGTTGTTCTTGGAGAACCAGCTGGATCTTGCAGATTGGTCTCTGAGACAGCCAGGAGAGGATGCAGAGAAATCTGCAGACAGAAGGAAGAAAGCTAAAAGCTTAATTGTGAAGGCTTCCCGCAGCTACTGCGAGAAAATGAAGGTCCTGGCGGAACTAAGGAACCGGAGAGACAGATCGGGCGTTGTAAAGAGACAGGAGTATAAGACGGTGATAGACGGATTGAAGAAGCAGTGCAACATGATTGGTAAACTGTTATCCAACCTGATTGACAGTGCTTCTAGTGAGAAAGATTTTCTATCTAATGTGGACAAAGCGATGAGAGTTGCGTGTGACGAGGGGACCCAGGAGGAGACGCCGTAGACTGTATCCAGCCCCGAACACAACGCAAGAGGAGGAAATAGCGGGTCCCTCTGAGATGGCCACCCGTGAAGAGGTGGTGGAGAAAAAGCCAATGGCTTGTAAAGAGACAGCACCAGTGAGAAAGAGTGCAGAGAAGGCTGCAAGTGTGAAGAGTGCTCCCAGTGACAAGACTGCTAACTCCGTTAGTACTGCAGAGGGGTCGGGTAAGCCTAGGGGTTGTCAGTCTATGAGCGAGGCTGTATCCCCAGAAGGCAGGTTAGACTCCGGTGAAGCAGGAAGGAGACAGCAGAAGGACAATAAAGAAAAATGTGTCATGAAAGAAAAGAAGATACCTGTGGTTCAGCTTGCTAGACTAGTAAGCAAAGAAAAATCGGACTTACCTGTACAATCCCCAGTGATCCCAACCGGTGGTTGCAAGCAGGGCATACCGTCAGTTGCGTTGTCGGCTGCCACTGCTGCAAGCCGGTCTCAGGGTAAGGGGAATGGGGTATGTGAAGGTCAAGCCAGCTTGGCTGCCGCTGTGGGCAGCGGTGCAGTGTCGGCCGGCGGCATGGCATCTGAAAGTTTGGGAATGGCGGCCGTGAATAAAAAAACGCCGTCTTCCCGCGGGAGGAGGGGTGGTGCTACTGACCGCGAGGCCAATAGTAGCGTGGGTAGAGGTGATGACGCACTTCCGGTGCGCGAGTTGGTTCATGGCGGGAATAGCCCGCGGCCGGAAGTAACGGTAGCGGGACCGGAAGTTGACCACGCGGGTCGTTTTCAAAAGGCTTCCGGTCTTCCTTCTGGTCAAGAATGTGTAAACAATAACAATAATGTTGAAATGTCTAGCTGTATAGTGCCAGAGCGGGCTTCGGCCTGGGGTGACTGCCCAATGGGTGAGCTTGATGGGGAGAACCCTGCAATGGCGTTCATTCGCGGCTTGGAGGGTTCTCAACCAAAGCAGGGTCAAGTGCCAGTGGATTCCTGCGGGGCCCATATGGAGGTAGAATGGCAGGAAGCTTTGGAAGCCTTGCTTTACAGCTCTGAGGATGAGACTTGTCCTAAGGTTCAGGCTGGGGTAAACAATGTGGGGAGTGTGACTTCTCATGCCGGGAGTGGGGGGGCTGCTTCTCATGTTGTACCCCCAGTGTCTGTGGCAGAGGCTCCTCCTCCGGGGCCCGTGCTAAGGGGGACACCGGAGGTAAGGTTGCTGACGGCACTTGGTGAGAGGCGTTCCTACGCCAATGTGGCTGGGTCTAGTGTGCCTCTGGACCACCTGTACCACCAGTTTGGGGCCAGTAATTTTCGGGTACCCCCGACTGGTCAGACCCCTGGGGCCAATACTTGGTCTAGGGGGGCAGGTGGTCCGGAGCGCAAGCGTAGGAACGTAGTCCAGCTGAGGTGGGAAGGTGAAGGTCAGTGCCCCACGAGGGGTCAGGTGGTCGACATGGTCCTGGCGTTGGGGTTCAGGGTGGCTGAGCTATTTGCTGTAATCCACCCAGCTGGCTCCCCTGACTTTGATGTCAGTTTCACCAATGCTGTGACCATGGAGCGTTTTATAACTGCTTTTGGGTTGGTTAAAGGGGCTGATCCCTGGAAAGGGTTCCGTCGAATCCCTCTGAGTAGGCAGGAGGAGATCAAAAACCTGACGGTGTTAGTGAGGAACGAGAGCCTGCCCCCAGAGGACATAGCAACTTGGCTGGGAAGACACGGCCAGTTGCAGTGTCCTCTAAATAAATGCTTAGACGAGCGTGGGGTATGGACTGGAGCATGGAATACCAGGATTCGCTTGAAAAGATCTGGCAACACGGTTGCGCATGTCCCAGGGAGTGCTTTCCTGGGACGGGATAGAATCCTGGTGTTCTACCCAGGCCAGCCCCGTAGGTGTTTTAGGTGTGGGTGCCCAACCCACATGAGTGCAGATTGCACAGTTGTGCGCTGCACTAAGTGTAATAGGTTTGGACACTCAGGTGACACGTGTGGGTTGATCTGCTGTAACCTTTGTGGTCAAATGGGGCATCCCTTTAGCAGATGCCCCAGGGCCTACAGGGGTGAAGCTGCAGCGGGTGGTGGGCCAGGTGGGGATGGTGTACCTCCTCCTGCTGGGCAGAGTTCTGAAAGGGAAAGGCAGGATAGTGCTCCTGCAGCGGAGCCACAGGGTGCGCCTCGAACCCAAAGGGCAAGTAGGGCCCCTCAAAGAGAGAAGGGGACACGGCCTGCAGAGGCTACCCAGGCCCCTGTCGCTGAAGCTCAGGTGTCAGGTCCAGATATTGGTCAGGCGGAGGAAGTTGGGCCTCCCCTTCCGGGTGGGGGGGGGGGGGCACAGGGTTCTAGTCCCCAGGTTTCTGTTCCCACTCCCCTTCCTCGGAGATGTAGGCCGGGCAGGCGTCTGGTCACTGTCCCCTCGTCTGAGTCTTCGGCTGGGGATGATAGGTCTGGGGAGGAGGAGATGGAAGTCTCGGTTAAGGGGGCTCAGAAACGCCCAAAAGAGGTATCGGATGAAGAGGGTGAAGTGGCTTGGGTCACAATTAGGAAAAAGCTGGGGAAGAAGAAGAAAAAGAAGGCCCCGCCACCTGAGGTGGATCCTGGGCCACCAGCAGGGCCTAGCAGTAGAGGTGATGCTCTGCTTATAAATTTTTCTTCTGGGGAAGAGGAGGGGGAAGTTGACATGTAAAAATTGTTTTTCCCTTTTTGACTGTATAGTTTATTGTTGTTAGTTGTTTTGTAAAGTGAATGTAAACTGATATTTGTTTTGTTATATTAAGCTTGTAATTGGGTAGCAGTTTACTGGAATAAAAAATATCCACCTATATAGCTAGCTATCTTGCTCTTTTTAAATAGAGCTTGCAGTCAGCTGTAGGAGATTGTGCGTGCTGTCTGCGTGCCCTGACCACAGAATACACCGTTATATACACCTATATAGCTAGCTATCTTGCTCTTTTTAAATAGAGCTTGCAGTCAGTTGTAGGAGATTGTGCATGCTGTCTGCGTGCCCTGACCCCAGAATACACCATTATATCCACCTATATAGCTAGCTATCTTGCTCTTTTTAAATAGAGCTTGCAGTCAGTTGTAGGAGATTGTGCGTGCTGTCTGCGTGCCCTGATCGCAGAATACACAGTTATATCCACCTATATAGCTAGCTATCTTGCTCTTTTTAAATAGAGCTTGCAGTCAGCGGTAGGAGCTTGTGCGTGCTGGCTGCGTGCTCTGATCTCTGAGGACTTCCAGAGTGGTGGAGGAGGACAGGGAGCTGATGGCGTCGGTCAGCCCAGGCCAGGGGCCTGTTTCTCAGCCTAGTGAAGGACGTGGAGCCCCTAAGCTCCTGGAGCTCGTCAAGGAGGAGAGGTTGTTCTTGGAGAACCAACTGGATCTTGCAGATTGGTCTCTGAGACAGCCAGGAGAGGATGCAGAGAAATCTGCAGACAGAAGGAAGATAGCTAAAAGCTTAATTGTGAAGGCTTCCCGCAGCTACTGCGAGAAAATGAAGATCCTGGCGGAGCTAAGGAACCGGAGAGACAGATCAGGCGTTGTAAAGAGACAGGAGTATAAGACGGTGATAGACGGATTGAAGAAGCAGTGCAACATGATTGGTGAGCTGTTATCCAACCTGATTGACAGTGCTTCTAGTGAGAAAGACTTTCTATCTAATGTGGAGAAGGCGGTGAGAATTGCGTGTGACGAGGGGTCCCAGGCAGGGAGACGCCGTAGACAGCGTCTAGCCCCGAGCACAACGCAAGAGGAGGAAATGGCGGGTCCCTCTGAGGTGGCCACCCGTGAAGAGACAGAAAGAGTGGTGGAAGGAAAGATGGATGGTGAGAAACCAGTGAGAAAGACTGTGGGTGAGGGAAAGCCATTGACCTGCAAAGAGACAGTCCCAGTGAGTAAAGGTGCAGAGAAACCTGGAAAAGTGAAAAGTGTCCCTAAAGACAAAACTGCTGTCTCCGGTGGTCTTACAGAGGGGTCAGGTAAGCCTAAGGTTTGCCAGCCTATGAACGAGGCTGTGTCCCATGAAGGCAGGTTAGACCCCAATGATGTAGGAAGGAGACAACAAAGAGACAATAAAGAGAAGAAGGATACCAAAGAGAAGAAGATTCCGGTGGTTCAGCTGGCTAGACTAGAGAAAACGGACTTACCAGTACAGTCCCCAATGATCCCAGCGGGTGGTTGCAAGCAGGGCACGCCGTCAGTTGCGTTGTCGGCTGCCGCTGCTGCGAACCAGTCTCTGGGCAAGGGGACTGGGGTGCATGTGGAAGGTGGGAAGGGTCAGGCCGGCTTGGCTGCCACTGTGGGGAGCGGTACAGTGTCAGCCGGCGGCGTGGCGTCTACAAGTTCGGCAATGGCGGCCGTGAATAGGAAAACGCCGTCTTCCCGCGGGAGGAGGGGCGGTACTTCTGACTGCGAGGTCAATAGTAATGCAAGAGAGGAGGATGACGCACTTCCGGTGGGCGGGTTGATTCCCGGCGGGGTTGGCCCGCGGCCGGAAGTGACGATCGCGGGACCGGAAGTTGACCGCGGAGGTTGTATCCGGCCGGTGACCACTATGGTTTCCGGCCCTCCTTCCGGTCAAGGGGACACTGAGGAAAATGTTTGTGACGAAAAAATGTCAACTATAGAGCCAAGTCAGGTTCCTGCCTGGGGTGACTGCCCGATGGGTGAGTTGGATGGTAAGAATCCTGCAATGGCATACATCCGCAACTTGGAGGGATCTCAGCAAGAGCAAGGTCAGGTGTTAGTGGATTCCTGTGGGGCCCACATGGAGGTGGAATGGCAGGAATCTTGGAACGCGTTATTTTATAGTTCTGAGGAGGAAGTTTCTCCAACGGGTCAGCGGGGTGCAAGTGGTGTGGGGAATGTGAGTTCTCATGTTGGAGGGGAAAAAACCTCTTCCCCTGCTGTCCCCCCTGTATCGGTGACAGAAGCTCCTCCTCCGGGGCCCGTATTAAGGGGTACGCCGGAGGTAAGGTTGCTGACAGCTCTTGGCGAAAAACGCTCCTACGCCAATGTGGCTGGTTCCAATGTGCCTCTGGACCACCTATACCATCAGTTCGGGGCCAGTAATTTTAGAGTGCCTCCGGCTGATCAGACCTCTGGGGCCAATTCTTGGTCTAGGGGGACAGGTGGTCCAGAGCGCAAGCGTAGGAACGTTGTTCAATTAAGATGGGAGAGTGTTGGTCAGTGCCCTACGAGAGGTCAAGTTGTGGACATGGTTCTGGCATTGGGATTCAAGGTGGAGGAATTATTTGCTGTAATTCACCCATCGGGTTCCCCTGATTTCGACGTTAGCTTTACTAACGCAGTGGCCATGAAGCGGTTCATTACTGCCTTTGGGCTAGTCAGGGGGACTGACCCTTGGAAGGGTTTCCGCCTGATCCCATTGAGCAGACAGGAGGACATTAAAAGCCTCACGGTGTTAGTAAGGAACGAGAGCCTGCCTCCAGAGGACATAGCGACTTGGTTGGGTAGGCACGGCCAGTTTCTGTGTCCTTTGAACAAGTGCCTGGACGAACGCGGGGTATGGACTGGGGCATGGAACACCAGGATTCGCTTAAAAAGATCTGGCAACACAGTTGCACATGTCCCAGGAAGTGCGTTCTTGGGTAGGGACAGAATCCTGGTGTTCTACCCAGGCCAGCCCCGCCGGTGTTTTAGATGTGGGTGTCCAACTCATTTGAGTGCAGATTGCACAGTTGTGCGCTGCACCAAATGTAACAAGTTTGGGCACTCAGGTGACACCTGTGGATTAATCTGCTGTAACCTCTGTGGCCAGATGGGGCATCCCTTCAGTAGGTGCCCCAGGGCTTACAGGGGTGAAGCAGCAGCAGGTGGTAGGCCAGGGAGGGATAGTGCTCCGCCCCCTACTAGGCAGAGTTCTAGGGGAGAAAGACAGGATGGTGCTCCTGAAACTGAGTCAAATCAGGGGGAGTCCCGAGCTCAAAGGGCAAGTAGGGTTCCTCAAAAAGAGAAAGGAGTACGGCCTGCTGATGTTGCCCAGGCCCCGGTTGCTGAAGTCCAAGTGTCTGAACAAAATGTTGGTCAAGTTGAGGTAGTTGGGCCTCCTCCTTTGGGTGAGATGGCTCAGGGTTCTTATTCCCAAGTTTCTGTTCCCACTCCTCTTCCTCGGAGATGCCGGCCAGGTAGGCGTCTAGTCACTGTCTCTTCGTCCGATTCTTCGGCCGGAGAAGATAGGTCTGGGGAGGAGGAGATGGAAATTTCAGTAAAAGGAGCTCAGAAACGCCCAAAAGAGGTGTCTGATGAGGAGGGTGAGGTGGCGTGGGTCACGATTAGGAAGAAACAAGGAAAGAAGAAGAAAAAGAGGGCCCCACCATCTGAAGTGGAACCTAGGCCATTGCCAGGGCCTAGTAGTAGAAGTGAGGCCCTACTTATAGATTTTTCTTCTGGGGAAGAGGTTGGGGAAGATGACATGTAAGTTGTTTTTCCCTTTGTTTGTATAGTTTATTATCTGTTAATTTGTAAAGTGAATGTTAACTGATATTTGATTTGTAATGAAAAATTTGTATGTTTGGTAGCAGATAACCATTAAAAAAATATCCACCTATATAGCTTGTTATATTGCTATTTTTAAATAGAGCTTGCAGTCAGCTGTAGGAGATTGTGCGTGCTGTCTGCATGCCCTGACCGCAGAATACACAGTTATATCCACCTACATTTAGCTATATTGCTCTTTTTAAATAGACCTTGCAGTCAGTTGTAGGAGATTGTGCGTGCTGTCTGCGTGCCCTGACCGCAGAATACACCGTTATATACACCTATATAGCTAGCTATCTTGCTCTTTTTAAATAGAGCTTGCAGTCAGTTGTAGGAGATTGTGCGTGCTGTCTGCGTGCCCTGACCGCAGAATACACCGTTATATACACCTATATAGCTAGCTATCTTGCTCTTTTTAAATAGAGCTTGCAGTCAGTTGTAGGAGCTTGTGCGTGCTGGCTGCGTGCTCTGATCTCTGAGGACTTCCAGAGTGGTGGAGGAGGAAAGGGAGCTGATGACGTCGGTCAGCCCAGGCCAGGTGCCTGTTTCTCAGCCTAATGAAGGACGTGGAGCCCCTAAGCTCCTGGAGCTCGTCAAGGAGGAGAGGTTGTTCTTGGAGAACCAACTGGATCTTGCAGATTGGTCTCTGAGACAGCCAGGAGAGGATGCGGAGAAATCTGCAGACAGAAGAAAGAAAGCTAAAAGCTTAATTGTGAAGGCTTCCCGCAGCTACTGCGAGAAAATGAAGGTCCTGGCGGAGCTAAGGAACCGGAGAGACAGATCGGGTGTTGTAAAGAGACAGGAGTTCAAGACGGTGATAGACGGGTTGAAGAAGCAGTGCAACTTGATGGGTGAGCTGTTATCCAACCTGATTGACAGTGCTTCTAGTGAGAAAGAATTCCTATCTAATGTGGAGAAGGCGGTGAGAGTAGCGTGTGACGAGGGGTCCCAGGCAGGGAGACGCCGCGGACAGCGTCTAGCCCCAAGCACAACGCAAGAGGAGGAAATGGTGGGTCCCTCTGAGGAGGCCACCCGTGAAGAGACAGAAAGAGTAGTGGAAGGAAAGATGGACGGTGAGAAACCAGTGAAAAAGACTGTGGGTGTGGGAAAGCCATTGACCTGCAAAGAGACAGTCCCAGTGCGTAAAGGTGCAGAGAAACCTGGAAAAGTGGAAAGTGTCCCTAAAGACAAAACGGGTAATCAGCCTGTGTGTGAGGCTGTGATCCCGGGTGGCGTTGTAGGTCCCAGTGAAGCAGAAGGAAAGCAGCAAAGGAACAAGAAAGACTCTAAAAAGGTGAAGATACCAGTGGTGCAGTTAACAAGACTGAAAGACAAACAAGAAATGGACTTACCTTGTATGCAGTCCCCAGTGATCCCGGGCGGTAGTTGTAAGCAGGGCATGCCGTCAGCAGAGCTGTCGGCTGCTGCTGCTGCAAGCCGACCTCAGGGAGAGGGGAAGGGGGTTGGTGGTTGTAATGGTGGTGTAAAGAGCCAGGCCAGCTTGGCCGCCGCTGTGGGGAAGGTTACAGTGACGGCCGGCGGCAAGGCTCCTGGTGGTGCGGTAATGGCGGCTGCTGATAGCAAAACGCCGTCTTTTCGTGGGCAAAAGGGCGGGTCTGTTGGGCGTGAGCCTAATGTAAAGACAATGGGGGAGGGTGACGCGCTTCCGGTAGGCGGATCGGCCTCTCGCGGGGTTGATTCAGGGCCGGAAGTGATGTCAGCGGGAGCGGAAGTTGGCCGTGGAAAGCATTTCCGGCCGGTGGTTAACACAGCTTCCGGTCCAGTGCTTCACGCAAATGTTGTTGACAGTTCTAATAATATGGATATGTCTGATAGTTTGGAACTTGGTCAGGGGATTGCATGGGGAGATTGCCCAATGGGGGAACTGGATGAGGGTAATCCAGCACTGGACTATATTAGAGGTCTAGAAGGATCCCAAAGTGAAGGAGGGCAAGTTCCAGTAGACTCCTGCGGGGCTCATATGGAAGTAGAGTGGAAGGAGGCCTGGAACACGCTTCTTTGTAGTTCAGAGGATGAGACCCCTTTAGGAAATCATCCGAGTGTAGAAAGGGTGGAGGGTAATGCTTCTCGTGCTGGGGAGATAAGGGTGTCACCGTCTGCTCCCCCCTCTGTACCTGTGACAGGAGCCCCTCCCCCTGAGCCTATTTTGAGGGGTTCACCAGAGATAAGGTTACTAACGGCCTTAAGGGAGAAACGGTCTTATGCTAAAGTAGCAGGAGCAAATGTGGCTCTGGACCACATCTATCACCAGTTTGGGGCCGGGAATTTCCGGGTTCCCCCGGCTGATCAGTCCTCAGGGGCCAATTCTTGGTCAAGAGGGACTGGTGGTCCGGAGCGTAAGAGGAGAAATGTGGTACAGTTGCGTTGGGAGGGAGGTGGTCAGTGCCCCACTAGAGGCCAGGTGGTAGATATGGTCCTGTCCTTAGGTATTAAGGTAGAGGAACTTTATGCGGTGATTCACCCGTCTGGTTCCCCTGATTTTGATATCAGCTTCATGAACGCGGTCATCATGGAGCTGTTTATCACAGCCTTTGGCATGATTAGGGGAACTGATCCCTGGAAGGGGTTTCGGGTGATCCCTCTAAGTAGGCAGGAGGATATTAAAACTCTTACAATATTGGTAAGAAATGAGAGTTTGCCCCCAGAGGACATTGCGACTTGGTTGGGGAGATACGGCCAGTTGCAGTGTCCTCTAAACAAGTGTCGTGATGAGAAGGGGGTCTGGACTGGAGCATGGAATACTAGGATCAAGCTAAAAAGAGCTGGCAGCACAGTTGCGCATGTCCCGGGCAGTGCTTTTCTGGGAAGGGACAGGATCCTAGTGTTCTATCCAGGACAGCCCCGTCGGTGTTTTAGGTGTGGGTGCCCGACCCATTTGAGTGCTGACTGCACAGTGGTCCGGTGCATTAAGTGCAACAGGTTCGGGCACTCGGGGGAGGCATGTGATCAGATCTGCTGCAACCTCTGTGGCCAGATGGGACATCCATTTAGTAGATGCCCTAAGGCCTACAGAGGGGAAACAGCAGATGGGAATAAACCAAACAGTAGTAAGGCTCCACCTCCTGCTGGGCGGGGTCCTGGGAATAAAAAACAAAGTGCTGACCCTGAGGCTGGGGTGAGACGTGGGAAAACCCAGCCTCAGCAAGAAGGTAATATACCTCAGAAGGTTAAAGAGGTCAGGTCTGTGCCTGGGGAGGCTGCTCAAGCACCTGCAAATGAGGTGGAGGAAGAAGGGGTGGTTGGGCTTCCCCCCTCGGAGGGGGTGGTTCAGGTTCCGGCCCCCCAGTCTTCTGGTCCTGTTCCCCTCCCTCGGAGGCGGCGACCAGGTGGACGCCCAGTTAGGGTCTCCTCATCTGACTCTTCGGCAGGGGACAGTCAGACAGGGGAGGAGGAGATGGAGGTTTCGATGAAGGGTGCCCAAAAGCGCCCCAAGGAACAGTCTGATGAAGAGGGGGAGGTTAACTGGGTAACAGTTAAAAAGAAGAGTGGGAAGAAGAAGAAAAAAAAGGCCCCACCCCTTGAGGTGGAATCAAGGCCCCAGTCAGAGTCTAGTAACAAAGGGGATGCTGCGCTTATACTCTTCTCTTCTGGAGAAGAGTATAGTGATGAGGATATGTAAAATTTTATTTCCTTGTATAGCATAGTATTTTTGTAAGTTTGTATTATGTTCAAGTGAATGTAAACTAATGTTTGGTTTTCTTATGTAAAGTATTGTATATTTCGGAAGCAGTTTTGGATTAAAAAAATATCCACCTATATAGCTAGCTATATTGCTCTTTTTAAATAGAGCTTGCAGTCAGCTGTAGAAGATTGTGCATGGTGTCTGTGTGCCCTGACCGCAGAATACACTGCTATATCCACCTATATAGCTAACTATATTGCTCTTTTTAAATAGACCTTGCAGTCAGCTGTAGGAGATTGTGCGTGCTGTCTGCATGCCCTGACCGCAGAATACACCGCTATATCCACCTATATAGCTAGCTATATTGCTCTTTTTAAATAGACTTTGCAGTCAGCTGTAGGAGATTGTGCATGCTGTCTGCGTGCCCTGACCACAGAATACACCGTTATATACACCTATATAGCTAGCTATCTTGCTCTTTTTAAATAGAGCTTGCACTCAGCTGTAGGAGATTGTGCGTGCTGTCTGCGTGCCCTGACCACAGAATACACCGTTATATACACCTATATAGCTAGCTATCTTGCTCTTTTTAAATAGAGCTTGCAGTCAGATGTAGGAGATTGTGCGTGCTGTCTGCGTGCCCTGACCACAGAATACACCGTTATATACACCTATATAGCTAGCTATCTTGCTCTTTTTAAATAGAGCTTGCAGTCCGCTGTAGGAGATTGTGCGTGCTGTCTGCTTGCCCTGACCACAGAATACACCGTTATATACACCTATATAGCTAGCTATCTTGCTCTTTTTAAATAGAGCTTGCAGTCAGTTGTAGGAGATTGTGCGTGTTGTCTGCGTGCCCTGACCGCAGAATACACCGTTATATCTACCTATATAGCTAGCTATCTTGCTCTTTTTAAATAGAGCTTGCACTCAGCTGTAGGAGATTGTGCGTGCTGTCTGCGTGCCCTGACCGCAGAATACACCGCTATATCCACCTATATAGCTAGCTATATTGCTCTTTTTAAATAGACCTTGCAGTCAGTGGTAGGAGCTTGTGCGTGCTGGCTGCGTGCTCTGAGCTCTGAGGACTTCCAGAGTGGTGGAGGAGGACAGGGAGCTGATGGCGTCGGTCAGCCCAGGCCAGGGGCCTGTTTCTCGGCCTGAGGAAAGGCGTGGAGCCCTGAAGCTCCTGGAGTTCGTTGAGGAGGAGAGGCTGTACTTGGAAAACCAGCTTGACTTGGTTGACTGGTCTCTGAGACAGCCAGGAGAAGACGTGGAGAAATCTGCGGAGAGGAAAAGAAAAGCCCAGAGCTTAATGGTAAAGGCTTCTCGCTGTTACTGCGAAAAAATGAAAGTTTTGGCCGAGCTGAGGAATAGACGCGACAGATCAGGTATCAAGAAGAGAACAGAATTCAAGCCTGTCATAGATGGACTGAAAGAGCAGTGTAACATGCTTGGTGAGCTTTTATCAAATCTAATTGACAGTGCCTCAAGCGAAAAGGACTTTCTGTTGAGAATAGAAAAAGTTATGAGAGTGGCATGCGATGAGGGCTCTCAAGCGGTAAGACGCCGCAACCAGCGTCTATCACAGGCGGCGGAGCCCATGAGAGAGGCGGAGGAACCCACAAGTGAGAGTGCACAGACAGATGGAGGAGAAAAGCAGAAGGTTGTGTCCCCGGAAAAGATAAGGACCAAGGCAAAGACAGAAGGTGACATGAGAGACTCTATCCCAGTGACTAAGGGCTTAGGTAGCGCTACAGTGGGTCCCGGCAAGCCTAGTGGTTCTCAGCCTGTTGCCAGGGCTGCAGACCCGGTGGTAGCTGTGGACGCCAGTGGTGCAGTGCCAAGCCAAGGTCAGAGAGGAAAGCAGAGTTTAGTGGTACAGCTGGAAAGACTGATGGAGACTAAAAAAGCCACGGACTTACCTTGTAAATCCCCAGTGAACCCAGCCGGTGTTTGCGGGCAGGGCATGCCGTCAGCTGAGTTGTCGGCTGCCACTGCTGCAACCCGGTCACAGGGTAAGGGGAAGGAGCTCCAGGGTAAAGGTGGACAAAAGACTCAGGTCAGCCTGGCTACCTCTGTAGTAAACACAGCGGTGTCCAGTAGTGAAGCAATGGCGGGACAGCATGGAGGGACGCCGTCTTCCCATGCTGACACTAACAATCGTTTGGCGGGAGAATTTGGCGGGGTTTCTGTAAGGAGGAAAGCTGCGGTTGCGCCGGAAGTGACGCCAGGGCCGGAAGCGGAAGTTGGCCGCGTGAAGAACGTCCGGTCGGCAGCTTCCGGTATAGCATCCGAACGGGAGAACGTTCGTTCGATCCGAACGGGAGGAAGTTCGGTAGCATCCGAACGGGAGGAAGTGAAAGCTGGCCGTGTGAAGAACGTTCGGTCGGCAGCTTTTGTAGTATCCGAACGGGAGGAAAATGAGTGTATGGAAATCTCGGACAATCTACCCCCTAGACAAGTGTCAGCATGGGGTGATTGTCCCATGGGGGATGTAGATGAGGCTGACGATCCAGCATTGGTGTTTATTAAAGGTTTGGAAGGGTCACAAAATGTACAAGTGGACTCATGTGGGGCTCATGAGACTGCAGAGGAGTCGGATGGCCTGGATGCCCTTCTCCGTGACCAATCGCTAAGTGGTCTGGTGGAGGGTCTCCCGGAGGTCCAGCAAGGAGGTATGGAGTTGGAGGAAGGTATTCGGGGCTTGGAAGCTGGGGTGGCTCATCCGGATCCTAAAGAAGGGGTTTCTGCCCCAGGATCTATTTTGAGGGGTTCACCGGAGGCCAGGCTCCTGAATGCCTTGGGAGAAAGGCGTTCTTACGCAAATGTCGCAGGGGCGAATGTGTCTCTGGGCCACCTGTATGACCAGTTTGGGGCTGGTAATTTCCGTGCTCCCCCGGCTGGTCAACCTTCTGGGGCCAATTCGTGGTCTCGGGGTGCGGGTGGCCCGGAGCGCAAGCGCCGTAATGTAGTACAGTTAAGGTGGGAGGGGGAAGGTCAGTGCCCTAGTAGGGGCCAGGTGGTTGACATGATTTTATCACTGGGAATTAAAGTTTGTGAAATTTTTGCGGTCATCCACCCTGCAGGGTCTCATGATTTTGATTTGAGTTTCACAAACCTAGTGGTGATGGAGATTTTTATCACCTCTTTTGGGTTGATCAAGGGGACTGATCCCTGGAAGGGTTTCAGGATCATCCCCTTGAGTCGGCAAGAAGATGTGAAAACCCTCACTATTCTGGTGAGGAATGAAAGCCTGCCCCCGGAGGACATCTCAACTTGGCTGAGTAGGCACGGCCAATTGCAGTGTCCCCTAAATAAGTGCCTGGATGAGCGGGGAGTTTGGACCGGGGCTTGGAACACCAGGATTCGGTTACGGAGAGCCGGTAATACGGTGGCGCATGTTCCCGGTAGTGCATTTATCGGGAGGGACCGAATCCTGGTGTTCTATCCAGGACAACCCCGGAGATGTTTTAAGTGTGGGTGTCCAACCCACCTAAGCGCAGATTGCACAGTTGTTAGGTGCATAAAGTGCAACAAATTTGGCCACTCAAGCGATGCATGTGGCCTTATCTGTTGTAATCTGTGTGGCCAAATGGGTCACCCATTTAGCAGGTGCCCTAAGGCCTACAGAGGTGATGTTCCACCTGGTGGTCAACCCAGGGGGGAGGGACCTCCCCCTGGGCCCACAGGGGGAAATGCTCAGGGTAATCAAAATGTGGTGGGGAAAACCAAGGAAGCACCCCCTAGGGGAACTGATGCTGAGGTGACCCCCGATGCTAGCAAAGTACCCAGGGGTCAAGGCCTGTCTGTTAACGAAGCCCCAATGGAAGGTGTAGTCGGTCCCACTAATGAAGGTCCCTTAGGGAAGAGTCTTCCTGCTACTTCTCCTCGTGCTGGGGGTGCTCCATGTAGCAGAGCGTCTCGTCGTGGGCTAAGCCCGGCGGAGGAGAAAAGAGGGAGAGTGGTGAGGAGGAGGTCAGCAAGGAGGAAACCGGCACGGGTAAGCTCCTCGCGGAGTAGGAGTCCTCTCAGATCCCCCAGTCCGGTTCCTTCCTCTCCATGTCGCCTTTCGGGTAAGGGAGTTGAGTCTTCGGCCTCCTCGGTGTCTGGAGACGAACATGGGTACAGTAAAGTAGTGAGTAGGTCTGTTGAAACGGCTCAAGGGGAAGTGGCGCAAGAAGTCCCGGGGGATGATGGTGGTCCTGATCCTAATAGTGGTGGTAAAGTTCTTGTTAGGAAGAAAAAGAAAAAGAAAGAACGTTATGAGTGGGACAAGGTTCTTGACAGGATGTCAGATGACCAAGTACGTGATTTGGTTATGTCCCCCCTGTGTAGGCAAAGTGTTGCTAAATAATTAAGTTGTAGTATTGTTTGGTTTGTTTGTAAAGTGATTTGTAAAGTTTGTTTGTAATATGTTATATTGGTAGCAGTCATTATCAATAAAAAATATCCACCTATATAGCTAGCTATATTGCTCTTTTTAAATAGACCTTGCAGTCAGTTGTAGGAGCTTGTGTGTGCTGGCTGCGTGCTCTGATCTCTGAGGACTTCCAGAGTGGTGGAGAAAGAGAGGGAGCTGATGACTTCAGTCAGCCCAGGCCAGGTGCCTGTTTCTCAGCCTAATGAAGGACGTGGAGCCCCTAAGCTCCTGGAGCTCGTCAAGGAGGAGAGGTTGTTTTTGGAGAACCAGCTGGATCTTGCAGATTGGTCTCTGAGACAGCCAGGAGAGGATGTGGAGAAATCTGCAGACAGAAGAAAGAAAGCTAAAAGCTTAATTGTAAAGGCTTCCCGCAGCTACTGCGAGAAAATGAAGGTCCTGGCGGAGCTAAGGAACCGGAGAGACAGATCAGGCGTTGTAAAGAGACAGGAGTATAAGACGGTGATAGACGGATTGAAGAAGCAGTGCAACATATTGGGTGAGCTGTTATCCAACCTGATTGACAGTGCTTCTGGTGAGAAAGACTTTCTATCTAACGTGGACAAAGCGATGAGAATTGCGTGTGACGAGGGGACCCAGGCAGGGAGACGCCGTAGACTGTATCCAGCCCCGAACACAACGCAGGAGGAGGAAATGGCGGGTCCCTCTGTGGAAGCCAGCCATGAAGAAAAGGAAAGTGCGGTGGAAAGAAAGGTGGCCAGTGACAAACCAGAGGGAAAGACTGTGGTGGAAAGAAAGCCAGCGGTGTGTAAAGAAACAGTTTTGGAGAGAGAGAGTGCTGTGAAGGCTGAAAATGTGAAGAGCATTCCTGGTGAAAAGACTGCTAGCCCTGCTAACTCCACTAATCCTGCAGAGGGGTCAGGTAAGCCTAAGGGTTGCCAGCCTATGAATGAGGCTGTGTCCCCAGAGGGCAGGTTAGACCCCGGTGAAGTGGGAAGGAGGCAGCAAAAGGACATTAAAGACAGGAGTGTTGTTAAGAAGATACCAGTGGTGCAGCTTGCTAGGATAGTAAGCAAAGGAAAAATGGACTTACCTGTACAGTCCCCAGTGATCCCAGCCGGTGGTTGCAAGCAGGGCACGCCGTCAGTTGCGTTGTCGGCTGCCACTGCTGCAAGCCGGTCTCAGGGTAAGGGGACTAGGGTATATGAGAGTCAAGCCAGCTTGGCTGCCGCTGTGGGCAGCGGTGCAGTGTCGGCCGGCGGCATGGCATCTGACAGTTCGGGAATGGCGGCCGTGAATAAGAGAACGCCGTCTTCCCGCGGGAGGAGGGGTGGTGCTACTGACCGCGAGGCCAATAGTAGCGCGGGAAGGGGTGATGACGCACTTCCGGTGCGCGAGCTGGTTCATGGCGAGAATAGCCCGCGGCCTGAAGTGACGGTGGCGGGTCCGGAAGTTGACCCCGAGGGTCGTTTTCAAAGGACTTCCGGTCTGCTTTCTGGTCAAGAGAGTGTAAACAGTAACAGTAACAGTAATGTTGAAATGTCTAATTGTACAGTGCCAGAACAAGCTACGGCCTGGGGTGACTGCCCAATGGGCGAGCTTGATGGTGAGAACCCTGCAATGACGTTCATTCGCGGCTTGGAGGGTTCTCAATCAGGGCCGAGCCAAGTGTCAGTGGATTCCTGCGGGGCCCATATGGAGGTGGAGTGGCAGGAAGCCTGGGAGGCTTTGCTTTATAGCTCTGAGGATGAGACCTATCCTAAAGTTCAGGCTGGGGTTAACGATGTGGGGAGTGTGACTTCCCATGCCGTGAGTGGGGGGGCTGCTTCTCATGTTGTACCCCCAGTGTCTGTGGCAGAGGCTCCTCCTCCGGGACCCGTACTAAGGGGGACACCGGAGGTAAAGTTGCTGACGGCACTTGGTGAAAGGCGTTCCTACGCCAATGTGGCTGGGTCCAGTGTGCCTCTGGACCACCTGTACCACCAGTTTGGGGCCAGTAACTTTCGGGTACCCCCGGCTGGTCAGACCCCTGGGGCCAGTACTTGGTCTAGGGGGACAGGTGGTCCGGAGCGCAAGCGTAGGAATGTGGTCCAGCTGAGATGGGAGGGTGAAGGTCAGTGCCCCACGAGGGGCCAAGTGGTTGACATGGTCCTGGCGTTGGGGTTCAGGGTGGCTGAGCTATTTGCTGTGATCCACCCAGCTGGCACCCCTGACTTTGATGTCAGTTTCACCAACGCTGTGACTATGGAGCGTTTTATAACCGCTTTTGGGTTGGTTAAAGGGGCTGATCCCTGGAAAGGGTTCCGCCTGATTCCTTTGAGTAGGCAGGAGGAGATTAAAAACCTGACGGTGTTAGTAAGGAACGAGAGCCTGCCCCCGGAGGACATAGCAACTTGGCTGGGGAGACACGGCCAGTTGCAGTGTCCTCTAAATAAATGCTTAGACGAGCGTGGGGTATGGACTGGAGCATGGAACACCAGGATTCGTTTGAGAAGATCTGGCAACACGGTTGCACATGTCCCAGGAAGTGCTTTCCTGGGACGAGATAGAATCCTGGTGTTCTACCCAGGCCAGCCCCGTAGGTGTTTCAGGTGTGGGTGTCCAACCCACATGAGTGCAGATTGCACAGTTGTGCGCTGCACTAAGTGCAATAAGTTTGGACACTCAGGTGACACGTGTGGGTTGATCTGCTGCAACCTTTGCGGTCAAATGGGGCATCCCTTTAGCAGATGCCCCAGAGCCTACAGGGGTGAAGCTGCAGCAGGTGGTGGGCCAGGAGGGGATAGTGCACCTCCTCCTGCTGGGCAGAATTCTGGAGGGGAAAGGCAGGGAAGCGCTCCTACGGCGGAGCCACAGGGTGCACCTCGAACCCAAAAGGCAAGTAGGGTCCCTCAAAGAGAAAAGGGGGTACGGCATGCAGATGTTGCCCAGGCCCCTGTCACTGAAGTTCAGGTGCCCGGTCCAGATATTGGTCAGGTGGAGGTAGTTGGGCCTCCCTTTTTGGATAAGGGGGGGGCACAGGGTTCTGTTTCCCAGGTTACTGCTCCCACTCCCCTTCCTCGGAGATGTAGGCCGGGCAGACGTCTGGTCACTGTCTCCTCATCCGATTCTTCGGCTGGGGATGACAGGTCTGGGGAGGAGGAGATGGAAGTCTCGGTTAAGGGGGCTCAGAAACGCCCAAAAGAAGTATCGGATGAGGAAGGTGAAGTGGCTTGGGTCACGATTAGGAAAAAGCAGGGGAAGAAGAAGAAAAAAAGGGCCCCGTTACCTGAGGTGGATCCTGGGCCACCAGAAGGGCCTAGCAGTAGGGGTGATGCTCTACTTATAAATTTTTCTTCTGGGGAGGAGGAGGGGGAAGATGACATGTAAGTTGTTTTTTCCCTTTTGTTTGTATAGTTTATTATCTGTTAAATTGCAAAGTGTATGTTAACTGATATTTGATTTGTAATGAAAAATTTGTATGTTCGGTAGCAGATAACCATTAAAAAAATATCCACCTATATAGCTAGCTATATTGCTCTTTTTAAATAGACCTTGCAGTCAGCTGTAGGAGATTGTGCGTGCTGGCTGCATGCCCTGACCGCAGAATACACCGCTATATCCACCTATATAGCTAGCTATATTGCTCTTTTTAAATAGACCTTGCAGTCAGTTGTAGGAGCTTGTGCGTGCTGGCTGCGTGCTCTGATCTCTGAGGACTTCCAGAGTGGTGGAGGAGGAGAGGGAGCTGATGACTTCAGTAAGCCCAGGCCAGGTGCCTGTTTCTCAGCCTAGTGAAGGGCGTGGTGCCCCTAAGCTCCTGGAGCTCGTCAAGGAGGAGAGGTTGTTTTTGGAGAACCAGCTGGATCTTGCAGATTGGTCTCTGAGACAGCCAGGAGAAGATGCGGAGAAATCTGCAGACAGAAGGAAGAAAGCTAAAAGCTTAATTGTGAAGGCTTCCCGCAGCTACTGCGAGAAAATGAAGGTCCTGGCGGAGCTAAGGAACCGGAGAGACAGATCGGGTGTTGTAAAGAGACAGGAGTTCAAGACGGTGATAGACGGGTTGAAGAAGCAGTGCAACTTGATGGGTGAGCTGTTATCCAACCTGATTGACAGTGCTTCTAGTGAGAAAGAATTCCTATCTAATGTGGACAAAGCGATGAGAATTGCGTGTGACGAGGGGACCCAGGCAGGGAGACGCCGCAGACAGCGTTCAGCCCCTGACACAGCGCCTGAAGAGGAAATGGCGGGTCCCTCTGTGGAAGCCAGCCATGAAGAAAAGGAAAGTGCGGTGGAAAGAAAGGTGGCCAGTGACAAACCAGAGGGAAAGACTGTGGTGGAAAGAAAGCCAGCGGTGTGCAAAGAAACAGTTTTGGAGAGAGAGAGTGCTGTGAAGGCTGGAAATGTGAAGAGCATTCCTGATGAAAAGACTGCTAGCCCTGCTAACTCCGCTAATCCTGCAGAGGGGTCAGGTAAGCCTAAGGGTTGCCAGCCTATGAATGAGGCTGTGTCCCCAGAGGGCAGGTTAGACCCCGGTGAAGTGGGAAGGAGGCAGCAAAAGGACATTAAAGACAGGATTGTTGTTAAGAAGATACCAGTGGTGCAGCTTGCTAGGATAGTAAGCAAAGGAAAAATGGACTTACCTGTACAGTCCCCAGTGATCCCAGCCGGTGGTTACAAGCAGGGTACGCCGTCAGTTGCGTTGTCGGCTGCCACTGCTGCAAGCCGGTCTCAGGGTAAGGGGACTAAGGTATATGAGAGTCAAGCCAGCTTGGCTGCCGCTGTGGGCAGCGGTGCAGTGTCGGCCGGCGGCATGGCATCTGACAGTTCGGGAATGGCGGCCGTGAATAAGAAAACGCCGTCTTCCCGCGGGAGGAGGGGTGGTGCTACTGACCGCGAGGCCAATAGTAGCGCGGGAAGGGGTGATGACGCACTTCCGGTGCGCGAACTGGTTCATGGCGGGAATAGCCCGCGGCCGGAAGTGACGGTGGCGGGTCCGGAAGTTGACCCCGAGGGTCGTTTTCAAAGGACTTCCGGTCTGCTTTCTGGTCAAGAGAGTGTAAACAGTAACAGTAATGTTGAAACGTCTAGTTGTATAGTGCCAGAACAAGCTACGGCCTGGGGTGACTGCCCAATGGGCGAGCTTGATGGTGAGAACCCTGCAATGACGTTCATTCGCGGCTTGGAGGGTTCTCAATCAGGGCCGAGCCAAGTGTCAGTGGATTCCTGCGGGGCCCATATGGAGGTGGAGTGGCAGGAAGCCTGGGAGGCTTTGCTTTATAGCTCTGAGGATGAGACCTATCCTAAAGTTCAGGCTGGGGTAAACGATGTGGGGAGTGTGACTTCCCATGCCGTGAGTGGGGGGGCTGCTTCTCATGTTGTACCCCCAGTGTCTGTGGCAGAGGCTCCTCCTCCGGGACCCGTACTAAGGGGGACACCGGAGGTAAGGTTGCTGACGGCACTTGGTGAAAGGCGTTCCTACGCCAATGTAGCTGGGTCCAGTGTACCTCTGGACCACCTGTACCACCAGTTTGGGGCCAGTAACTTTCGGGTACCCCCGGCTGGTCAGACCCCTGGGGCCAGTACTTGGTCTAGGGGGACAGGTGGTCCGGAGCGCAAGCGTAGGAATGTGGTCCAGCTGAGATGGGAGGGTGAAGGTCAGTGCCCCACGAGGGGTCAAGTGGTTGACATGGTCCTGGCGTTGGGTTTCAGGGTGGCTGAGCTTTTTGCTGTGATCCACCCAGCTGGCACCCCTGACTTTGATGTCAGTTTCACCAACGCTGTGACCATGGAGCGTTTTATAACCGCTTTTGGGTTGGTTAAAGGGGCTGATCCCTGGAAAGGGTTCCGCCTGATTCCTTTGAGTAGGCAGGAGGAGATTAAAAACCTGACGGTGTTAGTAAGGAACGAGAGCCTGCCCCCGGAGGACATAGCAACTTGGCTGGGGAGACACGGCCAGTTGCAGTGTCCTCTAAATAAATGCTTAGACGAGCGTGGGGTATGGACTGGAGCATGGAACACCAGGATTCGTTTGAGAAGATCTGGCAACACGGTTGCACATGTCCCAGGTAGTGCTTTCCTGGGACGAGACAGAATCCTGGTGTTCTACCCAGGCCAGCCCCGTAGGTGTTTCAGGTGTGGGTGTCCAACCCACATGAGTGCAGATTGCACAGTTGTGCGCTGCACTAAGTGCAATAAGTTTGGACACTCAGGTGACACGTGTGGGTTGATCTGCTGCAACCTTTGCGGTCAAATGGGACATCCCTTTAGCAGATGCCCCAGAGCCTACAGGGGTGAAGCTGCAGCGGGTGGTGGGCCAGGAGGGGATAGTGCACCTCCTCCTGCTGGGCAGAGTTCTGGCGGGGAAAGGCAGGGAAGCGCTCCTACGGCGGAGCCACAGGGTGCACCTCGAGGCCAGAAGGCAAGTAGGGTCCCTCAAAGAGAAAAGGGGGTACGGCCTGCAGATGTTGCCCAGGCCCCTGTCACTGAAGTTCAGGTGCCCAGTCCAGATATTGGTCAGGTGGAGGTAGTTGGGCCTCCCCTTTTGGATAAGGGGGGGGCACAGGGTTCTGTTTCCCAGGTTACTGCTCCCACTCCCCTTCCTCGGAGATGTAGGCCGGGCAGACGTCTGGTCACTGTCTCCTCATCCGATTCTTCGGCTGGGGATGACAGGTCTGGGGAGGAGGAGATGGAAGTCTCGGTTAAGGGGGCTCAGAAACGCCCAAAAGAAGTATCGGATGAGGAGGGTGAAGTGGCTTGGGTCACGATTAGGAAAAAGCAGGGGAAGAAGAAGAAAAAAAGGGCCCCGTTACCTGAGGTGGATCCTGGGCCACCAGAAGGGCCTAGCAGTAGGGGTGATGCTCTACTTATAAATTTTTCTTCTGGGGAGGAGGGGGGGGAAGATGATATGTAAAAATTGTTTTTTCCCTTTGACTGTATAGTTTATCGTTGTTAGTTTTTGTAAAGTGAATGTAAACTGATGTTTGTTTTGTTATGTTAAGCTTGTAATTTGGTAGCAGTATACTGGAATAAAAAATATCCACCTATATAGCTAGCTATATTGCTCTTTTTAAATAGACCTTGCAGTCAGTTGTAGGAGCTTGTGTGTGCTGGCTGCGTGCTCTGATCTCTGAGGACTTCCAGAGTGGTGGAGAAAGAGAGGGAGCTGATGACTTCAGTCAGCCCAGGCCAGGTGCCTGTTTCTCAGCCTAATGAAGGACGTGGAGCCCCTAAGCTCCTGGAGCTCGTCAAGGAGGAAAGGTTGTTTTTGGAGAACCAGCTGGATCTTGCAGATTGGTCTCTGAAACAGCCAGGAGAGGATGCAGAGAAATCTGCAGACAGAAGGAAGAAAGCTAAAAGCTTAATTGTGAAGGCTTCCTGCAGCTACTGCGAGAAAATGAAGGTCCTGGCGGAGCTAAGGAACCGGAGAGACAGATCGGGTGTTGTAAAGAGACAGGAGTTCAAGACGGTGATAGACGGGTTGAAGAAGCAGTGCAACTTGATGGGTGAGCTGTTATCCAACCTGATTGACAGTGCTTCTAGTGAGAAAGATTTTCTATCTAATGTGGACAAAGCGATGAGAATTGCGTGTGACGAGGGGACCCAGGCAGGGAGACGCCGCAGACAGCGTTCAGCCCCTGACACAGCGCCTGAAGAGGAAATGGCGGGTCCCTCTGTGGAAGCCAGCCATGAAGAAAAGGAAAGTGCGGTGGAAAGAAAGGTGGCCAGTGACAAACCAGAGGGAAAGACTGTGGTGGAAAGAAAGCCAGCGGTATGTAAAGAAACAGTTTTGGAGAGAGAGAGTGCTGTGAAGGCTGGAAATGTGAAGAGCATTCCTGGTGAAAAGACTGCTAGCCCTGCTAACTCCGCTAATCCTGCAGAGGGGTCAGGTAAGCCTAAGGGTTGCCAGCCTATGAATGAGGCTGTGTCCCCAGAGGGCAGGTTAGACCCCGGTGAAGTGGGAAGGAGGCAGCAAAAGGAAATTAAAGACAGGAGTGTTGTTAAGAAGATACCAGTGGTGCAGCTTGCTAGGATAGTAAGCAAAGGAGAAATGGACTTACCTGTACAGTCCCCAGTGATCCCAGCCGGTGGTTGCAAGCAGGGCACGCCGTCAGTTGCGTTGTCGGCTGCCACTGCTGCAAGCCGGTCTCAGGGTAAGGGGACTAGGGTATATGAGAGTCAAGCCAGCTTGGCTGCCGCTGTGGGCAGCGGTGCAGTGTCGGCCGGCGGCATGGCATCTGACAGTTCGGGAATGGCGGCCGTGAATAAGAAAACGCTGTCTTCCCGCGGGAGGAGGGGTGGTGCTACTGACCGCGAGGCCAATAGTAGCGCGGGAAGGGGTGATGACGCACTTCCGGTGCACGAGCTGGTTCATGGCGGGAATAGCCCGCGGCCGGAAGTGACGGTGGCGGGTCCGGAAGTTGACCCCGAGGGTCGTTTTCAAAGGTCTTCCGGTCTGCTTTCTGGTCAAGAGAGTGTAAACAGTAACAGTAATGTTGAAATGTCTAGTTGTATAGTGCCAGAACAAGCTACGGCCTGGGGTGACTGCCCAATGGGCGAGCTTGATGGTGAGAACCCTGCAATGACGTTCATTCGCGGCTTGGAGGGTTCTCAATCAGGGCCGAGCCAAGTGTCAGTGGATTCCTGCGGGGCCCATATGGAGGTGGAGTGGCAGGAAGCCTGGGAGGCTTTGCTTTATAGCTCTGAGGATGAGACCTATCCTAAAGTTCAGGCTGGGGTAAACGATGTGGGGAGTGTGACTTCCCATGCCGTGAGTGGGGGGGCTGCTTCTCATGTTGTACCCCCAGTGTCTGTGGCAGAGGCTCCTCCTCCGGGACCCGTACTAAGGGGGACCCCGGAGGTAAGGTTGCTGACGGCACTTGGTGAAAGGCGTTCCTACGCCAATGTGGCTGGGTCCAGTGTGCCTCTGGACCACCTGTACCACCAGTTTGGGGCCAGTAACTTTCGGGTACCCCCGGCTGGTCAGACCCCTGGGGCCAGTACTTGGTCTAGGGGGACAGGTGGTCCGGAGCTCAAGCGTAGGAATGTGGTCCAGCTGAGATGGGAGGGTGAAGGTCAGTGCCCCACGAGGGGTCAAGTGGTTGACATGGTCCTGGCGTTGGGGTTCAGGGTGGCTGAGCTATTTGCTGTGATCCACCCAGCTGGCACCCCTGACTTTGATGTCAGTTTCACCAACGCTGTGACCATGGAGCGTTTTATAACCGCTTTTGGGTTGGTTAAAGGGGCTGATCCCTGGAAAGGGTTCCGCCTGATTCCTTTGAGTAGGCAGGAGGAGATTAAAAACCTGACGGTGTTAGTAAGGAACGAGAGCCTGCCCCCGGAGGACATAGCAACTTGGCTGGGGAGACACGGCCAGTTGCAGTGTCCTCTAAATAAATGCTTAGACGAGCGTGGGGTATGGACTGGAGCATGGAACACCAGGATTCGTTTGAGAAGATCTGGCAACACGGTTGCACATGTCCCAGGAAGTGCTTTCCTGGGACGAGACAGAATCCTGGTGTTCTACCCAGGCCAGCCCCATAGGTGTTTCAGGTGTGGGTGTCCAACCCACATGAGTGCAGATTGCACAGTTGTGCGCTGCACTAAGTGCAATAAGTTTGGACACTCAGGTGACACGTGTGGGTTGATCTGCTGCAACCTTTGCGGTCAAATGGGGCATCCCTTTAGCAGATGCCCCAGAGCCTACAGGGGTGAAGCTGCAGCAGGTGGTGGGCCAGGAGGGGATAGTGCACCTCCTCCTGCTGGGCAGAGTTCTGGAGGGGAAAGGCAGGGAAGCGCTCCTACGGTGGAGCCACAGGGTGCACCTCGAGCCCAGAAGGCAAGTAGGGTCCCTCAAAGAGAAAAGGGGGTACGGCCTGCAGACGTTGCCCAGGCCCCTGTCACTGAAGTTCAGGTGCCCGGTCCAGATATTGGTCAGGTGGAGGTAGTTGGGCCTCCCCTTTTGGATAAGGGGGGGGCACAGGGTTCTGTTTCCCAGGTTACTGCTCCCACTCCCCTTCCTCGGAGATGTAGGCCGGGCAGACGTCTGGTCACTGTCTCCTCATCCGATTCTTTGGCTGGGGATGACAGGTCTGGGGAGGAGGAGATGGAAGTCTCGGTTAAGGGGGCTCAGAAATGCCCAAAAGAAGTATCGGATGAGGAGGGTGAAGTGGCTTGGGTCACGATTAGGAAAAAGCAGGGGAAGAAGAAGAAAAAAAGGGCCCCGTTACCTGAGGTGGATCCTGGGCCACCAGAAGGGCCTAGCAGTAGGGGTGATGCTCTATTTATAAATTTTTCTTCTGGGGAGGAGGAGGGGGAAGATGATATGTAAAAATTGTTTTTTCCCTTTTTGACTGTATAGTTTATCGTTGTTAGTTTTTGTAAAGTGAATGTAAACTGATGTTTGTTTTGTTATGTTAAGCTTGTAATTTGGTAGCAGTATACTGGAATAAAAAAATATCCACCTATATAGCTAGCTATATTGCTCTTTTTAAATAGACCTTGCAGTCAGCTGTAGGAGATTGTGCGTGCTGGCTGCATGCCCTGACCGCAGAATACACCGCTATATCCACCTATATAGCTAGCTATATTGCTCTTTTTAAATAGACTTTGCAGTCAGCTGTAGGAGATTGTGCGTGCTGTCTGCGTGCCCTGACCACAGAATACACCGTTATATACACCTATATAGCTAGCTATCTTGCTCTTTTTAAATAGAGCTTGCACTCAGCTGTAGGAGATTGTGCGTGCTGTCTGCGTGCCCTGACCACAGAATACACCGTTATATACACCTATATAGCTAGCTATCTTGCTCTTTTTAAATAGAGCTTGCAGTCAGCTGTAGGAGATTGTGCGTGCTGTCTGCGTGCCCTGACCACAGAATACACCGTTATATACACCTATATAGCTAGCTATCTTGCTCTTTTTAAATAGAGCTTGCAGTCAGCTGTAGGAGATTGTGCGTGCTGTCTGCTTGCCCTGACCACAGAATACACCGTTATATACACCTATATAGCTAGCTATCTTGCTCTTTTTAAATAGAGCTTGCAGTCAGTTGTAGGAGATTGTGCGTGCTGTCTGCGTGCCCTGACCGCAGAATACACCGTTATATCTACCTATATAGCTAGCTATCTTGCTCTTTTTAAATAGAGCTTGCACTCAGCTGTAGGAGATTGTGCGTGCTGTCTGCGTGCCCTGACCGCAGAATACACCGTTATATCTACCTATATAGCTAGCTATCTTGCTCTTTTTAAATAGAGCTTGCAGTCAGCGGTAGGAGCTTGTGCGTGCTGGCTGCGTGCTCTGATCTCTGAGGACTTCCAGAGTGGTGGAGGAGGAGAGGGAGCTGATGGCTTCGGTCAGCCCAGGCCAGGTGGCTGTTTCTCAGCCTGAGGAAAGGCATGGTGCCCTAAAGCTCCAGGAGTTCGTTAAGGAGGAGAGGCTGTACTTAGAAAACCAGCTTGACTTGGTTGACTGGTCTCTGAGACAGCCAGGAGAAGACATGGAGAAATCTGCGGAGAGGAAAAGAAAAGCCAAGAGCTTAATGGTAAAGGCTTCTCGCTGTTACTGCGAAAAAATGAAAGTTTTGGCCGAGCTGAGGAATAGACGCGACAGATCAGGTATCAAGAAGAGAACAGAATTCAAACCTGTCATAGATGGACTGAAAGAGCAGTGTAACATGCTTGTTGAGCTTTTATCAAATCTAATTGACAGTGCCTCAAGCGAAAAGGACTTTCTGTTGAATATAGAAAAAGTTATGAGAGTGGCGTGCGATGAGGGCTCTCAAGCGGTAAGACGCCGCAACCAGCGTCTATCACAGGCGGTGGAGCCCATGGGAGAGGCGGAGGAACCCACAAGTGAGAGTGCACAGACAGATGGAGGAGAAAAGCAGAAGGTTGTGTCCCCGGAAAAGATAAAGACCAAGGCAAAGACAGAAGGTGACATGAGAGACTCTATCCCAGTGACTAAGGGCTTAGGTAGCGCTACAGTGGGTCCCGGCAAGCCTGGTGGTTCTCAGCCTGTTGCTAGGGCTGCAGACCCGGTGGTAGCTGTGGACGCCAGTGGTGCAGTGCCAAGCCAAGGTCAGAGAGGAAAACAGAGTTATACCACGGAGGATCCTAGTAAGCGGGAGGGTGCCCAGCCTGCAAGCAGGGCTGTGGCCCCAACGGCTACAGTAGACTCCAGTGATGTGGTTACAAACCTAAGTCAGAAGGAACATGTCCCGGTTGTGCAACTGAAAAGACTGACAGCAAAGGAAGAGAAAAAGAGCAAGGACTTACCATCTCAATCCCCGGTGAATCCGGCCGGTACTTCCAAGCAAGGCGTGCCGTCAGAGGTACTGTCGGCCGCCATTGCCGCAAGCCGACCTCGGGAGGAGGGGAGTGCATCCAAGGACTGTTTGGGTGGGCATAGTCAAGCTACTGCTGTGCGGACTACAGTGGTGGCCAGTAGCAGGACTAGCGGAGGTGGAAAAATGGCGGCAGCGGGTGGTGAAACGCTATCTTCCCGCGGGAGGGGTGGTTTTTGTTTGGCGGGAAAGCTTGGCGCGAATTTTGTGGGCGGGGAAGCTGGCGGGAGGTCTGGAGTCGCGCCGGAAGTGACATCGCATCCGGAAACGGAAACGGAAGTCAGCCGTGTGGGTTACTTCCGGGTATCGGCTTCGGGGACTTCCGGGGCTAAACACCAGGGAACAAGCAGCAATGTTGGTAATGAGGTTGATATGGATACATCTAACAGCCTACAACCGGGGCAAGTATCAAAGGGGGGAAATTGCCCGGTGGAGACACCAGGGAAAGATAATTTAGTAATAAATTATATTAAGTGCTTGGAGGGTTCCCAAGGAGAATCGGGACAAGGTGTGGTAGACTCATGTGGGGGAAAGGGGCTGGACGGCATGGACACCTCCATGGGTGATCAGCAATTAGCTGACTTGGGTGGAGGCTCCCAGGCAGCTCAGCAAGAGGGTATGGAGGTGGAGGGTGGTGGACGGGCAGAAGCAGGGGCAGGGACTGTTCCCCCTATTAGTTCCAGGGATGAGACCCTTCATCCCGGACCTGTCTTGAGGGGCACGCCAGAGGCAAGGCTATTGAACGCATTAAAAGAGAAACGTTCTTATGCTAATGTGGTTGGGTCGTCTGTGCCTCTGGGCCACCTATATGATCAGTTCGGGGCTGGGAACTTTCAAGCCCCCCCGGCGGATCAATTCTCGGGAGCCAATTCATGGTCCCGGGGCACGGGTGGTCCAGAGCGCAGACGGCGCAATGCAGTACAGTTAAGATGGGAGGGTGAAGGACAGTGCCCCAGTAGAGGGCAGGTGATTGACATGATGCTGTCATTAGGAATAAAGGTCAGCGAAATTTTTGCGGTAATCCACCCTCCGTCATCTCGTGACTTTGATTTAAGCTTTACTAATGCAGTCATCATGGAGATCTTCATTACATCTTTCGGGTTGATCTCAGGTACAGACCCCTGGAAAAACTTCAGGATTATCCCGTTAAGTAGACAGGACGATATCAAAAATCTTACTATTCTTGTAAGGAACGAAAGCCTGCCACCGGAGGACATTGCGACATGGCTAGGACGCTATGGTCAGTTGCAGTGTCCTCTAAGTAAGAACTTAGATGAGAGGGGGATTTGGACCGGGGCATGGAGCACCAGGATCCGGTTACGCAGAGCAGGTAGTACTGTTGCTCATGTCCCTGGTAGTGCGTTTTTGGGTCGTGACCGGATCCTGGTGTTTTATCCAGGGCAGCCAAGACGGTGTTTTAGGTGTGGATGCCCAACACACTTAAGTGCAGACTGTACGGTAATAAAATGTATTAAATGTAACAAGTTTGGGCACTCGGGCGAAACATGCGGTCTCATATGCTGTAACTTATGTGGTCAGATGGGTCACCCCTTTAGCAGGTGTCCTAAAGCCTTCAGGGGGGGGACTGTGCCTGAGAGGGAACCAAGTGGTAATAGTACTTCACCTGGGTCTGGGCAGAACGAAGGAGGTGGGGCTAAGGAAAGTACAACTGGCACTACCGGGACTGCTCCTGTTGAGGTGACCCCTTGTGTAGAGGGGGTGGAGCGTAGTTCTAGTGGTGACATTTCGTCAGTAAGCCCTAAAGTAGTGGGGCCCTCTGAGGCTCCATCTAGAGCTGGGGGGGTCCCTGGCGGTAGAGAGGTATCCCGGAAGGGGTCGGGTCTGGTGGGTGAGCGTCGTGAAAGGGTGCCAAGGAGAAATTTTACGGGGCAGAGATCGAGAAGAACTAGCAATTCCCGTAGTAGGAGCCCCCTGAGGTCAGGGTCAGCCTCGCCTTCTCCGTGTCGGGGCTTGACAGGTACTGGAGTGGACTCCTCTGATTCTGCAATGTCGGAGGAGGAGTATGAAGGAAGGGTGGAGGCCGAGGTAGAGGCTAGCAAGGTTCAAGGTGGTATAGTAGAAAAAGAAGGGGTTAGTGTAGAAGGGGATCCGGCCCCTAGATGTAGTGGTGAAGTTATAGTTGTAAAGAAAAAGAAAAAGAAGAAAGACAGTAGAGTGCCGGAAAGTGTTGATGATTAGTACTTCTTTGTTTATATAATGTATAATAAGGAATGTGTTTAGTTTGTTTATGGCATAATTTGTTTATGTAAAGTTTTTCTGTAAATTATGGTAGCAGTTTTGGATTAAAAAAAAATATCCACCTATATAGCTAGCTATATTGCTCTTTTTAAATAGACCTTGCAGTCAGCTGTAGGAGATTGTGCGTGCTGTCTGCATGCCCTGACCGCAGAATACACCGCTATATCCACCTATATAGCTAGCTATATTGCTCTTTTTAAATAGACTTTGCAGTCAGCTGTAGGAGATTGTGCGTGCTGTCTGCGTGCCCTGACCACAGAATACACCTTTATATACACCTATATAGCTAGCTATCTTGCTCTTTTTAAATAGAGCTTGCAGTCAGCTGTAGGAGATTTTGCGTGCTGTCTGCGTGCCCTGACCACAGAATACACCGTTATATACACCTATATAGCTAGCTATCTTGCTCTTTTTAAATAGAGCTTGCAGTCAGCTGTAGGAGATTGTGCGTGCTGTCTGCGTGCCCTGACCACAGAATACACCGTTATATACACCTATATAGCTAGCTATCTTGCTCTTTTTAAATAGAGCTTGCAGTCAGCTGTAGGAGATTGTGCGTGCTGTCTGCTTGCCCTGACCACAGAATACACCGTTATATACACCTATATAGCTAGCTATCTTGCTCTTTTTAAATAGAGCTTGCAGTCAGTTGTAGGAGATTGTGCGTGCTGTCTGCGTGCCCTGACCGCAGAATACACAGTTATATCCACCTATATAGCTAGTTATATTGCTATTTTTAAATAGAGCTTGCAGTCAGCTGTAGGAGATTGTGCGTGCTGTCTGCATGCCCTGACCGCAGAATACAGTTATATCCACCTACATTTAGCTATATTGCTCTTTTTAAATAGACCTTGCAGTCAGCTGTAGGAGATTGTGCATGCTGTCTGCGTGCCCTGACCACAGAATACACCGTTATATACACCTATATAGCTAGCTATCTTGCTCTTTTTAAATAGAGCTTGCAGTCAGTTGTAGGAGATTGTGCGTGCTGTCTGCGTGCCCTGACCGCAGAATACACCGTTATATCCACCTATATAGCTCCTCTCCGCCCTCCGACAGGGACAACTGACCCATGTGCCCTGTGTGGCTCACGTCCTTAACCTGGTGGTGCAGCGGTTCTTGGGCAGGTACCCGGGGTTACAGGATGTCCTGAAGCAGGCCAGGAAAGTCTGTGTGCATTTCCGCCGATCATTTAATGCCTGTGCTCGGCTGGCTGAGCTCCAAAAGGAGTTGAACCTGCCCAAGAACCGCCTTATATGTGACATACCCACCAGGTGGAACTCAGCATTGGCCATGCTGCAGGGGCTGCAAACGCAGCAGAGGGCCCTCAATGAGTACCTGTGCGACTACGGCACCAGGACAGGGTCAGGGGAGCTCTGTTTTTTCTCACCACGCCAGTGGGGCATGATCAGGGATGCATGCACTGTCCTGTCACCATTTGAGGAGGCCACAAGGATGGTGAGCAGTGACAGTGCATGCATCAGTAACACTGTACCTCTTGTCCACCTCTTGGAACATACGCTGCGTGGAATAATGGACAGGGCACTTGAGGCAGAACAGAGGCAGGAAGAGGAGGACTTCCTTGCCTCTCAAGGCCCCCTTTATCCAGACAGTGTTCCTGCTGTGCCACCCATCACACAGGAAGAGGATGAGGAGGAGGAGGAGGAGGAGGATTGTGTCAGCATGGAGGTGGAGGCTGGCATTTAGCATCAGCAGCAGCAGCAGTCTTGTAGGAATGATTTACAGTCCCAAGAAACCCATGGACTTGTACGTGGCTGGGAGGAGGTAGCTGCGGATCATGTTGTCCTTAGTGACCCAGAGGACTCCGGACCGAATGCCTCAGCTAACCTACGCTGCATGGCCTCCCTGATCCTGCAAAGCCTGCGGAAGGATCCTCGTATTCTTCGGATCAAGGAGAGGGACCATTATTGCTGGCCACTCTCCTTGATCCACGGTACAAGGGTAAGGTTGCTGACCTTATCTTGCCGTCGCAGAGGGAGCAGAGGATGAGACATCTCCTGGAGGCCTTGCAGAAAGGTCTGTGCAACGCGTTGCCAGAGACTGGGAGGATACAGACTCCTGGTCCTGGACAACGTGTTGCTGAGGCATCGGTCAGAAGGAGCGGTGGAGAAGGTGGCCATCTGACCGATGCGTTCAGACAATTTTTTAGTCCGCAGCCCCAAGGTATGATCGGTTCCAGCAACCATCGCCAGCGTCTGATTTACATGGGGCAGGAATACCTAGGTGCAAGGTCAGACTTGGACACCTTCCCCACCGAAAATCCTCTGGCTTACTGGGTCTTGAGGATGGATCACTGGCCAGAGCTTGCACAGTATGCAATTGAGCTACTGGCCTGTCCTGCATCCAGTGTTCTTTCGGAACGCACCTTCAGTACTGCTGGTGGCTTTGTTACCGATCACAGGGTGCGCCTGTCCACCGACTTGGTTTATCGACTGACCTTCATCAAGATGAATCAGTCTTGGATCACCCATAGCTACCAAGCACCTGAAGCTGATGTAACCGAATAATTTTTTTTGAAATATCACATCCCTTCAAGACTGCCTATGCTGATGCTGAGTGACTCTCCTGTTATGTTGATTGTCTATCCTCTGCCTCCTCCGCTGATATGTTGGAAGAACATTTTTGGTTATGGGTGATGCCACCAGCCCAATTTTTCTGCCCCTGTTTAACAGGGGCATTTAATTAAAATTTTTGATACAATGCTTTGTAGCAGGGCTCATTCCTGCACCACAACTAGAGTATATGGGAGAGGTTGCAGTGTCGTGGCACCAGCACCAGTGCCTAAGGCACAATTTTTCAGCCCTTGTTTAACAAGGGCATTTAATTACAATCTCTGATGCAATGCTTTGCAGCAGGGCTAATTCCTGCAATAAAACTAGAGTATATGGAAGAGGTTGCAGTGTGGTGGCACCAGCAGCAGTGCCTAAGGCCAAATTTTTCTGCCCCTGTTTAACAATTCTTGATATAATATTTCACAGCAGGGCCCGTTCCTGTGCCCACCGAGAGTAACTGTGAGGACTTATAGTGTTGTGGCACCAGCATCACCACCACAACCACCAAAGGCCCAATTTTTCTACCACTGTTTAACAATGGCATGTAATTACAATTCTTGATATAATCGTTCACAGCAGGGCGCTCCAGCGCCCACCAAGAGTCACTTTGAGGGCTTACAATGTTGTGGGAACACCAACACCTTGTTCCGCCATTTCTGCAGAGCATATAGGGCAGGCCCCTACTTTCAAACATCCAACTTACAAATGTCTCCTACTTGCAAACGGAAGGAGACAACAGAAAGTGAGATGAAAAAAGACGGACGGCAAAACAAATTATACAGGGGTGATAACCCTTCACTATGTTTTCCAAAAGGCTTAAAAATATATTTTTTGACTGGAGCTACACTTTAAAAATGTACCAGTTGAAAATTACAAACAGATTCTACTTAACACAACAAACCTACACAGTCCCTGTCTTGTTTGCACCGCCTGTATACTGCTGTTCTGAGTATATAGGGCCTGGGGGCCACACATATTTCCTTTTTTTAATATGGGTACGGAGTTCCCCTTAATATCCGTACAAGACTCAAAGGGGCTGGTAATGGGCAGGAGGGGCTACCCATGCCATTTTTCTCAATTATTTTCATCCATATTGCCGGAACCAGATATAACATTAAAACCGCAATGACATTATTTCCGTTAAATGTCATTTTGTGCAGGGACTATTCTAAACACGGGAAACACATGGCACTTCACAGGCATACTATAGACACCCCCCAGGCACGATATTTAAAGGAATATTTCACTTTTTTTCCACTTTAATCGTCATTAAAATCAGTGCTCCCGCCAAAACGGCGATTTTTAAAAACATTTTAGGCATTGACCCATGTCCTCTGGGGTAGGAGCCAGGTCCCCAAACCCTTTTTAGGACAGTATCTTGCATATTAGCCATTAAAATTAGCACTTTTAATTTCGAATGTTCGAGTCCCATAGACTTCAATGGGGTTCTAAAGTTCGTACGAATTTTGGGTCCGTTCGAAAGTTCTGGTGCAAACCGAACCGGAGGGTGTTCGGCTCATCCCTACTCTCCATGCCCAGAACCAGTACTACTAAACCTAGGAATAGAGAGATACCGAAGGAACACAGGCAGGTTGTCAATGTCACCCATGTACTCCTAGCAGCCCGATCCTTAATTATACAGCAGTGGAAATCATTGGTAGCTCCTAATTTATAGGAAGTGATTAGAATTGTTCACCTGAATAAAAATTATGAGAAACTATTAGCTCTGAACTCACTATCATTACATGTTTTTCAAAAGTTCTGGAATATATGGCCTTGTGACTGACTGTACACTATTAAAATTGCATTATGTTCTATGCACCATAATCAACCAATGTAACCTTTGTACTACTTATGTTTTTCTGTACGTGACCCTTTAAATCTGTTAAAAGAAATAAAAATGTATTGATTAAAAAAATAATAATAATTTGTATGAATGTGGCATAATTGGGAGGAATTCAGGAGCTTACATTTATGGGCAATGATTAAGCGGGTTGCAATGAAAATGTGGGTGATTATCAGGTGCAATTCAGAATTCCAGGTGTTCATGTCTAAGCCCAGTAGGGAAGATTTGGGGTCAGGTGGTAGATAAAGTCCTGTGATGTTGGTAGTGAGAATATCTTGGACCAAAACTTCTGAATGGTGGGACAGTGCCACCAAATGTGAGGAATGGTACCTAACTCGTCACATTGTCTCCTTCCTTTCTCAATTTTGAATTACATCAAGACCTTAAATGGATGGCATTTAGTTTGCCAAAGCACTGTGTGTCATAATTGTCATATTTTTTTTTTCTTCAATAAAATACGTATACTCATTGTTTTTCATCCTTTTTGGTAGCTCGTTGCTGTTGATATCCTGTAGTCACTTTTCTACTTCCTGCCTATGTGCACTGCAGAGTCAACTGAACATTATTACTCTTGACGAGCTTCCTGCTAGAGATAACAGTAAATTATGCCTGAGAAGTGTGTGTCATCATGGCCACTTTCTACTAAAGGCAGGTTACATCATTACAACACAGAAGTAATACACATACAGTGGTGTGAAAAAGTGTTTGCCCCCTTCCTCATTTCCTGTTCCTTTGCATGTTTGTCACACTTAAGTGTTTCGGAACATCAAACCAATTTAAACAATAGTCAAGGACAACACAAGTAAACACAAAATGCAATTTGTAAATGAAGGTGTTTATTATTAAAGGTGAAAAAAAATCCAAACCATCATGGCCCTGTGTGAAAAAGTGATTGCCCCCCTTGTTAAAACATACTATAACTGTGGTTGTCCACACCTGAGTTCAATTTCTCTAGCCACACCCAGGCCTGATTATTGCCACACCTGTTCACAATCAAGGCATCACTTAAATAGGAGCTGCTTGACACAGTAAGGTCCACCAGAAGATCCTTAAAAGCTGCACATCATGCAGAGACCCAAAGAAATTCAGGAACAATTGAGAAAGAAAGTAATTGAGATCTATCAGTCTGGAAAGGGTTATAAAGCCATTTCCAAAGCTTTGGGAATCCAGCGAACCACAGTGAGAGCCATTATCCACAAATGGCGAAGACATGGAACAGTGGTGAACCTTCCCAGGAGTGGCCGGCCGCCCCAAATTACCCCAAGAGCGCAGCGACGACTCATCCAAGAGGTCACAAAAGACCCCACAACAACGTCCAAGGAACTGCAGGCCTCACTTGCCTCAGTTAAGGTCAGCGTTCATGCCTCCACCATGCGGAAAAGACTGGGCAAAAATGGCCTGCATGGCAGAGTTCCAAGGAGAAAACCACTGCTGAGCAAAAAGAACATCAAAGCTCGTCTCAATTTCTCCACAACACATCTTGATGATCCCCAAGACTTTTGGGACAACATTCTGTGGACCGATGAGACAAAAGTGGAACTCTTTGGAAGGTGTGTGTCCAAGTATATCTGGCGTAGAAGGAACACTGCATTTCATAAAAAGAACATTATACCAACAGTAAAATATGGTGGTGGTAGTGTGATGGTCTGGGGCTGTTTTGCTGCTTCAGGACCTGGAAGACTTGCCGTGATAAAAGGAACTATGAATTCTGCTGTCTACCAAGAGATCCTGAAGGAGAATGTCCGACCATCTGTTCGTGTACTCAAGCTGAAACGAACTTGGGTTCTGCAGCAGGACAATGATCCTAAACACACCAGCAAGTCCACCACCGAATGGCTGAAGAAAAACAAAATGAAGACTTTGGAGTGGCCTAGCCAAAGTCCTGACCTGAATCCTATTGAGATGTTGTGGTATGACCTTAAAAAGGCCGTTCATGCTCGAAAACCCTCTAATGTAACTGAATTAGGACAATTCTGCAAAGATGAGTGGGCCAAAATTCCTCCAGGACGCTGTAAAAGCCTCATTGCACGTTATCGCAAACGCTTGGTTGCAGTTGTTGCTGCTAAGGGTGGCCCAACCAGTTATTAGGTTTAGGGGGCAATCACTTTTTCACACAGGGCCATAATGGTTTGGATTTTTTTTCACCTTTAATAATAAACACCTTCATTTACAAATTGCATTTTGTGTTTACTTGTGTTGTCCTTGACTATTGTTTAAATTGGTTTTATGTTCCGAAACACTTAAGTGTGACAAACATGCAAAGGAACAGGAAATGAGGAAGGGGGGCAAACACTTTTTCACACCACTGTACAAGCTTATTGTGTGCTAAACTGCTACCTCCCCATCATGATGAAATGTCTGCAGTTTTAAAAAAATGTAATGCCAAGGAATGGCACAAATCAGGGCAGCCTCGAAATGGCCATTGGGATAGTTGGGAAAAGCATAAAAAACAAAACACAAATGGGTGCTCCTGAAAAAAACACATGAATCTTGTCTATGGATAAAGAGTGTCTTCAGGGCTGATAGAAAGATGAGTTCCAGAGCCCAGTAAAACAAAGGCCCAGTAAAATCTAAAGTTTAATCCAAAACATGTTAAAAACATGAGAGACATAACTGGATCTTAGGCAGCATAACCACTGGCGGGCATCACTGATGGGGCTGCACTGATAATCATTGCACTGATTATCAGTGCAGATCCCCCCGTCAGGAAAGCCGCTTATCGGCTCTCCTCTACTCATGTGCTGTCAGCAGTGAGTGGAGGAGAAGCCGATAGTGATTGGACACAGCTGATCACATGGTAAAGAGCCTACATCATAGGCTCTTTACCATGATCAGAGATGCGGTGTGCCTGAGCGACACACCACACCACCGATCACCGCACTGTGCGCGCACGGGCAGCATGTTGTGAAGGATGTCATATAATGTCCAGTCGCAACAATTAAACCAACGCCCAGCTGTCATTTTGCTAAAGGTCAGATGGGATGTGGTTAAAAAAGACTTTCCTATGGCTTTTAGATATTTGTTACAACCACCCATTTTCAGGGGCCAACGCAAGCTTAATCATGACTTTAAAAAAATAAGATTTCAGAATTTAGATCTGCTGAATCAACCACGTAAATGCCTTTTTTTTTATTATTTAAATTTTGCCCTCAAAGCTGAATACAAAGACCCTCTCCACAATGTATTTTTTATTTTATTTTTTGCAGTGCCTGGCATTTCATTTTCATTTTTTTCAATAGATCCTTCATATAATCATACAATTAGATTCTTTAAGAAGTTTTTTTCTTCTTTCTGATATGAAATTGTGGTGATTGACAACCTATTACCAAAATTTACAATATTGTAAGCCAAATTAGTTGGTATATTAACATTTTTAAAGTGTTTTTAAAAGTATTTAAAAAAGAAAATGACACGCACTTCTTTTATATTTTTTATTATCATTACAGGCATACCCCACTTTTAAGTACACGATGGGGTTTATTTACTAAAGCTGAACAGTGCAAAATCAGGCTCACTTCTGCATAGAAATCAATGAGCTTCCATGTTTTATTACAAAAGCTTAATTGAACAAGCTGGCGTTAGAAGCTCATTGGTTTCTATGCAGAAGTGAGCCTGATTTTGCACTTTTCAGCTTTAGTAAATAAACCCCATTGTGTATTTAAAAGTGGGGTATGCCTGTAAAGTGTTACGAAACCCACAACAGTAACATTTGCCTGTATATGCAGAATAGCATGCTTGTTATAATCACTGTGGAACCTAAGGGGTTAATCGTGTAATTGTGTAAATTGTGTAAATAATTGTGTAAAAAGGCTCTTTGATCTTCTATGGACAGATCCTCCCCTCCTGCAGGGTCACTCTGGGCAAGGCCAGATAAGACACACTCAAAGTAGTCCACCTGCACATGCTCAGTTTGGTCTCTATTGCTAGAGAGAATATTTCCTGTTTGAGTTGAGCTGCTCAGGTCACATGATATTGACATCACACATTTGGACATGTACCGTATATACTCGAGTATAAGCCGAGATTTTCAGCCTCTTTTTTGAGGCTGAAAGTGCCCCCCTCGGCTTATACTCGAGTCATCGCTGTCTGCCCGCTCGATCAGCGTGTCGAGCAGACAGACAGCGGCCATTCTATTCAAAAGCCGCGCCTCCGGCTCCCCCTTCGCCTGTGATAGGCGGAACACTGAATTTCCCAGCAGCCTGTGTTCCGCCTATCACGGACATCGTATCATCCTCGTACTACGGACGAGGATGATACGAAGGCAGTGATAGGCGGAACACAGGCTGCTGGGAAATTCAGTGTTCCGCCTATCACAGGCGAAGGAGGAGGCGCGGCTTTTGAATTTTACAATGGCCGCCGAAGAGGGCACGGGACGGAGGCAAGGCAAGGCAAGGCAAGGCACGGCACGGCACGGGACGGGACGGGACGGAGGCAAGGCAAGGCACGACACGACGGCAAGGCACGGCACGGCACGGGACGGAACGGAGGCAAGGAGGCAAGGCACGGGACGGAGGCTCGGGACAAAGGTAGGCTGGACACACACACACACACACACACACACACACACACACACACACACACACACACACACACACACACACACACATACACATACACATATACACACACACACACACACACAGGGATGGGTGGATGGATGGAGACACACACAGGGATGGGTGGATGGATGGAGACACACACACACAGGGATGGATGGATGGATGGATGGAGACACACACACACAGGGATGGATGGATGGATGGACACACACACACACAGGGATGGATGGACGGACACACAGGGATGGACGGACACACAGGGATGGACGGACACACAGGGATGGACGGACACACACACAGGGATGGACAGGCATGTCTCACCCTCGGCTTATACACGAGTCAATAAGTTTGCCAGTTTTTTTGGGGGTAAATTGGGGGCCTCGGCTTATATTCGGGTCGGCCTATACTCGAGTATATACGGTATACAGATCCTAAATGACAGCCCAGTCTCTCCCTCCTCCTGCATGCCCAGTAACTAAAAAAGAACACAGTGGGTGGGATGTCACATGTTCATTGTTGCATGATCCACCCCCCATAACAGCATGAAGACAGAGGCTGTAGTAGAAATTTCCTCCTACCTGAACACTCAGCACTTGGGCAGACCCTGCAGTTTATCACGTGACTGTGGTATACAGATCAGCCAAAAAGCTATATAGTGGCAATATTAATGTAAACAGAAGATGTATAAGCTGTGGGCACTGGGGGAAGTTGCGTTAACTATTTTCATATTATTGGGTTTAGTGGCACCTTAAACCAGTTAGACTAAAAATAACAAAACATAAAATAAAAACAGTCTAGTATAATTATTTTATTAGTATAATTTTTCAATAGTTATACTAATTTCCAAGTGTGCCACAACGCAGTTTCCATTACATCTCTAAGGACACCGATATACCAATGTTCAATTACAGTATGTGCTCCCTATTCTAGCCAAATAATACAAGAATGATAATGCAACAAAACAAATACAAGAAAGAAATGTAAAAATAAATTAAACACGTTAGTAGGTGGTGAATATTCTTTGGCAATTAATATTCTGTTTCACCCTAGACCATAGGACTATCAAATTGTAGGCACAATGCTGAAAATAACACTTCATCCATGATATGGACTGTATTTGTAGCAATGAAAACATAGTGAAAGAAAGTCTTTCTGTTTCCAAGCCTAAATTTAGATGGCGGCAAAATATACTGCACTATTTTGGCACTGATTAAGGTTAAAATTAAAATGGAATAGTCAAGAAAATATAGAGGAAGCTCTTAAAACAACATAACAATTAGCCCTTTTACACACGATCGGAGATTCCGACAACCAAATCCGTTGGATTTTGTCCGACGGATTTTGTCCGAAACTGTTGTATACACACGGTCGGACGAAGTTGACGGAAAATCTGATCGTTCAGAACGTGATGACGTTATTTCATTACGACGGGACTATGTTCAGGCTAGTAGCCAATAGCTTTGATGTAGGAATTTGATCTGAGCATGCGTGGCACTTTGTTCGATCGGAATTCTCTACACATGATCGGAGTATGTCCGATCGGGGGCATTTTGTCGGAAAATATTTCCGGCAAGTTGGAAAATTTGGTCCGACGGATATTCCGACGGAAACAGTCCGATGCAGACCACACACAGTCGGAATATCCGACAAAACGCTCCAATCGGACACATTCCGTCTGAATCCCCGATCGTGTGTACAAGGGCTAAGAGTATTTCTTCACTTTTGCATGCATTTTAGTGAGTTGAATTATTAGCTGGCTATTAATATTTTTTAAAGAGTCCCTGTGACATAAGATTTTCCTAATCATGCATATCTTTAAAATAGTAGAGAGGAAATTTAACTTTGCAACAACCTGTGCCACCAGAACACCACTCCTTGTTGATGATTGTGCCCTTCCAACATAGTGGCAACATTTTCGGTAGGGTCTTTGCCTGTTCCTGCAACATTGTTGTTTTGAAGAAAGAGGCATGTACCCCAAAATACATCAGCTGGTAATATGGCATTTATCTGAACTAAAGAAGTTCCATCATTTGGTTGACCTTCGCTTCCTTGGTTTAAGTTCAACGCTGTTATCACATTTGCTCTTGTGAGTATGTACTCTATTGTCTCCTTTTAATAAAATGTTGTAGATCAGTGGTTCTCAACCTCAGTCCTCAAGTACCCCCAACAGGCCATTGTATTGGAATTATTCTTAGATAAAATACCTGTCCAAATTACAAAGCCATTGACTCTGATTTAACCACTTGCCGACCACCACACACCGATGGGGACGGATATCGTTGTTATGGCAGCAGCTAGCTGCCATAATCCCAGTATCCCTGTGTTCGGCTGGTGGTCAGCTACAAGATAAAAGTGGTTTCTGTGGTGGATTTGTCACAAGATCACTTTTATCGGTGGCGGGAGAAGAGCCCCCCCCCCCCCCACCGAGATCCGGTGTCCTCCGACGCTTACCGGAGCCGTCGGCAGTGGCGGAGGCGATCGTGTGTGTCTCCTTGCTAGGTATGGAGACGAGTGAGGGGAAGATGGCCCCCACCCATCTCCATACCATAGCTGGGCGGAAGCGACGTCAAAATGTCACTTCCACCCATACTTCTTAAAGGCACATTTTTTTCAAAAAGACATTTTTTTTTTAGCATTTAAGACCAAATATGAGATATGGGGACTTTTTGAACCCAGATCTCATAGTTAAGAGGACTTGTCATACTTTTTTCTATTACAAGGTATGTTTTAAACATTGTAAAAATAAAAAATAAAAGGTAAAATAAATAAAAATAAAAATGTAAACGCGTCCCGTCCCGCCGATCTTGTGTGCAGAAGCAAACGCATATGTGAATATGGTGTTCAAACCACACATGTGAGGTATCACCACTATTGATAGAGCAAGAGCAATAATTATACCCCTAGACTTCCTCTGTAATGCAAAACATGCAACCAGTAGAATTTTTTAAATGTTGCCTATGGAGATTTTTAAGGATACAAGTTTGTCGCCATTCCACGAGCAAGCACAATTTTGAAGCATGAAATGTTGGGTATCAATTTACTCGGCTTAACTTTATCTTTCACATTATAAAAAAAATTGGGCTAACTTTACTGTTGTCTTATTTTTTTATTAAAAAAAGTTAATTTTTTTTAAAAAAAGTGTGTTTGCAAGACCGCTGTGCAAATACGGTGTGACAGAAAGTATTGCAACGACCACCATTTTATTCTCTAAGGTGTTAGAAAAAAATTTATAATGTTTGAGGGTTCTAAGTAATTTTCTAGAAAAAAAAATGTTTTTAGCTTGTAAACACTGAGTCTGAAAAAGAGGCCTGCTCCTTAACCACTTCAATACCGGGCACTTAATCACCTTCCTGCCCAGACCAATTTTGAGCTTTCAGCGCTGTCGCACTTTGAATGACAATTGCGCGGTCATGCTACACTGTACCCAAATGAAATTTTTATCACTTTTTTCCCACGAATAGAGGTTTCTTTTGGTGGTATTTGATCACCTCTGCGGTTTTTATTTTTTGCTAAACAAATAAAAAAATACCGAAAATTTTGAAAAAAAAAATTTTTTTTTTTGTTTCAGTTTCAAAACTTTGTAAATAAGTAAGTTTTCTCCTTCACTGATGGGCACTGATGGGGCTACACTGATGGGCACTGATAAGGCGGCACTGATGGGCACCAATGATGTGGCACCAATGAAGTGGCACTGATGAGGTGGCATTGATGGACACTGATATGTGGCACTGATAGGCGGCACTGATGGGTGACACGGATGGGCGACACGGATGGACACTGATAGGTGGCACAAATTGGCACTGATAGCTGGCACGGATTGGCATGGATGGACGGCACAGATGGGCATGGATAGGCGGCACAGATGGGCATGGGTGGGCACTGATAGGTGGCACAGGTGGGCACTGATAGGCGGCACAGGTGGGCACTCATAGGCGGCACAGGTGGCCACTCATAGGCGGCACAGGTGGGCACTCATAGGCGGCATTGGTGTTATACTGTACTAATGGATGCCAATCAGTGCCAAACAATAATGCATGCCAATCAGTGATGCCCATTGTGGGCACTGATTGGCATCCATTATGGGCACTGATTGGCATCCATTGTGCTGACTGGCATCCCTGGTGGTCTAGGGAGGATTACCCTTTCCCTGGTGGTCTGGTGGCGTCCCTGGTGGTCCAGTGTGGGCATCCTCGGGGGGGCTGTGCTGATAATCGATCAGCACAGAGCCCCCCTTTTAGAGGAGCAGCCGATCGGCTCTCCTCTACTCGCGTCTGACAGACGCGAGTGAGGAAAAGCTGATCACCGGCTCTTCCCATTTACACTGTGATCAGCCGTGATTGGACACGGCTGATCACGTGGTGAAGAGTCTCCGTCGGAGACTCTTTACTGAGATCGTAGTTGCCGGGTGTCAGACTGACACCCCGCAACAACGATCGCCGCGATGCGCGCCCCCGGGGGCGCGCAGCGGCTCATAATCCTGATCACGTCATATGACGTCCGATCAGGATTATGCAACCACTTTGCCACCGTCAATTCCTTAAAGGGGGGGCGGCAAGTGGTTAAGTGGTTAAAGCACTCGTGCAAGATAAAAGAAAACCTGCAAACATGGCCTATTGGGGGTACTTGAGAACTGAGGTTGAGAACCACTGTTAAATAGTTACAGGTACATAGGTACATGTACATGTACCTATGTAACTATAGGTGCATAGTTACATAGTAGTCAAGGTTGAAAAAAGTCCATCAAGTCCAACCTATGTGTGCTGTAGATAATGCCCTAAGTGTTTGCATCCTTTGTTTTATTTTATCTGTGCAAGATTCCCCAGTTTTGAGAGAGCAGCATTGTCCATATCACTCAATCCGGACTGTGTAGCGGGAGCTATTACTGTTGGAAGCCTGTCCAGTCTCTCTGGAGTACCTTAGATCTATGGTTTTAAGATAATATTAATTTATGAATTTTCCCTTGTATGTAAACCAGCTCCATAAAGATATGATTTGATCAGTTGTGTAATGGAGGAATCCAAATGGCCTGCACTTAAAGCTTAAATCACCCTTTTAGGATAAATATGAGTGTTGATTGAAAGCCAGGTCCTCATTTCCTACATCAGTACTCAAGGTAACAAATGCTGTTTTGGCTGAACAAGCATAGATTCCCACAGCCACACTTCAAAATCTTGCAGAAAGCATTCCCAGAAGAGCAAAATAAGTTATTAAGGGAACTCCGTTTTTTTTAGGTCACAGGGATTCTTTTTTAAATTGATGGATGAGTTTTGTACCTTGAAAGATACAATGATTTAATCTTTGGTTTGCCATTAAGACCTTACCTATGGTTACTAGGCAAGAGCCAAATTGCCCTGGGTTCGGTTGAAGCAGGGTGCAGTGAACATCACATCATTTTGAACCCAAAACCCATTGAAATGGAAGGTGAATCTATCAAATTTGAAATGTCCATTTTCTGGGCTAATAGTCAAGGGGGTGTCAAAAATAGAATGGCCGATGGACACTCTCCTGGTGAACATGTACCAATGGAAAAAAAAAGGGTTATATGGAATCATCCACACAACCTCTGCTCACCAGATATTTTTTCTTTTTTGGCCCATTCTCTGTAAAACCTAGAGATGGTTGTTTGTGAAAATCCCAGTAGATCAGCCGTTTTTTGAAATACTCAGACCAGCTCATCTGGCACGTTCAAAGTCACTTAAATCTCCTTTCTTCCCCATTCTGATGCTCAGTTTTAACTTTGGCAAGTCAACTTCACCATATCTAGATGCCTAAATGCATTGAATTTCTACCATGTGATTAGCTGATTAGCAATTTGTGTTATCTAGCAATTGTACCCAATAAATACACATATATCCGCAGCACATATTGGTGTCCTTTAAATTTTTTCCCAAGATAGCCATATGACTCAAAGGTATGATTTCAGCATAGGTGTTAAAAGGCCAAACCCTGTCTTTTTGTATAAATAGAGATACATTTGTTCAATGCAAATTGTATTTCTTGGTTCCTCAAACTATAAATTATTGGATTTAATAAAGGAGTTCCTGTAGTGTACAATGGAGCCACCAGCTTTTTAATGTTGTAAGAGGAAATTTTGGAGGGAATCATATAGACATTCATCAAAGTACCATAGTACATGCTTACCACAATTAAATGGGAACTGCAGGTTGAGAAGGCCTTTTTTCTGCCAACAGATGAGGAAATCTTAAGTATGTTGAGAAAAATGGAGACATATGTGAACATTATAAAAAAGAATGGAAAAATGATAAAAGGAATAGTTAAGACAAAATCAACAATGTCCAACACAGAATGATCAGAACAGGTCAACTCTAGAATCGGAGCAAGGTCACATAAATAATGGTCCATGATATAAGGACCACAGAATTTAAAATTACATACAAACATAATTAATAATAATGCTACCAAAAAACCTATGACCCATGGCCAGATGGCTAGACATAGTTGAAGTTTGAAGTTCATGATGGTGTGGTAATGTAAAGGTTTGCAGATAGCCAGATATCGATCATAGGACATCACTGTGAGAAGGAGGCACTCAGTTGTCGTAGTGCCACTATAGAAGAAAAGTTGAGCAATGCAGTCAGTAACATTTATGAAACCTCCTTCCTTTTTTACAATGTCCAGCATTTTTGGAGTGATAGTTGATGACAGCAAAATGTCAGAGAAGGACAGGTGACCAAGGAAAAAGTACATAGGAGATTTCAAAGCTTCAGATTCCACCACCAACATAATGATAATCAGGTTTCCAAATATTGTCAAAATGAATGCCACCAAAAAGATGAGAAACAGATAAAGTTTTAGGTTATCGTGGTACTGAAATCCCAAAAGAAGGAATTGTGTTACTGTTGTTTGGTTCACTTCCATGATTTTCTATGATGATATAGAAAAAGAGTTAGGAATGATTAAAGTATATATAAACAATTTCAAAATCTCATATAAGAATTAACCACTTAAGGACCGCCGCATGCCAATGTACGTCATTGCAATGGCATGTACAGGCACAAGCACGTACATGTACGTGCTTGGCTTCCAATGGGTGGGGGGTCCGATAGGACCCCCTCCCGCTGGATGCAGCGGTCCGGTGCGCTTCAGGAGCGATCCGGGATGAGGGGATGGCCGTTGGTTTCTGGCCATCCCCTCTCGATCGCTCCTGGCGAATGAGAAGCTTCCTCCCCTGTGTAAGTGTAAACACAGGAAGGAGGAAGTGATGTCACACTCCTCGTGTCTGTCTTTTTGACCGGACGGCGCGGAGTGAAGACATCCAAGTAAGTGCACCAACAGTCCACTGACACATAGGTACACATAGGCACACTTTTCACCCCAGTCACCCCCCGATCACCCCCCGATCGGCCCCCGCCCCCCCCCCCCCCAGTCACAGTGTCACTAATTGCAGTGGTCATTTATTTACTGATCACTGCATTTAGTGTCAGTTGTGAATGTAAAAAGTGTCAGGGCAGCTAGTGTTAGGCCCCTTTAGGTCCAGGGTAGCCCCCTACCCCCCCCTAATAAAGGTTTAACCCTTGATTGCCCTCCCAGTTAACCCTTTCATCCCCTTTTACCAGTGTCACTAAGCAATCGTTTTTCTGATCGCTGCATTAGTGTCACTGGTCCCGCTAGGAAGCTAGTTTTTTTTTTAAGGTTCAACGCCAGGTTTTTATAGCGTTAGGTACCCCGATATATAACCTAATAAAGGTTTTAACCCCTTGATTGCCCCTAGAGTTAACCCTTTCACCAGCGATCGCTGTATAAGTGTCATTGGTGACGCTGGTTAGCCAGTTAGTTATTTCGATATTAAGGTTCCCCGTCAGGTTTTTATATAGCATCAGGTACCCCCATCTAAATACCCAATAAAGGTTTTAACCCCCCTGATTGCCCTTAGTTAACCCTTTCACCAGTGATCACCGTATAAGTGTTACGGGTGACGCTGGTTAGGTAGTTCGCTTTTTATAGCATCAAGGCACCCGCCATTTATTACCTAATGAAGGTTTAACCCCCTGATCACCCGGCGGGTGATATCAATTCGGTTTTAGGGTCAGAAAGGGTCTGCGTCGCCCCAGGCAGTGCTAGGTTAGTGCCAGTACCGCTAACACCCACGCGCAAAGCATACACCTCCCTTAGTGGTATACAATCTGAACAGATCAATATCTGATCTGATCAGATCTATACTAGCGTGCCCAGCAGTTTAGGGTTCTAAAAAAACGCATTGTTAGCAGGATCAACCCAGATACCTGCTAGCACCTGCGTTTTGCCCCTCCGCCCAGCCCAGCCCACCCAAGTGCAGTATCAATCGATCACTGTCACTTACAAAACACAACACACATAACTGCAGCATTCGCAGAGTCAGGCTTTTTTTTGTAGCATTTTGATACAGTCGCTGACAGGCTAGGTGCTTTTTTACCTGTGAGTCTCACTAGTGTACCCCTAAATTTAGAGCCCAAAATGGCAAAGCGAAGGTACACTAGTGAAGAGGCCTACACGTTTCTGAGCATGACAGATAGTGAAGAGGAAGACACTGATCCGTCAGATTCAGGCTCAGAATACGAACCTGTAGAGGACAGCGCCTCCGTGACAGATAGCTCTGACGACGAAGATGAGGTCCCTGCTAACGTCAGGCGTACCCGACCCCGATCTTCTGATGTTGTTGAGGTGCAGGAACCGCAAATCCCTCGTATGGAGCATAGAGCCAGTACTAGCGCCGCTCATCCTTTTGGTGAAATGGCAAGCACCAGCGGCCTAGTACACCCTGGAAGTACATCCAGCACTGCAGTATCACGTGGTGATGTGGCAAGTCCCATAAGTGCAGTTCAAGCTGGCAAGGTGGCAAGCACAAGTATTGTCCCACTGCCACCAAGAAGAAGACGAATGCAGGCCCGTCGTTCCCATAGTGCCCTTCCTGCAGAATTCGCCAATCCTGATTGGGTGCCCACCACTTCTGCAGCACCAGTACTTCCCCCATTCACTGCCCAACCCGGTATTCAGGTGGATACAGATGATTTTACGCCACTTGATTTTTATTGTCTGTATTTCACGGAAGATCTCTATAGATCTATTGTGGACCAAACCAATTTATATGCTGGTCAACACATCGCCGCTAATCCCCAGGTGCCTTCTCTTGCCAGAGATTGGAAACCAGTTACAGTTTCCGAATTTAAGACCTTTCTGGGCCTTTCCCTCAACATGGGCACACATAAATTCATGACGTTGCGGGCTTATTGGTCCATGCATCCGACTGACCACATGCCCGTGTTCTCTAACTCCATGTCCAGGAAACGATACGAGCAGATCTTGCGGTTCATGCACTTCAGTGACAATGAACTTTGTCGTCATTGTGGAGACCCTGAATACGATCGGCTCTACAAAATTCGGCCCCTCATAAACCACTTCAAGCAACGTTTTGCAGACTTGTTTACTCCCCAACAAGTTGTCTGCATTGATGAGTCCCTGATTAAGTTTCATGGTCGCTTGTCATTCAAACAGTACATTCCCAACAAGCATACCAGATACGGGGTCAAGCTCTATAAGTGCTGTGACAGGGCCACAGGCTATGCATGGAGCTTTATGGTTTATGAGGGTAAAGATAGTTACATAGACCTGGAGAACTGCCCTGAATACATAGGAAGCGCTGGTAAGATAGTGTGGAACTTGGTGTCACCCTTATTCGGGAAAGGGGTACCACTTGTACGTGGACAATTATTACACCAGCTTTCCCCAGCGGTTTGTAGATTCCCGTCTTAGGCTGGGGGAGAGAGCCTGCTATCAGTGTAATAATTTGCTCGCTATGAAGTGGAGGGATAATAAGAATGTTTTCTTTCTTACCTCCCTTCATGCAGACACGACGGTCCAAATTCCTACGGCGACTGGTATTGTGGAGAAACCCCTCTGTGTCCATGAATATAACAAAAATATGGGAGGGGTGGACCTCAATGACCAGTTGTTGGCGCCGTATCTAGTTTCCCGTAAGGCCAGATGCTGGTACAAAAAAGTGTCTGCTTACTTATTTCAATTGGCTTTGCTGAATGCTTTTGTGCTATACAAAACTTCAGGCGGGACTTTAACCTTTCTTTTCTTCCAAAGAGAGGTTGTCACAGAGCTTCTGTATCCAGACGGTTCTGCACCTCACCATTCCCAACCAAATGCAGTAAGCCGGCTGCATGAGAGGCATTATTCTTATGCCACCCCGAGTACCCCTACCCAACGAGCCCCCCAAAAAAGATGTTGTGTCTGTACCAAGCGCGGATATAGGCGTGACACCCGTTGTTATTGTCCACGCTGTCCTGGCAATCCTGGTCTTTGCCTTGGTGAGTGTTTTGAACGCTACCACACACTAGTGAAGTATTAGCGTAGGGTACAGCATTTCACAGGCTAGGCACACTAACACAGGGTCTCCCAAGATGCCATCACATTTTGAGAGACCCTAAATGTTACAGTTGTTACAGTTTACAGTTCAAAAAAAAGTGTATAAAAAAAAAAGTAAAATAAAAAAACCAAAAGAAAATATAAAAACCAAAAATAGTTGTCGTTTTATTGTTCTCTCTCTATCTCTCTCTCTCTTCTCTCAAATTTTTTATACTTTACTGTTTACTGTGTTTTATTGTTAACCATTTTTCTTGTTTTCAGGTACGCCATTCAGCTGCAGCGTGGAATTTATTTATCTTGACAGCAACAGCGTTTGCTCCCACGATACATAAAGCCGTGACTCCAGTGCTGTAGGAGGTGATTTCACCACCACAGTTAAAAAAGAGCATATATGCCGAAGCATGGGGGCATAAGGGGTGGAGGAGCGATTTTGCTCCTAATGCCGCATACATACGGTCAAAATTCCGACGAAGGGCTTGCCCGTGGAAAAGTTTGAAAGTATGTACGCGGCATAACTTTTTTGCGGGAGGATGCCCCCATGCTTCGGCATATATATATTTTAGGCACAGGTTGTGTTAAAAAATGTTTTATTTTTTACTGTTTTTTTTGGCATTTGCTTTGCAGGTATGGTATGGTAAGGTTTTACTGTTATACTGTAATGTTACTTTGTTTTAACGTTAACCATAATTTGCTTAGCAGGTACGCCATTCAGTTGCAGCGTGGATTTATTTATCTTGACAGCAACAGCGTTTGCTCCCACGATACATAAAGCCGCGACTAAAACGCTGTAGGAGGTGATTTCACCACTACAGTTAAAAAAAAGAGCATATATGCCGAAGCATGGGGGCATAAGGGGTGGAGGAGCGATTTTGCTCCTAATGCCGTGTACATACGGTCAAAATTCCGACGGAGGGCTTGCCCGTGGAAAAGTTTGACCATGTGTACGCGGCATAACTTTTTTGCGGGAGGATGCCCCCATGCTTCGGCATATATAAATGGTGCATGTATGTCCATCATTAGAAGTGGATGGATGAAGGGAGGTATTCTAATGGTGGGCATACCCACCGATCAATCTCTTTTTTTTCGTTCAGCCAACATGACTCTCAGCAAATAGCTTGGGGTGTCTACTTTTCAAAATGGGGTAATTTGGGGGGGGGTTTGTGCTATTTTGGCATTTTATGGCCTTCGAAAGTGTAATAGGTAATAGGTAGTGAGGAGTGAAATCAAAAATTTGCGCCCTTCGAAATCCAGAAGGTTTTGGTTTTTGGGGCCCTGTACGCAGCTAGGTTTCCTGAAAGTCCCACACATGTGGTATCCCCGTACTCAGGAGAAGCAGCAAAATGTATTTTGGGGTGCAATTCCACATATAACCATGGCATGTGTGAGCAATATATAATTTAGTGACAACTTTTTGTAAAAAAAAAAAATATTTTTTTTTTGTCATTATTCAATCCCTTGGAACCAAAAAAAAAAAAAAATATTCAATGGTCTCAACATGCCCCTCAGCAAATAGCTTGGGGTATCTACTTTCCAAAATGGGGTAATTTGGGAGGGTTTTGTGCCATCTTGGCATTTTATGGCCTTCAAAACTGTGATAGGTAGTGAGGAGTGAAATAAAAAATTAATGCCCTTAGAAATCCTGAAGGCGGTGCTTGGATTTCGGGGTCCCGTACGCGGCTAGGCTCCCAAAAAGTCCCATACATGTGGTATCATTTCACATATGCCCATAGCATGTGTGAGCAATATATCATTTAGTGACAACTTTGAGCAAAAAAAAAAGTTTGTACTATTCCCGCAACTTGTGGCAAAATATAAAATATTCCATGGACTCAACATGCCTCTCAGTAAATAGCTTGGGGTGTCTACTTTCCAAAATGGGGTCATTTGGTGGGGTTTTGTGCTATTTTGGCATTTTATGGCCTTTGAAACTGTGATAGGTAGCGAGGAGTGAAATCAAAAATTTTCACCCTTAGGCCGCGTACACACGGGCGGACTGTTCATCCAACTTTGTCCGCTGAACAGTGTTTCAGCGGACAGTCCGCTCGTGTGTGAGCTTCAGCGGACAGTTTCAGCGGACAGTCTGACGAACAAAGTTTTTCGGAATTTCCGTAAGACTGTCCGCTGAAACTTGGTTTGAGCGGACAGTCCGCTCGTGTGTAGGCTTGTTCGGCAAACTAAGTCTCGCGCATGCTCAGAAAGAATTTACACGGCGAAGGTTGCATTGCAGTGTATCGGACGCCGAATTTCTCGTCCCGTCGTACGTGCCGTTCACGTCATCACGCAAGTTTTCAGCGGACTGTTCGTTCGCCGTGTGTGGTCAAGTCCGCTCATGCAAATTTTGAACGGACTGTTTGTCAAACTGTTTGACGAACCTAGTTGGGCGGACAGTCCGCCCGTGTGTACGCGGCCTTAGAAATCCTGAAGGTGGTGATTGGTTTTCGGGGCCCCGTACGCAGCTAGGTTCCCAAAAAGTCCCACACATGTGGTATCCCCATACTCAGGAGAAGCAGCAAAATGTATTTTGGGGTGCAATTCCACATATAACCATGGCATGTGTGAGCAATATATAATTTAGTGACAACTTTTTGTAAAAAAAAAAAAAATTATTTTGTTTGTCATTATTCAATCCCTTAGGACAAAAAAAAAAATATTCAATGGGCTCAACATACCCCTCAGCAATTTCCTTGGGGTGTCTACTTTCCAAAATGGGGTCATTTGGGGGGGTTTGTACTGCCCTGCCATTTTAGCACCTCAAGAAATGAGATAGGCAGTCATAAATTAAAAGCTGTGTAAATTCCAGAAAATGTACTCTAGTTTGTAGACGCTATAACTTTTGCGCAAACCAACAGATATACGCTTATTGACATTTTTTTGCTAAAGACATGTGGCTGAATACATTTTGCCCTCAATGTATGACTAAAATTTAGTTTATTCGATTTTTCTTATAACAAAAAGAAGAAAATATCATTTTTTTCAAAATTTTCGCTCTTTTTCCATTTATATCGCAAAAAATAAAAATCGCAGAGGCAATCAAATACCATCAAAAGAAAGCTCTATTTGTGGGAAGAAAAGGACGCAAATTTCGTTTGGGTGCAATATTGCATGACCACGCAATTACCAGTTAAAGCAGCGCAGTGCGAAATTGTAAAAAGACCTCTGGTCCTTAGGCTGTTAATTGGTCCGGGGCTGAAGTGGTTAAGCAGACATTACATTTGGAAAATTGTAACCAAAGAGGCAGGCAGAGGGCAAAGAACTAGTCACCAGCATCACATATGTCACCTTGCAACTGATCTTTTCTTCATTACTGACTTAAAATGCCCTTTCCTTTCCTCGTGTCTGAGCTTTCAGCAAGGAGAACAGTGAGCAACACAGTAATAGACAGGTGCGATTAGTTTCGTACGAACATTTGGGAGGACCCAAAATATGAATTGCTATGCTTCTGAATTTTGTGCGAAATACAAAATTTGGTTTATGAATTTCGGATTCAAATTCCCTTACAACGGAAACATGACTGGTGTTTTTTTGACCAGTCAGAGGTTTTCATCTGCTGCTGAGTGAGGGTTGGGAAAATTACCTTTTTTAATATGGGAGTGGGAGACTGGTACTGGTAGTCGATGGGAGATTCAGAATCGGACAATGTAAGAATGTTCGTTAATTACGATTATTCGTTATGATGGAAGTCAGCACAGCACAGGGATGGTGGGAGCCCATCATAATGAGCACAGCACAGGGATGTTGGGAGCCCCTCATAATGATAAATTCATCATAATGAACATTTGTTACGTAGTTACGAAAAGTTAACGATCCTAATGAAAATTTGTATTTCGTACAAATCCAAATTGAATTTTCGGACCGAAATTAAGAAATACAAATTAATGGCTAATATGAAATGGAACGGAATGAAACAAAACTAATTTATTGATGGTGCACATGTCTACACAATAATAACATAACAAAATTGACATCCAAATCTGGTGAGACCAGCAATCAAAGGAAACAGTGCCTTAGAACTCACATTGCAGATATACAGCCATGGCCAAAAGTTTTGAGAATGACACAAATATCAATTTTCACAAAGTCTGCTACCTCTGTATTTTTAGACTTTTTTTGTCAGATGTTACTATGGGTAGTGATGGACGAACTTCCGACGGGACGTTTCGCGAACGCGAAACGCGAACGGACACAAACGTTCGCGAAAACGACCGTTCGCCGCGGGCTCCATTGACTTCAATGGGAGGCGAATTTCGCAAACCTTTAGGTCGAATTTGCGGCCACGGGGTAATTATTAGGGGGTAGCACGTAGTCCCACCACCTGGACAATAGCATAATACATGTATGAGGTGAATTTGGGATCGATAACTACAAGCATTTTTTTTTTATTTGGGAAATTGTTCTGACAATTCAGGACTATGGAGCTAATGAAGGCAATGGAGGAGAGGGAAGGTCAGGGACCAGGGTAGGCAAACAAGAGGGTGCAGGAGATACAGAGCACTGACAGCAGCACCGTAATACAGAGCACTGACATCAGCACCGTGACATACAGCGCTGACAGCAGCTCCGTGACATACAGCGCTGACAGCAGCTCCGTGACATACAGCGCTGACAGCAGCTCCGTGACATACAGCGCTGACAGCAGCTCCGTGACATACAGCGCTGACAGCAGCTCCGTGACATACAGCGCTGACAGCAGCACCGTGACATACAGCGCTGACAGCAGCTCCGTGACATACAGCGCTGACAGCAGCTCCGTGACATACAGCGCTGACAGCAGCTCCGTGACATACAGCACTGACAGCAGCTCCGTGACATACAGCGCTGACAGCAGCTCCGTGACATACAGCGCTGACAGCAGCACCGTGACATACAGCGCTGACAGCAGCTCCGTGACATACAGCGCTGACAGCAGCTCCGTGACATACAGCGCTGACAGCAGCTCCGTGACATACAGCGCTGACAGCAGCTCCGTGACATACAGCGCTGACAGCAGCTCCGTGACATACAGCGCTGACAGCAGCTCCGTGACATACAGCGCTGACAGCAGCTCCGTGACATACAGCGCTGACAGCAGCTCCGTGACATACAGCGCTGACAGCAGCTCCGTGACATACAGCGCTGACAGCAGCTCCGTGACATACAGCGCTGACAGCAGCTCCGTGACATACAGCGCTGACAGCAGCACCGTAAGCAGCCCCAGGAGGAAGTCAGCACAGCACAGGGATGGTGTGATCCCCTCATAATAAGAACCCCCAGGAGGAAGTCAGCACAGCACAGGGATGGTGGGAGCCCCTCATAATAAGAACACCCAGGAGGAAGTCAGCACAGCACAGGGATGGTGGGAACCCCTCATAATAAGCAGCCCCAGTAGAAATATGACACCGCTCAACCTCTTCAAAGAGGAGGGTAGGGGCATATAGTACGGTGTGCTTTTTTGGGTCAGGGAAGTGAGCCAAATGAATTAAGAAGGTCTGTGTGCTTGATTCCAAAAATTGTTTATAGACATATACATGGTCTACTGATCACATGTGTTGAATTCCTCCGAGATCCATGCCTCATTCATTTTTAGAAATGTGAGGTAGTTAACACTGTGGTGAGCTAGGCGAGTACGCTTATCGGTCACAATCCCCCCTGCTGCGCTGAACGTCCTTTCGGACAGGACACTGGATGAGGGGCAAGCCAACAGTTCGATTGCAAATTGGGCAAGCTCTGGCCAGAGGTCAAGCCTGCCCACCCAGTAGTCTAGGGGTTCATCACTCCTCAGAGCGTCCACATCGGCCGTTAACCCAATGTAGTCGGACACCTGACGGTCTAGGCGTTCCCTGATGCTGGATCCGGATGACACCTGTCGATGGGTCGGCTGAAAGAATGACCTCATATCCGAAGTCACCAACACATCTTCAAACCGGCCTCTTCTTGCAGGCGCTGTTGGATTGGTACCCGCAAATCCTTCTCTGGGAGTGGGAATTGCTCCTCTGCCAGCGCACGCAAAAGCAGAATGCAGCATTTCTCGAAGCAAGGCCTGGAAGTGCTGCATTCTGACAGCCCTCTGCGACGGCGGTAACATTTCCGCCATTTTGTGTTTGTACCGGGGGTCTAAGTACGTTGCCACCCAGTACTGGTCCTTGACCCTCATGCTTTTTATACGGGGGTCCCTATTAAAACACTGGAGCATGAAGGCCCCCATTTGCACTAAAGTGGAAGCGGTGTGGTGGCCTGGCTCCTGCTCATCATCCAGGATAATGTCGTCCTCTTCATTCTCCTCTCCCCATCCTCGCACAACAGGGATCCCAGAAAGGTTTAAAGCATGCTCTTCTTGCTCCTGCTCATCCGCCCCGGCACCATCCTCCTCTGACTCCTCATCAGACTCCTGTTGTTGACTTGTCTCAGATAGAGTAGCCCCCCCTGGGAATTCATCCAGCATTGCGACTTCCTCATCTTCCCGCTCCTGCTCCTCCACAGCCTGATCAATGACACGACGCAATGCACGCTCCAGAAAGAAGGCATAAGGTACCATGTCACTGATGGCGCCATGGCTGCGACTGACCAGTTTGGTGATCTCCTCAAATGGCCGCAGAAGTCTGCATGTGTCGCGCATGAGCAGCCACTGGCGCGGTGAAAAAAAACCCAGCTCCCCAGAACCGTTTCTTTCGCAGAGTTCATACAGGTAGACGTTAACTGCACGTTTCTGCTGGAGCAGCCTATCAAGCATATAGAAGGTTGAGTTCCATCGCGTCGGGCAATCGCAAATAAGACGTCTGACCGGCAGATGGTGTCGCCGCTGAATGTCAGCAAGGCGAGCCATGGCCGTGTAAGATCTTCTGAAATGGGCCGAGATTTTCCTTGCCTGCCGCAAGATGTCCTGGACCCCAGGGTATTTGACAAGGAATCGCTGCACGACCAAGTTTAAGACGTGTGCCATGCACGGCACGTGCGTGATTTTGCCCTGTTTCAATGCGCTAAGCAGATTGGCACCGTTGTCACACACCACTTTACCAACTGTCAAATTGAGCGGTGTTAGCCACTCATCTGCCTGTGAACGCAAAGCTGAAAGGAGTGCCGGGCCAGTGTGGCTCTTTGCTTCCAGGCACAACAGACGCAGCACGGCATGGCAACGTCTCACCTGGCATGTGGAATAGGTTCTGGGGAGCTTGGGCGGTGCAGTGGAAGAGACGCTAGCAGCGGAAAAGGAGGAGGCAGCTGAGGAGGAGAGGGAGGAGGATGGAGTAGGAGGAGGAGAAGAAGAGTCAGGCCTGCATGCAATCCGTGGCGGTAAAACCAAATCTACACGGGTGCCACGGGTTACATGCTTGACGGCCGTCAGAAGGTTCACCCAGTGGGCAGTAAAACTGATATACCTTCCCTGCCCGTGTTTGCTAGACCACGTGTCTGTGGTCAGATGTATCTTGGCACCGACACTGTGTGCCAGAGATACATTCACTTGCCGCTGAACATGGCCATATAGCTCTGGGATGCCCTTCTCTGAGAAATACTTCCTTCCTGGGACCTTCCATTGTGGTGTTCCAATGGCCACAAATTTGCGAAAGGCCTCCGAGTCCACCAGTTTATATGGCAGTAGTTGGCGGGCTATGAGTTCTGACAAGCCAGCCGCCAACCGTTGGGCAAGAGGGTTATCCGGCGTCATCATTTTTTTACGCTCAAACATTAGGCCCACGGAAGCCTGCCTTTTTGCAGAAAAATGTGAGCTTGGCGTGATGGAAGGTGGAGTGGAGGACAATTGTGAGGAGAGAGGAGAAGGAGAAGTAGAAGACGAGGCTGGACGGTGAGAGCCTGCAGTGTGGCTTTGTGTGTTCCGTTGCTCCCACTGGGCTCGGTGATGGCTGCTCATGTGCCTTCTTAAGGCGGTCGTCCCTAGGTGAGTATTGGGCTTACCGCGACTAACGCGTTGACTGCAAAGATTGCAGATGGCAACGCTATTGTCAGCAGCGGACACGTTAAAAAAAGCCCACACTGCGGAGCCATGTGCCGGTGTCCTGGGAGCGCCAGATGTGACCGTACATGGTCGATGACTCGCTCCTGATACATTTGCAGTCTGCTTTGTCCCTGCTGTGCAATGTAAGTCATTGCTGCTTCTCCTCCCTATCTGCTGGTCCATATCTCCCTCTGAACTCCCCTCCTCTTCCTCTCTTGTGGGCACCCACGTGACATCACTAGACACGTCATCATCAACGTCACCTTCCCCACCGCTATAAGTAGAGTAGGCAGCAACACCGGGGACCAACCTCCTCCTTGGGCTGATCTGGGTACTGGCGTCAGACTGCTGAGTAGCGCTTGTTGCTACCTCCTCTTCCTGATCCAATACCAAGAGTGGCTGCGCATCAGAAATGTCCTCTTGATATGGATCGGAAAATAATTCCAGTGACTCAAGCGGAAGGTATGTGGTGGTGGTGGTGGTGGTCGTGTTGTTGGTGGTAGTGTCTTTGGGGGTGCACATAGCAGAGAGTGAAGAAGAGGGTGCAGATCGAGAGGATGAGGAGGGTGCAGAAGAGTAAGGCTGAGCGAGCCACTCAACCAAGTCTGGTGCATCCTTTAAAGTAATTGAACGCACCTTCTGCAACTTCCCACTTTGGCTCAAGCCTGTTGCTCCTGCCCTACCCCTACCACCCCTGCGGAAGGGCCTGCCTCTTCCTCTGCATGTCATTTTTTAAATGACCCTGTGACAAAACTCTTAGTCCCTATACCGCTGAAGGACTGCTGCAGTATAGGGCAGCGGTCAGCAGTGGTGCACGTCAACCCTATCTATTGTGGACCGATAGCGGTCCTTACAGAACAGCAGACTGTACCGCACTCAAGCCTATGTACCGTAGCACCCTATACCAAGTTACCAGTCCTTATAAGAACTTTTGTGGACCAAGCAGGTTGTGTGTTAGTGTTTAGCAGACTGTACGTCAGTCCCTATACCGCTGAAGGACTGCTGCAGTATAGGGCAGCGGTCAGCAGTGGTGCACGTCAACCCTATCTATTGTGGACCGATAGCGGTCCTTACAGAACAGCAGACTGTACCGCACTCAAGCCTATGTACCGTAGCACCCTATACCAAGTTACCAGTCCTTATAAGAACTTTTGTGGAACAAGCAGGTTGTGTGTTAGTGATTAGCAGACTGTACGTCAGTCCCTATACCGCTGAAGGACTGCTGCAGTATAGGTGAGCGGTCAGCAGTGGTGCACGTCAACCCTATCTATTGTGGACCGATAGCGGTCCTTACAGAACAGCAGACTGTACCGCACTCAAGCCTATGTACCGTAGCACCCTATACCAAGTTACCAGTCCTTATAAGAACTTTTGTGGACCAAGCAGGTTGTGTATTAGTGTTTAGCAGACTGTACGTCAGTCCCTATACCGCTGAAGGACTGCTGCAGTATAGGGCAGCGGTCAGCAGTGGTGCACGTCAACCCTATCTATTGTGGACCGATAGCGGTCCTTACAGAACAGCAGACTGTACCGCACTCAAGCCTATGTACCGTAGCACCCTATACCAAGTTACCAGTCCTTATAAGAACTTTTGTGGACCAAGCAGGTTGTGTGTTAGTGTTTAGCAGACTGTACGTCAGTCCCTATACCGCTGAAGGACTGCTGCAGTATAGGGCAGCGGTCAGCAGTGGTGCACGTCAACCCTATCTATTGTGGACCGATAGCGGTCCTTACAGAACAGCAGACTGTACCGCACTCAAGCCTATGTACCGTAGCACCCTATACCAAGTTACCAGTCCTTATAAGAACTTTTGTGGAACAAGCAGGTTGTGTGTTAGTGATTAGCAGACTGTACGTCAGTCCCTATACCGCTGAAGGACTGCTGCAGTATAGGTGAGCGGTCAGCAGTGGTGCACGTCAACCCTATCTATTGTGGACCGATAGCGGTCCTTACAGAACAGCAGACTGTACCGCACTCAAGCCTATGTACCGTAGCACCCTATACCAAGTTACCAGTCCTTATAAGAACTTTTGTGGACCAAGCAGGTTGTGTATTAGTGTTTAGCAGACTGTACGTCAGTCCCTATACCGCTGAAGGACTGCTGCAGTATAGGGCAGCGGTCAGCAGTGGTGCACGTCAACCCTATCTATTGTGGACCGATAGCGGTCCTTACAGAACAGCAGACTGTACCGCACTCAAGCCTATGTACCGTAGCACCCTATACCAAGTTACCAGTCCTTATAAGAACTTTTGTGGACCAAGCAGGTTGTGTATTAGTGTTTAGCAGACTGTACGTCAGTCCCTATACCGCTGAAGGACTGCTGCAGTATAGGGCAGCGGTCAGCAGTGGTGCACGTCAACCCTATCTATTGTGGACCGATAGCGGTCCTTACAGAACAGCAGACTGTACCGCACTCAAGCCTATGTACCGTAGCACCCTATACCAAGTTACCAGTCCTTATAAGAACTTTTGTGGAACAAGCAGGTTGTGTGTTAGTGATTAGCAGACTGTACGTCAGTCCCTATACCGCTGAAGGACTGCTGCAGTATAGGGCAGCGGTCAGCAGTGGTGCACGTCAACCCTATCTATTGTGGACCGATAGCGGTCCTTACAGAACAGCAGACTGTACCGCACTCAAGCCTATGTACCGTAGCACCCTATACCAAGTTACCAGTCCTTATAAGAACTTTTGTGGAACAAGCAGGTTGTGTGTTAGTGATTAGCAGACTGTACGTCAGTCCCTATACCGCTGAAGGACTGCTGCAGTATAGGTGAGCGGTCAGCAGTGGTGCACGTCAACCCTATCTATTGTGGACCGATAGCGGTCCTTACAGAACAGCAGACTGTACCGCACTCAAGCCTATGTACCGTAGCACCCTATACCAAGTTACCAGTCCTTATAAGAACTTTTGTGGACCAAGCAGGTTGTGTATTAGTGTTTAGCAGACTGTACGTCAGTCCCTATACCGCTGAAGGACTGCTGCAGTATAGGGCAGCGGTCAGCAGTGGTGCACGTCAACCCTATCTATTGTGGACCGATAGCGGTCCTTACAGAACAGCAGACTGTACCGCACTCAAGCCTATGTACCGTAGCACCCTATACCAAGTTACCAGTCCTTATAAGAACTTTTGTGGACCAAGCAGGTTGTGTGTTAGTGTTTAGCAGACTGTACGTCAGTCCCTATACCGCTGAAGGACTGCTGCAGTATAGGGCAGCGGTCAGCAGTGGTGCACGTCAACCCTATCTATTGTGGACCGATAGCGGTCCTTACAGAACAGCAGACTGTACCGCACTCAAGCCTATGTACCGTAGCACCCTATACCAAGTTACCAGTCCTTATAAGAACTTTTGTGGAACAAGCAGGTTGTGTGTTAGTGATTAGCAGACTGTACGTCAGTCCCTATACCGCTGAAGGACTGCTGCAGTATAGGTGAGCGGTCAGCAGTGGTGCACGTCAACCCTATCTATTGTGGACCGATAGCGGTCCTTACAGAACAGCAGACTGTACCGCACTCAAGCCTATGTACCGTAGCACCCTATACCAAGTTACCAGTCCTTATAAGAACTTTTGTGGACCAAGCAGGTTGTGTATTAGTGTTTAGCAGACTGTACGTCAGTCCCTATACCGCTGAAGGACTGCTGCAGTATAGGGCAGCGGTCAGCAGTGGTGCACGTCAACCCTATCTATTGTGGACCGATAGCGGTCCTTACAGAACAGCAGACTGTACCGCACTCAAGCCTATGTACCGTAGCACCCTATACCAAGTTACCAGTCCTTATAAGAACTTTTGTGGACCAAGCAGGTTGTGTATTAGTGTTTAGCAGACTGTACGTCAGTCCCTATACCGCTGAAGGACTGCTGCAGTATAGGGCAGCGGTCAGCAGTGGTGCACGTCAACCCTATCTATTGTGGACCGATAGCGGTCCTTACAGAACAGCAGACTGTACCGCACTCAAGCCTATGTACCGTAGCACCCTATACCAAGTTACCAGTCCTTATAAGAACTTTTGTGGAACAAGCAGGTTGTGTGTTAGTGATTAGCAGACTGTACGTCAGTCCCTATACCGCTGAAGGACTGCTGCAGTATAGGGCAGCGGTCAGCAGTGGTGCACGTCAACCCTATCTATTGTGGACCGATAGCGGTCCTTACAGAACAGCAGACTGTACCGCACTCAAGCCTATGTACCGTAGCACCCTATACCAAGTTACCAGTCCTTATAAGAACTTTTGTGGAACAAGTGAGTTGTGAATGTTTAGCAGACTGCAGCAGAAGGGCAGCAGTCAAGTATAATATCCTTTCTATATTTGGAAGAAAGAATATTATACATGTACAAGCCTATTACTGTACCACTGATACCAGTCCTGAAAAGAACCTTTGTGGAACTAATAATAACAGCAAGTCTTTAAAATTACCCTCACTGCCTGACAACACTGCTTCCTTCCTGTCCCTATACAAATTGGCAAAAAAAGAGAACGATTAGTGGTTACTGGAACAGCTCTTTTGTGGACCTTGATAGTAACAGCTAATGATGATGATGATGATGATGATGATGAAAGACTAATCTGGCTGTCCCTGTAGCATACACCGTCCTTTCCCTTTCTCTAAACTAACAAAAGACACTCAGGCTGCTGCAAGAATCAGCAGCACAGCAAACCTATCAACACCTAACACCTATACCAGTCCTGAAAAGAACTTTTGTGTACCAAATAGCTAGTGGTTTATCTCTCCCTACTCCACACAGGAACCTGTCCCTATCTTAACAGAAGAAAGAATGTAAAATGGCCACCGGATCGGGTGTATTTATAGGTTAGGGGGAATGTACAAGTGTCCATGTGCTGTCATGTCTCAATTGGCTGTCCTGTATCACATGATAAACGTGTCACCAAAGGTTAAAGTTCTTGTATACATTAAACACGTAAGTCCGCCGCGGCGAACGACGGAAAAAGGCGTTCGAACGTGCGGACCGCGAATGTCGGAAATTCGCCGCGAAACGACCGCCGGGCGAACCGTTCGGCCATCACTAACTATGGGGTACTGAGGTATAACTGCAAGCATTTCATAAGTGGCAAATGCTTTTATTGACAATTGCATGAGGTTTATGCAAAAAGTCAATGTTTGCAGTGTTGACCCTTCTTTTTCAAGACCTCTGCAATTTGCCCTTGCATGCTGTCAATCAACTTATGGGCCACGTCCTGACTGATGGCAGCCCATTCTTGCATAAACAATGCTTGGAGTTTGTCAAAATTTGTGGGGGGTTTTTTGTTCACCCACCTCATGAGGATTGACCACAAGCTCTCAATGGGATTAAGGACTGAGGAGTTTCCTGGCCATGGACCCAAAATCTTGATGTTTTGTTCCCCAAGCCACTTAGTTATCACTTTTGCCTCATGGCAAGGTGCTCGATCATGCTGTAAAAGGCATTGTTCTTCATCAAACTTTTCTTGGATGGTTGGGAGAAGTTGCTCTCAGGATGTTCTGGAACCATTCTTTATTTGTGGCCTTGTTCTTAGGCAAAGATGTGAGTGAGCCCACTCCCTTGGCTGAGAAGCAAGCCCACACATGAATGGTCTCAGGATGCTTTACTGTTGGTATGACACAGGACTGATGGTGGCGCTCACCTTTTCTTTTCCGAACAAGGTTTTTTCTGGATGCCCCAAACAATCGGAAAGGGGATTATTCAGAGAACATGACCTGATCCTGCAGCTGAATCATCTGTAGGAGATTGTCCTGATGCTTGCTGGACTTTCTTGGGCAACCTGAAGCTTTCTTCACAAATGCAATGGAAATGTTTTTTTGTTTTTTTTAATGAGATTAAGTTAATTTTCATGGCAAAGAGGTACTTTTCAGCTAATTGCAATTCATCTGCTCACTCTTCAAAACATCCTGAAATATATGCAAACTGCCACTGAAGCAGCAGACATTGTGAAAATTAATATTTGTGTCATTCTCAAAACTTTTGGCCATGGCTATAGAGCTATGGGGCTAGAGGCATAGGAGGGTGTAGATACACTATTAGCCCTTGTACACACGGTCGGAGAATCCGTCGGAATGTGTCCTATCGGACCGTGTTGTCGGATAATCCGACTGTGTGTGGTATGCATCGGAGTGTTTCCGTCGGAATATCCGTCGGACCAAACTTTACAACATGTTGGAAATATTTTCCGACCAACTGGTCCAATAGGACATACTCCGATCATGTGTAGAGAATTTCGATCGAACAAAGTGCCACGCATGCTCAGATCAAATTCCTACATCAAAGCTATTGGCTACTAGCCTGAACGTAGTCCCATCGTAACGAAATTACGTCATCACGTTCTGAAAGATCAGATTTTTCACCAACTTTGTCCGACCGTGTGTATGCAACAGTTTCGGACAAGATCCGACGGACAGAATCCGATGGAAAAAATCCGACGGATTTGGTTGTCGAAATGTCCGACCGTGTGTACAAGGGCTTGTACTGGAAGTGTGGCGTTATTTTTAAGGATACATTCAAAACCCAAGGTACATTTTTTTCAGGGCACTGCTTAGGCACAATTAAAATCTCAAAGTTTTTCCCCATAGCAAGTCTAGTTTATAGATCTAAAGTTTGTATATACCCTCACCTCCAGTATTTGAGCCAAAAATAATATTAGGTTAAATAATACACTTCCCTTTAAACATGGTAGGTGTAAATTCAAATGTTTCTCCAGATCCAAATCTCTCAGGTATTCAATCCATCACCATCCTCACTTATCATTTCATATTTCTTCCACCAAAACCCAAATAAAGATAAAGTATCATAGCAGTGCTACAGTAACATGTTAAAAAAGGTGAACCTATCCTTTAAGTTTTGACAATAAAATCTAAAAGCTGATTGGTTTCTAAGCAGAGCTGCACCAGATTGTGTACTCTCCAGTTTTAGTAAAGTGTTTTAGAAAATTATTTAATTGGCATTTATATTTACTTTAACAGTAAAAAAAAACACACTAAATACTGCATGTTTTTATTTATTTCAAAATGTTTTATTAGCAAGATTATAATTTAAAATTAAGGTATATTAGCATACACAACAATGATTTATATAGCTGCATTGAGTCCTTCACATGGATGAATCACTTTGTTGATATTTATCTAACAAACCCAGAATTAGAATGAAATTGCAATCAGTTTTTCAACTAGAGAAGGGTATGCATAAGGATCTGGGGGGAGGTAAGTGCCTCTGAGCAATGATGAGGGATTCCCTATTAGTATGTGAAGGATAAATCTCCCAGGTGCCAGTCTAATGCTGCGTACACACAGAAAATGTTGCGATGAGAGCTTGTTGTCAGAAATTCCGACCGTGTGTAGGCTCCATCGGAATTTCCAACACACTAAATTTGAAATCTGGATCTCAAATTTTCCGACAACATAATCTGTTCTTGTAAATTTCGATCGTGTGTACACAATTCTGATGCACAAATTTCCACGCGTGCTTGGAGTCAAGCAGAAGAGCCACACTGGCTATTGAACTTCATTTTTCTTGGCTCATCATACGTGTTGTACGTCACCGCGTTTTTGACGTTCAAAATTTCCGACAAGATTTGTGTGATCGTGTGCATGCACGTTTGAGCCAATATCCGTTGGAAAAAAAAACATGGATTTTGTTGTCAGAAAATCCTAGTATCCTAGTGTACAGGGCATTAGTCTTTTGATGGTAAATGTGAGGTCCATGGGTAACATGAATAATTTTTTGTAGAAATAGGGAGGCTGGTGATTGGCGCAAGGAGGACACTTATTTATCCAATCAATATGAAAGCTAATGAGGAAGCAATTAATAAACAATTGTTATAAAAGGTGGCGCATAAAAAACAGTCGATTAAGAAATAGTATTGTCCATATGTGGTCCGTGTACAGCTCACTTGAGGCAGCTCTGCGTAAAGTAAGAAGCAGCTCTATAGAAAACACAAGGAGAAGCACAGGCAGAAAGTCCTGTCCCTTGACAGAATGCTACAGAAAAGGACCCCCTATGTGTAAGCAGCGGTCTTTTTGCAGAGGTCTCACATGAAGACGTTTTTTTTTTTTTTTTACAATCTAATACACACGATCGAATTGTATGACGTACTTAGTCCGTCATACAATCCGGTGGACAATCCGGCGGACTTTCTACCGAACGTACTTGGCCACACACGGATACACAAACAGTCCAACGAAAGCTTGCGCGATGACGTACAGCACGTACGACGGGACTAGAAATAGGAAGTCCAAGACACAGCAAAGCACCCTTTGGGCTTCTTCTGCTGACTTTGCGTTAGTGGAAGTTTGGTTAGAGACGATTTGCGCTTTTCAGACTTCAGCTTAATTCGTCCGTTATTTTTATTTTTTTATTTATTCTCGAATTGGAATATTAATCATAAGATGAGGATGAATAAAGACATTTTTGATAACTCTGTGTGAATATAAGCAGCAAAGCAACTTCACTTTTCTCGCATTATGAAGAAGAAAAGAATGTGCTATATTAAAAGATCACAAAATTAGCAGCATGACGAATATGCTAGCTTCAATACGAACACTAGTTTTACAAGACAGAGCGCTTCCGCCCTGTAAATCCTTTCTGGGCATGCGCCATTCTTAGTCCGTCGGATTAGCATACTGACGGGAAGATTGGTGTGCAAACCAGCCTTCTTAGTACTCCGGACTTCACGCTGAAAAAGTCTGCTGAAGCCCACACACGATCGGATTGTCCGTTGAAATGCGTTTCAACGGACTAAGTACGTCAAACAATTCGATCGTGTGTACGCGGCATTACTTACCTAGGTGGATGCAGCATCACTCTGATAATGTATCTGTCCCCCGCTGGCTCTAAGAGTGAGAACTGAGCGATCAAACACTGATGATCGCTCAGTTCTCAGTGTTCCATGAGCAGAGAGCTGGTGACTGTCAGTCACCGGGCTCTTTTCTCTGTTCCCCCCTGCTCACTGTAGCGCTTGGCTGTGGAGGAGGCGGGAAAGGCTGAGCCGGTCCAGGCATGTGGACGGATCCTGACCATATGGTCATGACCTTCCTCGAGCTTGGGCCGCCTCTGTGGTGTCAGCCGACATTGGGCTTCAGTCCATTGTCTGCTGAAAACGGGTCACAGGAGTACAGAACAAACTGTGATCCATAGGAGAAGTCCAGCCAAACTAGCTTTGGCTATACTTCTGCTTTAAAGAGTAGACATGTGCACTGCCGAAAATATGTTCATTTTCATTTAATTTTTTTTTTTTTTCATTTTATCGGGTCATTCTTTATGATCGCAATTCATAAATTCGTAAATTCATAAATTAATAAATTTGAAAATCCGAAAATAAGAAAGAAAATCAGAAAATTCAAAAGAATAACAAACTAACAAACTAATAATAACAAATTATTAAATTATAGGTATTGAAGTTTCGTTTCAAATTTGGCTGTTAGTGAAGGTAACGAATACAAATGTATCCGTAGTTACGAATTATATGAAATAACAAAGGCAGCATCTAAACAAATGGAATGGAACAAATTAATAAATAATAATAATAATAATAATAAAACGTTTTTATTAGTTATTTATTATTATTAATTCATTATACTTCATTTGTTTAAATACAGGATTTGTTATTTCAGATAATTCGTATTTGTTACGTTACGAATTATCGTTTGAAAGCAAATTCCAATACTTATAATTTAATAGTTTAGTTATTATTAGTTATTTATAATTTCAGATTTTCGGGTTTTTGGGTATTCAAGTTTTTCAAATTTTGAATTTCCAAACTTTAAAGTTTATGAAATTTTCGAATTTATGATTTTACGAATTTATGCATTTTTAAATTTTCGAATATTTAAATTTACAAATATTCTGAATCATTTGTTAAACAGGTTTTCATTCATTCGGATATTTCCTAACAAATTTGTCAAAATTGGAAATTCAGAACTAAATGAATAGCACATGTCTATTAACTGCTTGCCGACTGCCGACTGTCAAATGACGGCCAGGCAGCGCGGCTCTTGTGCCATCATATGATGTCCTTCCTTCATATGACGTCCTTCCATTTAAACAGGGAATGCGTGCAGTCGCGCTCGCCACCGAGGGGGGTGAACAGCCATTGGGTATAGCTGTTTACCACGTGATCACAGATGGTTCCACCCCCACTGTGCACGGCACATGCGCGCAGTCACGAGCGTGCACGTCAGTGCCAGCGTGTTCCCGGGAACACTGCTTGTCACTGATGCTAGTAAACAGCCATTGGCCGGATGTTTACCCATGTGATCATCTGTGATCCTTTCACAGCCGATCACTAATTGTAAACAAGCTGCGGTAATGAGATGTTACTGGGTTCTCCTCCTCACACACCGATCATGTGTGATAAGGAGATTGCGGTAGCATATCATTACCGCTTACAGTGTACACACCAATCATACTGATTGCCCCCCCTAATAAAGAGGACCTGTCACCACTCATCATAGTACCTGTCACGCACAGTCCATCAGAGTACCTGAGTACCTGTCAGTCCATCTGAGTACCTGTCACAGTCCATCAGAGGACCTAAGTACCTCTCACAGTCCATATGAGTACCCAAGTACCTGTCACAATCCATCAGAGTACCCGAGTACCTGTCACAGTCCATCAAAGTACCCAAGTACCTGTCACAGTCCATCTGAGTACCTGAGTACCTGTCACAGTTCATCTGAGTAACTGAGTACCTGTCACAGTTCATCTGAGTAACTGAGTACCTGTCAGTTCATCTGAGTACCTGAGTACCTGTCACAATCCATATGAGTACCTGAGTACCTGTCACATTTCATCTGAGTACCCGAGTACCTGTCACAGTTCATATGAGTACCTGAGTACCTATCACCGCCCTTCAGAGTACCCGAATACTAGTCACCAGTAGTGATGGACAAACTTCCGACGTGACGTTTCATGGACGTGATCCGTGAACGTGCCCAAATGTTTGCGGCGGACCCCATTCACTTTAATGGTAGGCGAACCTTAAAAACCTCCAGGTCATATTTTCAGCCACAAAATACTTACTAGCTGTGCACACATAGTCCCACAACATGGACACTGACATACCAGAAGTATTAAGTAAATCTTGGATCGACAACGACAAGCATTCTTTTTTTATCTGTGAAATTTTGGCAATTCAGGAGCGCATGAAGGCCATGGAGGAGAGACAAGGTTAGGCCAGGCTATGAAGAGGTGCAGGAGATGATCAGTGCCACAGTCAGGGCAGCACAGTCCTGTGCCAGTGTCCCAGTGTGCCAACCTGTGCTTGAGCCCCTGACCTCTCCCTCTGCCCGGCCCTTACCCCCATCTATGCAGGGCTCCACTGCGGTGGTCCGGAGGTGCCAGTCCAGTGCTGATCCTCAGCCATGGTGCTGGCACTGCCTGCTGATTTGCTTCTCTCCTGATATCTCCCTCACTGACACCAGCACTGAGATAGAACACTGACACCAGCACAGCGATAGAGACTGAGCACTGACACCAGGACCGAGATAGAGAGCACTGACAACAGCACCGTGATAGAGAGCACTGACACCAGCACCGTGATAGAGAGCACTGACATCAGCACCGAGATAGAGAGCACTTCTGCAATTTCCCACTTTGGCTCAAGCCTGTTTCTCCTGCCCTACGCTACCACCCCTGCGGAAGGTCCTGCCTCTTCCTCTGCCTGTCATTTTTAAATGACCCCATGACAAAAGTCTCTAGAAAAGTGCAGTATATGTGGAAGAAGGTATATAACACCCCGCTTCAACCTGTCATTTTGGGGGACCACTGGTCTATCACACCAGTTATAATACTTTTTTCTAATTGCGTTTGTCACTCTTTGTAGTATCGCTGCAGAATCACTCAGCAGTCACAATGCTGCACAGTGGAAATGCACTATACTATGCTTTCTATATTTAAAAGTATTTTATACGCGCATTACACCCCTATATACTGCACACCAAATAGCACACCTATACCAGTCCTTAAAAGGACCTTTGTGGACCTAATAGTAGCTATTTAGTAGCTAGTGAATTGCAGACTGTCCCTGCTCCAAACACCAAACTGTCCCTCCCTACACTGAGAAACGACAGCTGCAGAATCGATCAGCAGCACTGCTGTACACTATAATATGCTTTCTATATTTGAAAGAAAGTATATTATAAGTGTATTACAACCCTATACCAGTCCTTAAAAGGACCTTTGTGGACCTAATAATAGCTAGCTAGTAGCTAGTGAATTGCAGACTGTCCCTGCTCCAAACACCAAACTGTCCCTACACTGAGAAACGACAGCTGCAGAATCGATCAGCAGCACTGCAGTACACTATAATATGCTTTCTATATTTGAAAGAAAGTATATTATAAGTGTATTACAACCCTATACCAGTCCTTAAAAGGACCTTTGTGGACCTAATAATAGCTAGCTAGTGAATTGCAGACTGTCCCTGCTCCAAACACCAAACCGTCCCTACACTGAGAAAAGACAGCTGCAGAATCGGTCAGCACTGCAGTGCACTATAATATGCTTTCTATATTTAAAGGAAATTATATTATAAGTGTATTACAACCCTATATACTGTACACCTATACCAGTCCTTAAAAGGACTTTTGTGGACCTAATAGTAACAGACTGACTGTCCCTGCTCCACACAGCGTCCTTTCCCTACACTGACAAAAGACAGAATGTAAAATGGCCGCCAAATCAGGTCTATTTAAAAGGTAGGGGGTATGTCCATGTGCTGAAATGTCTCAATTGGCTGTCCTGTACCCCATGATGGATGTGTTATGGGTCAAAGTTCTTCACAATGTAAACGAATATGTCTGCCAAGAACAGCGTCAGAAGTCTGTCAGTTTGGAGAATCACGAACGAGCAAAGTTCACCGCGAACTGACCGCCGGGTGAAAAGCAAGGCCATCTCTAGTCACCAGGCCATCAGAGTACCCGAGTACCTGTCACAGTCCATCAGAGTACCCGAGTACCTGTCACAGTCCCTCAGAGTACTCGAGTACCTATTTGCAGCCCATGCCTCATAGAATATATGTTGGGGTGTTTGCTTTCCAAAATGGGTTCATTTTGTGGGTAATTCCACTGTCCTGGTGCTCCTGGACCTTCAAAAGTGTGATAGATAGAATGAAATGAGATGTGTAATTTTTGCTTGTAGGTGCTACTTCAATGTTGGTGCTCTGTATGTGGCCAGGCTGTGTAAAAGTCTCACACATGTGGTATCACCATACTTGGAAAGAGTAGCAGAATGTATTTTGGGGTGTAATTTGTGGTATGCATATGCTGTGTGTGAGAAATAACCTGATAATATGACAAAATAAAAAATAAAAAATAAATCTTAATTTTGCAAAGAATTGTGGGAAAAAATTACAACTTAAAAAAGCTCACCATGCTATTTACTTAATACCTTGGAATGTCTATTTTCTAAAAAGGGGTCATTTGGGGGGTATCTGTACTTTCCTGACTTGTTAGTGTCTCAAGAAATGAGATACACCTGATGTACTGAAGGCCTAATCAGATGTGATAAATTTTCAGTGATCGGTACCATAGTTTGTAGACTCTATAACTTTCACAAAAACCAAATAATATACACTAATGTGGGTTATTTTTACCAAAGATATGTAGCAGTATAAATTTTGGTCAAAATTAATAATTAGCAAAATTTTATGACAGAAACAAAGAAAAAGGTATTTTTTTCACAAAATGTACCTTTTTTTTATTTATAGCACAAAAAAAACACTAGTGATTAAATACCACTAACAGAAAGCTCTATTTGTGTGGGAAAAAAGGACGCAAGTTTCATATGTGTACAGTGTTTCATGACTGAGTAATTGTCATTCAAACTGTGAGAGCGCTGAAAGCTGAAAATTGGTCTGGGCAGGAAGGGGGTGTAAGTGCACTGTATTGAGGTGGTTAAAGACAACGTGAGACAATGGGGTTGATCTACTAAAACTGGAGAGTGCAAAATCTGGTGCAGCTCTGCATAGAAACCAATCAGCTTCCAGGATTTTTTGTTGTCAAAGCTTAATTGAAGAAGCTGAAGCTAGAAGCTGATTGGCTACCATGCACAGCTGCACCAGATTTTGCAGATTTAGTAAATCAACCACAATGAATGATGAAATGCAATTAATAAAAAGCTTCATCATTTTTAGTGCAGTCAAGGATATAACATATTTAAACAATAAAGTTTCTAAAGGGAACAAATAAATCGGTCACCTACTTAGCTTGGAGAATTTATGTTACAGCAGTTAACATATCCAAAGCATGGACACTAGTCTTATGTCTGCAAAGCTGAATCAACATGGAGAGTCAGAATTCCAAATGGTTACTTTTTATAAACAGATATGTTGCTTGTTTTTTATATATTTGTGAAAAGAGAAAAAAAATAATGATCAGTAAAACAATCCAATAGAGAGATAAATCACAGAGAAAGTAGAAGCCTCTAGTGTTTATACTTGAATGTACCCTGCAGATTAATGGTTACAAAAAAATAAAAATAAATGCCTGATGGGAATGTTTTGTGGTTTTGCATTTTTTTTAAATCTGTGTTTTATGATAATAACTTACAAATTGAATTCAGTCTATGTTAACTTAGGCAAGCAAATATAAAGTACTGTATATATGATAAAAGGAAATGCTGGGGCAAAGACCTCATCCAAAAATTCTAAACGAAAATTAGGTGAATACCTGGAAATACAACCCCCTTAAACCCTACAACGGCGGAATTATAACAGCCATAGAGTGGAGACATGTTTAAAAAATGATAACAACGTTTATTGTACAACGATAAAATCACCAAAAAAGACTAGCATCCTCTCCCTGCACAGATAGGTATGTTATAGTCCACCCTAATAAAAACACAATGTGTTGTAAGCATACTGTATATGGCTTGAACCAATTAATCTGGTGTTGTCTGTACAGTCCCCGTTTCACCAACAGAAAATAGCTTCCTCAGGACCCAGACACCAAATGGATTCATGTTTACCGGCCAAACCTAGGAGTCAGCAAGCCAATCATAATGCCTTTGGCGGCCATGGGCGCATACCCAGAGGGGACAGACAGAGGGGTAAGAGGACACGGTGGTCTTGATTATAAATAAATAAAAGGACCAGATGATGACAGGCAGGCAGTAAGGGACCAGAAGAAAAATACTAGACATGTGCAATTTGTTTAGCTCCAATTTTGTTTTTTAACAAATTTCAGCAATTTTTTTTAATTTGGAGATATCCGAATTAACAAGATTCCATTAAACAAATGTTCATGTAAATTTACACGTAAAATTGGATATTCGAAAATTTGTATATTCCAAAATTCGCAAATTCGTAAATCTGAATATTCAAAAATTAGTAAATTCAAATAGTTGAAATTTTGTAAATTCAAAATTCCAAAAATAAGAACGACAATTCGAAAGAACGAAAATCGGAAAATAAGAATGAAAATCTGAAAATTCCAAAACCCAAAAATTTGAAAATCTGAAATAATAACCAACTAATAATAATAATAATAATAATAATAATAATAATAATAAGTAACTAATAATGAATGGAATGTAACAAATTCATAATAATAAAAAAAAAATAATAATAAAAACATTTTATTATTATTCATTCTGCTCTATTTGTTTAGATGCGGCATTCGTTATTTCAGATAATTCATAACTTTGGATAAATTCACATTCGTTACATTTACAGCCAAATTTAAAAGGAAATTCTAATACCTATCATGTAATAGTTAGTTATTATTAGTTAGTTAGTCAGTTATTATTTAGCATTTTCAGATTGTCGTTCTTTTGAATTTCCTCTCTTAATTTCGGATTTTCTAATTTTCTGAATTTTCTAATTTACAAATTTTATAATGTACAAATTTTCGAATTTATGAATTTATGAATTTCTGGATTTTCAAACTTTTGAGTTTACAAATTTTCAAATTTAGGAATTTACAAATTTTACGAATTTACAATTTTTGGGGATTTTCTAATTTATGAATTTTGATCATAACAAATGACCTGAAAAACTAAAAAAGAACAAAAAACGAATGAGACCAAAACAAACAGATTTTTTACTATGTGGATTTCAGGAGGTTCCATATATTAATTGTAAGGGGATTCAACATAGGGCTATACTAGTTGAAAAAGATGATCCTCCATAAATCATATAGGATTATTTATGTAGCCCCCTTAATATGTCCTCAGGGTAGTGCTACACCAAAATGTTCAGCTTGTTTGCCTGACGCCAAACCCACCGCTCACTTTGTAGGGTTTAGGGGGTTTGTACCGCGGTATTCACCTAACTTCTGTACAGTATATATATATAAGTATATGTATATTATATACATTTTCCTTGAGACCAAAATTATAATTGCTAGGTCACGGAACTCACCGTCAATTATTTTTGGTTGGTTGCATCAAAACTGAACTGGATAACCATTAAAAATAATCTCTTAGCTATTTTAAATGATAAAATAGATGATTTCCAGAAAACATGGATCCACTTGGATCTACTCATGCATGACATCTTTGAATTTTTGTTTTTAACTCATGATGCGTACACTACATTTTCTTAAATGAATTGTAAAGTGCCACACCCCTATATTGTAAATTTCTAATGTTGTATTGTAAACAATGATATTTTTGAGACACAACTCTTACAAAACATATACTTTATTTATTCAAATAAATCTAAAAACATGTCAATATACTATACAAAATGCCATTAAAAAGATCCATGATACAATCATATTCATTGGTTTCACCAAAATATATTGTAGAAGTGATATGCATATATGCTATGGCCCAACACGTTTCATGGAATGCTCCACTTCTTCAGGAGTTTTCACTCTATTATTGTATCAAAATCCATTTTTTTTTCAATTCAATTAAATTCAATGCACAGTATCAAAATGCAAAATATCTGAAAAAGAAAGAAAAGGTATGCATACACATATGTTATAATTATAAAGTACCATTATGACCCGAGGACTCAGCCACCCTCTGCATGCCAGAATTCTGACAGCCATGGAATAGGATCTCAAGGGGGGGGCAACGGCAATGAAAAAGTCATCCTTAGGGCTTCCAAAATGTATGACTGAGAGGTTACAAGTGATGCAATCCCAAATCAATAGAAATTCAAGGCAAATAAAGTAAAATTACCCCATTCAGGATGTTTCTGCGGCAAACGAGGAGAGACACCAGAGATTAATTTGCACGTGGCTGATCATCTTTGACCCATGTGAGTGTATTGGGTGAAGTGTTTTTGCATTACTTTATTAAAGCCGTATCACACTAGGGCAGATGTGCACATGATTTTCTTTTGTTTTTGTCTAGTAATGTTACTGCCACCCAGTGGAATATTTGAGAGCTGCAGCACCCTCTTGGCTTAAAGTGATTGTAAAGGTTTGATTTTTTTTTAATAGCAAACATGTTATACATATCTGCTCTGTGCAAGGGTTTTGCACAGAGTAGCCCCAATCCTCCTCTTCTTGGGGTGCCCCATTGGCGATCCTGGCTCCTCCCCTTCATTGAGTGCCCCCATGGAGGGCTGCTTTCCCTGGGGTCACCTGTGCTGGCTGGCTCCTGAGTCCATTGACACAGGGCCCCCCTGGCTCCCATGTCACTTGATTTGATTGACATCAGCAAGAGCCAATGACTCCTGCTCCTATCAATCTATGCAATGAGTATGAATACAGCCGTTTGAGCCACTGGGCTTGTGCACAGCACTAGGACGGAAGGGATCAGGTAAGAAAGGAGGGGATTTGGGGGATGCTGCTGCACAGAAGGTTTTTTACCTTAATACATAGTTAAAGTGAAACACCTGGAGACTTTATAATCCCTTTTGGACTTGTCATCTTGGTAGCACTACAATCACCAGCCAGCCAGAGGAACTTTCTTTTGATCTGCACACCAGCTAGTTTGGTTTCTTTTGGAATATTAGGAATTATAATGAGTTAGGGTTGCCCAATATTGTACCTGTAATGCCTGAATACATTGTGGATCCATAATTATGTGTGGTCTCACCTAGATGATATCAAGGGCCTTGGGGCTGCAGGATAAAAACACCAGTAATAAAAGATGCACAAGCACCAGTTTGCCACTTGTTCAAAAAATGGTGGCACATTTGCTAATACATTTGGAAGTGGCAGGATTTTTGTACAAGCAGTGTGAGCCACTCATAAATCCTGCTAGGGATACTAGGATAGAAAGGATGGACCTGATGGTACAGGAAGTCCAGATATGGGTCGTCAGTTAACACCAGAAACAGACAGAAGGCAGAATCAATTTGAGCCACTTCTTAACTACTTGAAGACCAGGCCTTTTTCTTTTTCTGACACTTGTTGCTTACAAGTTAAAAAGCAGTATGTTCTGCTAAAAAAAATACTTAGAACCCCACCCCAAACATTATATATATATATATATATATATATATATATATATATATCGTTTTTTTTTTTTTTTTTTTTTTTTTAGCAGAGATTCTAGAGCAGTGATGGTGAACCTTGGCACCCCCAGATGTTTTGGAACTACATTTCCCATGAGGCTCAACTACACTGAAGAGTGCATTAGCATCATGGGAAATCTAGTTCCAAAACATATGGGGTGCCAAAGTTCGCCATCACTGTCCTAGAGAATAAAATAGTGGTCGTTGCAATATTTTATGTCACACTGCATTACAAATAACAAACTGCAAATACACTTCCATGAATTAAGAAAGAAAAAAAACCTGTAAAGTTAGCCCAATTTTTTTTTATATAATGTGAAAGATGATGTTACATTGAGTAAATAGACGCCTAACATGGCATGCTTTAATATTGTGACAAACTAACATTATATGATATAGACAACACCGTTTTACATTACTTATTACTTTATTCACGCCTTTTACTGTTAATGAAATGTCCACTGTGTTCGCTAAGATTGAAACAGTTGGGAAGTTATTGTAAGCCAACCATGTCTTCCATGACATACATTCATGTTTTACCTGTAAACAATAAATGATTAGTGGCTGTATTACTTGATAAAACTTGAATAAAGCTTCAGTTAACAGAATAAATAAATTGTGAAAAATTTTAAAAATCCCAAGAGGTGACGCTTTAAAAAATTGTAATGGTTACCTGTTTAGAGTTACAGAGGAGAGCTGGTGCTAGAATTATTGCTCTCACTCTAACGATTGTGGTAGTACCTGTGTGGTTTGAACACTGTTTACGTTTGTGGGTGTGAATTACGTATGTGTTCGCTTTTGCGTGCGAGCATGGAGGAATAGGGTGCTTTAATTTTTTTTCAGATTTATTTCTTTTCTTTTTACAGTGTGCCTTTAAATTATTTTTGTGATCACTTTTATTTTTGTCACAGGGAATTTAAACATCCCTCTGTCCCTTTAAATTATTTTTTGTCACAAGAAATGTAAACAGCAATAGTCACATGTCAGGTATTTTTTTTTATTTTTTTAAGGGATCTGGGGTCCCTCCTTTGCACTTAAAAGCATTCAAAATGCCAAGTTTGGCTGTTTTGAATACTGCCATGTTTTTAACATTTGGAGCCTTTAGGGCTCCGGTGACCTGAAATTGATGTGGTGACATCGCTTCCAGGTTTCTAGATCTGAGACCCGATCAAAGCTGATTATGGCTTTGTTCGAGGCTCTGGCCAGCCGGCAGATGTGCCGGCTGGTCGGTTGGGCCTCCAGGTCTGATAAGCAAGTTGGGGCAGAGCGGCGGGATGGGGGAGACGTCGCCTCCTGCTGCTTGTGATAACAATCGAGAAGCTGCTTAGCTGCATTGGTTGTTATAACAAGAAAGTCGACCGTCGCCTCTTAAAAAAATGTACCCGGGTGATGCCAGCAGCTGTCCAGTGTAACCACTTGAATCAGAATGGCGTACAGGTACGTGATTTGGCAGCAAGTGGTTAAACAAAAATTTCACAATGTATACAACGAGAAAAGATTTGGGATTTGTTAGCAGTCCTGGAGTGTTCAGAAGGACACAACATTAACTGTGACAATAACTTTATGATTTTGGAGAGGCAGAGATACTGACATTTCAGAAAGTTTGAAAAGGAATTTAACCACTTTACCCCCGTTCATGACCAGGCCACTTTTTACGATATGGCACTGCGTTACTTTAACTGACAATTGCACGGTCATGCGACGCTATACCCAAATACAATTGATGTCCTTTTTTTCCCACAAATAGAGCTTTCTTTTGGTGGTATTTGATGATCTCTGTGGTTTTTATTTTTGTACTATAAATAAAAAAAGAATGACAATTTTGCAGAAAAAAAATATTTTCTGCTATAAACCATATCCAAATTTTTTTTTTTCAAAAATCAAATATCTTCATCAATTTAGGCCAATATGTTTTCTGCTAAATAGTTTCCCAATAAGAGTATATTGATTGGTTTGCACAAAATGTATCACGTCTTCAAACTATGGGTTCGATTTATGTAATTTTTTTTATTTATTTATTTTTTACCAGTAATTGTGGAGATCAGCAATTTTTAGTAGGACTGTGACATTGTGGTGGACAAATCTGACACCTAACTGACACTTTTTGGGCACCAGTGACAGACGATCGGACATTCCAAAAACAAAACTGTGGATTTTTTTCCAGTGGATGTTGGCTCAAACTTGTCTTGCATACACACGGTCGCACAAATGTTGTCAGAAATTCTGATTGCCAAGAACGCGCTGATGTATAACACACACGACAAGCCGAGGAAAATTAAGTTCAATAGCCTGTGCGGCTCTTCTGATTAACTCTGTGCATGCGTGGACTTTTCTGCGTTGGAATTGTGTACACACGCTCGCAATTTCCGACAACAAGTTTTGTTGTTGGAAAATTTGAGAACCAGCCCTCAAACATTTGTTGTCGGAAATTCCAACAGCAAATGTCCGATGGAGCCTACACGCGGTCGGAATTTATAACAACAAGCACACATCCAACATTTTGTTGTCGGAAATTCCGATCGTGTGTACGTGGAATATAACACTGATCGGTGCTAAAAAAAATGCACTCTCACTGTACTAATGACACTTGCACGGAAAGGGTTAACATTGGGGCGATAACCTCTAAAACATAACAACCAACCCTACTTTTGAGTAACTACAATTTCTTTGTCATGGCCTATCTTCTAACTGGCAATGTTGCTGTCCTTGTTTTATAGTAGCATTTATTGGGCAATAATATGGTTTTGGCAGCTTCTTTGATATCTTTATTTCTTAGACTGTATATGATAGGATTGAGCATTGGTGTCACCACGGTGTACAACAGAGAAATCACTTTAGTTGTATTTAAAGATGAACTGTTTTTTGGAAGCATGTAAATGCCAATAAGAGTTCCATAAAACATGCAAACCACAGTCAGATGGGAACTGCAAGTTGAGAAAGACTTCTGTCTGCCAATATTGGAGGAAATTTTGAGGATAGCTTGAACGATGCATCCATATGATATTAGCGTTATCATTAGCGGGAGTACCATTACAGGGACACTTAGTAAGAGCGCCTCCAAGCGAACAATGTATGTATCTGAACAAGATAGTTCCAGAATGGGCTCCATATCACAGAAGAAATGGTCAATGACATGAGGCCCACAGAAGTCCAAGGTACACATCATTATAGTGGTTACTAATATAAAGGAAAAGCCCAACAGCCAAGAAAGAAGGATCAAGTTTAGAAACATTGGATAGTTCATTATTGAGGAATATCTGAGAGGGTTACAAATAGCCAGGTACCGGTCATAAGCCATCACAGTTAATATAAAGCATTCTAAGGATTCAGAAGCACCAAAGATATAAAACTGAGTGATACAACCAACAAGGGACATAACAATCCCCCCATTCATTACATTGGCAAGTGTGTTGGGGGCAACATCTGTTGTCAGCAGTATGTCCGATATGGAAAGCTGGGTGAGGAAGAGGTACATGGGAGACTGGAGCTTCTTGGTGTTTGCTACCAAAGTGATGATCAAGAGATTTCCATTAATTGTCACTAAATAAATTAGAAGGAGCAGGACAAATATAATACTATTGAACTTGTGAAGATTCGGGAATCCAAGGAGAATTATCTCAGAAACTGGCGTTTGATTCCTGTCATACATACTTACTAGTTTAATAGAAAACAGATTAAAATAAAAAAAATAAAAATTTCAGTTAACTACTGCATTTCTGGAGCTTATATTTTTAATAATTGTGAACACAAGTTGAAAATATGAATTTGTTTGGATAGAAATTAGCTTGAACATTATCTATTTTCTGAATGCAGAGGCCCTGTAGAATATAAAGAGGGTAGTTGCATTATTTTGTTGTACTATATTTGCACAACTATTTACAAAATCGATATTTTCATGCAAAAGTACAATAAAACCTTTTTTGTGCACAGAAACACAATTTCTTTGCCTTCTTCGATTTGTTTATTGGGATAAGAACAAGGTACAAGGTAGTGCAAATGTTACATCAAAATATAACAGTCTTCAGTAAAGTACAAAAACAACCATCGAGGTACACTGGAATGATGTTTATAGAATGTAGTTCTCAGGTGCAAGGCATTGAAGAATAAAAATAAGATAACATCTCAAAGATATAGGATGGGTCACATGAGATGGGTATACAAATAACAAATACATCAAATTCGACTAGTAGGAGGAGAATCAAATATAACAGTAGTATTCCTGTGCGTGTAAAGGGTCATGGACCCTAGTGGCCCTTTGAACAGGAAGAAGAGAGAACTGGGAAGAATAAGAATAGCTTGGAAACTAAAGTAAAGTAGAAGAAAGAAAAAGGAGATGAAGAGGAGAGTTTAGAAAGAGAGGGGGTAATAGGATAATAATATAATAATAATAGGATAAAAGATGAACAGCGGGATTGGGGAACCACAGGAGGCTGCTGGGAAAAGGAGGCTTCAACGCCTAAGTATCCAAATGAAGTGTGTTGCATATTCAGGGGAGCACCAAAGACTTTTCAACCATTGAAAGGTAATGGGTCACCCAGGGACTCGAGGGCTTCAAATTTGGAGACTTTGTCTGTGAGAGCAGTCTCAATTTGGGCATGAATCATAGCTTGTATTATCTTACAAAGTTTTTTACTGTAAGGACAGGAAACTCAATTTACTCTAAATTTTTGTACAAAATAAAATATGAGGTTGTTTCTAGTAAACAAATACCAAACATGTGCAATTCTGAAATGTAAAAACAAAATGATAGTAACCTTTAAAAAATGGCCAGGCCTATGGACTGTTGTAAATGATCTGGGATGGTAATCGCACTAATCAATATTTTTTCAGTTTTTCTGCAGTTCTTTTGACCTGCCAGGGCCCCTTGAATGCAATTTTTTATAAAAAGAAATAAATATGGCCTTTAAGCGTCAATGATATTTGTTTCACCATGAACAAAATACATTTAGGAGTATGCTAACCCTGCACTGAAAAAGTCTGATCTACGTACTGTGTTGCTTGTCATCATCTATCTGGTAAACCAAATCTGAAGACATCATTTGCAATTTGAATTTCACTGGATTCAGTTCTCGAGTCAGTCATTCAGTGAATGCAGAAATGCGTGGTATAAAGCTTTTATAGAACATTCTGTAAATTATGGGAATACTCATGTGTATGAATAAAATTGGCCTTTAGGGACAAAACAGACTCTTGGGAAGAACTGTGATTGCTATCCCACTAGATGTGGTTATTTCTTACAGTGTTTAAAAGTTATTATTAAAATTAGGTCATTTTAAAAAATCTACCACTATTTGAAGGGGCACTGATGTCCATTTGCAAATGAGCTTTCACCATAATATATGCACAACAAACTTGCATCTCATGGCACACTTACCTACCAAAAGAATCCCTAATTTGCTATGATGACCGCAGTCTTCCTCGTTCCTCTGTCACCATTACTGACATGTTTGTCTGGTCTTCTTCCAGGTTCAGCAATCTCGATTGGCCAGCATAGGATGGCATAACTCCCTGTTATGTGTAATGGATTTAATTCACCCCAGCGCCATGGCATGTTGAGATAAAGGATAAGTCAAACTGCCCCCAGTTCATTTCAAACATGATTTAGCAAACTTCATACGCTTTGGGAAGCAGAACCCCATTGATGTCAATGGGAACTAAATCTATCAAATTAATATGCCAATTTTCTGGGCTAGTAGGCAAGGAGTGTAATATAAATAAATAAATATAATAAATAATACATTTATAAATAAATATAATATAAAAATATCCCAGAGAATGGAATTCCCTAGGGGAACATGTACCAATGGAGGTGCACGTAAAGTGAAACATTAAAAATGCCCAATTCCTTTAACCACCTCAATACAGTGCAGTTACACCCCCTTCCTGACCAGACCAATTTTCAGCTTTCAGCGCTCTCACAGTTTGAATGACAATTACTCAGTCATGCAACACTGTACCCATATGAAACTTGCGTCCTTTTTTCCACACAAATAGAGCTTTCTTTTAGTGGTATTTAATCACTAGTGAGTTTTTTGTTTTTTGTGCTATAAATAAAATAAAATGTAAATTTTGTGAAACAAATGCCTTTTTCTTTGTTTTTGTCATAAATTTTTGCTAATTAGTAATTTTTCTTCATACATTTTGGCCAAAATTTATACTGCTACATATCTTTGGTAAAAATAACCCACATTAGTATATATTATTTGGGCTTTGTGAAAGTTATAGAGTCTACAAACTATGGTGCCAATCGCTGAAAATTGATCACATCTGATCAGGCCTTCAGTACATCAGGTGTACCTCAGACACTAACAAGTCAGGAAAGTACAAATACCCCCCAAATGACCCCTTTTTACAAAGTAGACATTCCAAGGTATTAAGTAAGTAGCATGATGAGTTTTTTTAAGTTGTAATTTTTTCCCACAATTCTTTGCAAAATGAAGATTTTTTTTTATTCTTATTATTTTTTTACAAAATTGTCATATTATCAGGTTATTTCTCACACACCACATACGCATACAACAAATTACACCCCAAAATACATTCTACTACTCTTCCCGAGTACGGTGATACCACATGTGTGATACTTTTACACAGCCTGGCCACATACAGAGCACCAACATTGATGTAGTACATTCAGACGTTCTACGAGCAAAAATGACGCATCTCATTTCTCAACCACCTATTACACTTTTGAAGGCCCTGGAGTACCAGGACAATGGAATTTCCCATAAAATGACCCCATTTTGGAAAGCAAACACCCCCAACGTATAATCTGTGAGGCATAATGAGTCTTTTGAATGGTTAATTTTTTTCCAGAAGTTTTTGGAATATGTGGAAAAAAATTAAAACACATTTTTTTTTTACACAAAATTGTCAATTTATGAGATATTTCTAACACATAGCATGTATATAGCAAAAATTACAACCCACAACACATTCTGCTACTCCTCCCGAGTATGGCAATACCACATGTGTAGGACTTTTACACAGCCTGGTCACATAGAGAGGCCGAACATTGAAGTAGTACGTTCAGGCGTTCTAGGAGCATAAATGACACATCTCATTTCATTCCTACCCATCACACTTTTGAAGGTCCTGGACCACAGGACAGTGAAATTACCCACAAAATGACCCCATTTTGGAAAGCAAACATCCCAAGGTATATTCTATGAGACATGGGCTGCAAATAGGTACTCGGGTACTCTGATGGGCTGGAGATAGGTACTCGGGTACTCTGATGGCCTGGTGACAGGTACTCAGGTACTCTGATGGCCTGGTGACAGGTACTCGGGTACTCTGATGGCCTGGTGACAGGTACTCTGGTACTCTGATGGCCCGGTGTCAGGTACTCGGGTACTCTGATGGCCCGGTGACAGGTACTCGGGTACTCTGATGGCCCGGTGACAGGTACTCGGGTACTCTGATGGCCCGGTGACAGGTACCCGGGGTACTCTGATGGCCCGGTGACAGGTACTCGGGGTACTCTGATGGCCCGGTGACAGGTACTCGGGGTACTCTGATGGCCTGGTGACAGGTACTCGGGGTACTCTGATGGCCTGGTGACAGGTACTCTGTTGGCTTGGTGACTGGTATTTGGGTACTCTGAAGGGCAGTGACAGGTACTCATATGGACTGTGACAGGTACTTGGGTACTGAGATGAACTGTGACAGGTACTCAGATGAACTGTGACAGGTACTCGGGTACTCAGATGAACTGTGACGGGTACTCAGGTACTGAGATGAACTGTGACAGGTACTCGGGTACTCAGATGAACTGTGACAGGTATTTGGGTACTCAGATGAACTGTTACAGGTACTCGGATGAACTGTGACAGGTACTCGGGTACTCAGATGGACTGGGACAGGTACTCGGGTACTCTGATGGGCTGTGACAGGTACTCGAGTACTCTGATGGGCTGTGACAGGTACTCGGGTACTTTGATGGGCTGTGACAGGTACTTGGGTACTATGATGGGCTGTGACAGGTACTCGGGTACACTGTTGAACCGTGACAGATACTTGGGTACCATGATGGACTGTGACAGGTACTCGGGTACTCTGATGGACTGTGACAGGTACTCGGGTACCCTGATGGACTGTGACAGGTACTCGGGTACCATGATGGACTGTGACAGGTACTCGGGTACCATGATGGACTGTGACAGGCACTCGGGTACTCTGATGGACCGTGACAGGTACTCGGGTACCCTGATGTGTCGTGACAGGTACTCGGGTACCCCGATGGACTGTGACAGGTACTCAGGTACTCTGATGGCCTGGTGACAGGTACTCGGGTACTCTGATGGCCTGGTGACAGGTACTCGGGTACTCTGATGGCCTGGTGACAGGTACTCGGGTACTCTGATGGCCCGGTGACAGGTACTCGGGTACTCTGATGGCCCGGTGACAGGTACTCGGGGTACTCTGATGGCCCGGTGACAGGTACTCGGGGTACTCTGATGGCCCGGTGACAGGTACTCGGGGTACTCTGATGGCCCGGTGACAGGTACTCGGGGTACTCTGATGGCCCGGTGACAGGTACTCGGGGTACTCTGATGGCCTGGTGACAGGTACTCGGGGTACTCTGATGGCCTGGTGACAGGTACTCTGTTGGCTTGGTGACTGGTATTTGGGTACTCTGAAGGGCAGTGACAGGTACTCATATGGACTGTGACAGGTACGTGGGTACTGAGATGAACTGTGACAGGTACTCAGGTACTGAGATGAACTGTGACAGGTACTCGGGTACTCAGATGAACTGTGACAGGTACTCAGGTACTGAGATGAACTGTGACAGGTACTCGGGTACTCAGATGAACTGTGACAGGTACTTGGGTACTCAGATGAACTGTTACAGGTACTCGGGTACTCGGATGAACTGTGACAGGTACTCGGGTACTCAGATGGACTGGGACAGGTACTCGGGTACTCTGATGGGCTGTGACAGGTACTCGAGTACTCTGATGGGCTGTGACAGGTACTCGGGTACTTTGATGGGCTGTGACAGGTACTTGGGTACTATGATGGGCTGTGACAGGTACTCGGGTACACTGTTGAACCGTGACAGATACTTGGGTACCATGATGGACTGTGACAGGTACTCGGGTACTCTGATGGACTGTGACAGGTACTCGGGTACCCTGATGGACTGTGACAGGTACTCAGGTACCATGATGGACTGTGACAGGTACTCGGGTACCATGATGGACTGTGACAGGCACTCGGGTACTCTGATGGACCGTGACAGGTACTCGGGTACCCTGATGTGTCGTGACAGGTACTCGGGTACCCCGATGGACTGTGACAGGTACTCTGATGGACCGTGACAGGTACTCGGGTACCCTGATGTGCCGTGACAGGTACTCAGGTACTCTGATGGGCCGTGATAGGTACTCGGGTACTCTGATGGGCCGTGATAGGTACTCAGGTACTCTGATGGCCTGGTGACAGGTACTCGGGTACTCTGATGGCCTGGTGACAGGTACTCGGGTACTCTGATGGCCTGGTGACAGGTACTCGGGTACTCTGATGGCCCGGTGTCAGGTACTCGGGTACTCTGATGGCCCGGTGACAGGTACTCGGGTACTCTGATGGCCCGGTGACAGGTACTCGGGTACTCTGATGGCCCGGTGACAGGTACTCGGGTACTCTGATGGCCTGGTGACAGGTACTCGGGGTACTCTGATGGCCTGGTGACAGGTACTCGGGGTACTCTGATGGCCTGGTGACAGGTACTCGGGGTACTCTGATGGCCTGGTGACAGGTACTCTGTTGGCTTGGTGACTGGTATTTGGGTACTCTGAAGGGCAGTGACAGGTACTCATATGGACTGTGACAGGTACTTGGGTACTGAGATGAACTGTGACAGGTACTCAGATGAACTGTGACAGGTACTCGGGTACTCAGATGAACTGTGACAGGTACTCAGGTACTGAGATGAACTGTGACAGGTACTCGGGTACTCAGATGAACTGTGACAGGTACTTGGGTACTCAGATGAACTGTTACAGGTACTCGGGTACTCGGATGAACTGTGACAGGTACTCGGGTACTCAGATGGACTGGGACAGGTACTCGGGTACTCTGATGGGCTGTGACAGGTACTCGAGTACTCTGATGGGCTGTGACAGGTACTCGGGTACTTTGATGGGCTGTGACAGGTACTTGGGTACTATGATGGGCTGTGACAGGTACTCGGGTACACTGTTGAACCGTGACAGATACTTGGGTACCATGATGGACTGTGACAGGTACTCGGGTACTCTGATGGACTGTGACAGGTACTCGGGTACCCTGATGGACTGTGACAGGTAATCGGGTACCATGATGGACTGTGACAGGTACTCGGGTACCATGATGGACTGTGACAGGCACTCGGGTACTCTGATGGACCGTGACAGGTACTCGGGTACCCTGATGTGTCGTGACAGGTACTCGGGTACCCCGATGGACTGTGACAGGTACTCTGATGGACCGTGACAGGTACTCGGGTACCCTGATGTGCCGTGACAGGTACTCAGGTACTCTGATGGGCCGTGATAGGTACTCGGGTACTCTGATGGGCCGTGATAGGTACTCGGGTACTCTGATGTGCTGGGACAGGTACTCGGGTACTCTGATGGGCTGGGACAGGTACTCGGGTACTCTGATGGGCTGTGACAGGTACTCAAATACTCTGATGGACTGTGACAGGTACTCTGATGGACTGTGATTGACAGGTACTATGAGGGGTGGTGACAGGTCCTCTTTATTGGGGGGGCAATCAGTGTGATTGGTGTACACTAGGCAGTAACGAGATGTTACCGCAATCTCCTCCTCACACACGATTGATGTGTGAGGAGGAGAACAACCCGGTAACATGATGTTACCGCGGTTTGTTTACATTTTAGTGATCGGCTGTGAAAGGATCACAGCCAATCATGTGGGTAAACAGCCAGCCAATGGCTGTTTACCAGCGTCGGTGACGAGCAGTGTTCCCGGGAACACGCCACCACCAACGTGCACGCGCAGCACGCTCGCGATCGCGCGCATGCACCGTAACTTCATCACGGCCGATCACGTGGTAAACAGCCATAACCAATGGCTGTTCACCCCATTCGGTGGCGAGCGGTGTCTCCGTGACACACCGCCACCGAAGAAACAGGGATGCGCGCGCACAATCGCGCACATTGCCTGTTTAAACAGGAGGCCGTCATATGACGGCCTCCCGCCACAATAGGTGCACCGCCTGGCCGTTATTTGACGGTCGGCGGTCAGCATCTAGTTAATTAATGTGCCTAGTGGGTGTCCTGGTCCTGCCTTGAAGGGGTGAAACTCTGTGATGTACAGAAAGTTTTGAAGCTTTACAGTGAAAAAAGTGTTTCAAATGATCAACAAATTCGGTATATTTTTTTTTTTGGGGGGACTTTGAATGAGGCTTATGACATAATGAAGTCATGCGCCTTCATACCTTAATCTGAAATATAAAAGAAGGGGGGTTGGGACTTTAAACGAAGCATATTACACATAGCTGATAAAGTAGTAAAATGCATGATGGCTTATTCATTATTTTGTATATAAACAGATATCATGATGACAATATATATATATATATATATATATATATATATATATATATATATATATATATATATATATATATTGTACAGGACACGAAGGCTGGGTCCCGGACGGGTGCTATATAGCAGTGGTCATCAACCCTGTCCTCAGGGCCCACTAAGGCCGCGTACACACGGGCGGACTGTTCGCCCAACTTAGTCCGCTGAACAGTGTTTCAGCAGACAGTCCGCTCGTGTGTGGGCTTCAGCGGACAGTTTCAGCGGACAGTCTGACGAACAAAGTTTTACGGAATTTCCGTAAGACAGTCCGCTGAAACTTGGTTTTGTCCGTCCAAACTTGGTTTCAGCGGACAGTCCGCTCGTGTGTAGGCAAGTTGGACGGTCTAAGTATCGCGCATACTCAGAAAGGGTTTACACGGCCGAAGGTTGCATTGCAGTGTATAGGACGTCGTTTTTCTAGTCCCGTCGTACGTACTGTACACGTCATCACGCTCGTTTTCAGCGGACTGTTCGTTCATCGTGTGTGGTCAAGTCCGTTCATGTAAATTTTGAGCGGACTGTTTGTCGGATTGTTTGACGAACTAAGTTGGGCGAACAGTCCGCCCGTGTGTACGCGGCCTAACAGGCCAGGTTTTATGTATTACCTTGGGGAGATGCAAACTTGAATACTGCAATCACTGAGCAGCAAATGATATCACCTGTGATATATTTCAGTTATCTTGCAAACCTGGCCTCTTAGTGGGCCTTGAAGACAGGGTTGAAGACCACTGCTATATAGCACCAGTATTTGGGTTGTGGTCCCTTTAAGGGAGTCACGGTAGATTTCAAGGGATCACCCAGAATGGGTGAGGAATTCCGGGAGTAGTCAATCAGGAGAGGACTGACTCACAGTCCTCTATATTAATAGAGAGTTATTTGGGACCCGGAATTTGGGAGGCTCTGAAGTGATATTCGGGTGGAAAAGAGCCTCCACCCCTGACCACAGGGATTCAGCACACAGGGGGTTAAAGGCCTCCAGGAAACAGCTCATAAAATACAGGAAGTAGTGAAGAGGTGGTGGTGAGGAGGAGTAGGTGCTTACACCTGTCATGATGAGCTGTGTACCTGTTTGGAGCTGCTAGAGATTCAGCAAGGACTTTAAACTCTGGGGTGAAGACCCGGCTACAAAACTGTATGTGCTTTTTCTTTAATTTGGCTTTGTGCTGAAGATAAGCAGACTTTATTTTATGCTGAAGATAGGCAGACTTTGTTTTATATTTTTGATATGTGTGCTGAAGGAAGCCTTATTTTTGATTTGCTTATAAATAAAAGCCTTTTGTTTCAAGCTTAAACGGTTTATGCACTTAGTCCCACGGAGTTATTATCCCCAAAGTTTACTATATATATATATATATATATATATATATATATATATATATATATATATATATATATATATATATTTATGGCTGAAGCCCTATGACCGATACGTATCTGAACAATACAAACTTATCGGTAAGATACCTTATATGAAATGGACCTGAAAGTGTGCCCTGGTCTAATGGACGGTATACCAAAATAAGGGGGCATACCCAGTGATTAGAAATGGATGTGTTTGAAGAGAAATGTTTTGAGAAATGCCCTAAAAAAGGGGATGGGAGGGTGGGTATTGCGCACAGGAAACCGACAAAGACCACAGGTGAGTGGGCTGGTTAAATACCCCCCGGGCTCCTCCCATAAATTCAGGCCACCATACTGGCCTTCTTACTTATGGCCGAAGCCCTATGACCGATACGTATCTGAACAATACAAACTTATCGTAAGATACCCTATATGAAATGGACCTGAAAGTGTGCCCTGGTCTAATGGATGGTATACCAAAATAAGGGGGCAAAAACACTCAGGTAGGGGTAAGAGAGTTTTATTGTTACCAGCTTTATCTTTATTGAGCCAGTTGGGTGAACGCCCGAGACATCTCTGCCTGTGGGTTAGGGATGTATCGAGCGAAGCAGGCCGATTTCCACCTGCCCAATCTTTTGATGACATGGTCCGGGACCCCATGCCGGGATGCGGATGAAGCAGCTCCGATGCGGAAGGAGTGGCCGGAGTACTCACCGGGATTGAGGAGCAAGTTGCGGAGGAGAATCCTAACATGTTTAATGAACTGGCAGTTCGTTAATGGTTTGACCGGGAAGGGCTAAAGAGGACTAGAGTCCGGGAGCTCGGGTAGTAGAGAGAGTAACTGCGTAAGCACAGTGACCGGGCACTGTTGGTTTTGTAGAGGTGGATATCTACGCCCGTGCCTGCCTGCTGGGTCTTGGTTACCGAGAGGTGGAGGATGAAGTGGTCCTGGTGACAGAGCAGATGAAGTCTGCAAAGGACTGGAGTGTGTGAGCTGTTATGGGTGAACTCGCTGGGACGTAGAAAACCATAGTAGGCCAGATAAATGGCCGCCTGTATGACCAGACTGGGGAGAACACCGAATGGGTAGCTGGTAAGCATGGTGGACATGTCCCTGAAGATGGAACTGGTGATGGGGAGCCGTTTGACTTTAATTGGCGGCTGCTGCTTCTGGATGCCGCGCAGGATGGCTCGGATTGCGTGGGACGAGAAGATGGATGGTTTGGTAGGATCCTGAAGTGAGAGGAAGTGCTGTATGCCAGCTAAGTATAAGCGGATGGTGTTGAAGGACAAAGCCAGCTGGCTATGGCAGTATAAGGTGAAGGCTAGTATATGCCTGGCATCTGTGGGGGTCTCTACTGTGGAGGCAACCAGAAATTTATTAAACGCTTTCCAGGCTACCCGGTAGGCTCTCGGGGTATTGTCTGAGAGTGATCGGTTGATGAGCTGAGTGGCTCCATGTAGATGCGGCTCTAGTTCAGGGTCAACTGAGACCAATGCGGGATAGGAGCTGACACCGTATCTGCTCCGGGGACCTGCCGAAAAAAGGACAGGAAATTAAATCGAGACAGTGCGTCAGCTGCAAGGTTGTACTTTCCTGGGACGAACGTGCAGTATACATTAAACTGATGCTGCAGAGACAGCTGCACCAGCCTGCGTAGGAAGGACATCACGGAGAGAGACTTAGACCTGCCTTTGTTGACAATTTCGGCTGTGGCCTGGTTATCGGTGGTAAAACCTACGGTTTGTCCTGTTCAGGTATGACCCCAGAGCTGGGCGGCTGCTACATTGGGGTAGAGCTCGAAAAGGGATGAAGACTGACTAAATCTAGGGATCAAGAGTATTTGAGAAGGCCAGGGTCCGGCGAACCAATGGTGGCCAAAAATAGCCGCAAACCCTGTGGAGGCTGCGGCATCTGTCACTACCTGTGGCGAGAGAGGTGAGATGGACGGGATGAACAGGGAGATACCGTTCCAGGTAGACAGGAACTCGTCCCACATTGACAGGTCTGCTATGGCTGCGGTATCCAGGCTGAGGATTTGATCCGGGTCTTGTGCCTGAGAAAGGTAGACCAACAGGCGCGAGATAAAGGAGCGACCTTGTGGAATTATTCGCATGGCAAAGTTGAGCATGCCCAATAGCGACTGTAGCTGCCTCCTTGTACATCCCCTGGTGCGAGTGAATTCGCGGAGAACTGCCCTGATACGGGTCAGTTTGTCGAGGGGCAGGCTGGCCTGCATGGAGCTGGTGTCGAGATTGACTCCGAGGAAGGTGATAGATTGTGCGGGCCCGTCAACCTTATGTTCGGCGATGGGGACGTTGAGGTTTCCAAAGACGGTCCTTAATTTGTCGAGGTCCCTTGGAGGTATGCCTGGCTGTTCGATCAATAGAAAGTCATCCAGGTAATGGATAACTTGCTGACAACAAGCCTTGTGCAGGAGAATCCAAGCAAGAGACTGAGCGAATGTGTCGAACAGCCAGGGGCCGCTTTTGGAGCCAAATGTTAACTTAGAGGCGAAATAATATTGGTCTCTCCAATGCCGTGCCAGCACCAGAGGGACAGGTGGATAGGCAACAGCTTAAAGGCATCGGATATGTCAGCTTTGGACAGCCACGCACCTGTGCCTACTTTAAGGATGGCCTGAATCGCCATGTCCACAGAGGCGTATTTTAATGAAAATTCTTCGGAAGGAATTAAGGAATTTAGGCTGGGAATGTGGGAAGAATGAGGCGCAGACAGGTCGTACACCAAACGGTTTTTATTCGAAAATTTGCCCTTGACAAGCCCAATAGGGCTAACTCTCCATGTACTGAAGGGGGGCTGTGCGAAGGGACCTATGACGAAGCCTCGTTCCACCTCGGTTTGCAGCAGTTGGTCAATGGCCTGCTCGTCGGAGGCTACTGAGAGGAGATTTCTGCACTCGTAGGTTGTGTGGGGCAGGGAGATGAGGCCGGTGTGAAAGCCTGTTGTGAAGCCACTGATGAGGAAGGTGGCTAGTGAAGGAGTGGGGTGCATGGTGAGGTAGAAGCCCAACCCAACCATAGGACGTCTATGCGGCTTAGTCATGAGCCCTTGTGAGTTTTAACCTCGCACAAATTTCTGGGGTGCGCTCTGTGACATATGACACAGACGTGCAGTAGGCGGCACTAGCTAAAATTACATGAGCCATAATTGTAGTTGTTGCAGATGGCCGCTCCCCCTACAGTTCGGACCGAACGTCCAAACTTGTCCACTTGAGCCTGACGAGCCTTGGGCTGCACCGGAGGTGGAGGGGAACTCTACCGGGCGGCTAACCGATATGTTGGCGCACCAGGAGGCGGTGTGGGTGGAGGACTGGCAGATGGCACACAGGGGTGAACGAAAAATGCCGGCAGAACAACTCGGTGTCCATAAGGCTCCAGTCTGTGGGTGACTGGAACTGTGCCAGTTTAGCGGCTGCTTTGGCTGGGAATGAACGATGATAATCGTAGAAGGAGAAGCCTCCGTATTTGTACCCTAGGTCCACCACCGTGTGGAGGTACAAGTCCAGCTCTTCCCTCCTGGCAGGGGATGCTGAGCAAATGACGTCTCTTAGCATCCCAAAGGCTAGGGCAAACTCTGGGATGGAAAGTTTGCAATTCAGCCTGGGGTCCTTGGCCTTGAGGACTACGGAGACATCTCCCCAGGTGTAAGCCTTGTTTTCTGCAAGGTCATGGACCGAAATAAGCAGGGAGGCAAGGTTGACATCCTTTCCGTCCAAGATGTCCTTCCTTATGCTGGCCAGCACCAGATGTGCTGGGCAGACAACGGGACATGTCCCTGCGTTACCTGTCGGCAGTGGTGGCGGGACTGAAACTGGAACAGGGGTGGTTGTGGCTGGGTGAGCCTCTAGGAGCATCACTCTGGCCTGGACGTCTGTGACCGTGTTGGTTAAGGACAAGACCATTGAATGCAGTTGGGCTATAGCCGCTGAGATGGACTGGAGAGAGGCCTGAGGCGGAGTACTGGGCCGGGCCGTAGCTGGCGGGGTAGAGAGGAGCCTGAAAAGCTCTGCCTTCCTAGCCGTAGTGGGGAAGGGAATGCCCCTGCATCTCAGCTCTGCTGTCAGCCTGGAGATAGTCCAACCCCTGAAGGACTGTACGCTGTCGCTCACTGAAGGCGGGCGAGGAGACAAGGGGGCGGTAAGGTCTTTGCTGCCAACTTGGGACATGGCTCCAGGTGAATCGTGCCCTAGGAGTGATGTCCTATCTCTCTGGGGTCGAAGGGTGGACGACCGGATCCTATAGAGGGTGACATAAGTCAAGACTGTTTCTCTATTTTACCAAGCGAATCCGCCTGTCGCTGAGTACTAAGGCGGGAGCGAACGTGTATACATATATATATATCATCACGTGCCTTCATATATATATATATATATATATATATATATATATATATATATATATATATGTATGCCAGCATGGTTGCTGTCGCATTTTTCCCACGCCTTCCCCTCTCTCCTTTTTTTTTTACCTGGGAAGCATAATGTCCAAGCTGGTGCAGGGTGGACCTACTGAACTTGACTGACCTGGAGAGAGAAACAACAGATGTCAACTGGTGAGGAGTCTACCAAGTAAACTGAAGAGTGACGTAAAAGGCTGGCTAATATGACCAAGGTGCACCGGTGAGTAGACAGTTTTCGTCATAATTCTTTCATTTATCATCATCATTCATATTGTTTTTTTTTTTTTGTTTTTTTTTTTTTAATTCTGCTGTCCGAATCTGACGTATCATTTGCGTAAAGGACGAGGTGTGGGATGATCCGTGTCCAGTGCGGGAGCACGAATAAGTGCTGTAACTGTGACTGTAAAATAAGGCAACCTGTGGAAAAAAGTGAAATGTGGCCGATTCATCTGGGGCATGCCGAAAACGAATCGATTCATCACGGATGCTACTGGATTCGAGTCGGAGTGCGGTAAGTGACAGTGAAATGAAGTATGCTTGCCACAAAAGGCACAAAATGGTTGTGTCGCCAGTGCGACTGACAACAAACCGGACTCTGGAGCATGTACTGAAATGTGGGAAATAAACCTGGGGCGAACCGGAATGAATCGGTGCATGTATAGGTGCGACTGGATTTGAACCGGAGTGCGGAGCGTGACAGTGAAATGAAACGAACAACTTATGTCATGACAGAGGCCTGGATCGGCCGGCCGCGAAGAGAGACTGGAAACCGAACTGGTCTGTGGAGCATGCACTGAAATGAGGCTGAAAAAATACCTGGGGGGCGTCCAGACGAATCGCGGCATAGGGATGCAACCAGATTCGAACTGAACGCACTACGTGACAACGAAATGATTCCCATGATAGAGATGCGAATTGGAGAGGACGCAGCCTGCGACCGTCAACGAGCGGGCTCTAGAGCATGTACTGAAATGAGGCCAACGCAACTGGCACACGTCGATCGAACCTGTGCGTTGAGAATGCGACTGGTTTCGATTTAGGACGTAATAAGTGACAGTGAAATGATTCCCATGACAGAGACCCGGATCGATTGCAACGAGTGGGCTCTGGAGCACGTACCGAAATGAGGCCGAGCAACTAGGGGCACACCGGGACGAATCGGCGCATTTAGCGGATGCGACTGGATTCGAATCGGAGCGCAGTGTGTGACAGAAATGAGCGAAATGATGAAATGACCTACGTGAGCCAGCCGTGGCAGAGGCACAAATCGTTGTGCCGTGTGATGCTACTGGCAACGATTTGTCTGTGGAACACGGTGATGAGGCAGACAATATAACAAGCTACGAAAATAGTGCAACATTTTAGTTCAAGCAATTTGTACTGAAATGAGGCCCGTGAAATGAAGGGCGCTGCGATAATGGTGCGTTTTTGAGTGACTAACGACCCGGTTTTACAACGAATGACTCGAAAAATCAGGGTTTAACAACACTCAAAGTAAAATGTTTCTAGTAAAGGAAGGTCAATCGAGACCCTTACCTGCGGCAGTCGAGCCAGAGACGTTGTACAAAAAACACGAACGGGAACGAAAACCATGAGACTTCTAGTAGAGAGAAGTTATCCGAATGGCAACGAAACTCGAGCAGTCGGCCTAGTGACGTAGTATTGCGCACAGGAAACCAACAAAGACCACAGGCGAGTGGGCTGGTTAAATACCCCTGGGCTCCTCCCATAAATTCAGGCCACCATACTGGCCTTCTTACATATATATATATATATATATATACGTACACACACAGATAACATGAATAGCACATTGCAATGTAAAGTAGAGTTCATACTTATATTTGTTTAGTACTCTGCCCTATATTATGGCTTGGTTACCCTCTTTATTTACATGTGGTTCCACCTTGTTGGGCTGGTTGATTGTTTCCTTTCAACTCTGCCCCTCTTGGGCTACGGGGATTGGGCTGGGCACCTACATGATGCGCATCAGTGCCACGCCCCGCTCCGGACAAGTGACTTCAATCCTTGGGCGCCATTAGGCTGGCACGCATACTTTAATCATCAGCACTGGTTTCATGAGGGAGGTTGTTTGGCCGCAATTGGCATGCCACGGCTGGCACTCAGGCGATTATGCCTTCCTTCATTGGCCATGCCAGAGTGCCACTGGGGGAGACCCGCGGTGGTGGCTCTGGTATAAATGTCACCCCCAGTTGGATCAGAGAGTCTCTCCCATTCTTCTCCTTTGTATACTACACCTGCATCACGTGGTTACTATTAGACATGTGCAGTTCGTTTTGTTTCAAATTCAGCATATTCGTTCATTCAGAAGCATCTGAATGAATGAAAGACCCTTTTGATGAATGTATATGAAAACTAATTTTAAGAAAGAATGAAAATCCGAAAGTACAAAAATCTTAAAATTCAAAATTAGAAAATCAGAAAGAACGAAAATATAAAAATTTGAAGATCAGAAATAACAAAAAACTATTCAACCTACGCGTTTAACAAATCAATGACAATTGGATAATTTAGTTTTTCGTATTTTCTTTTATAATTAAATTATTAACTATTATTTTTATTTTTTTTATTATTACTATTATTATTATTATTATTATTACTATTAATAATAATAATAATAATAATCTATAAACTACTAAATTACAGGTACAGTATTGGAATTTGCTTTCAAATTTGCCTAACTGATAGTGAACGTAACGAATATGAATGTATCCGAATTTACGAATTATCTGAAGTAACGAATACCGCATCTAAACGAATTGAATGAAACAAACACAAATGATTCGAAGTAACGAATGGCAATCAAAAAGAATAATTCTATAAACAAAAAAACAAATGAAAGGAAAACGAAAAAATAAATAAAAATAAATTTGGTTGTGCACATGTCTAGTTACTATGTGGGAACACCAGGTAACTTGTCTTCTACATGGGTCTCTTCAGCATCGTGTTTTCTTTACTTTATTATCCCTATCTGGTGATATCTCAGTGTGAGTTTAATATTACCATTGATATGCATTCAATCCACACTTAGGCTGTGGTTCCCTTCTACTATTTTTCCCTATATGTTTTTTACTTTCTCCATTCTACCTATAGTCATAGGTTTTTGATACTCAAGCATTCAACACTAATATTTATTTACACAACTCTATACCTTCCATAGAAATTCACTGGAGCTGTCACCTTTATTAACAATCACTATGACACAGAGACCTAACCTAACAAGTTACTTCTCACACAGTTTATGGGGATACCATGTGTGAGATTTTTTCACAGCCTAGATACATAGGGGGGCCCAAAATACAGCACCTTTGGGCTTTCAGGGAGCATAAATTATATATAAATTATGCATCTAATTTCCTGACTACCTATCAGGAGGGCCTGGAGCACCAGGACAGTGGAAACACGCAGAAAATGACCACATTGTGGAAAGAAAACACTCCAACATGATGCATAATGGCATAATGAGTTTTTTTGAAAATTTCATTTTTTTGCCACAAGTTTTTAGAAAATGGAGAATAAAAATGAAAATATTTTTGTTTTTCACAAAGTTGTCAATTTAACCACTTGCTTACTGGGCACTTAAACCCCCCTCTGTCCCAGACCAATTTTCAGCTTTCAGCACTGATGCACTTTGAATGACAATTGCGTGGGCATACAACACTGTACCCAAATGAAATTTTTATCATTTTTTTCCCACAAATAGAGCTTTCTTTTGGTGGTATTTAATTACAGCTCGGAGTTTTATTTTTTGCTAATCAAACAAAAAAAGATGCAAAAAAAAAAAAATCATGTTTAATAGTTTGTTATAAAATTTTGCAAACGGGTCATTTTTCTCCTTCATTGAAGTGCGCTGATGAGGCGGCACTGATAGGCTGCACTGGTGGGCACTGATGGGCTGCATTGGTGGGCACTGATAGGCTGCATTGGTGGACACTGATAGGCTGCACTGGCGGCACTAATAGGCACAGATAAGGTGGCACCGATGGGCACAGATAAGGCGGCACTGATGGGCAAAGATGGGCACAGATAAGATGGCACGGATGGGTGGCACAGATGGGTGGCACGGATGGGTGGCATGGATGGGCACTGATGGGTACCACTGATAGATGGGACTGATGGGCACTGATAGGTGGCTCTGATAGGTGGCACTGCTGGGCACTGGTAGATGACACTGATGGGCACGGATATGTGGCACTGGGGTGCAGCACCTTTGTTGAGGCAGATTGTGGGCACTGCTGGGTGGCACTGGGGGCACTGCTGGGTGGCACTGTGGGCACTGCTGGGTGGCACTGACAGGGGGCACTAACTTTTTATTAATGTTTTACTGGCAGGGGCAGGTGGGCACTGGCAGGGGGCAGGTGGGCACTAGCAGGGCTGGCTGTGATCGGGACTGATGTCCCGATCACGGCCGCCGGTGATCGGCTTTTTTTTTCTCCTCGCGCTGTCAGCGCAAGGAGGAATAATAGCCGATTACCGGCTCCGTTATATCACATGATCAGCTGTCATTGGCTGACAGCTGATCACGTGATAAGGGGTCGGGATCAACCCCTTGCACGGATCGGTGATCAGGCAAGTCTCACAGACTCGCCGATCACAGAGCGCGCCGCGCGCGCCCCTCGGGGGGCGCGCAGGGCGCTCGAGCACGGGACTATGTCTATTGACGTCGTCCCGGAAAAGGAGATCCACGCTGTAGCCGTCATTCGGCTATAGTGCGGGTCTCAAGTGGTTAATAAGATATTTCTAAGCCCTTGTCCACACGGTCAGACATTCTGACAACCAAATCCGTTGGATTTTGTCCGGATTTTGTCTGACGGATTTTGTCCGAAACTGTTGCATACACACGGTCGGACAAAGTTGTCGGAAAATCCGATCGTTCAGAACATGATGACGTAATTTCGTTACGATGGGACTATGTTCAGGCTAGTAGCCAATATCTTTGGTCTAGGAATTTGATCTGAGCATGCGTGGCACTTTGTCCGATCGGAATTCTCTACACACAATAAGACAAAGTCTGATCGGATAATGTTTTTGTAAAATTTTATAGCCCAGCTAGAAAACTTGGTCCGTCGGATACTCCGACAGAAACAGTCTGATGGAGCCCACACACGGTCGGATCATCCGACAACACGGTCCTATCGGACATTGTCCATCGGAATATCCGACCGTATGTACAAGGGCTAACATAAAGCATGGGCATACTTACAGTTACAATCCAAAACACATTCTACTACTCCTTCTGATTATAGGCATACCACATGTGTGAGACTTTTTTAGTGCCTAGACAGATGCTAACCCTTCACTGTAGGCATTGTATCTTGCATATTGTATCTTGTATATCACACAAATCAACCAATTGTATCAAAACCAATGTAGTGTTATGGTTACCTCTATAAAATTGATCAGGAAATATAAGTTACTGTAGCAAAGCATAACTTATAGAAGTCCCTGTTCCTATAAGCCAAGCAAGTCTAGCCTACTAGTGCATTGTTGCCTCCAGGAATGTAATTTTCACCATCAACGAAGTACAGGAGGCTGAAGAAAGGAAAAACAAAAGAGTTCCTGTGGTTCCAGGAGTGCAGTTGTCCACAAGGGATGGTTGGAAATGGTGTCTTGCAGGAACATAGTCAGTCAGTCGTGCAGATGGGTCAGTTCAGGCACAGGCAAAGACATGGTAAGCATATGGGCAAAGGATCAGTCCAGGCAACAGACAGAAGCATGATTGATAAATAGGCAAATCAGGAACACTGATTCTAGCTACACTGGTCTGGCAACACTGGCTGATATGGTAGTGATCATAGAACTGTGACTGGATGCCCTATTAGGGCTCATTCACAGGTGAGTTCGGGGATGGTAAAACCTTGTGGATGAGCCACTGTTTTACCACCCCTCAACTGCTACCCCCATTAGCTTCAGGGGCAGCAGCCAGGGGTGTAGCAATGGCGTGGTTGTGATGCTTTGCAGCTGTAGGAGGAATTATACCACCTGTACTCCCACCAATTTTGACCCATTTAGGTGAGAGATGATACAATGCGTCCCAAGTGCTCTCTGAAGAGTGATTTGCACATGGATGGCTCTGCAGAGAACATCACACATGTGAACAAGTCTTTATTGTGACACAATGACTCGTAAGCAGTGATCAGAGACAGTAACTGGTGGCTTGGTGATTAACTGTAACTGGGGTGGTGGTGATCAGGGGCAATATGACTGGTGTGGTGGTGATCAGGGACACTGTAACTAGTGTGGTTGTGATCAGGGAAACTATAGCAGATGTGGTTGTGATTATGTACGCTGTAACTGGTGTGACAGTGATCAAGGACACTGTAACTGGTGTGGCATGATCAGGGACACTATAACTGGTGTGGTTGTAATCATGGACACTGTAACTGGTGTGACTGTGATCAAGGACACGGCAACTGGTGTGGTGGTGTTTAGGGACAATGTGACTGGTGTGGCAGTGATCAGGACACTGTAACTGGTGTGGCTGTGATCAAGGACACTGTAACTGGTGTGGTTGTGATCAGGGACACTGTAACTGGTGTGGTTGTGGTGATCAGGGACACTGTAATTGGTGTGGAGGTGATAAAGGGCAATGTGACTGGTGTGGCGGTGATCAGGGACACTGTAACTGGTGTGGTTGTGATCATGGACAGTGCAACTGATGTGGAGGTGATAAGGGACACTGTAACTGCTGTGGTGGTGATCAGGGACACTGTAACCAGTGTGGAGGTGATCAGGGACATTGTAACTGGTGTGGCGGTGATCATGGACACTCTAAATGGTTTGGTTGTGATCAGGGACAATATGACTGGTGTGGCGATGATCAGGGACACTGTAATTGGTGTGGACATGATAAAGAACACTGTAACTGGTTTGATAGTGATCCGGGACACTGTAACTGGTGTAGAGGTGATCAGGGACACTGTAACTGGTGTGATAGTGATCAGGGACACTGTAACTGGTGTGGTTGTAATCAGAGACACTGTAACTGGTGTGGTGGTGACCAGGGACACTGTAACTGGTGTGGCGGTGATCAGGGACACTATAACTGGTGTGGCAATGATCAAGAACACTGTAACTGGTGTGGCGGTGATTAGGGAAAATATGACTAGGATGGTGGTGATCAGAGACACTGTGACTGGTGCTGTGGTAATTAGGGACACTGTAAGTGGATGGCGGTGATTATGGACACTCACTGGGGACAGTATGTAAAAAAAAAAAATGTTTAACTTATTTTTTTACATACTGTCCCTAATCACCACTAGGGATGGGTCGAACAGCCCCCGGTTTAGTTCGTACCAGATCATACCGAACATGCAAAAAATTTGGCAGAACACACGAACACTGTGAAAGTCTATGGGACACGAACATGAATAAACAAAAGTGCTAATTTTAAAGGCTTATATGCAAGTTTTTGTCATAAAAAGTGTTTGGGGACCCAGGTCCTGTCCCAGGGGACATGTATCAATACAAGAAAAAGTTTGAAAAACAGCAATTTTTTAGGGAGCAGTGATTTTAAGAATGCTTAAAGTGAAACAATAAAAGTTAAATATTCCTTTACATTTTGTACCTGGGGGTGTCTATAGTATGCCTGTAAAGTGGTGCATTTTCCTGTGTTTAGAACAGTCTCTGCACAAAATGAAATTTCTAAAGGAAAAAAAGTAATTTAAAAGTACTAGTGGCTACAATGAATTGTCGGTTCTGGCAATACAGATAAAAGTCATTGAAAAAAATGGCATGGAAACCCCCACAGTCCATTACCAGGCCCTTTGGGTCTGGTATGAATATTAAGGGGAACCCTGAAGCAAAATGTAAAAAATAATTGCGTGGAGATCCTCCCAAATTTCATGCCAGGCCCTTCAGGTCTAGTATGGATATTAAGCAGAATTTTTTTTACAAAAATGGCATAGGGATCCCCCTCAAAATCCATACCAGACCCTTATCCAAGCATGCAACCTGGCAGGGGGAATGAGAGAGCCACGCCCCTCCTGAACCGTACCAGGCCACATCTCCTCAACATGGGGAAGGTGCTTTGGGGTTGCACACAATCCTTGCCTGGATGTTGTGATGGTCTGCGGGCGGGGGGCTTATCAGAACCTGGAAGCTCCCATTAACAAGGGGACCCCCAGATCCCGGCCCCCCTCTGTTTTAAATGGTAACTAGTAAATTGTACCCGTACCATTTCACAAAAAAAAAAAATTAAAAACAACAAAACACAAGACACACTTTAAAGTCCTTTATTTAAAAAAAAAAAAAAAAAAAATGTCCCACGAAGTCCATTCATCTTCTTCTATCGCTCCACCGACGGATCAGAAAAAAACCTGCAAGCGGCCACTGATCTGTCTCCATGGGAGGCACCAGCTGCATGACGCATCCTCGCAGGTTACAGTTCTTTTATAACTGAGGGTGGGGCCACACGGTGATGCACACAGGTGACCCTGCCCCCTTTGATGCACAGGGATTTCCCAATGGCTTCTCTGTGATGTCAGAGGGGATGGGCCACCTGTTTATGTAAACGGGCAGCCCGCTCCCCTCTGATGCCCCGGGAAAGCCATGGAGAAGTCCTTGTGCATCAGAGGGGGCTGGGTCACCCATGTATGTCACCGTGTGGCCCCACCCTCAGTTATAAAAGAACTATCACCTGCGAGGATGCATCATGGTTGTGTTTTTTTAAATATTGACACTTTTTTTGTGAAATGGTATGGGTACAATGTACCCTTACGATTTAAACGGGGGGGGGTGGAATCTGAGGGTCCCCTTGTTAAAGGGGGCTTCCAGATTCCTATAAGCCCCCCCACCTGCAGACCCCCACAACCACCAGGCAAGGGTTGCAGGGATGAGGCCCTTGACCACATCAACATGGGGACAAGGTGCTTGGGGGGCTACCCCAAGCACCCTCCCCATGTTGAGGGCATATGGCCTGGTAGGGCTCAGGAGGGGGGCGCTCTCTCATCCCCCTCATTTCCTGCAGCCTGTCAGGTTGCATGCTCAGATAAGGGTCTGGTGTGGATTTTTGGGGGGACCCCCATACCATTTTTTTTATTTAGGCACGGGGTTCCCCTTAAAATCCATACCAGACCTGAAGGGACCGACAATTCATTCTAGCCACTAGTACTTAAATGTAACTGAAATTACTTTTTTTCCTTTAGAAATGTCATTTTGTGCAGGGACTGTTCTAAACACGGTAAAAATTTGCCACTTAGGGATGAGCCAAACATGCATGACATGCGAACAGGCAAAAAAATTAAAGTCTATGGGACACGAACATGAAAAATCAAAAGTTCTAATTTTAAAGGTTAATATGCAAGTTATTGTCATAAAAAGTGTTTGTGGACCCGGGTCCTGCCCCAGGGGACATGTATCAATGCAAAAAAAAGTTTTAAAAATTGATGATTTTTCTGGAGCAATGATTTTAATAATGCTTAACGTGAAACAATAAAAGTGAAATATTCCTTTAAATTTCATACCTGGGGGGTGTCTGTAGTATGCCTGTAAAGTAGCGCATGTTTCCTGTGTTTATAACAGTTCGAGAGCAAAATTAAATTTCTAATGGAAAAAAAGTCATTTATATTACTAGTGCTAGTGACGGCTATTAATTAATTTTCGGTCCCGACAATTCACATAAAAGTAATTGAAGGTCATTGAAAAAAAATGCGTGGGGGTCCCCCAAAATTCCATTACCAGGCCCTTTAGGTCAGGTATGGATATTAAGGGGAACTCCACACCAAAATAAGAAAGAAAATGGCATGGGGTCCCCCCCAAAAATCCATACCAGACCCTTATCTGAGCATGCAACCTGGCAGACCGCAGGAAAAGAGGGGTGGACGAGAGAGCGGCCCCCCTCTGGAACTGTACCTGGCCACATGCCCTCAACATGGGGGGCATGTCCCCATGTTTATGGGGACAAAGGCCTCATCCCCACAACCCCAGATCCCGGTCCCCCTGTTTGAAATAGTAACGAGTACATTGTACCCCTACCATTTCACAAAAAGAAAGTGTCAAAAGGATAAAAAAAAACACATACCATGGGAGAAGTCCTTTATTAAAAGTAAAAAAGTTAAAAATAAAAAAGAGATTCCAGCAATGTAATCCAATAAATCCATGCTCCTACTCCAGTAATGTAATCCAATTTTCGATCTCCAGCGATGGATGATCTCAGGAACATGCACAGGATCCTGCCTCCACCAGAGGCACCCAGCAAATGATGCAGCACCAGCTTGACACTTCTTATGTAGATGAGGGCGGAGCCACCCATCACGACACCCCGTCCCCCTCTGACAAGGGGAAACACCAGGGTTTCCTAGTGACGTGTGCGGGTGACCCTGCCCACCTCTGATGCAACACAGGATTCCCGAAGACTAGAAGAAAGAAGATGGAAGAAGAAGCGGAAAGAAGAAGAAATGAATACAGGACTTGCCAAAAAACGTCTCTTGTGTTTTTTAACCGTTTGACACTTTTGTACCCCATTACCAATTCACACAAGGGGGGCAGGATCTGGAGGATTCCAGATTCCGATAAGACCCCCGCCCACTGACCCCCACAACCACTGGGCAAGGGTTGTGGGGATGAGGCCCTTGTCCCCATCAACATGGGGACATCCTCCCCATGTTGAGGGCATGTGGCCTGGTAAAGGTTCAGGAGGGAGGGCGCTCTCTCATCCCCCCTCTTTTCCTAAGGTCTGCCAGGTTGAGTGCTCAGATAAGTGTCTGGCCTGAAAGGTCTGGTATGAATTTTTGGGGGGAACCCCACACCATTTTTTTATTTTGGCACAGAGTTACCCTTAATATCCATACCAGACCTGAAGGGCCTGGTAATGGAATTTTGGGGGATTTTTTTTTTTTTATATATAATTTCTATAATTTTTTTTATAATTTCTTTATTTTTCTCTTTTTCTTTTAAACAGGGAGAGAAACTTACATGAACAGTCTTTCCAGTGCTCAACATGACATTCCCATATATTTACAACACAAGATAAATCAATGCATTCTATTGCCTCTATCTGTGGACTTTAAAAAACAAAGTTTATGTGTATAAATTAGCGAAATAACTAAGTTAGTAAGTAGAAAGGGTAGAATCAAGAGGTTGAAAACAGGGTAGGACCTCCCTCTAGGTTCCACCCCCCATACTTTATGCCTGACCCTAGGAGGACACAATCTCAAGATCTGGACCACAATCCCCAATATCCTTCTTACTTCCCCTATTTGCGGTTCATTTCCATCTCCCTCCTTGTTGCCCCCCCCCCCCCCCCCAAAAAAAAACTTTTATCCCCCTCCCTCAGAATCCCATCCTCATCCCCCCCGTCACTTCTCTAAATTACATAATTTCCTTTTTTTCCTTCCTCTGAGGAAATGTAGCTATTCCATGGTGACCACATTTCTAAGGCCGCGTACACACGGGCGGATTGTCTGCCCAACTAAGTTCGTCAGACAATCCGACAGACAGTCCGTCCTAATTTTGAATGAACGGACTTGACCACACACGATGAACAGACAGTCCGCCGAAAGCTTGCGCGATGACGTACGGCACGTACGACGGGACTAGAAATAGGAAGTCCAAGACACAGCAAAGCACCCTTTGGGCTCCTTCTGCTGACTTTGCATTAGTAGAAGTTTGGTTAGAGACGATTCGCGCTTTTCAGACTTCAGCTTAATTTGTCCGTTTACTGCGGCGCAGTCTACCTGTGAGGTTTGTATCTGTCTTTCGGTACGCGTGGATCAGTTGTACCTGTTATTAGGCGCTTCTGGTCCGCTCGTTTCTGGGTTTCAGGTCGTTCTTCATAGGTTTGGCTGTTCTTCAGTGCGTTCAGTTGAGCTTGTTTGTCCAGCCGACCGTTAATACTTTGACCCGAGCCCAGTCTGTGAACAGGGTGAGGAGGAGTTCATGGACAAAGAATTGGTTGCGCCAGCGTGACCAATTCTCGCATATGCCTTTACTCCGTGAGATCCGTGAGAATAATCCTGATGATTTCAGGAATTATCTCAGGATGACGGACCCCGTTTTTCACCGTCTGCTGGCTTTGCTGACCCCTTATATCAGCAGGCAGGATACCTGCTTGCGGCAAGCCATCACTCCGGAGCAGAGGCTCGTCGCCACGTTGCGCTACTTGGCGACAGGGAGAAGCCTTCAGGACCTCAAGTTCTCGACAGGCATCTCCCCCCAGGCTCTGGGGATCATTATTCCAGAGACCTGTTCTGCCATTATTCGGGTCCTGCAGAAGGAATATATGAAGGTAAGTTTGTTCTTTTAATATTGCATTATATGCATTATATGCATTGTATGTTTGTATTCATTTCATCATGACCTTTAATATCCATGACAGGAATATGATGTGAATGTCCCATTTATATGAATGCATGCATTATTTTTTTTTGTGTGTCATTTTTTTTTAGCTTTTTTTTTTTTTTTTTTTTTTTTTTTTAATTTCAACAATTTTTATTGAAGATTTTCAGCAGAACAAAGCAAAATAGATGAACATTCCTTATAATAAGCAAGTAAAATCCACTTTTTGCATATACAAGGGTAATCTAGAAAAACAAAGATCTAGACAAAAACCTAACAGTACAGATCAGTATAACAACCAGACATGGTGTTTCCATATCAACTGCAGTGTCATGGACCCATAGCATTCAATTAATTCCCAACCGTGAAAAATGTCCAGGCAAGGCTCACAAGCCCGTAGCCCCTGATGCCCCAAACGGGATCAAGCTGCAGACCAGGGGCTGGGCTCGCTCACCAAGACCAGGGCACTCCCCATCCATCTCATCCGAGGTCCAAAATTTGAGGTACCGCAAGAAAATTGTGTAATCAATTAGTCCAAAAGATAGCTACTGTCTGTCTTCTAACCCCTTTCGGGGTGCCACATAGTACACCAAGAGAGGTGGCAAAGGAGGGAAAAGAGAAAACGTGTGAAATGATAGAAAAAGGAATAAAGAACGTAAATTGCTATTCAGGCATTACTCACTCCATAGGCCAGGGTTCCAGGCCGCACCCCCGGAATGAGAGAAATATTACACTTTGTTGCCCAAGGTTCCCAAATCAACCGGAATCTCTCTGTTTTGTCTTTCCATTTGGCCACTATTTGTTCTTGTACCATAATCCAAGTTACCTTGGTTTTAAACATCTTAAAGGAGACCGTGTGTTTCTTCCAGGCTTTAGCTATCGTAACTTTGGCTCCAAGAAAAATAAAAAACGCCAGTTGCTGCAAATGTTTGGGTAGAGTCGGAATAATGTGATTTAGCAGGGCTGTACTGGGATGTGGAGCTATGGTGGTCCCTGTAATGGAGCTAATTGTGCAAAACACTTTCCGCCAAAAAGTGCGGATGCGAGGGCAAGACCACCAGACATGAGACATGTCACCTTCCAGATCACAGCCCCTGAAGCACACTGACGAGGAGCCCTGAAAGATCTTGGCCAGCCTGGAAGGAACATAGTACCATCTAAATAAAACTTTGACACTCGCCTCTATGAGCGAGATATTCAGGATACCTTTGTGAGCTCTCATCGCGGCCCCATACCATTGTTTCGACTCCCAGGTGTGGCCCAAGTCAGCTTCCCAAGCCCGAGCATAAGGGGGCTTATTGTCCGTCTTCAAAAGAGCCCTGTAGATCAGTGAGATGCCCCCCCTCTGGTCCGTAGCCTGAGCACACCATTGTTCATATTGTGTCATAAAAGGGGGAAGTGGCTTAGAGGTCCAAATGGAATTTAAAAAGTGTGAGAGTTGCGTAAATCTATATAATTCCGAATCGGGCATATCTAGTTTCTTTCTGCAGTGTGTTAAAGATAGAGGGCCTGTGGGGGAAAAGAAGTGTCCAATTCTGTATAACCCCTTATCCGTCCACCATTTAAAGGCTTCTATATCTTCCCCCGGGGGGAAATCCCCATTGTGGAAAATGTGTGTTAGCGGTTTCAGTGGGGAGATCAGCGATTCCCGTTTAAAAAGGTTAGAGCTCAGCGCCATGGAGTGTGAAAGGGTGGGAGCTAGAATCGCCGGTTTGCGTTTAGGGTTGCAACTCATCAGGAAATCTATCGTGTGGTGAGGAGTAGACTGTCTTTCCATCAACAACCAATCTGGTTTTACAGAACCGGAAAAAGCCATAGATATCTGGGCCAATTGCGCTGCTTGATAATAACCCCACAAGTTGGGAAGACCCAGACCCCCTTGAGATTTCAGCCGGTAAAGCGTGTTTGAGGAGCATCTGTAACCTTTCTTCCCCCAAACAAACCTCACAATGTCTGATTGTAATTTGTTCAGAAATGTTTTGGGGATCGGAATTGGGAGGGAACGAAACAAGTACAAAAGACGCGGTAAAAGTGTCATTTTCACCGCATTAATCCTACCCAGCCAGGAAATCCCATATCCAGACCAACGAGTCAAATCCGATCTACATTTTTTCGCCATGTTAGGATAGTTAGCTTGAAATAGCGTGTGTATGTCCGAAGTGAGATTGATCCCTAAATAAGGAAGCTGGGAGTGAGCCCAGGAGAAGGTAAAAGTGTTCGACAGTTGGGAGAGCATATCCGCGGAGATCGTAACGTTCAGAGCTAAAGATTTTTCCATATTGACCTTCAGGCCCGAGATCCTACTAAAATCCAATAAAGTCCGGTTAATTATGGGCATAGTGGTTAAGGGCGAGGTAACAAAAAGGAGGAGGTCGTCCGCATAAAGAGCACATTTGTGTTCACAAGACCCGCACATGACTCCCCTAATGTCGGGGTTGGAGCGTAAGGCAATGGCCAAAGTTTCTATGGCTATGGCAAAGAGAAGCGGTGATAGTGGGCATCCCTGTCTTGTCCCCCTACCGATGCTAAATGCGTTAGAGTACCTACCCATCAGACGTACCTGAGCCGTAGGATGCGAATATAGTGCCGATATAAGATTAAGAAAGTACCGGCCGCACCCCCATCTCCCCAGAATATCAGTTAGGTATGACCAGTCAATGGAGTCAAAAGCCTTATGAAGGTCGATGGATACCAGAAACCCTTGTTGCGGGGTACCCCCATCCCACTGTGCCTTAAGGAGTGTTATAATATCTACTGCACGTCTAATCTGGTCTGGTCCCTGTCTCCCAGGGATGAATCCCACCTGATCTTTGTGTATGTATCTAGGGATAAAGCTTGAAAGTCTGTTCGCCAGAATTTTTGTCATTATTTTAATGTCATTATTCATAAGCGAAATAGGCCGATAATTGCCCACCTCGCTGGCATCCTTTCCGGGTTTTGGAATCACTGAAATAAATGCCGAGTTCATATCCGGGTGCAAGGAGGCTCCATCCCTGAGAGAATTGAACATTTTCACCAGATAAGGGGCCAGACCAGGGCCAAACTTCTTATAATACCCATTGGAGAATCCGTCCGGACCCGGAGCAGAGCCCACGGTAAGAGATTTAATAGTATCAAGGACTTCTGCAAGAGTGAACGGATCCTCCAACAGATCCTTATGTGCCTTATATATCTCGGGCAATGGGAGAGCATTCAGGAGTGTCTCGCGGACATTTGTAGGTGGGACAGGGCCTTGTTTATATAAGTCCGAAAAGAACCGCATAAAAGTTTCCATTACTTTAGAGGGATTCTGAGAAAGGTCCCCTGAATGTACCCTGATCTTAGGAAAAGAGTGTGAGCGTGGCTTGGGGGACAGTTTTACCGCTAATTTTGAGCCAATCCTATCCTTCTGAGAATAAAATCTGGCCCCCGTCCAGGTAAGATGCTGAGCAGCCGCTGTAGTCAAGGACATGTTTAGTCGGGCCCTGGCCTCGTCTAGTTTGGCTAGGGAATCTGCCGTGGGTCGTTGTTTATGTGCCTTAGCTAGTGAACGGAATTATTTTGTGAATTTGAGAGTGTCGGCCTGATGTTGTGCTTTGAGATTAGAGGACAACTGTATCAACTTGCCTCTTATTATAGTTTTATGTGCAGCCCATAGTGTAACCGGCGATATTTCCCCTGTATCATTCAGCTCAAAGTATTCTCTGATAGAAGCCGCTATATCTGCGCTATGTGCAGGATCGCTCAGAATGGATTCCCGGAGACGCCAGCACGGGCGACTCCCTTTTTTTAGCTTTTTACCTTTTTGTGTCCCACGTGCATATTTGCTTTCACTAACGTCCTCAGCATTCAATCCTGGGCCCCTATACACCCACAGCCGAGACTGTTTTTCTCTATAATTCATATTGTCAGCTCCATTGTACTATTTTACTGCCCCCCCCCACCCTTTGTATACTCTTTGTATACACCCTTTGTGTGTGTGTGTGTGTGTGTGTGTGTATATATAGATATATATATATATATATATATATATATATATATTTATATATATATGGATTGTCAAATCATTAATTAGTCACCCCACTCAAATTGGTTGCAGGTATTGTCTACTCATTAATTAGTCCCCCCACCCCACTCAAATTGGTTGCAGGTATTGTCTACTCATTAATTAGTCCCCCCATCCCACTCAAATTGGTTGCAGGTATTGTCTACTCATTAATTAGTCCCCCCACCCCACTCAAATTGGTTGCAGGTATTGTCTACTCATTAATTAGTCCCCCACCCCACTCAAATTGGTTGCAGGTATTGTCTACTCATTAATTAGTACCCCCACCCCACTCAAATTGGTTGCAGGTATTGTCTACTCATTAATTAGTCCCCCCACCCCACTCAAATTGGTTGCAGGTATTGTCTACTCATTAATTAGTCCCCCCACCCCACTCAAATTGGTTGCAGGTATTGTCTACTCATTAATTAGTCCCCCCACCTCACTGAAATTGGTTGCAGGTATTGTCTACTCATTAATTAGTACCCCCACCCCACTCAAATTGGTTGCAGGTATTGTCTACTCATTAATTAGTCCCCCCACCCCACTCAAATTGGTTGCAGGTATTGTCTACTCATTAATTAGTCCCCTCACCCCACTCAAATTGGTTGCAGGTATTGTCTACTCATTAATTAGTACCCCCACCCCACTCAAATTGGTTGCAGGTATTGTCTACTCATTAATTAGTCCCCCCACCCCACTCAAATTGGTTGCAGGTATTGTCTACTCATTAATTAGTCCCCCCACCCAACTCACATTGGTTGCAGGTATTGTCTACTCATTAATTAGTCCCCCCACCCCACTCAAATTGGTTGCAGGTATTGTCTACTCATTAATTAGTACCCCCACCCCACTCAAATTGGTTGCAGGTATTGTCTACTCATTTATTAGTCCCCCCACCCCACTCAAATTGGTTGCAGGTATTGTCTACTCATTAATTAGTCCCCCCACCCCACTCAAATTGGTTGCAGGTATTGTCTACTCATTAATTAGTCCCCCCACCCCACTCAAATTGGTTGCAGGTATTGTCTACTCATTAATTAGTCCCCCCACCCCACTCAAATTGGTTGCAGGTATTGTCTACTCATTAATTAGTACCCCCCACCCCACTCAAATTGGTTGCAGGTATTGTCTACTCATTAATTAGTCCCCCCACCCCACTCAAATTGGTTGCAGGTATTGTCTACTCATTAATTAGTCCCCCCACCCCACTCAAATTGGTTGCAGGTATTGTCTACTCATTAATTAGTCCCCCCACCCCACTCAAATTGGTTGCAGGTATTGTCTACTCATTAATTAGTACCCCCACCCCACTCAAATTGGTTGCAGGTATTGTCTACTCATTAATTAGTCCCCCCACCCCACTCAAATTGGTTCCAGGTATTGTCTACTCATTAATTAGTCCCCCCACCCCACTCAAATTGGTTGCAGGTATTGTCTACTCATTAATTAGTCCCCCCACCCCACTCACCCACCTAACTTATGTCCCCTGGTCCATCAGAGGGCTGATTAATCTGTGAATTGGGCCGCCTATTTTTTATTTTTTTTGCAGAAAAAATTTGCAATATTTCTGTTTAACTGTTGTTCCAAAATGTTTTTGAGTTTTATTTGTTATGAATTGTTTTTATTTAATGACTCATTTTTTTTTCCTGTGTTTGACTCCCCAGTTTCCTTCCACGCCACAGGAATTGCAGACTGTGGCTTCCCAATTCGCTGCCCGTTGGGACTTTCCCAACTGCAGAGGGGCGATCGATGGGAAACATGTGAGGATTGTGCCCCCACCCCATTCGGGGTCCTACTATTGGAATTATAAGGGGTTCCATAGTGTGGTGCTAATGGCGGTGGTGTCAGCACAATGTGACTTTCTTTATGTGGATGTGGGGAAGAACGGCCGGATGTCTGACAGAGGAGTCTTTAGGCAGACCGAGTTCTGCCACCGTCTCATCACTGGTGGCCTGGACTTGCCACCAGATGCCGAGAATGTGGAGGGTCTACCGTTTGTGTTTCTAGCTGATGAAGCGTTCGGTCTGAGTGACCATCTGATGAAACCCTTCCCCCAAAGGACCCTCACCCCGGAGAGGAGTGTTTTTAATTACCGGCTGGCCAGAGCAAGAAGGGTTGTGGAGAGTGCCTTTGGCATTATGGCCAGCCGGTTCCGTCTGTTACTGACAGCGATCAACCTAGCAGAGTATAAACTGAACTATGTGATTCTTTGCTGCTGCATTTTGCACAATTTGCTCCGCAAACTTTCAGGGAACCAGTACCAGCAGCCTATTGGGCCTGAGGCCGGACTAATATTACCAGAACTCACAGGGCTGGATCATGCCCTTCCTGGCTTAGCCCCCCAAACAGCACGTGAGGTGTGTGACCGCTATGTCAGCTATTTTAATGGTAGGGGGGCTATTCCAATGCCAGCTGACCAATAAAAAATTATTTTTCTTGAAATATGTATTGTCTGTTCAAATTTTTAAGTTTGGTTCTTGTTTGCTTTTCACGGTGCTTGTCTCCTACATTCTCCTAATTCAGGGATATGCAATTGGCCAACCTCCAGCTGGTGCAAAACTACAAGTCAATCATGCCTCTGGGTCTCATGCTTGTGGCTGTCAGTCTTGCTATGCTTCATGGGACTTGTAGTTCTGCAACAGCTGGATTTCCACTAATTGCATATTCCTGTCCTAATGCATTTGTATTGCAAAGTGGTTTTTGCCAATAGTAAATAAGGCCCTTTGTGACAGAAAACACAAAATGACTTCCCAAACTGGTATTGAGTATTGAAAGAAGTACACACACACACACACACATCTTTTTTTTTTGATTTTTTAATAGTGCACATTCCAACCAGTGCCTCTTTTTTAGATATTTTTCTTTTTGTTTTGTTTTTTTTTGGAATTTTTTTTTTTTTTTGGAAACATAGAAATATATAGATATATCTATATATAAAATAAAATTATAAAAAAAATACATAAAATCGAATTTTTAACTATTTACAGAAAACAAGGGGTAAAGCCAAATTTTGAAGATGCACACCAAAAATTGGTAAAGTCAACATGTGCTATGTACCATCATGAGTGAATCATGAGTGATCAATGGACGTGTTTGGTGGGTGCAATCCCTTCCTCTCACATACTAGAATGAGGAAGGGTTTGCAAACACCAAATGCGTCCATTGCGATCCTCTGATGGCACATAGCACATGTTGACACACCGTGTGCATCTTCAAAATTTGGCCTCTAAAAACAATGTTGTAAAAACTTTAAAAAAATTTTGGCAAGGAAATGAAGAACATGATCTATCGTTTTAGGGAAAAGGGGCTTAGATTCTCCCTAAAACATCGATCATGTTCTTCATTTCCTGCCTCATAGTGTCCAGTTGTCTCTGCATTTCATCAATCTTGCCATTCCAGGCCATGATCTGCCCAATCAGCCTCTGGGCACTGTCTGTGGAAAATGGCTCCGCGGCTTGTCCTTCCACAACCAGATCATCACCTAAAAACATGTGTAGATAAAAAATTGGTTAAAATATACAGCCATTAATTGTTTACCTTAAGCTGGGCTGTCAGACACTCACTTTGTGGGGTGTGTATCTCCACCACCTCTTCCTCCTCCACATCTAGCCCTGGGCTGGGCTGATCCAGCTCGGACACTGGGCTTGGCTGCTCCCTCACAGACACGGGGCTGGGCAGCTCCATTACGGACACGGGGCTGGGGCTAACTACCCAATCAGGCTGGTGAGGTCGGGGGGTCCTGGGCTGCTCCGCCTCTTGTCTGAGTCTTTGTTCCCCTATGAGAATGAAAAAACAAACAAAAAAAGGTATACTTTTAAGAATAGTGATATTTGAGTTCAGAAATTGGAATATGAAACATTGGTTTGAAGTGGTGTACAATTATTAGCTGGTTATTACAAGCTCCTAGTTTAATACATCATTAAAATGACATTTTTTTAGTTAGGCTGTGTTCAGACTGCTGCGATGTGCGAACGCTGCAAATCTACTGGGGTTTCACGCATCGCATGCCTCCCGGAGGCAATTTGCACTGCCCTATGTGACCTGCTGGGAGTATCAGTGTAAAGTTTTATTGACACCTCCAAATTAGTTCTCATATCACAGTGCAATCTTTAAACTCGGACAGGAATCGGACCACATGGTGTGAACACCCATGTGATCCGATTCGGCTGTGGACTAAAAAACGGGCCATGTACAAGTTTGGGCCGGATGCGATGCGAATTCAGCCATACTATATGTATGGCTGAAATCGCATCACACAGAGATCACATGTGATTTGCACTACATTTGATCTCGTACATTGCAGCAATGTGAACCTAGCCTTTAACCAAACTGTGATACTTTATATCTTTTGTCCAAGTTTCACAGACGGACACACTCGAATCATCCCCTGGAGTACCTGTGTGTGATTATGTCAAAAAATGTTCTATGATGTCCCAAACTACACTAAATGATTCCCAGTCCAGATGTTGAACCAGCATTTTATCTATCTATCTATCTATCTATCTATCTATCTATCTATCTATCTATCTATCTATCTATCTATCTATCTATCTATCTATCTATCTCATTTTTTTATTGAGACTACATTGCACTGAATAAATTTATGAAACTTTATTAAAAATTTATATCCTAAACTGAGTGTGACAATTCAGTTTATCATGAACAATACAAAAAAATTAATAACTAATTAAAATCTAATCCAACACCAGATAAATTTACACCATATACAAATTCATGCTATTTACGCCCACATATACGAACAAGCATATGCGCTCATTACATGAACTATTAACTACACGAACGATCAAATTCGCCAGATTTACATATAATACCTATACGAACGATTATGTCCACCAGACATGATCAAATTCGCCAGATTTACATATAATACCTGTACAAACGATTATGTCCGACAGTCACGATAAACGCGGAGTTTACTCACTTTTTTTCAGGGCCTTTTTGATGCGATGATATTGGTCCAGCTCCCTGGACTTGATGTTGGACCATCGTTTCCGGAGCTGGTCCTTGCCTCTTCGTACCCCAAATTTGCTCTGCAAAGTTGTGACGACCATATCCATGATGCCGCTTTTGCGGATATTGGGTTTGGGGTACGGGCCATTTTCCCCATCATAATCCTCCCTTCTTAATATATCCACCATCTCCACCATCTCTTCAAAGGCCATGTTTGTGGCCTTATATCTCTTCCTTCCTCCGGAAGCATGGGGTTCAGGGCTTTCCTCCGCGCTGCTCACTGAATTTCCGTCCGCCATTTTCACCTATCAATCTCCCACAGCGGAACGAGGGTAAAAGGGGCGGGGAAATACGGTCACACGGAACGTCAGGGGCAGGCGACGCAGGCGGAGCTTGAACGCATGCGCTGTATATAAAGCGTTACCGCGAGGCCGTACGCTTGTCCGAACGGAAGCAGCGAGTGCTACACGCGACGGTAAGATAGTTAGCTTTTTATTTTATTTTAATTTTAAGCCTGCGTTAGGAATGTATATAGTGAAATTTCACCTTATTGATGGTTAATTGATTTTTATGTGGGTTGGTGGTTGAGTGGGGTTGGTGTTTTGTGTGGTAGTGTGGGGGTGGGTGTATGGGGGGGGGGTAGTGTGTGTGTGTGTGTGTGTGTGTGTGTGTGTGGGGGGGAGGTGGGTGTATGGGGGGGGTAGTGTGTGTGTGGGGGGGGGGGGGTAGTGTGTGGGGGTAGTGTGTGTGTGTGTATGGGGGGGTAGTGTGGGTGTGGGGGGGTAGTGTGTGTGTGTGTGTGGGGTAGTGTGGGTGTGTGGGGGGGTAGTGTGTGTGTGTGTGTGTGTGTGTGGGGTAGCGTGTGTGGTAGTGTGGGTGCGTGGGGGGGGTAGTGTGTGTATGGGGGGGTAGTGTGTGTGGTAGTGTGTGTGTGTGTGTGTGTGTGGGTGTAGTGTGTGTCTTGCCTACATTGTCACAATATAAATAGTGTGCATTTGGTCTGACATTATTTTTTTTTTTTTTTTTCAGAAATCAAAATGCAAAAGTATAACCCAGACCCCTTTAAGGAGGAGGCCTTCCTCTCCACATTTATTGATCTAATAGAATCACACAGGAGCCTTTGGGATTCCAAACACCCACAATATTCCAGCCGTCCTGGCCGGAGGAAGACACTGGAGACAGTTTTGACGTTTGTGAAAACCCGACTCCCCCAGGCAGACATTGACTTTGTGAACTCCAAAATTCAGAACCTGCGTAGCGTGTATAGGCGGGAGCACAAAAAGATCCTAGACTCCCAAACATCAGGATCAGCAGCAGGTCAGGTCTATGTACCTAGGCTGTGGTATTATGACAGGCTGCGTTTTCTGGATGACACGTCAGAAGCCAGGCAGTCACTTTCCACTCTTCCGTCTACCCGTCCCTCCACCCTTCCCTCCGCCTCAGGTGAGCCATCCCTGGAAGATCCAGACCCTTCCTTGCTGGACGAAGTTGATGCGCCCAGCTGGAGCCAGGTATATTTTAGTTTCTAAAGTTAGGATTGCTCAAATATTAATGATGTAAAGTTCAATGTTTGAATTGCTTCCAAATCTAGGATTTCATCACAAATTAAATTAGATAGAAGGATACAGTAGTTTACACAAATGTGGCTCAAATCTTGGTGAACTGATGGAAAAATGATGGTGTCAAAATGATAGCCTTTTGTATTTCAAGACAAATGTATTTGCAAGTGAGAACTGTAAAATTGTTAGTGATTGATGATTTCAAAATATAGACATATTTTATTTATTGATTTCTTTGTTTTTTACACAGGATGAGCTCACCCAGGAGGAGGCCGGGACCAGTGGTATGGAGGAGGAGGCCGGGACCAGCCACACACAAGAGCTAGCTGGGCCCAGCAGGAGTCGGACTGATAGCCAGGTCCCTCCCCTCCGCCTAGCCAGCAAAAGGCCCAGGAGGATGGGCCGTACAGAGGAGGAGTCCTTGGCACTTATACGCCAAGCCACCCAAGTGCTGAGCAAACCCCCCAATCCTGAAGAGGCCTATGGTACTTATTTAGCAAGCAGGTTGTTAGAAATGGAGAAGGCACAGCGCAACTTGTGCGAAGCAATTTTTTTTTTATGCCATTCAACGGGGTCTGAAGGGTGAGCTAACACCGACCACCAAACTGTATAACACAGACCCTACTGCTCCTCCTCCTCCTCCTCCTCCTACCACAAGTCCACCACCAGAGGCACAGCCTCCAGTGAAGCGTGGAGGGAAGGCTAGACGGAAGAGTCAGAAGTGACTGCCTGGCTTCAGTCTGCTCTGAAAGAAGACGCAGGCTGTTGTAGTACCACAGTCTGGGGACATAGATCTCCTCTGCTGCTGTTCCTGGTCTTTGGGATTCTAGGACCTCGTTGTGCTCCCTATTTACATGTTACACAGGTTCTGAATTTTGGTGGCCACTCACTTGATGTGTGCCTGGGGGACAAAAGGCTTCACAAACGTCAAAATTGTCTCCAGTGTTGCCTCCCTCTTGATTTAGTTTTGTTCTGACGAAAAATAAATATTTATTATTTCCAAAAATATTGTATGTTTTTTTTTGTTATTTTGGCTTAAAAAACAGAGTTTATTTGTGAGTAGGCAGATAAGTGTCAAAAGACTCTGGGGGTTATTTACAAAACACACGTTCATGTTAATATAAATATGCTAACTTCAAGTGCAATTTTTAAAGCACTGCAAGTGCACTTGGAAGTGCAGTCGCTGTAAATTTGAGGCCTAACATTTGAAATGAGGGGAAGCTCTGCTGATTTTGAACATGCAATCATGTGTAAGCTAAAATGCTGGTTTGGGTATCTATCTATCTATCTATCTATCTATCTATCTATCTATCTATCTATCTATCTATCTATCTATCTCTACTTACATAGTCCTGCTTGGCCAAAAAAAATGCAAGTTCATCTTGTTTCAAACCCAACCCCCCACAAAAAAAAAAAAAATAATAATTTTTAACTGACAATAGTAGTTCCAAAAATATATAGTAATAGATAAATTCTATAATTTTTTTAAATATATATATATATATATATATATATATATATATATATATATTTTTTTTTTTTAATATATATATATATATATTTATATATATATATATATATATATATATATATATATATATATATATATATATATATATATTTATTTATTTATATATATATATATATATATATATATATATATATTTTTTTTTTTTTTTTTTATTTATTTTTTTTTTTTATTTTTTTTTTTTATATATATTTTTCTAAAATTGGAAGATTAATCATAGGATGAGGATGAATAAAAACATTTGGTATAACTCTGTGTGAATATAAGCAGCAAAGCTACTTCACTTTTCTTGCATTATGAAGAAGAAAAGAATGGGCTATATTAAAAAACCACAAAATTAGCAGCATGACGAATATGCTAGCTTCAATACGAACACTAGTTTTACAAGACCGAGCGCTTCTGCCCTGTCCGCCCTGTAAATCCTTTCTGGGCATGCGTCATACTTAGTCCGTCCAACTTGCCTACTCACGAGCGGACTGTCCGCTGAAACCAAGTTTGGACGGACAAAATTACGGAAATTCCGAAAGACTTAGTCCGTCAGACTGTCCGCTGAAAAAGTCAGCTGAAGCCCACACACGAGCGGATTGTCCGCTGAAACACGGTTCAGCGGACTAAGTTGGGCAGACAATCCGCCCGTGTGTACGCGGCCTAAGTAGTTCCTTCTTTTTTTCCTAGCTGTCCATACTAGGTCTTCCATCCTGTTTACATCCTCTACTTTCTTGAGCCACATGCTCACGGTGGGCGGTTGTGTCTGCTTTCATTTAAGTGTTATGCATGCCTTAGCTGCATTCACTAAATGACACAGGATAGAATTCCTATATGTTTCCCTCGGGATCCTTGACAGATGCAAAAGAAATAACGCTGGATCCTCGCGTATTTCTACCTCACAACATTTTTGAATAATTTCTCGGACCTCCTTCCAGTATTTCTCAACTTCTGGGCATGACCAAAATATATGTAAAAAAGTTCCCTGCTCCCGCTGGCATCTCCAACATTCACTTGGTGTATTCGGGAAATATTTTTTACGTTTTTCTGGAGTTCTATACCATTGTGAAATAATTTTATAATTAGTTTCCTGTAATTTTGTACATGTTGCTGTTTTAAATATAGATTGTATCATATTCTTTTTCTGATCCCCGAAAAGGTCCTCCCCAGATCTATTTCCCATTTCGGGAAGAAAGGTAACTGGAAGTTCTCCGGTGGTTTAATCAATAACGTGTACATTTTAGAAAATACGTGTGTAATTGGCTCCTTTCCATTCAGAATTTCTCAAGTGGCATTAAACCTCTGTCTAAAAGACTTGGCGCTATCTCGGTACTTAAAAAAATGTCCTAGTTGTGCAGCTTACCAAAAATCTAGTTGAAAAGGCCATTTTCTGTCCATAAACTCCTGCAATGTTGGCCATTTACCTGATCTTATAAATTGCAAGGCTTGGTACATTCCTCGTTTCATCAATACCTTAAAAGGTTCTTTCTGTGTGCCTGGTATAAATCTCGGATTTCCTAGTATAGGGACTAAGGGTGAATTCTGTGTGGATAACCTATTCTTGACCAAAAGATTGTAACATACCTGTAGTGTAGATCCTATTATGGGATGCAACTTGGTGTCCAATGTCAAATTTCTATAGCACCAAGGTGCTCTGTGTAATAGCTCCCTACATTGCATTTGCTGTAAATTAGGCCAGATTTTCAAATCTCCATGTCGACACCAGTCCAACAGATGGCCCAAATGTACAGCCTGATAATGCTTGTACATGTCCGGTATTGCCAGCCCCCCTTATTGTTTTTATTTTTTTTCAATGACTTTTAAGTGAATTGTCGGGACCGACAATTCATTAGTAGCCGGCACTAGCGCTAGTATTATAAATTACTTTTATTTCCTTTAGAAATGTCATTTTGCTCTCGGACTGTTATAACCACGGGAAGCATGTGCCCCTTTACAGGCATGCTATAGACACCCCCCGGTACAAAATTTAAAGGAATATTTCACTTTTATTGTTTCCCTTTAAGCATTATTAAAATCACTGCTCCCAAAAAAATGGACATTTTTAAAACGTCCCCAAACACATTTTATGACAATAACTTGCATATTAACCTTTAAAATTATCACTTCGGATTTCTCCCATAGACTTTTAAATGGTGCTGCTGCTTTTAGAATGTGCCGCAAACACCACAAATTGTTTGCTGTTCGCCGAATGGGCGCACAGCCAATCTTTGAGTATAACTCATGTTCAACTCAAACAGATAGCCCCCAGGTATGAAATTTAAAGGAATATTTCACTTTTATTGTTTCACTTTAAGCATTATTAAATTCACTGCTCCCAAAAAAACTGGCCTTTTTAGATTTTTTTTACATTGATACATGTCCCCTGAGGCAGGACCTGGGTCCCCACACACTTTTTATGGCAATAACATGCATACAAGCCTTTAAAATTAGCACTTTTGATTTCTCCCTTTGACAATTCACTATAGCCGCGAGTAGTTTTAAATGACTTTTTTTCCTTTATGCTGCGTACACACGACCGGACTTTTTGACAGCACAGGTCTGACGGAACAAATCCGTCAGACAATTCAATCGTGTGTGCGCTCCATCGGACCTTTGCTGTCCAAAGATCTGATGGACTTTAGAAATAGAACATGTTTCAAATTTTTCGGCCGGAACTCCTCCGGACCCAGTTCCTATCGAGAAGGTCCCCAATTTCATGTTAATGTCCCGTGTTCTGAATTTTCCCTTAACACGCATATTGTTCAGTGTTTGCAGAACATCCGAACAACCGAAGTTTGGCCTGAGTATAAATTAATTTATTCTTTAAACCGTTCGTCCATCCCTAATGTCACTACTGTGATTGCTTGTTATAGTGATCATCACTGTAACAAGCAATCATTTTAACTGTCATAAGTGTCTTTCATTCATGACTCGCTGTAAGTAAGTAACGCTCTCATGAATGAAAGCCATTCCTGACAGTTGTTTACTTGTGATCATGTGATCGCTGTAATTAGTCACAACAATCACATGGTACCTGGGCCAATCACAGCGGACCGGTACCATGATCGGTGAAATACTGCGTTCAGTAACCACAGCGGATCACACTTCATGCCGCTCAGGTTATGCCTAAATGAAAGTTCCACAATATCCCATATAAAGCCCAAAATATTTTTTTCATTTTTTTTTCTAGTAAAAAAGGAGCCCTGTCACATTTGTATTGCTGTCTGTGCCCCTGACTGATAGGAAATCTAAAATGTTTGGTTTGTCACAGGAACAGGAGGTGAATCTTCCAATGAGTCACCTGACTCTTGAAAATCAAATAAAGCATCTGATTTCTTTGGATAAAAATATTTTCTACAAAAATAATAATGATGTCCAAATGTACCAAGATTCATATTTAAAAGTTGATAAAGTTTGGTTAACAGGCTATATATTAAAGTGTATCTAAAGCCAATCTTTTATTTTTGGGAGGTGGGTTGTTAAATCAAATAGGGAAGGATTTAGGCACCTAGCAGGGCCCTTTCACACTGATATTTATTTTGTTGTACTTTTGATAATTAAAAATCAGAACAAAAATTACTGAAAAATGTACACCATTAAATCTTATGGAACTCTTCACACCAATGTGCTGTGGGTGCAGTGAATGCATTCTGCATTTTCTGCATCCTATTAGATTGTAATCTCTTTTCAGCAGGGCCCTCTTAACCCTTTCATATTTTATTGTATTGTAATTGTACTGTCTCCCTTTTACACTGTAAAGTGATGTGTATCCTGTTGGCGCTATATAAATCCTGTATAATAATATAATAATAATAATGTTTAAAAAGCACACCAAAAATGCTCTTTTCCATTGAAACAGACCGAAAACACATAAAAAATGCATTCTTGCGCACTCTGGGAGACAGAAATCCAGAAAACGCACCAAAAAACATATTAAAATGTATTAAAAATGCATATTTTACCACTTTTTTGCCGTGGAGCAGTGTGAAAGAGCCCTTGGGTTTTATTAATTTACTTATCTATTTTATTTACTGTATTCCATTGAAGAGATCTCCCTTAACTTCCTGTCCTAAAGATACTGCATGCAGTTACCGATAATCACTTCAAAGCAAGGAAGTATGGGGATATCCCTTCTTTGACAATTGTCATCAAAAAGGTTTCCCAATTTAATGATTTACCCATACCTCTTATTCTTGTAACAACTCAAAAATATTGGATTTTTCATAGCTTTCTGTACCAGAGGAAATGGACACAAGGACCAACAGAAAGGATGAATCTTTGGTTTGCTCACGTCCATAGCTGCCCATAGATAGGACATGATGGCGGCCTTCGGCAGGTTGTCCGGTGTTCTTGGTCACTCCTTGGTTACCTGGGGCCACTTGTATTCTGCAGCTTCACACGCAGAGCACAGAGATGCAGCCCGGACATGGAAGATCCTCACCTACATGGTGGCAGTGCCTGGCATGGCCATCTGCATGCTGAACGCTATTTTGAAGGCCAAGCAACATCATGAGGAGGAGAGACCCAAATCTGTGCCTTATAAGCACCTCTGGATCCGGACCATGAAATTTCCATGGGAAGATGTAACCAAGAGTCTTTTCCACAGAGCTCACGTAAATACTCTTCCAGACAGCTGTGAAGAGCATGGGCACAACCATTAGCCTTTGAATATGTTTTCTAGACCAATATGTTGAATGCGCCCACATAATATGAAGGGATCAGGCTTTTAAATTTAAACCTGACCTAACAGTAGAGGTCACTTAAATAAAGCTGATGGCTTATTCTATAAAAAAAAAGTGCACCCTTGTGCATACTGGGAAACAAAAAGACACTGATGGCAGTTACCAAAGATCTCTTCAAAGCAATGGAATATAAGGATATCCATTCTTTAAAAGTTGCCATTGAACAGGTTTCCCCATGAAATGATTTTCCCTCACCTCTTATGCCTTTAACAACTAAAAAATATTGGATTTGCCATTGCTTTCTGTACGAGGGACAATGCACTCAAGGACTAACAGGAAGGGTGAATAAGCATTTATTTTTTAAATGACTCTAAACTCTAATTCTTTCACTTTTTTAATCCAGAAAAAAAATTGCATACACTTTAAGTAATCCTAAATTATATGGAAAAACAAAAACTGTAAATAAACCCAAAAAAATTAACGCAATCCGAAATTTGAGTAGTTACTCCCTTAACAACTTAAAATTATTGGACTTGCCATTACTTTCTGTACCAGAGATAATGGACTCAAGGACCAACAGGAAGGGTGAATTGGCAATTAAAAAAAATACTCTAAGCTTCAATTTTATCACTTTTGTATCCAAAACAACAAAAAAATTAAATACACTTTAAGTAATCCTAAATTATATGGAAAAACAAAAACTGTAAATAACCTCAAAACATGACAGCCAACCCTAGTTTTGAGTATCTGCAATTTCTGTGCCATGGCCTACCTTCTAGCAGGCAGTTTTTCTGCCTTCCCTTTACTTATGGTAGGATTTATTGTGCAATAATATGGTTTTGGCAGCTTCTTTGATATCTTTATTTCTTAGACTGTATATGATAGGATTGAGCATTGGCGTCACCACAGTGTACAACAGGGAAATCACTTTAGTTATATTTAAAGATGAACTGTTTTTTGGAAGCATGTAAATGCCAATAAGAGTTCCATAAAACATGCAAACCACAGTCAGATGGGAACTGCAAGTTGAGAAAGACTTCTGTCTGCCAATATTGGAGGTAATCTTGAGTATAGCTTGAACAATGCATCCATATGATATTAGCGTTATCATTAGAGGGAGTACCATTACAGGGACACTTAGTAAGAGGGCCTCCAAGCGAACAATGTATGTATCTGAACAAGATAGTTCCAGAATGGGCTCCATATCACAGAAAAAATGATCAATGACATGAGGCCCACAGAAGTCCAAAGTACATATTGTTATGGTGGTTATTATTACAAAGGAAAAGCCCAACAGCCAAGAAAGAAGGATCAAGTTTAGAAACATTGGATAATTCATTATTGAAGAATATCTGAGAGGGTTACAGATAGCCAGGTATCGGTCATAAGCCATCACAGTTAATATAAAGCATTCTAAGGATTCCGAAGCACCAAAGATATAAAACTGAGTGATACAACCAACAAGGGACATAACAATCCCCCCATTCATTACATTGGCAAGTGTGTTGGGAGCAACATCTGTTGTCAGCAGTATGTCCGATATGGACAGCTGGGTGAGGAAGAAGTACATGGGAGACTGGAGCTTCTTGGTGTTTGCTACCAAAGTGATGATCAAGAGATTTCCATTAATTGTCACTAAATAAATAATAAGAAGCGCAATAAATATTATACTGTTGAATTTGTAGAGCTTTGGGAATCCAAGGAGAATTATCTCAGAGACTGGCGTTTGGTTTCTGTCATACATAATCTTTAGTTTGAAAGAAAACAGACTTAAGAAATATTTATACTAAACTACTGCATCTCTGGAGATTATATTTTTCACACATGTTAAAATATACATTTTTGGGGTAGAAATTTACTTAAAACCCCCAATATCTATTTTCTGAACCCAACTGTTTATCAAATCTATATTTTCAGGTAAAAATTGCATTAAAAATATTTTTTTTTGTGCACAGAAACACAGTTTAGTCACCACTGGTATAAAATAAAAAAAATGAGGTTGTGTTGAGTAAATGGATACCAAACATGGCTTCTGGACAATGCTGCAAATGATCTATAGGTATAGCAATCACATTAAGCAATATTTTTCAAAGCTTCAGTTTTTTTTTTACTTACTTGGGTCCCTTGAATACAATTTTATTCAAAAGGTAAACTTAGCCTTAAAGAGGAGGAAATATTTGTAGCACTTTTGAACAAAATAAATTTATGAGTACACTAATCACAAACTGAAAAAAGTCTAATCAACGGACTGTGTTGCTTGTCATCATCTATGTGGTAAACCAAATTCAAAGGCCATTATTCACAATATGGATTTCACTGGATTCCATTTTCGAGTCAGTTATTTAGTCAATTCAGAAAAGCATGTTATATAGATTATTGGAAGTACTCATGTGTATAAACAGAATTGTGTCTTTGGAGACAAAACAGACTCTTAATCATAATTACGATTGATATCTCATGAGATGTTGATATTACTTGCAATGCTAAAGGAGTTGGAAAATCAAACGTTTTATTTTTATTTTAATGCATTCTATGCATTAAGATAAAAAGCCTTTTGTTACTTACTTACTTACCAGAGCCCCATCTCTGTCCAGCAAAGTCCACGAGTCCCTCGGCCATCCGAGACTCTCCCTCCTAATTGGCTGAGACACAGCAGAAGCACTATTGGCTCCTGCGGCTAGTTAGACAATCAGGAGAGAGAGGGGGCGAAGCTGAATGGCAACTCTATGTCTGAATGGACACTCAGAGCTGCAGCTCAGCTTGGGTGCCCCCATAGCAAGCTGCTTGCTGTGGGGGCACTCAACAGGGGAGAGGGCCAAGAGCAGCGAAGAGAGACCCGAGAAGAGGAGGATCGGGGCTGCTCTGTACAAATCCACTGCACAGAGCAGGGAAGTATAACATGTTTGATATTTAAAAAAAAAAGAAAAAAAGACTTTACAATCACTTTAACCACTTAAGGACTGGAAGATATCCCCCCTTAATGACCAGGCAATTTTTTGAGATACGGCACTGCGTTGCTTTAGTTGACAATTGCGCTGTTGTGCGATGTTGTACACAAACAAAATTGACTTCCATTTTTTCCCACAAATAGAGCTTTATTTTGGTGGCATTTGATCACCTAAACAAAAAAAGACAGATAATTAGATAATTAAAAAAAAAAACATTTTTAAAATTGTTGCTATAATAAATATCCCAAAAAAAAATGTCTTCATGAGTTTAGGCCAATATGTATTCTGCTACATATTTTTGGTAAAACAAAATTGCAATAAGTACATATTGATTGGCTTGCGCAAAATTTATTGCGTCTACAAAATAGGGGATAGATTTATGTAATTTTTATTATAATTTGATTTTTTTTTACTAGTAATGGTGGTGATCTGCAATTATTAGCAGGGCTGCGACATTGCGGTGGACAGATCGGACACTTTTGACATTTTTTTTGCGACCAGTGATACAGGGATCGATGCTTTAAAAATGCGCTGATTACTGTATAAATGACATTGGCAGGGAAGGGGTTAACACTAGGGGTCGATCAAGGGGTTAAACGTGTTCCCCTGGAGTTGTTTCTAACTATGTTGGGAGTGTAGTAACAAATGACACTGACAGGCTAACTCCACCCCATCAACCTCTGCAGCAATGCTGGCAGCATTCAAATGTCTATTTCCCAAAGACAACCTCTGAATATGACGCTGAGAACATCCACTCAACTTCTTTGGTCGACCATTGCGAGGCCTGTTCTGAATGGAACCTATCCTGTTTAACCCCTATATGGTCTTAGCCACTGTGCTGTAGCTCAGTTTCAGGGTCTCGGCAATCTTCTTATAGCCCTAGCCATCTTTATGTAGAGCAACAATTCTTTTTTTCAGATCCACAAAGAGTTTTTTGTCCCTTGAGGTGCCATGTTGAACTTCCAGTGACCAGCAGGAGAGAGTGAGAGTGATAACACCAGATTTAAAACACTTGCTCCCCATTCACACCTGAGACCTTGTAACACGAGTTATATTTTCACTTAAGAGTGTACTCACTTTTGTTACCAGCAGTTTAGACATTAATGGCTGTGTGTTGAGTTATTTTGAGTTATTTTGAGGGGACAGCAAATTTACACTGTTATACAAGCTGTACACACTACTTTACATGTCAGATGAAAAGACATAATAAAATATTTACAAAAATGTGAGGGGTGTATTCACTTTTGTGATATACTGTATATTCCATACACCTTGGCCATGAAAACAATTAAAAAACAGTAGAAGAGGACCGGGGGGGGGGGGGGGGCTTTTGGATATGCCAGAGTTGGTCTACCTTATTGCTCTGGTGAGGGTGGCTGCTGGTTGGCCTCATTGCTCTGCTGAGTGCAGTGGTTGTTGGCAAGTGGTGGAGTACAACTTTTGAGGTGTGGAAGAATAAAATTGTCACCTACGCATTTCTTCTTTTTATGGTCACAATGCTAACACATGCAGCTTAAAGTGGTTTAAGGTTTTTCACCATGAAAAACCATCTGTGCTCTAACGCCCTCCCAGACCCCCCCCCCCCCCACCCTCTTTTTTTCTTACTGGAGCCCGATTCAATCTAGCAATGTGCATGAGTGCAGAGGTCCCAGACGCTTTCTATCCAATGGCTCCCGCTGCTATCAATCAAATCATTTAGTGTGGGGGGCAGGGCCAAGGCCTGCCTGTGTTAATGGATGCAGCAGCGAAACAGCATGGGTGCCCCCATGGAAAACGGCTTTCCGTGGGGGCACCCGATGAAGAGGAGGAGCCTGGAGCACCGGCAGGGGACCCAAGAAGAAGAAGTTTGGGGCTGCTCTGTGCAAAACCAGAGCAGGTAAGTATGTTTGTTATTTTAATACAAAAAAAAAGGTTTACAGACAATTTAATGGACTTATTGTACCACATTAGCATTTTTATGAATAAGTTGTAACACATTTTTTGCATTGTATATTTTTATTTCATTGAAGGATTATTTGTATAATCTATACATTTGTAGGATGTTGTGGATGCATATATGGGATAATTTGTACTTTCACTAACTGATTATATATGTATATAAGCAATTTATCAAAACATTTCTTCACTGATTGATGTGCATGGGGCAATTTAGTTTGATAGTAAACAGTATTTACACATTTAGTCTTACTCATGGGGTGCTATGTAAGCTTTCTACATATATTTATAGCATCTTTGACATCTTTATTCCTTAAGCTGTATATAATGGGATTCATCATCGGAGTTACCACAGTGTATAGAAGAGCAAGAGATTTGCTAACAGACAAAGACAATCCTTCTGTTGGCAACATATAAATAACAATTAACGTCCCATAAAATATGCAGACCACAGTTAGATGAGAACTGCAAGTTGAGAAGGCTTTCCGTCTGTGGACATTGGAAGACATTGTTAGGATAGTTTGGACAATACATCCATATGATGCTCCAGTTAAACCCAAAGGCAAAACAATTACAAAAATACTCAACAAGGCCACTTCCATTTTAACTTGAGATGTTTCTGAACAAGACAGTTGCAGAATAGGAGCTAAATCACAAAAGAAATGATCGATGATGTGTGGTCCACAAAAGTCTAAAGTAGCAATGCTTAGAGTTGTCACCAAGGTAATAGAAAACCCAAGCGCCCAGCAAAGAATAGATAATGTCACAAGCAATCTCATGTTCATAATGGAAGAATATCGGAGGGGGTTACAGATGGCTAGGTATCTGTCATAGGCCATGACTGTTAATATGAAGCATTCTGATGCTTCAGAGCCACCAAATATGTACCACTGGGATATACAACCAGAAAAAGATATAATTGTCCCATTACCTAATACACCACTAAGTGTGTTTGGGATGATGTCCGTGGTCAGTAGAATATCACATAAAGAGAGTTGTACAAGAAATATGTACATGGGGGAATGGAGGTTCTCAGAGGAGGACACTAACGTGATGATAAGGAGGTTCCCACATATGGTCACACAATAAACTGTAAAAAGGGGAATAAACAAAATACTTTTCCAGTAGTTTAGACTCTGGAAGGCAAGAAGAACGATCTCACTTATATGTGTTTGGTTTTTCTCGATCATCTGAAAATAGGAAAATGCAGTAAACTTGATGTTAAATAGAAAGACTAAATTAGTACATTTTTTTTTTTCCTAATTATTTATACAACATTTTTATTTTAGAAATTACTTTTTTTTTTTTACTGGATATCTCCACAGTGCTCAAATTTAAATTGCCAAGGTTGTTGAAGGATTACTGTAAGCAGCTATTGACAAAAACTGCATTCAATTTAAGACTCTATAACTGATAAACAGTGAACGGTTCTCCTGACTTTGCCACATCTCTAGTATTAGTAGAGCTACAGTAATATAAGGAAAGGTTTTAAGAGATAGGACTTTGGAGGAACCGCATTAAAATTCTGTTTCCATTAAAAAAAAAATAGTTCTTTTATATTTTTGTATAAATAAAGCAATGACATAAAGTTCTGAGATAAAATAACAAAAGCAATAGAAATATAAAAACCCCAAACATAATGTAACTCTATCACCCCCTTGACTGGAGGATATACTGTTAGTAACCCGGGGTAAAACATCTCTATTGTAACAATCATTTACTTTTATAGTGGTTGTGATGGATGATTCAGCTAATGCCTAAGACATACACTATATTGTCAAAAGTATTGGGGCACCTGCCTTTACATGCACATGGACTTTAATGGCATCCCAGTCTTAGTCTGTGGGTTCAATGTTGAGTTGGCCCATCTTTTGCAGCTATAACAGCATTAACTCTGGGAAGGCTGTCCACAAGGTTTAGGAGTGTGTCCCCGTCACTCCATAGAGGTGAATGGAGCTTCCGATCAGGTCTGCCTGAAGAACAGACATCCGGGCCTTATCGGACAGCGTGTGTGAAAAGGGCCTTAATGTGATGCTACAAATTGATTCAACATTTACTGTAGGATTTTATATGAATTTTAAAGTACAGACAACAAGAGGTCAACATCTCCGTAGTTTGTAGCTCATATATCAGTTAACCAGTTGCCGACCAGCCGCCAAAGTTATACTGCGGTAAGTTGGCTTGACTGCGCGAATTAACGTATTGGTACGTTGGTTTCAGGAATGATCTTTTTGAGAAAAAATGACTTCCCATGTGTGCCTTTATAATTAACTTTTGTTAACAAGAAAACTCGCTGTAAGCATAAGAAGGTTTTTAACATATTCCTTTCTAAGGTTAGTTTTGAACTTTCCTCCTGCTATTTTGAGGCCATAGTCCCTTGCTCTTGATCTTCTGAACCTTTTTCACACCCCTCGTGTACTTAAAGTAAAATTCTGGGATATCACTAACTAATCTTAAAACGGCTCCCAACACCCCTTCTAATACCTACTGTATAATACTAACCTGTAGAACAGGGGTGCCCAACCTGTGGTGCAGGGGTTGCATGCAGCACATGATGGCTATGAATGTGGCCCAACCTAAAATTGTAAACTTACTTTAACCATTTCATGACTACGTCTATTTCTTACATTTGGTGTTTACAAGTTAAAATCCATATTTTTTGCTAGAAAATTACTTAGAGCCCCCAAACATTATATATATATATATATATATATATATATATATATGTGTGTATATATATATATATATATATATATATATATATATATATTAGCAGAAAATCTAGAGAATAAAATGGCGATTGTTGCAATATTTTATGTCAAACGGTATTTTTGCAGCCGTGTTTTAAATGCAACTTTTTGGGAAAAGGGACATTTTCATGAATTTAAAAAAAAAAAACAGTAAAGTTAGCCCTTTTTTATATAACGTGGAAGATGATGTTACGACGAGTAAATAGATACCAAACATGTCGCGCTTTATAATTGCACGCACTCGCGGAATGGCGACGAACTACAGTACCTAAAAATCTCCATAGGCGACATTAAAAAATGTTTTTACAGGGCGTGGCCTGCAGCGGAACCGAATGGACGTCTGATTCCAGAGCTCCTGCTTCCCCGTGGATATAACGGCGACAAGCAGCTATCAGGACCCCGTTTTTCCCTCATACACCTGGCGTTTCAAGAGGGGCACACCGGTAGAGCATGATGGGCAAACGAAAAGGCTCGTCAAAGCCACAACGGCTAACGGACTTCTTTCTCCAGCCGCGACATGACGGTAGGCAAAATGGCGCTGACCCTCCACCCTCACTGATCACCAAACACAGGCTGAAACAGCTCACCAGCACTTCATCCCCTAAAACGCTGGACTCTTATGGTGACCAAGCCTCCCCATCAGCATCCTCTCCCTCAGGGAGCCCAGCTAAAGCAAAATTAAAGCTGGATGGCACTGGATGCAGCCCCACGCTGAGCCCGGTGGCAGACTCTGAGGATGACACCAGGGAACTCCATGACTCTATTACAAACTATCCTACTACAAATCAGCCAGTACTGGATACAGTACTGAAAGACATGTTAGTCTCACTGAGGAGCACACTTCAGGCAGATATGATGGGCTGTATGAACAGACTCAGTGGAGCAGTAAAAATAGTGGAAGACAGAGTAGATCACCTAGAAGGCAAGATGGGGGAATTCGCCTCCACCATAAATCACTTGGTGGACGCCCACGAGTTGCAGGAGGGGGAATCGACATGGATGAGGGACAAGTTGGCAGACATCGAAGACAGGTCTAGGAGGAACAACCTCAAGATTAGAGGTATCCCCGAGTCCATCCAAACCCCAGACCTACGCTCCTATGCCACCGACCTATTTGCCTCCCTTCTACCTAATCTCTCCGCCATTGAACTGACTATTGATAGGATACACCGGTTGCCAAAACCAGCCTACCTCCCAGAAAAAATCCCTAGAGATGTGATCCTCCGTATGCACTTCTACCATACAAAAGAGCAACTGATGCAATACGTTCGCAAACAGGAGCAACTTCCACCCCAATACCAACATCTTCAGTTCTATGCTGATCTGTCACAGCATACACTGCAAAAGCGGAGAAATCTGAATACGATTACAAAAGTTTTAAGAAACCACGAAATACCCTATCGCTGGGGTTATCCCACCAAAATCACGATCACTTACCAGGAACGTCCGTTTGTCGTAGACTCATTGGATAAAGGTATCGCCTTGCTAAAGGAATGGAAGGTCCTTCCTGATGCTAGAGATAATAATGCGGAAGCCTCCAACCGCCGGCTACCCAGCCCGGACTGGAAGACAGTGACACCACAAAATGCCAGTTCACATACTTGACTAACACGCTGACGGGGTCATCATTTCTCCCTAACGGGGAAGCGGGACAACCGCTAGGCCTGAACTTTTACCCCGAATCACCTGAGCAGCACTTGGTTGCATACGATTCACCCCTATCCTTCTGAGGGGTGTCTTAGACCTATGCTGGAATTCACCATGCATACTTGTTTTCTTTTTCTCAGTTGTGTTCATAAGAATTGGACTTTCTTTGTTTTTTTTCTTTTCCTTATTCAACCTTTATTTTTTCTTTCGGAGTCTTGCCAGTACTCTCTTGATCGGCAGTTCACCTCAAGAGCGCCTGTTCAGCGCACGGATAGCAGCTACCACGAGCAGCTTAAAAAACAGCCCATACAACGGATCCAACCCCAGCTCAACTGTGAGTACCCATATCACGGATTAGCCATCTCATCCCCACTGGAACTCTCAAGGGGGGGTTTCAGCATTCTCTCCATGTATACTGCACCTAAAATGATCTCCACCACCATCCCTCTCCATGGCAATTAATTTCTTGTCTATCAACACCAAGGGGCTTAACCACCCCATGAAGAGGAAATCTATGTGGAAAGAAGCTTTATCTAATGGGTCAGACGTCCTCTGTGCCCAAGAAACCCACTTTTGTCAACATGCGGCACCAGTCTGCAAACATAAAAATTTCCCACATACCTTTTTTGCGAATGCCACTTCTAAAACGAAAGGCGTTATGATAGCGGTCAAGGATTCTGTTACTTTCACTCTACAGAAGGAAATTGCAGACACTCAAGGTCGCTATTTGATTTTGATATGCGATATTAATCAAACGTCTTATACCATTGTGAATGTCTACGCCCCTAATTCCTGGCAAATTCGCTTCTTCCACAAAATTTTGAAAAAGGCCCGAAAGTACAGAAGAGGCTCTCTAGTGCTGTGTGGTGACTTCAATGTCGTACCCGATCCGTCCATCGACACAACGTCCAACCTTAAACGCCTGACTACTCCTCTGGGCAGTACATTGCACAGAGAAGATATATTTGATGTTTAGAGATGTTTACATGTCACTGAAAGGGACTTTACGTTTTTTTCTGCCCCTCACCATACGTATTCGAGGATAGACTTATTCTTGGTTGATCAACACACCCTATCTAAAGCAGTGTCTGCATCTATCAACACTATTACGTGGTCAGACCATGCGTCAATTACGCTATCGTTAAAAGACTCTTCTACTTTTGAATCTATCCCTCTATGGAGGGCGAACTCTTACCTTATGCAATTACCAGAATACAAGGCACTAATCGAGGACCACTTGAAAGAATTTTTCTCCCTCAATGGGCCCTCGATGCCTAACAAATTTCTACTTTGGAATGCCCATAAGGCATATATCCGGGGAATTTTTATAAAACTAGGAGCTGGGGCGAGGAGGCAGCGGCAGCAGAGGATACGTGAAGTTACAGATAAGATCCGTGACCTAGAATCTAAAAATAAACAGTACACATCCCACTCACTGACTGAACAGCTCAATAGACTGAGACATGACCTGAAACTCCTTCTACTGGAATCTTTTGAAAAACAGGCAAAAAGACTAAAAATGACATACTATACACAGGGTAATAGGGCAGGGAAACTACTTGCACACCAACTCAAAGGACATAGATTAAAATCAAAAATCCCCTACATTCTTCATCCCGAAAGCAAACGAAAAATGCATCATCCTCAAGACATTGCCAACGCATTTAGCAACTACTATAGTTCCCTTTACAACTTAAAAGACGATATTGATACTATACAGCCCACACCCACTCTGATCAATGATTTCCTACAACAGTTATCTTTGCCCACCCTTTCCCCGCACCATTTAGAACGACTCAATACACCCTTTACACTAGAAGAAACTCTCAAAACAATAGACTCACTCCCAGGATCAAAATCCCCCGGTCCTGACGGATTCTCTGGGGACTACTACAAGACGTTTAAACTACATCTACTACCTCATCTGACTGAAGTGTTTAATGGTGCCGCTGCCTCCTCCTCCTTCCCACATGAAATGTTGAGTGCTGTTATAGTGACTTTGCCGAAGCCAGGGAAAACGCCAGACACACCAGCCAATTTCCGTCCCATATCTTTATTAAACACGGACGTGAAAATCTATGCTAAGTTAATAGCAAACCGGTTAATAGATATCTTACCCTGCTTGATACACCCTGACCAAGCTGGGTTTACAAAGGGTCGTCAGACCTCGGATGCTACGAGGAGATTGACAAACATCATTCATTTGGCTGGTGCTGGACGGGGGCCTTCTCTGCTCCTCGCGTTGGATGCGGAGAAGGCCTTCGACAGGGTTCACTGGGGGTATATGAGTGCAGTCCTAAACAAATTTGGATTCTCCGGTACGATCCTATCGGCTATAATGGCTTTATACTCGAACCCTTCAGCCAAGATATACACTTCGGGTGTACTGTCTAATTCCTTCCTAATAACTAATGGGACGCGTCAGGGGTGTCCACTCTCCCCACTAATTTTTAATTTAATCTTAGAACCCCTAGCGGCATGTATAAGATCCCACCCCAATATCACTGGGTTTAAGGCCCAGAAATCTGAACATACGATTAGCCTGTTCGCAGATGACATTATACTGATGCTCACAGACCCCGAAAATTCCTTGGCTTCGGTTCATGACACTCTGAGAATATTTAATACATTGTCTTATTATAAAGTTAATGAGAGTAAATCGTATATTTTGGGGCTGGGTGTGGACGGGGACATGCAGTCGAGAATCAGTGCACGGTTTCCCTATAAATGGAGTGAGAAAGGTATAGAGTACTTAGGAATCACCTTGACCCCCACCACTGGCGAACTATACACAAACAACTACATTCCCTTTCTTAAATCCCTACCATCTAAACTACAAGCCCTTGATAAAACGGAACTCATCTGGTCCGGTAGGTTAGCAGCAATAAAGATGATAATATTACCACAACTGCTCTATTTATTTAGATCCCTTCCTATCCCTATCCCCAATCATTACTTTACCAAGGTACAAGCTATCGTAAACAACTTCCTATGGAAAGGAAAGAAAGCTAGGTGGGCCTTTAAAAGCTCGTTAACATCGAGAACTGCCGGGGGGGTGGGAAATGTTCAGATTCATGACTATTACATAGCCTCCATCCTAGCACAACTGAGGGCGTGGTTCCCGGATTCGCCCTTAACAAGATGGCGGGAACTTGAAGAAAGCCAAATCCCCAATACTAGTTTATATAATTACTTACTGACACACACAGCCAACACTTCCCGCATCACGTCTATGGCACCCTCTATCGTAGCTTCCCTACGTGCTTGGAAGCTACTCCTTACACAAACCTTTAACACCCCTACTTCTATCTTAAAAATCCCTACTAGCAGTCTTACCGGACTCATCCCCAATTTGCAACTATCTCATTGGAGGGAAAAGGGTATCACATATATTGATGACCTTAGGATAGGGCCAGCAATAAAGACGTTCCGCACATTACAAATTGAATATGGACTAGCAGACTCTGATAAATACAGATATATCCAAATCAAACACCTTCTTCAATCGAATACTCTTTCAGACATACAACTCCCCTGGAAGATTATTTCATATCTCACAAAACCCTCTACCAATCTGAAGGGGATCTCCCTATTCTATAATGCCCTTAATGATAAATTGACATTCCGCAAGACACCTAATATTAGTGCATGGGAAAAAGACTTAGGTAAAACATTTACGGACGACCAATGGCAAACAGCACTGCGAACAACTTATGCCCCGTACACACGAGAGGGATTAAGTCTGACAGACCTCCAAAGGAGTTCCGCCGGAGTTCCGCCGGAGTTCCGACGGAGTTCTGGCGGACTTTTCGACCGAACGGACTTGACCACACACCATCACACCAAACTCCGACGGAGTCGAACGTGATGACGTACGACTGGATTCGACGTAGGAAGTTCCTAGACAGTAGCCAATAGCTGCCCTAGCGTCGGTTTTAGTCCGTCGGAGTAGCACACACACGAGCGGATTTTTCAAAGGGGACCGGGTCCGGCGGAGTTCCGTCGGGAAAATTTAAAGCATGCTTCATTTCTAAAGTCCGTCAGACTTTAGCTTCGCTAAAGTCCGTTGCAGCCCACACACGATCGGATAGTCCGCCGGACTCAGTCCGTCGGAGTTTGGATGTCGAAAAGTCCGCTCGTGTGTACGGGGCATTATGCTTCCACCAAATGTATCAATTTATGGGAAATGACACAAAAAATATTGCGTCGTTGGTACCTTACCCCATATAGGATCTCCAAATTTGCCCCAAGTGTCTCTCCACTCTGTTGGAGGCAGTGTAATCACCCCGGCACCCTGTACCATATCCTCTGGGAATGTCCTAAAATACAAACACTTTGGAATACAGTGTTTCACATATGTTCACAAATAGCGAAGACCCACATCCCCGCTGATCCGGAACTTGCCATTTTATCCCTAAACATTGATCTGATTCCCAAACCCACTAGACCGATTGTATCCCATATTATGCTGAGTACCAAACTGGCTCTAACGCGCCACTGGAGAGATCATAACACACCAACGTTAAAGGAAATCATCATAACTACTGACACACATGCCATGTATGAAACCATGTTTGCATCAACCCAGGGCAAACTTATCAAAGCTAGAGCAAACTGGAAACCGTGGACTGACTGGTTTAAAAATACTAAACTGATATGATTATTACTTCATAATGCTCAAGACCTGTGAAAAGATATGAAGCAAACTGTGCTATGGCTCCGAACTTCTGGCTTCTCTTTATTCTCTTTTTATTTTTATTTTATCATTTTATTATTTTCTTTGTACTATCTTTTCTTCGTTAATTTTATCTATATTTTAACTTTTACTCCTTAACGTTCTTTTATGTTAAACATCCATCATTCTTCCTCAATTGCCTACACGGCGTATTGCTCAATTGCTGATGTAGTTTGCGTGACGAGCAACAACAAGCTGCAACAAATTTATTGTTTTTATAATACAACACCTTTATAGTGGATACACATGCAATATGCATTGATAAGTGACATCTGTTTTGGAGCCCTATGGGCCTGATGGTACTGCTTGGCATTGTGGGACTGTACTTGCCGAACCAGGGGAAGGTGGAGGTTTTCCCTCTCTAGGCACAGCGAGTACCCACTAGGGGTGCCAGAGGGGAAGCCTCCTCCTCACAATGGGGAAATTACTGGACACACTGGCGGTACATATGGTCCCCTGGCTACTGAACTGGTAAAGCAATGTGACGCGGTACCATCCTTTCTGTATCTTTCTTTATGTTACATGTACGATGTCCTATGTTCTTATTATATACTGTAACCCGAAATGTTGCATCTATATATGTGTAGGTATATACATGTCTTCTTGTTAAACCTCAATAAAAACTTATTGCAATGAAAAAATGTTTTTACGGTTACCAGGTTAGTGTTACAGAGGAGGTCTAGTGCTGGGATTATTGCTCTCACTCTGGCGATCGTGGCGATACCTCACATGTGTGATTTGAACACCGTTTACATACGCGAGCTTGCGGGGATGGGGACACTTTAAAACATTTTTTTTCTTATTTATTTTATTTATGTTTATATTATTAAGTCGTGTTAGAAAAAATTGATCACTTTTAAACATCCTTTGTGACAGTAATAGTTGGTGACAGGTACTCTTTATGGAGGGATCGGGGGTCTGAAAGACCCCCGATCCCTCCTTTGCACTTCAAAGTATTCAGATCGCTGTTTTTGGTGATTCTGAATACTGTATATTTTTTTTGTATATTTTTTTAAAACCCGTGCCATTGGTAGCCGAGTAAATAGGAAGTGACGTTGTGACGTCGCTTCGGTGTTTACAATCAGGAGACTGGAACAAAGCCATTTCCAGCTTCGTGCCAGTCTGTCCCTAGCCGCCGGAAGTGGCGGATCGTCAATCGGGTCTCCTGGTGGGACAGGAGGCCCATTCAGAGCGGCGGGATCCCTCCCGCTCCATGAGATAAAGCTGGAAAACCAATCGTCCTCTCTACAAAATGGTACCTGGATGCAGCTGCAGGCATCATCCCGGTATAACCCCCAAAGCCAAGGCTGCACATCTGCGTACGCTCATTCGGGAAGGGGTTAACTACTTTAGGTCTGCCCCATAGCAGTTTTACTGCTACAGGGCAGCATCTGTGCAAAAAATCACCCTGAATCACAGCTGAATTGTTACAGTCATAGAACATAACCCTCTAAATTTTTACAAAAAAATTAAATGTGTGTCCAAAACATGTGTATTGGAACCAAATTTGGTCCAGTAAGGTGTTGATAACCAGTGTGCAAAGCAAATTCCAACATGTTTTTCCCAAAGAGGACTTCCTCAGTGAAACAGAGGGGGTTGTGTTCTGTCAAAAATAAAAAGGAATATATAAGAGAATATCAACTATACGCATAAATTCACCTCAATACAACATATTACATTAATCATATAAATTTGTACATTAGAGCAGCCAGGCAAACTGCTTATGGATCAAATGGCAAGCAGAAAATTAAAGCATGCCTTCCCTGATCACTACTGCACCACCCATTTTGCTGGCAGAATTCCTGCCAGCAAAAGATTGAGAGCAGGTTCTCTATTTTTCAGTCGGAAAAAGTTCCTATCCTAAAATGCATTAGTCTGTAGCAATTTAGATGCAAAAAATTCCTACGCATGAGGAGGGGCGTGGCCTGCTGCGGACCAGGATGGCAGCCTGAGTTCCGAGCTCCGCTCCACGGCCAGGATACCGGCAACCCGCAGTGACGATCCTCTCCCCAGCTCTTACCATCAGAGCGGGGAAGGAGCAGGGACATACAGGGGCATGTTGAAACAGCGATATAACCCGCCTAAGCCCCACAGATTGACAGACTTTTATCCACCGGCCGCCACCATGCAGAGGCCCCAAGATGGCGCTGACTCCTGCAATCCTCTGCACGCTGTCTCCGTGTCCTCACAGGGCCATCGCACAGCACAACACATCTCACAGGAGGAAGCCCCGGGCTCTTTGAGAGACACCATGGAGAGTGTCCTCCGGTGGACCCCCCAGGGCTGACAGAGGTAAGAGACTGGCTACCTCCCCTGCACACTCCCCAAACAAGGCACCACATGCTAAAAAACAGCTTTGGTCTGCTGCTGTGGCCGGGACTCATGGATCTCACACTACCCCATCCCTGGCTGCTATGCCTGCATCAGATAGCACAGTATCAGAAGCCACACTGAAAACTATGCTACTTACACTACAGCAAGACCTACACAGGGAGCTTCAGATCTCCATTTCCCAAATGCATGACCGCATTGATTGCATTGAGGAACGCACTGACGCTCTTGAAGAAAATCTTCAAGATTACTCTAAGGCACATAATGAAATGCTGGACATGCAGGACCATCATACGGAAGAACTCTGCCACATAAAAATGAAATTGGCTGATTTGGAAGACCGTTCCAGGCGGAACAATATTAAGTTCAGAGGCATACCTGAGTCGGTCATGCCGAGCGACTTAACCCCATACTTGCAACAACTCATATCGACCTTACTTCCTCGCCTGAACGCACGTGACATGATCATAGACCGGGCCCATAGAATCGCTAAGCCGTCGTGTCTCCCAGACGACATCCCTAGAGATGTTCTGGCCCGCATACACTTCTTCCAGATCAAAGAGCAAATACTCTCCTCCACAAGAAGCCTGAAATCCCTGCCAGCCCCATATGCTTCCACTAAGCTCTTCACTGACCTATCTCCGGCCACAATGGAGATGTGCAGGGCTTTCTCTCCTGTTACCTCTATTCTCCAACAGAAAAACACAACATACAAGTGGGGCTTCCCAACCAAACTACTGGTCGGCCATCAACAGAAAATCATTACAATCCTCACCCCAAAAGATGGATATAAAAAGCTGACCAACTGGGGCCTCCTCCCTCTTCCCCCGAGGGACACGGGTCAACTAAACTCCTCTGGCTCACCGTCTGACTTCACCAAGAATGTTGCAGCTAATCCGGTGGAAAAAACTTGACTATGTTAAAGCCTATGTCCCCAGAGCGACCACATCCAGCCTGGGCGTCACACCTTAATCCCTTACTTCCACCTCCCAGGTTAAAAGTGTGCTGAGCACACATTTTGCATGACATTTCTCCCCGTTACACACTGTTGTATTACTGTTTAATCGCTGTTCTTCACTACATTGTTTTGAGTATAGATAACCGTAAAGTTATTTGCTGTTTAGTCCCTCATCGCCCTTTTTTAGTTTTTATTTTTATCTTTTATTCACGTATCTAATTGTGGGTGTAGTCTCTCTCCCTCTGCTCGTGCCTCCTTAGCATTCTCTCTATCATGTCCCTCACGATCACCTCTCTAAATGTTAAAGGCCTAAATACGCCTTTCAAACGCAACCTACTATGGAAGGAAGCAATACGCCAGCATGCAGATATTCTCTGTGTGCAAGAAACCCATTTCTCCAAACTTAAACCGCCCCAGTGTAGCAACAAAAAATACCCTCACTGCTTCTTCGCTAATGCCCCAAAGAAAAAGAGAGGTGTTATGATCGCCATGAGCGCGAATATAAAATTTACACTGCACCACTGCGAATATGATGAGGATGGCAGGTTCATCATCCTCTCAGTCACATTTGACAACCGCCCCCTCACCCTAGTCAATATATATGCCCCTAATAGCGCCCAGAGGAAATTCTACTCCACCCTCTTCACGAAACTAGCCCCCTATAGATCTTCACCCCTGATAATCTACGGAGACTTTAACGAAATTATTGACCACACACTGGATACAACCAGTCCTTCAAGAAGCAGACCCTCGACATTGGTTTCTCTCCTTAAGCGTGAGGACCTATATGACTCTTGGAGATGCATGCATGATTTAGAGAGAGACTACACTTTTTTCTCCCCTCCTCACCAGTCTTACTCTCGGATTGACCTATTTATCACAGATAAACACCTGCTCCAGTCTATTGCGGCCTCCCACATAGGTACAATATTGTGGTCTGACCACGCTCTGGTCACAATTAAGCTGGCCTCCCCATCTCAAACTCCTAGACATACGGTCTGGAGACTAAACACTTCTCTTCTTAATGATCCCAACTTCGAAACCGAAATACAATCCGAGATTGAGGCTTATTTCCAACATAATGTAAACTCTGTATCTGATCATGCCATTATATGGAATGCTCACAAAGCTTGCCTACGAGGTCTTTTTATTAAACTTGGGTCCCAGGCAAAGAAAAAACATTCACGCACGACAGATGCCCTTCTAACACAAATTCGATCACTAGAATTCACCAACAAGAAATCCCCATCGAATGTTAAAACCCTCTCGCTCCAGCTCAGCGACCCCCTTCGTAAAAACTTTGACTATTACATTAAAAGTCTGTGACTGCTAACCTACTCAGCAGCCAACAAACCGGGGGCCTACATGGCCAGACAATTTAAGAAGCAACTAGCTAACAAAAAAATCGCCCACCTCACTAACTCCCAGGGTAAGCGCCCCACCAACCCGCTCGACATGGCAAATGAATTTGGCAATTTTTACACAAAATTGTACAACCTATCAGACTCAGATCCCCTTCCACCCCCCTCCCAACAGGACATTGCCAAATTCTTATCCTCCAACTCCCTTCCCTCCATCTCCCCGGCACAACTTAAACAACTGGAAAATCCCCTTACGCATACCAAGATCCATAAACTGATCCAAAACCTCTCGTTACATAAAGCCCCAGGCTCTGATGGACTCCCCAGCGAATACTACAAATGATTTTCCCAACTTTTAGTTCCCCACCTATGTGACATGTACAATCAGTTTGCCACCACAGGGGTAATACCGACTGAATCCCTCGCTGCCTTAGTGGTCACCATCCCTAAACCAGGTAAACTCCCGGACAACCCGGCCAACTACCGTCCTATCTCTCTCCTAAACACAGACACGAGACTCTACGCTAAACTGCTTGCACAACGACTTTCCTCTGTCATTCCCCAGGTTATACACCCAGACCAAGTTGGGTTTGTGCCCGGTAGGCAAACATCAGATGGAACTAGACGATTTATCGACCTAATCCAATGGACAGAGCATACTAGAATGCCTTCTCTGCTCTTAGCGTTAGATGTGGAGAAGGCTTTCGACAGAGTATATTGGCCCTATATGGAAGCAGTCCTCCGCAAATTTGGAATATCTGGCACGTTCCTTGGTGCCATAATGGGCTTGTATTCCCACCCATCAGCCAGCATATGGACATCAGGAGTAGTCTCCCAACCTTTCCAAATTACCAATGGCACCAGACAAGGGTGTCCACTATCCCCACTAATCTTTGCCCTGGTGATGGAGCCATTAGAACAGACCATACGATCTGACCCCATGATCTCTGGGATAAAAATGTAGATGTAGATCACAAAATTGGCCTCTACGCCGATGACGTGATTATAGCCTTGACTAATCCCCTTTCCTCTCTCCCAGCTGTACACGCAGTCTTAGAAACTTTTAGCAAACTATCCATGTATAAACTGAACCACAGTAAATCCCTTATGCTCAATCTTGGCCTAGACCTGCAAACGTCTAAATCGATCTCCTCTACCTTCCCTTTTGCCTTGGCTCCTAACTCCTTTCTTTCTTACCTAAGGATTAACTTGACATCCCCTAGCCAAACAATAATTAGAACCAACCTGGAAGACCTCGTGGGCAAACTTACTAACCTAACGAAAGATCTGAGTCAAATTCCGGCCTCTTGGGCTGGAAGGATAGCTCAGTCTAAAATGTATTTACTCCCGCATGCTCTATATTTTTTTCGAACCATACCCCTCCCAATGATGCCGCATCAAATAAAAAAAACTCCAAGGACTCATTAACAACTTCATTTGGCAACAAAAATGCCCCAGAGTGAAAAGGGCCACGCTATTGACTCCAGTTTTATCTGGAGGCCTAGGGGCGCCAGATGTCCAAGCTTACTACCGAGCATCCATCCTAGACCAACTGAAAACATGGTGGTCGGACACTCGCCATACAAATTGGAAACAGATTGAAGCCACCATACTGCATACTAACCCTAAACTCCTCCTAGCAGCCACATGGCTCAATCTCCCTCCTAAGCGCTACCCACTCGATACCATCACAGCTTCCAAAAAGACCTGGACTGCAATAACACAGTCAATGAAAGGGATCTCCATGGAAACCCTGACTAAACTACCCATCGAAGCGCTCCAGCTTATCTCCCCGGACGTACCCCTTTCAGAATGGATCAAAAGAGGTATTACCACCCTTGGCTCGCTCTTCTCTGACACAACTCTAAAATCTTTTACCCATCTTGTAGAGCAATACGATCTGCCTAAACAAACTTTCTTCCTCTACTTACGGATCAGATCCATGCTCTCTAAAATACGGTACTCAATCTCGGACTGTCTCTCACTTCCCTTGCTTATATACTATAACCTTGATGTATCCAAATGCAAATGGATCTCCCTGATTTATAAGCTCCTTACCAAACCTCCTCCGGACCTTCTCTCCCCCGGTATACAATACTGGTCCTCTCTGACAGACAAACAACCTACACAGATACAATGGCAAAAGGCCCTCTTACTACCCTTACACCTTTCCCACTGTATTACTCACTGGGAATCGGCACAAAAACTATTTCATAAATGGCATTTCACCCCAGAAAGACTGGCAAAGATATACCCGAATACTTCACCCAACTGCTGGAGAAACTGTGACAAAATAGGATCCCTACTACATATCTGGTGGGAATGCCCTTCGATAAGGAATTACTGGGACAAAGTAAAAGGCCTTATTATTTCCATATCTGGGGTAACCCTTCCATTGTCCCCACTGGACCTACTCCTGGGACTTAATATTCCCACCTGGCCTAATCACCTCCGAACTCTGGTAACCCACATACTTATTGCAGCGAGACTGGCAATTGCAAGAAAATGGAAATCGGCACACCCCCCTTTACTGAAAGAAACCATTCAAATATTCAATCAGAACTTTCTGCTGGAGTACTCTTTTGCCAAAGCTAACCTCTCCACAAATCGCTTTCATAGAACCTGGGATCTCTGGATCATAAACCCTAGAAGCGCACCTCTTCATTGAATACACCCCAACGATCAACTCCTGTACAGGATCTTTATGCTCTCTTACAAATAACATCCAATACCTAAACTTATTCGCAGCTGGTTTCCTCCTCTTCCCCTATATAACTATGTCTACACATTGTCGACCTCATGAGACTTTATTGTAACCCTTCAGGTATTAAGGGTCTAGACATTTTACTTCTGTCATCACTTGTATGTATACGACACCTGGTTATGCCCACTTGGTGATGTTTCTATTTTGCTGTACCGAATTTTCAATAAATGTTAAGTTTAAAAAAAAAATTCCTACGCATGCTTGGAAACAATTCTATGCATCCTCGGAAGCATTGAACTTCATTTTCTCGTCTCGTAGTAGTGTTGTACGTCACTGTTTTCTTGACGGTCAAAAGTTCAGAGAAATTATGTGTGGCCGTGTGTATGCAACCTGAGCTTGAACAGAATTCCGTCAGAAAAATCCAAGATTTTCTCGATGGAAATTCTGCTCGAGTGTACGGGGCATACGTTTCTGAACGGCCGTTTCTCAACCAGAAATCGGAGGAGATAACATGCTAAGCCTAAGCCTTTGAAAATTTGTTTGCAATAACTACATCAGTATCACTAGCAAATCAGCTTCATTATTAAAGAAGAAGAGAATTGTGCGCTGGATTTCGAGATTTCATAATTTGCAGCGTCACAAATGTTAACTCTGCATTATGAATGCTAGTTTACAAGACCGACTGCTTCTGGCTCCTCCTTGCTTCCGAGCATGCATTTTTGTACTTTGGACTTCTATCTGACGGACTTGTGTACACACGATCGGAAAATCCAACAACAGACAATTGTCAGCGGAAAATGTATAACCCTGCCATCCACATATTCTCAGTGTCTTTATGATAAGCAGACTTTCTAGATCAGTGGTCTTTAAACTGTGTCTCGGGGGCCAGATGTGGCCCTTTGCCTACCTTTATCCAGCCCTTGGGGCACTATTTCAACCACTGACACCAACAATAAGGTATAATTCCTCCCACTAACATCAATGATGTGGCAGAATTCCTTCCACTGACACCAACGATGGGACACTATTCTTCTAAGTGACACCAAAGATAGGGTATCTCTTAATCCGACTGGACGTCAGGACATTTTCTACTCCCACTGGCCCTAGTCAGACCCTTCTAAAGTATAAAGGACTGTAAACCGACCCTTTGTTTAGAAAGTTTGGAGACCCTTGTTCTAGATATAACAAATTGAGTGTCATAAAACCCACAGTCCACTTTCACAATGACATCATCATTACCTTGGCTTCAAGCTATGAGGTCTTTTTTCAATTTTATAGATATTACAACTTCATTTACTTAAAAGGGGTTGTAAAGGTATTTTTTTTTTAAATAACAAATGTCATATTTACCTCTTCCGTACAAGGGTTTTGCACAGAGCGGCCCCATTCTACCTCTTCTGGGGTCCCCCGTGGCGCTTCTGGCTCCTCCTCTTCCCGAGTGCCCCACAGAGAGCCACATTCCATGGGAGCACTCATGTGGGTGTGCTTCTGAGTCCTGCTGCTGCGTTCATTGACACAGACAGCAGGACTCGGCCCCGCCCCCAGCTCCCACCTCACTTGATTTGATTGACAGCAATGGCCGCTCTGCTATCAATCTATCTAATGGGGACTCGAGACAGCGGCTGGAGCTTCTTGACTTGTCCTCGTTGCTGGAACGATAGGGTTCAGGTAAGCTGCTGCACTACAGAAGGTTTTTCACCTGAATGCATAGAATGCATTCAGGTGAAAAACCTCAAGGGTTTACAACCCCCTTAAAGGGGTTGTAAAGTTAGAAGGTTTTTTACCTTAATGCATTCTTTCCAATAAGATAAAACACCTTCTGTGTGCAGCAGCCCCCCTCAGCCCCCATACCACTTACCTGAACCCATATAGATCCAGCAATGTTGCAGGCTTGTCTCGGCTGCTCAAGACTCCCTTCCTCATTGGCTGAGACAGCAGCGTGATGCCATTGGCTCCCACTGCGGTCAAAGTCAATCAGCCAATCAGGAGAAAAAAGGGGCAGGACGGGCCTTAGCTCTGTGTCTGAATGGACACAGGGAGCTATGACTCAGGCTTGGATGCCCCCCATAGCAAGCTTCTTTCTGTGGGGGCACTCAACAGAAGTAAGGGGCCAGATGAATACAGAAGAGGTACCCAAGAAGAGGAGGATCTGGGCTGCTCGGTGAAAATCTACCTCACAGGGCAGGTAAGTGTAACAGGTTTGTTACTTCTAACAAAAAAAAGAAGAAGACTTTACAATCACTTTAAGCCCTTGTACACACGGTCGGAGATTCCGACAACCAAATCCGTCGGATTTTGTCCAACGGATCTTGTCCGAAACTGTTGCATACACACGGTCGGACAAAGTTATCGGAAAATCCGATCTTTCAGAACGTGATGACGTAATTTCCTAACGATGGGACTATGGTCAGGCTAGTAGCCTATAGCTTTGATGTAGGAATTTGATCTGAGCATGCGTGGCACTTTGTCCGATCGGAATTGTCTACACATGATCGGAGTATGTCTGATCGGAGCATTTGGTTGGAAAATATTTCCGGCAAGTTGGAAAATTTGGTCCGATGGATATTCCGACGGAAACAGTCCGATGCAGACCACACAGTCAGAATATCCGACAAAATTCTCCGATCTGACACATTCCGTCGGAATCTCCGATTGTGTGTACAAGGGCTAAGAATAAAACTCAAACTGAATTGCTCACACACTTTAATTTCTTGGACACCACAATGCAAATACAAAAATAGCATACAAACATTAATTTTCTGCAACAGTACTGACCACTATACCTACCATAGGAATACAAGCTTCTACCTCATGAACATACCTGTCTATAGTCAGTCCATAGGATAAAACTAGAATTATAGACAAAAGTAGCCACTTGAGACAACGCAAGTGAATGTTCATGAATAAAGGATGTGACTTAAGAAATATGTCTGTTCAGATAAGAAAAGCCATTACTGTCCCTTGAACCATTATTTCTTAATATACTTGTAAAGAAAAGTATATGGATTTGAAGTTATAAATATTTTCAAAAGAAATCCATTGTTCCTGCACAAGCAATCCCCAATATTAAATTAATAATTGGGAATAATTTTGCTTTTCGAAAACTATTCAGAGGAATATAAACTTTCCACAAACGCTTTCAGTATCATCAGCTCACATCTAGATATGAAAGGTGTAAATAATTCTTACCTTTAAATAATGTAGCATCAGGTCCCTAATAACAATTCTGAACACAAAGCTCTCCCTGTAAATTCTAAGATTTTTAAATTAGTAATAGCACTCATTACACTTGTATTTGATTGGAAACTCTTCATTTGTCTTTGTATGAAAATTAATTTTAGGATAACACTAGTATAATCCACAATAAAGAAACCTAATGCTTCAAAAAACCTTCATCCTGAAAAATTTCTAATTGAAATTTCAAATTAAAAACATGTGATTTTGTGGCAAGAAATGAAAGGGTTATATCAAGTTAGCAATATGGGTTTAGCTGTAAGGTTACAAATTAGTATCAAGATTTATTGTCTATTTCTTTATGAAGATTACATCTGTGCTGTTTGTAGTTCATATATCAGTTGTGAAGAAAACATGAAATGGCCACGGAATAGATTTTATATTTATATAGCCTTGGGAAAGATCTTTAGAGAAAAAAAAAAATGTCTACTGTGTGTGTGTGTGTATGGGCAATTATCCTTTGTGGACAAAAAAAGAGAAAATATTGACAAAATAAAAGGCAGCACTAAATCCCCAAGTAACTGTGTTTAATTAAAAACACATTCCCAATCAAATATAATAAACCACCCATTTAATAATTCTCCAAATACAAAAATAATAATCATGTAAATATATCTTGAAATAAATATACATCAATATACATTAGTACATTTTTTGGACAGTAATAGTGCGTACTAAAATATGTGTTTAACCGATTCCCGACCGGCGCACGCCGATATACGTCGGCAGAATGGCACGGGCAGGCATATTGACATACAGGTACGTCCAATCTTCAATGCCGCGTGTCGGTCAGGGCCCCTGTGAGTCCGGTCGCGGGTCCCGTGGACTCGATTGCCGCGGGCATACCCGCGATCGTCTCACGGGGCGGCTGAATGGAGGAAATGCCGTGTAAACAGCATTTCCCCATTCTGCCTAGCAACTAGTGACGCTAGTGTGATTGGAGCAGAGATCAGTGTTCACTAAATGAAAGCCCAGCCCCCCCACAGTTAGTAACACACCCCTAGGAACACTTAACCCCTACACTGCCACCCACTGGTTAACCCCTTCACTGCCAGTGTCATTTACACAGGAATCACTGCATTTATATAGCAGTGATTACTGTATAAATGACAATGGTCCCAAAAATGTGTCAAAAATGTCAGATGTGTCCACCGCAATGTCGCAGTCACAATAAAAATCGCTGATCGCCGCCATTACTAGTAAAAAAATAAAATAATAAAAAATTATTAATAAAAATGCCATAAAACTATCCCTATTTTCTAAACGTTATAACGTTTGCGCAAACCAATCAATAATCGCTTATTGCGATTTTTTTTTACCAAAAATATGTAGAAAAATATGTATCGGCCTAAACTGAGGGAAAAAAATGTTTTTTTATATATTTTTGGGGCATATTTATTATAACAAAAAGTAAAAAATATTGCATTTTGTGGGAAAAAAGGACGTCTATTTTGTTTGGGAGCCACGTCGCACGACCACGCAATTGTCAGTTAAAGCGACGCAGTGCTGAATCGCAAAAAGTGGTCTGGTCTTTGACCAGCAAAATGGTCCGGTCTGTAAGTGGTTAACCACTTGCCGACCGCCGCACGCCGATGTACGTCGGCAGAATGGCACGGGCAGGCATAAGGGCTTACATGTACGTCCCTTGCATCCCGCGGGTCGGGGGCCCGATCGGGCCCCCGCCCGGTGCCTGCGGCGGTCGGTATTCGTTCGGGAGCGATCCCGGACGAGGGGACGGCCATTCATTCATGGCCACCCCCTCGCGATCGCTCCCGGCGAATGAAAATGTCCGGTGACATCACTTCCTCTCCTGTAATGTAAACACAGGAGAGGAAGTGATGTATTCTCTCCTCCGTGTCGGTAGTTTTCGTTCCGGCACCGAGGAGAGAGCATCGGTGAGTTGCACAAGCACTACACTACACAGTAGAACATGCCAGGCACACTCACACCCCCCCTTTACCCCCCGATCACCCCCCAATTACCCCTGCCCCCCCAGTCACAGTGACACCAATTGCTTTTTTTTTTTTTTTGCATTGGTGTCATTTGTGACTGTAATAACTGTTAGGGCAGTTAGAGTTAGCCCCCTTTAGTTCTAATGTGCCCCCCTAACCCCCCCAATAAAGGTTTAACCCCGTGATCACCCCCCGTCGCCAGTGTCACTAAGGCAGGGTTCACATTGCAGCGGTTTATGAGAACGAATGGGATTCGCACCGCACTGCAGTGCAAATCACATCCGATCTCTGTGCGATTCGAGTTCAGCCATTCGCCGCACCCGCCACACCCGCCGCACCCGCCGCAAATTCGCACGGGACCCTTTTTTTGGCCCGCAGCAGAATCGGATCGCATGGGTGTTCACAACATGCGATCCGAGTTTGCAGATCGCACTGCGATATGCGAACTGATCTGGGGGTGTCATTAACATTTCACTGACACTCCCAGCAGTTCGCATAGGGCAGTGTGAACTGCCGCCGGGAGGCATGCGATGCGGGAACCCGCCGCGGATTCGTGGCGTTCCCGCATCGCTCCAGTGTGAACCCAGCCTAATAAGCGATCGTTTTTCTGATCGCTGTATTAGTGTCACAGGTGACGCTAGTTAGGCAGGTAGGTATTTAGGTTCGCCGCAGCTTTTTATAGCGCCAGGGACCCCCATATACTACCGCATAAAGCCCCCTGATTGCCCCCTAGTTAACCCTTTCACCAGTGATCACCATATAACTGTTACAGGTGACGCTGATTGGTTAGTTATTTTTTTTATAGTTTCAGGGCACCCGTCATTTATTACCTAGTCTCACTAGTGTACCCCTAAATTTAGGGGTGTCTACTTTCCAAAATGGGGTCATTTGGGGGGGGGTTGTGCCATCTTGGCATTTTATGGCCTTCAAAACTGTAACGCCCTTAGAAAGCCTGAAGGCGGTGCTTGGTTTTTGGGGCCCCGTACGCGGCTAGGCTCCCAAAAAGTCCCACATATGTGGTATCCCCGTACTCAGGAGAAGCAGCAGAATTTATTTTGGGGTGTCATTTCACATATGCCCATGGCATGCGTGAGCAATATATCATTTAGTGACAACTTTGTGTAAAAAAAAAAAAAAAAGTTTGTAATTTTCCCGCAACTTGTGGCAAAATATAAAATATTCCATGGACTCAACATGCCTCTCAGCAAATAGCTTGGGGTGTCTACTTTCTAAAATGGGGTCATTTGTGGGGGTTTTGTGCCATCTTGGCATTTTATGGACTTCAAAACTGTAATAGGTAGTGAGGAGTGAAGTCAAATATTTACGCCCTTAGAAAACCTGAAGGCGGTTCTTGGCTTTCGGGGCCCCGTACGCGGCTAGGCTCCCAAAAAGTCCCACATATGTGGTATCCCCGTACTCAGGAGAAGCAGCAGAATTTATTTTGGGGTGTCATTTCACATATGCCCATAGCATGTGTGAGCAATATATCATTTAGTGACAACTTTGTGAAAAAAAAATAAAAAAAAATTAAAGTTTGTAATTTTCCCACAACTTGTGGCAAAATATAAAATATTCCATGGACTCAAAATGCCTCTCAGCAAATAGCTTGGGGTGTCTACTTTCTAAAATGGGGTCATTTGTGGGGGTTTTGTGCCATCTTGGCATTTTATGGCCTTCAAAACTGTAATAGGTAGTGAGGCGTGAAATCAAAAATTTACGCCCTTAGAAAGCCTGAAGGCAGTGCTTGGTTTTCGGGGCCCCGTACGCGGCTAGGCTCCCAAAAAGTCCCACATATGTGGTATCCCCATACTCAGGAGAAGCAGCAGAATTTATTTTGGGGTGTCATTTCACATATGCCCATAGCATGTGTGAGCAATATATCATTTAGTGACAACTTTGTGTAAAAAAAAAAAAAAAAAAAATTTTTTGTCATTATTCAATCGCTTGAGGCAAAAAAATAAAATATTCAATGGGCTCAACATGCCACTTATCAATTTCCTCAGGGTGTCTACTTTCCAAAATGGGGTCATTTGGGGGGGTTTTGTACTGCCCTGCCATTTTAGCACCTCAAGAAATGAGATAGGCAGTCGTAAACTAAAAGCTGCGTAAATTCCAGAAAACGTACCTTAGTTTGTAGATGTGACAACTTTTGCGCAAACCAATAAATATACAATTATTGACTTTTTTTTTACCAAAGACATGTGGCTGAATACATTTTGGCCTAAATGTATGACTAAAATTGAGTTTATTGGATTTTTCTAATAACAAAAAGTAGAAAATATCATTTTTTTTCAAAATTTGCGGTCTTTTTACGTTTATATCGCAAAAAATAAAAATCGCAGAGGCAATCAAATACCATCAAAAGAAAGCTCTATTTGTGGGAAGAAAAGGACGCAAATTTTGTTTGGGTACAACATTGCATGACCGCGCAATTACCAGTTAAAGCAGCGCAGTGCCAAATTGTAAAAAGACCTCTGGTCATTTACCAGCAAAATGGTCCGGTCTGAAGGTGGTTAATATAACGCATGTGTAAGCACAATAACAAACACCAATCAATATAACTCAAAACTGTGAAAAGTAAAAGTCCAAATATATGAAATCCAATCCCAAAGTGAAAAGTCCTCCACTGTGGTGAAGGCTCTTAATCCAGTATAATCCCAAACTGTCAGAACACGCGTGTAAACAGATCCACAGTGCCCATAAGGAAAGATGCGTACCAAAGCCCTGTAACCCCCAATAATAGAGTCGTCATGGTAAACATTTTTGGATAAACCCCCTGGTTCAGCTTTTCTCCAGCACATCAGATACCAGGCATCACATGTATGTAACATCAGACTCAATGAAACCTCACTAGGAATACCAATATGGCTTACTCCCCATCTGGACAGGAAGTGACGTCACCTGCTACCAATTCTACATCTTTCGTCATATGACATGTGACTTCATCACATGACTTGATGCCTGACAAAGTCACGTGTCAAGTGATGCAATGTGTAGAAACGGTAGAAGGTGACGTCACTTCCTGTCCAGACCAGGAGACGGCCCTATTGGTACTCCGAGTCCTAGTGAGGTTTCATTGAGTCTGATGTTACATACATCTATGGGAGTGACTTTTTATATGCTTTTAATCTTATAGTAAATATATTGCACTATGGGAGTGCCTCTTTTATTTCTTAGGTAATTTCTGACATTTGGACGAATTGGATATGTTTATATCAGATATTAGTGACATTTCACTTAAAGTTAATGCATAATGTGGAGAATAAGATTTCCTATCATTTGAGCCCAGTCTTGCCACACAGAGTCACTCCAGACCTGAGCAATCCTCTTTTATTGTTCTGTTAGAGAAATCTTGAAAGAAAACTTTGTCAAAACCTCCCCCTTGCTGTAAGTGACAGGTGATATACATATCTCATGCACTAGCCTGAGACAGGCACATCCTGTGTAAAAAGTTCACAATTCACACCCCCCTCCCCTCCCCTCCTCTCCTCTGCCCTCCCCTCCCCCCCAGATAGTATTATGATACCACACCAAATTCCGACTAATCTCGCACAGGACCCTTTTTTTTGGTCTGCACCAGAATCGCATGTGTGTTCCCACCTATGCAATCCGATTCATGTCCTAACTGTCAGTTCGCAGTGCGATATGCAAGCTGAAATGGGGGTGTCGTTAACATTGTATGACACTTCCCAGCAGTTTGCATATGGCAGTGTGAACTGCCGTGCGAGTCGGATGCGATGTGGGAACCTGCAGTGGATTCGCAGGGTTCCCGAATCAGAGCCTTGGTGAGAGCAGTCAGGTGGCATTTGTAGGCTGTATGCTTTGAGGCTTGGTTCACACTGGTGCGATGCGGAAACCCTGCGAATCCACTGCGGGTTCCCACATCGCATCCCACTCTTATGGCAATTCACACCACCATATGTGTTGTGTTGTGTGACAAGATTGTAGAGTTGTGTAATGAGTAATGAGTTGTGTGACAAGATTGTAGAGTTTTCCTTCAATCGGGAGAGAGTGGCTTGTAAGAGGGTATGTATAAAAACTGCCAAGGGACATTCCCCTTAAAGGGTCTATTACAGTGATGGTGAACCTTGGCACCCCAGATGTTTTGGAACTACATTTCCCATGATGCTCAACTACACTGCAGAGTGCATGAGCTTCATGGGAAATGTAGTTCCAAAACATCTGGGGTGCCAAGGTTCACCATCACTGGTCTATTACATACACTGTTACATCATATGTAAATCTCATAATTTTATCATATTTTCCTTAGATTAAGCTTTGCAGTGCTACTCAATGGCAAGATACAAATGCAGAAACAAACAAAACTTTTAAATGCATCAAGAGGAAATATAAAGCATGATATTCTAATATCGTATTATCGTATTGCTAATATCGTATAGTCTTTCCAAGGTAGCAGATTGAATAACAGGAATGGGGGTCTTTTCTAAAACAGAAACACTCAGTTTACCATACTGCTTTGAAAAATATGTACAGTAATACCTTGGATTAAGAGTATAATCTGTTCCAGAAGAATGCTTGTAATCCAAAGCACTCGTACTGTATATCAAGCGAGTTTCCCCATTGGAATCAAAAGAAATTTAGATAATTCGTTCCACAGCCACTGTTTGTCTATGTGGCACCATATGTGGCCAGAGGTGGGGGGGCACCGGAAACACTCGGAGAAGCTTGGGGACCACTCAGAGACGCTCAGAGACACTTGGAGACACTCAGGAATGGAGTGTTTCTGAATGTTTCTGAGTGTCTCTGAGCAGCTCCAAGTGGCTTAGAATGTCTGAGCGTCACTGGCGCCCCCGCACCTCTGGCCAAATGCAGTACTGCACACCCCAGAGGCTTGAATCCTGCTTGTTTTGTGAGACAATGTTCACAAACTGAGTCAGGATTTAAAAAAAAAAAAAAAAAAAGATTATATTGTGAAACGCTCAATTATTTGGAGAGTGTTGTGTGTGTGTGTGTATATATATATATATATATATATATATATATATATATATATATATATATATATGCGTTCTTGTTGAGGGAGGGGGATTAAAAGGGGTTGTAAAGTCAGAAGATTTTTTTATATTAATACATTTTATGTATTAGAATGTATTAAAATATGGATGTGCTCATTCGCCTTTGTGCGCAAGCACTGGTGGTGGGGGAACTCTACATTTTCTTAATTATTGATTGATTGTTTTTTTGACACTGTTGCTTTATTTTTATTATTATTTTTTTTTTTTATCATTTTATTGTTGTCACAAGCAATGTAAACATCCTTTGTGATAGCAATATGCAGTGATAGAACCCCTTAATGGAAAGATCTAGGGTCTGTAAGACCCCAAATCCCTCCTCTGCACTTAAAAGCATTCAAAACAAAGATCTATGCTTTGCAAATGGGTTCCATTTTTCCAAAATGGTGTCCTTAACATCCAAGTAAACCAGAAGGGATGTCAGGTCATCACCTATGGGTTACCATAGCTAAGAGCTGATCAAAGCTGATCCAATCAGCCAGTGGAAGCTCCGGCTGGTCACTCGGTTCTCCCAGTGTGAAAGCCAGCGAAAGCCGCAGAAGGCGGTGGGGTAGCATCCCCCATGGCTGCTTGTAAAAGCAAAATGCACTGATTACTGTGTAAATGTCACTGGCAGGGAAGGAGTTAACAGTACGGGGTGATCAAGGGGTTAACTGTGTTCCCTAGGGAGTGATTCTAACTGTGGGAAGATGGGACTGCCTGGGTGAGGAGGCCGACCATTGTTCATACTTAGTATGAACAACATATCACTCTCCTCTGCCCTGACAGCACAGAGATCTGTCTGCTTACATTGACAGATCTCCGTTCTGTCTCTGTGTGGAGCATTTGCGGGTGCCTGACGGTCATCGCGACCGCCGGACAAGCGCATTGGCTCATGCATCACGCTGCGGGCATGTGCATGTGCACACGCCCCCTAGTGGTCAAAAGGCAAACTGACGTTCAGCTACGTCAGTTTGCCCAGGGAAGCCAACCTGCCGCAGTACAACTGCGGCGGCTGGCCGGGAAGGGGTTAAACTGCAGTCAACATTTTTTTTCCAGATTTAGATAGAATGGAGATAACTAGAACTTTTGTCAGAATATTACTGCTTTCTATAATCACACTGAGAAGATTTAGCACTGCTTCCTATTTATTTGACACACTGGGATAATATTATAGGGTAACAAGTATAACTATAACTGGCAGCCACAAACAGCTATAATTACCTGACAGAGGGTCCAACATTTCCCCAATTCTACTCCCCAAAAAAAAAAAAAAATGTTGTTGATGTCTCTGTAGGAGGATTTTTTTCCCTCTGCAATAGCCCTTATGTAGGCACAATTAAATGGTATGGCAGGTACATAGATGACTTGATTCTGGTGTGGAACAAGACAGCTGGTGAAGTGGCATCTTTTATTACATATATATTGTACAGGACGCCAAGGTTGGGTCCTGGACGGGTATTATGTATCGCCTATATTCGGGATGTGGTCCCTTTAAGGGAATCATGGTAGGCTCAGGGGGCCACCCAAAATGGGTGACAGATTCCAGTTGTAGTTTGCGGGAGTTGACTCTCTGAGTCCTCTCTGTATTTTAAGAGAGGTAGTTGGGACCCGGAATTTAGGAGGCTCTAAAGTGTCATTTGGGTGGGAAAGAGCCTCCCTCCCTGACCACAGGGGGTTAACGGCCTCCAGGAGGACACACAGCCTATAAAGACAGGAAGTAGTCAGAGAGGTGTGGTGAGGAGGTGAAGGAGATGAACACCTGTCTGAGGAGCTGTCTGGCTGTGTTGTAAATATTTGCTGTTTGCTGTTTGCTGTTTGCTGTTTGCTGTTTGCTGTTTGCTGTTTGCTGTTTGCTGTTTGCTGTTTGCTGTTTGCTGTTTGCTGTTTGCTGTTTTGGAGGCTGAATAAAGATCTCTGCAAGGACTCTTTTTGGTGAAGACCTTTTCTACAGAACTGTAGGTGCTTTTCTTTTTGTATTATTTTGTGCTGAAGACAAGCGAACTTTAAAGAGGAAGTAAACCCTGATGGGTTTACTTCCTCTTTTTTTCCCTGCAAAGGTAAAGCATAATGGACTACTATGCATCGCATAGTAGCTCATTATGTGTCACTTACCTGACACAGGAGCCAGCGAAGTCGCCGCTGATCCCTGTAGTCCGCCGCGTCCATCTTGCTGGTGGCGTCTCGCAGCTCCGACCAATGACAGCGGCGAAGCCGCGATGACGTCACTCCCGCGCATGCGCACGGGAGTCGCGCCTCGCAGCTCCGCCGCTGTCATACGGCGAGGCCGCGATGACGTCACTCCCGCGCATGCGCACGGGAGTCGACAAATTTGGCAAATCCATTCTTGGACTTGCCGCATTTAGTGCGCATGCGCGCCGCTGTCTACGGCGCATGCGCCGTAGACAGCGGTGCCCATTTTCGGGCAAATATCTCCTAAACCATATAGGTTTAGGAGATATTGCTTGGACCTACAGGTAAGCCTTAATCTAGGCTTACCTATAGGTCCAAGTTGTTTGGAAGGGTTTACTTCCCTTTTAATTTATGGTTTTACATGCTGGAGAAAAGCTTTATTTTTGATTTATTGATAAATAAATATATTTTGGTTTCACCTGACAACGGTTTATGCACTTAATCCCACGGAGCTAGTATCCCCAAACTTCACAACTGGTGTTTTGGATGCTGGCAAAAGTGCATTTGCAGCCGCAAAAAAAACGTTTAAAAACTGACATTTAAAAGAGACTGTGTACAAATTGCATGTCTTGGGTGAAGCCAGCCCAGACGCTGCAAGCAGCAGGCAAAGACATGGAGGAGGTCATAAGGGCTTTGGCACAAGCCACTGTGGCCCAGCAGCAAGCTACCGTGACACAGCAGCAAGCTTTAGCAGACGCAAACCGTCGCCATGAGGAAGCGATGGCTCAGCAACAGGAAAGCACACGGCTGTTAGCCGCCCAGTTTACTGCTCAGCAGGAGTCCACTCAAGCACAGGTGGCTGCCTTGCAGGAGGAAGTACAGCGGCTGGCTCAGGGACGTGAACAAGTGGCTGTTGCCGCTGGCAACCAGGTGTCTGTGAGGGCCAGCCATTTTTTACAAAAATTAACGCCCAGCGATGACGTAGAGGCCTTTCTCACCACCTTTGAGAGGATAGCGGAGAGAGAGGGGTGGCCCCGTGACCAATGGGCCGGTATTATCTCCCCTTTCCTCACCGGTGACCTGCAAAAAGGCCTATTTTGACTTCCCAGCAGAACATATCAGTGACTATGAACATCTGAAGGCAGAGATCCTGGCCCGCTTAGGAGTGACCACAGCTGTCCGGGCTCAGAGGGTGCATCGCTGGCGGTACAAGCCTGACCGACCACCCAGGTCGCAAATGCATGAACTGGTTCAGCTAGTTAAAAAATGGCTGCAGCCAGAAAAACTGTCAGGCCCACAGATGGTGGAACGAATAGTAATGGACTGGTACCTGCGGTCCCTGCCAGATGACCTACAGCGCTGGGTAAGCCATGGAGACCCCGCAACCGCTGACCAGCTGGTGGAGTTGGTGGAAAGGTACACCGTGGTGGAGGACCTGCTTGGGCCTGCCAGGCGTAGGGAACCCACACCAAGGGCAACCAGACCGGCCATAGCGCCTAGGAGAGAAGCCCTGCCAGACGCTGGGATCCGCAAAACCGCATCATCTGCTACAGAACCTCGAAGGGTGGTTCCTGTCCCAAGAACAGGAGACCTACAGTGTTGGCGATGTCGGTCCTGGGGACATACCCGGGCGCAATGCCCACTTCAGGAGGAGCCTATGGACTGCGGAATTGGTCGGAGAAGCTCCTTCTACGTGCAAAGAGTCTGCACCACTCACCTGGATCCAATCGCAGGACAGTTCGAGTGTGAAGTGTGGGTGAACCACCTTCCTGCCAGGGCGCTACTGGACTCTGGTAGCATGGTAACATTGGTACATGCCAGGGTGATTGGGAGACTTGGCCCTGTAAGGAAAACCCTACGGGCAGTGTGCATCCATGGGGACACCAAGGAATACCCCATGGTTTCAGTGACTGTGTCATATGGCCATATCTCAGTGACCCAAGAGGTCGGGGTAGTGAGAAGTCTAATACATGACATTATAGTGGGGCGGGACTGTCCACTATTTTTCGAACTGTGGAGCCAGGTACAGATGGGGGCTGCCAGGACAGCCAGGAGAGTCTGAGGAACATGGGCCTGAAACCCCCACAACCCACCCCACTGATACAGAGATACCCATTGTGGATAAAGATACTGTAGAGAATGTTAAGTTAAAGGATGTGTCTGTTTCAGGTTGCAAAACCGAGTTAAACTCTGAGGGGGGGGAAGTCTTCCCGTTACAGGTTATGCTGGGGGGAGGATGACGAGGACCTCTCCCCATTGCAGTCCCCGGTTGAGGAAAGTGAAGGGGAAACATCCTCAAGGCCAGTACACCCAGATCTAGATGTACCCAGGGGTGCGTTTGGCACCGCCCAGCTGCGGGATCCTACCTTGGTCAATGCCCGAGAGCAGGTTTCTGTTGTGGATGGGGTCTCACAAATGCCAGGAGCAGACCAGAGGTTTCCTCATTTTGCCTTAAAGGGGGGCTTGCCTTATCGAGTGGCTGAAAGCCGTGGGGAAACTATAGAGCAGTTGCTGGTTCCCCAACCGTATAGGCGGATGCTACTCGATCTAGCCCACAACGACGCACTGGGAGGACACTTGGGGGCAGAGAAAACAGAGGCCAGGATAACTGACCGGTTTTACTGGCCAGGGGTGAAAGTTGAGGTTAAAAGATATTATGCCTCTTGTCCCGTTTGCCAGTTAACTGCCCCAGTGCCCCACTATAGAAGCCCTCTGGTACCCTTGCCAATTATTGAGGTTCCATTCGAGCGGATCGCTATGGATCTCGTGGGACCCCTGGTAAAATCGGCAAGAGGGCACCAGTATATATTAGTCATCCTAGACTATGCAACCAGGTACCCAGAAGCAGTTCCTTTGAGGAAAACTTCCTCTAAAGCCATTGCCCGAGAACTATTTCAGATGTTTTCGTGAACTGGTTTTCCTAGAGAGATATTAATGGACCAGGGCACCCCTTTTATGTCAAAGGTGATGGTGGACCTGTGCAAACTGTTCCAAATTAAGCAGTTACGAACGTCCGTCTATCACCCGCAGACTGATGGCCTAGTGGAGAGGTTTAATAAAACTTTGAAGACCATGCTCAAAAGAGTCGTCCAGAAGGACGGGAAGGATTGGGATATGTTACTCCCTGCCCTTTTGTTTGCCATCCGGGAGGTTCCACAAGCATCCACGGGCTTCTCCCCATTTGAGCTAGTGTATGGGCGACGGCCTCGGGGGTTGCTGGATCTGGTAAAGGAAATGTGGGAAAGTGAGTCCTCACCACACAAAACCATAGTGGAGCATATCTCTCAAATGCGAGAGAGGGTGGCTAAGGTGATGCCGCTGGTGAGGGAGCACATGCAGAGGGCTCAGGAAGCCCAAAGAAGGGTGTATAACCGATCTGCGAAAGTCAGACAGTTTCAAGTAGGGTAGAGGGTTGATAAAGCCCCAAATGAGCAAGGTGAAAGCCATACAGGACTGGCCCCATCCCCTAACCAAGAAACAGGTCAGAGCGTTTTTGGGTATAGTTGGCTACTACCGGAGGTTTATACCCAACTTTGCCACCATTGCTGCTCCCTTGACTGACCTGACCAAAGGCGGAAAGTCAGAGATGATAAAATGGAATAACGATGCCGAAAAAGCTTTTCAGAAGCTTAAGACGGCATTGTGCATGGATCCGGTGCTTGTTGCTCCAGACTTTAATAAGGATTTTGTAGTACAGACAGACGGTTCAAATGAGGGGTTAGGAGCAGTCCTGTCGCAGGTAATCAACGGGGAAGAGCACCCCGTCGTTTTCCTGAGTAGAAAGCTGATGGAAGCGGAGAAAAACTATGCGGTGGTAGAGCGGGAGTGTCTTGCCATTAAGTGGGCCTTGGACTCCTTACGGTATTTCCTCCTAGGCAGAAGGTTTCGCCTGGTATCCGACCACGCTCCGCTGACCTGGATGAGGCAAAATAAACACGCGAATGCTAGAGTAACGAGGTGGTTCTTGTCTCTCCAGGAGTTCAATTTTGTGGTGGAGCACAGACCTGGGAGACTACACCAGAATGCTGATGCCCTCTCCCGGGTCCACTGTATGGTGTCAAATGGTGCCTCCAACACCTCCGCGTTGAGGCAGAGTAGGGGGGAGATATGTACAGGACGCCAAGGTTGGGTCCTGGACGGGTACTATGTATCGCCTATATTCGGGATGTGGTCCCTTTAAGGGAATCATGGTAGGCTCAGGGGGTCACCCAAAATGGATGACAGACTCCGGGTGTAGTTTGCGGGAGTTGACTGATTCACGGTCCTCTCTGTATTTTAAGAGAGGTAGTTGGGACCCGGAATTTGGGAGGCTCTAAAGTGTCATTTGGGTGGGAAAGAGCCTCCCTCCTTGACCACAGGGGGTTAACGGCCTCCAGGAGGACACACAGTCTATAAAGACAGGAAGTAGTCAGAGAGGTGTGGTGAGGAGGTGAAGGAGATGAACACCTGTCTGAGGAGCTGTCTGGCTGTGTTGTAAATATTTGCTGTTTGCTGTTTGCTGTTTGCTGTTTGCTGTTTGCTGTTTGCTGTTTGCTGTTTGCTGTTTGCTGTTTTGGAGGCTGCATAAAGATTTCTACAAGGACTCTTTTTGGTGAAGACCGTTTCTACAGAACTGTAGGTGCTTTTCTTTTTGTATTATTTTGTGCTGAAGACAAGCGGACTTTAATTTATGGTTTTACATGCTGGAGAAAAGCTTTATTTTTGATTTATTGATAAATAAATATATTTTGGTTTCACCTGACAACGGTTTATGCACTTAATCCCGCGGAGCTAGTATCCCCAAACTTCACAATATATATAGATAGATAGATAGATATAGTATCATTTTGAGAGCCATTGTAGCACTATAAACTTTTTTTTTCTCGTTCAAATTGTTATATTTTTTTAAATATGAAATAATAACAAATACAATATAGCTGACAGCATTTTCTGAATGTTATTCTATATTACAGAAAATATGGGTACATATATTACTCTATGTTTATGACTGGTAGAGAAGGATTCATTTTGAGAGAGTCCTTTACTTTCAAGGTTTTATAATAAACTTCACATGTAATAATAAAATATTGGATTGTCATATGTAGATATATTGTTTTGCAGTTGAAAAGTTGAAATTCTCAATAAGCTGGAGTTAACATGGACATATTTAATTAAATGTTTTGTATCTATCTATAATATAAACCATAACTGTGATTATGTAAAATGACCCATTGGTAACAAATATTATGTGTAAAAGATTGGATTGAGAAAGAAAATAGTTTTTGAAAGAATAAGAGGAAATAAAATAAAAGAAGAAATAAGTATAGAGGTAGGGAAGACATGAGAGTTCCAGAGGTAAATATAATTTATAGACTGTGATGAGAAAAAATGCTTGAGAGGGTGTCAATTACCATGACCAGAGTACTCAGTTGTCATAGTTATCTGATATGCAATGTTTGATCCATGGTCTCCATAAATTGTTAAACTTTTTTGTAATTTGATTTGTAAAACAAATTATCTTTATCTAGAGCAGTGATTCTCAACCAGGGTTCCTCCAGAGGTTGCTAGGGGTTCCTTCAGCATTGGGCAATTTCTGCCTCTTAGATAAGTTCCCACCGACACCACTAATCTTTTTAGCTATCTGTAAGGAGGTAATTCTTTACAATGACCACAAGTGTAAGGACCATTCTTCCCACTGACCATCACACTAATGTATCATGAGTTGTAGATTTATAATATTTAGCAGGGGTTCCTCGAGACTGGAGAACTATTTCAAGGGTTCCCCTGTGTTGAAAAGGTTGAGAAAGGCTGATCTAGAGCGTCCATCTTAGCATGTATAAATGATTGATTCATTCTGAGCTTGGTTTCTGCAATGTTCAATAAAGGGGGTTTTCCATGAGTTAGTTATTGTCTGCTTTGGGGCTGTAAAGAATATAAGGAATAGTTTAAATTGTTTATGTGTAAGAAAGCCTGGTTTTAAATTTAGGAGAGCTGTTATTGGGTCTGGTATAATAAAACAATCAAACATTGTTGAGGCTATTAGGAAGACATTTTCCCAAAACATATGTATCTTTGAGCAATTCCACGAGATGTGTACCTTGTTTGAGACAGCCACGAAAACAGAGGCCTGAGTTGTCTTTTGCAAATGTATCTATTCTAGCAGGAACCAAGTACCATTGTGTAAGTAAATTATGTGATGTTTCAACTGCCATTATGTTTGTTGAAGAAGAGTTAGTATTATGCCGCGTATACACGATCAAACAAGCGGGTGGAAAAGTCCGGCAAACTGAAGTCCGCCGGACAATCCCCCCCATGTGTAGCCTCCGGCATACTTTTTTGACCCGAAAGTATGGTGGACTTAGAATGTAGTTTTACACTCCAATCTTCCCGTCGGACTCGCATTTCGGCGGACAATCCAGCCGTGTGTGTGCCAGTCCGCCATACTTTTGAAATGAGCGGACTTTTCCCGCCCAGAGAAAAGTCTGCTCATTTCGAGCGGGTCTCCAGGTAGGCGGGGCCCGCGAAGGAGACGCCGCTGGCCCCGCCACCTGGTATGGACTTAAAGGGGAACCCCAACGCCGAAAAAAAACGGCGTGGGGGTCCCCCCCAGTCCACAACAGACCCTTGTCCGAGCACGCTACCCGACCGGCCAGGAAAGGAGGGGCGAGCGAGCACCCCCCCCTCCATGAGCCGTACCAGGCAGCGTGCCCTCAACATGGGGGACGCCTTGGGGAAGGGGGGGCCGCGCGGCCCCCCCACCCCAAAGCACCTTGTCCCCATGTTGATGAGGACAAGGGCCTCTTCCCGACAACCCTGGCTGTTGGTTGTCGGGGTCTGCGGGCAGGGGGCTTATCGGAATCCGGGAGCCCCCTTTAATAAGGGGGCCCCGGATACCGGCCCCCCACCCTATGTGAATGAGTATGGGGTACAATGTACCCCTACCCATTCACCTGTAAAAATAAAAGTACAAAAAAAACACAACACACGAGATAAAATAGTTTATTGCACAGCTCCGGGGGTCTTCCGTCTTCGGGGGTCTTCTCGCCGGACTCCTCCGCTATCTTCTTGTAGCTCTTTTGCTAGCGGAGGAGCACGGCTTTCTTCCTCGCCGCCGGCCTCTTCTTCCGACTTCGGGGGTCTTGTCCCCCTCTTCGGTTCTTCTGCCGGGCCACCGTGCCTTCTTCTACCTCTTTTACAGGCGGTGGCCCGGTCTTCTGTCGCCGCCGCCGCCTTCAATTCTTCTGTTCTTCTCTTCTTCTTCTTCTTCTTCAGATGTTGCCTCGCCGAGTCCTCCGCTCACAATGACAGGGACCGGGCATGCTGCGACTTATATAGGGACAAGGGGCGGTGGATGTCACATGGGTTCATGTCACATGGTGACCCCGCCCCCTTACGATGTCACAGTCTCGGAGGATGCTGGGACTGTCGCCATGTGACATGAACCCATGTGACATCCACCGAAGACCCCGCCCCTTGTCCCTATATAAGTCGCCGCATGCCCGGTCCCTGTCATTGTGAGCGGAGGACTCGGCGAGGCAACATCTGAAGAAGAAGAACAGAAGAACAGAAGAATGGAAGGCGGCGGCGGCGACAGAAGACCGGGCCACCACCTGTAAAAGAGCTAGAAGAAGGCGCGGTGGCCCGGCAGAAGAACCGAAGAGGGGAACAAGACCCCCGAAGTCGGAAGAAGAGGCCGGCGGCGAGGAAGAAAGCCGGGCTCCTCCACTAGCAAAAGAGCTACAAGAAGATAGCGGAGGAGTCCGGCGAGAAGACCCCCGAAGACAGAAGACCCCCGGAGCTGTGCAATAAAGTATTTTATCTCGTGTGTTGTGTTTTTTTTGTACTTCTATTTTACAGGTGAATGGGTAGGGGTACATTGTACCCCATACTCATTCACATAGGGTGGGGGGCCGGTATCCGGGGCCCCCTTATTAAAGGGGGCTCCCGGATTCCGATAAGCCCCCCGCCCGCAGACCCCGACAACCAACGGCCAGGGTTGTCGGGAAGAGGCCCTTGTCCTCATCAACATGGGGACAAAGTGCTTGGGGGTGGGGGGGCGCACGGCCCCCCTTCCCCAAGGCACCCCCCATGTTGAGGGCACGTGGCCTGGTACGGCTCATGGAGGGGGGGGGGGCGCTCGCTTGCCCCTTCTTTCCTGGCCGGCCGGGTAGCGTGCTCGGACAAGGGTCTGTTGTGGACTTGGGGGGGACCCCCACACCGATTTTTTTCAGCGTTGGGGTTCCTCTTTAAGTCCATACCAGGCGGCGGATAGTACGGCGGACTTAGTACGCCGTATTAGTCCGCTGAAAAAGTGCCGTGTGTGGGCAAGTAGCCCGTTCAGAAAGTCCGGACAGTCTGGCGGGATGTCCGTCAGACTAAGTACGTCGGACAGACGGCTACGTGTGTACGCGGCTTTAGACCATATATTAGACCATACCTGAAGATCAATATTACGTTCAAGATCTTTTTCCCATTTTGCAACATATGTTGGTATATTTGTATCTGATTTAGTGATTCGTTGAGAATAGATAATTGAAATGTGACTCTTAGCATGTGAGACCTTTAGACAAATTTGTTCAAATTGGGAGAGGGTGTTTATGGTATCATTAGTATTGAGGAGAAGAACATAAAAATGTTTGATTTGAAGGTAACGGAATATTTTAGATTGGTGAGCCCAAAGGATTTGCATAGTTCTGGGAAAGGACGTATTGATGCTGCTGAAATTATGTCATATAGACGAGAAATGCCAACCTGAGACTAGACATGTGCACCGTCAAAAAATGTGTTTTGTTTCGTTCCGTTTCGTAATTAGTGTACGAAATTCAATTCGGATTCGTACGAAATATGAATTTTCATTAGATTCGTAAACATTTTGTTAAATAACGAAAGTTCGTTATGATGAATTTATCATTATGAGGGGTTCCCACCATCCCTGTGCTGAGCTGACTTCCTCTGATTGGTGAACAAAACACCAGTCATGTTTCTGTTAATTTGGATCCGAAATTAATTAACGAAATTTCATATTTTCTATGAAATTCGTAAGCATAGAAATTCCCATAGGGTTCCCACCATCCCTGTGCTGAGTTCCCGGGTCTGAGTGTACACCCGCTGTGCCCATTTATGAGGGGTTCCTACCATCCCTGTGCTGTGTTGACTTCCTCTGATTGGTGAACAAAACACCAGTCATGTTTGTGTTAATTTGGATCCGAAATTCCGAAATTCGTTAACGAAAGCATAGAAATTCCCATAGGGTTCCCACCATCCCTGTGCTGACTTCCTAGGGTTTTAACTTTTTAGGTTCATTAACTTTTCGTAACAGTTACAAATTTTTGTTATGATGAATTTATCATTATGAGGGGTTCCTACCATCCCTGTGCTGTTCTGACTTTCTGGGTTTTTAACTTTTAGGTTCATTAACTTTTTGTTAAATACAAATTTTTGTTATGAATTTGGATCCGAAATTCGTAAATGAAATTCCGTAATTCGTTCGGAATTCGTATGCATAAAAATTTGTATTTCGGATTCGTACAAAAATACGAATTTTCGCTTCGTACGAAGCTAATCGCACATGCCTACCTGAAACCAGGTGTATATATAATAATATCAAAGCTGGATAAATGGCCGGATTTTTATTAAAAAAGAGAAAAGTGTGAGGTTTTATGTCTATCCCAGATAGTGTTTAGTAATTGGATTTTTTTAAAGTCTTACGATCTATAGGACGTAACCATGGGATATTATTTATAGGAAGAGGATCACACTCCTTTGCTTCAATTACTACCCACAAAGGAATCTCTATAGTAGAGTAACATTTCGATAGTGCCAATTGAGCAGCCCTGTAATAAATCGAAAAGTCTGGGAATCCCAAGCCGCCCATTGATTTAGGGAGGTATAAAGTCTTCCTAGGTAATCGAGGTTTGATTTTCCCCCAAGTGAATTGTATTGCTTTTTGTTGTATAATTCTAAGAAAGTTGACAGGAATATGAATCGTAGACATGTGCATTCGTTTTCGTCCGAATGCATTTTCGTCCGAATTTCAGCTATTTTCGTTTTCGTTTAATTTTTTTTTTTTTTCTATCAATGACTTTCAATGAGTGTTCTCTGTATTATGGAGCCGACAATTCATAATAGCTGCGAGTGATTTTAAAGGACTTTTTTTCTGCATAAATAACACTTTGTGCAGGGACAGTTCTAAGCACGGGAAACATGAGCCCCTACACAGGCATACTATAGACACCCCCCCCCCCCCCCCCCTACGAAATTTAAAGGAATATTACACTTTTATTGTTTCACTTTAATCACTATTAAAATCACTTCTCCTGAAAAAACTGCCATTTTTAAAACTTTTTTTGCATTGATACATGTCCCCTGGGGCAGGACCTGGGTCCCCAAACACTTTTTAGGACAGTAACTTGCAAATTAGTCTTTACAATTAGCACTTTAGATTTTGAACGTTGGAGTCTCATAGACTTTAATAGGGTTCTAAAGTATGCTATATACTAGCTCCGTCGAATCTTCTTTATACATTCGACAGACACCATAAGCCTTCAAAGACAGATTCGATCGTAATTCATGTGGATTTTCGGACGAATGCAATTTTTGAACGAAAAATGAAATAAATAAACATGAATTTCGGGAGTAACTAAATAAATTAAGTTTTCGGACGAAATATTTTACTCTGCACATGTCTAATGAATCGAGAGGACTCTGAATAAATATAAAAATTTAGGGAGTATGGTCATTTTTATTGTATTGATTTTTACGAACCAAGAAATTGGTAGGGATGACCAATTAGATAGCAAACTAGTAGTTGTTTTCAATAAAGCTGGATAGTTAGCAGCAAATAGATCCGAGGGACAGGTAGTGAGTTTTACACTCAAATATGGAAGGCTACAGTCAGCCCATTTAAAGGGTGGCTAATCTTGTATTGCTTGTTTCTCCTTTTCAGTTAGTGAGATGTTCAACGCCACAAATTTTTGGACATTGACTCTAAGACCTGAATTAGTGAAAATGTACTTAATATAACCATAATGTTAGGGGCGGAAACTTGTGGTGAGGACAAAAATAAGAGGATGTCATCTGCAAATAAGTATGTGGTGACATCTGCCCAATTCAATACCTGTGATGGTAGGTTCCATCCTTATTCTTTATGCCAAAGGTTCAATAAGTAATGCAAACAAGACTGGTAAGAGTGGACATCCTTGACGTGTACCCCTTTGTATATCAAAATTTTCTGATTTGTAACCTGCATATGTAATGTAAACCCTAAGTTCATGGTACTACTTAATGTCAAGAGAGAGAAAACAGGCGGGAATACAATGTATTTTAGTGGTATGTGACAAAAGGGTTGCATGTATAATGTTATCACTAGCTTGTCGAATAGGGGTGAAACCAACATGCTCATGGTGTATAAGATTGTCTATCATTTTTTTTTTAATCTGTTGGCAATAATTTTGCCAAAAATTTTAATATCTAAATTTAATAAAGAAATAAGTTGGTAATTTGACCAAGCAATGTCATCTGTATGGGGTTTGGGAAGCATGCAAACGATTGCTGTCAGAGTTTCCTTCCTAAAAGAGTGACCTTCTAGGAGACAATTGAAGGTGTCTGTTAAAACCGGCGATAAAGTATCCGTAAATGTTTGATAGTAAAGAGCGGAAAATCCATCGGGACCAGTTCTCTTATTTAATTTCAGAGTTTTAAAAACATTGGTCACCTCACCAACCATCACGGAGTCCTCCACCATTTTCAATTGTGTTTTGGATAATGAAGGAAGAGAAATGTGAGAGAAAAAAATCATTCGCTTTAGAGGAATCCAACTCACTGTCAGATGAATATAAATTGGTTAAATGTGATTTAAATTTTTGTAATATTTTCAAAGGATTATTAGAGTAAACATCTCTGGATATTTTAAGATGGATGGGTTTGTTTGGATTATGACAAAATTTTAGTGCATGAGCTAATAGAGTATTTGATTTGTTTGTGTTCATGTAAAAATGTTGTTGTGATCTTTTAATGGTTTTGTCGGCTGACTCAGTGAGAAATAAGCCAAATTTGGATTTGGTTTTATCTAATTTCAATATTGATGAAGGAGAAGGGTTATGTTGAAATGCCACATGACATGCATTAAAATTTGTTTCTAGTTTACAACATAGGTCTTTTCATTCTTGATTGATTAGTGTGGCTTGTAGCAAACATATTGCACAGAGAACACATTTGTGTGCCTCCCATAGAGTGGTCGGGGAAATGTCAAGTGTAGAATTATATTTTAGATATTCCTTAAGCGTGAGTTCAATACTATGTTTATGTGCTGGATTTTCGAACATAAAATCTCTAAGTAGCCATGTGGGGTCATATGCGTTTGGGATTGTGGAAGTTATAACAGTGTAGATTGCACTATGGCCAGACCAAGGTAGGGAATAATTTTTGATGTCAAAATTTCAGGTACCATACCTGTATTCAAAAATATATGGTCAATCCTCGAGAATGAGCGATGAGGATATGAGTAATGTGTGTATTGTCTCTTGGTAGGATTCAACTCACACCAGGAATCTACTAAGTTATATTTCGTAATAAGTTTTTAGAAAGAGTGTTTCCTTTGAGTCTGTGGTATTGGTGATTTATCTAGAAAGGTAAAGATAGTCTGATTATAATCTCCACATATAATTATAATTGCTGTTTTTTTGAAGCCAAGGCCTTATGGTGTCTGTCGAATGTTCTAAGAAGATTCGATGGAGCAGTTAAACTGTACGATGCCACAATCGTACATTTCCAGTTGAATGTTCCGCCTACAAGCTATAGTAGAATTCTAATGTTGTATGACACTAGTAATAATTTATATTTATTAATTATTATTACTAGTCAACCAACATTAGAATTCTCCTATAGCCTATGGGCAGAGCATTTGACTATAAATGTACGCTCGCGGCGATTGCTTCGTTGAATCTTCATGTCAAATCTTCTCTCTATGTCAAATAATCTTGGACTAATAGAGTTAGGTTAGGTACATTTGGCCTTTTGCTATTGTCTCTATAATGTCGAATCTTTCCTCTCTATGCCAAATCTTTCCTCTCTATGTCAAATCTTTTCTCTCTATGTCGAATAATCTTGAACTAACAGAGCTAAGTTTAGGCACATTCGACCACAGGTTCGATGGACACAGATCACTATTGTCAGCGTCATGTCAAATCTCCTACTTATGTCGAACTGTTGCAACAAAACAAAAATAAAGCATTTGTTTATGTCGGATCTTTCCGTTTTCGGATTCTGCACATTTGTTATCATTTGTTAAAACGATAATGAAAATACCTGAAATTCGGACGAAAATGCATTCAAACGAAAACGAATGCACATGTCTACATACTATATGTGCTTTCTTGGAAGCAAAGGAACGAAAGGCTTTAGTACATTTTTGTAGGATGTTAAATTCCTGAACATTCAGGTATAGTATATTTAGTGAAACCATGGTATCAAAGAATCATTAAATATGGTAACATGCAATCAGAGACTGTATAAGAAGGAATTTTCCTCCGGAATAGTGTTGATAAAGGAAGAAGGAAAATAAAAAAAGTTCAAAAAGAGAAAGTTGATTTTGAATGTCAGGAATATGAAACAACATATGTAATTTCATAACATATCCGTTGAGGGGAGGAAAAGTCTCCCTCCAAAGGTACATTGGCTACCGTCAATTGCCTACTGGTTCAATAAGCAGCCGAGGGTAGCAAGAGGGGAGCGCAAGGAACATCCCTGCCAACCATGAAAATTATACTATTACAATCTGTAAACAAGATAAAAAAACAAAGAAAATGCCCAAGCATGTACTAAAGGTTTGAAGACTCACAAAATATGAATACTGGCAAGTAATCCAGAATTCGTATGAAGTTAGCCTTATGAGACTAGAACAAATATTTTTCATATCATCTATTGCTAAAGTTATTAAGATATTTAATAAAATTTAATAAAGCAGAAAAATGGTTAAAAAATTATAATTAATGACAATAGCAATATCAATAACTTCTCTAAGCTTCAAAAGATAGTGGGCTGAAGCCATATACATGAGAAGATAAAAGAAAGATTTTCATTAACATAGCCAAATATTCAAACACCACCAAAAGAAAGCACTATTTGTGTGAAGAAATGTAAAAAATGTCATATGGGTGCAGTGTTGCATGACCGTGCAATTATCATTCAAAGTGCGACAGCTGAAAGCTGAAAATTGGCCTGGGCAGGAAGGGGGCATAAGTGCCCAGTAATCAAGTGGTCAACCTCTTGCTGACCACCCGCTGTCAGAATGGCTCCCCTGCGTGAATCGCCATAGCTGTTCAGCGGTCTCTTTAATGGGTATAGGGGGCACGCACGCGTGCCTGCCACATAACTGCTGCATCACTGAGGAGACGATGCTCGTGGCCAGTGGCCTCTATGTTCGCTGGGCACCTGTGATCGCTCCTAACAGAGCCAGAAGGGGGATGTGTATGTGTAGGGGAGAGGAGACAGATCGTGTGTTAATAAAATATAGGAAAAATGATCGGTCTCCTCCCCAGGCAGTCCCATACTCCTACAGTTATAACTCACTGGGGGAACAAATTTAACCCCTTGATCGCCCCATAGTGTTAACCCCTTCCATGCCAATGATATTTATACAATAATCAGTGGCTATTTTTAGCTCTGATTGATGTATAAATGTCAATGGTTCCAAAAAAGTATGAAAAGTGTCCGATCTGGCAGATCGCCGCCATTACTATTAAAAAAAAACATAATAATAAAAATGCCATAAATCAATCCCCTAGTTTGTAGACGAAATCCTTTTTTTTTTACCAAAAATATGTAGAAAAATATCTATCGGCCTAAACTGAGGAAGACATTTTTTTTTTTATTTGGGATATTTATTATAGCAAAAAGTAAAAAACATAGTTTTTTTTTTAATTGTCACAATTTTTTTGTTTATAGCGCAAAAAAATTAAAACTTCAGAGGTGATTAAATACCACCAAAAGAAAGCTCTATTTGTGGGAAAAAAAAAGGACATACATTTTTTAATTAATTTTGGGTACAGCGTCGCACCACCACGCAATTGTCAGTTAAAGCGACGCAGTGCCATATCGCAAAAAATGGCCCGTCAGGAAGGGGGTACATTCTTCTGGGGCTGATGTGGTTAAAAGAGACTTTAGAATCTGCTGCAGTAAATTGTATTTCATGAATGTATAAGGTGAACAGCCAACAACTCGTCCTTCCGAAAAAGTCACTTTATAACATCGAGTGAAGTGTACAAAGTACAGTGGCTTACGCATTTCGTCAATAAGCCTGAATCATAGCCACTGTACTTTGTACACTCCAAATTTAATGTAATAAAGTGACTTTTTCGGAAGGACGAGTTGCTAGCCCTTATATCTCTATGTTGCATTAGTGTTGGGAAGACACTTTGAGCAGGAGCACATCATTCCACCTCCTCGGGTAATCTGTCTGGGCTTTGTACTTTTATTCTCATGAAATTGAATACCAAGTAACACATTCATAAGAACTCATTTTTACAGTGGTCGATGTGCCCAGACATGAGCAAAATGTTTAACAGCATGTTTGATATCCTTATTCTTTAGACTGTATATTAAAGGATTGAGCATCGGTGTCACCATTGTGTACAATACAGAAACGACTTTGCTTATAGACAAAGATAACCCCTTTGGTGGAAGTATATAAATCATAATTAGCGTTCCATAGAATATGCAGACGATGGTCAAATGAGAACTGCAAGTGGAGAAAGTTTTCCATCGGTCAATGTTGGAGGAGAGGCGTAGTATAGCCATGACAATACACCCATATGATAGAATGATTATTATCAAAGGGAAAACCATCACAGGAATGCTCAACAACACAACCTCTATTTGAACGGCTGAAGTTTCTGAACAAGATAATTCTATAATAGGAGCAAAGTCACAAAAGAAATGGTCAATGACATTTGGACCACAAAACTCTAGAGTAGATAGCATTAATGTGGTCACAAGTATGAAGATAAAACTCAACAACCAAGAACATAGGACTGAATTCAGGCAAGTTGGGAAACTCATAATCGAGGAATATCGGAGAGGGTAGCATATGGCTATATACCTGTCATAAGCCATTATAGTTAATATGAAACATTCTGAGGACTCTGAGCCACCAAAAACATAAAACTGAGCAATACAACCCGTGAGGGACATAGTGGACCCATTGTTTATTACACTTACAAGGGCATTGGGGATAATGTCTGTGGTTAGCAGGATGTCTGATAATGAGAGTTGGCTGAGGAAGAAGTACATAGGGGAATGGAGGTTTTTGCTGGAGGATACAAGTATGATGATCAAAAGATTTATACATACTGTCACACAGTAAATCCAAAGAAGCAAAACAAATATTAGTCCTTTGAGTTTTTCAAAATAGTTAAACCCAAGTAGAAGAATTTCTGTAACTTTAGTTACGTTTCCACCATTCATTTTCTGAAAATAGAGAGTCAAGTAAATAATAACAATGATCACTAAATTGAATATATTTTGTAATATCGTAAAATCATCATACCTGCCTTACAAATCTTAATTATTTGTGCGCTATACTGTAAAATTTCTGCTATAAAACATAAAAAAAATTTGAAAAATTATATAAAATGTCTTCATCATTTAGGCCAATATGTATTCTGCTACATATTTTTGGTAAAAAAAAATCAAATAAGCATATGTTGATTTGCACAAAAGATATAGCATCTACAAACTATGGGATGACTGCGATATCGCGGGAAAAATATACACTGTCACTGTACTAATGACACTGGCTGGGAGGGGGTTAAGATCAGAGGTGATCAAAGGGTTAAATGTGTGCCTAGCCTGTATTTTTCTAAACTGTAGGGGCTGCTTTTACTAAGGCAAAGTATCGATCCATGTTCCTGCGACATCATGACATCACTTCTAAAGCGGAAGTAAACTTTTTTTTTTTTTTAAACAAAATATCAAAAACATTTTTTTTTTGATCTTTTGCTTTTAAAAATAAAAACGAGATTTGGAGTCTTTCTATAAAGAGGACCTGTTATCCTTATTTCTATTACAAGGGATGTTTATATTCCTTGTAATGGGAATAAAAGCGATAAAAAATAAAGAGACGGTGGAAAAATAAAAACAAAATAAATATGAAAAGAATAAATTAAAGCAGCCTCATTCCTATGTGCTCATGCGCAGAAGCAAACGCATATGTAAGTTGCACATATGCACACGCATATGTAAACGCTGTTTGCACCACACGTGTGAGATATTGCCACGTGCGTTAAGAGCGAGAGCAATAACTCTAGCACTAGACCTCCTATGTAACTCTAAACAGGTAACCTATAAAAATGTTTAAAGCATCGCCTATGGAGATTTTTATGTATCATACTTTTTACCATTCCACGAGCGTGCATTAGTTTAAAGTGTGACATTTTAGGTATCTATTGACTGAGTGTAACATCATCAAGAAAAAATAGGGTATATATTATGTTTTTTTTTTTGTTTTTGTTTGTGATTGCTATACAAATACAGTTTGACATAAAAAATGGCAATAATCACAATTTTTTTCCCCTAGGGTCTCGGCTAAAAATATATATATATATATATATATATATATATATATATATATATATATATATATATATATATATATATATATATTTATATTATCTCAAAAAAGTGAGTACACTCCTCCCATTTTTTGTAAATATGTTATTATATCTTTTCATGTGACAACAGAAATGACACTTTGCTACAATGTAAAGTAGTGAGTGTACAGCTTGTATAACAGTGTAAATTTACTGTCCCCTCAAAATAACTCGACACACAGCCATTAATGTCTAAACCGCTGGCAATTAAAGTAAGTACACCGCTAAGTGAAAATGTCCAAACTGGGCCCAATTAGACATTTTCCCTCCCCGATGTCATGTGACTCATGGCACCTCATGGCAAAGAACTCTCTGAGGATCTATCTGAAAAAAAGAGTTATTGCTCTACATTAAGATGGCCTAGGCTATAAGAAGATTGCCAAGCTCCTGAAACTGAGCTGCAGCATGGTGGCCAAGACCATACAGCAGTTTAACAGGACAGGTTCCACTCAGAACAGGCCTCACCATGTTTGACCAAAGAAGTTGAGTGCATGTGCTTAGTGTCATATCTTTGGGAAATATATGTGTGAATGCTGCCAGCATTGCTGCAGGGGTTGAAGGGGTGGGGGGTCAGCCAGCCAGTGCTCAGACCATACGCTGTACAATGCATCAAATTGGTTTAGAAGAAACTATAATGTAGCGCTAAAAAAATTGAATAATGAGAAATAACAAAAAGCAAAATTACATGGTGAAGTGACTAACACCAAAAAATATTGAAATGTATATATAACATTAAAGTCCCAAGAGTGAAATCAATCAATCCTTGGAATCCGTATGAGACTCTAAAATAGTGATTCACAGAGTGCGTGAACTAAAGGGTGATCCAGAAGATATGCTAGGCACTAACATCAGAGCAGAGTATGGAAAAGGTGGGTACTCTTACCGGAGCCACGGGACCTGTATATAAATACCAGGTCAAACAAGCATGCACAAGTGGATCCTCAACTCCATAGGGAATGTGCGACAGATCCCAAATGGTTTGTCAGCCAATGGAAGGGCTGTGGGTCCTCTAGTCAATGGAGGAGCAATCAATCCCGTCTCAAAGGTGCAAATCTTCCTTACAGAGATTCCGATAAGGTAACAAAAGTCTCTGACCAATAACTCAATTACATGTGGCTCTGGTAAGAGTACCCACCTTTTCCATACTCCGCTCTGATGTTAGTGCCTAGCATGTCTTCTGGATCACCCTTTAGTTCACGCACTCTGTGAATCCCTATTTCAGAGTCTTATACGGATTCCAAGGATTGATTGATTTCACTCTTGGGACTTTAATATTATATATACATTCCAATATTTTTTGGTGTTAGTCACTTCACCGTGTAATTTTGCTTTTTGTTATTTCTCATTATTCAATTTTTTTTAGCGCTACATACATAGTTTCTTCTTTTTGTATATGAATTTCGTCACGTTCGTGTGTAGCAGCTTTGTTCACTTTTTTAAGGTTAGCACAATAATTTTCCCTGTTTTCACATCAAATTGGTTTGCAGGGCTGTCATCCCAGAAGTAAGCCTCTTCTAAAGATGATGCACACGAAAGTCTGCTGAAGACAAGCAGACTGAGGACATGGATTACTGGAACCATGTCCTGTGATCTGATGAGACTTTGTACTCATCACCTGGTTGCACCACACACGCTTGGCATCATCTGCACCAAATAAGTTTATCTGGTGCAGATGATGCCAAGTGTGTGTGGCGGCAACCAGGTGAGGAGTACAAAGACAAGTGTGTCTTGCCTACAGTTAAGCATGGTGGTGGGAGTGTCATGGTCTTGGGCTGCATGAGGGCTGCCGGCACTGGGGACCTACAGTTCATTGAGGAACCATGAATGCCAACATGTACTGTGACATACGGAAACAGAGCAAGATCCCCTCCCTTCAGAGACTGGGCCACAGGGCCGTATTCCAACAGGATAACGACCCCAAACACACCTCCAAGACGACCACTGCCTTGCTAAACTAGCTTAGGGTAAAAGGGATGGACTGGCCAAGCCTGTTTCCAGACCTAAACCCTATTGAGCATCTGTGGGAATCCTCAAATGGAAGGTGGAGGAACACAAGGTCTCTAAGATACACCAGCTCCGTGATGTCCTCATGGAGGAATGGAAGAGGACTCCAGTGGTAACCTGTGAAGCTCTGGTGAACTCCATGCCCAGGAAGGTTAAGGCAGTGCTGGAAAATAATGGTGGCCACACAAAATATTGACACTTTGGGGCCAATTTGGACACTTTCACTTTTGTTGCCAGCGGTTTAGACATTAATAGATGTGTGTTGAGTTATTTTGAGAGGACAGCAAATTTACACTGAAGTAGAAAAGATGTAGCTGAATAGCCACACCTCGAATTATTCAACTTTATTTCAAAAATGAATTTAAAATCATAGCATCTAGGCTGGTAAACAGACTAACTGCACAGCTGCTGACATGTTTCACACCGAACATGGTGCTTACTCATAGCTGGTATGACTAAGCACCGTGTTCGGTATGAAACATGTCAGCGGCTGTGCAGTTAGTCTGTTTACCAGCCTAGATGCTATGATTTTAATTACATTTTTGAAATAAAGTTGAATAATTCGGAGTGCGACTATCCAGCTACATCTTTTCTACTTCAGTTCCTGTTGCAAACAGAGCCAGCACCCTGTGGGATTATGGAGACAGCTGTTTTGGGAGAAGTCATTACCTTGGAGCTGTAATTCTTTGTATTTCTATCAGCAAATGTACACTGTTATATGTACACTGTTATATAAGCTGTACACTCACATTGTAGCAAAGTGTCATTTCTTCAGTGTTGTCACATGTAAAGATATAAAAAAATATTTACAAAAATATGCGGGGTGTACTCACTTTTGTAAGATACTGTATCTGTGTAGCATGACTGAGTAATTGCTGTTTAAACTGTGACAGCACTGAGAGCTGAAAAATAGCCTGGGCTGGAAGGGGGTGAAAGTGTCCGGACTTGAAGTGGTTAATGTATCTGTTGTCCTGCGTAATTAAATATGAATTTAAAGTATTTTTTTAAATGCCTGATGAAGAAATGTAAAGTGTTTCAAAAATGTTGCATTTCATGAAAGATATTACCTAAACGTCAAACTTTTTTTTCTTGAAAAATAACAAATTAATTCAATTTTCTAGCAAGAGATGCGTAATAAGATTTCCAAAAATCAATTGTTATCAATCATATCAAACCTCAAACTGTAAAATGGTTGTAGAAAGATAACAATACAATGAGAACATGGTTAAAAATATGACTTTTATGTTATGCTCCAGATTCAAGTTTTATTGTATAATTCTATATGAAGCTTACAATACCAAGAGCAAGGGATCAACATCTACTGCATGTAGTCTGTAGTTTATGTATCAGTTAAATATTGAGAGATAAAACACAAAACAGCCACAGAAAATAGAGAACACATACAATCAGCATTTGTGTTTTATAGGCATTCGACAAATCTTTTGAGAAAAAAAAACCCCTCCCTGTGTATATTGGTAAATAACAACCTCAGCTCTCCCACGTGTACACCCCCTATAGACCAAAGCAATTTTTACATTTTGTTATGGGCCTATTAATTCATCAACAATTGTTTTCATTACTTATGTAGCGTGAGTGTCCTTGCCTACTAAATTATATTAACATGTATAATGAAAGTCTATGGACATTTCTATGGCTTCGTGTTTGGCGCCATCTAGTGGCCAAACACTGATAGTGGACTTAAATGATTTTTTGCTTTCACAAGCATCAAACTATTTACAGGAAGTGACTGTTATTCACTCTAGACAGTTGACCTTTTTTACCCAGGACGCCAGGTGACCTACCCATGGACACCTTCTCTGACAGTGCATGCTGGGTAGGACATAAAAGGAACCCGAGCGGCCATCTTAGGTCTCTTGGGAACACATGGCCTGCCTGTGAGGGCTTGTGAGGAGGCCTCCCGGAGGAAGCGGCCTATTGCCCTTAATGAGCGCAACCCTGCTCGGTTGTGTGAGTGACCTGAAGTGCCAGAGACACAGTGATCGAATTGGGAAAATCCAGAGACACTCATTTGAGTATCGGAAGACCAGGTTCACCTATTGTAACGGAATGGAGTGACGGAGCCAGCTGACGTAGAAGCAAGCTGCAAACACCGGACCAAAGTTACCATACCGAGCTTTTGATCCAGTTGGTGAGCAGGTTGCGGCCCACAGTTTACTAAACTTTGCACCTAGTCAGACTTATATACATGCCTCGCTGGGATTCATTGTCCCACGGAGGAGGAGTATAGCAACTGACACTAGGCCGGCATAGGGCCTACTTACTACCGAATCTCAAGTATTGTATTATAAATACGGAAGCAACACTAAGATCATTCTTAATTCAACTTTAACTACTTTAACCCTTGGATTACAAATTATAAATAATCATCATTGCTATTGCAGACAAGAAAACCAAAAAGACTGAGTAGTTTAGGTGAGATCTCACACATAGCTATAAAAGTAGGGGGAGCTCCCTTATAATTGTTTATAATTGTTATATCAAAAGTCATTGTTCTGTCATTCTATGTTGGGATGACAGCACAATTAATGTAACCACCTGTTTGCCAATACTTACAGTAAAATATACTTTGGTTAAGTACCACATTGTGTGGAGTATTGTTTTCCCCCAGCAGGTGGGGCCAGTGGATCCTTTTTTTTTTTAATTAAATTTAATATAATGACCATTCTTAACATTATCCTAGTTTTCTTTCTTTACTTCTCAAGTTCCTCTCCCCGCCCCTACCGACCCATTACCTCGCTAAAGATCATAGATTGTCTAAAGATTTTCCAGTATTTCCATTTCACATGGAATCTCTTTCTTTCTCTTTCTTCCTCCATTCCCAGCCCTTCGATACTATATATTTCCTCTACTTTTCCTAACCATTCCTTTACTTTGGGTGCTTCTATTTCTTTCAATTTTTTCGGAATCAGACTTTTTGCCGCGTTTATTAATGAGCTTGTAAGGGAATTCCTATACTCCTTAATTGGGGTGTCTACTGCATGGAATAGGCATAACCATGGGTTCTCAGGTAACTGTATTTTAGCTATTACTTCTATATATCTTATTATTTCTCTCCAAAATTCTTTAACTAGTTACTGACCGCCGGCCATCAAATGACGGCCAGGCGGCGCAGCTATTGTGGCGGGAGGCCGTCATACGTCTTCGGTGGCGGCGTTTCACGGAGACACCGCTCGCCACCGAAGGGGGTGAACAGCCATTCGTTATGGCTGTTTACCATGTGATCGGCCGTGATGAAGTCACGGCCGATCACAGATGGTCACACCCCCTACGTGCACGGCGCATGCGCGCGATCGCGAGCGCGCTGCGCGTGCACGTCGGTGGCGGCGTGTTCCCCGGGAACACTGCTCATCACCGACACTGGTAAACAGCCATTGGCTGGCTGTTTACCCACGTGATCGGCTGTGATCCTTTCACAGCCGATCACTAAAATGTAAACAAACCGCGGTAACGGGATGTTACCGGGTTCTCCTCCTCACACACCGATCGTGTGTGAGGAGGAGATTGCGGTAACATCTCGTTACCGCATACAGTGTACACCAAACATACTGATTGCCCCCCCCAATAAAGAGGACCTGTCACCACCCCTCATAGTACCTGTCAATCACAGTCCATCAGAGTACCTGTCACAGTCCATCAGAGTATTTGAGTACCTGTCCCAGCCCATCAGAGTACCCGAGTACCTGTCCCAGCCCATCAGAGTACCCAAGTACCTGTCCCAGCCCATCAGAGTACACGAGTACCTGTCTCAGCCCATCAGAGTACCCGAGTACCTGTCCCAGCCCATCAGAGTACCTGTCCCAGCCCATCAGAGTACCCGAGTACCTGTCCCAGCCCATCAGAGTACCCGAGTACCTGTCCCAGCCCATCAGAGTACCCAAGTACCTGTCCCAGCCCATCAGAGTACACGAGTACCTGTCTCAGCCCATCAGAGTACCCGAGTACCTGTCCCAGCCCATCAGAGTACCCGTCCCAGCCCATCAGAGTACCCGAGTACCTGTCCCAGCCCATCAGAGTACCCGAGTACCTGTCCCAGCCCATCAGAGTACCCGAGTACCTGTCCCAGCCCATCTGAGTACCCGAGTACCTGTCACGGCACATCAGAGTACCCGAGTACCTGTCACGGCACATCAGAGTACCCGAGTACCTGTGACGGCACATCAGAGTACCCGAGTACTTGTAACGGCACATCAGAGTACCCGAGTACCTGTCACGGCACATCAGAGTACCCGAGTACCTGTCACGGCACATCAGAGTACCCGAGTACTTGTCACGGCACATCAGAGTACCCGAGTACTTGTCACGGCCCATCAGGGTACCCGAGTACCTGTCACGGCCCATCAGGGTACCCGAGTACCTGTCACGGCCCATCAGGGTACCCGAGTACCTGTCACGGCCCATCAGGGTACCCGAGTACCTGTCACAGTCCATTAGAGTACCGAGTACCTGTCACAGTCCATTAGAGTACCGAGTACCTGTCACAGTCCATTAGAGTACCGAGTACCTGTCACAGCCCATCTGAGTACCCGAGTACCTGTCACAGTTCATCTGAGTACCTGTCACCGCCCTTCAGAGTACCCAAATACCAGTCACCAAACCATCAGAGTACCTGTCACCAGGCCATCAGAGTACCTGAGTACTTGTCACCAGGCCATCAGAGTACCCGAGTACCTGTCACCAGGCCTTTAGAGTACCCGAGTACCTGTCACCAGGCCATCAGAGTACCCGAGTACCTGTCACCAGGCCATCAGAGTACCCGAGTACCTGTCACCAGGCCATCAGAGTACCCGAGTACCTGTCACCAGGCCATCAGAGTACTCGAGTACCTGTCACCAGGCCATCAGAGTACCCGAGTACCTGTCACCAGGCCATCAGAGTACCCGAGTACCTGTCACCAGGCAATCAGAGTACCCGAGTACCTGTTACAGTCCATCTGAGTACCCGAGTACCTGTCACAGTCCATCTGAGTACCCGAGTACCTATCTCCAGCCCATCAGAGTACCCGAGTACCTATTTGCAGCCCATGTCTCATAGAATATACGTTGGGGTGTTTACTTTCCAAAATGGGGTCATTTTGTGGGTAATTTCACTGTCCTGGTGGTCCAGGACCTTCAAAAGTGTGATGGGTAGGAATGAAATAAGATGTGTCATTTATGCTCCTAGAACGCCTGAACGTACTACTTCAATGTTTGGCCCATCTATGTGGCCAGGCTGTGTAAAAGTCCTACACATGTGGTATCGCCATACTCGGGAGGAGTAGCAGAATGTATTTTGGGGTGTAATTTTTGCTATATACATGTTATGTGTTAGAAATATCTTATAAATTGACAATTTTGTGTAAAAAAAAAATGTGTTAATTTTTTTCCACATATTCCAAAAACTTCTGGAAAAAAATGAACCGTTCAAAAGACTCATTATGCCTCACAGATTATACGTTGGGGTGTTTGCTTTCCAAAATGGGGTAATTTTATGGGAAATTCCATTGTGCTGGTACTCCAGGGCCTTCAAAAGTGTAATAGGTGGTTGAGAAATGAGATGCGTAATTTTTGCTCATAGAACGTCTGAAGGTACTACATCGATGTTGGTGCTCTGTATGTGGCCAGGCTGTGTAAAAGTCTCACACATGTGGTATCGCCGTACTCAGGAAGAGTAGCAGAATGTATTTTGGGGGGTAATTTGTTGTATACATATGCTGTGTGTGAGAAATAACCTGATAATATGACAATTTAGTAAAAAAAAATAAAAAAAAATAAAAAATCTTCATTTTGCAAAGAATTGTGGGAAAAAATGACAACTTAAAAAAACTCACCATGCTACTTACTTAATACCTTGGGATGTCTACTTTGTAAAAAGGGGTCATTTGGGGGGTATTTGTACTTTCCTGACTAGTTAGAGTCTCAAGAAATGAGGTACACCTGATGTACTGAAGGCCTGATCAGAAGTGATGAATTTTTAGTGATTGGCACCATAGATTGTAGACTCTATAACTTTCACAAAGACCAAATAATATATACTAATGTGGGTTATTTTTACCAAAGATATGTAGCAGTATAAATTTTGGCCAAAATTTATGAAGAAAAATTACTAATTAGCAAAAATTTATGACAGAAACGAAGAAAAAGGCATTTTTTTCACAAAATGTATGTTTTATTTTATTTATAGCACAAAAAATAAAAAACCCACTAGTGATTAAATACCACTAAAAGAAAGCTCTATTTGTGTGGAAAAAAGGACTCAAGTTTCATATGGATACTGTGTTGGATGACTGAGTAATTGTCATTTAAAGTGTGAGAGCGCTGAAAGCTGAAAATTGGTCTGGTCAGGAAGGGGGTGTAACTGCACTGTACTGAGGTGGTTAATCTTGGGACAGTCCCACCATATATAGGCCAAACTTCCCGTTTGTCCACAATTCCTCCAACATTTCCCAGATTGTCCCTCCTGGTACTTTGCCATTATATCTGGGGTCCTATACCATCTTACTAAAATTTTATAATTTGTTTCTATCATCTTACTATTTTCCGTAGATCTGTGAACCATCTTCAATATTTTTTCTATATTTTGGTTTTCACCCCGTGCTCCTAACTCTTCTTCCCATTTTTTAATGAAAGTTGGTACCTCCGCTTCACATTCCCATCTCAAGACCTTATAAAACTGGGCAATGCCTGCCCTTGGGGTTTTCCCCTCGCATATCCGCTCCAAAGCAGTCAGATTTTCTCCATCTCTAAGCGGTTGTGGTAGTCTTGAGACAAAATGTCTAAGCTGCAGGTATCGCCACTCATTCAAATCCATCCAATCATTTTCTTTCTGTAATATTGCTAGTGTTTTCAATTTCCCCTCTTTAATTATGTGTCGTAATTGCATATTATCTTGTTTTATCCATTTCCCTCCTATTGTACTTTTACCCGGTGAAAAAAAATCATTATCTTTTAAATAAATTAAAGGGGAATTATATTTCCACTTGTTATGTTTGTGTATTCCCTCCCATACTCTAAACACATTTTTTGTGACCAAAGGTGTTGTCTTCCCTAGTGATCTATATTTTAAAGGAGTCCAGATTTCTTTACCTAAATTTGTGCCTGATAGACTGTGTTCTATTTTTCCCCATCTTTTTTTACTTTCTAATTTTGCCCATTCCGCCACCCTTGTTAACACTGCTGCTTCGTAATATTTTCTAAAGTGTGGGACATTCAGACCCCCCTCATCTTTTCCCTTTTGCAAAGTCTTCAGTGGGGTTCTAGGTTTCTTGTTGTTCCAGATAAATTTAGAAATTAAAGAATTTATCATTTTAAAATATAAGGGGGGGATATATATTGGTAATAGCTGAAATTTATAAAGGATTTTAGGTTGAATAATCATTTTTAAGGCATTAATTCTTCCCAACCATGACAGGGGCTTTGTTCTCATTCTCCTTATTTCTTCTCTCAATTCTTCTAAAAGGGGGATATAGTTTATTTGATATATTTTTTCTATTGATGCGGTCAGTTTAATCCCTAAATATTTAATTTCTTTTTGCCATAAAAATGGGAATTCTCTCTTAATGTCTAATTCTTCTCTCAAATTTATATTTACGTTTAAGATTTCTGACTTGCTTGGGTTAATTTTAAAGTTAGATAATTCCCCATACTCCTGTAAGGCCTTTAACAAGTTTGGCATGGAAATTCGTGGGCTAGATACATAAAACAGAATATCATCCGCGAATGCGGCTGTCTTATGTATTTCCCCCTCTATCTCAACCCCCTTTATATCTGGGTTTCTCCTTACTGTCTCCAATGCCAGAACGAACAATAGGGGAGACAGTGGGCACCCCTGTCTAGTCCCATTGTTCATTCTGAGGGCTGTTGATAGTACCCCATTAACTCTTACCACTGCCTTGGGGCTGTTATATAGTGCCTTTATCCACTTCAAAATTTTGGGTCCAAACCCCATTCCCCTTAGGGTACCCATCATGAATCCCCAGTCTACTCGATCAAGAGCTTTCTCAGCGTCTATTGATAGGAGTAGACTGGGGATTCTACTCTCCTTCATCCTCTGAAGCAGTAATATTGACCTTACTCCATTATCTTTTCCTTCTCGCCCCTCAATGAATCCCACCTGATCTGCATGGACTAAGCTAGGCATCAACTTCTTTATTCTAGTGGCCAATATTTTTGAGAACAATTTAACGTCCGTATTGAGTAATGAGATCGGTCTATAGTTTGAGCATATTGTATTCTCTTTTCCCTCTTTCAATATCGTGGAGATTGTCGCAGTGGAGTCCTCCTCGCTCAGTCCATATTTTGTACCTAGTCCATTATAATATGCACATAGAATTGGAGCTAGTATGTCTCCAAACTTTTTTAGATATTCTATTATATAGCCATCAGGCCCTGGACTCTTTCCTCCTTTGGTCTCTTTTATTGCCTGTATTATTTCTTGGACTGAGATTGGATTCTCCAATTCCTGCGCCAAATCCGCCGGTATTTTAGGGATATTTGCTTGAAATATATAATCTTTAATTTTTCCCCTTCTCTTCATCTCTTGTTTTTCTGTCTCTTTATTTCTCACGGATATATAACTGCCCATAATATTCTCTAAAAACTTCTGCTATTTCCTTAGTTTTATAGACCGACTCTCCCTCTTTATTTAATATTTTCTCTATAGAATTCTTCGATCTTTTTTTCCTCAATATCTTTGGTAAGATCTTACTATTTTTAATGCCGCTATAATATCTCTCTTTAGTAATCCTATTATATATCGTCCTCATTTCCTGTTCCATTAATTCCCCAAGTTCCTCTCTTTTAATAGCCAGTTTATGTAATAGGTCCACTACTGTCCACTTTCCCTGCCATTTGCCTTTTTATGGTCTTGCTCTAATCCATGGATTTCCTCCCTCAACTCCCTGCTTTTTTTAATACCTTCTCTCTTCCTATTTGTACCTAATGAAATATATATCCCTCTTATATAAGCTTTATGTGTCTCCCAAACAATATTTTCCATATTCTCTTCATTTAAATTAGTGGCGAAAAAAAACGCCAATTCCTTTCTAATTATTTCCTCTCCCTTCTCGTCCAACAGTTCCCTATTCAATTTCCAGGAGAAGGGGGATTTCTGAAATCCTGGGATTTTGATCTTCAGGCATATTGGAGAATGATCAGACAATGTTCTAATTCCTATATCTGTGGATATCACCTCGTCCAGAACCCTGTGTTCCACTAACCAGTAGTCGATCCTAGTATACGTCCCGTGTACAGGGGAATAGAACGAGTAGTCTCGTATCCTTGGATGCATAGTTCTCCACACATCCATAAGCTGATACTGATATAGCCTATGTTTTATTATTCTCCTCTGCTCCTTCCCAATCCCCTGTACACGGGACGAACTATCCATTTGCGGATTCATACAAAAGTTCATATCTCCAGCTATGATTACTCTTCCTCTCTTAAAATCCCATAATTTCTCCAATATTCCTTTCAGAAAAACCGTTGGACTTCTATTTGGGCAGTATATGTTAGCGAGAGTATAGTCTACTCCCCATAGTTTCCCCTTCAGAAAGAGGAATCTACCCTCCGGGTCCACTAATCTTTCTTCTATTTTATAGTATACCTCCGGTCCTATACCGATAGCTACCCCTTTTGAGTTCCTTGAGTGAGAATCTCCATAAAACCACACCGGGAACCTAGGAGAATATATTCTAATCTTGCTTTCATATGATAGATGGGTTTCCTGTAATAAAACTATACCCGCTTCATATTGTTCTATTTCTTTCAAAATTTTAAACCGCTTTGCTGATTCATTTAGCCCCCTAACGTTATATGACAAACAATTAACTATGGACATAGATTTTAGTCAGGCTGATTTTCTCACTTTTCTCACTTAGCGAGGTTCTCTGCTGTCGGGTCTTCTTTCTCCCCCCACCCCTCCCGCTCCCCCTCCCAACCTCCTCCCAGCCCTCCCAGACCCCTCTTTGGTCCTTGTACCTATATCCAGAATATATCCCCATCCTGGAATATGTACCTCACCCCTTGGGGTGAAGCTCCAAGCCCGGCATTCCGTGTCCATCCTCCCCACCCCCCCGGCCATTAAGGCCCGGTGGACATAGGGGGGGAGAGGAGGGAGCAGATAGTCCAGGGAGGCTCTCCCCGTTTCCACCCGTACCCACATTAACTTTTATTTACTTTACCTCTCCAATCTCGTTTCTTTTGTACTAAATTACACCAGCCCCCCCTCCCCCCTCCCCCCCATCCCCCCTCTACATTAAGCTCTCTGCCCTATTCCCTCTTCAATTAGTCTTTCTTCTCTTTCCGGTCGCTTGGGTATACTAATGGCTGGGATCTGTAACTTTGTGCAAAAGTCCTGTACTTCTTCCAGAAATTTCAATCTAACCGTCTTTCCGTCCCTATATACTATCAATGCTGCAGGGAACCCCCAACTATATTTAATATTAGCTTGTCTTAAATGTTCTAGTAATGGTTTTAATTGTCTTCTTCTGGTTAATGTTTCACTTGACAAGTCCGCAAATACTTGCAAAGTTGTTTGCTCGTATTGCAACGGGTGTCTCTCTCTGAGGTTCCTCCATATTTTCTCCTTGTCTGTGTACCGATGGAATTTAACAATGACATCTCGTGGGGCTTCCTCCTTCATTCCTAGAGGCTTTCTGGTTCTGTGTACTCTATCAATCTTTAACTCCTCGTCCTCTTCTCGTCCTAATAGGGGGTTCAATATTTTCCTTATTTTTTCTTCCAGTTTCTCTCCGTTTTGCTCTGGAAGGGCTCTTATCCTTAGATTTTGGCGTCTATTTTGATTTTCCTGTGCTTCCATTTTATAGAAGGTATTCCTCTGGTTTATTTGCAATGCTTTCACTTGCGATTTTAATTCTGCAATCTCTTGTGTTTGTTTCTCAGTTCTCTCCTCAGCCTCTTCTACTCTCCGCAGCAAATGGCCCAAATCCATCCGGACATTTGTAATCTCCCTTTTAATTAAACTTTCCATCCTTTCAAACATTGCCATCATCTCGATCTTTGTGGGCATTTGAGCTATACTTCGCTGTTCTTCCCCTTCCCCCTCGTTAGTTTCCATCTCTCTCTCTGTTTGTGTATCTTCTCTTGTTTTATCTCCTTGGGCCCCTTTTAACTTAAGCCATTTCCTTTTTTGCGTTTTTGGTTGGCAGGGATGTTTTTTTTTCTACATCTGGGCTTTTTTGATTCCCCTCTTTAGTTGTCAGATATTTTTGTATTGAACTAGCAGTTACACTAGTATTTAAACTCTCCCTCTGGGTTTTAGGTTCTGTTGTTTTATGTGATCTTCCCCTCATCATGTATCTTGTTCATTTATCTTTTTTGACAAATTACTTGTCCTGTATAGAGGGGGGTACCTCTCGGTTCCAATCTTTGCTTTTATTGATTTGAAAGGAGGGGTAAGGGGAGAGAAGAATATCCTGCAGTTTCACCTCTCAGGCTCCCTAGTTTAGATGGGATACTTCTCTTCACTTTTGCTTTAAGAATTGAAAATTCTGCGACTTGGTGGATTTTTTTTACTTATTTTACTGGGGCACCTGTAAAGATCCTGTAAAGGACCTATAAAAAACGTACCATTCGTCCCTCTTTTCCGGTCTCTATATAGCGTAAGAGGGGCGGGAGGACACGCAGAGAGATAGAGAAAAAAAAAACGCATAGGGAAAAAAAAAAAGGGAATGTCCTTATACTTTTGCAGCTCTATTTCAGCTTGACCCAATTGTCTAATCAGCTGCTATCCACCACAGAATGGAAAGTTACTCTCCAGTAGATATCGCTCCGAGCTTATCGCATAGTTAAATCGCAGAGTTCATCACTTAATTCACAGCTTAGTTCGTAACATAGTTCATAACCTTTCAAATCAGTACTATGCTGTATCAATACATAGTCCTTAAGTGAACTAAAAACTCAGTACTAGTTTCAGCTATCAGTTTAGTAATTCCAGCATTTAATCAATTGAGCCGCTCCTAGGGTTATTAGGCAGTCATTGACATTTAAATAGGTCCTCTCGTTAGTACAGTTCATGCAAACCGTTAAATTCCATAGATCTCATGGATTCATAGTTTTCAAACAGAATCATTGCTCCATCAAGACCTCTCTTATGTCTCCAGTCATTTAACTCTCTCAGGCCCCCTAGTTTAGATGGAGTTGAAAATTCTGCGACTTGGTGGATTTTTTATTTTTTTTTGCTTATTTTACTGGGGCACCTATGAAAATCCTATAAATAACCTATGAAAAACGTACCATTCATCCCTCTTTCCCGGTCTCTATATAGCGTAAGAGAGGCGGGAGGATACGAAAAAAAAAGAAAACCGCAGAGGGGGAAAAAAAAAAAGGAATGTCCTTATACTTTTGCAGCTCTATTTCAGCTTAACCCAATTATCTAATCAGCTGCTATCCACCACAGGAAGGAAAGTTACTCTCCAGTAGATATCGCTCCGAGCTTATCGCATAGTTAAATCGCAGAGTTCATCACTTAATTTACAGCTTAGTTCGTAACATAGTTCATAACCTTTTAAATCAGTACTAAGCTGTATCAATACTTAGTCCTTAAGTGAACTTAAGACTCAGTACTAGTTTCAGCTATCAGTTTAGTAATTCCAGTACTTCCAGCATTTAATCAATTGAGCCGCTCCTAGGGTTATTAGGCAGTCATTGACATTTAAACAGGTCCTCTCATTGGTACAGTTCATACAGTTCATATAAACATTTGAATTCCATAGCTCTCATAGATTCATAGGTTTCAAAAATGATCATTGCTCCATCAAGACCTCTCTTATGTCTCCAGTCATTTAATTTTTAGCCAGCCCCAGCTGCTGCATCTCTCCCTCAGTTAGTCAACAAATCTCTTTAGCTTCCACAGAAAACACAGTTCAAACACAGTTCACAATGCAACAGCGCTGGATAACCTAGGGGCTCTGGAGGGTAGTATACATAGCACACAAAGGCAGAGATAAGAGGGGGGGCGTATGGAGGAGACAGAGGGGGGCCAGCGCCAACAGACACTCGTGGGGTCTCAGGATCAGGTGTTTTCTCTTGCAGCCGTTTTTTTTTTTTTTTGATTGAACCAGGGATATCTCTCACTTACCCCTGTTCAGTTTCCTGCATCCTTTACTGCTGTCCACTCCCATCTATCAGTCGCTCCTCCTTGGTCTCCTGATCCAATATCGCGGGGAATAGGCATCTGCGGGGGTCACCATGTGTGATCCTCTAACACAGTGCTCTATCCCTCCTCACCAGCATCTGCATCGGACTCGCCGCCATGGATCTCCTGCCTCCCCTTCCGTCCTCACAGACACCGCCTCGGGCTCCTCTCCCAGCCTTCCCACATCACGTCATGCTGAGCCTCCTCCCAGCTGAGTAACTGTGCAGCCGGGCCAGTGGATCCTGACGTGTCAATACAGGTATATTGCGTTATATTATATTGTACTGTATTGTACCACAGCTGTGTTAAGGGGACTGAGTCAAGTTAGTGGGGTTTATTAGCAGAGTGCAGGCCCAAATCAAAACAGCATCTCCTTTTGGGTCAGTGCTACACATGAGGGCTTGTCTGGGATCCTGTCAGTCTGCAAGCAAGCCCACCCCCTTGGTGCTAATATGGACCCCATCACCGTAGTTCAATGGTGTGAAGCAGAAGGCACACACTCAGAAGCGAGCATGGCCATTGAACTCCCAGGGGAAGACTGGGGAGAAAAACAAGTTAAAAAATTGTACCGGCATTGTCCCCAGACAGAAAGGCCTATGTGGTCGCAGTAAGACCAGTCTATGGGACCGCCCACACTTACGTACTACTAGAGTGGAAGAAAGGTGTCCCTAAGAATTTCCAAGGCACCGGTGTGAAGCTGTCTGACAGAACCAAATTTTGCCTGACACACCCAGAGAGGCAAGGCGAAAGTCCTGTCAGTTCCAACCAGGTGAAGTCAATCAAAGCAAAAGTTCCCTCTCAGTCGCACTCAACCACGATTGAGCCAGAGCTTCTTGCCGCTCTAGGAGACTTTGTGGTGAAGTTCCAGAAGGGAAACCCTGCATACCTTGGAAATCCCTAACAGAAACTCAGTATTTTCTCAGGAAGGCAACCCATACCTCTGGAAAAAAGCAACTTTGAGGAATGGTTGGAGAAGACCACACAAGCCCTGGATGAGTGGGACATCCCTGAAACACACAAAAAACAAAGGATTGCAGAGAGCCTAAGAGGGCCTGCTTCGGAAACTATCCGAAATCTAAAGCTCACCAAGCAGAACTGCGTAGCTCAGGACTACTTAGACATCCTGCAGGAAGTGTTCGGGCAGACAGAGAAGGTCTTTGACCTAATTTACCAATTGGAACACACCTATCAGCAAGCGGGTCAAAAAGCTGTCAGATTACATAGGGCGATTAGACAAAGTCCTACATCAGATCTTGCTAAAGAAAGGACTAGTCCCCCGAGAAGTGGATGGAACAAGAGCAAAGCAAGTCCTGAAGGGTGCACAACCATTGGACCCCATCATGCTCCAGTTAAGGGCCTGTCAAGAGGGTGGCATCCTAAAGTACCTGTATCTGGTCAGAACTGTGCACAAAGAGGAGGCCCTTCTTGAGAGGAAAAAGGAAAAAAGTCCAAGGGCCAAAGTCAGTGGTTGAAATCAGGACGGCTAGTGCCACTAGTGGTGACCCTCAGATCGAACTTCTCCAGACACAGGTGGCACAGTTAATGGAAATGATGGCTCTGCTGACTGCCAGGCACACCCTTTCCCACGATAGAGGGGTTCCAGTACCCAAAGAACTGACAAGTCCCACAGTGGTAGAAGAACTCAGGACCTGTTTTAACTGTGGAGGGGTCGGACATCTCAGGCGAGTGTGCCCAAGCCCAAGAACGGGGACAAAATCCAAAAAGCCAGCTTTAAACTTCAGAGGGCCCCAGTGAAGGAGTAAACAGGGCACCCTACTACCATAGCTAACTCCAAATCAACCCATTCACACCAGATCCCTGGGACTGCAGTCAAGTAAAGGCGGAAGAAGGAGAGGCTACAAAAGCCTACTGTAAAAGTACAAGCCACTAAGCAGGCCAAAAGGGACACTTTCTGTGGACTTCTTCCCAAGTTAGTGGGGCCCTCTCCCATTGTCCCCATCCAGATAGAGGGATTTACATAAAAGCCCTGCTGGACACTGGAGCTCAATTGACATTGCTCTACAGGGACTTCTATGACAAACATCTCAAGCACCTGCCATTACAAAAGCTAGAGGAGCTGGAGATATGGGGATTAGGGACCCAGAACTTCCAATATGATGGTTACCTGCCTGTCAAGCTCACTTTCGACTTGAGTACAGCAGGGAAGGCAGAAACCTTTGACACATTGGCAGTGGTGTGCCCTCGCCCTCCAGGAGCAGACAAAAGTTCCCTCATCATTGGGATGAGCATTGACTTGGTGAGAAGATTACTTGCACCGCTTCTACTGCAGAAAGGGACCCCCCCACAAAAATACACCCAATGCTAGGCCAGGTGTACCGATACCTTAAACAAGAAGAAAAGGCCCCAGAAGAGGGAGTGGGAAAAATGTGGCTTCTGGGCAAGAAAGAGAGACTGGTCCAGCCAGGTGAAGTAGTCTGCCTGAGAGCCTCCATCAAGTTAAGCTGGGAAAAGCCGGGCCCCTTCATTGTCCTTGAGACTTCAAGCCAGGAAGAGCATAAAGGATTGGAACTTATCCCTGAAATATTGCCAACCAAGGCATTGAAGAGGAACCGTGGCAAGATTTCAGTCAGTGTCCGCAACATAGCAGCTGTGCCAGTGAGGGTGCCAGCCAGAATATTGTTAGGACATGTCAGCCCAGCAACCCCAGTCTTGTCCTGTGGCTCAATGGGAGAACAAGCCAGAGAGATTCCGGAGGAAGAGTTCTGCCCAAGGAATATACCTCTTACTCCTGCCTGAATGGAGAGAGATAAAAACCAACTCCTAAGATGGAAGACAGTGTTCTCTAAGCCCTTGTACACACGGTCGGAGATTCCGACGGAATGTGTCCGATCGGACCGTTTTGTCGGATATTCTGACTGTGTGTGGTCTACATCGGACTGTTTCCGTCTGAGTATCCGACGGACCAAGTTTTCCAACTTGTTGGTAAAATTTTCAGACGAAATGCTCCGATCGGACATACTCCGATCATGTGTAGAGAATTCCGATCGGACAAAGTGCCACGCATGCTCAGATCAAATTCCTACACCAAAGCTATTGGCTACTAGCGTGAACGTAGTCCCGTCGTAATGAAATAACGTCATCACGTCGGATTTTGCGACAACTTTGTCTGACCGTGTGTATGCAACAGTTTTGGACAAAATCCGTCGGACAAAATCCGACGGATTTGGTTGTCGGAATCCCCGACCGTGTGTACAAGTGCTAAAAGTGATAAGGTAATTATTCCTGTGCTGCCACTATTAAGTGATGGATCGAGGAACTGCTGCGTTCACTGAGATGGATCAAACCGTATCCACTTAATTTTAACGAGAGGGTAAGTTGGTGTCGCGCTGTTCTTAATTTAGAGTATTATATCGAAGAGGGTAAATTGCTATCTTCCTGGCTCAAAGGGGGGGTAATGTAAAATTGGTCTACAATATATTTAGAGAGATATTTGGAATATTTTTATCCGCTAGCAAGATATTGATCTCTTCCCCTATGGTTTTAAATGAATTAAATATAATTGTAAAAAATGCCCATTAAATATAAAAAGTGCAGTAAAAATAAAACCGAAAATGAAAATCAGTAAACACACTACAGGGGTGTCTCCACCTAAACTCTAGACATAGATAATAGTGCTTATTTAAAAAGAAGTGCACTTAGTATGATCGTGATAGACAAATAAGAGCAATATAATCACACAATTATAAAAGTAAACACACTGCAGAGCCAACTATGGCCTGCAGTATAAACGAGATATGTAGTGTAAACAAATTCAGCACCGTCACTTTTAAGCCTGCGACGGTCAAAACAACCAGAAAGTGCTATGTGCTTCTAAAGGTAAATATAAATGAATGACAGTGACAAATAAATATTAATACATTCAAAAAAAAAATTAAAATAAGTGTGTAATCAAGTCACTATATCCAATTAATAGACGTGAATTCATAAAAGAATATCAAAAACCATTAATAAAATATGATGTAAAAAATAATGAATATAAATGCCCTACAGAGCCTTTTCATCAAGTGTGCAAGATGTAGCTCATGCAAAAAATGTGATTAGGAAAAGTGCTGGGTGCAATAATAATAAACTAAAACTAAACTCTAGAGCAATATATGTAAAACCACATGAAAGTGCATACATTCAGATTATTCTGTAAAATAAATAAACGCCCTGCAGGGCCAAATTCATAAGTGCAATAAACCACAAGCGGATCAGTAAAAAAGAAATCCGCCTGGGTGAATTAGTCCAAAGCACAGGAGGTGAAAGGAAAATCAATGTATATAGTCCCTTAAAGTGCTTGTGCTTTTTCTTTTACTATAAGTGTGCAATCCAATTGAATCACCACTTCCCAGTGTGTTCCTCTTTTTTGACCATACACTCGGGTGGGCAATGGCCCCTTACCTTATGGTAAGAAGAAAAACGTCTTAAGATGGAGGTCTCTTTAAGGTTTTTCCCATCAGGTTAAAACTTCTCCTTTCAAGTGTCTTTAATACTCCAGGGGACCCAATAGGTTAATAAAAGAGGGGTACCATAGTGTAGTAGTTTTTAAAACATGAAACGGATTTATTAAGAAACTTTATACAGGGTACTCACATTTTCATTCATAAAAAAATTCCTTGTAACAAACGAGTAGCGAACTCGTGTCTCTATACAGCAGCAGAGGGCGTCCCCTTCCCATCCCTACGCGTGACGTCACACCACATGACTTCATCAAGACACATGGTGTGACACATAGGATACATAACTCGTTTATACTGCAGGCCATAGTTGGCTCTGCAGTGTGTTTACTTTTATAATTTTGTGATTATATTGCTCTTATTTGTCTATCACGATCATACTAAGTGCACTTCTTTTTAAATAAGCACTACTATCTATGTCTAGAGTTTAGGCGGAGACACCCCTGTAGTGTGTTTACTGATTTTCAGTTTCGGTTTTATTTTTACTGCACTTTTGATATTTAATGGGCATTTTTTACAATTACATTTAATTCAATTAAAACCATAGGGGAAGAGATCTATATCTTGCTAGCGGATAAAAATATTCCAAATATCTCTCGAAATATATTGTAGACCAGTTTTACATTACCTCCCCCCCCCCCCCCCTCTTTGAGCCAGGAGGATAGGAATGTACCCTCTTCGATATAATACTCTAAATTAAGAACAGCAACTTACCCTCTCGTTCTCTAAAAGTGAGTTTGACGGGCAGCTGGCAAAGATTGCGACCCACCGAATTTGGCTGGAAGATGACAAGCCCTTTCGAGAGAGAGTCAGCTGAATCCCACTAAGGGATCTTGAAGACCTGAGGGAACAGTTAGCTGAACTCAAAAGGATAGGCACTATTAGAGAGTACCGGAGTCCTTACACCTCTCCGATAGTGGTGTTAAGGAATAAGAACGGGTCCCTACAGCTGTGCATTGACTATAGGACCCTGAACCAGAGGACCATTCCTGACCAGTACACCACACCTCTGATAGAGGATGCCTTACAGAACCTGTCGGGGGCAAAGTGGTTCAGTGTGCTGGACCTAAAAAGCGGGTACTATCAGATCCCCATGTGTCCTGAAGATAGGGAGAAAACCGCTTTTATCACCCCTGTGGGTTTCTTCAAGTTCATTAGGATGCCGCAGAGTCTGTCTGGGGCCCCAGCAACCTTCAGAGATTGATGGAGAAGACAGTGGGCGACATGAATCTGATTGAAGTGCTGGCATACCTGGATGATATCATAGTGTTTGGGAAAACGTTGGAAGAGCACAAAGAATGCCTGGAGAAAGTCCTGAAGAGGCTTCATGATGAAGGCCTGAAGCTCTCCATGGAAAAATTCCAGTTCTACCAACCCGCGGTGAACTACCTAGGACACATTGGGTCTGAAGAGGGAGTAGCAACGGATCCGGAGAAATTGGAAGCTGTCACTTCTTGGCCCAGGCCTACAAATGTGACCGAACTCAGATTCTTCCTAGGCTAATGCTCGTACTACAGAAGGTTCCTGAAAGGGTTTGCCAAAATAGCCCACTCACTCACTGAGCTTCTGAAGAACCAGGAAGAAGCTGGTACAGACCCAGATCAGTCTGGGAAGCCAAAAGAAGGGCCCAGGAAGAAGAAAGAGTCTATCCAGGACCAGTGGACTCCACAATGTGAGGAAGCCTTCAAACAATTGAAGTGGAGCCTTACCACTGCTCCGGTTTTGGCCTATGCAGAGCCCTTACAAGCTACATGTGGATGCCAGCCGAGATGGGCTAGGAGGAATTCTCTATCAGGAATATGACGGACGTCTGGGGCCCATCGCCTATGTGAGCAGAAGTCTCATTCCTGCTGAAAGAAACGATCCTACTCACAAGCTTGAATTTCTTGCTCTGAAGTTGGCAGTGGTAGACAAGTTGAAGGACTATCTTTATGGGCTGGAGTTCATAGTCAAGACGGACAACAACCCCCTCACATACTTGCTCACCAACGTGAAGCTGGACGCCACCGGCCACAGGTGGCTGGCTGCTCTCTCTGCGTTTACCTTCAGCCTGAAGTACAGACCAGGGGTTGGTAACCGAGATGTGGACGCCTTGTCAAGAAGGCCCCATGACCTCCAAAACCCCTCAGAAGACTGGACTCAACTTACCCCTGAAGAAATAAGAGCTCTTTGTAAAGGGACAAGCCAGCAAGGGAACGGTGGGCCACTTAGAGATCCAAGGGTCAATGAATCTGGTCTGCATAGACTTTCTGTGTTTGGAACCTGACCTGAGTGGGCAAGGGGACATCTTAGTGGTTACAGATCATGTATGCCCAGGCGTTCCCTACTAGAGATCAGCAAGCAGCCACAGTACCAAAGACTCTCGTGGAAAAGTTCTTCGTCCATTATGGTCTACCTCAACGGATACATTCGGACCAAGGAAGAGACTTTGTGAGCACGCTGATAAAAAGACTGTTGGATCTATTAGACATACAAAAGTCTAGGACTATTCCCTACCACCCACAAGGGGACCCTCAACCGGAAAGGTTCAACAGAACCCTCCTAAACATGTTGGGGACTTTGACTGCAGAGCAGAAACGCCATTGGAGTAGGCATATCACTGCATTGGTTCATGCCTATAACAGTACCAAGAATGATGCTACTGGATATTCACCTTATGGGCTAATGTTCAAACGTGAAGCCAGGCTACAAGTATATCTAGCCTTTGGGACCTCTCTGGACCACACATCAGAGACTTCTCATCAAGGGTATGTGGACAGACTGCGGAGGAACTTGAAGATAGCTTATGAGCAAGCTCAAGCCACCTCGAATGTCAGAGAAAATAGGAATAAGAGGAACTTTGATCTAAAAGTAAGAGTTAAGGATCTTCAACCAGGTGACAGTGTCCTACTAAGGAATCTGGGCATCCCAGGCAAACATAAGTTGGCTGACCGCTAGGAAGCTCCCAGGACTTCAAATGTATGAAATCAAGCTGAAAGGAAACACTGGGCCATTAAAAACATGGCATCGAAATCATCTCTTACCCCTCAAAGAAGCAGTCAGGATAAGTCCAGAAGAGGAACTCCCCTCCACTTCCACTGTTGTGCGCAGACCAGCAACTAGGTCTCAGCCTGCACCCTCTGCACATGAGGATGAAGAAATGGAGATGAGCTGGCTGTGTCCACCTGAGACATAAGAGACTGACGTTGATGTCTCCCCAACAACAGGAGAAGATAATAATGGCACTCTTAGGGCAGAGGCCCCAGAATTTGTGCCGATAACCCATCGCACAGAAGAGCAAAATACTCCTGCTTGTTCCCCATTACCAACAACGGAGATGAGGAATGAGGATACTTGTCTAAGAGGAATGGGTACCCCGAAAAGGCAAAGAACAAAGAGAGACATTCGCCCACCAAAGAGACTGACTTATGATACATTGGGTGAATGCTCTGAAGCATCTCAAATTGTCAGCAAAAGAAACTCTGAAGTGCCTGGTCCCTCTACCTCTGATTCAGTGAGGGACAACCCCAACTCACCCCTTGACGCATCTGTACCAGACACTGTAGTATCAGCTGTGAGTGCACAGGACAGCTCCCCTTCACATGTCAGTTGGTGGGAAGCTCCTCTGTCTGTATTGTGTAACCATATAGAGGCAAAAATACAGGATAGAGTTAATATTTTGAACCTCTTTGGGGACCAAAGAGACAAAGTAGGGGGAGTGTGTAGCGCCCGTGTCCTTGCCTACTAAATTATATTAACATGTATAATGACAGTCTATGGACGTTTCTATGGCTTAGTGTTTGGCGCCATCTAGCAGCCAAACACTGATAGTGGACTTAAAGGATTTTTTGCTTTCACAAGCATTGAACTATTTACAGGAAGTGACTGTTATTTACTCTAGAGAGTTGACCTTTTTTACCCAGGATGCCAGGTGACCTACCCTTGGACACCCTCTCTGACAGTGCATGCTGGGTAGAACATAAAAGGAGCCCGAGCGGCCATTTTAGGTCTCTTGGGAACGCATGGCCTGCCTGTGAGGGCTTGTGAGGAGGCCTCCCGGAGGAAGCGCCCTATTGCAACCCTGCTCGGTTGTGTGAGTGACCTGAAGTGCCAGAGACACAGTGATTGGATTGGGAAGATCCAGAGACACTTGTTTGAGCCTCGGAAGACCAGGTCCACCTATCGGAATGGAGTGACAGAGCCAACTGATGTAGAAGCAAGCTGTAAACACCGGACCAAAGTTACCATACCAAGCTTTTGATCCAGTTGGTGAGCGGGTTGAAGCCCACAGTTTACTAAACTTTGCACCTAGTCAGACTTATATACAGGCCTTGCTGGGATTCATTGTCCCACAGAGGAGGAGTATGGCAACTGACACTAGGCATAGGGTCTACTTACTATTGCATCTCATGTATTGTATTATAATTACGGAAGCAACACTAAGATCATTCTTAATTCAACTTTAATTACTTTAACCCTTGGATTAAAAATTATAAGGAATTATCATTGCTAGCGAAGACAAGAAGGCCAAGAAGACTGAGTACTTTAAGTGAGATCTCACACATAGCTATAAAAGTAGGGGAGCTCCCTTATAATTATATTGTTTATAATTGTTATATCAAAAGTCATTGTTCTGTCATTCTATGTTGACATAACAGCACAATTATTGTAACCACCTGTTTGCCAATACTTATAGTAAAATATACTTTGGTTAAGTACCCCGTTGTGTGGAGTATTGTTTTCCCCAGCAGGTGGGGCCAGTGGATCCTGACGTGTCAATACAGGTATATTGTGTTATATTATATTGTACTGTATTGTATTGCACCACAGCTGTGTCAAGGGGACTGAGTCAAGTTAGTGGAGTTTATTAGCAGTGTGCAGGCTCAACTCAAACCAGCAGCTCCTTCGGGGGTCAGTGCTACCCCTAGTATAACAATGGTCTACAGTACATGTATCATTTTTTTAAGACAAACTCGTCTTTCTTTTGATGGCATTGTCTTGTAAAAACTATTTTATTTTTTAATGTGATCCATCAACAAAAAAAAACAAACAAAAATTAAAAAAAACAAAATTTTTCAGCTTTTTTTGATACTTTTTTCGACTAAAAGTACGATTTTTTTTTTTTATAATTTTTCTCATTTGAAAAGATAATAAAAGTGTGACTCTGCTATTAAGCATTGCAAAGTTATTTACAAATGAATTAAAGGCTTTTTTTCATAATGTAGCATTTTGAACAGAATAGAATTAATGAAATTAATACCAATAACTGTTTAATCATTAATGGTCAGAAAAGAAACAAACAAACAAAAAAAAACCCAGAAAAAATATTAATGGTGGTAAACCTAGAAAATCGAAATGAATCTGAGCCTTTTTTGCTTAACCACTTAAATGTCAATATTTTTTGCTAGAAAATTAGTTAGAACCCCCAAACATTATATATATATATATATATATATATATATATATATATATATATATATATATATATATATATATATATATATATATTAGGAGAGACCCTGGAGAATGAAATAGAGGTCACATAGTTTTTGAGCAGCGGGTTTTCAAATGCAATTTTGGGGGAAAAAATACACATTAATGAATAAAAAATAAATAAACAATATATAGTGCCTTGAAAAATTATTCATACCCTTTAAAATTGTCCATGTTTTGTCATGTTACAGTAAGAAACGTTAATGTATTTTATTGAGATTGTATGTGATAGACCAACACAAAGTGGCACATAATTGTGAAGTGGTGGGAAGGAAAATAAGTGGTTTTCAAAATGTTTTACAAATAAATATGTGAAACGTGTGGGGTACATATGTATTCAGCCCCCCTGAGTCGATACTTTGTAGAACCACCTTTCACTGCAATTACAGCTGCAAGTCTTTTTTGGGGATGTCTCTGCCAGCTTTGTACATCTAGAGAGTGACATTTTTGCCCATTCTTCTTTACAAAATAACTCAAACTCTGTCAGATTGGATGATTGGAGAGCGTCTGTGAACGGCAATTTTCAAGTCTTGCCACAGATTCTCAATTGGATTTAGGTCTGGTCTTTGACTGGGCCATTCTAACACATGAATATACTTTGATATAAACCATTCCATTGTAGCTCTGGCTGTATGTTTAGGGTTGTTGTCCTGCTGGAAGGTGAACCTCCACCCCAGTCTCAAGTCTTTTGCAGACTCGAATGCCCCGTACACACGATCGGAATTCCGGACAGAAAAAGACCGATAAGAGCTTTTCATCGGAAAATGCGACCGTGTGTATGCTCCATCAGAATTTAGCTGTCCGAATTCCCACCAGCCAAAAATTGATAGCATGTTCTCAATTTTCCAGACAGAAAAACTTTCTATTGGTAATTCTGATTGTGTGTATGCAATTCTGACACGCCAAAAATCATGCATGCTCAGAATCCAGTACGAGACGGAACCGCTCGGTCTTGTAAAACTAGCGTTCGTAGTAGAGATTCTTCACACTGCAAATTTTTTAAAGAGGAAGTAAACCCTGATGGGTTTACTTCCTCTTTCATTCCCTGCAAAGGTAAAGCATAATGGACTACTATGCATCGCATAGTAGCCCATTATGTGTCACTTACCTGACACAGGAGCCAGCGAAGTCACTGCTGTCCCCTGTAGTCCGACGCATCCATCTTTTCGGTGGGTCTCGCAGCTCCGCCGCTGTCATTCGGCGAAGCCGTGATGACGTCACTCCCGCGCATGCGCACGGGAGCCGAGACACGTGGCATTGCGCGGCATCTTCGTTATCGAGGATGCCACGCTCAGTGCGCCTGCGCGCCGCTGTCTACGGCACATGCGCCATAGACAGCGGTGCCTATCTTCGGGCAAATATCTCCTAAACCGTATAGGTTTGGGAGATATTTCTTTGACCTACAGGTAAGCCTTAATCTAGGTTTACCTGTAGGTCAAAGTGGTTTGTAAGGGTTTACAACCACTTTAATTGTTCAATGCCGCGCATTCTCTTCTTTATATAATGCTAGAAGAATGAAGTTGTTTTGCTGCTCATATTCACACAGAGTTATCACAAACTTATTTTTTTATTATTTCTAGGTATCTCCTGAATAATCTTTATTTTAATTTAAGCCCGATCTTCATAATATATATATTTTTTTGTAAAGTCCTTTTTTTCATTAATAATTTTTTGGATTATTGTATTATTTTCTCATGCTCTGCTTTTTATTTTTTATGTCACGTTTCAACAACACCATTATTATGTTGTATTTGTAAACCTGTTTGGTGTTGGTGTCCCTTGTTAATTTTGACATTGTATTTTTTAAATGTACCTGTCTACTCACCCAAATTTTTTTATATTTGCTATTTGAAGAAAAACACATAGGCAAGTATTTTCTGAAAAAAAAAATCACAATTTATTTAACATCATAATAACAAAATAAAGACAAAGGCAATGCTGGAGAAAGTGCTTGAATTTGCGAAGCCTTTGACCTCAAGGCACACATTAACTTTGTGGCTCAAAAACTTGGTAGCTTGAGAAGTCCATATAGAAAAGAGATCATTCTGGTCCAGGAATCCCAGAGAACAGGAACACCAGCAGATGACATATGTACCCAGGCTGTGGTACTACAACAGGCTGTGTGTTCTGTCAGACCAGAATGAAGGCAGTCAATCACTTTCTTTCTTCCATACAGCCTTCCCTGCAGCCTTCCCTGCAGCCTTCCTTACAGCCTTCCCTGGAGGCTGTGGCTCTCAAGGTGGACTTGTGACAGGAGGAGGAGGATGGGGGAGCGCACACAGGTGGTCGTCGTCAGTTAGTTCACCACTCAACCCCTTGTGGATAGTTGTAAATATGATTTTTTTCACATTTGCGCCATTGGCCCTCCTCCATTTGGTGTAAATTGGAGGCTATGTAGATGCCATAGGCCTCTACAGCATCAAGGCGGGATTTCAGGGAGTCATTAGCCTCCTTGATGAGGGCCAGTGCTGCCTCCTCTGTTTTAGTCCCCTTCCTGGGCCTTTTGTATGGAAGAAGGAGGGGAGGCACCTGGAATTGAGTGTTACTGGGCCCTGCCACCTCCTGACACCTTCCCCCGCCTCCTCCTGTGTGCCACATGCCAGAGCCACGTCCTGGCTGAGGTTTTCCTGTGTATGAAAAAGGGACATTGTTTTAGTTTTTTTGTTCATCAAACACACAAAATGTTTAGCTCATGACTGTTGCAAATTTAATGTTACTAAATAGAAAAGACTATGATTCTGAGCCCAGCATTTTTCATTCTTGTCCCAATCATTTTTGGCGACTACTGCCTATTGATATGTGAAACACTTTTTGTTAAATCATTAATTTCTTATCAAGAAAAGAAGAAGTTTGGCAAGAAAATCTAATTAATAGGGCACCTCATCCCAAATTACAAGTCAAAAATGTGGATCTGGGGAAAGGGGGATTAGTACGGTGCCTAAAGGTATGACATAAATTACCAAAATTAAAGACAATTAAATGTAATACAATACATAAAAATTGAACATTAAGGCAGGGTTCACACTGCTGCGGGGGGAGATCCGGATGTGATTCGCACCGCACTGCAGTGCAAATCAAATCCGATCTCCGTAGCGATGCGAGTTCAGCCATACAGATAGTATGGCTGAATTCGCATCGCTCCCGCAGCAAACTCGCACGGGACCCTTTTTTTGGTCCGCAGCAGAATCGGATCGCATGGGTGTTCACACCATGCGATCTGATTCCTGTGCGAGTCTGCAGATCGCACTGCGATATGCGGACGGATCTGGGGGTGTCATTAACATTTCATTGACACTCCCAGCCGTTCGCATAGGGCAGTGTGAACTTCCAGCGGGAGTCATGCGATGCGGGAAAACGCAGCGGATTCGCGGCGTTCCCGCATCGCTGTGGTGTGAACCCAGCCTAAAGCTTTATTGGAAAAACAATTATTCATAAAAATATGCATTCTCAGAGATAATACACGACACACCACAATACAAAAGATAAAATAGTCGTCTACTCAGTTTTGATCGCTGGTCAAGAGAGTCCCAACCTGTTTTTCCATTACCATGGCTTCTTCAGGGGACCCATTTTTTTGACCCAAAGGAAGACGAACAACAACTAAGGATAGTGATAGATAACAAACAATTATTTTACAAATAGTGATTAATTGAATCCCGCCTGTTACCCTAACCAAGGTAATTCATATAAACTAATAATCAATGTAAAAAATAGACAGAAAGGAAGTAAATTTAAATTTTGTAGAAATGTATTGATAATACTTGAGTTAAATACATACCCCTGGCTCATCCACAGGCCCACAATCGATGATACTATCCCAAGAGGGGGAAAAAGGAATGGAACATCCAGCTCTAAGTATCACATGGTGACTGCAGGGGGTAGAGGAGAAGCCGATCAACATAGATTATAAATAAAGAGATCAAAATATAAAAATAAAATGATGGTATGCAGGAGAGATATATACCTCATAGATACCATATACGAAGTTAATGTAGAAAACTACATATCGGGGACGCCAAAAGTTTAGAAAAGTTTGGGGTAAAGAGGACACACAGTCGAACAACCTGAATGCACACAAAAAAATGTATATATAAAGTACCTCAAGGGCATGACCATAAAAAAGCGGGCCTCTTCAAAAATGGGAAAACAATGAAATTAAATAAATAATTTATAAATAAGCTCACCTGAACCCTAATTACAGATATTTAAGCATGTTCACCAATCGGGGGCAGTAGTTGGTGTCCAACAAGAAAGCCTAGCCTGAACAAGGCTATACAATAAGCAAGCTGCTTAGTAATCATACCCCTAATATTATAAAGAAAGAAAATATATATATATATATAAACAAAAAATTAAAATGAATCAACTACAAGGAAGGCTGGAAAGGTGTGGATCGCAATCAGCCAAGCCTTAGGACTAACCTTATTTCTGTGTGCAAAGCAGGACGGCGTCCCCAGAGAGCCAGCAACCAGCCTTAAGCTGGAGGGTCTTATATACCCCCCACTCTGTCAGCGCTCGAGCATAGACGCCGGCGACGTGCGACGTCAGCATCACACCGCGAATGCGCCGAGCGTGAGCACCGACAGAGAGCGGACCAAGTACTCTCTGTGAGGCCGCTCTCTCCGTATCCTGGGCCTACAATCCCCAGAGTGCTTGGTGGCTGGCAATGCGTCATCACAACAGTGTGTTCGACGCAGATGCTAGCGATGATAATGCAGGGCAAACTCAGGTGGAATACTCCGGAGTAGGGATACCGGGCAGGGGAGTGGGAAAGTTGGCCCTACTTAACAGACATATTGGTTATCATCATCATTTTGATGCAAAAGTGGTACAGTTCTCCGCCCTTGAGCATGTACCGATGCATGCTCGAGGCGGGGAAATAGACTCCACCCTACTACAACTTGAAACGAAATGGATATATAATTTAGATGCCACTCAGCACCCTGGTTTGAATGAATATATTACGTTTAAACATTTTTTATAATTTGTCTGGCATATATTCAAGTCCAGCCACGACTTGAGTACCCGCCATGCTTGCCACAGGTTCCTTGGACTGGTGGTGTGTGTGGTCCCCCCCCCCCCCTTCCCCCTTTCCCTTTTTTTTATATTCATGTATACAAATTTTGGGTTTGCATTTTATCATTACAATTGCACTGTACCAATTGTGGTTGTTCAAACATATATTTTCTTTTTTGTAATATTTCGTATATCAGAATTTGATTTAATTTATTGGTTTCTTTAGATTATTTATCTCCTATTTTTTTCTATTGTGTGTGTGTGTATATATATATATATATATATATATATATATATATATATATATATATATATATATATAATATATTCTCTTATAGAGTACCGCCTGACCTTCTCTTTATAGTTTGGTATAACTGTTCCATCTTATATTCGAGTATTTTGTTGTTTTCAGTATTTACTATCTGATTATATTATTCTTATTGATTTTACTGCCCCTGGCTTGTCTTCTTGTGTCTCGTTTGATGATATATCTCCCTCTGGGTGAACCAGCTCAGTCTTTCACCTCCTGGTGCCTGCATGGATGCCCCGGGCTCTGTATTGTGGAAACAGCGCCCGTTATAGCACCTTCTGTGTTTATCTACGCCCGTTCTGTGCCAACTTTCCCACTCCCCTGCCCGGTATCGGTATCCCTACTCTGGAGTTGTCTGATCCAATAACAATTAGGTCTCATGTGCTTTCCTTTTAAACAGGGTATGATAAATCAGAAGTGTTACTCTCCATCTGCTGCATAGGGGTGTCATTGAATCCACCTCCATACATAAGAATCCTTCAGTGGCTGTATATGAGTAGGTCAAAAAAGGATATGTATATAAACAAAAATAAATAAAAAAATTATATATATATATATATATATATATATATATATATATATATATATATATATATATTGTGCTCTCCATATATTTAATATTATTTTTATTAAAAATAAAGCCCAAAATGAAAAGCTTAACTTAAAAAGTGCACATTTGCTGGTGCACATCAAAACACATATAAGTACATTAGAAATGGCTCACGTCACCAAGATGGCGGCCCACATACTTTCTGTTTGAAATTCAATGTCATAGGCTCCTCCCAACAGGTTGGCTACAGAGTCACATAACTTCCTCAGGGGAAAAACAAACCTTCCACTTTCCCTTAACCAGAACTTTTTACAATTTCGCACTGTGTCACTTGTAATTGCCTGGTCATGCAATGCTACACCCAAACAAAATTTTCATCCTTTTTTCCCCACAAATAGAGCTTTCTTTTGGTGCTATTTGATCTCCTCTGTGGTTTTTATTTTTTTGCGTTATACACAAAAAAAAAGAGACAATTTTGAAAAAAGAAACAATATTTTTACGTTTTGCTATAATAAAAATTGCCAAAAATGTTTTTAAAAACAAATTTGTTCATCAGTTTAGGCCAATATATATACTTCTGCATATTTCTGGTAAAAAATTTGCAATAAGCGTATATTGATTGGTTTGCGCAAAAGTTATAGTGTCTACAAACTATGGGAAGGATTTATGGCATTTTTATGTCATTTTTTTTTACTAGAAATGGCGGTGATTTGCAATTTTTATCGGTTCGATCGATCACTTTTGACACATTTTTAGGACCACTGTCATCTATACAGCGATTGGTGCTATTAAAAATGCACTGATTACAGTGTAAATGACACTGGTAGGGAAGGGGTTAACACTAGAGGGCGATCAAGAGGTTAAATGTGTTCCCTCAGTGTGTTCTAACTGTATGGGGATAGGCGTGAGTAGGAGAAGAGACATTTCGCTGTTCCTATTTACTAGGAACAAACAACATGTCTCTTCTTCTTTGACAGCACAGGGATTTGTGTTTACACACACAAATCCCCGTACTGGCGCTTGTGCACGCGATCACACATAGCCTGCGACGATCGCGACCATCGGAGACGTGCATCGGGTCCACCACCATGCATCGGGCGCGTGCGCCTCCCTCGCAACCCTCCTTTTAGTTCTATAGTTGTTAATATAATAATAATAATAATAATAATTATTATTATTATTATTATTATTATTATTATTATATAGTATTTGAAGTACTCATATTAAAAGTAATATTATATTTTGTGAGGGTTTATTTTTTTTATTTTTTTTTTATTCTGATCCCATGATTGTTATTATTATTATTATTTGTACTACTAATATACAGTTATGTATTACATTATTTTATATAATAAATGATTGAAGGTCCAACAACAATCTGAAACCTCATGAATGGGTCCACAAGCTAAACAATAGTCAATGATGATTGGAGCACGGGTCATTCATGACCACTTACACTATACTATAGTTTGTGCTGTTTTCTTTTTTCCCTTCTAGTCCTATAGTTATTATTATTATTATTATTATTATTATTATTATTATTATATTTATACTCATTTTAAAAGTAATATTATAGCTTGTGAAGCTTTTTTTTATGTTCATTCTGATCCAATGATTGTTATTATTATTTGTAGTATTAATATACACTAAGAAAAATGATGTATTGCATTATTTTATACAATAAATGTTTGCAGGTCCAAGAACAATCTGAAACCTCATGAATGGGTCCACAAGCTAAAGAATTGTCAATGTTGATTGGACCACAGGTCATTCATGACCACTTACTCTATACCAGTGATGGTGAACCTTGGCACCCCAGATGTTTTGGAACTACATTTCCCATGGTGCTCAACTACACTGCAGAGTGCATGAGCATCATGGGAAATGTAGTTTCAAAATATATGGGGTGCCAAAGTTGGCCATCACTTACTCTATACTATAGTTTGTGCTGACTTATTTTTTTCCTCCTAGTCCTATAGTTGTTATTGTTGTTGTTATTATTATTATTATTATTATTATTATTATATAGTATGTGTAGTACTCATAATAAAAGCAATATTACAGGTTTTTTTTTGTTTTTTGTTTTTTTCATTCTGATCTAATGATTGATCCCATTATTGATCTCATGATTGCTGTTATTATTATTATTATTATTATTATTATTATTATTATTATTATTATTATTTCTACTGCTAATATACAGAACGAAAAATTATGTATTATATTATTTTATATAATAAATGTTTGAAGGTCTAAGGACATTGTGAATGGGTCAATGAGCTGAAGGATTTGCAGATACCTAACTCTAAGTATATGATTCCTGGAGCACAGGCCATTCATGGCCACCTGTTGTACACTATAGTTTGTATAGTATTAATATTATTATTATCTTCTTTTTGTTCTTATATGAATATATTAGTATACTATATTTTATTATACTATATTATATATTATATTCATTATATGAATATTTTACAGTTATACTGTATATGGGAAATCTGAATACTTATTCCCTTATTAGTTTAATGTTGTTGAGCTACAATAGTTTACCAATGTATAATGTCAAGATAAGCATTATAATCATAGGAGGAGATAACAGAAGTGTGTTAATGGTGCACTTTACAATAATACCAATGCAGATTCTATTAGATATTGATGTATTGAAGTTTTAGGAAGGCTATTGTGTTGAATTGATATTCAGAATGGCATTTTATCAGGACTTTATCAATAAAAAGTTCTAAAGCCTCAATACAAAACAATTCATTTAGTTAGAAATCTGTATTTGCTGGTAAAACAAGATAATAGGCATTGTGGGAAATGAGATTGGATGAGATAATGAATAGAATAGAGTCTCATTATTCCCACAAAGCCCCCCCGACTCCTCATCAGTATAGACAAATGACAATCGAGCCCGCCGCTCCCAACGCTGGGAATATCTGTCTGAAATCAGTTTATTGAAATGAAATGAAAATAACAAACATAATGGCACAGATTCCCCCCCGACGTTTCATTAGACATTTCTTAATGAAGCAGACTGAAATAATGACGAGTGTTCCTGAGATAATAATGAAGCAGACGTTACATCATCATATACACTATTTTTATTTCTAATGTCTTTGTTTATTATACAGAAGAGACCTAATTGTATTCATTAAAATTAATGAATTATTTTCACTCATTGACTCAATCCAATTTACTTTGCATGTCCTAATTAATTCCATCAGGGCGTCTCTGTACAGTAACAAGCAAAAACAATCTCTAATTAGGTGAAGGCTTATATCATTATTAACTTTACTAACGAGCTGATGAAGTAATCCTCTGTTTTAGCTTTGTAATGTTTCCATGGGGAGTCTTATACATCAGAGCTAAAACAATATACAGAATTCTATTTCCTTAACTGTTTATCTTCAAAGACAAATTGAAATGTGTCAAATATTGTATATGATAGTTATGATAGAAAGATAGATAGATAAATAAGGTAAAAAATGCTAAACATAAATAAATAGATAATAATAAAAGAAAGAATAGACTGGCTAAATAAATAGACAAAGATAGATCGATTGATATATCAATAGATTTATACAGTGGTGTGAAAAAGTGTTTGCCCCCTTCCTCATTTCCTGTTCCTTTGCATGTTTGTCACACTTAAGTGTTTCGGAACATCAAACCAATTTAAACAATAGTCAAGGACAACACAAGTAAACACAAAATGCAATTTGTAAATGAAGGTGTTTATTATTAAAGGTGAAAAAAAATCCAAACCATCATAGCCCTGTGTGAAAAAGTGATTGCCCCCTAAACCTAATAACTGGTTGGGCCACCCTTAGCAGCAACAACTGCAACCAAGCGTTTGCGATAACGTGCAATGAGGCTTTTACAGCGTCCTGGAGGAATTTTGGCCCACTCATCTTTGCAGAATTGTCCTAATTCAGTTACATTAGAGGGTTTTCGAGCATGAACGGCCTTTTTAAGGTCATACCACAACATCTCAATAGGATTCAGGTCAGGACTTTGGCTAGGCCACTCCAAAGTCTTCATTTTGTTTTTCTTCAGCCATTCGGTGGTGGACTTGCTGGTGTGTTTAGGATCATTGTCCTGCTGCAGAACCCAAGTTCGTTTCAGCTTGAGTACACGAACAGATGGTCGGACATTCTCCTTCAGGATCTCTTGGTAGACAGCAGAATTCATAGTTCCTTTTATCACGGCAAGTCTTCCAGGTCCTGAAGCAGCAAAACAGCCCCAGACCATCACACTACCACCACCATATTTTACTGTTGGTATTATGTTCTTTTTATGAAATGCAGTGTTCCTTCTACGCCAGATATACTTGGACACACACCTTCCAAAGAGTTCCACTTTTGTCTCATCGGTCCACAGAATGTTGTCCCAAAAGTCTTGGGGATCATCAAGATGTGTTGTGGAGAAATTGAGACAAGCTTTGATGTTCTTTTTGCTCAGCAGTGGTTTTCTCCTTGGAACTCTGCCATGCAGGCCATTTTTTCCCAGTCTTTTCCTGATGGTGGAGGCATGAACGCTGACCTTAACTGAGGCAAGTGAGGCCTGCAGTTCCTTGGATGTTGTTGTGGGGTCTTTTGTGACCTCTTGGATGAGTCGTCGCTGCGCTCTTGGGGTAATTTTGGGCGGCCGGCCACTCCTGGGAAGGTTCACCACTGTTCCATGTCTTCGCCATTTGTGGATAATGGCTCTCACTGTGGTTCGCTGGATTCCCAAAGCTTTGGAAATGGCTTTATAACCCTTTCCAGACTGATAGATCTCAATTACTTTCTTTCTCAATTGTTCCTGAATTTCTTTGGGTCTCGGCATGATGTGTAGCTTTTAAGGATCTTCTGGTGGACCTTACTGTGTCAAGCAGCTCCTATTTAAGTGATGCCTTGATTGTGAACAGGTGTGGCAATAATCAGGCCTGGGTGTGGCTAGAGAAATTGAACTCAGGTGTGGACAACCACAGTTATAGTATGTTTTAACAAGGGGGGCAATCACTTTTTCACACAGGGCCATGATGGTTTGGATTTTTTTTCACGTTTAATAATAAACACCTTCATTTACAAATTGCATTTTGTGTTTACTTGTGTTGTCCTTGACTATTGTTTAAATTGGTTTGATGTTCCGAAACACTTAAGTGTGACAAACATGCAAAGGAACAGGAAATGAGGAAGGGGGCAAACACTTTTCCACACCACTGTAGATAGATAGATAGATAGATAGATAGATAGATAGATAGATAGATAGATAGATAGAGTAAAAAAAAAATGCTAAACATGAATAAATAGATAATAATAAAAAAGTAATAGACTAGCTAAATAAATAGACAAAGATAGATTGACATATTGATAGAGAGATAGATTTATAGATAGATAGATAGATAGATAGAGTAAAAAAATGCTAAACATAAATAAATAGATAATAATAAAAAATAATAGACTAGCTAAATAAATAGACAAAGATAGATCGATTGATATATAGATAGATAGATATATAGATAGATAGATAGATAGATAGATAGAGTAAAAAAAAATGCTAAACATAAATCAATAAATGATAGATAAATAGCTAAATAAATAGACAAAGATAGATAGATTGATAAATCAATATATATATATCAATATATCAATATATATATTTGGTTTTTGGGCTGCCTTGCTTTTAGTTAGGTGAGGGATGCCCATATCCAAAACGGTGTTTTGCGGCCAATCACCCGGGACTCAGAACAAGGTGTGGTTTTGTTATATAAGGTGGTGAGTCAACACGCCGTTCGTTCCCCATTGACAATGCTATTTAAGACGAAACGCGCCTGGAGGGGGGTACATGTTGGCATTACCACACTGTCTATACTAGGGGGACGGGTGCTTGTTGCGAGCCTTCCGGCTCTGTTTTAACCTATGCAAATGTTTAATCTACCTATGTAAGTGCATTACTTTTTCTACAATAAATAAGCAAGGAAGTATTACACTATGGCCAGTCTTTCTTTTTTGGTCCTTTCTGAATGAAACGGTCACGGACTCTAAAGTGTTGCCAGTGTGTGAGAGACATTGCAGCCATCCATCCTGTGATTATCATCCATAAAGATATTCTGTTCAAGTAAAAGCCTTGGCTGGGCTATAGCCACACTCCTGGTTTTGCTTGCTATCTGATAAGCAAGTTTTCCTAAAGCCGCGTACACACGGGCGGACTGTATGGCCTACTTAGTCCGTCATACAATCCGACGGACAGTCCGTCATACTTTCGACTGAACGGACTTGACCACACACGGATAGCCAAACAGTCCGACGAAAGCTTGCGCGATGACGTGTACAGCACGTACGACGGGACTAGAAATAGGAAGTCCAATACACAGCAATGCACCCTTCCGCCGTGTAAATCCTTTCTGAGCATGCGCCATTCTTAGTCCGTCGAACTAGCCTACTGACGAGCGGATTGTCCGCTGAAACCAAAGTATGACGGACAGAATTTCGAAAAATCCGAAATACTTAGTACGCCAGACTGCACGCTGAAAAAGTCCGCTGAAGCCCACACACGAGCGGACTGTCCGCTGAAATGTGTTTCGGCGGACTAAGTAGGCCATACAGTCCGCCCGTGTGTACGCGGCATAAGGTGGCGGTGCACTTTTTGATGTGAATCACTGTGGTGGTACTGTAAAAAGGATTTCCCTTACAATCCTCAATTATGGAAACATTTTGTCATGATATTTAATCAAGGATCCATTTGTGTCAATTGGGACTATTTTAGCATGGCTTCTCTTATTATATTAGATAGATAGAATAGCTAAATAAAGTTAATAAAACAGCTAAATACATATAAATAGAATAGCTAAAAAAATGAAAAAAAATTTAATATAATAGATAAATAAATAGACAAAGATAGATAGATAGATAGATAGATAGATAGATAGAATAACAAAATAAAGTAAATACAATAGCTAAATAGTCAAAAATAAAGATATATATTTGTCATATGTAGATGATCCCATTCCTTATTTTTAATACATTTACAATGAGTTTGTCATATTGATTATTTTATGATGGAAAGAAATACAAATTAATAATAAATATATAAATAGCTAGAAAAAAATCAAAATATGTAAACATTTCATAGGAAACATATACATATAAAGCAGGGGTCTCCAAACTTTCTAAAAAGGGCCAGTTTACTGTCCTTCAAACTTTAGGGGGGCCGGACTGTGGCCAGTGGAGGAAGAAAATGTCTTGATGTCAGTGGGAGCAAACTATACACCATCATTGGTATTAGTGGGAGGAATAGTGCCCCATCAATGGTATCAGGGGGAGGAATAGTGCCCCATCATTGGTATCAGTGGGAGAAATAGCACATCATCATTGGTGTCAGTGGGAGGAATAATGCCCCATCCTCAGTATCAGTGGATGGAATAGTGCCCCATCATGGGTATCAGTGGGAGGAATAGTGCCCCATCATTGGTATCAGTTGGAGGAATAGTGGCCCGTCATTGGTATCAGTGGGAGGAATATTGCCCCCATCATTGGTATTAGTGGAAGGAATATTGCCCCATCATTGGTGTCAGTGGGAGGAATAGTGCCCCATCCTCAGCATCAGTGGGAGGAATAGTGCCTCATCACTGATGCCAGTAGAAGAAATTGTGCCCCATCATTGGTGTCAGTGGGGGAATAGTGCCCCATCATTGGTATCAGTGTATGCAATAGTGACCCATCAGTGGTTTCAGTGGGAGGAATGGTGCTCCACCCATCATTGGAGTGTCAGACGGAAGGTGTCTCTCCTGCTGTGATTCTTAGGCTGCTGCAGGTGAGTGGAGTGTGCTGGTGAAATCTCTCCCAGCCCTACTGAACCCATTCTGTGGAGGCCATGGAGGCCAGCCGGCTTCTCCTGCTGGAGCCATGGCTGGTGATCTCTCTGTCCCTTTATAAGCCATGACTGGTGATCTCTCTGCTCCTATACAAGCCATGGCTGGTGATCTCTCTGCTCTTATACAAGCCATGGTTGGTGATCTCTCTGCCCCTATACAAGCCATGGCTGGTGATCTCTCTGCCCCTATACAAGCCATGGCTGTTGATCTCTCTGCTCCTATACAAGCCATGGCTGGTGATCTCTCTGCCCCTATACAAGCCGTGGCTTGTGATCTCTCTGCTCCTATACAAGCCATGGCTGGTGATCTCTCTGCCCCTATACAAGCCGTGGCTGGTGATCTCTCTGCTCCTATACAAGCCATGGCTGGTGATCTCTCTGCTCCTATATAAGCCATGGCTGGTGATCTCTCTGCTCCTACACAAGCCATGGCTCGTGATCTCTCTGTTCCTACACAAGCCATGGATGGTGATCTCTCTGTTCCTACACAAGCCATGGCTGGTGATCTCTCTGCTCCTACACAAGCCATGGCTGGTGATCTCTCTGTTCCTATACAAGCCATGGCTGGTGATCTCTCTGCTCCTATATAAGCCATGGCTGGTGATCTCTCTGCTCCTACACAAGCCATGGCTCGTGATCTCTCTGTTCCTACACAAGCCATGGATGGTGATCTCTCTGTTCCTACACAAGCCATGGCTGGTGATCTCTCTGCTCCTACACAAGCCATGGCTGGTGATCTCTCTGTTCCTATACAAGCCATGGCTGGTGATCTCTCTGCCCCTATACAAGCCATGGCTGATGATCTCTCTGCCCCTATACAGGTCATGGCTGGTGATCTCTCTGCTCCTACACAAGCCATGGCTGGTGATCTCTCTGTTCCTACACAAGCCATGGCTGGTGATCTCTCTGTTCCTACACAAGCCATGGCTGGTGATCTCTCTGCTCCTATACAAGCCATGGCTGGTGATCTCTCTGCTCCTATACAAGCCATGGCTGGTGATCTCTCTGCCCCTATACAAACCATGGCTGGTGATCTCTCTGCTCCTATACAGGTCATGGCTGGTGATCTCTCTGCTCCTATACAAGCCATGGCTGGTGATCTCTCTGCTCCTATACAGGTCATGGCTGGTGATCTCTCTGCTCCTATACAAGCCATGGCTGGTGATCTCTCTGCCCCTATACAAGCCATGGCTGGTGATCTCTCTGCAGCTGGTGAGGATGAAGGCTTGGAGTCCATTCGGGAGTGAGTGGTGGCCGGGAATAAAGTCCTGAATAGGGAGAGAGAGAAGCTCTACAAACTGGGATCAGAGCTGAAGAGTTTGCAAAGGCAGCATGAGGGCTTGTACAGCCGTAACCACGAATCGATGGATTCAGAAATCCAACTGGTTAAAGTCCGGGTGGAACACCAGGAGACCATTTGTGTCCATGATGGAAGGAAGAGATGGGCCCTTCATGGAGAAGTTTGGCAATGATCAAAGGTTTGCAAGGATGGCAAAGGTGGAGGAGGAGACCCCCTGTTCTAACTTCCTGCCCCCTCAGGGAGAGGTATGCAGCCCCATGCTATCCCCAGAATCAGGAGGCATGCTGAGGGCCATCTAGGTAATGGAGTCTTCTAAGGGGGGTGATCAGCTGGCGTTTTGTGATGAGGACATTACTGATGATGTGCCTGATAATATCAAGCCCCGAGCAGGGGATAAAACTGAGTGCCATTTAACACCATGAGTAATGCTAATGTCCTTTCTGTAAAGGAACCACAAGTGTCAGCCGAACCTATTAACCCACCTTTAGTCCAAAGCTGTTTGCCCCACAGCTGCTGAACACTCTACAGTGCAGCTTCAAGACACAGCTGGCATTGCAGCTGAAACTGTGACTATTCCTGATGGGAAATTGAATGTGTGTGAATGATAGCAATTGTCCCAGTACAAGTGTAATTGACAATCGTCCCAGCTCAGTCCAAGCAACAAATGATAATATACAGACTACTTTGAGATTAGTGTGGGGCCTTGGTCCTGATAAGTCAACTTTTGCCCAGGTGGTACGCTGTGCTCCTGGTAACTGTGCTTCCAAGCGGGTTTTCCCCCTACAAGCTACCACTTTACGCAACCCAGGATCTGGTTTTGGGTCTCTGGCTTCTTCTGGGGGTCCAAGACGAAATTGAGTGATTTTTAAATAGGAAGGTGGTGCAATCCCTCCAGCACGGCATGCGGTGGTGAACATAATTTTTTTTTTTTTTTGCGGCAAATGATCTTTATGCCCTAATACATGTAGCTGGAACCCGGGAATATACTATTAGCTTCACCAGGCCAGAGGGGTTGACCTGTTCTGGGAGTGATATGAGGCACGGTGCAGGTCAAGACCCGAATGGCAAGGTCTGGCCCCAGTTGCAGTTTCACAGAGTTCAACCGTGAAAAATATCACAATTATTCTCACTAATCACAGTGTCCCTTCTCAGGATCTAGAGGTCTGGTTAAATAATTAGGGTGAGATTTCGACTAAGCCTGATAAAATCCTTGATGAGCATAACATTTGGACTGGGAGCAGAAAGCTTTACTCTTGTTAATGGTTGAGATGGGCAGTCCTTTGAGGTTGGCTTGGGGGTGCGCCAGGGTTGTCCCCTGAGTCTCCTGCTCTATGTGTTTGCAATCAACCCCTTTATCAGGAGGCTAGAGAGCAACATGTTGTGTGGGGTACCAGTGGGGATCCCGGCTGAACCACCATTGTGGGTTGTTGCCTATGCTGACAATGTGTCAGTGATTGTCACTGGGACGGATGAAGTGGAGGAGGTGGTCTCCCTGAAATCACGTTACCCTGAAGCATCAGGCTCCGAGATCAATCAGGAAAGAGTGAAGTTTTCTGCATGGGAAAGGAAGGTGAGGGGTTTGGCATTGAGTTTGGACCCAGAAATTATGGTTTCAAAAACAGGGAAGGCAGATTGGAAATTGCCAATACTAAGGTGGTCAGCTGGAAGAGATGAACGTTATCTCTGAGGAAAAGGGTTGATCTGATTAAGACATAATTTTGATCTTCTTGTATGTTAGTTTGTCTACATCTTGCCAGTGTCTCTCTATGCTAGTGTCAGTAGTGTGTTCTTCCAGATGCTGTGGGGGCACAGACTGAACCCCATCAAGAGGAATGTACCTATCTATGCAGGAGGGAGGGTGGCTTAGGTATGGTAAACCCAGTTATTTTCTTTTCACTGCTATTTTTCAAATTCAACATTGGTAATATGCTTGCAGTGGGACCTCCTGGATGGGCAGGAATTTTTAGATCTTGGTTTAGGCCTTTTCTACGACTTTGAGAAGAAGGTGGCCAAGTGAAGAATCTCAGGGGTCACCTTGGTCAGCTACCAGCCTATGTTGCTCCGGACCTGAAATTACTGCAGCAGTGGCGATTGTTGGCTGAAGATCTCAAATCAGTTTAGAGAAAAGACCTTATAAGCTGAGTCTTGAGCAGTCTTTCATGACCCATTGCCCTTAATTGAGGGCAGAGTTAAGACTGATTAGTTTGGATAGAGTCCCCGTTAAATTTAGGGATCTGGCCTGGTTGTGCTTCCATGGGAGGCTCTATGTTCCGGGGAATTGGAAATTCCACAGTGAGATAGATCATAGCTGTCCTCAGGAGGAGTGTGCAGGTGAGATGGAGACCATTTTCTGCTTCGTTGCCCTTTGTACAAACGGGCCCTCTGCGTTCCTTTCCTCTCCAGGCTGGGTTATGCTGTACGGAGTATTCGATGCTGGTGGAGTTTTTTGTTTGGATACACTTTTTTTAGTTAGCCTAGTAGTCCATTATTTCACCTGGAACACACAATGTCAGGTCAGCACTCTGCATAAAATCCTTCCTGTTGAGGTGGTGGTGTATGGCATTTTACATGAGGTGGGGGAGATTCAGGAGCTTGAGAGAGACAAGTGGGTCAGGGGGCTTGGTTGAAGGTGTGGAGGCATTGGTATCAATGGAGGGCATAGTGCTTCATCATTGGTATCAATGGAAGGAATAGTGCCTCATCCTTGGTGTCAGTGGGAGGAATAGTGCCTCATCATTGGTATCAGTGGAAGGAATAGTGCCTCACACTTGGTTTCAGTGGGAGGAATAGTGCCTCATCATTGGTGGCAGTGGGAGGAATAGTGCCTCATCATTGGTATCAGTGGGAGGAATAATGCCCCATCATTGGTATCAGTGGGAGGAATAGTGCCCGATCCTTGGTATCAATAGAAGGAATAGTGTCACATCATTGGTATCAATGGAAGGAATAGTGCCTCATTATTGGTAGCAATGGGAGAAAGTATTTCATTGTTGGTGTCAGTGAGAGGACTAGTGTCCCACTGTTGGTGTCAGTGGCAGGAACTATGCCCCACTGTTGCTGACAGTGGGTGGAATAATGCAATTTGAAAACCACTGATATAAAGAAATGATGCAGAGATTTACCAGTAAAAGAAAAAGTGTGATTTATCATTGATTTCATTGTATTGCTATATCAATGTATAATTAAAATAATGGTAAGGTATGATCAATATAATGTTTCACCATAAAATTCATTACCTAAAATATACTCTATCATTTATATAATTAACTCTAATATAATATATCACTGAGGTGGTGTATCTTATAATTGTTATATGTGCCCAGGTAATGGAAGTACCTAGGGGTATTTAGGAAGGAGATGTTAAAGTGAATTAAGTTTGATTTCTATTGTACACGGGAAGTGTTGGTGATGTAACACAGATAAAATAAAATGTTTATTTGTCGATAAATGTATGATTTTGGTAGTGCTGGTTAGTGTGGGGGGTGTTGGAGTGTCAGTGAGTGTGTGTGGGGGTGCAAGTATCTGTGCTAGTGGATCAATATTGGGGGGTGCAGGTGCCTGTCTCATGGATCAGCTTGAGTGATGAGGTGTCAGTGAGAAGGTTTTCAGGTGTCTGTGGGGGTGACCAGTGGTGAAATGTTGGAGTGTCAGTGAGTAAAGGGGTTCTGGAGTCTGTGGTGGTAATCAATGTGGGCATGTTGGGGTGCCAGTGAGTGGGGGGTGCAGGTGTCTGTGCTGATGAGTCAGTGTTGGAAGTGCTGGGGGGCCAGTGAGTGGGGGTTGCATGTGTCTGTGCTGATGGGTCAGTGTGGGAAGTGCTGGGGGCTGGAGAGTGGGGAGTGCAGGAGTCTGTGTTGATGGGTCAGTGTGGAAAGTGCCGGAGTGCATATTGGGGTGCCAGTGAGTGGGGGGGGGTGCAGGTGTCTGTGCTGATGAGTCAGTGTTGGAAGTGCTGGGGGGCCAGTGAGTGGGGGGGTGCATGTGTCTGTGCTGATGGGTCAGTGTAGGAAGTGCTGGGGGGCTGGAGAGTGGGGGGTGCTGGTGTCTGTGCTGATGGGTCAGTGTGAAAAGTGCTGGGGGGCCAGAGAGTGGGGGGTGCTGGTGTCTGTGCTGATGGGTAAGTGTGGGAAGTGCTGGGGGGGGGCAGTGAGTGGGGGTGCTGGTGTATGTGCTGATGGGTCAGTGTGGGAAGTGCTGGGGTGCCAGTGAGTGGGGGTGCTGGTGTATATGATGATGGACCAGTGTGAGGGGGTCATTGGGTGGGGGGTGCTGGTGTCTGTGCTGATGGGTCAGTGTGAGAAGTGCTGGGGGGCCAGTGAGTGGGGGGTGCTGGTGTATGTGGTGATGGGTCAGTGTGGGAAGTGCTGGGGTGCTGGTGTCTGTGATGATTGGCCAGTGTGAGGGGGTCAGTGAGTGGGGGGTGCTGGTGTCTGTGCTGATGGGTCAGTGTGGGAAGTGCTGGGGGGCCAGTGAGTGGGGGGTGCTGGTGTCTGTGATGATGGATCAGTGTGAGGGGGTCAGTGAGCGGGGGTTAAAAGTGTGTGCTGATGGGTGGGTGTGGGGAGGTGTCAGCAAGTGGAGGGTACAGGTGTCTGTGCTGAAGTATCAGTATGGTGGTGTAAGTGAGTAGGGGTGAAGTGCCTGTGCTCATGGATTAGTGTGGGGGTTGGAGGGGGGGGCTCAGTGAGTGGAGGTGCAGGTTTCTGTGCTGATGGATATGTGTAGGGGTGATGGGATGTCATTGAATGGAGGGTGCAGATAAATTTGCTGATGGGAAGGTGTTGGAAGTCTTTATTATAGCACAGCTTCTGTTTCCTTGCCTTGTTTTTATTAAGCAAAAAGATCTTTGAACAGTGTGAACGTCCGGGTAAACTGTTGGTCTACCTGGCAAATTTGGACTCTACGCCTCCAGTGGTTATTACCCTGCATTCTGCTATGGCAGGTCTCCTCACAGATCTTTCTATGATTATTAGAGAGTTTTCAAATTTTTATGAAGAAGTTTACACATCTAAAGTGAGCTATCCCCTATGGGATCTGGAGTGCTTTCTTGAGTCCCTTACGCTCCACAGATTGACTGATGAAAAGATAGACATGCTGGAGGCTCCATTCTTTGCAGATGACATTAATCTTGCTCTTTTGCACTTTGCGAAAGCTAAAGCCCCTGGTTCTGATGGCCTGTCCATCAAATTTTTTGTTCACTGTGATGTATTAGTCCTCAGACTTCTTGCCCTTTATAAAGCGATATTTGAGGCCACTGCCCTTCCGGAATCCATTCGTGAAGCCATTATATTTCTTATTCCTAAGTCTGGAAAAGACCCTCCCAAACCTGAATACTATAGGCCTATCCCACTATTGCAAACTGACATCAAAATATTAGCCAACATCTTAGCTTTGCGTCTAAATAAAGTTATTCTCTCCCTATTTTATTCTGATTAAACAGGTTTTATGCCAGCAAAATATACAGCATTTAATACTAAATGCCTCTTTATGAATATTCAGGCCTCTCATGTCCAATTTGGATCTAGAGTGATTGACTCCCTTGACGCGGCTAAGACCTTTGATTTGGTTAAGTGGCAGTACCTATGGCAGTGTCTTCCCTGCTTTGGGTTCGGCCCCAACTTTGTTAAATGGCTCACTATCCTCTACAATGCACCATAGGCTAGTGTAGTGGCCAATGGTTGGACCTCTATTGCTTTTTTTGCTCTCAACCGGAACGCGGCAGGGGTACCCCATTTGACCCCTCTTATATGCGTTGGCGGTGGAACCCGTCAGGGTTTTTTTTTAGGGAACATCTGAACATTCGAGGGGTTGACCTCTGCTTTAGTGGAAAAGAAGGTGGGACTGTATGCCAACGATATGATACTTTATTTGACAGACTCTGGCCCCTCCCTTCTGATGGCCCTAAAGATTATAAAAAACGTAGTCCCAGATTCTCCCCATAGATGTGTTCCCCCCATCAGCAGACCAGGCCAATTTGCCCCTAGTCAAAGTTAATACTACATGCTAATGTTAATGCTACACTCCTTTATCTGGGGGCCCGGCAGACATAAATTATCCTGGAAGGTTCTTCAGAGTCCAGCTTCACTAGGAGGCCTCGCCATCCCAGACTTTGGGTCCTATTACCTGGCAGCTCAGCTCTCTCATCTATATCACATAGATAAGTCTGACAAACACAGATATCCGGCCCTAGTGTGTGGTCCAGCGGATTCACAACTCCCACATCCATTTTGTGACGTGTTACATGGCCTGAAAGGTTCTCTGGTGTTTCCAAACTGCTCTGGCTCTTAATTTCAACACAAGAGGATCTGGGATCTGGTAGTGTCCAAGAAAGGCTGTCCTGTATTCCATAATAATACCCCTTTATGGAACAATAATCTCCTCCCGGAACTTCTCCAGATACCTGATTCTACCATTTGGATACCTAAGGGAATATACTTATTGTCTCATCTTCTGCACAATGGAGAGATTAAGTCATTTGATCGGTTAAAGGCAGCGTTTAATCTTCCAAACGATATGCTTTTTCGCTTCTTCCAGGTGAGACACGCACCCCATGCCCAGTTTTCAAGTACTTATCCTAGTCTACTATCTGTGGATTTTCTTGATGTACTGTACAGTGATGAACCTTGTCAACTCACATCTGTTTTCTATAACATGCTCATTACTCCAGCTGCAACTAAATTAGCCTATTCTATTAAACACAAATGGGTAGAAGGGGTTGGAGAATTAGATGATGAGGATTGGGATGAGGTGCTGGCGACCTGGAAACTTGTGTCCCCAAAAATGTCTGATAGGTTTACGCAAGTTTATATCACACATAGGGCATAGTTGACTCCAGAGCGAATGGCCAAGTTTTGCCATTCTCAAAAATCTGTGCGTCCTAGGTGTCTTATCTCTGATGACACCTTTGATCATCTATTCTGGCACTGTCCCCACATTCAAGGATACTGGTCTCAGGTCGTCCAGATCCTCCATGACCAGATGGGCTCACCGGTGTTGCTAGATCCCAGGTAATGCCTTTTGCGCCTATTTCCAGACACTGAAATAGATAAACACACGCGTAGATTTCTCCATGAAATGTTGTTTGTGGCTAGAAAGATCATAGCATGGATTTGGATTCAAGCTGATACCCCCACGATAGCTGCCTGGCTTGCTGAAATGAACAATACCTCACCATACAAAAAGATTATTTACATTAATTGAGGTTGCCCAGGCAAATACAACAAGGTCTGGGACAGATGGCTACGATCCCCATCGACCTGTGTCTCTTAATTCTGCACACCTTCCCACTATCTGTCTGCCTACATGGTACGTATGGTCTTGATTTAATATGGTAATAACTGACACCAGTTTTTCTTTTCTTCCTTTTGTTTGTTTATTGCATTGTAGCCTTCATATATACATTGTAATGCACAGACATCCTGTATAATTTATTTATGTAACTCTGTAACTTAAAAAAAAAAAAAAAAGAAAAGAAAAGAAAAAGGAAGTCAGCCCTTGGCTGAAGTACTGTTTGATCTTCAACTGTTACTTACGTTCCTGTGTTTCCTGTGATTCTTGATTACCGACCCGACTTGTTCCAGACCTGTCTCCTGCCTGCCCCCTGACCTTGACTTCTGTTTTTTTTAATGGATCACCTCAGCCTGCTACCTGTCTTGACCTCGGCTCCCACCTGACCTTGTAGTACCACAACCGCTGAGTGCATACTTGTTCACATGGACCCCACCCCCATACACGGACAGGAGGGGAGAGAGGGCTTAATCTGCTCCTCCTCCTTCTGCCCCCAACTCTCTGTCTGCCCACCCACACTCCAATTCCTGGTGTCCTGTGCCCCAGGAAAGTGATGTGTGGGCTGGAAGTTTGAAGCTCAGCAACTGACAGATACATTGTGAATGAAAGGCTTTGATGCCTGAGCCTCTATCCTCAGGTGAGTGAGCTCACCATCCAATGTCTGTTACTGAAGTCTCCACTCTCCTTCCCTCCCTTCTCTCTTCTGCCTCCAAGTGAGTGAGTACACTAAAGTAAGTTGTACGGTATCCCCTGTGGACTCCTGTGATGTAAGGGAGGTTTTGGGAGCCCTAATTTAAGCAGGAATGCTGGGAACTCTGTGGGAGGTTTGGTAAGCAGAAACCCTCTTACACTAGAGTTCCCCTTTACACCAAAGTTCACAGCGCCCCCCGCCCCCCCTTAAAAATAAAATTTTGCTGTGCCTGGCTAAAGTGTTCGGTGTTTGGCTTGAAGAAAAATTGGCAACCCTAGGTAAAAACCTGGCAGATGAGAACATGGATGTCCATATGGGCTGGCCAATTAGAAGGGATTTGCCCCAAGGAATGCTGGCTACCTGTATTTATCTCTGAAAAGCACATGGGTTTGGGGTTTCGAGGTCCAGCCCACCTCTGAGGAGAGAGGTTCAGATGGGGAGGAGGCTGCTACTGCCTCTCCCCAGCACAGGCTGCCATGCGGCCTCAGGTGGGATACTATAGGGCCAGAGATACTGAAGCTACAACCCATGGTTCTCTTGCAAGCTGACTGATGGAGGATGTCCACGGATCCTGTCTGGTATCACTGGTATAGAGTGTCGCTTGGAAGTTGGAAGAAGGCTACCAGCTGTCCCTGGACATTGTGTGAGTATAGACCCCCCTAAAGGGATCCCTGAAACGGAATTTTGTTAGAATCCCCCTCTTGGTTCTTCGAAATCAGCATAGTGGGTTTGTGAGCTAAAGGGGACAAGGCTAGTATCTTGAAGAAGCAAAGTCCGGCAAATACTCTCTGCTTAAAAAGGAACTTGTTTCACCGTATACAACCATATACAACAGTTGGTAGAGAAATTGCCCTTGCTGTAAATAGTTAATTTGGAGTATCCAACTAATTCCCTTCTCCTATCTAAGTTCCAAATAAAACACGTCTCCTTGACTGGATATTGGAGACAATGAGCAGAAGAGTGTGAAAATACCCTGTAACTGGCTGTGGAGTAATCAGTGGGAGAACCGGGCAAAAATATTCAAGCAGCTCCTTCGGGGATACCGCTAAATTTACCTACACGACGAGAGGTTACACCACGAGTTTGGAGGGAATTCCTCCTTCACTTTTCTCTGTAATTGATAAATTTTGAGAAAGTAATTTGTTATTTTAGCTAAGTTAGGGTGTTTAGGAGGCATTTAAAAGTTCACTTTTTAATATATTTGCTATTTGACCCCAAGCTGGTGGTAATTGGCCCTAGGGATTATAATCAGCGGCCACAAGATGGTACCTGTTGGCATCATCTACTGGTACTCTATGAACAATTTGTTTCCTGTCAGCATTGAGTGCAGAGGAAATTGCCTTCCAGGAGCACGGTATATATATGATATGTGCGATGTTGTCACTTAGCCACACACCTGACATTATCATATGACGAAACGTGGAGGGCTGCATTTGATGTGACATCATAATGCACAGTGGCCACATTCCGAATGTTTCTGGATTGGTTTGTGTTGCAGTTTTCTTTCTATGTATGGCACCGAGGAGTGGTTGAAGTTTGGAGTTGTTCCTGCCTTTTGCTGTTCAAGGCTTTGATCCCACAAGCACATATGGCTACTCAGAAAATAGAGTGTCATGGATTTTCTAGAAGGGGTGTGTGTGTCTGTATCGTGTCCCCATGGCACATTGGTGGACTTTTTACAAATATTGATTACCAATTGCTATAGGTATGATTTGTTGGATGTTCACTTTATTTATGATCGGCGTTACATAGTGATTATTTATTGCATGAAGCACTTTAGCATGTTTTGTGAGTATGCATTCACTTTTTATGTATATGTACAATTTATGTTGTTTTCCATGTTTATTTGTGACTATGTGCTTATGAATTTATTTGGTTTATTTTAATTTAGCGATGCACTTTGAGATTTTAAAATGCAACTTCTTAGTACTTTTTTTATGTGTGGCCAATCTTCAGTCAGTTTACTAGCAGAATTCTGGGAGCAAAGCAATGCTCAGTGGCATGAGCAGTAATAAAGGTGAGTATGTAACCTCTTCTTTTGTAGGATATGTGTTTCTGCAGATCAAAAATATATAATAAGGTCATATTAAGTTTAATTATATATAACTAAAGCCGGCCATAGACAGTTCAAATCTGTTCAACAGAGAGATTCGAACCATGTATAAGCAGGCTGAATGTATGAACGATCAACTTGGGTATAACCAGCCTGCCGGATTTTACATGTGATTGTTGCAAGCAGCTGTTATAGCTGCTAGGAATAATCACTGTGTTCTCCCGGCAGGGACAGTTTCCCTCAACCTCCTGCTGGAAGAACACAATTGCTCCACAGATGGGGTTCCCCTGTCAACATTGTCCATGGTTGGAGAAAGAAATTTGAGCTGTCTATGGCTAGCCTTAGTCTCTGTAAGCTTGAAATTTTCTTATTTGTGGGGGGCGTGGCCAGCGCACGAGCCGAATGGAAGCTCTGTGAGAGAGCTCCGTGACACGAACGGGCATATTAGTGACAATTCACAGCAAATATCGGTAAAAAAGGTACGAACAGACAACGGAAGAGTTCCTGAATCCGAAGGTGATGTTGAAAAAGCGGAAAGACGAACGGAAAATGAAAAAACTAACGACATTCTCCTCTCAGTCAGCGGGAGGGAGAAAAAAAGATGGCGCAGATCCTCTCACAGCTGCTGTACCAGCAACAGCCTCCTCAGGGAGAGCGCAATACACTGACATGCCTGATGCTGCTCTAGAAGAATCACCTCAGAAAACACATCTGGAATCTCCTCATGAGGAAGATTGCCTCAGCCCTACATGTCGCAGCCCGGCTAAAACTCGTATCAAACTGGATTTCACAGGCCAGGAGGTAAGCCATAAAATACCTCATATTAGTCAAGATAACACAGTCATAACTCCTATAGCTTCGCCTATAGCCGCATTTCCCACTAATAACCAGCCTATTCTGGACACCCAATTAAAAGAAATGCTATTAACTTGACATACTTCGCTTCATACGGATATTTTACAACTCACAAATCAATTCTCCAAAGCAGTGAACTCCTTAGGTGAAAGAGTACACACTATTGAGAACTCTATGGGAGACATGACCAATACTATTAATGACTTAATAGATGCTCATGAAGAAAATAAAGCTGAAAAAGAGTGGCTTAAATTTAAAATCGCAGATTTAGAAGACCGCTCAAGGAAGAACAATCTCAAAATCAGGGGTATCCCTGAAAATATACAGCAGTCTGATCGTAAAAAATATGCCACTGACTTATTCTCCAACTTGCTGCCAGCTATACCAGCCTTAGAGCTCACAATTGATCGCATCCATAGGATTCCGAAACCGTCATTTCTCCCTCCACAGATACCACGTGATGTACTACTTAGAGTACACTTCTACCATGTTAAAGAACAAATCCTATATAAAGTGCGACATCTAGGACAACTTCCACAACCATATAATACAATCCAGATTTATGCTAACTTGTCTAAACATACTCTAGATATGAGAAGACAACTTTCCACGATTACAAAAGCTCTGCGTAATCATAAAATTGAATACCGTTGGAAACAACCATCTAAACTACTGATACAGAAGAACGACACCTACCATACAATCACTTCTGTGGAACAAGGCATTAAGTTACTTCACACATGGGGTATTATCCCCGAACCAACTCCACCTATCGGAGCTAAGAAGAATCTGGAGAAACTTACGCCACAATGGCATTACCTTTCATTGACTAGATCCGGTTAAAATACAATCCTATCTATAGGAAACCGATCTATCAGCTTGCCCGCTGTGTCGTGCGATACTAAATCTTTGGAACAGCTGACCTTTGAACTAATTCCCCATTCTAATGTTGCAGTATGCATTGAAATGTTTACCACTGCAAGTTAGGGCCGGTTCACACAGGGGGCGACACGAGGCGACACGACTTGCCGTGCCGCGACCTGACAAGTTGCCCCTGTTCTGTACAATGGAACCGTTCTAAGAGGAGCGACTCGAGTCACTCTGACTCAGAAAAAAGGTTCCTGTACTACTTTTGGGTGACCTCGGGGCGACTTGCATTGACTTCTATACAGAAGTCATTTGCAAGTCGCCACTGAGGTCGCGGCAGGTCGCGGCGAGGCAAGTCGTGTCGCCTCGCATCGCCCCCTGTGTGAACCGAGCCTTAAGTTTAATGTTTGGTTATATTTTTGTTTGTGTTTTTACTTTTATTTTTTTTCCTCACAGTATCCTATACACAACTCATAGCGTTCAAAGGGACAGGTATGTTGTGAACCTACAAAATTTGAATCAAAACTTTTCAGTCACTAAATTTTTGGACATTCATAGTCATTTCAGACTACAGATTGTTCACATGGAAGTAGAATTTAAAGCTATTATCAGGCTAGTATGTACTTACTTTTTCCATCTTATTAATATCCTTTTATGAGTATAAAGTTAATATCCTTAAATACTAATGGTCTTAACCATCCAGCAAAACAAGCGTCAATGTGGCAAATGGCTAACACCAAGCGATGTCAAATATTGTGTATACAAGAAACCCATTTCAAAACAGGCGCTATTCCCACTTGCACCCATAAGAACTTTCCTCACATATTTACAGCCTCAGGCCAACAGAAAAAAAGAGGAGTACTTATTGCCATACATCATTCAGTTAATTTACAATTACATGAATCTATTGTAGATACCAATGGACGATACCTCATATTAATATGTACCATTGATAATACACTTACTACATTGGTAAATGTGTATGCGCCTAATAAAAGGCAATCCCATTTTCTGAATGGCCTGATGAGAAAAATAGGTAAATGCCGAAAAGGTGCCTTAATAATTTGTGGAGACTTCAACACAATACATGAACAAGAACTAGACACTTCTAATCCCAAAACCAGAACCAACTGTGCACTTAAATTTTTTTTGAATAAAAGCGATCTCTATGATGTATGGAGATGCCATCATCCTGGAGATCGTGAATACACATATCATTCCCTGGTACATAATACCTATACTCGAATCGATTATATTTTTACGGATAAGTGGTTATGGCAGCGGGTGAGGGAGTCTGACATTGCACCCATCACTTGGACTGATCATGCCCCAATTAGTATGACTATTCTACCTAAACACTCTCAAACGACCCATTTTCTATGGAGAACAAATGCATATCTTATCAAAATGCCTGCCTATGCTACAGCTATACAAAACCAGATAACTAAATTCTTTAAATATAATGTGGGATCGGTGTCAGACACCGCCACCCTATGGGGTGCTCATAAAGCATTTAATAGGGGAATCCTAATGCAACTGAATGCTCAATTCAGGAAAAATAAAACGAAACTCATTGAGAAACTTACTGCTGACATTAAAACATTCGATTCCCAAAACCAATCTCACCCATCACAACAACTGAAAACTAAACTACAAATATTACGACAGGAACTCAGAACGACTTTATTGGATACATTTGAAAAGCATACTAGAAAACTTAAAGCTAAATATTACCATACTAGCAACAAAGCAGGAAAAAACATGGCACTTCGGATCAAAGGCAGATATTCCAAATCAAAGATTCCATATCTATACCACCCTATTACTAGAGAAAAATTGCAAGACCCCCAAGACATAGCGAATGCATTTAGCTGTTATTATAGCTCCCTTTACAATCTTAAAGATGATTCTCAAACTCCCACACCTACCCCAAAGATAATAAGTGATTTCTTAGATACTATTAGTCTCCCATCATTAATTACTGATCAAATCTCTGATCTTAACGTCCCATGTTGAGTGGAAGAAATTGCTAGAACTATAGACCCCCTGCCCAACAATAAATCTCCGGGCCCAGACGGAATGATAGGAGAATACTATAAATTACTTCGAGATATACTAGCTCCCCACTTATGCTCACTTTTTAACGAAGCGGCATCCAAATCAGAATTTCCGGCTGAGATGCTTCAGGCCTTGATCATAACACTGCCGAAACAAGGCAAAGATCCCAACGCTCCCCAAAATTTCAGACCGATTTCATTATTGAACATTGACATCAAAATATACGCCAAAGCAATAGCGAATCGACTGATGAACTACATACCAGACCTCATTCACAAAGATCAATCTGGATTTACTAAAGGTCGACAATCTTCAGATGCAACAAGACGTCTGATTGATATTATACACTTCACTGAGAGACATCAAACACCTTCTCTGCTCCTTTCTTTGGATGCAGAGAAAGCGTTTGATAGGGTCCATTGGGGCTATTTACAGTCAGTGCTTTTAAAATTTGGCTTTCATTGAAATATTTTATCGGCAATTTTTGCACTGTATAAGGGCCCCTCAGCGAGAGTATACACAAATGATATGATGTCTAGGCCCTTTGGCATCTCGAATGGAACACAACAAGGTTGCCCCTTATCTCCTTTAATATTTAATTTAGCCATCGAACCTCTAGCAGAACGTATACGATCTGACACAAAACTATCTGGTATAAAAATTGGGCAAATAGATAATAAAATAAGTCTGCTCGCAGATGACATAGTGCTTATAGTGTCTGATCCTATTTCATCTCTCCCGAATCTCCAAAATATACTAACGACATTTGGAGCAGCATCATATTATAAAATCAATGAAACCAAGTCCCATATTTTAGACCTAGGATTAGATAACACAACCAGGCAGTTATTGTCTAATAAATACCCCTACCACTGGAAAGACGAGGGGATTTCTTACTTAGGAATCACTCTCAAAAACAAAACAAAACAGTTATTTAAAACAAACTTTTTTACCATTTAAGAAACATTTTGAAACAGATCTGACAACACTTAGTAAATTCGAATTTACATGGGCTGGTCGCCTGGCAGCTTTCAAAATGATGACCTTACCAAAATTATTATATCAACTCAGGTCCCTTCCAATATGTATCCCTAAATATTACTTTAAATCCTTATAAAGCAGTTTGGGAAAATATCTATGGAATGGCAAAAAATCCCGTTGCGCATACCATATACTAATTAAACATAGAAATATAGGTGGTGCGACCCTACCTGATCTACAGGATTATTATGACGCAACTCTTTTGACCCAATTGCAAGAATGGTTCTTGCCTACTCCTAAAACTTTATGGGGACAAATTGAGAAAGACATCATGCGACAGCCTAATATGCAATTCTGGTTACTTAGTAGGAAAATTAAGTCCACAATTACAGCTCAATACCCACCAACGGTGAAAGCGACGCTACACTCTTGGCAGAGAATCATCACATACAAATGGGATAAAACTCCAATCACGGTGTTAAACCCTCCTCTAACAGTCATACCAACATTAATTCCTGGCGTACAAGTACACGACTGGAATTTGGGTCGGGATATCAAACTTGGTTCCTTCTTCCAACAGGGCTCATTAAAGTCTTTTTCTCAGTTAAGTAATGAATTACAGCTTCCGAAATCTGAGCGATCTACATATATTCAAATAGAAAAGTGTCTGCTACACAATCCACAACTCAGAGCTTCAATGCCGGTTAAAATATGGTCTTTCCTCAATAACCATGCCACCTCACAGAAAGGAGTAGCTAAAATATACCCAATTCTAGGGGAAAAAAACATACCCAGCAAACTACCTTCCTTCCTTAAATGGGAACAAGATTTGGGGCAAGACTTTTCAATTAAACAATAGATGGCTTCCCTACGAAGCATATATAGGGCCACTGCATGTGTTACATTATGGGAATTGGCACAAAAAATTGTTCAAAGACAATACCTGACTCCACATATACTAGCAAAATTCAAGGGGAACTCGTCACCTAATTGCTGGAGAAATTGTACCCAATTGGGGACCCTATTTCATATTATGTGGGACTGCCCAAGCTTACATAACTACTGGCAGGCAATCTCCCATTTACTCATTTCCGTAACAGGTATTGTCCTTCAACTTTCACCAGAACTAGCCATTCTGAATATGAATTTACGTACGATTCCCAAACAATATCATAAAGTAGTAACACATATACTTTTAGCTGCGAGACTATCCATAACTAGAAAATGGAAAACTGACTCTCTTCCTACTATGACAGAAGTTATAGAATTAACCCAACTCCACCACTCCTACGAATTGTTATTTCCTAATGACAAATCCCTATATATTAAGGAACAACAACTATGGGAACCTTGGAGTACATGGTACAAAAATTATACTTCCACAATTTAGATAATGCTGATTCTTTAATCTTATAGAAGAAAGAATTCCTGTGCGTTTTAATATTTTTTGGGTGGCTTTAAAAATAATTTCATAGCAAAGTGACAAATATATCACATGTCTGTTTATCTGAATTGAGCTGCGGAGTAAGAATAGTTCTTTATTTTCCTTCATAAAAGATAACTACTGTGTTTGATTTTCCTTTAAGATGTTGGCCTATGTACTCCAGGACACAGATAGATCCCTGTGAGGGGTGTCTTGGGGTCCAGAAGTGGCCATTATCTATATCGCTATTTATAAATCTTACAATAATTATATTACGGACTTTATTATACAAGTTCTAAGAGACTTACTCTTGTTCGAGTCCCTTTATGACTATGAATATTAGATACTTGGGAATACTACTTTATTCTTTATTGTGGACTATTTGTTACTATGCTATATTGTGCTGAGAAAACCCTGTCACTACATTATACTGTGTTATGTTACTTTTGTTACTATATATTTTTTTTTTTTTGTAACCCTTGTTGTAACTAACTCTGCTAAAAATCTCAATAAAAACATTTGAAAAGAAAAAAGAAGTTTTCTTATTTGTTTCCCAAAGGCACACCTTATCTCCTGGCTCTGTAGGCTATAGACAACAGGGTTAAAAAGGGGGGTAATTAAAGTAAAAATTAAGGACAGGCTTTTATTAAGGTTGGTAGAGTAACCACTAGATGGTGACCCATATACAGAAAAGAGAGAACCATAAAAGGCAGTGACAACAAGAAGGTGGGACGTGCAAGTAGAGAAAGCCTTCTGTCTCCCTGTTGGGGTTGGACTATGAATGATGGTGACAAATATACAGACATAGGTTAAAAATATGAATGCAAACGGGAGAAGTGTGACTGTCACTGAAACTATTAAATCTTGTACTTTTACAGCAAAAGTGTTTGAACAGGAGAGTTCCAGAAGAACAACTGTATCACAGAAGAAGTGGTCAATGATGTTGGCTTTACAGTAGCACAGCATGTAGATCTGGGCCGCTAAATTTATGGAGGACATGGTTCCTAAAAACCAAGACCAGAAGACAAGATGATGCTGAAGTCTATTGTTCATAATGGATCTATAGCGCAAAGGGCAGCAGATTGCCACGTAACGATCGTAGGACATCACTGTGAGTATGAAACACTCAACTGTCTCAGAAACACAAAAGAGGAAAAGTTGAAAGATGCAAGGACCTAAGGAAATATTGGAACCATCCTTTTTTAAGACATTGAGCAGAGACGGTACAATACAGATTGAAACCAATATGTCAGTTGTAGCAAGATGGCCAAGAAAGAAGTACATTGGAGAATGAAGTTGAGAACTTGTTGAGACCAACCCAATAATCAGGAAGTTTCCAGCCACAGTCATCAAAAAAATCCCAAGAATTAAACAAAATATGAGGTTCTTAAAGGCACCAAGGTTCTGGTATCCCAAGAGAAGAAATTCCTCACTCATTGTTTTGTTCCATAAATTACACTGAAGTAATGAAAAAATATAAACATGGTACAAATACATTAAAACATACTGAAAATGCATTTTATACATCCAAACTCTTAATTGCAAAAGTGAAGAAACAGAGTAGACATATAGAAAAGAGGAAACTGGGAGGTTTCTTTCCAAGGTACCAATACAATGATACACTGCTAAAAAAAATGAAAGGAACACTTTGAAAATACATCAGATCTCAATGGAGAAAAATATGTTGGATATCAATACTGATATGGACTGGGTAATGTGTTAGGGACAAAAGGATGTCACATCGTTTGATGGAAATGAAAATGATCAACCTAGAGATGGCTGAATTCAAAGACACCCCGAAAATCAAAGTGAAAAAAAAAATGATGCAGCAGGCTAGTCCATTTTGCTGAAATTTCATTGCAGCAACTCAAAATGGTACACAGTAGTTTGCATGGCCCCCACGTGTTTGTATGCATGCCTGACAACATCGGGGCATGCTCCTCATGAAATGATGGATGTTGTCCCGGGGTATTTCCTATCAGATCTGGACCAGGGCATCACTGAGCTCCTGAACAGACTGAGGTGCAACCTGGTGGCATCGGATGGACTAAAACATAATGTCCCAGAGGTGTTCTATTTAACCACTTTCAGACCGGACCAATTTGCTGGTCAAAGACCAGACCACTTTTTGCGATTCGGCACTGCGTCGCTTTAACTGACAATTGCGCGGTCGTGCGAGGTGGCTCCCAAACAAAATTGACGTCCTTTTTTCCCCACAAATAGAGCTTTCTTTTGGTGGTATTTGATCACCCCTGCGGTTTTTATTTTTTGCGCTATAAACAAAAATAGAGCGACAATTTTGAAAAAAACGCATTATTTTTTACTTTTTGTTATAATAAATATCCCCCAAAAATATATAAAAAAACATTTTTTTCCCTCAGTTTAGGCCGATACGTATTCTTCTACATATTTTTGGTAAAAAAAATCGCAATAAGCGATTATTGATTGGTTTGCACAAAAGTTATAGCGTTTACAAAATAGGGATAGTTTTATAGCATTTTTATTAATACTTTTTTTTTTTTTTTTTTTTACTAGTAATGGCGGCGATCAGCGATTTTTATTGTGACTGCGGCATTGTGGGGGACACATCGGACATTTTTGATACATTTTTGGGACCATTGTCATTTATACAGTAATCACTGCTATATAAATGCAGTGATTCCTGTGTAAATGACACTGGCAGTGAAGGGGTTAACCAGTGGGTGGCAGTGTAGGGGTTAAGTGTTCCTAGGGGTGTGTTACTAACTGTGGGGGGGTTGGGCTTTCATTTAGTGAACACTGATCTCTGCTCCAATCACATGGAGCAGAGACCAGCGTCACTAGTTGCTAGGCAGAATGAAGAAATGCTGTTTACAACGGCATTTCTTCATTTGGCCACTCCGTGAGACGATCGCGGGGACGCCCGCGGCGATCGAGTCTGCGGGTCCTGCGACCGGACTCACGGAGGTCCCGACCAGCGCGGGAGCGTGCCGCTGGCGGCGCGCTCTCGATGGCAGGGCGGCAAATTTAAAGGGACATACATGTACGCCCATTTGCCTGCCCGTGCCATTCTGTCGACGTACATCGTCGTGCGCTGGTCGGCAAGTGGTTAATTTTGCTCAGGCGAGAGTGGGGGCCATTTAATGGTTTCAATTCCTTAATCCTCCAGTAACCAGCTGCATACTTTCGCCACATGAGGCCGGCATTGTCGTGCACCAGGAGGAACCAAGGACCCACTGCACCAGTGTAGGGTCCGACAATGGGTCCAAGGATTTCATCCCGATACCTAATGGAAGTTAGGGTGCCATGGCCTAGCCTGTAGAGGTCTGTGCGTCCCTCTTGGATATGCCTCCCCAGACCATCACTAGCCCACCACCAAATCCTTCATGCTGAATGATGTTACAGACAGCATAACGTTCTCCACAGCTTCTCCAGACCCTTTTGCCCCATACACACGGTCAGATTTTCAGACGGAAAATGTGCGATCGGATCATGTTGTCAGAAAATCCGACCGTGTGTGGGCTCCATTTTCTTACGCACAAAGTTTGAGGGCTGGATCTAAAATTTTCCGACAACAAAGTCCAATCGCATAAATTCCGATCGTATGTAAATTCCAACGGACATAGTACCACGCATGCTCAGAATAAACTAAGAGACGAAAGCTATTGGCTACTGGCCCATTTATAGTCTCAACGTACGTGTTTGATGTCACCTCGTTCAGAACGGTCAGATTTTCCGACAACTTTGTGCGACCGTGTGTATGCAACACAAGTTTTGGCCAAAATCCATCAGAAAAAATCCAATGGATTTTGTGGTCGGAATGTCCAACCACGTATGGGGCATTTCACCTGTCACATGTGCTCAGGGAGAACCTACTCTCATCTGTGAAAAACACAGGGTGCCAGTGGTCGACCTGCCAATTCTGGCGGTCAATGGCAAATGACAAATCGAGCTCCATGGTGCCAGGCAGTGAGCACAGGGTCCACTAGAGGATGTCGGGCCCTCAGGCCACCCTCATGAAGTCTGTTTCTGATTGTTTGGTCACAGACATTCACCCCAGTGGCCCGCTACAATTCATTTTGTAGGGCTCTGGCAGTGCCCATTCTGTTCCTCCTGGCAAACATGAGCATATACTAGTCCTGCTGATGAGTTAAGGACCTTCTACGGCCTCGTCCAGCTGTCCTAGAGTACCTGCCTGTCTCATGGACTCTCCTCCATGCTTTTGAGACTTTGCTGGGAGACACAGCAAACCTTCTGGCAATGGCACGTATTAATGTGCCATCCTGGAGGAGTTGGGCTGCCTTTGCAACCTCTATAGGATCCAAGTATCATCTCATGCTACCAGTTGTGACACATATATATCAGTACCCTCCACCTGTAAAACCATTCCTGTTTTGGAGGACATCTTAGTGCCGGTTCACACAGGGGCGACATGACTTGCAGCACGACTCACAGAACGACATCTGCATAGAAGTCAATGCAAGTCGCCTGAAGTTGCCCCAAAAATAGTACAGGAACCTTTTTCTAAGTCGGAGCGACTTGAGTCACTCCTATTAAAACAGTTCCATAGTACAGAACGGAGCGCGACTTGTCAGGCGACTAAGTCACCTGACAAGTCACGGTAGTGTGAACGGGCACTTAAAGTATTGTTGCCTATCTAATGCACCTGTTAATTTTATTAACACCAAAGCAGCTTAAACTGATTAACAACCCCCTCTGCTACTTAACTGACCAGGAGTTTAATGGACTTGATTCTATACTCTGATTAAAAGGTGTTCCTTTATTTATTTTTTATTTTTTGAGCAATGTATAATACTTACTTATTCGTCTTATTAGTTAGCACTTCATGCATGAATCATGTCACGGTGGTCTTATGTGAACCTTTGAAACAAAACTTCCAGTTTCCTTCATTCTCCTTGTAGCAGGGCCGTTGAGCTGGAGAAGCCTGAAAGGGGTAGATGCTTGCCATGTCCACTTTTTCCATCTAAGCCTTAAATAATTATAAATGTTTCATTTCAAGGACTTTTTATTTGCTTGGTTATAAGTAGTCCTACAATTTCTGTTACCTGGTGTTAATATTTATTTTTAAATAATAATAATATAATTTCTAATAACTAAAAGGTGTAAGATGACTGAATAATAAAATCTAGCAACATAAAATAATAATGAATAAATTACCTCACTCATCCATTTCTTTATGGACCTTGCTTTGTGCACTGGTCCAAATCATTTGATGGAGGGGGATTATGGTGTTGGGTTGTGTTTCAGGGGTTGAGCTTGGCCCCTTAATTCCAGTGAAGGGAACTCTTAAGGTGTCAGCATACCAAGATATTTTGGACAATTTCATTGGGAATGTCCTCTTCCTGTCCCAACGTGATTGCGTACCAGTGTACAAAGCAAGGTCCATAAAAACATAGATGAGCGAATTTGAGGTGGAGAAACTTGACTGGCCTACACAGAGTCCTGACCTCAAACCAATAGAACACCTTTGGGATGAATTAGAGAGCAGTCTGTCAGCCAGGCCTTCTCCTCCAATATCAGTGTCTGACCTCAAAAATGCACTTCTGGAAGAATGGTCAAACATTCCCATAGACACACTCCTAAACCTTGTGGACAGCCTTTCCAGAAGAGTTGAAGCTGCTATAGCTGCAAAGGGTGGGCCAACTCAATATTGAACCTTACGGACTAAGACTGGGGTGCCATTAAAGTTCATGTCCGTTTAAAGGCAGGTGTCCCAACACTTTTGACAATATAGTGTTTCTATGACTTATCATTTTGCAGATGGTTATAACAGAGATTCTTGTCATGATATTATACCAATATTCATTACATTGTAGTAACTATGTGTGATAATATTTTTTTTAAAAAGACAGAGAAAGCTTAAAAAAAAAAAAAAAAAAAAGTTGGATTTCACATCACTCTGTCTCTAAGCCCACGTACACACGGTCTGAGATTTCCACAACCAAATCCGTCGGATTTTGCCCGTCGGATCTTGTCCGAAACTGTTGCATACACACGGTCGGGCCAAGTTGGCGAAAAATCCGATCTTTCAGAACGTGATGACGTAATTTCGTTACGATGGGACTACGTTCAGGCTAGTAGCCAATAGCTTTGATGTAGGAATTTGATCTTTTGATGGTCCGATCAAAATTCTCTACACATGATCGGAATATGTCCGACCGGCCCAGTTGGTCGGGAAATATTTCCAACATGTTGGAAAATTGGGTCCGACGGAGATTCGGATGGAATCAATCCGATGCATACCACACACAGTCAGATTATCTGACGACACGGTCCGATAAGACACATTCCGACAGATTATCCGACCGTGTGTACAAGGGCTCAGACAATGATTACTAGAACAAATATTGAGAGGGATTCTCCCTGGTGGGGACATGGATGGCTATGAAAACAAAACTGCAATTTAACCCTGCACTCAATACAAATTGCAAGTGTGTATATAAATGTAATAATAATTATGAGCATTTAGAAAAATAAAAAAAAGTATATTTTTTTATATCTTTTATGGACATGTACTATAGTGATTTGGTCAATTTTTTTTTAGTGCTTATAAATCGGGACTTAAAAAAAAAAAATATGCTCAGATAAATACGAATTACTGCATATACAGTAAATTCATATTTTCACATGCAAACAGAAAAAAACAAAACAAAAAAAAAACATTGGTTGAAAAAAGTATGGTATTGATCGGGTAAATGGAATCGCCATTTATTTATCAAACATTTAGTTATGATTATCAAAGCATGTATTTTGATTAAGCAGAGTTCCTTTTTACAAATGTTTAGTTACAGGATGCATGTAAGCTGTTCTTGTGTTTGTGGTCAAATACCATTCACACCTCCAGCTGTAAATGGGCATTTTCCCAACTCTGGAAGTGATGTCTAGGTGCTAAATGACCATCAATGGTAAATAACCAACAAATTGATTAGGCCTACAAAGAGGCTCACAAGGTACCTCCACCCCCTTTAGAATTGTATAAATGTATTTAGGCTCCCAGCCTCAGGAGAGCAATTACTTCATCATGTGTACTGTATACATGTGCTCCCGTTCCTATGGCTAAAACTATAGGCTTGAATATTAAATACATCTTTTTGAATGTGGTTCAGCAGTCAACTTGTTATTGGAATCCCCCTAAATTCTGGGATTTCCCTATCGGCATTTACATAGGTCAATAGCTCAAGCTGAATTTTACACTCACAAAATTGTCTTTTCAAACTTACGTTTTAAAAAAAAGTAAACCTAAATATCTTCCTGATGATGCAGAGGGAACTGTGAAATGCGTAGAGGCTGTGGAAATCATTTGCAGTGTAGTGAAGGTGCCGGGAACAGGTGAACCCAGGAGAGAGTGAGGAAGGTTAACTGTGGAACAACATTGTCTTGCCCAAAATGCACCGTTTATACATGGCTGGATAAGCTTGGTGTCGGCTAGATGACACAGGAATATGTGAGTGCAATTTGTTTTTAAGTTTTTTTACATTAAAAGTTGGAACGTTTTACACTATGTTGGTTCCATATATTTTTTTTTAAGAGTATGTATAAATCTGTGGATTGCTGACTGGAGAACGAGCGAGTATAAGGAGTGGTTATCCATTGAATGAACCAAAGGTGAATTTCCATCTAAGTTTGGTGAGTGGCCCATTTCGTGGTGGTGGCACGAAGGGTGTTTTGTGGTAAAAAATTGTACACCTGAACACTGAAGGACTATTGATTGAAAAAGGACTGATACTAACATTGAAACTGGGGATAGGACCCCATTCCCGTACACACACGCTATTTGAGAGTGTACATGGATTGGAAATGGGGGGGTGGTTTTGGTATATACTTTTTTTTTAGGGGATTGTCTTTTGAGTTTTTTGAATTTTAATAATTTTGTTATTGGTGTTTGCATATGCATGCATTTTTATGCACAGGAGCAGTTGGTATTTGTTGAAACACTAAACAATAAGTAGGTGGTATTGCTCAGATGTGATTGTACTATATGAAAAGTGGTAAAGTTTGGATACATATATTTTTTTTTTCACAAAAAGGATGATAGGGGGCGCAATCTACAATCAAACACATACTAAATATCAATACAATTGACCTAAAATCATAATGAGGGAAACATGAAAGCTCCTATTTATTCTGAAAATTCAGGTAATCTGGTTCTCATGCTGACCTACTTCAGTATTTCAGTTTACTGACCTTAAGCAACTATGCAGATAAGGTGTGATGTGATATACTGTATGTCTAGCAGAATTTGCATTAAAAAAGGGGGGCTCTTTATCCACATATATTGTAGCATACTGTACAGTCTGCTCGTGCTAACTCTGTCAAGGTTTGCTAAAAATGTATTAGGGGGGTATACAATCCCAAAAGCCACATTTTCACAGTTGGTAAGAATACGTGAGGACAGGAAATGTGCTAATGGCAGGATCACACTGTGAAAATAAAGTATAATAAAAAAAATCTGTAAATATAAAATTTTTGGATATAGATATGCATTAAGAACAGCGACTCAAAAATAATAAAATATACATGGTATGTTTAATAATTAAATTTTTTTGTTAAAATAGTATTTAATGTTTGGGGGGGGAAAAAAAGGGGAAGGACATGTATTTATTGCAGAAAATACAAAATAGAGGTACCTTTAAATTGTGTAGTTGAGAGATCATCTTTTAAGAATTTTAATCTCCTCGTATATAGAAAATCTGTTCAGTAAGAAATAAGTGAAGCTGTAGCTCAGGCCCATGCCTCCAAACATTACGAAAGGAGAGGATCAGTCAAGAGTCATCTTTATACATACTCAGAACACCAAGAGAACGGTAATTGTCGGACTATAGGGACCTTGCTACGGTCCCAGAAAAATTATTAGTGAGAAAAACAAAAATATTGTTTGCATAAAAAATAAATAAAAAAAAAACACACACACATAACACCTCTTTTCCGGTAAAGCTCAGTAGGAAAAGAGCACATTAGCAAGCAAGGGGTTGCAATGTGCCAGGGGAAGGCGTAAAATGGCAGATTAGCAACACTATAAAAAGGAATGGCCTGCTGTACACTCTTGAGCATGTAGGCAGGTTACCTACAACTGTATCAGTTAGCTAGTGGTTGGTCCAGGCTGAGGGAGGGAGGGTGTGTGTCTCAGCTCCCAGGCTTTTTAGATCCAGCCTACTCACCAGTGATATAAATATGGGAGTAGGCTTGGTTTGGGGCCTACTCTCGCTTGTTTACTGGCCTTGCGTCAACCCTTGGGCAAGACATGCTGTGAATTGTGTGAAGAAGGCAGCGAGATTTTCAGAGAAGCATGGGAAACACCAACATGGACTGTATGCCTGGGCAGTCATTCAATTGTAGTTAGGGTCAGGATATAGGACTGTTCACAATGAACGGTATTGCTGGAAACTATTCAAGTAAAGTTCTATCAACTGTTCTGGACCTGTGGGGTAAAGTGCAGAGCTAAATGATTGTGCAAACAATAAAGTGGCAGTATGATATTATAATAAGAGCCAGTGTTTGGGACCTGAAAAACAGAAATAATGTACAAAACAGTGAAGACATAGTATCCATTGAACTGAATCAAAGAAAAAAACATAAGTGAGTCCAAACAAGTGTAGTTTGGATAAAAAAAAATGGTTCATATAAAAAGGTAAAAGATGAATGTTCAGCCTATAAAAGGGGAAATTACCCACGTGGGTAAGTGATAAACTCCTCGGAAAGAACACAGCCAAGAAGAAGGGTCACCATCCGATGTGCAGCCCCCACCAAAGGTATTAGGGTTCCCTTTACCGAATGGTGTGGGCTAACTGCCAGCAGCAAGGAGCCAAACAAGCAGAACTGGAGAGACTTGGACATCACGTGGACCAGCATATAGAATGCACACTAGCACAGGAGTAACATCCAAACATCACAGGAACCAATATGCAGGATGCACAGTACCACAGGTCCAGCATCCAGGGACTCTTACGCTCCACCGGTCAGCAAAAAGGGGTCATGAGGAAAGTAAATCGCCACATAGCATAAAATCCTTGACTAAAAATGTATTAAATAAGGTATTACACTTACATCAATGTGGACAAATATAGGCACTGTATATGGTGTGATGACAGAAAATGAAGAACACAGTATATAGACCGAACACAGTACGGTCCACTGCATTTCGTCTACCAAGACGTGATCTGGGGTATATTTGTTCTGGACCTGGTCTGAAGTTATTCAAAGGGGTGCATGTTGGTTCTGGCATATCAAAAGAACCAGGGTGTAACATATCTTGTCGTGGAGCCTTATGTGTAGAGGTAGGCTTCTCTTACCCTTCTGGCTCCATGGTAAAATGACAGGAGCATCTGAGCACAGAGTGAGCATGACTGTCTGACTGGTCTTCCATTGTACGAGGTTGAAGAGCAGCGAGTGCGTTGCTGAAGAGTAGGCTATGGGTTGCTGAAGAGTGAGCTGCGAGTTGCAGAAGAGCATGCTGCACCGGATGGAAGAACAGAAAAGGAGATAGGCACAGATCAGCAGATTCAGATGCAGGTAAACAAGGTCAGGCAGTCCATGTCGGCAACAGAAAGGCACATCAAGTACAAACGGCTGGCAGAAGAGTAATCAAAGTCAGGCCCTGGTTGGTAGCAACAGGCAGATGGGCGGGTAAGGAGAAGGAGCAGAGGCAAAATCCAGAGACAAGCCAGGGGTTGGTACAGGCAACTTCCAGGCAGAGGCAGGAGCAGATCAAGCTGGTAACAGAGAGTCAACCCAGGAACAGCTAGCAGGAATTCAGGAAACATAGTAGACCAAATGGCAAGGATCCAAGGCCCTAGTGCAGATTAAATAGCCGCCTGGCATTTGTGTCCGTGTGCACCTGTGAATTGGCTATGGACAAGACTTCTGTGCACAGGGATGAGCTTTCCCTGACACAGGGTCCGGAAAGCACTTGTGGGGTATAAAGTTTAGCTGCTACAAAGGTCCACTCTGCAAATTAAGTAGGAAGAGTGATGCAGTTGCTCAAGCACTAGCTTGAGACACAAAGCAACCAGTTGTTAGGGATGGTAACTGGTAAGGTTAGAGGTCCTCTGATAGCTGGGGGGGGGTGGAAATTCTGGCTCCTTCACTAGTGGTCAGTTTCCAGTAGCAGCTGGAGCCAAACCTGCATTATGGAGATCCATAGCCTGGTACCATGGGTACCACTGTAAAGCAGTTAACAAGTGCACACATAAGGTCCACATTATATGCATGGCGGGACCACATTCTGTTACAGGGAGCAAGGTATCAGAGGTACACTGGACAGGGCTCTGGCTCAACAATGTCCCTCCTAATGCAACCTACATCAAGTTACAGTGTGTAGTGACACGGGACAGTACTTTTATGAAAGAACTCTGCACTTTTACTGCACACCGTGTGGTGGGTCATCTCTAAGTTGGGGAACTGCCTTAAAGTTAGACGTTTCACATGATGCCAGTCTCTACCTGGTCCCAGGCATTGATAAGAGCGCTCCATGTAAAAGGTACCCCTATATGCAGGGCAAGTAGGCCCCAACCCCCCCCCCCAAACTAAAATCAGTACACTCACAAGAAAAGGTTAAACAGGGCTTGTCATCTACATCTCAATAATGCACACCATGTTCCTATAAATTGACCCTCAGTATAAGCTCCAGCTGTCTGACTTTAACCGAAAGAAGCTGGATTTGGGGGGGGGAGGGGGGGGACAAGCCACGCCTCCCTCATAGCAAGATCCTGCACACCCTATCGTGTGGCTCCAGGCACAGCACTGGCTTGGCCGGCAGTCAGGAACATCCTTTTTTGTGAGATCAGTCAGGGTGCTTAGGCCAAAGCACAGCGGTGGCCATTTTCCGGACAGAGTTAGCCTCCCACACTGGAGCTTATACCAGAGGGTCAATAGTAAGAACCCGGTGTACAACATTGCAATGGGGAGGTGTGGATGACAAGTCCTGCTTAACCTTTGCCTGTGAGTGTCTGGATTTGAGGTTTTTTTCACTTTATTAAAGGGCAGTACACCAAAGCCTGTGTGCTTTTTTTTTTTTTTTTTTTAAAGTCGATCTCGCCATTAAAGTGTATGTAAACCCGAAAACAAATTTTGATGTCATAATGTAGAGTATAAGATTTCCTATCATTTGAGTCTTGCCACAAAGAGTTAATCCATCTCTGAGCAATCCTCTTATTATTCAGTGATTTAAATCTTGACAAACCGAGAAAAAATGTCAAATCCTCCCCCTTGCTGTGAGTGACAGGTGATTTACATATCTCATGCACTAGCCGAAGACGTTCATTATTTTTTATTTTTATTTTTTAATTTCCTCCCACTCCTTTCTTCTGCTGCTCTGTAAGGATTGGATGTTCCCCACCTCAGCATGATTGGGCATGCTGAAGTCATGTGGGGACTTTCCTGTCTTTTCACTGGATGTTAGAGATCATAGCAATAGTTCAGTGTAAGAAATACACTGGACTGGAGAATAATATGCATATTGACAAGGGAAGTGTAGAGGTGGGCAGGAAGTCTACCGACATCACGACTCCAGACAACAGACCCACCCACAAAATGTGCAGTTTTTCATGTCTCATAGCAGACAGAGTGGAGACATTTGACAGGTAAAGACACATGCAGGAGGAATGTAAATCCTTATAGATAACCCCTATGGCAGTAGTTTAGCAAGGATGACCTTGGGTTTACATCCACTTTAAGTCTTATTTTCCAACTTAACAGACCAAGCTGTCCAGCAAATGTGTGCAGTTAGGGGGGTCAAGACAAACCACTTAAAGAGGAAGTAAACCCTGGTGGGTTCTACTTCCTCTTTATTTTCCTACAAAGGTAAATCATAATGGGCTACTATGCATCAAATAGCAGCCCACTACATGTCACTTACCTGAAACCAAAGCCTGCGATGTCGCCACTGTCCCCACAAGCAGAGAGCATCCATCTTCACCCCTCTTCCTTCCAGGGCCGCAAACTCCAGCTTTGTGACTAGCTGGAGTCACGCGACATCAAACCCGTGCCGGAGCCATCAGTCACGGCATGACCTGCCCTTTCTGAAGTGTTCACGCACCATAGTCATCGGCTCATGGCTTTTTTTGTAAGTACCGTATAACACACACTTTTTTCCACTTAAAATCAGGGGAAAAATCGCGGGTGCATGTTATATGCCGATGCTCCAAGATTTGCGCACAATTTTTTTGGATCTGGGTGGCTTTCGGCCCTTCCCCAGAAGGTCCGAGAGCCACAGAGATACACAGGACATCTTGGTGGCGCCATTTAAAAAAAAAAAATAAAATAAGCGGACAATGCACTAAGGTTACAACGACGGACAAGCTGCATGACAAGGCTGCAATTGAGGACAGGCTTCAGATGGACATTGACAAGGCTGCATTGATGGGCATTTAAATGTAAGCTTTTTTTTTTCCTTAAATTTTCCTCCTAAAAAGTTTTCCACAAAATTCCTTCCCAAAACTTGGGGTGCGTGTTATACGCCGATAAATACGGTATATCTGTAGCACTAACCCCCCCAAAGGAGCTGCTGGTTTGATTGGGCTTATCGTTACCTTCTACACCTTGGATTTGCATCTAGGGGTTTCGTGTGGTAGATGGCCCAGAAACTTTAGAGCCTGACGACAGATCCACTTAAAGGGATTTTTATTTGCAAAAACATTGTTAACAGTCTCTTAGTATAGGAGCAGAGAGTTAGTAAGAAAGTCCAGCTACTCTTAGTGTCAATAATAAAAGGACTTGCTTACTTCAACTAAATCCAGAGAATAGCCATTTACAGCTGGATGTTCACTCAAGTGAACTAGTCCCTCTCTCACAAGGCCTAGCAGCCAACAAGGTGCTTAAATCAGGAATAAGTCTCTGCCACAGACTTTGTTGTAGAACATGTAGGAAACTAGGACACTCATGTGGTACCAGTATCTTTCAGCCAGTTTGGCGATACCCACGAAACTGGAGTCACTTCGGTACTTCAGCCCTACCAGGCTCTTGCTAAGAAGCCAACCCGTGCGTGACCTTCTTCTGAAGAGTCCTCACCTGGATAGCTATGAAGTGGCTGGTCCTCTCCACGACCGGAGATGGCACCGGACCACCTCAGAATCCTTTCCTTAGTTTCCCTGCCTCGGGCTAGCCAGCCCCAAGACAAAGTCAGGTGGATCCATAGCATAGTCAGGAAGACCAGGACCATGGAGTCAGAACACACACACAAAAAAAAAAAAAAACTCACACTGCTTAGAAAAGCATTAGCTGGAGTACAACTTTAATTACCGTATATACTCGAGTATAGGCCGACCCGAATATAAGCCGAGGCCCCAATTTACCCCAAAAAAACTGGCAAACTTATTGACTCGTGTATAAGCCGAGGGTGAGACATGCCTGTCCATCCCTGTGTGTGTGTCCGTCCATCCCTGTGTGTCCGTCCATCCCTGTGTGTGTGTGTGTCCATCCATCCCTGTGTGTGTGTCTCCATCCATCCATCCATCCCTGTGTGTGTGTGTGTGTGTGTCTCCATCCATCCATCCATCCCTGTGTGTGTCTCCATCCATCCATCCATCCATCCATCCCTGTGTGTGTGTGTGTGTGTGTCTCCATCCATCCATCCCTGTGTGTGTGTGTGTGTGTGTGTGTGTGTCTCCATCCATCCATCCCTGTGTGTGTGTGTGTGTGTGTGTGTGTGTGTCTCCATCCATCCATCCCTGTGTGTGTGTGTGTGTGTGTGTGTGTGTGTTGTGTGTGTGTGTGTGTCCATCCATCCCATCCCTGTGTGTGTGTCTCCATCCATCCATCCATCCTGTGTGTGTGTGTGTGTGTGTGTGTGTGTGTGTGTGTGTCTCCATCCATCCATCCCTGTGTGTGTGTGTGTCTCCATCCATCCATCCCATCCCTGTGTGTGTGTGTGTCTCCATCCATCCATCCATCCTGTGTGTGTGTGTGTGTCTCCATCCATCCATCCATCCATCCCTGTGTGTGTGTGTGTGTCTCCATCCATCCATCCATCCCTGTGTGTGTGTGTGTGTGTCTCCATCCATCCATCCGTATGCGTGCGCGTGTGCGTGTGCGTGTGTGTGTGTGTGTGTGTGTGTGTGTGTCCAGCCTACCTGTGTCCCGAGCCTCCGTGTCGTGCCTTGCCTTCGTCCCGTCCCATCCCGTGCCTTGCCTCCGTCCCGTGCCCTCTTCGTCGGCGGCCATTGTAAAATTCAAAAGCCGCGCCTCCTCCTTCGCCTGTGATAGGCGGAACACTGAATTTCCCAGCAGCCTGTGTTCCGCCTATCACGGACGTCGTATCATCCTCGTCCGTAGTACGAGGATGAGCGGATGCCCGTGATAGGCGGAACACAGGCTGCTGGGAAATTCAGTGTTCCGCCTATCACAGGCGAAGGCGGAGCCGGAGGCGCGGCTTTTGAATCATAGAATGGCCGCTGTCTGTCTGCTCGACACGCTGATCGAGCGGGCAGACAGCGATGACTCGAGTATAGCCGAGGGGGGCACTTTCAGCCTCAAAAAAGAGGCTGAAAATCTCGGCTTATACTCGAGTATATACGGTAAGTCAAGTTCTTCTAAATTTGCTATTCCAGATAACACTACCCATTTCCCTATACTGACAATGCAGCTGTCTCCATCCAGTGTTTAGACAGTTTAAGCCAGAAAGTGCATCAGCGGCCATGTTTAAAAAAAAAAAAAAAAAAAACACACACC